>NC_136067.1:1386481484-1387681484 GCF_964261635.1 Lissotriton helveticus
TAACGCCAGCGGGCCGGCAGGACATGAAAGTAGGCATCCTGCAAGTGTAATGCTACCATCCAGTCTTGTGGGTCCAGGAAACAATTGATGTTCCGAAGGTATAAAACACTCTCGATGGCCCCCTAGGCCAAGGGTGCCACAACTTCCTGTTTGCTAAGCGTCAAGTGATCCACCGACATGCAGCGGCACTGACGTGGTGTAGTAGTATTGAAAGGGAGGAGTAGCCCCTTCGGACTGTGTGCAGAACCCACCTGTCCAACGTTATGGAGCACCGGTGGGGGAGGTGACGGCGAATCCTGCCGCCCGCTGGCGTGTGTTGGGCCTGAAACTGTGGACTGAAACAGCAGACTAGGAAGGCCCTTGAGGCAGCGGTGGTAGGGGTGGCGGTGGACTAATCTGCCCGCTAGTCTTGGGACCCACCCTGCTGTCATACAAATTGCTCTGCCTATGGAGGATGCGGGGTCAAGACCACAATGGATGGTGAATCCCGCTGCATCTTTGCCCGCGCCCAGTGCTTGGGAGAGCACCTTCCAAGGCTCCGCTAGACACAGTGGCAGCACCAGTACCACCGTGTCCCACACAGAGTTGGAATAGAGGCTCAAAAGGCCCTTGGAGAAGCAGAGCCCTGGACCACTAGACACTGTGGCAGAAGGTGCTGTACGATGAAGCTGGGGTTGCCTCGTATGCACAGGCACTCCTGTGTTATGTTTAAAGTGAGTTATTGAAGGGTAGTAGCAGCTCTGTAGAGAAGGCCGCTGATGAAGCACTGCAGTGAGGAGATGTGCCCTGATAGGCACTGTAGGGAATTTTAGGGTAGGAGTCTCCCCTACGCCATATCACAGAGTGAACCCACCACCTCCGGAGCTACAGAGGAGGGGTACAGTGTATCAGGGTGTGGAGATAAGTCCATTGTGGTGGGATTCTTTATATGGTCAATCTAGTTTAGATCATCCTCACAGAGAGCTGCTATAAGGTCCTCAGACCCCTCCTAGTACCCCCCCCCCCTTCGGCCAGGAACAGGAATGAGAGGCAGGACAAGGCAGGCTCTATATAATCCGGCCCTGGAGGCAACAACGCCGTGGCTTTGATGCAACGGCGTCGCCGACGACAATGCCGGATCCGAAGGCGGCGCTGAGGCCAGAGCCGATGCCGGATCCGAAGACGGCGCTGAGGCCAGAGCCAAAGCCGAAGGCGGCGCTGAAGCCAGAGCCAACTGCCGCGCCGAGGCCAGATCCGAAGGCGGCGCCGTAGCCAACTGCCGCGCCGAGACCAACGGCAGTGCCGCGGCCGGAGCCAACGGCCGCGCCAAGGCCGGAGCCTGTGCCAAGTCCAGAGCCGGAGCTTGCCCCGAGGCCAGACCAGTCAGCTGCGCCGAGGGCCGAGCCAACAGCTGTGCCGAGGCCAGAGCCAACAGCTTCGCCAAGGCCGGAGCCAATGGCCATGCCGGGGCCAGAGCCAACGGCAGTGCCGAGTCTAGAGTCAAAGGCAGTGTCGATTCTAGAGTCAACAGCAGTGCCAAGTCCAGAGTCAATGGCAGTGTCGAGTCCAGAGCCATCGGCTGCGCCGAGGCTGGAGCCAACAGCCGCACCGAGGCCAGAGACAACGGTAGCGCCAAGGCCAGAGCCAACGGAAGCGCCGAGGCCGGAGCCAACGGAAGCGCAGAGGCCGGAGCCAACAGCAGCGCCGAGGCCTGAGCCAACAGCTGTGCCGAGTCCGGAGCCATCAGCGGTGGCGACGAGGCCGGAGTCAACGGCGCCACAGGGTATCTTGCCATCGTAACCGGGGCCAAAGGTGGCCGCACGGGGGCAGAACCACCCAAGGGGTCCGCGGGGCCCAAAGGCACTCTGGAGTGACCCGATGGGACAAAGAAACTGCCCATGGATGACATAAGTACCTGTACTTCTTCCGGAGGCACGTGCGGTCCCCAAAAATGCGGGTAAGACGCAGGCAACAACAGAGGCCCCAAAGGAGCCACAGGGGAGGGACCACCCGCCCCCTCCACCGTGTCCCGCGACCGGTGAGGGGTAGACTAAGAGCGACGCCGCTCCTTCGACCTTTAATGGCGCTTGGACTTACCTGTCCCCGATTCCGATGAACGATGGTGTCGGCTGCGCCAGCGATCCCTCGACCTCCCACGGGAGCAGGACCTTGATTGGCGTGGTACCGAGTGCTGGGCCTCCAACAAAGTTCCAGGAAGGCTCCTGCGAGCCTCCTGCGCCATGGCCCGACAATTGGGGCACGTCTCGGGGAGATGGTGTGTCCCATGCAGAAGAAACACATGGTGAACAGGTCAGTCACCGACATGGTCCGACGGCAGTCCCAACAGGACTTCAACCCGGGCATCCCTACTGCACCAAAAGTCGAATTTTTGACAAAAACATAAGACAAGGCTCATAAACAAGTCAAATGTATTGACTAGGAGTACCACTCTCTCTCGGATCTGCGCTCGCTGGCGCGGAAGAAGGAAGAACTGACATCAGCGCACATGGGTGGCGCCCAAGTAGTCTCTGTGACGTCATCTCGGCACTTACGACGCCAGCAACGGACGTGGAGCCGCACGACGCCACCTACCGAAACGCAGGGGTACTGCTGACGAAAAACTTTCCGGATCCAGTAAAATATAAAAGATCTACAGCAACTTCTGACTGAATGGAAAACACTCTCCAAAGACACTAGAGCAATCAAAAAAACGGCACACACATGAGCCCCCACACAGCCATCTTCACCCATATTACCACCTCCATTAAACCTGGCACCTTCACAGTACACTGGAAACATGCAGCAGTCAACATCCTCCTCAAAAAGCCACCTACCAACCCCAGTGAACAGAGCAACTTCCAACCCATCTCTGCTCCCATACCCGGCCACAGTGAGGGAGAAGGCTATCACAAAACAACTCACCAACCACTTCGAATGCCACAGCCTATTGGACCACACCGAATTATGGCTCCGGAGCAACCACAGCACAGAAACAGCATTGATTGCAGCCATAAACGACCAAAAAAATCTACTCAACCACTCGCAATGTTAAGTTCGATTTTATCAGGTCCATCTATTTTTAGAACCTACTAGTCCATTCTAGTTAGTGAACTCAAGCTGGAAAGGAACAGATGTTCTGTTTATTCATAAAGTAAATGAGCAATACAGATGCCATTAAATCTTGTTTTCTTCTTGATACATTTGCAGTCTGTTAAAGGAAAGAGGTCAAATGTCAGTTTGTCTTTTTACTAATTGCTGCTTGGAAAACAGAGGTTTTTTTTTCTGTCTCTTACTACAGTTAGGGGTTTTTGTCAGGTGAGCTGTCTGAAAAAGTTGAGTAACATTTAAAGTAAGCTTGTACGTAGATAGTATTCACATAAAAAAAATATCAAATTATGAAAGCACATTTTTTGTAAATAAGAAGTGTGATGCAAACAAAGATTTAAATAGGAGCAAAACAATTCAGAACAATCTACTTGGTGATTTGTAAATTACAAATATATGCAGAAATTTGATTTCCAAAATTGTTTCTACACTGTAGAATTTGATCAGTAATACCATGTCAGTGCGAAATTTTGGGGAAACTTCAATGTAAAATCTGCAGATGGCAAATGATAGTGTGCTACCACTTCATGCTTTAGTTATGCATTTAATAAAAGTGATAGTTTTTAAACACGATTTGAGGAAGATTCCTGCCACCGAGCTGAAACAACTAAGATTCAAGTCAGGGGTCATGTGTATCCTATATGTGGCTAGATTTGTATTATATATGGAGCAAAAGTTTGGTCTATTAAATCATACAAATGAGTTTATTGTACAGCAGACATGCTGAACTCCCATATTTGAAGGTGCTCTTATATGTGATAATGAAGAAAATGGTGGCTCAGTGAATTAAAATATTTTTCCAGGATCACATTTTTTGAAACCAGTTTATGAGTAAAGAACATTCCAACTAGGTCAAGTAGGTCATTTTAGTCACTAGACCTGCAGGTCTATTAACAATGTTATGATGGTTTTAGGCCTCATTTACACAATACTAGACTGTAGAGAAACAGCAGCCCTCATCCTACTCGGCCTCTCCACTGCCTTTGATAACGTCTCCCACCAAACACACATCTGAAGACTGCACAACAGAGGCATCCCAGGACAGACCCTCAACTGGATGAGCTCCTTCTTAACAGGAAGAACCCAGTGAGTCAGACTACCACCCTACACATTGAAACCCAAGAATCTGATCAGCAAGTCCCCCAGAGTTCACTGTTCAGCCCAACCTTGTTCAACATCTACATGACACCAACTGCTAACACCATGAGGTCAAAAGCCATCTACATCATATCTTACACCGATGACACCCAGGTCATCCTTTCTCAGACAGACAAGTCGACCACCACCAGAACCAACGTCTAAAACTGCATGATCAACGTAGCAGGATGGATGAGATCTAACTGCCTGCAACTCAACTCCGACAAGACAAAAGTGCTGATCTTTGGGAACAAGCACTCTCCTTGGATCTCCACCTGGTTGCCATCTGAGCTCGGACACACCCATGCCAACCAACCATCGCAGAAACCTGGGAATCTTTCTGAACGACATGCTCAACATGATGGCATATATCAAATTGGTCAGCTCCTCCTTCTTCCAAGTTCCCCACAAGATCTTCAAATGGCTATCCTGGAACACCAGAAGCATTGCCGTATAAGCACTCATCACAAACAGATTAGACCACAGCAACGCAGTATATGCCTGCTCTCCAGCTTTCAACTCCACTGACACCACTGACTCCAGACCATTCAGAACACTCAACTCCGCTGACTCCAGACCATTCAGAACACTGAAGCAACACTTATACTTGACGTCCCATGATGCACCCACATCGCACTACAACTCCGAGAGGTCCACTGGCTCCCCATACAAAAGCGCTGCCAATTCAAACTCCTCTCGCATGCATTCAAGGCACTGCACAATATCGGCCCAACACACCTGAACAACCTCCTTTACTTCCACCAACCCATCAGGCAGCTATGCTCAGCCTCTCTCTCACTTGTACTAATGCCCCCGCCTCGGTAAAAGCAGAATGTGAGGCCTAGCGTTTTTCTACATCTCACCTTAGTCCAGGAAAAACTGCGCGCCCTTAACGCATCAGGGCCTCTACTTCCTGAATTCCGAAAGAAACTGAAGACATGTCTCTTAGTCTTACTTACCAGGGCTGACAACCACCATCATCAGTCTTAATTCTATATGCCTGCCACTGGGCCCGGCTACCCTCACGGGTGATTAGTCACGCTAGGCAAATCCACATAACACAACACCGGCGGTTTGCCGTAGTCTAGTGTTGGTTGATGACTGCCTAGAGCAAACCGGTCTTCAACAGCCAGTTGACAAGTTAGGCAAAGACTGGGACACTTGACCTTCAAAGGTGTGCAGCTACCACTGCCATGACTTCCATGAACACCCGAGGGGCAGTAGTGAGACCAAAGTGGAACAGAACAAACTGAAAATGCTCCTGTCCCACCACAAATGCATGTAACTTTGATGGGCCGGCAGGACGGGAATATGCAAATAGGTGTCCTGCAGATTCAATGCCACTATCAAGGCTCCAAGATTGAGACAAGTCCTGGGCCAGGGTGAGCATCTTGAATTCGTCCTTCCATAGAAAGGAGTTGGGAAAGAGCAGATCTAAAATAGGATGAAGGCCTACGTCTTCCTTTGGCACTAGAAAGAAGCAGGAATAACAACCACGACCCACTTTTGGCGCAGGCAACCTCTTGATAGTACCTTTGACCAAAGGGTTTGCACTTCCTGCCAAAAGAATGACATATGATTCTCCGTCAGTCATTCTGGGGATGGGCGTAAAGTGCAGCGGAGTGGCTATACAGTATAAGAGTTATCCATTCCGGATATTTGCAGGATCCACCCGTCTGGTTATTGCTTGCCAACTCGGTAAGAATGGTTGGATCCGGTCTCCAACCAGGTGGCTGTGCTCCACTAATGGTATGCTAAAGGAATTTCTCAGGTGAGGACACGGGTGGTCAGAGGGTGGGGGGAACAGAAGACTCACAGGCACGCTGTTCCTCACCACAGTGTCCGAGTTTGTCTTGGCCGCAAAACTGCTGGGCACTTTGCTGAGGTTGAAGTGGCTGTCAGTATGTGGTACCTCTGCCGAAACCATGAAAGGAATGGTGGGGCTAATGTGGCTGACAAAGCGCAGCAGAGGGAGGGCGCTGTGGCTCTGCTCCCTAAAGCACTCCAGAGCAGAATCTGCCTTGTCCCCAAAAAGGTGACTCCCATCAAATGGCATGCCCATAATAGACCATGGGACATTGCTCCAAAACCTGTCAATCACAGCCAAGCTTTGCGACGAATGGGGCCACTGGAACAAAATGGATTGGCCAGTGAATTTCATAGTGTTCAGGCGATAACAAATTGTGAGCTTAGTGGGGTTGCAACCGTCCTGTATTGCTTGGGTTAGGACAGAGAAAAGGTTTTTCTGGAACACCTGGGAGGACTTGAGCAATGGAATCCCGGAGGGCATGGGAATAGCAAGTGACAGAGCAGAGGTGCATAGAAGCGAATATACTGTGCGTTGATTTCATTTCTTGCTTTACTCTTTCTGCACCTTCTGACGCGGAGCACAAAAGAATTGTCAATACCAGTGTGCAGATCCCCAATTTGGAACGTTTTTTATAGTAAAAATGGACCACTCCATAGAAAGGAAATATGGAAGGGCAGAGAGGAATCTGCAGTTATATATACAATATCCATCAGAAAGAGCAATAACAAAGGTAACAAACTTGTACTTCTGATGGCTACTTCTAACCGCACACTCCACACCTTTAGAATAGATACCAAAGCATTACCTACTAATGTTAGATGGTCTAAGGAGTGGTCTCAGAGAAAAATGTCATGCTGGGCTGAATGCATGAAAGGCCCTTCTCATCGAACCTGGCTGTCGAGACAGTAGTGCGTAATGAATGTGTGCATCACCACTCACATTGCAGCCTGTCAGATGTCAAGCACAGACACTCTGCATGCCAATGGAGTGGTAGCAGCCTTGGCCCTGGTAGAGTAAGCCCTCAGTCATTCCAGAAGCTGCTTCTTGGCCAGTGATGAGCAGATCTTAATACACAGGACTACCCACATTGACAAAAACCTTTTGTGCACCTCCTAACCTTTCTTTGCCCCCAGAGAACCCCACAAAAAGCTGATCATCCACCCAAGGTATTTGGTGAGATCGATGTAAAAGCTTAAAGCTCTTTTGGCGACCAGCTGAAGAAGTCTCTCCTCCTCTTTCAAGGCATGAGCCGAAGAAAAAACTTTGGGAGGGTGATGGAGTGCCCAATGTGAAAAGGAGTCACTACTTTTGGCAAAAAGGCTGCTCTGGTCCTCAACATTAGTTTGTCTGGAAAAAATGTGGTGTAGGGTGGCTGCACTGAGATCCTGTAGCTCATTGAAGGGAAGACCTGAGACGATCGCAATGAGGAAGGCAGTTTTAAGAGTCAGAAGGTGCACTGTGAAGCTGTGCAACAGCTCTAAGTAGGTGCACAATAGGAGAGTTTGGACCAAATTAAGATCCCACAATGGCATCATAAATGGTTTGGGAACATGTGTACGAAACCTAGGTTTAAATCACCTGTTATGATGTTTTTTTTTTTATTACAGATGGTTGGTCCAGAAAACAAAAAAATGCAAAAGGGCCAACAAATAACCTTCAATAGTACCCACTGCATACCTTGCTGGGCCAAAGCCAAAACAAACAATAAAACCTCAAACACTTCAGCTAGTAAGGGGTCTGTGTGTAATCTCCACACCAGACCACTAATATGTCCTAGTGCCCAGTGTAAATTGACTTTGTAGAAGAACTCATAGCGGCGAGGATGACATCGACTGCCTCAGGTGGTAGATCAAACGCAGTCAACAGCTGCCGTTCAAACTCAAAGCAAGTTGGTGTAGATTGTGCCGGTTTAGGTGCAGAATCAGTCCGTTCTACTGTGATAGAATGTCCTCCTGAAACAAACTGATTACAGAACAGATGCTCACGCCAAGAGGTTCTGGGTACCACGCTCTCCTGGGCCAATCAGAGCCACTAGGATGACTTGATCTTCAGAACTTGAGGCAGGAGAGGGAGAGGAAGAAAGGCGTACAGGTGTCCGGTGCGCCACTCTAGCTTCTATGTATCTCCTAGAGAGAGTTCCTGGCAGTGGCAAAAAGATCTAGCCAGGGTTCTGTCCACCGAGGGATGATGCCCTGTGCCAACTCAGGATGCAATAACTTGGGATCTGCCAGACATCACCAGCTGAGCTTGTCTACAATGGTGTTTTAAGATCCCACCATGTGATTCACGAGCAGGAAGATGCCCTGATCCTCCAGCCAACTCCAGAGGCACAGCGCCTCTTAGCACAGGACGCAGATCCCACTCCGTCCTGCTTATTGCACTACCACATGGCGGTGGTGGTGTTTGTTCGAATCTGCACCAACTTTCCCTCGAGGGATGGCAAGAAGGGTTTTTATGCCAAGTGGATGGCCCACAGCCCCAAGAAAGTTATGTAGAGCCAGGTTTCTGCTAGAAACCAGAGTTCTTTGAGCTCCTCCTCTACCAACCTTTAAAGATGTGAGGCAACCATTTCTTTCATGAACAAGGATTGGATAGAAGGCTCACTTCACCTTCTTGTGTTTCCACTTTGACTTAAGATTTCAACGTACCCAATTATTTTGACCGAGAAGCGAATAGGCCATTAGAGCAGCACCGGGTCTGCACCCTCAACTTAGAGTAGTATTTACACGAGATTTGTGATTTCTTACGCTGTTCAGTGATATACCACTTCACCCCACAGACCCGCTGGATCGCCTTAGGATGCACACTCATTGCATGACTGAGTTCTGTGCCACAAATTCAGACACCATAAGCACACCTAATGTGGGACTGTAACCGGCATTTGTTTTAAACAAGTCATGGACTTGTTTGAACCTTGTGTAATTTTCCCGATTCATGCCCATATATAGGTATAAATTACCCGATCCTTGTATAGGAAAAGAAATCATTACCATATTTAGACTGAGCCTATGCAGCCCAAATACGGCATGGCTACTTCCACTAAGTTCCGAGAATCAACAACGAATTCTTAGAAAAACCCGCCTTCAGCAGCTAGGGACTTCCCCTGGCCTGAATACTAATTTATCTAGGAAATCATGGAGTTTTCAAAGAACTGAGTCTGTGAGTGACGTTACTATGTCCAATCATACGTCAAACTCGGCACCTTCAAGGTATAAATATGCCTACATTTGCCCAGACAAACACACGGGGGTTTGGAGCAGATCGACTAACTACTTGCCCGACGCCCTGCAGCAGCAAGTGCCGAAGGAAGCCAAACCTCGAGCTGACGCACTGAGAGATGCTGTCTTTTCCTCTAGCCGAGAAATCCAGCTCCAGTGTTTCCAGGCTACCCTTGCGGGTTGCTGGGAAATCGAGTCCTGAGAGAGAGATACAAGACCTCCTTCATTCTAAAACCAAGGTACGGAGCGGATTAGACCTTTAAGAGAATTCTTGGAATAGATTCTTGGCAAAAAATACTAAACTTAAGCTACACCTCACTTATTTCTTCCCTTGTACTAGACTTAGGTTAGGTACACCGGGGTAGGCGTATTTTAGAAGCACCAGTTGAGTACTTTTAGTCATTATTTTATCACTGTATGTATTTTAGGTATTTTATGGCTTAGAAACCATATCATGCTTTTACAGTACTACTTTATAATACTTATCGTATTATATGCCTTGTACTTTATAACCAGCATTACAATTGTAGCAGTACATTTCTTATGCTAGAGAAAGACTGTTCAATAAATACCTTTTATTGAAAACGCCCGTCTCTCTATTTTCTCAGCACCTCTGGTGAAACGAAGCATGCACGATTGACTGAGTAAAATAGTTATCTATTGTTTCCTCGACTCTAGAGATACGTTTCTTATCCTGGGGAAACAAAGTTGTCATGTTTATGCGGTTGTCAGAAAGTAATCCCTTCTTGTGAATTCGAGAAAGTTTCTAGTGACCTCTGAGCTAGCTGGCACTCACAATTAAGTTTAATATACTCGGTAGACACCAAGTCGACCTCAGTCCTACGTCTAAACTACAGGATATATTATTCCAATGCGCAGAACCTATTGGGAATATAGGAACTACACTACATGGTGCCCAACGTTTGGTAAGGCGATAATTTAACGCTAGATACTAGAGTAACTCAGTCGTGCTTTTCACACAGACCCCTTTTTCCTGTAAAATACTCCAATAGACTTCTGGAGTGGGTGAAAGGATAATATCTGCCAAAACTGAGTAGGACAAAAATCCTATGTAATAGTTTTTGGTTTGTTCAACGTTGAAGGATACAGTGTTCCAAAATATTGTGCACCTAATCTTTGTTTCCTTGAAACTTGTTCTGCAAACTCTTCAGTCAGTAAAATAATGATTAGTGATGAAGAATTAGCTGCAGCTGCAGCTCAAGTAGTTTTAGATGACAGAAATCTCCTACAGAATGACCCGGATGCTATAATCATCCCGGTAAATGTAAGAAAAACTATAACTTACAAACTCATAAATAAGGAGTATCATCGAGAGGTGGTAAAGTAATCTTTGTTATAGAGGCACATGAATATCGGCAGACAGAAGTATTCTATTCATAGATTCACTTTCCTCCAGCAGATGGAGGGACACACGAGTTCCACTACTACAAAGTAGAGGAACCTCCAGCGGAATACGTTCCTTACGAGGATGTTGAAATTCCATTAACTTACCAAGAGCATCAGCTCTGGTTCAAAGGCGCCCTACAACATGAAAATGATATAACCAGGCTCGGTCCACTAGGTAGACCAGGAGCGACATGGCCGGTTAGCCAGCTATACACCACATCCTGACATTGAAAACATGACAGGTCCAAAACTGTTAGTACAGCTAAAACAGTTAATTAAAATACATAGACAATTGGTTCAATATGTCATGCGGACCTTAACAGTCCAACCTACTGTAAGGATTCCACAGCACACCCCTCACCAGGGGAACACAAACAAAATCACACCACAAACTATACAATCAGTCATTGGTAAATTGCCCACAAAGAGGGAACAAATTCCGTTCTGGTTAGCTCAGAAAATTACTCAAATAGAGGCAGTATTCCCTGATAGTACACCTCATGAGAAACACAAAATTCTGACAATCTGTTTACCAATGGGGATAGCACCACATGTGGAGGACTGTGACACTTGGGGTACAGTCTTTGCTTCAATCTACACAAAAACACATGGTGTTCCGTCCATGGCGGTAATACCAGACTTTCTGAGACAGATTCCAAATGAATACGGACCAGAGCCTGCCTTAAATCTTGGTATGAAATTACTAAAAGATTTCAAACAGGTCGCGGCTATACTATTAGCCAACATCAAAGGTGAAGCAGCATCCGTGGCAATCCGCCAAAAGCTAAAAGAAACAGATATAACAGACCAACCATATGAGCTTGCTAGAATTATTGAAAAATCTTATGAAGAACTAGGAAGAGATAGTTTGGGTGGGAAACCATTAAAACCACAACTAACTGAAAATCCAGAAAAAGTCTTTACTAAAAATAATCTCGCTACTCCTAAGAAGAAGTGGGAAAACAGTAAACAAACACTTCCTAAAGAGAAGCGTTCCCAGTCCAGAGGAAGATCTACCCAACGGGGAGGTAGGTCTCCCCAACGGGAGCCCTCTGAAAAGAGGTACAACCTCAGAAATAGGGATAACTTAAGAAAACCTGATAGATATCAAGATACTGATACACGTTACTCTCGTACCTTTCAGACTTCCTCTCAGAAATCAGAGCGAAGAGGACGATCAGAACAAAAAGAAGAACGCGTGAAGTCCAAAGACGAACAGCACGTTCCAAAAAATAAGAAAACTCAATTCACCAAGAAGAAGGTAGCAAGTGTAAAGATAAGACATGCCGAGGATCTTGAGGACACAACTCAAGAACGGGGAGTGGGCCCAGACAATGCTAGACAGCGCAGCAGAAGTAACCATAGTTCGCAAGATCCTGAAGGATCATCTGGAGACAGTGAACTTGAACGAATGCATTCAAGTTGAAACTGCCGACACCAGGGTTAGTGTACCTCACAAGTTATATGAAGTAACACTCCGGATGGAGGGGGACATAACTAGAAAAATAAAAGCCCTCTTTTGGGATAAGCTTCCCAAGGGTTATGACATTCTTCTAGCTGAACAAGACTGGCCACCTAAATTTGTCAGGGAGTGCCCACATGGCGAAGAGATAATTATGCCAGCCTTCTCAAATCACATTACAATTCATAAAAAATACACATATGCCAGGAAATGGGCAGTAGCCCAGGCTCCAGCATTATACAAAAATCACGCAGGATGGGACGAGGACTCTCCTCACCATAAAATCCAGTTAAAAACTCAACCTACTGGGGGGGCGTGGCTAGCAGCCGGCAGGAATGGTCGCTCACTGAAGCAGCTCCCGTCCACCGCCTGCTTATCCGCCTAATTTCATCCGTTTCTGGACCTGAGACCCCCTTGTCATCGGGGGGCCACGTTGCTGATCCCAGTGCCTGCCTTGGTGCTGCATTTCCCCTGGTTCCTGCTGCCCCACAGGGAGATAACAGCCTGTGTGGTGGAGGTCCTGCTACGGTCAAGATGGCGACTCCATCGGAGCTCCGGCTCCGTCCCTGACTATTCGTGCCGCTGGTGACCTGCCGAGACGGAGACGAAGAGGCGGACCCTGCGTTGCCCAACCGGAGCCCAGCAGAAGACCTCCCTGGCTGCCGACGATTGCTTTGGCCGGCTTTCTCCGCAGACTGCACTGCCCTGGGTGAGCTGACCGCGGCCGCTGTGTTGCTAAGGTGCTGCCCACGCAACGCCCCTGCCTGGGGCCTCCAGCTATTGCCATGCCGTAACTCTCCCGGCTCGCCTCTCTCCTCGGCCGCGACCCTGCTGCTACCTGCCTGGTGGGTCTGACTGCGGAGCCGAGGCTGCTCCGCGCTCATTTCTCGGCATCGTGCTGGCGAGCCCCGTACCTGCACAACTTGGCTCTTGTCTGCGGCGAGGGTCCGCCCGCTACAGCCTCAGTGCCCTATACCTCCGGTGAGGCGGGTTCGCCATTCAATCAGAGCTGTGGCTCCGGGCCGCACCAGCGCTGCCACAATGCCCGCATGACGCCCGGCACTGGGCCCCCATGCTGAGCAGCCTTTGTCAATAAGCCTTTACCTTGTGCCCTGACTACGGCCTAACCCTCCTGAGCACCCCGAGAGCCTCCCGCGACCCTTGCTGAGGTCGGACCTGCCCTTCTGACTTTGTGCCTGCCTAGAAACTGTGGTGAGTCCTTACGCCCGCTTTGACCCTACAGGTGGTCTTCGCCCCTCATTGCCACTCCTGGGCCTCACAGGGTACCATCACACGCTGTGTTCTCTGTCGCCTGCTGCTCCCTGGATGCTGCCCTGCCTCCTTCATTGGGCCACGACGAGTGTGTGCTGCCTGAATCGTGATTTCAGGCTGCCTCTACTGCTGCATTTCACTTCATTTATACCCTACACGCCGCTACCCCCACGCTAAATCTCCTCATGGCGGCGAACAAGGGGTCTAAAACCTCCTCTCAGAGGCAGCTTAACAAGCACTCCTGGGGCAACAAAGGGGACAGTAAAACCGTGGCCTCCCCCGGTACCCCCAACCTTGCATCCCCCTCGCCAGGATCAAAGACCCTTACCCTGGAGGACGTCATGCAGGCAATAGCGGGAGTCAGGTTCTCTTTGGAGGCGCGGATTGACTCAGTCAATGTAGAAGTGACATTGCTGCGGGCTGATCTGAGAAAAATGGACTCCAAAGTCAAAGATGTAGAAGTCAAAACTGCGGCTCTTATTGATGACACCTCTACCCTTCAGCAACAGGTGGCGGAACTCCAGAAGCAGCAAAAACATATGGGCGACCTCCTGGACGACTACGAAGGAAGTGCGCGGCGACGCAGCAATGTTCGCATCTTAGGTGTTCCAGAACGAATGGAAGAGCCCGCTGCGGACCTTTTTGTGGAACGGCTGATTACGAAACATCTTCAGCTAAAACAACTCTCCGGCTACTTTTCTATTGAGCGGGCGCACAGAGTCCCGGGAGGCAGGCCCAAACCGGGAGCTCCCCCCCCGACCTATTATTGCAAGGGTCTTCAACTTTCGCGACCGCGACGCCATCTTTCAAGCAGCTCGGGCGGGACCGCCCCTCCTCCTGGACAATACCCGCATCACGTTTTTCCCGGATTTCACCATGAAGGTACAGGCTAGACGACGGAGCTTCCTGAAGGTCAAGAAGGCCCTACGTGAGAAACAAATCAAATACTCAATGCTCTTCCCAGCAAAACTACGTGTGGAACACGATGGCAAGGCGTGGTTTTTTCTGTCGCCGGATAAAGTGTGGGACTGGATGGAAGGCTGGCGTCGAGTTGGGAAATCTCCGGGGGGCCGCGACACCCAGGAGAACCGTGACGTTCACATACGAGATGATCAGATGCCAGGCAGTCAAGAACTCTTTACCGGACCCAACACCGATGGTAACTGATATCCCTTGGCCGTGAGGTCTTCCTCATACGCAGCCCTTGGCGGTTCTTCTATAGACCTGCTCCTCTTATTGGGTCTTCTTTGATGGGACGGCCCAACGAGGCGGGTCTCCCCGCCTCGCTCATTCTTGATTCCCGAAGGTGCACCCCTCGGCCCCAGGCGGAGCCACACGCACTGCTTGCCAGGTACTCTTTCTACTATGTGAATATTGCACTGGGAACAGTTTTACGATTTGCATATTAATGTACATGTTGGTCACTTCACTGTTAATGTCAGGCAGGTGGATACGCCGGTTCACCGACTACCCCTATCATGGTTGGGAGGGTGACAGGCACTCTGCCTAGTTGGGGTGTGGATAGTTTGAAGTCCGCGGGCAGGGAAGCAGGGAGGGGGGTGGGATCAGGGGGTGGGGAACTATGGGTTTCTTGTGTTATTATTGCATTGATTTCTTGGTTCTTTTTGTTTTTATGCGAAGTCCTTTCTTGTCACACTGGTTGTAGCCTTCGACCCCTTGTAGGTCACAATCTGACGCGCTGTCTACCCCAGAGATGGCCTGGTCCTCTAGAGAGTTGCTGGCTTCCTGCTTCAGTTCGTTGTTTTGACCTGCTGTTCCGGCGCCTGGGCCGGCCCCACTTCCACTCCTCCTTCCATATAGTCCTCCTAGTCTCTGTCTATGTCGAATCCCCTCTCTAAGACCCTCACGATCCTGTCCTGGAACGTAAATGGTCTAGGACACAAAATTAAAAGGAGTGTGGTCCTTCACTACCTCCGGCGCCACTCCCCCGATATCGTTCTATTACAAGAGACGCACTTAGTGGGTAATTCTTGTCGAGCTCTCCAACGGGGTGGTTATACCCTATTGGTCCACGCGGGCTTCACCTCTGGGTCCCGCGGTACCGGGATCCTGGTTAAGAAAAATATTGCACTGATTCCCTCCCAGACATGGGCTGACCGCTTGGGCCGCTTTGCGCTAGTTGAGGTTTCATGGGAGGGCCACCCACTGAACATACTTTCAGTATACATCCCGCCAGCACTGGTCCAGGACTCCCTTAAGGAGCTCGCATGTTGGGCCTGCCTGTTGGTACACTTCTGATCGGCGGAGACTTTAACAGCACGATGTGTGACGACCTAGACCGCAGTCTCAAGCGCAGTTCACATCGGTCGCGATCAGAGCTATCCGACTTTACGCAAGCCATGGGGCTAGTAGACATTTGGCGCCACCATCATCCGACCACACCATATTTCACACACTACTCAAACGCTCACAAAAGCATGTCCCGTATTGATTATTTATTTTGTCCCGCCGCTGACCTCGGATGCTTTGTTCGCCCAACGGGCCTTCCACGGGGCATATCTGACCACTCACCCCTCAGTGTAGATTTGACCTATCATCGTCCGTACACACGCGGCCCTATTATTATTAGCCCATGGCTCATGCAGATCCCTGATATTAAGGATGGCCTCCTCGAACGTACTGAACTCTACTTCGCTGAAAACGTGGGTTCTGTAGAATCGGCGGTGACGCTTTGGGAGGCATACCTGGCGGTCGTGAAAGGTGAGGCGATGACACTGAAAACGGGATATTTGCGTGCACATCGAGAACGGCTCCTCCAGGCAGAATCAGACCTCATCCACCTTGAAACGATACACAACGCCGACCCCACCGATGACACTGCTCGCCGCCTCCGCACTCAGCAACTAGCACATAAGGCGCTGACTCAGGAGAAAGCTCAGGCCCGACTGCTCCACACACGCCACCGTGTATACGAATTCGGCGATGCGGCAGGCAAGATTCTTGCATGGCTGGAGCGACGAGACCAGGGTTCCAGATGGGTACCCTCCATCCTTAAAACAGATGGCTCTACGGTTGTAGACCCGCAGGACATTGAGGAGGCCTTTGCCGATCACCTAGAGCGCGTGTACACCGCGAGCCCCTGCTATACGTCTGAGGAATCTAGGCAACTCCTAGCGGAGATGCATCTCCCTGTTATATCGGACGATGATCGGGCGACCCTGGATGCTGACATAACGGTGGAGGAGCTAACCACGGCACTCTTTGCCG
This sequence comes from Lissotriton helveticus, assembly GCF_964261635.1. NCBI lineage: Eukaryota > Metazoa > Chordata > Amphibia > Caudata > Salamandridae > Lissotriton > Lissotriton helveticus. Next base: position 1,386,498,103 of record NC_136067.1, read on the forward strand.
TCAATTCTGGCAAGGCTATGGGCCCAGATGGAGTCCCTGTTGAATTCCTCAAGGGCATGGCCAGAGTGATTGTCCCACATCTTCGTAATATGTTTCTACGAAGCCGCGACGGCGGTATACTCCCGCTTGCACAGCGGCTAGCCTCCATTGCGGTAATCCTCAAGCCGACTAAGCCGCCCACTGACTGCGGCGCCTATCGACCAATCTCCTTGATCAGCGCAGAGGCAAAGGTTCTGGCTAAACTGCTGGCTAACCGTCTTCTTCTCGTCCTTCCCTCCCTAATACATAACGACCAGTCCGGTTTCCTTCCGGGTCGCAACACGGCGCTGAATCTGCGAAGGGTCCACAATGTCATGAGCCGCCAATCCATTATTCAACAAGATGCGGCCATCCTATCACTTGATGCCACGATGGCTTTCGACTCAATCGAATGGCCTTACCTCTTTGAGGTTCTAACCCGCTTTGGCTTCGGGCCCCAATTTATTAGCTGGGTGAGACTCTTGTACACGGACCTCTTTGTCCAAGTCAGGGTCAATAACCACACGTCTCGGCGATTTCGCCTCCACCGTGGTACTAGACAGGGCTGCCCCCTATCCCCGCTGCTATTTGCCCTTACTCTCGAGCCCCTCGCCCACTGGATCCGCACAGACGTCTCTATCAGAGGTCTCCAGTGGAATGACGATGTGTCAGACAAGATCTCCCTCTACGCCGACGATATCCCAATTTATGTATCCTCCCCCCGGTCCTCCATCAATAGCTTGTTCCATGTTCTCACTAACTTTGGGAAATACTCAGGCTATTCGATTAATTGGACTAAATCTACACTGTTTATGTTGCGTGGCCCCCCTCCCCGATTCCCCGAGGGTTTTCCATCGCGACTGCTACTGACGGCTTTCAATACCTCGGTATTTATGTTACACCTGACTCGAAGATCTTTTACGATCGTAATTTGTTGGGCCCCCTGCGCAGACTTCATGCTGACGTTGCCCAGTGGTGCTCCCTCCCGCTCTCCCTCCCAGGCCGGGCGGCACTTTTCAAAATGCTGGCTCTCCGGCGTTTTTTGTATACCTTACAAAATTGTCCTTTTCTAACCCCAGATTCCTACTTTCGGACGGTAGAGAGCGAGCTTCGTCTCTTGTTGTGTGACGGAGGGGCCGCTCGGATTTCCCTGTGTAAACTCTTTCAAGGCTGGTACGATGGAGGCATTGCCCTACCCAACCTCCGTCTCTATTACTGGGCGTCACAGTTGGTGGCGGTTAACCACTGGCTACATGGTTCGCCCCTGAATCCGGCCTTCCGTCTTGATAGAAGCCAAACTGGGCGGGAGGGATATCTAGGGGCCCTCTACGGTAGACCCACTAAACACAGATATGTTGGTCCCATGGCTCACACGGTTACACTGTGGCACAGAGCCAACAGGAGTCTGGGATGGGCAGGCACAATCACTAGAGCTACCCCCCTGTGGTCGTCACACCAACTGGGCTCCCTCTGCTTCTCCCAAGGTTTTGACAAGTGGGACATGATCGGGATTTCGGAGGTAGGAGATTTTGTTCACAAGGGTGCCATCTTGTCCTTTAGTGCTCTCCAGGCTAAATACTCCCTTGCATCCATGGAATGTTTCCGATACCTACAAATTACACATGCCATCCGGACCGCCATTCCAGACCTTTCATCCATTCCGGTTATCTCCCCCCTAGAGGATAGATTGCTTTCAGAGCCACTTCCTGAAAAGGCCATCTCCTACACCTATCGGAAACTATGTAATAACCTCCCCGACACTTTCCAGTCATTACAGAGCAAATGGGAGACAGACTTGGGCACCTTGGATGATGAGGATTGGCATTTGGCCCTTATGTCCCCTAGGCAGTCGGCTATCTGCCACAGTTTCCGACGGATACAACTGAAGATTTTACATAGGGCGTATATGTCCGTTATCACCCTGGCGAAAATTGGACGACGCCCTGATCCATTGTGCCTTTGGGGCTGTGGTTTACCTGGCACCTTCTTTCACATGCTGTGGGATTGCCCGAGGGTGCAGCAGTTCTGGGGGGGGCGTTGTCAGGAAAATGAGGGACTCCTTGGGTAAACCGCTCTCCTCACTGCCTAGGCCATGTGTCCTTGATATATGGGGCCAATGACCTAAATGTCCAGGAGCTACAGTGGGCAACACTGGGATTTCTACTGGCCAAACGCTCCATCGCGATGAAATGGGGCTCCCAAGACAGACCACTGGTGGTGAGATGGGTAGCCGAAATGGACCGCTGTATGATTTCAGAAAAGACAGTGTACAAAGTACGTGGCTGCCCTAAGATGTGGGACAAAAAGTGGGGTCACTGGAATGCTTATCGAGGGGACCTCTGTGACTCTCCTACGGAGGAACTAGCTATGTCACGTATTGGACCTATAGGACGAATCATACGCTAACTTGCGCTATGATTGTACTAGATGTTCCTTTTTATATGTTGCACTAACTGTGACTATTATTTGACTCTGTTTTTCTTTTCAGTTATGCGTTCTTGTTATAAGATTGTCATTGCTTCTAAAATCAAGAAAATACCAAACAGTCTGTTTACATTTACTATAGTCATGTACTGGGTCTTAGCATTTTATTATGATGTACAATCGCCGCCGAGCCCCCGGGATGTCGGCACGAAGGCCGTGTATTCCTATACTTGTTCGTTTGTCGCACGCTGCCGGCCTCAGGGTTGTAGGCAATGACAAGCTGTGTATGCTGACCCAACTGCAATAAAACGGTTTTATAAAAAATAAAAAAAATTAAAAAAAACCTCAACCTACTGCTCAGAGGCAGTATCCAGTTAAGCAAGAAGCTAAAAAACAGGTCAGGGAGATTTTAAATCAACTTGAACACCAATGGGTGATTGAAACATGCACCTCATCAATGAACAATCCTTTTTTTCCGGTCTCCAAACCAGACAATTCATATCATTTAGTTTTGGACTACAGACACTTAAACTCTTGTTGCAAAACTTTTTCAGTACAAAATGCACACAGTGCAGCACTGATGAATAACATTGTGCGTAAAAAATATAAAATCACATTAGATATTTCAAATGTTTTTTTTTGTCAAAACATTGCACCTGAAAGCAGACATTTGACCGCTTTCTCAATTATGGGGACACATTGACAATTTTGCCGTCTCCCCCAGGGATTCAAGAATAGTCCAGGGTTATTTTCAGCCAGAGTAACAGAGTTACTACAAATGTATGATGATGAGGCATTATCTTATGTCGATGGCATCTATCTTACAGACGATGATTGACGTGCACTTGAAAAGAGTGAACACCATAATACTTGGGTTCGCTTCTGAAGGGTACAAATTCAATTTTAAGAAATCACGAATTGCCCACCGCAACGTCCTATTTTTAGGATACGAGTTATCAAGTGAAGGCAAAAGCCTGGCAGCCAACTTTCTAGAGAAATGTGCGCTGCTCCAACCTCAAAAAACGCTGAAAAACTTACAATCAATTCTAGGTTTCCTGAATTTCGGAAGAACTTGTGTTCTAAACTACGCAGAAAAGGTTAAAACTCTCTATGAACTAATCAAACCTGATTTCAAACCAACAAATTGGACGCAAAGCCATACAGAAATTTTGCGTTCAGTGCAAACAGACATGTTAACAAAAACACAGTTAGAAACACGCGACAATGTGCGCAATCTTGTGATCCGAACCATCCCAGGGAAATGCGGATTCACGTACCTGACCTTTAATGAAGGTGAAAAGCTACCAATAGCATACAAATCACACTTGTACACACAAGCTGAAATAAAATTCACTTCTACAGAATTTTTGTTGACAGCGGTTCAAACTGCAGTAGCAAAGGAGAGAGCTCTCGCGCAGGGAAAACGTATAATGATCGTTACACCTGTACCTGCCTTAGAGGCAGTGACGAAGGCAAGCATTCCCAATGCTAAGGCTTTACATCCGAGATGGATACAATGGGTTAACTCTATTGCTGCAACAGACGTTGAATACGTCTTTGACCCCTACTTGAAAACAAAAGAATTCCTCCAATACTAACACGAATGTCCTCTGCCGACCGAGATTCTGCCTCTAGAATATTACGGATGTATAATCTATACAGACAGATCAGCACAGCCGGCAATTGGGGGTAAACAAGCCTATAGTGCTGCGTGCGCGATTGTTAAAGGTCGCTGGCGCGAAGGTAAATTTAGACCTATGGCCACTAAAACTCAAACACTCGGAGACTGTACAGCTCAGCAAGCTGAACTACAGGCTTTCACGATGGCGCTTGAAAATACTGATTGCGAATTCCCCACACTCATAGTGTGCGATTCGTATTTCTGCGTCGAATCTTACAACAAGCACTTGCAGAACTGGGTTCGATACGGTTTAAAAAATGCAAAAGGTGGCACAATCAAGCATAAAATACTTTGGGAACAAGTAGTTCTATTACAGAAAGAACTACAAAAGACTCACGTGATACATACACTGAGTCATCAGCGTGATGGCGTTCACGTTGAAGGGAATTCATTGGGTGATGAAGCCGCAAAGGAAGCTGTGCAACGGCTTCCGTAGCTGCAATCCCTCGCTTTAAAAGAGTAATAGACGGTGAAACTATGCTAGCAGTCAAAGCCTCAATGGAAGGTAGCTATGCAGCGTTACCTGTAAACTATCCACTCGGTAATACATACATAATTGATGCAAACTCCGTTCCTTTTGCTCGAATCCCTGGAGTGGCGGACAGAGTAATTCCAAACAGGAACAAGAGAGGTGCTTTGGTTCACAAAGCACATATGGGAGAGGGTCTGAGACATCAAGGGATCTTAGAATCTCTAATAGAATTAGAAAAGATGTACTGGTGGCCGGGAATGATCGTCGATGTTTACAAATTCGGAATTAACTGTGACACCTGTTACAAAGATCATAGCTTCAAAAACCACCAGGTACCTGACTACAGTATAGCCAGCCCAGTCCAGACACCATTGTTAGACAGTATCAGGCTTTCTACACGCAGACGTCGCCATAGACGTACGCAGTCCCGCAAATATTAAGACAAGATTTATTTGGATGTGGCCCCAGCGCTCGGCTGACGCCAGAACTGTTATAAAGGATTTGCGAGTCTTTATCGGCACATACGCAATCGGCACGCTACATTCTGACCAGGGTCCTGTGTTTAGCTCTCGAGCTTACAAGGAGGCCACGGCTAGCTTGGGCATTGCATTGCGGTATTCTAGTCCCTTCCATCCTGAGGGTAATGCGGTAGTGGAAAGAAAAAACTGTGACATAAAGCAATCCATAAAGGCTAAGTTATTAGGTTCGGGTGATGGGTGGGTCAAACATCTAATAAGTGTCCAACGTAGTCTTAACAATCTGCCAAGAACTGCTCTGGGTGGAATCACTCCATATGAATTACTGTTTGGTACTAGAATGATAATCGAAGACCTCGATTGTCAAACTTCAGTGGTGGAACAAAAACCCTTTGATGTCAAAGATCGTTTGGCTGTTTTACAGGACTTAAATGAAACAAGAAGTCTGAGTAACACAATACAGAAGCAAACGACCACTGAAGAAAAACCACCTGTCCCAGCAATACCTGTCTGGATTCCAAAGATTGGGGATCTAGTCAGGGAAAAGATTGCGGTAAAGAAGGAATTTGGGCCTTCTTACAGAAAAGCAGTACCTGTCTTAGCTATCCACGGAACAAGATCAGTGTTACTACCGCCCCTTGCTGGTAAAAGGGAGAACATAGTTGTGTCCATCGACCTGGTCAAACCACATCATGTGGCCGATAAGTAGTAGGTCCAGTGAACTCCCAAGATGTAGCAGACAACCAAATCTTGCTACAATCCAAGAGGTTCAAACTGAAAGACTTATCACCTTTGATAAACCTGCAGTACGAAAATAAGGACTATGCAACAAAGCCATGGAACTTGTGGCTCTGGATACCCAAATAACAGTTCGTCAAGAAACACCTGTCTACAATGATGTAGCCTCTGACTATACAAATATGACAAAGGAAGAAGCAGCTCCAACGTTTCTGAACAATCCTGATGCTATTCCAACAATTGACATAACTGCCTCTGGCTATTTCATCAACTTTGATACCTTCTCTGAGGATCCCAGTGAACCAGAAGCAACGCCAGCAAATAAAACTTTCAAAGAAAAAATAAGAGAACTCTTTCATCAACTTGAGAAAACATATCTGGTTTAACCATGGGTTGAGTTTTGGATTGTGTTAGGTGTACTTTTTCTCCTGCTTTGGCTCATACTTGTGTTAAGTTTGGGAAGGATGATAGATGGAAAATACAGTACAATGGACACAGCAAGTAAGAAAATCAACTTGCTCCTGAAACCTCACAAATCATCTCATCGTGAAAAAAGAGACCTGTCGTCAGTGAACATCACAGCCATTCCTATACCTGGTGGTATAGCATGGGACAGAACTGATTATGACATATATGGCCCGGTGGAACTGCTGAAGATTCCACACCAGTTTAAGGTTTCTTTAAGTGACTTTGTCTCACCCAGCACATTTTCTGATGATTGGGACTTTGAAACTGTTAATAACATGATGACAGATTTAGAAATGTCAGCTAAATTTACAGAACATGAATACCTAGAAGCATCATCAGATTATGAACAAATGTATTGTTGTAATCATTATGGTCACCATTGTTTGCATAAATCTGCAAGCCCTGGAAATGTTTTTACTTACAATCAATGGGAACATTGTCCAACGCCACCAAAGGGCAGCTCAAAAACATTTTATGAAAAGTTTCCGTACTTCTTAGGGTTTAATGTTACAAATCCAGAAACGTTTTATTGTAAAAATGAAAATAAGACAGGAATGAAAACACTGCTGACCAATACCAAACAAATTTATTCTGCAAACTTTTATGCTCAGCTGTCTACATTAGGGTTTGACTTTTGGAAAGACAACATTGAGACAAAAACTGTCTGGGGCACAAAAGATTGGCAGGTGCAAGGTTTAGAAGCCTTGTTTAGAGCCTGCATTATACCAGAACAAATAATGTTTTTAAAGGACACTGTTCAACAAACTTCTTGTCTTGGCCTGGCTAAGATAAAAGATTTAAACAAACCGTCCATGCCAAAGCCCTCACCTGACAGCAAAAACTCTGTGGATGAGGAGGTAGACGTAAAACAGATTTTTATTCAAAACAGAACTAATCCTGAATGGAAAAAATGGTTACTCTGGCCACAGACACGAATAACTGTCAAGATAGATTCCTGACAAAACACAAGAGTTCACAGTGAATAGGCCAGATCCAAGATACTCCCAGAGACAACATCCAGGGATAGTAACTATTTACAGTGTAGGAAAGCTATGCCTTGAGTGGCTACATAAATCTACACTTCCAAAAATCAAACAACACTTATCTTTACTTAAAGAAGGCAATGATTTGCGAGATTTCTTAATGGGGCCTCGCAAACCACGTCAAAAACGTTTCATATACACCGGTATATACGCTGCTTACAACGAAGCATGGAAAATAACGCAAATGGAAACTGCAGAAAGAATACGATAAATGATTGTATTAATTTAGAGAAAAGCCTCTCTGTAGTGGACAACGGGTTAACGACTCTGTTCTCCAGAATATATTCTTTGGACAGCATTGTATCCTCTGCAATTGACATAATAGAGCAAGACTTGCTAATGTTACAACATGGCCAGTCTCAATTACGTTCTATAATGCTGCTAGGATGGACGTTACAAAATCTCCGTTCAGGCTACGTGCCATGGCGTTTTATCAATACCACGTCATTGTTTACTGTGTTTAACCTTACAGATAAACAAATCTCTTTGGCACAAAAAGGAGCAGACTATACGGTAATGAGCATTGAGAAACTGGAAAGATTACCATTGACAGTTTCTGAGAAGACCGTCATTGAATGGATAATACATGGCACCATCACGATACCAGTGACGATTTTCCAATTTCAGTATTGTCTACAGCATATACCAGCGGGCCTGTATGAAAGGTTGGGTAAAGAATACATTAAGTCGACCTGGGCTTTACCGTACACACACAAATGTTGGAATGGGGGAAAGGAGGTATTCCTTAGTGGTAAAAATTTTAAAAACTCACTAAGTGGTACACTTTTGTGCTGAGGTATTAATTTACACGGAGCCTGCGAAGGTTCTGCAAATAACCTCTCTGGCCACCTGCACGGTTCACCCTCCACAGTGATAGAACCAATTTTCAGGCAGCTATCCAATGGCAGCTACGTTATGCTCAATGACCACAGCTGTTGTGGCATGTTGCCAGGAAAAGCGTATCTAGTTAGTGTGTCATCCAGGGTCTCTTGTTGTATGCAAGTATTGCATCCAAAAAGTAAGACAGAAAGGGAGACGGCGTTATGGCCTTCACTGAATATCTCTTCTATACGAATCGATACTTTAAGCAGAATGTAAGTCATTCTTTTACAAAAAAAAATGTGCCACTGACCTCGTCTAGAGAAACGTATGATCTCTAGAAGTTGCAAGGACTTCTGCAGAGATACATGCATTATTATCAACAAACTGCCCAGTACATTTCGCAGAAATGTTAAGTCAAATCTTAAATATGTCTGATACCAGTGGCATCGCACATGTATTTAAGACACATTTTTCGGGACTGTTAGCACCATTTGAAGCAGTCCTCGGCATTTTTCCTAATTTCGTGCACTCTGTGTTCGGCGGCCTGCCTCTCATCTTGGGACTCTTAGCAGGAATTCTGTTTTTATTCCTTCTGCTCCGATATGGCAAGTCCAGTGACCAGCGATACCCGGACTACTATGGAAGAAGCCCTCCTTGCCATGAGGTATCGTGAGAGAATTACACAGATTCTTGGCTTGGCTCGTTTAAGGGATCTGAACACAACTTGGTTCCTTTCGTTCAGACCAATCTGGCAAGATTGCATCTTACCTGTTCTGCGATGCCTGCGGTGCGGGGAAGAATGCGTGTTGGACGTTTGTCTTACACTCCCATCAGTCCTGCCATCGGATGTTGACGCTTTGCTAGGTCCGGTAACGACTCAATCATTGTGTTGCCCCCAACGGCTGCCCATTCTGATGATGGCATTCATTGAGGTCTCACCAGCAAGTCTAACTGAGGGTGAGATACATGACACTACAGGCACACAGGTACCTGCAGGTACATTGCTAATTCATCAAACGCTGACGGCGATGATCCTCATCTATGCACATTTGACCTGCTAACTGAAGTGGTTCCACTTTCGCCTACTATTGCCAGCCTAGACGATCTGATGTTTTCTCCTGACACGAGAATAACTTTTGATTAATTCACACGGCGTTCCCTGAACTCCGTAATTCGGCCTTCGTTTTTTTCAAAACCAAACGCCTAATAAATTTGAACTTTTTCAAAAATAGAACTTGTTGGCACAGAGTAATCTGCTTAAAGTAGAACTATTCTTAGAGAACAAGATTTCTTTTGAAAACTTCCTAATGGCAATATTTGGCCTTGTCCTAAAACCTGACCAGTTTAAATATTATGGTATGGGATGGTCTTGATTTTTTTTCTGTACCTTAGAGACATTTCATGAATGTAAATTTCGTCTTTCATAAATGTTAGAATGTATGCTCTCATACTATGCTTCATATCGGTTGAGACCTATTTTTTCATACTGTTAATACTCAATTCATGTGAACAAACCTGTCAAATGCAATTTGTATTTTGGGTGGGATTGCAAACACTTGCCTTAGATATGTTCAGTGCTTATACATTTAGTTTTATTGAACTTAATATCGTGGAGTGGGTGTTGTGTAGGAATCTAGGACCCTAGTGTAATTTTCCCGATTAATGTCCATATATAGGTATAAATTATCCGATCCTTATATAGGCATAGAAATCATTACCATATTTAGACTGAGCCTATGCAGCCCAAATACGGCATGGCTACTTCCACTAAGTTCCGAGAATCAACAACGATTTCTTAGAAAAACCCACCTTCAGCAGATAGGGACTTCCCCTTGCCTGAATACTAATTTATCTAGGAAATCATGGAGTTTTCAAAGAACTGAGTCTTTGAGTGATGTTATTATTTCCAAGCATACGTCAAACTCGGCACCTTCAAGGTATAAATATGCCTACATTTGCCCAGACTAACTACTTGCCCAACGCCCTGCAGCAGCAAGTGCCGAAGGAAGCCGACCCTCCAGCTGACGCACTGAGAGACGCTGTCTTTTTCTCCTGCCGAGAAATCCAACTCCAGTGTTTCCAGGCTACCCTTGCGGGTTGCTGGGAAATCGAGTCCTGAGAGAGAGATACAAGCCCTCCTTCATTCTAAAACCAAGGTACGGAGCTGATTAGACCCTTAAGAGAATTCTTGGAATAGATCCTTGGCAAAAAATACTAAACTTAAGCTACACCTCACTTACTTCTTCCCTTGTACTAGACTTAGGTTAGGTACACCGGGGTAGGCGTATTTTAGAAGCACCAGTTGAGTACTTTTAGTCATTATTTTATCACTGTATGTATTTTATGGCTTAGAAACCATATCATGCTTTTACAGTACTACTTTATAATACTTATCGTATTACATGCCTTGTACTTTATAACCAGTATTACAATTGTAGCAGTACATTTCTTATGCTTGAGAAACAAGACTGTTCAATAAATACCTTTTATTGAAAACGCCTGTCTCTCTATTTTCTCAGCACCTCTGGTGAAACGAAGCATGCACGATTGACTGAGTAAAATAGTTATCTATTGTTTCCGCGACTCTAGAGATACGTTTCTTATCCTGGGGAAACAAAGTTGTCATGTTTATGCGGTTGTCAGAAACTAATTCCTTCTTGTGAATTCGAGAAAGTTTCTAGTGACCTCTGAGCTAGCTGGCACTCACAATTAAGTTTAATATACTCGGTAGACACCTAGTCAACCTCAGTCCTACGTCTAAACTACAGGATATATTATTCCAATGCGCAGAGCCTATTGGGAATATAGGAACTACACTACAAGGCCAACAGGTTTTGTTGCCAACCCATTTACGGCAACTTCATCAGGGCTGATGGGGAACCAGACTTCATTTCACTGGTACATCACACCGAACCGAGAGGTTGCGGTCGTCGCTGGTACCTGCAAACCACCACTATGTGCATCCCACGTCTATGGTCGCGCATCCCACTGATGACTGCAGTCGTCCATATCAACCACTTCCGAAGGCAGCCTCAACTTTGTGCTCCGTTCCAATCAGAATCCTGTGCACATGCTATTGTCTTCAGCTTTCGTGTCAAGTGAGTAGTATACATAATGTTTAGGGATGAGAATCTCACTAATACACATACAGTGGATGTGGTGAACTGTGATTAAAAATGTTTAGTCACTTAAGATACACCAGTCACAAGGAAGGGGGTATCTTTGGGTTAAGGTATAATTCTATAAGTGTTTATTTGGATTCAAATTCAAATTCAAAACTTGCTTTATTCGATTTAAAACTCAAATCATAAAAGCACACAAGTTAAAAACAATTGTTACAGCAAGTAAATAAATGTACTAAGCCAATCCAGAGTACATATTTCAGCCCATAAAATAAACATTAAAAGTTATTAAATCAATTCATAGAATGACGGAACTTAACAAGTTTTAAAAAAGGGATCAGTGCATGAATAGCATATTCTTCTTCCAGACGTTGTAATTTAGAGAAGGCTAGCTTACAAGTTCGTATCCCCAGTGACCTTAAAATGGGTAAAAGGTACGCCCTGCGTGGTGCCTGGTAAAATTTGCAAAATAGGACACAATGAATGTTCGTTTGATAAGAAGCATCATCACTAGGGCAAACCAATTTTGTCATGGACCAGTTGTTACATTGGGGAAAGGTAACAAGTCGAAAGAAGATGCCTAACCTAAAACGGGTGAGCAAGGAGCAGGCATAGGGGCTGTTCAATAAAGTTAGGTATCTTTGTAACCCTTCCTGGGAAGTAATTTGCTGGTATCTAATGATGGTATATTTGTCTTTTTCTGCATTCCACCTGGATGTAACAAGGTGGTCTAAGACAATCTTTTTGATCGTACTTCTTGATACCATCTCCAACATAGTTGGATTTACAAAAAATTCCGGGTGTCCTAACTCATTGAACATTTTTCTCACATAGCATAGCCATTTGATTTTTGACATTCCGTCTAGCGAAAGGCAGTCTTTGATTAAATCCCTGTTCAAGGAGGTTTCTGGGGTAACCCAGACCTTATGCCAGAGAAGGATAGGGGCAATTCTTATGGTATCTGCTATATGAGAAAGGCCAACTTCTATGTGTAGCATATATGAGGATATCGTTTTAGATACCCCCAATAAGTAGGCAATGAACTGGTTTTCACAGCTCTGGATCCCCTGAGCATGTTCAATGCCCCAAATACCAGCACCATAGGTGGCAGTTGAGACGCATTTCGCCTTGTAAATGTAAATTAAGTCTTTAACTGGCTTCCCCCCAATTTGCTAGTGAAATTCGCAAAGCGCCAATGGTGCGCAAGAAAGCTAGCTTCCTGGCATTAATTGCTGTTTGCCAGGAACTCCCCCTATGAAAATATACCCCTAGATATGGGAAGGTATCCGTGATTTCGATTTTCTTGTTATCCAAGAATATTGGGCAGGGTGCCCTTTTCCTGGCCTTCCCACAGACCATTATGAAAGTTTTGCAAGCATTAATACTCAGGCCACAAAGCTTCATATAGATGTTAAATTTATTTGTGGTTCTTTGTAGCCCGAGTCTAGTCCTGGACATTAATGCCGCATCATCGGCATATAATAACAGTGGGGTAGGGGTTCATGATATGGAAGGGTAATCATGGTGAAAGTCCCTAAGATAAGATCCAATTGAATTAATATATAGGGTGAATAACAGGGGTGCCAAAATGCACCCCTGCCTAACACCCCTTTCAATGGAGAATTTAGCTGAGCATTCCCCCCTAGGCCATACCCGACCCTTGCACCTGCCTCTCTATAAAGTTCCTTAATGTAAAGTATAATTTGACTGTCGATCCCCATATCGCTAAGAGTTAGCCATAGGAAATCGTGATCTACACAGTCAAAGGCTGAACTTAAATCTATGAATGAAATAAAAAGATTCCCGTTCTTCGCCTGGGTGTACTTTGCAATGAGAAGTGCTAAATTTAAACATTGTTCCGTCGTCCCCTTTCCTGGGCTAAATCCGTACTGAAGGTTGCTAAAAATTAGTTTTTCCTCCCCCCAGGTTTGTATTCTATTTAAAATAATACGACCTGCCACCTTTGCCAACGCATCCAGCAAAGAAATTGGCCGATAGCAAGTCGGATCATTCCTCTTGCCCTTTTTGTAGATGGGGATAACTATGGCATCAGACCAAGTAGTTATAAAACCTTCTTGGTTTGCTTTATTTAAAACATTAGTTATCATTGGGTCCCATAAATCAATCTCTGCCTTATAAGCATCTGTAGGGACGCCGTCTGAGCCCGGGGCCTTACCAGACGAGCTATCCTTTATAGCTTTTCTAACTTCCTCATAACTAAAAGTTAAGGAGTATGCTGTCTGTCGTCCAGGGAATTAAAATCCTCAAGTATGGAAATAGTTCGATCAACAAGGGGAATCAATCTACCATATAATTGTTTAAAATGAGCTACCCATTGCTCACCTGTAATTGCCGAATCGATAAGATCTGCCTCTGTGGTTTGTAGGATGGAGTCATTAACCACTTTCCAAAAAGCCCTATTGTCTCTTTTAGCCAAAGCTTCTTTCAGGGCTACCCAGACCTTGTTCTTTAACTAGGCTTGTCTTGATTTTATGGTATTTTTATACGTTTTTCTGGCTGCACAAATTAAATCCTGTTTTTTTGGGATTGTGTGCAGCGCATTTTTAAGTGATGTAAGTGCTTTTGTGCACATACTATCAAACCACCTTTTGGGTTTTGAGACCCCTGTCCGATGTTTTCTTGTTAGTAGGGATTTGACTGTCCCCATTATTTTAGAAAAAGAGTTCATTACATGGTCTGGTGCCTCTTCTTCAGTTAAACAGATCATTGTCTTCAATATTGGAGGCAGCTAGTTTTTCCAAAAATCCCGGGGGGTCTACTTTGTCCCATTTAATTATGTAGCCGTTCTTAGAAGCTAATCTTATCTCGGGGGAATAATTAATATTAGAACATTGGAATGTTGGGTGCTCCATTGAAAACAATGGAGTGCTCTGGGCTACAAATGGCTGGTATAAGCCTGGAGCACCAACAATCCAATGCTTCTTTGTTCACAGCTCTGGCTGTGAACGAAGGCTTCATGGAACCTGAGGGGATTCCAATCCCCTCACGCTCCCAAAAGGCTTTGTTTTTTTTTGTTAGAACATTCTGTCCTCTAGTGACAGAATGTTCTAATAGCCTTATAGCCCTTCGTAGATGGGCTATACCGCTATTAAAGTCCCTCTCCCTTGTTAAAGGCCCTCGCCTTCGGCTCGGGGTCCTTTACCACTGGAGAGGGCCTTTAATAGCCGGTATAGCCCTCTACGGCGGGCTATAAGGCTATATTAACCTCCGCCCTGCGTATCAGTGATTTAAGTTTAATACTAAACACAATAGGAAAGTGATCCGAATGGGGGGCCTGGCCCGTTTCCCAGTGTGCCACTAGCCCTACGTGGGATGCAGAAATTAATGTAAAATCAATTATCGAATTGCACCCCCTCCCATTAAAAGTAGGTTGGAATGGTACACTCGGTATACAAATCTTGTTGATAAAAACTAAGTTAAAATAAAGGATTATATTGTTGATAGAAATACCGAGTGGAGTATGGTTAAAGTGGGTAGGACAATCTTCCCCATAATCCGATAGGCCGCACAAACCATGCGAACCATGAGGACAGATCGTACTATTGAAATCTCCAACCCAGAGCATTATGTGATCATCAACCAGCTTATCATATAGGGAGATCAAAGTTGAAAGAAGTTTACTCAGGATTGTCCTACTGCTGTCAGGAGGAATGTTATTATAAAAGTTTATGATGGTGACATTTTGTAGTGGGCCCCATCTTAACCACAATATCTGGTAATATTCGGTTGCCACGAATCTTTTGACCTCAATACCCCCGGTGATAGATAAAAAAGTACACAGACCCCCTTTATTACGGCCATGTGCGCTTTGAACCGCAGCGGTATGGAAAGTTTGATAACCGTTAATGTGATGAGCATCCAAGGACCATGTTTCTTGAAGACAAATCACACTGTGCTTGGTAACAACATCTAACCAGTGTTGTTGGTGGACTTTATCGGCTAAACCAGCCACGTTCCAGGAAAGGAGACTATAGGTAATATCTGTATATTTGGAGATATTTAATCGATTTGATTCAGAGACGTTGTGCTGGATCGGGAGAGATTCAGCTACCACTATTGGAGTAGCTAATTGATCACTCTGTGCTAGTAAAGACCCGGTGGGGGCAGTGAATGTCATAGAATCCCCGGGCACTAAGTCATTTTTGGGCCGCCCACTCATGTTGGAGTTTATTAGCGATGGACAGCTTGATGCTACCGGGGTATGAGTCACAGTATGTCCAGATAGTCAATCCAGATCATTAAGATCCGAAAAAACGTCATATCGATTAATTAAAGGAAGTGACCAATGTTATGGGTCAAGGCCTTGCTGGGTGAGCGGGTTCCGGCGTTTAATGGGTCTTTCTACAAACTCAAAAGACGAATAGTTTGAAGGCCGCAATGGATGTTTCGATAGATGAGACGGGTAGGGGTGACGTTTGTTATATGTAGACACTCCATGGTGACCACGGGGAACTATTAGTGCCTCTGGGTAGAAATAGGTTAAAGTTCGGGGCACTATACTGCTATGGCCCTGAATCTGGTACCAATCCACGATGTGCGGTACCACCCTGCGATCCCTAAAGTTAATGATAATTACATCACCAGCAGTGTCTTTTGGTCTTGATCCCACCCACGCTAATCTTCTGACAAACAATATGTCTCCATCTATATGGGAGGGTAATGGCCTGTTATGTCTGAGCCAATGAATAGCTTTAATCTTTAGCTCAGAATAATCCTCCCTTTTTCCCTCCGTGAGCTCTGGGACACCTGTTGAAACTATGGGATAAGGAACCGCCTCGGGAGGCAAGTCGATGTGACAACCTATGTTTTTTGTGGATTTATCTGATGATTGGCGAGTGCCCTTAGCGGCATCCTTTGTATTTGGCTGATTAATGGCAGATGAATGAATTTTATTCGGGAGAAGGAGTGATTCTCTCAGACCTGTCTGGGTGGATTGAATGTGTATTTTATCAGATTTACCCAGTTTCCCACAGGTGATATTAGAAATAGGGCGAGTAACTTTAGGAGACCTAGCATTCCCTGTGATCGTATCGGTACTAGTTGAATTAGGTTTTATATCGACCTTTTTTACTACTTGGGGTCCACTAATTTTGGTGTTCGTATTAATGGCTACCAGGCCCTTTAAAAGTTGGGAGTTTAAAGTGGTTTCTACCACTAAATCGTTTAACTGATCTCCCAATCTTTTTACCCTTTCTAAAACGGGGAGGAGTAAAGATCTGACTAGGTGTTCTATATCATTCATAAGTGGTTTGGGTTCGAGTAGTTGGAACTTTGGTAAATTTTGCACTTCCGGGGGTTTCAAGTTTGGCTTTATTACTGACAAATAATTCTGATATGTATTTTCTAGAATATCCATTTGGGGACTTAAGCCTAATCTAGGTACTTTAGTTTGTCTGCCCCTATAATTTTTTCCACCTCTCTTCCTTTTCGTTGGACTTGGTTGTCTGGGTGGTTTTTGCGGAGGTGTTCTCTTTTTAATGATAGGTGTCGCATTTGGGAGCTGCAACATGGAAGGCTCTGTTGGGGAAAAATCCAGGGAGAGCTCAGATATGGTCGAGTCCAGGTTAGGGCTCGTTAACGACACTTGATTATGTAATGGAGAGTTGTCCTGAAGGAGTATTGGGATACTGATATCTAATGATGGAGAAGACCCTATAATCTGGGCACTATGTGTGGGAGGGGAGGGTGACTGTCTTAAAGGACCTAGTGACGACCGCTTGTTTTGTTGGAGTTCAAAAGACAAGCGCGATTCAACAACAGATATCTCGTGGTCCAAATTCGAGACAGCCTTTGTCAAAAATGCATCCAAGGTGCCTCTTACCTCCCCTCCCCCACCAAGTCCGCGCTTCAGCGGCATTGTCAAAGTTCAAATGTCACCAGAAATGAAGATTTAGAAGTGAAAGGGACGGGGCCCAGCCTCAGTTGTCCTCGGACGGCCTCAGACGGCCCGCCCTTTGCCCGGACTTAGCCCGGCGCACGCCCGCGCGCGTCCCGCGGGCCGTGTGAAGGGGAGATGTGAAATAGAGGAGGTGGTAGGCGGGAAGAGGGCATCTACAGGTCCAGGTGCGGCTAGTTGGATCACGCACTGGCCTGTGGTCCTCGCAGTCCCTCCAGCAAACGGTGAAATCCCCTGCACAATCCGCTATCAGGACAGGGTCCAGCCGGGGTTTAGAGACCAAGTCCCCGGTCTTTCACAGCAACAGCTTTCTCTCCCAAAACGTAGGCTGCGAGCGGCTCCCGCGGAGCGGGGGCCGCAAGCCTTAAGTGTAGAGCTGGGAGATGGTGGGCGGGAAGAGGGCATCTACAGGTCCAGGTGCGGCTAGTTGGATCACGCACTGGCCTGTGGTCCTCGCAGTCCCTCCAGCAAACGGTGAAATCCCCTGCACAATTCTGCTATCAGGACAGGGTCCAGCCGGGGTTTAGAGACCAAGTCCCCGGTCTTTCACAGCAACAGCTTTCTCTCCCAAAACGTAGGCTGCGAGCGGCTCCCGCGGAGCGGGGGCCGCGAGCCTTAAGTGCAGAGCTGGGAGATGGTGGGCGGGAAGAGGGCATCTACAGGTCCAGGTGCGGCTAGTTGGATCACGCACTGGCCTGTGGTCCTCGCAGTCCCTCCAGCAAACGGTGAAATCCCCTGCACAATTCCGCTATCAGGACAGGGTCCATCCGGGGTTTAGAGACCAAGTCCCCGGTCTTTCACAGCAACAGCTTTCTCTCCCAAAACGTAGGCTGCGAGCGGCTCCCGCGGAGCGGGGGCCGCGAGCCTTAAGTGCAGAGCTGGGAGATGGTGGGCGGGAAGAGGGCGTCTACAGGTCCAGGTGCGGCTAGTTGGATCACGCACTGGCCTGTGGTCCTCGCAGTCCCTCCAGCAAACGGTGAAATCCCCTGCACAATTCCGCTATCAGGACAGGGTCCAGCCGGAGTTTAGAGACCAAGTCCCCGGTCTTTCACAGCAACAGCTTTCTCTCCCAAAACGTAGGCTGCGAGCGCCCCCCGCAGAGCGGGGGCCGCGAGCCTTAAGTGCAGAGCTGGGAGATGGTGGGCGGGAAGAGGGCGTCTACAGGTCCAGGTGCGGCTAGTTGGATCACGCACTGGCCTGTGGTCCTCGCAGTCCCTCCAGCAAATGGTGAAATCCCCTGCACAATTTTGCTATCAGGACAGGGTCCAGCCGGGGTTTAGAGACCAAGTCCCCGGTCTTTCACAGCAACAGCTTTCTCTCCCAAAACATAGGCTGCGAGCGGTGTTTATTTGGATATGGTGGTCATTCCATGAATATACATGTAAATGTTTTGTTTTTTCACAGATATGCCCCTGATGAAGGGACGTTAATCCCGAAATGCATTGGGCTGTTTGAGTTTTGTTCCTTTCAATGACGTGAAATTCAATTGTTAGTAGTTCAACAGGGCTGATATCTATAGAAATTTATATAATAATTTGTAATAACGCATGATTTTCTTGATAAAAATAATCTGAGAAATGCTAAAGTATTTTTATTGTAAATTTGTGTTAAATATATGTATATACTTTATGAAGTGCCCACCTCTGTCGAGGTAGCCAGTTGGCTGCTGGCCCCATTTTTTTCTTGTAAATGACAGAGTGAGGTGAACGCTAAAAGAGGTACAGCACACAGATCAAAATACCCATGATTATGACAGGTTTAAAAAGAATCATTGAGGTGTGCATGGTCTTCACCAAAATTCTTTCCTGAATACAACATGTATTCGCAAGCGCTGCCTGGGCGAGACCTAAAATGGGTCGGACCTTAAAATTGTCCAATTTTGTAAAGCTTCATGTGCACAAGAGGATAGGAAGTGTTAACACAGGCAAAATCAATTATCAATAGAAGCCAACTAAAGGTTCCCCTCTTTTAATGCCTTGATGGACTCAAATCTGGTTACACCACCCAAGTATGTATCACCTCTGGTAGGTGAAATATCCATTGTTACAGCCAGTCTGCCAAAACCAAGGACATGAACATATTTATGTTAAATATTCTTCAAGGGTGTTGAAAATAACAATGATTAAATCGGACTTTCTTAGACCTGAAGAACAAGTTACTTACCTTCGGCAATGATAAATCTGTAAGAAACATAGGTTGGTTATTGATTCCTTACCTTAGAATCTCCTCAAGGCATCAGACTGGATCCGGAAAGTTTTTCTTCAGCAGGATCCCTGCGCGTCAGAAGGTGGCGTTGGTCGACTCCACGTTCGTCGCAGGCGTCGTGGTCACCAGGATCACATCGCAGTAGCGACATAGACCCCGCCCTTCCGCGTGGACATCAGTTTTGTACACGACTTTCCACGCCAGAAGCGCAGAGCCATGCAAGACACTGACCACTGGTGCACAAAACTAGGGCCCTGAAAGGATGTCCTTAACCCAATAAGTCTGTTCGCAGAATGGGGAGGATGGGTGGGGCGGTAAGGAATCTATAACTAACCTATGTTTCTTATAGATCTATCGTTACCGAAGGTAAGTAACTTGTTCATCTAAAAGAAACAGTTATAGATTCCTTACCTTTGAATAGATACCCCAGCAATACCAACCCCAGAGGTGGGTCTGCCAACCAAGTTCACACCAGAAAGTCCTGGAGAACAGAACAGCTAAAGAAGCCATCTCTCCGGACTTTGATATCCAGGCAGTAGTGTTTTGTAAGCGTGTGCAGCGATGCCCACGTAGCTGCCTGACAGATGTAATTTAGGGGGACTCTTCCTCCCAAAGCAGTAGTAGCATCCGTCGCACTGGTGGAATGGGCGCGCAGCCCCACTGGATGCTCCTTCTTAGCCAAAGAATAGCAGGCTTTGATGCACAGAACGACCCACCTGGAGATGGCCAGTTTGTGCATGGCCCAACCTTTCTTAGCGCCCACATAACCAACAAAGAGCTGTTCGTCCACCCGGAATTGATTGGTGCGATCCAAGTATAAAGAAAGCGCACGTTTTGTATCCAGACGGTGGAGCCTCTCTTCCTCTTTCGAAGGATGCGGAGGCGGAAAAAAGGTGGGCAAAGTGAGAGTTTGGCCAATGTGGAAAGAAGTAATCACCTTGGGAAGAAATGAAGGTCTAGGTCTAAGGACGACCTTGTCGGGATGGACAGCCAGATAGGGAGGCTTGGAAGACCGAGCTTGCAGCTCATTCACCCTGCATGCAGATGTGATGGCCAGAGGAAAGGCAGTTTTCAAAGTGA
Organism: Lissotriton helveticus; assembly: GCF_964261635.1. Lineage (NCBI taxonomy): Eukaryota > Metazoa > Chordata > Amphibia > Caudata > Salamandridae > Lissotriton > Lissotriton helveticus. Next base: position 1,386,518,569 of record NC_136067.1, read on the forward strand.
GAAGTTTGAGAGGACAGTTATACGATGGCTCAAAGGGAGCGCACATAAGATATGTCAGAACCAAGTACAAGTCACCCTGGGGCATTACGAAGGGAACAGGAGGAAAAAGATGAGTAATCTCCTTAAAAAATCTATTTACAACAGAGAACTTGAAAAGAGAAGGCTGATCAGGGAGCCTGTGAAAGGCTGAAATGGCCGAGAGGTAGCCCTAAAGAGTGCCCAGAGCAGAGCCCTACTTGGCCAAAGAAAGGAGGAATAAGAGAACCTCAGAAAGAGGGGCAGAAAGGGGATCCACATCCTTTGCTGTGCACCATGCCACAAATGTATTCCATCTGCAGGCATATACCGTCTTAGTGGAGGGATGCCTGGCTGCCAAGATTACATAACAGACTTCGGGAGGCAGGTCAAACAAGGTCAACTGCCACAACTCAATCTCCACGCAAGGAGGTGGGGGCTGGACAGGCTCGGGTGGAGGACCATCCCCTGCGGCTGCGACAGAAGATCCTTCCGAAGAGGCAGTCGGACCGGAGGATCAATGGCCATGTTGAGCTCCTCGGGATACCAGACTCTTCATGCCAAATCCAGAGCCACAAGAATAACTTGGGCCCGGTCGTGCTTGAACTTCTTCAGCACTCTGGCCAGAAGTGGTATAGGCGGAAAGGCGTATAGAAGACCGCAACTCTACTCGCGATGAAAAGCGTCGCCTAGCGAGTGCCGACTCAGAAATTCCAATGTGCAGAATTGCTGACATGGAGTGTTCTCTTCGGTGGCGAATACATCTAACCAAGGCTCTCCCCACTGCTGAAAGAGACCTTGCACCACCTCAGAGTGAAGACATTTGTGATCCATCATGCACCTGCGGCTGAGTTTGTTCGCCCTGGCGTTCGGTGAACATGACCTGATGTTCCAGCCATGTCCAGGGGCGGAGGGCCTCTTGACATAGGGTCCATGACCCCACCCGCCTTGTTTGTTGCAGTACCACATGGCGGTGGTGTTGTCCGTGAACACCTACACTACTCTTTCCCGGACAGAGGGAAGGAATGCTTTGAGCCCAAGACGGATTGCCTGAAGCTCCACAAGGTTGATATGGAGTTCGGACTCCACCAGAAACCGGAGGCCTCTGATCTCCGCTTCTCCCATGTGGCCGCCCGATCCCAGAAGGGATGCGTCTGTCACCACTGTGTATTCTGGTCGGCCGTTGACCCAATCCTGGTTCATGAGCCACCACTGCAATTGTCGTGCAGTGCCATCCGAGATCTGGACGCAATCGGACAGATTCCCCTGATGCTGCGCCCACTGGAATTTCAGGTCCCACTGCAGAGCCCGCATATGCCACCTGGCATGATCTACCAGCAGGATGCAGGAGGCCAGCAACCTCAGGGTCATCCTGACCGAAACTCGGGGTAGGGGCTGAAAGATCAGAATCATAGCCCGAATATCCCAAACTCGCAGTTCGGGAGGATATACCCGAAACTGCATTGTGTCCAAAACCAATACGACGAAGAGGAGCTTCTGAGAGGGGCCCTAGTGTGGCTTCGGCACGTTGATGGAGAACCCGAGCGAATGCAGGAGGTCGGCCGTAGTCTGGAGGTCGGAGAAGACAGCCTGGTGCGAGCCCACCTTTAACAGCCAATAGTCGAGCAAGGGGAAGACTGGAACCCCTGATCAGCGCAGATGAGCTGGGACCACTGCCATCACTTTTGTGATCACCCAAGGGGTGCTGGTAAGGCCAAAGGGGAGCACAGTAAACTGAAAGTGCTTGTGGCCTACCGTGAACCGCAGGTAACGCCGGTGGGCTGGCAGGACGAGGATGTGAAAATAAGCATCCTGCAAGTCCAATGCTACCATTCAGTCTCCAGGGTCGAGAGCAGACAAGACCTGAGCGAGCATCAACATCTTGAACTTCTCCTTCCGGAGGAAGCGGTTGACGTTCCTGAGATCCAAGAGTGGACGCAAGCCTTTGTCCTTCTTGGGCACCAGAAAGTAGTGGGAATAATAACCACGACCTACTTCTGTGGCAGGAACGCGCTCAATGGCAGCCTTTGCCAAGAGTGCTGAAACTTCCTGTTGGAGAAGGGCCAGGTGATCCTTCGATATGTGATGGTACTGAGGTGGCATGGGTGGAGGGGTGGTCTTGAAAGGGAGGGAGTAGCCCCTTTGGACTATTTGCAAAACCCACCTGTCCGACATGATGGTGCACCAGTGGGGGAGGTGATGGCGGATCCTGCCGCCCACTGGCGTTTGGTGGCCCTGAAAGATCGGACTAGGAGGGTTTGGAGGCTGCTGCAGAGGGGACTGTGGTGGACAGGCCCGCTCGCTGGCTCCCAGAACCATGGTGGTGATTCCCACGTCCTCGGCCACGCTGGGGCTGAACAGCCTGCGCCGGCCTGCGGCTCTGCTCGGGACGTAGTGGGGCACCCCTCCCATAGCCATGAAAGGGGCGAAAGGCAGACTGCGCAGGGCGGGTGGTAGAGAGGCCCAAGGACCTGGCCTTAGCCTGAGAGTCCTAAAGTGCTCTAGCTGGTTGCCTGCCATGTCGCCGAAAAGTTTACAGCCATCAAAGGGCATGTCAATAAGTGTGGATTGGAAAAAACCAGTCAAACGCAACCAGGCGTAGCGTTGAAAGGCTACTGACGTGGCAATCGTCGTGCCAAATGAGTCGGCTGTATCCAACCCACAGCAGATGGTAAACTTCGCTGCGTCTCTCCCGTCAGCAACCACTCAAGAGAGTGTGGCCTGGGCCTCCTCCGGGCACTGAGGCAGAACTTACTCAACCGAGTTCCACACGTAGTTGTAGGTATAACGGCCGAATAGACATGCAGTGTTTACCGACCGCAGTCCCAAGCTGGAGGAAGAAAACATCTTCATCCCAAGATGAATCAGCATTCCCTACCGCAGGGGTGCGGTGGGGAATGCGCCCTTGGACGTAGAGGTTTGGACTACCAAGCTCTCAGGGGTGGGGTGTTGGTAAAGGAAATTGGGGTTGCCCGGGGCCGGGCAGTGGTGTCAGGCAATCATCCTGTCCACAGGAGCCCCCGTGTTTGGCCTGGACCAAGCACCCAAAATGATGTCCGTCGGGGCTTCATTAAACAGCAGCAGGGCTCCGAAGTGCTCACAGGTGGTTGAAGTACACCTGTCAGGAGGTTAGTCCTGACTGCCACTGTAGGTAGCTCGAGGTGGAGAGCCTCGGCTGCCCTACGCAACACCACTGCGTATGGTGCTCCCTCCTCTTTTGCCACGGTAGGAGGAGACAACATGCCATGGTCTGTGAGGTATCCAAACCACTGGCATCCCTAGTTCCTCTCTCCAGTCCTGCTCCCACTCCATCTGGTCTGTCAAAGGCTCCTCACCCACTTCTGGCTGCAAATGTGGTCTCAAAGAGCCAGGGTAGTACAGGGGCACAAAAGTACCGGCATCGGTCGACGCCAGTCTGACTCCGTATCTACCTTGAGGTGGAGGCCAGGGTCGATGTCCGCGGGGACACAGCCAATGCCAGTGACAGACATGGTGCCGGTGGAATCGGCACTGGGGGAGGCGTAATGAGGTAGACTGGTGCAGATCCGGATCCAGACCTGGATCCACGGGGACCTTGCAGCGCCGAGGTCCCCGATGCCGAAGGCCCAGGGTCCCCAGCCGAGTCCGTAAGGTCCTAAGGCGTCCCGGCGTAGTCGGGCTGCCCAAAGATGGCACGCAACGCTTCGGGTCCCGGAAAGGGAGGGGAAACCCGGAGTCGACCCAGCGGGCTCCGCACGCGTAGCCGTGGGAGGGGCACCACCTGCATCCCTCATCAAGTCGGCCGACAGACGGGGAGAAGTCAAAGAGCGACGATGTGTCTTCGACTTTTTTTTTGTGCTTCGACTTACCTGACCCCAAGTGCGAAGACTTCAAAGAAGAGTGGTGGTGACTCAGCGACTGGTTCCTCAGCCTCCTCTGCAGCTGGGACCTCGAGCGGAGCAGAGCCGACTGCCGGGCAGAGCCTGGACTGCTCCCCCAAAGACTTAGGGCGTGGTCGCACTCCAGGCAGTAGAGGCATATGCGGTGCAAATCCGCCACGACATGAGTCGGGTACAGGAACCGCAAGCCTTAATGCGGGCATCACTTGTGCACCAGGAGTTGAAGGACTCTAACAAAACGAAGTTGACACAAGTCGAGAAAAAAGTTCATTAAAAAATTTAATAGGGGTACCACTCTCTCCGGATCTGCGCTTGCTGGTGCGGAAAAAGAAAGAACCGACGTCAACGAGGGAGGCGTCTATGTAGCTACCGCGACGTCATCCCGGCAACCACAATGCCGACGACGAACGTGGAGTCGACCAACGCCACCTTCCGACACACAGGGGTCCTGCTGATGCAAAACGTTCTGGATCCAGTCCGATGCCTCGGGGAGATACTAAGGTAAGGAATCTACAACTAACTGTTTCTTTCAGATTGGTAAGCTAAGCAGCAGATTTGGGTCTGTAAGGAATAACTAATTCATTTAAGAGTGGTCACAATGGTTATTCCGGTTTGAGGACATGAATATGGCGCAAATATAACACATTAACCTTGCGTAACAGAATGGTTCTCGGGGGTGTAGCCGTGATGGCGTCTCGGTAGGACCCGGTTCTGTTGCTCTCCACTCCCGCTGGGCATTTCTCTGCACTCTCTGCAGCAGGGGGCACTGGAGCCTGCCTGGACCTTCCCAAGGGCTGTGCTACACTCTGGGGGACCATAGAGGGCCACATCATAGCTCGGGAGGAAATTCCCAAGCCGACACAGAGCAGCCCGGGGTGAGATGCCGACCAGCTGGGGGCCACTGTGGTGGCCTTGGGGCTGAGAGCGTCGAGTCAGGAACTCCGGTGATCTCCGGTACTGACAGGGAGACCGCCACAGCACCACGACTCGAGCGACGTACCCGGTGCAGGCAGAGTGGGTCTGCATCATCTCTGGCAGTGGTGGGCCCTGGATCTACAGGCCAGAGTAGGCCCTACCATCAGCGGCTGCTGGAAGCCAGAGCTGTCGCCTGCACCGGCCGCTTCATCGTCTGGGCCCCTTTGCGCCTGGCAGGAGGGAAACTCAGAGGCGGCGATTAGTGATCTCCCAAGGCCTGGGGGACACGCATGCGCTGTCCATAAGGTTGCGTCTGAGGTGAGGCCCGAAGTGCGGCCTAAGAGATCCGAGCTGCACAGCGGCCCATCTGGGGGCACTGGAACATCTGGAGATGCCAGTGTCCCAGTTTGGGGAGGCTCGGATGAGCTAGTTTGCCCGCTAGCCCCAACACTGCCTCCTATTTCACTAAGGTGGCCCTGAGGAGTCCGGTGCCCATGCACGAGTTCCACCGGGAGGTGAGAGCAGCGGCGAGGGGGGGGGGCAGGACAGCACCACGATCGAGGGCCCTACCAAGAGGTGAGAGCGGCGGTGAGGGAGGGGTAGAACAGCACCACGACGGAGGGATCCCAGTGGTTGGTCTAGAGCAGTGGTCTTCAAACTTTTTGATGTCGAGACCCCCTTGTCAAACCTTTTTAGGCGCAAGGACCCCCTTCTGACAAAATTTTCTAGAAACTGATTCTTCTCGTCATCAACATTTATCGATAACTATAAATGCCCCTGTTATAACTGCCATCTTTTGACATGTTTCTCCTGTTTTTTTTCCTTTCTGATCTAGTTTTGCCTCTGTTTTTGCTGGTTCAGTGTCTCTGCACATTTCCTCATTGCTGTTCAGTATTAAAGTGCAAGTGCTCCTATTATAAATTGTATTATGGATTGGTGTTTCCATGATTGGCATGTTTGACTTACTGGTAAGTCCCTAGTGAAGTGCACTGAGGGTGCCAGAACCTATAACTGAAATGGTGCTGGTGGTCCTGCAGTACTGATTGTGCCACTCACCCAAGCAGCCAATAAAAGGGTTATCAGACCTTCCACTGCAGTGTCTGCGTGAAGGTTGTAACTGCCATGTCGACTTGGCAAGTGCACCCACTTGCCAAGCCCTAATCTTCACTTTTCTTACATGTAAGTCACCCCTAAGGTAGGCCCAAGGTACCCCTGTGGGCAGGGTGCTGTGTATGTTATAGATAAGACACGTACTGGTGTGTGTGACATGTTCTGGTAGTGAATTACAATGAGTTTCATTTTTCACTATGGAAAGGCTATCTGTCCCATAGGATAGAATGGGAGTTTACTTCTAACATTATATGAGCATATCCAAACCAAAGGCCATTGAGCGTAGGGGTGTAGCCAAAGGTGTAGCTGAAAACAAAGGGCCTTATTTATGAGGAATTGGCGAAGGACAGCGCTGCAAGTCTTCTTGCGGCGATGCCCAATGCCAATGTGAAAGGGCAGGAATAAACTGTAATTATGAAATACGGTGCATTCCAGTTCTTTTCCCTTCACAAATTGCTGCCTAGCACGTTGGCAGAATTATTTTTGTACCGGAAGAGGCACATTCCTGAACCAAAACAATCCTGAGGGGCGTGTTCCTATTTCTATGAGAGCTGAAGAATGCAGTACACATGGAAAGAGCAAAAAACGAGGAGAAATTAGAACGTTTCTCCTCGTTACGCATCCACTGGAGAGGCGTCAGTTTTTGGAGCTGCCCCAGGTTTACATGATTTTGTAAATATGAGGCAGCATCAAAATCCATGGGCTTTGCGTGGGAACCCCATGCACAGCCCATGGAATACCTACTTGGCGCAGAGTAAAGCAACGCAGTGACTTGCCCTGCTTTGTCTTACTGAATACTCCATATGAGACAATGTAAAGCCATGCAGGGTCACTTTGCACTGTCTCATAGGTATGGTTAAGATGGTTGCGCCACCGGAGCATCAAAAAAAGTGATGATCTGGCGATGCAAGCCTCTCATAAATAAGCCCAAAATATTCTTACTTTTTTTAGGCATTTCACCTTCAGGTAGCTACATATAAAATATTGGGCACTGTAAATGAAAAATAAATAAAATAAGTTATTGCTCAGTGAGAAATGCACTGTAGTACATTGTGAAACATCTATTAGTTAATGCACTGCATAGGTCTGTGTGTAACCAGAGGCCCACATAATTCAATCTTGATTGGTGCAGTGGAGAATAGTGATATGTATTTTTAGTGCTACAAAGTCACAGCCTGTGACAGAAAGCACTGTGAATATGCAAGTACATTTTTTATACTTGCATTACACACAGGGTAAAATACAATGCTGCAAAACGTGTGAATAGTTTCACAATAACATGGTGCTTTCAAAATGTAGGTTTTTATAATACTAGACCATATGTAATGCAGTTTTCTTTTTTTTTTACATAACTGCCCCTTCACCACCTCCTTAAGGGGTACAAAGGGCTGTGTAAATGGTGTTAACATTAAAATAAAGAACTTCCCAGCCCAGTAGTTAACTATTTCCACTTAAACTAAAAAATAAACACACATCTTTGTCCTCACTAAGAGCTGTAACTGCTCCCAAGGATCCTTTACACTCACAGATTACCAGCGCATCCTTTCATTCAGGCAAACAGCTGATAACGATCTCAATCAGCACAGCAGATGGCTGTCTTTTCACAGAGACAAGTGAAGCTGGGGAATCTGCGACCCCCTTCCCAGGGCTCCAGGACCCCCCTGGGGGTCGCGCCCCACAGTTTGAAGACCTCTGGTCTAGAGCGACTGCGAAGCATCCCCCCCACTTGCGTTTGAACCAGGCATGAGAGAATGGCCCAACGTGGAGAATGCGAGCCGTGGGGGTGATCTCGCTGTGATAGTGACAACTCCAGCAACGCCTAATCCCTTTTTACGCATGCCTCCCTGCCTACTGAGTCCCCCAGATTAGGCGTGCATCCACCTCTCGAGTCACCAACGCTGCGGTGAAATAAGCAGAAGAGCAGGAAGGACAGATCAGTGAAGGACCTATTGTTAAAGACGGCGCAGCAGGTGCAAGGGCCAGCCCGGAGAAAAGCACTTGGATGAGTCTGAGAATGGTGAGGGCCCAGAGGGTCCAGTCAGCAAATCCTTCCTGGAGTCTCTTATCTCCTCCCTCCATGGCGATCTGTCCACCATGAAGCGATAGCTGTCGGCGGATTTGCGGGAGAAACGCCAGGATGTGGATTCCCTGGGGGAACGGATCAATACCTTGGAAGAGCACATAACAGGGCGCGACGAAGAGCTCGAGAGCCTACGGCAGGAAGTCCTCAAGCTGCAGGAACAGAACCTGGACTTCCAGGCCCACACGGACGATCTGGAGAACAGGTCCCGGCGGAACAACATCTGCATCCGTGGCACAGCAACTTCGAGGCACTGGTGGTGGACCTCTTCAGCTCATTCTTGGGCGAATCCCCAGAATTCTCGATCAAACTGGATCGCACCCACAGGGTGGACCCCAGGAGGGTAGCCCCTGCTCCCCCAGCGGACATCTTGACTTGTGTCCACGACTACCGCTAAAGGAGCAGATCCTCATCGAGGTCCAGCATCACACAGACTTTACCTACCAAGGTCAAAAGCCTACGTTATACAAAGACTTAGCAGCCTCCACCTTATTCAAGTGCAAATCCTTCCGGCTTATCACGTCACATCTCCAAGAAGCTGGCATCAAGTACTCCTTCCACTTCCACTTCAAGGGGTAGCAGAGACAAATTTGCTTCCTCTCTGTCGCCTACAAACTCTTGGGCATTGAAGAACCCGCAAAGGACCAGCCGCATCAGAACAACCGTTCTGATGCAGAAGTCGAAGTGGCCATGGCTGGACCACCATCAAGCCCCCTAGCCCGTCAGCGCGCCTTGATTCGGACACTATGGCCAGGGAGCGGCAGGCAGTTCTGGTGTCCCTTACAGGAGCATCCTCGGAGGGAAGAAGGAATTGCCGAGGCTGAGAACTGATGGTTTGTTGTTAACAACCTATGCCTGACGGAAACATTTTAGACATTTACATGAGCTTTGCCTGGGGGGAGCGGGAAGCCGGAGGCCACAGGTACCCTTCACTCTCTTTCCAGGGGGCTGCACACTCTGGACATTGGCGGTTTGTTACACTTCATCACACATGTTCTTGTGATGTTGGGGTTTTGTTCTTGTGATGTTGGGGTTTTGTTATTGTAATTGGTGGGTTCCCTCCCCCCCTCGCTGCGCCTCTTTTCTTTTCCCTGCGTGAGTGCGACCTCTGCCTAACCAGGCCCACTTGTCCAAGATTTCATAGGGCCCATATAGGGTGGGCACGATCTATCTGTTCTCACCCGCAGCGCATCCTGTCCACACTGCCTGCTTAGATGTGTTACAAATCCTGACTTTAAATATGAAAGAGCTTAACAACCCTAGCAAGCGCAGAGCTATCCTGTTCTACTTGGAGAATCCAAAGCCCGTATTTGTCTATTACAGGAGACCCACCTAATGCGCGGTGACAGGCATAGATTACGATCGAAGGCCTTCCCACAGCTATACTTCTCTTCTCTCCCTACTAAGAGGGCCGGGGTCACAATCCTCTTATCGCACTTTTCCAGGGGTGGTGGGACGAAGGTATCGGAGATCAAGGGGAGGCTCCTGGCGTTCTCCGTGACATTGGGGATGCACACGCTTACATTGGCCACTATTTATGCCCCCAATGAGGGCCAGGAGACATTCCTACATAGCGCAGTGGCAGACTGAACATCCTCTCAAGACCAGCAAATACTTCCGGGGGGCGACCTGAATATTGTGTGTGACGGGCACCTGGACCATTCAGCTCAGAGGCAGGGACAGACAGAAGCTCTAGTGGACAATGGCTGACAGTGGTTGCATAACTTAGGGTTTGTTGACTCATGGTGCCACTTCCACCCTCATACAACCGACTACACCTTCTACTCTCACGCCCATGAGACTTATGCCCTGAAGACTACTTCTTGGGGTCCCGGTCCCTTCTCTCTTCCGCACAGGACTTGGTTATAGAGTCACAAGCACTATCGGACCACGCGACCTTGACCGCAACTCTACTATTTCCCCCCAATCCCCGGTTAACATACTGCTGGAGGCTAAGGGATACACTCCTTCACCGCCCTGAAGTCATCGTGCGCCTCACTAAGACGCTAGAGGACTTTTGAGCTGTAAATGATACTCAAGAAATCTCCATAGCATCCCTATGGAAAATACTTAAACTAGTGACTAGGGTGTAGTGTAGTACCTATATTCCCAATAGGCTCTGCGCATTGGAATAATATATCCTATAGATTAGACGTGGGACTGAGGTCGACTAGGTCTCTATCGAATATACTAAACTTAATAGTGAGTGCCAGCTAGCTCAGAGGTCACTAGAAACTTTCTTGAATTCACAAACAGGGATTCGTTTCTGACAACCGCATAAACATGACAACTTTGTTTCCCAAGAATAAGAAATATATCTCTAGTCGCGGAAACAATGGATAAGTATTTCACTCAGTCAATCGTGCATGCTTCGTTTCAACAGAGTTGCAGAGAAATAGAGAGATGGGCGTTTTCAATAAAAAAGTTTATTGAACAGTTTTCTTTCTCATGCAAGAGAAGTGAACTGCTACAATTGTTAAGCAGACTGCAAAGTATAATGCGTACAGCAAGAATAGTATTATAAAATAATACTGTAAAAGCATTGTATGGTTTCTAAGCCATATAAAAATACATATATAAATAACACTGACTAAAATACTCAACTGGTGCTTCTAAATACGCCTACCCCAATGTACCTAACCTAAGTCTAGTACGCAGGAAGAAGTAAGTATTGTGTAGCATAGGTTTAGTTGTTTTTGTCAAGAATCTACCAACGGTTTCTCTAGGTTCTAATCCTCTCCATACCTTGGTTTAGAACAAAGGAGTTCTGGTATCTCGGTCTCAGGACTCGATTTCCCAACACCCCGCAAGGGGAGCTTGGAAACACTGGAGCTGGATTGTCGGCGAGAGAAAGGCAGTGTCTTGATCAGTGTGTCAGTTGGAGGGTCGGCTTCCTTCGGCGTTTGCAGTAGCAAGCTGTGTCGGGCAAGTAGATAGTCGAACTGCTCGACCACTGTAGTTTGCCATAGCAAGTGAAGATATATTTCTACCTTGAAGGTGTTTAGGAATGCCATAGATTGACGTAAAGTCGGGCATAATAACGTCAGGAAAGAACCCCTAGGGAATAGTTCTTTGCAAAGTACAAGAGTTCTTGGACAAATCAATATTCAAGCAAGGGGAAGTTCCCCAACTGCTTAAGCCGATTTTCCAAGAAATCGTTGTGACATTTGGTACGGGTGAAAGTAGCTATGCCTGTATTTGGTCTGCATGGGCTATGTCTAAATAAGGGATTGATTTCTATGCCTATATAAGGGCATGAATCGGGAGAATTCACTCAGAGCCTAAAACGCCACACAAGGGGTGACTTTATAGCCACGTCGTCAGCAGACAACAAGCTACGCAGGGGGAAAAGGGAGAAGCTTTCCAAACAGGTCTTAGAATGAAAGGGGATCCATAAACAGACAGGGGCTCCCTGGGTATGGAGGCAATTAAAGGCGGCAACAGCTCAGCTAGCGAGCCTGGATCTGGATAGAGCTGAACACACTGCTCTTCGCTTGAAGCATGTGTTTTATACGGGAGGGGATAGATGTGGCCGCCTGTTGGCTGACAAACTGAGCGCTCAGCGTCAGGCAGCGATGGTCTCACTGATTTTGGATGCTACGGGTGTCGAACTTACGTGGGAGGTGGATATAGCCCACACATTTAGGGACTTTTATGCAGAACACTACTCTGCGCAACAAATACCAGAACAGAATCCCCTAGCGTATTATCAGGGCATAATGCAATCCCGATTAACATTACACCAGGCCTCTTCTTTGGATAACCCGATTCGGGTCGAAGCAGTTATCTCGCCTGCAGCCACGCTCAAGTCCCTCAAATCCCCTGGTCCAGATGGGTTTACTGCCATTTTTTATAAAACTTCTTGCTCGTTTTTAGCCCCCGATACTCACTTGACTACCGCAATTGGAGACTCCTTTGACTTACCACCCACAATGCACCTGGCGTCAGAAGCAGTCCTGCCCAAGCCCGGAAAGGACGGCAGATACTGTGCCTCATACAGACCTATTTCCCTGCTAAATATAGATTTTAAGATCTTCACCGGAATATTGGCGGCCAGGCTGGGCCTGCTAATGCCGGGATTCATAGAGCCGGATCAGGCTCGCTTTGTCGCGGCCAGACAATGCAGCGACAACACTAGGAGACTGCTTCACCTCTTGGACAAGGCACACCACAAATTTGAGGAGCGAGTAGTGCTGTCCGTCGCTGCCGAAAAGGCGTTCGACAGAGTTCACTGGCCCTTCCTAGAGACCACTCTGGAGAAGTTCAGGGTGGGAAGCCGATTTTGAAGGTGGGTGCTCAGTGGATATAGCCACCCTTCGGCCACTGTCCGGTTGAACAGCTTTACGTCGGACCCCTTCCTGATTGCTTGAGGCACACAACAGGGATGCCCGCTCACCCCTGCTGTTCGCTCTTTACATATTGCCGCTAGAACAGAAGGTTGGAGAGAATCAGAAGATTAGAGGGGTTTTCTTTAGGGGGGAGAGCGCCAGGCCATCAGCTTGTACGCAGATTGTGTCATTGCTACGTTGGAGAACCCTGAGATGCATGTCCCAGCTTTCCTTGCTGAACTAGAGGAGTTTAAAGATGCCTCAGGCTTTAGATTTAATATGGCCAAGTAGCAGGCCTTAGGTTTTTTCTTACAGCAGCCAACTATCGCTGCCCTTGCCCAGGTGTGTCCCGTCCATTGGGATCAGAATACCATTCCGTACCTGGGCATAAAACTATCAGTATCCACCTCTGAGACAGTTTCCTTAAATTACACTTAGTTATTGGCACAGACACAGCGAGATCTGAGACGCTGGCGGACGTTTGGCCTTTTGTGGCTAGGCCGAGTGGGAGCCCTCAAGATGAGTATACTCCCTAAAATGTTATACCTTTTCCAGACCCTACCTGTGGAGCTGCCCCCGGGCATGCTGACACAGCTTCAGGCTGAATTCTCCTACTTTGTCTGGGCAGACAAGAAACAATGGATTAGGAGGGATATGAGCTTTAGACCCCTAGGGAGGGGGCCCGGAAATTCCCCACCTCGACCGCTACTATAAGGCTACGCAGCTACAAACCTTGCTAGAATGCCTCAACCGGATTCTGAGAAGCGCTGGCTCTTCATGGAGCAAGCACTAGCTGGCCAGCCCCTGTGGAAGATCCTTCTTCTTTGCAGAGCCTCCGGATCCCCTGGACTTTATAGCTCACCAATAGTGCGGGCCACCTTAAAGGCATGGGATGCCACGGCCACACGCACCAGACTGACGACATTCCCATCGCCCCTTACCCCCATCACCAACAATCCTGATTTAACCCTGGGCCTTGATCAGGCGGCCTTTGGTTACTGGGACATGGAAGGCCGCAGATCCATAGGGCATTTTTTCAATGTAGAGGGCTCCCTGTCGTTCGAGGATTTCGCTCTGACTTTACAATGCCCGAAATGGAATGGTATGACTGTCAGCAGATACGACACTGGGCTATGCAACCCCAGATCGCCAGGGAGATGAGAGACAGCTTACTCCGAATGAGCGGTGGCTGCTTTCTAAGCAATCCACTAAACGACTTATCACAGAACTGTACCACATCCTAAGCACCCCGGAAGGAGTGGTCAAATCTGCAGGCCAGAGGCGGTGGGAAAAGGAGCTAGGGCGGACATTGACCCCCAAAGAATGGGACGACATTCATTAGAGGACCTGACACTCAGCACGTAATATTTCTAGTGTGGAATCTGCCACTAAGATAATGACGTACTGGTACCTCACCCCCCCAGACTGAATAAAAGGGACTCTGGACGCTCCTCAAGCTGTTGGAGGGGTTGTGAGGATGAGAGGGTACACTGCTTCACTTGCTATGGGAGTGCCCCACTATTAAAACCTACTGGACACATGTTCTGGATGAGATGGACCAAAATTTCGACAAAAAAATGTTAAGCTTTCCTGAATATGTAATCTTGGGCATCTCTGACAGACTCGCATTCCCCCTAAAGTCCCGTAAAAGCAGGCAGATGGGAACAGTTTTAGAGGCGGCACTACAGAATATACTGTCTTCCTACGATACAGGGATGGCTACATAGGTTGTGGTATGTGCTCGGCATGGAGCCCCTTTATTGCCTTGTGGTGCTCTGAATTCCGCAAGCTCACATGCCCTTGGTACGTACTACTACTGCGCCTTCCTGCGCTAACACAAGATCTCAGACACAGTGACTTGCTCCGCGTCATGCTTTGTTTCTGTAGGAAGGTAGATCCCTGACTATGGTTGCCCCCAACTTTTTGCCTGGTGTTTTGCTGGTTTTCTGACTTAGTTGACCTCGGGCCCTGCTATTCAGGACCCCATGCCCACTGCTCTCTCTGTTAAAATGGATTCCATGTACCCTAGGTACATATTCAATTGGATACTGAGTCACCTTATCAGACCCTGTACAGTATACCTTAGGTATCCAGGGCATAGGTGTACCCAGGGCCTACCAGGGGCTGAAGCATGTATTATGCCACCCCTGGCTGGCCATCCAAAACTGATACAACTGGCTGCTTGACAGCTGGGGCAAGGTGGTGTAATCACCCCTTGCTTTAGATATAGTATACCTATATCTAACCCTAAAATGGACACACAGATCTCCTATCAGTCACTCCTATGGCAGGCCTTGACAATCCTGAAGGCAGAGTGCTTGGAATCGTGTGAGATAGTGCTCTGGCATGAGCTGAGCCTGTCTGCGGCTTTCGGGATCCATCCCTTAGCCGTTTCCATGATATCGCATACCATATACTCTTAAGTGCATTATAATCCTCGCGGTTATATGCCAACTCTGGTATCGCTTTATCAAAACATGTCGAGTAAGGTGTCATACGAATTGGAATACTAACCCCTCGCCAATTCTGGCGACGGGGTTAGCATTCCACCCTTCTAGAGGGACACGACATGTATGTAACCTGTAACCCCGGTTAAAGTCAGACAGAGCCTTAGCTCCACAAAATGGATGCTGCCACCGAGACACAAGTCTGCCCTCCTGCTGCTGGGAGTCCTCCCAGCCCAGGAGGCAAGGACAAAGGGTTTCCTGCCAGGGGCGGTGCCAGCACCGTCCCAGACAGGATTTTGTGTATTCTAGGTAGGCAGGGCTTTAGAGGAAGGTGACTGCAAGTGGCACCCCGGTGCTCACTGTGCATAGGCCGGCTTGAACCAGTTCCAGGGGCACTCCAGCCCCTGATCTGGGGAAAGCCCGCCAAAGGAGAGGGGTGTAACCACCCCCCTCCTAGTCCCACCCATAGGGCAGGACTTAGTCGCGTGCCAGCCCCTTTTTGCAGGATAAAGGTAGGAACTGGCCCCCTTCCAAATCAGATCATCTTTGAATCCTGAAACTACTTTCCACGAAAGGAACTCAAGACTTCTTCCCAAGATACTCCCTTGTGACTAAGGAGTAGTCACCCTGCAGCAGCAGGCACCAACCAAGCATCGCGGTTTGTTGCCAGTCTCTCCTTCGGGTCAAGACTGCTCCAGCACGACGAGAACCGGCTTCCCTGGCACCTCTGACCTCAACCTACATCATCAGCCCAGCTGTGACCCGTGGGTGCGACGAGACCTCGAGGGACCGGCCATCTTCAGAACTGCACGACGCTTGTCCAGCACGACTCCCGAGTGACCCTCGACTGAGTGCTTTGGGGTAAGAGAAGCCCCGACCCTGAGCAGCTCCAGCACCGAAGTGCAGCCCCCCTGCATCCACGAGATCTGCGTGGGGCCCTTCTGCTCTTTGCTGTTCACCGCGTTGTCCAGGTCGCTTGCCCGTTGGCTAGTGGCCCCCTCACGACGCTCCACGACGACAACCACTGCTGGTCTGGTTGCTCCAGACTAGCCCTTGCTCCCCTCCAACAGAGGAGCCCCCTGGACCCTCCTGGTCCACTCAAGACGCCATTTGAGGTCCACCGCGTGGGCCTTGCATTTGCCAAGACTTGTTGCCCAATCCTGGGTCCAGCGACGTCGACAGCAAGTACCTTCGTGGGACAGCTCGCACCTCCATCCTGGTCACTGACAACGCCTCCTGGTCCGAGAGACTGCAGAGCCCAGCAGCGCCCACTCACCTGGCTGAGGTGACTTCGTCCGGTGCCATCCTGGTGCCCACTCAAATCACTGGCTAGTGATTCAGAACTTGGTCCCCTCTGCTTACAGGTTTCTTCTTCCCTGATCCAGGCTTGGATCACCACGAACTTTCTTCACTGGCCGCCTGCCAGCAACTTCTTTCTTCAGGCTCCTGGTTCTTCAACGAGGGTTTCCGACGCAACTTCAGACCTATGCAGCCGCAGCCCCTGGGCTAGGTAAACTGAGTACTCCGGTGCTCCAGCATAGTCCAACACCCTAAGTGTTCGGATCCACTCCCGTTTTCGACCCACCTAGTCGGGTTCGCCCGAGAACAGTAACTTTGCAATTACTAGCATCCATAGACTTTTTCCCGCCTTAAGCGTGAGAGTTCCCACTCTGCACACGACGTCCACAGGCCTCCTGCATCTAATCTCAGTGTTTAGTATTGTAGGCCATAGCGATTCTAAAGTCTAGAAAAGTATTTCTTACCTGCTAGTAATTTCGCATTCCACTTTCATAGTATATGGTTTTTCGTGCCCCTCGGGCATCTGTGTAAATTGTGCGACTTTCAGTGTTTCTTTAAGAGTTTTGTTGTGTGCTTAGCTCCCTGTCTCATAAAGAGCCAGGGTAGTCCTGTTATAAATAAATACACTTTATTTTTGATAACAACTTGTGTGGTGTCCTTTCACTTGGTGTTCAAGGGGTAATGTGATGGTAAAACAGCTGGCTTAACACGCCCTCTAGAGTCTTAGCCTTAGACTGCTCGTATCCATGCTACTAGGATAGCTGGTCTATAAGGTTGACTTACAACCAATCATCAATAAGGGTTGTTTGGACTGATACATAGTGATCACTAGAATAGTGAGCACTGCATATCAGGCCAACTTCTCACAGTTTCCCCTTTCTCTTTTGCGGCAGTTGAGCAAAGGGGGAGAGAGGGGGCAGGGACGTTTATTTTGTTTTATCTTTGATGCTCTGCGTAGCATTACGACTGCTTAGGGTCCACAATTTGGGCTTTATCGCTTGATGCATCTGGTTTTGTCTCTCAAATCATTAAAAAAATGTAAACCTAAAAGAATGGTTCTCTTTTCCTCACAGCTGAGGCAGATGTGGAGTGTTACAAAAGTCATAAGGGCAGATTGTCTTTTCCACAAATGCTGTAAAGGCTCGTCTGCACACAAGTATTGATGCCAAACATGAACCAAAACTCTGCTTTGCGTTGACAGACTTCTCAAAGAATAGCAAGCAAAAGCAAGTGATCACATAGTAGATGGCACTGTGAAAACGTATGTAGTTCGCAACCACAACCTGAGGTGACTGAGAAGAGATATTACTGCAGAGTCACTTTACACAGGAAATTTGAACAAAAATTAATTAGTACACTGTTTAGACCTGCACTACAAACACTCAGTGAGGAGATGGTAAGGAAGAATATAAAGAGAAACAATGAAAGAGATGCAAATAACACTCACAAGAAATTCAGTGAAGTGATTTAAAATTGCCGCACCTTGATGGTTTCAAGCTTCGTTCTTCTATGTGCATGCACCTGTATCATATTCAGATGGAAACAAACACTAACTTTCACTATGTCTGTAATTATATTGTTACAAATAAAAAAATATACTAATAGTACAAAACATCAGTTACTTTCATAATCCAACTAAAATGTGTTTAATGTTGGCAAGGAAAGACAATAAACTTGGCAACTTATCAGAAGTCATATACTAGAGTGAGAAACAAAACAGGCGCCAGAAACCGCAGAGGTCAAAATTGGGTAGTCTCTTATTGTCATCTTAAGTATCATGAATGTCATTTTCAACTCTTAATAACAATGTAGATAGGCACCGGGTACAGGCAGAGGTGAAATATTTGAACTGATAAATCTGGGGAAGGCCCTCTTGAGAACCCCCCCAAGACGAAAAAAACATTTAAACGCTGGTTGACCACATGTGACAAAAGGATAACCACGATTACTGCATGAACATACAAGCGTGGCCCTGTTTCAACATAAGGTAATGTGTGATCACCTGTCCAATTAGGTTGCTTCTGTGTTGTTTGTAAACAGAAGACACAGAAACTATTCAAGGATACCTGCTCAGTACTCCAACACAGGTTTTTAACAAAGTTTTGTTGAGCTTGGGTGACAATCACTCACCAAATAGGAAACAAAGCAAAATGTTGGCCATGTTTGAACTGTAGGTATAAATAGTACATCAACGTTCTTAAAGTAAAAAATAAAAAGAGTTAATACTGTGTAGTAACAAAGAATAATAAGTGTTTATTTGTGAAAGGATGAATAAGTCCCAGCCAAAGGTACTTTTGTTTTAATAAATACATTTATTCCATAAGAATTATTAAGAAACAACCTGCAATAGTTTAAGAATACTGCAATATTGGATGCACATCCCATCCTCACTGCACTTACAGAATACAAAAATTATTTGCAAAATAAAGATCTTTGCAGATTTTCTCATGAAATACTTGCATCCTCATTTACTCTAATGCTTAAAGACCTTGTAAGAGAATGGGGTAAATGAAGTAGTACAGTTTTACTGTCCATGATTTTCAAGGGATTGATGCTTTTCAACTGGAGCTAAACCCTCTTTGCCAAGATACAACCGACTAACAGGAAGGGCTGGGCTGCTCTCAGTTTATTCTTATAAAACAGTGGTATCAGAGGGAGAAATAAAGCAAGGGTAGGGACAATAATAATGTGTTTCAAATGGCTACCCCATGTGTCCACATCTGGAAAACAAATTAACTAAAAAAATATTTAAAAAAATGGAATTGGTATCTCTTTATACATATATAATAAATGAACCTGGACACATGGCTGGTGTAATTTTGAAGTGCCAAGATCCCCATTACATCCAAGAACAGAAAGAAAAGTTGCCTTTCCTCGATCAACATATATACACCTGGCAAAAGTTATAATTTAAAAAGAAAAACAGCCTTGACAATGAAACATTCTATACAAGAATATATGTACAATTTGCTCTTTATCTCTGTGCATGTTATAAATAAAATATTGCAATGGAGCTCCATGATAAAAATCAGCACTCAGAGGGAATAACTGCTTTCATCAAGACAAAGAATTTCTGCTTGGCTGACATCTAACAAAGAGTCCCAGGTGAGTAGCAGATGGTGTGAAATCAAGAAGTGACAATCCCTAGATGGGTGCGTCAACATGTTCATCTTCCTTTGCCGCAATAATCAAAATAATCTCTATGTCTGTCGATGGGTAACATAGAAGATTAGGAAACTAGAGCAGGCCTGAACACAGCACATCTTGGAATCACAAGGTCATAATGACAAACAACCATAAAAGAAGACTTGTTTTTCAATTTTAAAATTGTGCTTCTGAATGCAATATTAGCTTATGTTTAGTTTTGACACTTTGAATTCAGATACACAGAGACGGCCTTTATTATCATGGAAATCAGTGGCCAACATCCATCTCCGATCTTTAATTGATAACACATTCAGGTATGTCTACTGTGCGGTACTGAACACTGCAGAAAATTGTTCCTACTGGGGCCAATTTTGATTTTAAGGCAATTTTAAAAAACGTTTTTACAATTATCGGCAGATAACTGAAGTAGGTCCAACTCCTCTAGTCCCACAGTTTAATAAGACCATCCCAGCCACATGTTATGACCTTGGACGTTTCATGAGGGTGCCACAAAGCGCCTATGCACACTTTATCATGGGCTTTTATTCTACTGTAGAGTTTTGTCGTTTTCCAGTCCCAGATATTAAGCTTCCCATCTGCATCTCCGGATACCACGTAGCTGTAGTAAAAAGAAGGAAAATTTAACATTTAAAATATTGTGTCTCAAGAACCAAGACTGTTTGAAGGTAATATGGAACATCAAATGAAAATAACAGATTACCATTATAGCGGATACCTTAATTTCTAGTCAAAAGTTGAAATTTGATTAAATACCCAATACTGGTGAAGGTGCATTTATAGAGCGACTAATTAAAAGGAAGGGCACAACAGATTGTGTGTAAGCAGTGGACGGATATTCTGCATCACAATAGTGGTTGCACCTACCAATTCTTAAATCTCTTTAAAAAACGTTCTCAACTTAAGCTGTAAACTTCTCAAGTCAGAGGTTCAAAGATTCGTGCATTCAAGGAACATTAATCAATCTTCACAACGGACTGCAGATAAAGTGCATAACAGAAACCTGGAGAATAAACACCCGACTCAAAATTTGTATTTGTATGTATTCATTTAATAGCGCACAAATGCTATAAAACCATGCAGCTTAGCAGAGGCGCACCTAGAGTCAAATTTCGGCGGGGGGAGGGGGCGCGGGGGGAGGGGGCGCGGGGGGGGGGCTGGGCTGATTCTTCAAGCAAAAGGCAGAGTGGAGCTGCAGGGGACCTGAGAAGGGGTGAAAACCATCAAAGCCTCATTAACCACTACCGCGCTAGCGGGTTTTCCCGCTGTGCGCTGAAATTTAAAAATCGTGCGGTTTGTGACAAAGCCAGCTCGTCATCCGCGTAGCGCAGGTAACGCCCATGACGAGCTGGCTTTGTCATCCGCATCGAAGGGGTTAAGAAGCGAATGTTCTTTAAAAGACCCGTGAAGTACTCGGGTGCGGCTGTGTGTGTGTGCCCGGGAAGCTGTCTCATCCCGGACTGACACACACGAGGGGGGGGGCAAAGCCCTGTGAATCCAAGGGGCGTTGCGCGCCTGCAGCTTAGTGACCCCAAAACCTTAACCTTCAATGCAAATTCCATACAATAAGACTACATAGTACATAACGATTTAACTATGATAAATAACAAGCATTTGCAATGCAATAGGTCTCGCATTATGAAAGTTTGAGCAATTGGTATTGTAAATGACATTTTTTATTTATGTGTTGGTTTTGAAAACAGCTAAATTAATAGCTTTGTCATTTACAATGCCAATAGTTTTAACTTTCGCAAATGTGACAACTATAGCATTTGTAATGCAATATGTGTTGTATTTATGTGACTTAGATGTATTGATATCACAAATAACTGGCTTTTATCTTTTTTTTAATAATTAATACTTAAATAAAAGCTATTGTAATTTATAATGGCAATAGCTTAAACTTCTGTAAATAACTTTTGTGAAGATTATGTTCAGTGTATTTTATTGTGACGAAAATCCAATAACAGAAGTGAAATATTAACATCTTTTTGTGACATTTGTAATAAAGCTTGAAACATTGAGACAACATATTTGAACCAGTTGTTGTTGAATGGTTGCACAGATTGATGCTGTGGTGGCGACGAGTGATGTTGTGGTGCCCCTGAGTGATGCGGTGGTGATGCAATAGATAGAGTGAGGGCGATAGATAGACAGACCGAGTGAGGGCGATAGATAGACAGACCGAGTGAGGGCGATAGATAGACAGACCGAGTGAGGGCGATAGATAGACAGACCGAGTGAGGGCGATAGATAGACAGACCGAGTGAGGGCGATAGATAGACAGACCGAGTGAGGGCGATAGATAGACAGACCGAGTGAGGGCGATAGATAGACAGACCGAGTGAGGGCGATAGATAGACAGACCGAGTGAGGGCGATAGATAGACAGACCGAGTGAGGGCGATAGATAGACAGACCGAGTGAGGGCGATAGATAGACAGACCGAGTGAGGGCGATAGATAGACAGACCGAGTGAGGGCGATAGATAGACAGACCGAGTGAGGGCGATAGATAGACAGACCGAGTGAGGGCGATAGATAGACAGACCGAGTGAGGGCGATAGATAGACAGACCGAGTGAGGGCGATAGATAGACAGACCGAGTGAGGGCGATAGATAGACAGACCGAGTGAGGGCGATAGATAGACAGACCGAGTGAGGGCGATAGATAGACAGACCGAGTGAGGGCGATAGATAGACAGACCGAGTGAGGGCGATAGATAGACAGACCGAGTGAGGGCGATAGATAGACAGACCGAGTGAGGGCGATAGATAGACAGACCGAGTGAGGGCGATAGATAGACAGACCGAGTGAGGGCGATAGATAGACAGACCGAGTGAGGGCGATAGATAGACAGACCGAGTGAGGGCGATAGATAGACAGACCGAGTGAGGGCGATAGATAGACAGACCGAGTGAGGGCGATAGATAGACAGACCGAGTGAGGGCGATAGATAGACAGACCGAGTGAGGGCGATAGATAGACAGACCGAGTGAGGGCGATAGATAGACAGACAGAGTGAGGGCGATAGATAGACAGACAGAGTGAGGGCGATAGATAGACAGACAGAGTGAGGGCGATCGAGTGAGGGCGATCGAGTGAGGGCGATCGAGTGAGGGCGATCGAGTGAGGGCGATCGAGTGAGGGCGATCGAGTGAGGGCGATCGAGTGAGGGCGATCGAGTGAGGGCGATCGAGTGAGGGCGATCGAGTGAGGGCGATAGAGTGAGGGCGATAGAGTGAGGGCGATAGAGTGAGGGCGATAGAGTGAGGGCGATAGAGTGAGGGCGATAGAGTGAGGGCGATAGAGTGAGGGCGATAGAGTGAGGGCGATAGAGTGAGGGCGATAGAGTGAGGGCGATAGAGTGAGGGCGATAGAGTGAGGGCGATAGAGTGAGGGCGATAGAGTGAGGGCGATAGAGTGAGGGCGATAGAGTGAGGGCGATAGAGTGAGGGCGATAGAGTGAGGGCGATAGAGTGAGGGCGATAGAGTGAGGGCGATAGAGTGAGGGCGATAGAGTGAGGGCGATAGAGTGAGGGCGATAGAGTGAGGGCGATAGAGTGAGGGCGATAGAGTGAGGGCGATAGAGTGAGGGCGATAGAGTGAGGGCGATAGAGTGAGGGCGATAGAGTGAGGGCGATAGAGTGAGGGCGATAGAGTGAGGGCGATAGAGTGAGGGCGATCGCGATAGAGTGAGGGCGATCGCGATAGAGTGAGGGCGATCGCGATAGAGTGAGGGCGATCGCGATAGAGTGAGGGAGATCGCGATAGAGTGAGGGCGATCGCGATAGAGTGAGGGCGATCGCGATAGAGTGAGGGCGATCGCGATAGAGTGAGGGCGATCGCGATAGAGTGAGGGCGATCGCGATAGAGTGAGGGCGATCGCGATAGAGTGAGGGCGATCGCGATAGAGTGAGGGCGATCGCGATAGAGTGAGGGCGATCGCGATAGAGTGAGGGCGATCGCGATAGAGTGAGGGCGATCGCGATAGAGTGAGGGCGATCGCGATAGAGTGAGGGCGATCGATAGAGTGAGGGCGATCGATAGAGTGAGGGCGATCGATAGAGTGAGGGCGATCGATAGAGTGAGGGCGATCGATAGAGTGAGGGCGATCGATAGAGTGAGGGCGATCGATAGAGTGAGGGCGATCGATGGAGTGAGGGCGATAGATAGATGGAGTGAGGGCGATAGATAGATGGAGTGAGGGCGATAGATAGATGGAGTGAGGGCGATAGATAGAGCGAGGGCGATAGAGTGAGGGCAATAGATAGATAGAGTGGTGGTGGACGTGGTGGAGGTGGGTGTGGTGGTGAACGTGGTGGAGGTGGGTGTGGTGGTGAACGTGGTGGTGGTGGGCATGGTGGTGGTGGACGTGGTGGTGGACGTGGCGGTGGTGGACGTGGCGGTGGTGGACGTGGCGGTGGTGGACGTGGCGGTGGTGGACGTGGCGGAGGTGGAGGTGGTGGTGGTGGTGGTGGTGGAGGTATATCTCAGAAATCACTAATAAGTACTATGTATCATCATTTCGGTCAGCTTTGAATGGATGGCAGAGCAAAACTGGTGGTAAAATGTAGCAGTGTTTTGGGGCTAGACATCACCCCTACAGCAGTCAATATTGTGTTAGAAACATTGGATAGATCAGTACATTCTATCAATCTAAAGCTGCAACAATTTCGGATGATTTGCATGCTATATTACACTCTGGAGAGGATAGCTAGCTGGGCTCAGAAAGAGGGAAGGTATGGTGGCAATAGGAGCAAATGCCCAAAATGTGGTCTGACAGCTGCGAATATAGTGCATATGTTCGCCCCCTGTCCGGAGCTGGAGACATTTTGGAATGAAACTAGGCGCCTGCTGAAGTTTCGCCTGGGTTTAGATAATTCTCTGACAGTTAAATAGATTACATTGGGCTATAAGGCAGAAGCTGACTCTGGCCTAAGGTCTCTCTTTTCTATTATTCTCGCTGCTGCTTGACTTTCCATATAAAGGGTATGGCTTTCCCCAAAGCCCCCTGTGCAGCGGGATGTTGGGCAATCATGATGTAAACTTATGAAAGGGAGATGGCTTTGGCCAGAGTTAAAGTAATGAGCTCTATGTAAAAATTTGATTCTATATGAGGCAGACTTGCACAAGATTATTAAGATAGGACGGAAAATTGATTACTTATTTCTTGTTTCTTTTTTTGCACATTGTAGCAATATACATTACCCTTTGTTATGTGGCATTATTATTAATTATTTGATCTCTATGTAATCTCAATGTACTGCCGAAATGCTATACTATAAATGACAAATGTTTAACCCCTTCCATGCTGATGACGGCCGGGAGCCGTCATGGCACACAGTGCTCGTGTGCTGATGGCGGCTCCCGGCTGTCATGACCGCACCAGCGATCGGAATGTGCCGCACAGGCGCAGAATCACAGCCATGCCCAAGGGCTTAAGGACTGTCCCTTTTGGCAACAATAAAAAAAAAGAGAATAGCCCACCTGTTGCTGATGGTGGCTTTAAAGAGTTGGTCACATGAATATACTTGGCAAAAAAAAGCAATTTGACCTTAAATCAGATACGGGGCTATTTTTCAATGGCAACGAGGATGGGATGTGCCACTACCGGACCAACCCGAATCTGAATTTGAGGTGGTGAGAAATTTTGGTCGACAGTTAACCCATGAAAAAGTTTCCTGGGCATGTGAGGATCGGACAAAGAAAAGTGTAGCAGCGTGCTGTTAGGTGTCTCATGAGGACTGTGCCTGTATTTTAAAGAGAAGATTTTGGGAAGTACTGCCCTGAATTTTAGACAGTGAGAGTGTGAGTGGTGTGGGGCAAGAGCGAGGGATGCACATGTTCTAGCGTGCCTCTGCTCCAATCGTCCCATGACTAATTTCACGTGTGTGAGTGATGTCCTAATACGTTGAAGGAAGGAGCATGTGTCATCGCGAGTGTCCATCAGTGTGTTCATCGATAATATGAAAGTAGGTACTATACCTCATTGAGACAAACTGGATATAGAGCGGTCAAAACATACTAAACGCAAGTACTAGCGACAGGCTTTAATACATCTGTAAGAGATAATTAGCATGCGTAATGATGGAAACCGCAGAAATTGTTAATATTTGACACAATGTGCATTTGTCTTTCTTGTAAATATGTATAAAGTTTTGGATATTATGTTGAATGTAACTATACACTATAACTCCCATAATGGCACTTTAAGGCAGAGATGGGCAGTATAAAAGTGCAAGTGAAGAAAGACTCACTGCACGTGAAAAAAGCAGTCAGGCTGAAACGCATTGTTTGAGTGAACATCTGCTAATAAATTAAGTAAAATCCTGCTAAAGAGTGCCGCATCCTTGTTTGAATAATTAATTAGGGCCAGGATCAGGCCCCTAAGCAGAGCACCCGCTAGCGAGCGCTTTCGTAACTCAAGGATCACATTGGGGACATTTGATTGTGATTGAGTGCGCCTGAATCTCTGCGCTAGGAATTCACCAGGAAACACAAGGAATCGCCCTCCTATGAAAGGCCGAACGACGTTGTCGGAGGCCGCCATCCAAAACGGGAGCCTTTTATGACCAGGTAGTGATATCGTGTTCCATCACAGTTTAGCAGGGATTCGAAGCAACTGACTGGGTTGGTGAAGTGAAACCGGAGACGTATACGATAAGGACGGTGACAAAAAAACAGCTGGCTCAAGCAGAAAGGCTTAATGCAAAGGAATATTGCAACAAAGTATCGAGTACACTTCAAAAAGTGAAGCGCTGTCAGAATAACAACAGATTTCACATAATTGTTAACAAGCTCTCGGCATTGCTGTGGCGGGGCTGGGGGAGCGGATTCCTTTGAAGTCTGATGCCGAGGCTGGCTGACGATGTGCACGTGCCCAGCTCACATGAACTATACCTAATCCGCAGTTTGGGTAGACTTTTCGAAAGCCTTACTATAATCTCGCCAACCATCTCTACGGGATGGCTTAGGCTCGACCTAAAAACAGCCGCAGTAAGGTATTTTACATCATGTGGTACAACAGTCAGCTCAACAGATCCATTTAATTACATTTTACTTGCAAGATTTAAATAAATTAGACAGATGGTGCAAAGAAAGCGATTCCATAACTTGGTAACCTGCCCCTCGTTAGTTTCCGCCAGCACTCGACAACATCATTTTGAAGTCATCAATCTGGCAGAAGCAGTAGAGAGTAAGGCTATAGTGTGATGTAGGAAACGAAATAGGCTTTGTAAGCATGGAGGCGAAATCCCATGAATCCCTATCCAAACTAAGTGTAGCACTCCAATCTGTATGAATTCTTGGAAGCGATCCTCGCTGTCCACAATAACCAGAAAAATAGTCAACTTGATGAATCCAAAAACAATTCTAATGGCTCGGTTTTGCATCCTCTCCAAGTATCTCTATAGTATGTTCAAGTAAGTTGTGAAACAGAAAAGCCGTGCAAAAACAACCGACCTCGGAAAAGGACTCCTTCTTAAAGGACAGAATTAAATGTGACTCCTAAATTTCTTATCAATTGAACAACTGGTAAGGGGACATCCTTATTGAAGGCCAATCAATCTCCAATAAAGAAGGATGATGTATATGCCTAACAGGAGAATCTCCGTTTTTCCTGCATTTAAGGAATAATAGTTGAAAGATTTTCACTTCCTTTTTGAAGGATGTAGTAGAACAGCAGTTGGACAGAAACTCAGACAGATCCACCACATAATTCTATTTATAAAGCCTGATATGTCTTGAAATAGTAGAACTACATTTTCTCAACTACAGAAGCTAGCAGGACATTGGTCTCATTATCTGTAGGAAAGTAGAATCTACTTCTATGGTTCCCCCCACTTTTTGCCTGGTGCTAAGCTGTATTTTGACTAGTCGGACTAAGATCCTGCTGATCAGGACCCCAGTCTATCTGCTTTTTCTCTAAATTGTTTTGATGAGTGTGATAAGTTGGCCTGGTATATGATGTCCACTATTCTTGTGGGCACCCTGTATCAGTCCAAACAACCCTTATGGTGATGGTTGTAAAGTCAACCTTATAGACCAGCTATCCTAGTGGTAGCATGGACAAAGCAGTCTTAGGCTAAAACTTCAGAGAGCATGTGAAGCCAGCTGTTTTACCAATTATAATCCCTTGAATATCAAATGAAAGGACACCACACAAGGTATATATCAAATATATATGTATTTATTACTAACACAACCCCTCTGCACTCTTTATGATGTGAGACTTCGAGATATGTTACAAGTTACTCATTAAGCATACTATAAGTTGCACAATTACAATTCTGCCCTAGGGGCTTTAAGAACCATATATAGGTATAAGAACCACTTCAGGAAAGGTGTGTAGGCCTAGGGAATCGCTGGGGCTACACTGGACAACCAAAGGTTAGGAAGTAGGAGTCCCACAGGATGGGTGTGCAGTGTCTAAACACACACGCGAGTTACCATAGAGTTAGAATGGGAAAGTAAAAGTTACAAAGTAGTAGATTTCGGACACTCCCGGGTGGACTACGGGAAAACCCTGTTAAACTAGGAAACTTGGATAGTTAATACCCCCGGGAGCACCGGAGTATTCGAGTTACCTCACCCAGGGAAGCCGGGTGCATAGGTGTTCTTTCGTGCCAGGTTACGTCGCTGAATCCTATGGAGAGCTGCAAGAAAGTGCTGCAGGCGACCAGGAAGAAAGTGTCCGGCTGGATCGGAGCCGAGAAGAACATGAAAGCAGAGGGGACAGAGTCTGGGTCACTAGCCAGTGACCAGGAAGGAACCAGGCGATGTCGAGATGCAATCAGGTGAAGAGGTGAAGCTTGTCTCTGCAGCCACGTGGACCAGGAGGCGCAAACAACGACCAGGCGCTGGATACGAGCTGTCCCACGAAGGATCTAGGTGACTGCGGTGTCGGTATCCGCATTGGACCAAACAAGCCTTGGTAACCGCAACCCACGCAGAAGTGAAGATGGGCTTCTGTTCAGACCAGCAAGGTCTGGGGCCCTTCTCCTTCCCAGGGAAGCTGGACCAAGACTGGAGCAACCAGGCAAGCATTGTTGATTCAAAGGTTTGTCTTCGTAGGGCTCACTAGCCAACGGGCTTAGCAACTGGGAAGACGTGTCGAGCTGAAATGCAGGAGCGGGCCCCACGCGGCACTCATGGAGTGTGGAGGGCTGAGCTTTGGTGCAAATGCTGCTCGGGTCTGGCTTCTCAAACCCCAATACAAAACTTCGAGGATACCTCAGAAGCTGCACAGGTAGCAAAAAGCAAGTAGTCCAGGATGTCCGGTCCCACGTCTCTCGTGTCCGCCACTGGTCTCAGCTTTACTGTGGATGTGGATCGGAGTCGGAGAAGTCTGGAAGTCCAGTTCCTGAGTCGCTGAGTCTTCGGGTTCCGGCAGAAGCGTAGACAAAGCAAACCGGCAAGTTACTGGTGCCTGTTTGCACAGGGTGGTCACTCCTTGACCACAAGGGAGATGTCTTCAGTCTTCCAGTCGATATGGAACGTCGAAGGTTCAAGAGTTTAGTTTCAGAGTTTCTTTCCAGGATAATCTAATGTCTCTAGACACAGCTCCTATCTTTATACTAAACTAAGGAGCTGGATTACCTGCTAGGTCCCTCCTATGGGTGGAACCTGAGAAGGGGGTGATTACACCACTTTCTCTTTGTCCAGTTTCGCGCCAGAGCTGGGGCTGCAGTACCCCCAGCAACTGGTTTGAACTGGGCTATGCATGGAGCACCTTGTGTGCCCCAGGCAGTGTCTGGAAAAGCATCTTTCCATTGAACCCAACCTGCCCCAATCCACTACAGGCTGTCTGGGGAGGTGCTAGCACCTCCCTGGACAGGAAACCTATTGTCCAGGCCTCCCCTGCCGGAGTTTCGTCCAGCAGCAGGAGGTCAGACTCGTGTATGTGGCAGCAGCATCCATTTTGTGATGCTGAGGCTCTGTTTAACTTTAACCAGGTAAAGCAGTAACTACATGTCTTCTCCCTCTAGAAGGGTGGAATGCTACCGCCGCCGCCAGGACTGGCGGGGGTAGTATTCCAAAGTGTTTGACACCTTACACTACATGTTTTGATAAAGCCAAACCAAAGTTAGCATTAACCGCGAGGATTATAATGCACTTAAGAGTATATGGTATGGCTATATCATAGAACAGCTATAAGGACATGGTTCCGAAAGCTGCAGACAGGCTCAGCTCATGCTAGAGCACCATCTCACATAAAACCAAGCACTCTGCCTTCAGGATTGTCAAGGCCTGCCATAGGAATGACTTATAGGTATATATGTGTCTATATATAAGGGTAGATATAGGAATATTATATCTAAGCAAGGGGTGATTACACCACCTTTCCCAAGCTGAGTGTTCAGCTTGTGGTGTCAGTTTGGATGGCCAGCCAGGGGTGGCAAAATTCATGCTGCAGCCCCTGGTAGGCCTTGGATGCACCTATGCCCTGGGTACCTATGGTACACTATAGAGGGGCTCATAAAGTGACCCAATATCCAATTAGATATGTACCTAAAGTACATGTAGTCCATTTTACAGAGAGAGCAGATAGCCTGGGGCCCTGAATAGCAGGATCCCAGGCCAACTAAGTCAAAAACCAGCTAAACACTAGGCAAAAAGTTGGGGTAACCATATAGTCAGATATCCACCTTCCTACAATGAGTACTTGGGTAAACTCCAGATTGGATACTGGGGTACCCTTATCAGTCCCTAGTATATAGTACTAAGCTACCCAGGGCATAGGTACACCAGAGGTCTCCCATGGGCTGAAGCATGCATTAGGCCACCCATGGGAGACCATGCAAAAGGGAACTACAGGGTTGCCATTGCAGCCTGTGTAAGTTGGTGCATGCACTACTTACTGAAGATATAGGTTTACTATATCTAAGGGTCACTACACTAAAAACCTATAAGTCACCCCTATTGCAGGCTTGTGCAATCCTGAAGGCAGGGTGCTTGGTTCTTTATGAGACAGTGCCCCTGCATGAGCAGGACACCCCTGCAGCCTACTGAGTCCATTCTCCCGGGTTGTCAGTGAAGCAGCCATATACTATATAGAGGGGCAATGAGTAATTATGCGAAGACCATCTCGAAAACGGCTGCAACAATCCTATCTTGTTTGGTATCAAACATGTTGGAATTACACCACCACACCGTAAACGGTGTGGGAGGTATGATTCCAAGCAATGGGAGAGCCCTCCGTTAGGTTCTCAGTGTTCTCGGTACCAGTCTTCTAAACCTGGACATCACAAAAGGGTTGCTAACAACCAGAGACACATAATGCCGCCTGCTGCTGAGCCAAGCTTAAGCAGAGGAAGGTGGATCATTAGGCATCCTGTCACAGGGAAGTGTGACCACCTCCCAGATAGGATTTAGTGTATTTGGACCTGGTGTGTGCGCTTGCCAGCGCCAGAAAGTCTGTATGAGGGGCACACTTTGTGTCCCTGTGCATAGTCCAGGTCAACCAGTTCTTGGAGCCGCCGGCTCCCGCTCTGGCACGAAACTGGGCAAAGGACATGGGCGTAACCTTCCCCCTGTCCAGACCCTCCCCTTGGAGGGTTCCCTGAATCTTCCCAACCCTTTCCATAGAGTACTTAAGGGCTTATCTGCGTGTAAGTCCCTAGATTTGTTGTGGGAGAAGATTCAGATCAGACACCACTGCACTTCTACTGTCTGGGCACTCTGGTCTTCGTTTGGGCCTGACTGGCTCTCTTCCAGTCTGCTGCATCGTCTGTGCCTGTGCATCATACAGGAACCTTCCAAGGTCTTTGAAGCATCAAAGACACCTGAAGAAATCTCCCTTGAAGTGAAGGAGTCACTCCCCTGCATTTGCAGGCACCGCAACTAAGTTGGCCAGTCTGCAGATCCTGAGCTGCTCCAGACTCTGTGGGCTCGGCAACACAGGTGGTGGTTTTCCACTGCTCCCAAGGTCTGCCCTGCCCTCTCATCAAGTTTGAGGCCAGTATCCCTTGTGGGGGTTGCAATACCCGAACCCCTGTGCACCGAGTCCAACTTGCAGTTGCTTGTTGGCTTCTTTGCAAGAAGATCTTCGCGCTCCAAGTAGCCCCAACTTCTAGCACCTCCAGTGATCAGAATCTTCAGCCACACCACATCGTGTACATCGTGGCCTACATCTTTTGGTGACCTGCTTGAGGTCCTCTCGCGACTCCAGTACCTCCGGCCTGTGGGTCCACACGAGGTTCACACTTGTTTCTTTTGGGCTCCCGATTGCTCGGGGCCTGCCCTGACTCCCCTGCCTTTGGTGAGTCCCCTGGACGTTGCTGGTCCCAACATTGCTCCTTCTTTGATTCCTGCGTGGCTTGCCTTTGCCATGGCTTGTTGGAGCTCCCGCCGGACACCAACCCCTTAGCACTCAACATCCTTCGTGGGACAGCTCGGGCACAGCTCCTGGTCGTCACAGCTGCAGAGTCAAGGTCATCGTCATCCATCCTGCAACACCCTACATCAGAGGGTATTCGTTTTCCAAGTCTCCTGATCACCCCTGAGTGACACAGACTGTCCCCTCTGCTTGCAGGTACCGCTCATCAAGAATCCATCCTTGGATTCCACCTGACACTTTCTCCTTCTTTTTCCTGAAGTCCTCCATTGGGTTCGACGGCGATTTACGACCACTTCACACTGCACCCAGCTTCCCTGGTGTAGGTAACTTGGGTACTAGGATATCCACGGTTGGGGTGACTATTCAACCTTCTGTCTTCCATGGGGTTTCTTCAGGATCCACTGGGAAGGGTCCTTAATATTTAAAAATCCAACCCCGACTTGCACATAGAGTTGTACGGAGCACGTAGTTGTGTTTCCACACTGCACACGCTCTCCGTGGGGTCCCTATCTACTCACCTTGGGAGGTTCCTAGGGGGGTCCCAGCACTTATACGTCCTCTCAACACTGTCTTGACTTGAGTCGTGGTTCTTATAACACTTTCTTAGTAAGGCCCTTACTTAGCTTCTGTTCTTAAAATATCACTAGGGGGCACAGGTGCAACACATTTGAATAATGTACATGATTTTAGATTCCTTCTTAAATGGTGCAGCAAGTAAAGTATCACACTCAAGTTCATCTCTCATGGCGAGGATCTTTGGTTGAAAAATACTCCAATTTTTGATGGAAAAAGAATCCAAAGGCATCATAAAATTCCTGTAACTGAGTGTGTACTCCAATAACTTTAGGATAATGTATACAAACAGAGAAAGGGGTCAGAGCTTAAGAGTCCAGCATCGGAGGGAGGAGCCTAGCTCGAGGACGGAATGGCCGCCTTTTAGCTCGGCTCCGTCGGCCCTCCGGCTGACTCCGACTATCCTGCCATATATCCTGCACTGCGACGCTACTTCCATACAGAATTTGAACTTTAAAGACCCACTCTTACTCACCGTCTGGACCGGAGGTTCCTGTGTGCTGTGGATCCGCAGCTGTGCCCTCGGTGAGATTGGGGCCTCCGGACACTCAAGACCGGGACCTCGCCTGCGGGACCCGACCGGCAGAGAGGAGATTCCTGCGGGACCCGACCGGCGGAGAAGAGATTGCCGGCCCCGGCCGCAAAAGTGAGCCACTGGTGGGAACCATTGTGCGTGCGCCCCGGAGATCCTGAACCGGCCCCGATGACTGGGCCGTGCGGCTGGAGGGGGACGAGCTGTGTTGGGGGCTGACCGTGTGAAGGGGTCCCTTCGCTTTTGTCCTGTCTGGCGGTCCTGAACCCCGCACCTGGCTCTCGCCTGTGGGGCCTGCCACTGTTCGGAGGGGACCCCCCCCATCGGGCGCTCGCCCATCCTGTGCCGGTGAGGCCGTTGTTGGGGGCCTCCGGTGGTCTGTAAAGTCCTACATCTGGGAACTGTTTGGGGGCCCACGGTGGAGTGTGGGGCGGCGAAACTCACAAGATGGCTACCGACGAGGTGGGGGGTGCTCTGCTCTGCACCGACGCTCCTTACCGGCCGGATTGTGCGGAGGCCTGGGTGTGTACTCGAGCGCCCACGCCCGGAGATGTCCTGGACGCCTTGATGTCATTGTACGCTGTCTTGGCCCCCGGTGCCTCTACCGACCCCATGCGGCTCGCCGCCATTTTGGGCCGCCGCTCTTCTATGCACCCCTGTCGTCCTGCTGCCGCCATTGCTTCGCCCCCTTCGGCTGCGCCAGGAGTTGCTGCTGTTGTTCTTCGGCCGCTTGATGGGCCGGTCACTTTTGACCCTCTGCTTCCTCGCTGCCTGGATTTCGAGGACTTCCACACGACGTGGAGATCTGCTCCTTCCCGGGTACCTGGGACTCATGGTGGGCCGCTGCTTGCTCCCGCTTCGTTGGATTCGAACTTTTGTTCTGGAGGGGTACCTTTGTGTTGTCGAATTGCGCACCTGGACTCCGGCTTGCCTTTGCTTGCCCTGTCATTACTGCTACAATTGACTTGCTTAATTGACTTTTTGTATTCCCTCCGTACGAAGGCTCTACCTGATTTATATCACTGCCGTGATTCTGGACTACGTTACGATTATTTTGTGCTGGGTGGTCCGCTCCACATTATCCTTTATTGGGTTGGTTTCGTGGTCAGGAAGGGTTGGGAGTGAGGTGCACGACATGATAGTTTGCTGATCTACCTGCCCGTTGCATTGATGTTTGTGCTCCCGACACGGTGAAATGTTACAATTTGTCCCTCCTCCCCCTCCCTGTGGTTCTTGTTGTATGTGAAGGTGTAGTACTGATTTGATCTTTATTCAGTAGTTGGTCGGGGGAGGGTCGTGGCCGAATGTGTTTGCCCATATCCTCTGGCTCCTCCCTCACATTTTCTTTTTGTTTTGTATTTCCTCTCCTCCTCTATTTGTCTTCTTCCTCTACTTTTCCTCTTTTCACTATATTTCGGGTTTCGGATTAGGGCGACAGGCACGCTGTTTGGAGGGTAGGCCGTAGCCTTCTGCAGGGGTGCGGGGTGGGACGGGTCTTTCAGATGTTTTCTTTTGGTTCTATGGCCCTTTTCTATCCCTTTATAGCGGTGCCGCTTCTGTCCTCGCTTCTCAGGCATGGGTGGGTTGGGGTCTGTTGCTATGCCACTTTTCTCGGTTTCGATGCTTTGTCGCGACTGCCATGCCCCTCTTTTTGCCAGCTCCACTTTCTTCTGTACTATCAGCCGCGGGTTGCCTGGCCCGGGGCGGCGCCCATCTTGCACGATTGTGTTTCTCCTTTTATTTTTCTTTATTTTGTTCTTCTCCCTTCCTTTCCCCCCCATTCTGTTCCTTTTTGGTTTCCTCCCTCCTGTTTCCTCCCAATTTTTCCCCCCTTCCCTTCTCCCCCCCCCCAACCTCCCCCTTTTTCCAAGGCTCGTATTGAGAGAAGTGGGCTCCATTCATACAGTTCTCTGCTCCCATTGCCTCCGTTAGCGTGTTATTGGGTGGGGGTCATGAGATCTTGGTAGCACTTGTATGCTTCTCCACTATATTTTGCGTTTGTTTTGTGCTACGGTCGTATCGTGCCTTTACATCCTCCTCCCCCCCACCCCCCCTCCTTTCGTTTTGGCATGGGTGTAATCCTGTTTTTGGGGGTTTTTCTGTATTTGTGAGTCAGCCATGAGCCTTGTCCCCTTATTATAAAATAGACCTCATTGATCCTGATATTGGGCCGTTATTGCCGCTTATCCCATCTTTGGCATTGATCATTTGTGTATGCTTGCCTGCCAACTGGCCTTGTGTCGCTTATTTTGATTCTTGATTGTCTGACTTGTGGCCGGCCGGATTGGTTGTAGGCCCACACATGTTTATCCTAATGATGCAAATAAAGGTCTTCTCAAAAAAAAAAAACCAAAAAAAAAAACAAACAAAAAAAAAAAAAGAGTCCAGCATCAAACTACGCTCCTTGTGAAAGCCTATTGAGTATTCGCTATACCTCGGTGCATCGAGTCTAGGATGTGACCCACATACATTCCAAAAGGTGGTTAAGAACCACCACTATAGACAACATAAGAATGACCCTGCACCCAAGAAAAACAGGTACTATCATGTATAAACATCCTAGTACATCATATCTGAACAACTGAACAACATAGTGATGAATAGCATCTCAGATAAAAATAACAGATGAAAGAAAACACTTTATTCTTTAAAAAAGCACCAGACAATTGCTTGCCAACGCGTTTCATCCCTCATGGAACTTCTTCAGGGCTTGGCGAAAGTCTGGATCAGCCGGTGATAGCAATGAAGATTCAAATCAAATCAAATTTAGAAGCAGCATTGAGGGCTCAGTGTATTGATGATTGGTTTCACATTGTAAGTGTAATGTCTTTATATGCCAATGACCCGACACACATAAGTCAGTATATATTAGCGATTTAGTTTGGACCAATAGTTCCTAATGGTTATTGTGTTGATAAAATTTGCGTTGTTTATATATTGTCTCATTGTGCTAGAATCGTCCCCAAGGATTCGTATAACCTGGCGATTCAGTGTGTATTCATATTTTTGAGAAAAAGCGTAAATCCCTCTGTGCAAACGTGGTGGTCTGGCTCCCTCAGAGTTGTAACTTTAGGGTAATGGACAGGTCAACATTTTATACATTTTAAAAACATCTTGGGTGGACCTGTGAACTTCAAACACAAGGGAGCTTAGAGGGTAAAGCTAGTCATAGGTTGCCCTCCACTCAAAATACAACATATAAACACAAGACCTAGACTTGTTAGGCACTTATGGACTTTATCCTTCTATTACGGGAATACCAATTTTCGCAATATTATTGCAAGAAGCCACTCCCCTATCATTAGTTTGTTGGGGTAGTCGGTATAGCCCTGGATAGTGCCTTATTTAACAATCGCCCGTTCCAAGAATAAATCAATTCAGTTGTGAGACAACACACACATACACATTTTAGTGTCAACCCGTGATACATAAACAACAAAAAAATGTGAGTGAGAGCGAGAAAACACCTCACGGGCGCACCACCAACGGGAACCTGGCAGGTACTCACCAGGATTGCCCTGTTGTCATCATTGGTGCCTTCAAGCTCAGAAAAGAATGGAATAAAGTGTCCAGAGCACACAAAGAAATTGTGTAAAGATATATGCAGTGACAAAAGGGAGATCAAACAGTGATCTACAAAGAATCCAACAACATGTAAAAACACATCACACAGCAACAGAGATATATAACTTTATTCTCTCTCTTGTGTTGGGTGTGGAAATATAAAAATAGTAAGTGAGGTCACTAACTATCCAACCACCACTACTATACTTGCCGACATGTTTCATTGCCATAAAAAGATTTGGGCAATTTCTTCAGGGCGTCATATACATTAAAGCCACTGCTTATGGACAGATTGGTCTGCACAACTGAAAAGAGATAAAAAACACACCTTCGTAAACAACCTGTGTGTGGGGCTCACACCACTTACACCCAATAACATACACCTTGGCAATAGTTACCCTCTCTCGGCCATTTCTACTCGTACCGGCCGGGGGGTATATTTCTCATGAAGCTGCAACTGCAACACTCAATAAAGAACCTTCCCCATCAGTTTACTGCGAGAAAACAAACAAAGGTTCAGTTTATAAACAGAAGTACTGTGGGGAGTGAAAGGAACATGCGTTATGTTACTCAATCAACATACGAATATTCCCTTTTTAAAAAAAGACAAACTGTCATTTTCACTATCATATCGCGTCTTTTTCATGGTTTTTAACTAGTCAGTTGAAATCAGCGTGCCCAAGGCATATCCGGCACATAATTTCAGATTTCAAAACACGTTTATGCCTGTACCCCTATTCCCTTTTTAATCGGTAGAAAACATCCTGCATGAACTCAGGGTCCGTTAGTCTAGGGACACCCGGCGTTTAATTGCCGGCGTTACAAACACTTTTACACCTATGCTCCCATTCCCTTTTTGAATCGGTCCTGCGCATCCCACTCTTCATCTCTTAGTCTGGGGATACCTGGCGCGTACTACCCGGTCTCAAAACCCAAACCGGAGCCCCTATTCCTTACCGAATTGGTGGAAGACCTCTGGCGTGAAATCAACCCGTGTAGTGTTTCCGGAGACAGTTCCGAAATATATGTTACTCTCCTGGCGTGGTCTCGCGATAGCACCGCCGCCATTTTGAATCGGGCTGTTACCCATTAAAGACACTGAAAAGCATCGCAACGAGACACACTCTCGCGGGATTTCGGCCCTACACATTGACATTCAAAGGTAACTTTATTAGGCACCAACTGGGCTGATTATTTACATCTCCCTCTTCGTGTCAAATTCGGGCACGAGTTCGACTTCACTATTCAATAGTACAATCTAACACATATCGCAGGGGCTTCTTTTTAGAATGTTTTATTCCAAAAGCCCACTGTGTATTCTCTCTTAGTCCTCGGCAGCACTGTACTAATAGCACACAGATGATGTTGTGAGTACTAATGGCAAGGAGAACCATGGACTGGTGACAGATTCATACATATACCAAAAGAACATCTATTGTAAGGTTATCAAATGGTAAGTGATAAAATTGTACATATGCCAACAACTCCCCAGTGCATAAACCAGCCTCAAAAAAACGCTGTGTAGGGACTGTAAGGAAGTGGATGGCAAACTCATGAGATTGTAGTAAAGTGTCCACACCCTGACCCAAACTCAACAGGAGCTCAGAAAAGGCAAAAACTGTATGGAGGAAGGAAACAACCTCTATCCTAGTGTAAGGAAAGTCCAATGCATAGATCAGTGCAATTTGTTCCA
Source organism: Lissotriton helveticus (assembly GCF_964261635.1). Classification (NCBI taxonomy): domain Eukaryota; kingdom Metazoa; phylum Chordata; class Amphibia; order Caudata; family Salamandridae; genus Lissotriton; species Lissotriton helveticus. The sequence goes on from NC_136067.1 coordinate 1,386,556,507, forward strand.
TTCAAGAAGATCGTTCAGGCCAAGCGTCTCACTTTTCTCCTGAAAAATCCATTTAGCCTCCTTCAAGGTGAGCAATTGTTCCACTGTGCTTGTATCTCCTGTAACCTTTTCCAAGACAAGCCACTTAAAAGCATGTTTGTTACTGTAGCAATGTTGTACCAGTTTGGTGGTTAATTTCCCTAATTTTGTGGTGCTGATATGTTCCTGGATACGAGTTTTGACTTTGCGTGTGGTAAGTCCTATGTACTGTAATCCACACTCGCAGTCCAGCCTGTATACCACATTAGTGGTGTTACAGTTACTGAACTGTCTCAACTCCCATTCTTTGCCTGACCTCAAAGTGACACTGTTGGCTTTCGATGTGAGTGGGAGACCGAGCAAGTGCCACACGGATGGTGACCCATAATTGGTGTTCTACTGGCGTCTCTGGGGTTCTGCATGCGTGTATGTACCAATTTGTCTTTCAAGTTACTTGAACGCTTGAAATCAAATCTAGGGGAGGCATTCTGAAATCTTTATTAGATAGAGTAGCCCAATGCTTGCGTATTGACGGTCTTATTTTTGTTGCCAGTGGATCGAACGTCAATACCACAGGCAAACACTCACTGGTTTCTTTTTTATTTTTCTCGAGTAAGGCACTTCTTGGAGTATTCAACGCTCTCTTTTTAGCATTTTTAATGATTTTAGGTTGATAATTCCTCTGTAGAAGTTTTAGCACCTAGGACCTGTGCTTGTTCACTAAAAACTTCCGTGGTGGAGCAATTTCTTCGATAACTGAGAAATTGGCCCACAGGCAAATTGTCCCTGAGGGCCCGGGGGTGGTATGACTGGTAAGACAACAATGAATTCCTGTCCGTTGGTTTTTGGTGCACACTTGTACCTAGGGGTTGTCCCCTGGCTATGATGTCTAAGTCCAAGTACACTGCTGAGTCTCGACTATAGGACCAAGTAAACCGAAGACTTTGGTCCTGGCAGTTGAGCCAATTAAGGAACTCCAACAATTTAGTTTCCTCTCCAGTCCACACACAGAGCACATCATCTATATATATATATCCTCCAGAGACGGATGTGGTCTCTGAAGGGATTGGTGTCAGGATAGATGATGTGCTCTTCAAACTGGCCTACATATATGCAGGCCAGACTAGGAGCCATGGTAGCCCCCATGGAAGTGCCCGTAGTTTGCAAAAACAACTTATCCTTATAACAAAAGAAATTGTGTGCGAGTGCCATTTCGATGCATTGCAACACAAAAGTTTGCGGCGCATCATAAAACCATTCCTGTTCCCCCAGGGCCCTCGCTGATGCCACCAGTGTGGCATCCTGGGGTATACAGGAATACAAGGACTCTATGTCAATCGTAACTAACAATTTGTGTGTAGAGTCAAAAGTCATCTCGCTGATCACATTAAGGATGTCCATGGTATCCTTAACGAAGGATTTCTGAGTCACAACAGACTCCCGCAAGAAATAGTCCGCAAATTGCGAGAGTGGCTCTAGGACAGATTGTATCCCTGATACAATAGGCCTGCCAGGGGGGGGCCTGGCAGGCTTATGTATTTTCAGTAAAATGTAGAACGCAGGGGTCCTGGGGTTGGTATTCACCAGGAACTCTGCTTCTTTTGAGGTAATCCATTTCTTATCCCGTGCCTCTCCCACCATTTGTTTGATAAGCTTAAGCAGTTCAGGCGTGGGGTCTCTTGTCAAGGGCTGGTAGTTGGCTCTGACATTGAGTAGGCGCAATACCTCTGCCTCATAGTCCCTGGTGTTCAGCACAACTACCGCACCCCCTTTGTCCGCACTCTTTATTGTTATGTCCACGTTGTTTTGTAAGGTCTTAACCGCTTCCCAATCCGCTTTAGACATATTTTTTATATCCCCTACTTCTATCTTGTGATTCCAGGTCTTCAATGTCTTGTAGGACCTTTGCCTCAAAAACCACAATTTCGGGGCCCACAACTGCACTGGATGGTGTAAAAGTAGATGGTTTGCGTAAGTTTGTGTTGAAATTTTCTTGTTTCTCTTGCGGTTGATTGGCGAAGAATTTTAAAGTTTTATTTTCCGAACTGTTTAGAAGAATTCAACCCTACATTTAAAAGGGTCGTGTGTTGGTGTGGGAACAAACCCTAAGCCTTTATTAAGGACTTGTTCTTCACTCTCTGACAGCCTGTGGTCAGACAAATTGACCACTATGTTATTTATAGGGGTTGTCTGCCTCTGCTCCGGGTTAGTCTCGGGGAAAAGGTTTGCCATTGGGGCGGTCAGTTGCCTCGTCCTCTTCCTCTCCCTGGTTGCCCACCTCCCCTGTTGGCCCCCTGTCCCTGTTCTAAAAAAAAAAAGCATCAATGTACCTAATTTCGCGTCACTCTGTGGTTGCTGGTTAAACCTCACTCGATTCCCTTGGGGCCTATCTTGCTCGTCTTCACTGGACGTATTGTCAAAAGACCAGTTAGCAGGGGTGCGTTTCTGTTGTGGTTGCTGTTGTTTATTACCTCCCCAGCCTCTACGTTGTTGGTTGGTTGGGTTGGATTGTTCGGGTACTGCCTGGTAATGTGCGTCTGTTACATATGGGAAAGCCCATTCATGCGTGTATCTGCAGATTTTTCTGGAGACCTTTGATTTTTTGATTTATCATGTACGTCTTGTACTCAGCTAGATCTTCTTGTATTTTGCTCAGTTGTTCTTTGGCATCTGTAAAAGTGCTGTCACGTTTAATGCTCTCTTCGAGCTCAAGAATCTCCTTCAAGAGTTCCTCACTCAGTCTCTGAGCTGTGCTAATTATTAAGATTAGCCAGTCCCTGGTGCATTTGTTAGCTATGTAACTCCAGTCCAACCTGAATTTTTTATCATCCAAGAAGATTCTTGGTTCTATTCTTAACAGGAGGTTGGCAGGGGAGGCTCCTGCTGTGTAGTACTCTGACATCAACGCCCCATGTAGGGCTACTCTAACTTGTTTCTTTCTTAAGTTACTGAGTTTTTCCCACTCTTCTCTTACAGACGTTTTACCTAATAATGGCGTGTCAGACAAAAGTGAGGGTGCCGCTAGAATCGCGGCTATTTGAGCATCTGTAAAAGCCAGACAGTTCTTATCAATAATTTGGTAAGACACACAACTGGGGTACAGTTAAGAAAAAGAGAAATTCAATTCAAGGTGTATGCAATCGGGAACACACGAACCAGGTGATTACAGTGCGTTTATAAAACACTTGGAACGTAAGGCTGAATGCGCTCTCACGGCTGGTCCGCCGTTCACAGTATTCAAACACAAGGGAGCTTAGAGGGTAAAGCTAGTCATAGGTTGCCCTCCACTCAAAATACAACATATAAACACAAGACCTAGACTTGTTAGGCACTTATGGACTTCATCCTTCTATTACGGGAATACCAATTTTTGCAATATTATTGCAAGAAGCCACTCCCCTATCATTAGTTTGTTGGGGTAGTCGGTATAGCCCTGGATAGTGCCTTATTTAACAATCGCCCGTTCCAAGAATCTGGACACTTTATTCCATTCTTTTCTGAGCTTGAAGGCACCAATGATGACAACAGGGCAATCCTGGTGAGTACCTGCCAGGTTCCCGTTGGTGGTGCGCCCGTGAGGTGTTTTCTCGCTCTCACTCACATTTTTTTGTTGTTTATGTATCACGGGTTGACACTAAAATGTGTATGTTGTCTCACAACTGAATTGATTTATTCTTGGAACGGGCGATTGTTAAATAAGGCACTATCCAGGGCTATACCGAGTACCCCAACAAACTAATGATAGGGGAGTGGCTTCTTGCAATAATATTGCGAAAATTGGTATTCCCGTAATAGAAGGATGAAGTCCATAAGTGCCTAACAAGTCTAGGTCTTGTGTTTATATGTTGGACCTGTGAACTGCCATAATGCATTTTTGTTTCTTGTAAAATAACTTTTTTTCATGAGAAGAGCTCTTCTTTAGAGATACATATGGAGATTTGAGACAGATTTAGAATTAAGATCTTTGGAAAACTAAGCATTAGGGGGCCTAGAGTTTGAACATATCCTCTTCCACCTCTCTGACACTAATGTATACAGAGTCTTTTTACTTTTTTGATGAAACTGTTAAAGCATGATTGATGGATTAGTCCAATAATCCATCTGAATTTCTGAATATTTATATGCAGTATTTATGCGTAGGGTCATCAGATCACTGTTGCAACCCAACAGTCTCCAACTACACTATAAATTCAGTTGCTGGTGAAAAATCTACACCGAGCTCCCATTGAATCCCCCCCCAAGATTAAAATATGGTTCCCTAAGCATTGTAAATTCATGCAAAAATCTAAAAATTCAGACAAAAATGAAATGTTAAGTTGGGGTGGACGATAAATTATAGCAATTTTACAAGTAAAACCACCCCTGTATTTTACTTGACAATCAGGAGTTTAAATGAAAAGGAAAGAGGCAGTCACCTCCATGCAAGATTGAAGAGAAAAATGAAATACTGCCAAACCACCATCACTTATTAGGATGGGTATTACAGTTAACTTCACGAAGACCTTTAGATTTTACAGAAACTAGGTTTCTGAGTGCCAGCAAGTACATTTTCTTATAGAATAAAATCTGCTGGTGACAATTCTTTACACCAGATACAACATCAACCATGATAAACTAGAACACTGCAGACATTGATGGAAATGGATGAGGAGTCAGAGTAGAATGGGACAAAGAAATAATACCCTTTAACAAGGAATAAACAGACAGCTGAAGATTCAGTGGCAGTTGGTGGATGGAGGAAAAGAAAGATAACCTAACATTTCAATATCCCACCACCCACCCCAGCCAGACAGGAAACTACAAACAAGATTACCATGGAGAGCAACTGCTTTTCTGACTGCAAGTTTAAGTTTAAAATATTTCTTAAGCGCACGTACACCTAGCGGTTTCATGGCGCTGTGCTGAACTAAACTCCTGGGGAAACGGAAATTAGAGCCTAGGGGGTGGGGTTTTAAAGGGAGAAGGCTTGTGTGAAGAGGAGGGTTTTAAGTGCCTTGCGGAAGAAAGTGTACTGGGGACAGGATCTCAGGTGAAGCGGAAGGGAGTTCCAGAAGGCAGGGGCGAGTGTGGAAAATTTAGAGCCTCCCCACTTTTTGCGTTTAAAACGGGGGACTATGAGCAATTGTTGGGTGGAAGAACGCAGCTCCCTAGGAGGGACATAGGGGTGAATTTCAGAACTAATAAAGGCAGGGGCTGAGCCAGACCGGGCGTTGAAAATGATGCATCCTAGTTTAAACTGGGCTCGTTCTCGAATGGGGAGCCAGTGTAAGGTCTTAAGGAGGGGAGTGACGTGGTGTGACTTGGATAAATTGAAGACCAGACGAGCCGCCTGGTTCTGAACCAGCTGGAGGCGTCGCACGCTGTACGCGGGCATTCCACAGTAAAGGGCATTGCCGTAATCCGGGCGGGAGATCACCATTGCCAGGACTATAAGTTTAAGGGCCGGGAAAGAAAAAACCCAAGAAACTTTACGAATTGTGCGAAGGGAAAGGAAAGAAGAGGACACCACAGAGCTAAGTTGGGAGAGAAGTGAACGTTTGTGATCTAGTTTGAACCCAAGAGTTTTTACCGAGGGAGATGGGGCTGGGGGGGAACCCAACGAGGGGGGCCAAAAGGAGGAGGACCAGGGACTGGAGCAACCACCCGTCAGCACCAACTCCGTTTTGTCGGGGTTGAGCTTCAGGTGGTTTTGATTCATCCAGTCCCGGATAAAAGTCATGACAGACTGAAAATTGGAGATGGAATCTGGGGAAGATGAAAGGGAAAAGATAAGCTGGAGATCGTCCGCATAGTTATAAACGGAGACCTCCAGCTGTTGGAGGGCAAAAATAAGAGGAGCAATATACAAATTAAATAGCAACGGGGAAAGGGATGATCCCTGGGGGACCCCACATTTGACCGGCTGGAAGTCCGCTGAGAAGTCTCCCAAGCGCACTGCCTGGGTGCGGTCACTCAGGAAGGAGGACAGCCAGACCAGGGCCGATCCTCCGATTCCCGCCGCTCTGACACGGGACAGTAAGATGGTATGATCAACCGTGTCAAAAGCGGCGGAGAGATCGAGGAGTACCAGGGCCTGGGGATGGTTGGTGTCCATACCCTCTCTGAGGTTGTCAAGGACCGATAAAACAATGGACTCCGTGGAGTGCGAGGGACGAAACCCAGCCTGCCGGGGGGCTAATACCCTGTTCTCCTCCACGAAGGTGCTGAGCGTTCTAGTTACATGGCGCTCCAGAACCTTCGCCAAGAAGGGCAGGAGGGAGATTGGGCGATAGTTGACGAGTACTGAGGGATCCGCTCCGGGTTTTTTTTAAGATGGGTAGGATAACGGCCGATTTAAGAGGGGAGATGACGATGCCTTGTGATAACGAGCTGTTAAGGAGGGTAAGGGGGGCAGGACACAAGCGGAGTAAATCGGTTTCAGAATATGAGCAGGGCAAGGATCTAGAGGGGAACCAGACTTAACCATCGGTAGGAGAGAAAGAAAGGATTCTTCTGTGAGGAGGGGGATAATGTCAAGACACGCAGTGTTGGGGGGACATCAGGGGTTGACAAAGGAAGGGGAAGGGGGGGGGGGGAATATTTGCTTTGATTGTGGAAATTTTAACAAGAAAAAAAGAATTGAGGGAATCACAAAGATGCTGGGAAGGGGATGGTTTGAAGGAGGCCCTGTCAGAGTATGCAAGATCGTGCACAATGGTGAAGATTGCTCTGGACTGATTTTCAGCGGCTAGAATTTTAGAAGAAAAATATGCGTTCTTGGCCACCAAGATGGATTTTTTATACTGGGCCAAGAGATTAATATACTGCAGTCTGAGTTTGGGACAGTAACCCTGCCTCCAGGAGCGTTCTGCCCGACGGACGTTAAGTTTTTGAACTTTAAGTTCCGGATTGAACCAGCGATTTGCATCGTAGGTGCGTCTGGATGATACACGCTTTAAGGGAGCGACTGAGTCGCAGCCTAAACAGAGCCAAGAATTGATGGAGTCAGCTTGTTCGAGAGATGACAGCCCGTGCAGATCCGGGCAGGAGGCGGAAAGTGTAGTCGACAAGGAGGTGACATCTACGTGATTCCAGGAACGCGCCCAAATGTTTTTAGGACCAAGTCTGGTCATCTGATGAGTCACATGGCTTCGTTTCAGGAAAAAGTGCACTTCTGATCTGCTCACCACACCTCCTTTCTTTACCACTGCCCTACTTACTCATTCCCACTGCTTAGTCACTCAACTGTGTCAAATTCCTGCCCAGTCCTACAGCATAGGTGCTCCCTTCATTTACATTGCTGTGCCTACAGCATCCTATACTCCTTTAAGGTGCAGCAGGATTAAATTGTCGGTCCTAAGAAGGCAGGCCCTCTGTCGCAGTTAAAGTCTACAGCTACACGATTAGGATTCTTGAAGCTTAGTCTTAATTTTCTATTGCTTCCATCTTAAACATTAGTTTGGTAAATGATGAATAAGCACATTCAGCAGGTCTCTGGCTCTTAAAGGTTTCCCATTATTCTGTAAAGTTTTTTGACAGATGTGGGCCTCTGAGACAGGCCCTCAACTGTACTATTTGTTTCAGTCATGCACCTCTTGATGGATTTAAACACGGTTTTAAATGCCGCCCTCTTGGTCTCAATCTTCAGAGTGGCCCTTAACAAGACTAAGATTAGCTAAAATTTAAGACTCATCCTGCAAAACTCCAAGTAATAACTGATCACTCGTTTTTCTATGAGTTGGGGGATAACGAAGCAAAAGAAGTAAATCAATTAAAAATAAATCACCCTTTACCGTACAGAGTTTCTGTTCCTTAGGAGGCGTTGTTATAAATGCATCTCATCTGACCGAATATCCTGAAGAACTCTAACTAGATGCAAGTTGTCACTGTGGGGCTGTGTGGCCAGGCGATGTAGAGGCAATGTCTCCACTTCACTCACCATGGCAGAGATAACCCACTGTGGCTCCATAAGTACCCCACTTCAAAGTATGAAACCCCTCAATCTGGAAAAATAGTTCAATCACGTGACTCAATCAGAAGTAGCAGAGATATCTGCCTATCCCTATTCGGTACTCCCACGAATATCCAAATTGCAGGTAGCCTCCCTCTATGGCAGCACTCTATGCAGTGGGAAGAGGAAATATGATCAAATAGAGTCACTTTCAAAAGGCTCCCAAAAGAATCACTTGTAAGTTTGCATGAATTACCTGCAAAGCTCTCCACAAAGGAACCCCTAGCTAACATCCCTACAAATTGATCAGGTTGGGCTGCCAATACTGTGTGGCTTTCAGTGAAACAAAAAATCTGAACAATAATCATGGTCATGAAAAGCACCTATTATCTGTGACTGCATCACACCAACAATCAGAATGCTGCCTTCATATGGACCATTTGAAGAAAGATACAATGAGCCAGTTGTTCATCTTTAAATTCTTATGATTAAATGGACAATACAGCGGATATACAATTGGATCAAAATGACTTAGCAAAAAGTACTATTTTGTACATGATGTACTTTTTAGAATATCTACTTTCCCTCCAGATGGTGCTCACACACGAAATATATTGTTGATACAAACACTCTTTGTCCAGGTATGTGAAGGTCTTCCCGATTTATATTCTTTTGATGTGTATGAAATCAAGAAATGAAGCGCGTAAAGCACTCCCTTGCCATTTTAGGTCTGGCACCTGCTATATAACACGGCAAATAGATTAAACTAATACATATCTTCATGTACCCTTCCATAGTAAACATGAAAAAATACTCGCCATAATGTTTCTTCTGTTAAGATTTCTTCTGTAGATTTGCATCCTCCGTAATTGAGGTAAAATCCTGGAACTATCCAAAGTCACTTATACCTAACAATTTTATTTTTACAAACTTTTTCAACTAAGGCATGATCAACAATGGTCCTCTTGTAGAAAAACTGACTCAAAGAACGACTTAACTTCAGCTGTCATCCTATATGGAACAGGATGGCTCGCTCTCCGACACGCAAACAGGGTTCAGCCTAGGTAGGGGGACATACAATCCAATTATCGCAACATGGGATTAAATCAAGATGACAAGTTGAGAATTTAGATGTGACCATGGACTCAAACCTTTCCCTAATACCTCAGGTGAACTAAGTTACTAAAGGATGGTTTCATACGATGAAAGGCCTACACATAATCTTGCTATACTTCTGATTTTGCCAAAAGGCACAAGACGCCACCAGTCTAGTACTATGCCAGCTGAACTAGGGCAATCAAGTATCTGAGAATCCAAAATGCAAATGCAAGAAGGCATATAAACCGTAGAATCACGTCACTCATGCCCTGCCTGCTGAAATTCTCTTCAGTGACTGCCTAGGGCCAGACGTATCCTCTTCAAAGATATGTGCATAGTTCATAGCGCCACCCATGGGGTTCAGGACCTTCCTTTCTTCAACAAAATGGCTGAACCTATTTAGACAAAACTATATTGATGTGATGAACCCACGTTCCTATGCTTTTCCATATAGAAAAGCTGCTGATAATCTTAGTAGAATAGGATTTTAAAGTCCCTGGAGAATGCAGCATCCGTATGTAAGAAATTATTCATACACACTAATGGCAAAAGAAACCAAAATACGATATTTAGCAATTACATCATGAAAGTAAGGAGAAGTTAAAATAAGCAAAGACATGGCATTGCTGTGAAAGCTGGAATAATTTTGAGACAAAATTGTGATAGTTGCATTCCCTATGGTAAATTCTTTTTTACCAAAAACTTATTTACTTGTAGATATATACTCTTAGAATGATTTGCCAGCTTAGGAGTGAATTAAAAAAAGCGTTTAGAAATTAATTTAACCATCTGGTGCTAAGTGATGGCAGATCACTGTAAGCCTATGAACCACGCGTCACTCCAGGATGTAAAAAGGACAATGATGAATCTTGTGGAAACAAAACCTTTATCTTCAGTAACAATATTTCTGTTAGATGCATTACCTTCCTGGAGTTCCTTCATCTTATCAATATCTTCTAGACACCAGACTCGATCTGTAAACGTTTTCCCAATCATGTTTTACAGTGCCACCAGATGGCATGATATAGTGTCAGCCATGACTCCAACCACACAGGATATGAAGATATCGGAGTGTGTGGCACCCACTGGCATCAGTTCCTGGTGTTTTTTCCACACCCCACTGAGGCATGTGGAGAGCAACCAATAGAGAATCAATAACTGAAACAATACAGAATATGATATGAATGCCATAAGCAATAGTAGGAGAGTGAAGGCAGTGTGGAATCTGCAGGAAGATAATCTACCCAGCAGAAATAAAAAATTTAAAGGCAAGAAATTATTGTTTTTTCGATGGATACATTTTTCTGCCGATCACACTCGTTATAGAGAAGTCCCAAAGCTATTTCCTCTAAGAGGAGATGTTCACTAGTGGTGATTATCCAAGGAAGTCTTGTAACGAGCACTGGCAATGTATCCATGACTACGTGCTTAAGCTGTGAGGCAATAGTGTTTAACAAAGTATGTAAGGATGACCGTGCGACTGCCCGGCAGATGCCAACTATGAGAAGGCCTCTGGAGAGAGCAGTGAAAACAGTCATGACCCTGGTGGAGAGGGCATGAATGCCCACCGGAGGTTCCTTCTTAGTCAAGGTAGAACAGATCTTAATACAGAGGACGGCCAATGGATATGGTGTGGTTCCCTACCGCTATGCCATTTCGGGGACTACTTAAGCCAAAAATACCTCATCATCCACTCTGTGTTGTGGATGTAATAAGACTCTGCATGTTTGTGGTCCAACCTATGCAATCGCTCCTCCTCCTTGATGAGATGAGAAACATGGAAGAAAGATGAAAAAGTGACGGACTGGCAGATACCAAAAGTCCGACTAGTATGAAAAAACACTTTTTGAGATAGAAGACTGAATGACGAAAGGACGAAAAAGGTCTTAAGATAACCAACCCCAGGGGCCATAGCCCCCAAGAAGACGATTTTCAGAGTCTGAAGCTGAGCCAGGCAAGTGTATATCAGTTAAACTGGAGAGGCCCTAAAGAATGCTGAAACAAGATTAAGATCACAATGAACAATTCAGAGGGAAGTGAATGGCATAAAAACAAAAGACTCTTCCGGTTCTGGGCTACAGCATGAAGATCCACTCATGGACACCCTTATCTGGAAAAGATTACCTCTGTCATATCGGGATGAAGCTCCTAGTTGTAAACACCCTAAGGGAGGAGATGGCAAGCATCCACTCACACATTGAGAGTGCCTGCAAAGTGTGTTGCTCTCTGGAATTGACCCAGTCACTCGGTCCACTTCCCAACGTGGGCTGTATGACACGACAACACTGCTGATGTAAGGGTAGTGAGTACTTGATCGACACTCTCCCAGAGAGAAATGGAGGAAGATCTGCATTGCAAGATGAACCACAGGCAGTTCCAACACGTTTTTGTGTAGGTATTGCCCTGAAGCAGACCAAAGGCCCCACACAGTGATGTCACCCAGAGGAGTGCTCCAGAGCAGCTGGGGCACAGACATTCCCCTTCATGGTGGAGCCACTACTTACTCAGGCACCACTTAAGGGTTCTCACTCACCAGCTGGCATAGGAAACCAATAGATGCATGAAGCTATAAGGCCAAACAGGCACAGCACTTTCAGAACCAGATCTATGTCTGAGCCAGAAACTTTGAAATCATATGCGACATATCTGCAATCCTCGGAGGAGGAGAAAACCTTTCATAATAGTTGTGACCAGCCAAGCTTCAAGGTGACTTAATATATGCATTTATGAAAGATGTAACTTAGAAGTGTTGATCACGAAACCTAAGTTTTGAACAAGAGTTCTGGTGCACTGAAGATGTCCAGCAATCAGTCCAGTGCAGGAGACGGACTTCACCAGCCAGTTCCAGCAGTATGGACATACATGGACTCTGCAGTAGTGCAGCTACCATTGCCATCATATTGCTGAATACTTGTGGAGCAGTCATAAGTCCAAACATCATAACTGCAAATTGGAAATTTTGAGACCCCATAGAGAAACATGGGTAGTGCCTGTTACAGGGTAGGATCTGCAAATGAAAATAAGTATCCTGGAGCTCCAATGACATCAGCATATTCACTGCATGCAATAAGGGCCAGCAATATATGGCTTGTCCTTTAACTTGTCTTGCTGAATGAAAAGGTTTAATAGACCAACGCCTATGATTAATCACAGACCTTCATCCTTCTTCAGGAAGAGGAAGAAAAGAGTGTAAAAGCAGTGCCCTTCATGGCCCTATCTTTAGGTGGCCAAATCGAGGCATGTACAGGATAACACTTCCCAATGGAATGAAGGTGGTCTGGGGAGGACAATAAAGGTAATGGCCTTGGATGACCTAGCAATCTGTCATGACAATCTCTCAAATGGCTGGAGAAAGGAAGAACCTCATGCCCACCAAAAGCTAATGGTGTAGGTGTCTGGGCAGGATGGTGAGAGGTGGAAGGGTTAGTCAGAGTCTGGGGGTTTTGAGGCAGAAGAGCTTGCAGAATATGGCACAGTCTAGAGCCACTGCTGGTGAGCGTCCTCTAGATCCATTCCTGTGATAAAGGATGGATACATTTGTTTAGAAATAAGAACTAGCTACAAGGGTTGGCAATGGCAACGGCTAGGCCCAGCACGTGTGCAATAACTTGCCTATTCTTAAAGCATTACATAAAAAAGCTACATATCAAGGTGCATGTCCCTCAGGATCACTTTGAATTCTCCCAAAAACATCAATGAAAAAAATCCAAGTGCAGCAATTAAGCATGATAGCCGGGTTCAGGGATCTTACAATGATGTCCACAGAATTTAAACTGCACGTCATGATCTGTTTGTAAGCATCCAAAGTATTGCTCACCAACCCAGAAAGGGACCTTTTCATATGCTCAGGTAAACTGACATTTTTAGAAAAAGAGATGCCGGCCCTGCAATTTGTTTCATACAGCTACTTAGTTAATGCAACAAACCAAACTTATTTTTTGATTTGTATGGTCTAATTTATTTAAACCATTCACGTTTCTTTTCATTAGCTTAAAGCATAAATTTCATGAGAAAACCACTACATTTACAATATATTTACACAATACTACATATACATATTTTTTACACAAAAAACAGAAAAACATTCCTTCATTCAATGTACATATAAAAGTTCGTGAATACGAGAAGCATTAATCTTTAGGTGAAAATAAATATTGAAAGTGAAGCTAATCACAGGAAGGAAAAAAGAAAAACAAATTGACTGCAACAAATACAGATTTCTCAATCGTCTGATTGATACACCGATCAATTAGTTCCTTCCTGCTTTTGCCGACGCGTTTCAAACTTGCTTTTTCATTATACAAGTTCTCATCAGGGCTTTCTCGTTTTAATCCTCTTATTTTTGGGGGTGACAGCGACTTTCCAAAATTCATGTATTCTTGTTTGGTCAAAATTGATGATTTCTGTGAGTTGTTAGTCAATCACTTTACTGGGTCTCTCAGCACCCCGGGAGCGCGCAGTTCAAAATTTCCTCCCAGCCGCCGGGCCGGCGGCGGTCCTATGTTTGTACCTTTTCGAGTGGCAGCGTTGAGAGTCACTGAGAATCATATAGAGACGCCAAAGGTATTCAAACTAAAGGGGAAGCTGCTGCTAACAAACCGAGCGCCGAGGAAAAGGTACAAACATAGGACCGCCGCCGGCCCGGCGGCTGGGATGAAATTTTGAACTGCGCGCTGATGAGAACTTGTATAATGAAAAAGCAAGTTTGAAACGCGTCGGCAAAAGCAGGAAGGAACTAATTGATCGGTGTATCAATCAGACGATTGAGAAATCTGTATTTGTTGCAGTCAATTTGTTTTTCTTTTTTCCTTCCTGTGATTAGCTTCACTTTCAATATTTATTTTCACCTAAAGATTAATGCTTCTCGTATTCACGAACTTTTATATGTACATTGAATGAAGGAATGTTTTTCTGTTTTTTGTGTAAAAAATATGTATATGTAGTATTGTGTAAATATATTGTAAATGTAGTGTTTTTCTCATGAAATTTATGCTTTAAGCTAATGAAAAGAAAAGTGAATGGTTTAAATAAATTAGACCATACAAATCAAAAAATAAGTTTGGTTTGTTGCATTAACTAAGTAGCTGTATGAAACAAATTGCAGGGCCGGCATCTCTTTTTCTAAAAATTAGTCTATGGTCCAGCCGACCCTGTGTCCCGGGACCTGTCTCCCCATTTTTTTGCACAGGTAAACTGACAGGCATTTTAGGTAGCACCACCTGTCAAGACAAAACGTTTGGGCTATAGGGAGCAGGCATGTCTCGTCGAGCAATTTGGAAACTGCAGGGCCTAAGAAAGGCTTCTCCCAGGAGACAGTACAGGCTCTACTAAAGCCCTGTTGAAAGGTAGCACAGGCTCTGAAGCTGAAGAGATTTCCATCAAACCGTTATTCTTGGTCTCAGTGGGGGGCAAAGTAAACTCAAGCACTTGTGTTGCTTTTCATACCACCATAGTGACTGAGGGTACTTCCTCTGAAGGAGGGTCAAAGAGATGAGAGATGTCCTCTTCTGGAGATGAAGCCAAGCCACTTGTGTTTTCAAAATCTAAGAAGAGGCCAGTATCTGGGGGTATCAGAGGGAAGGAGTTTATCCTCTAAATCATCATCCTCTACAAGCCATAGTCTTCATTCGCCTTGACTAGAGATTTGGAGTCGTACCAGATTTATTTGTCCATGCAGGCAAATCTCTGGGCCCCAAGGAGGTGTTCATCAACAAAACAGGCCCAAACTTTCTTTTGTTGCTTAAATAAAAACCATCATAATCGAGGCGTTCTAATGCAGCCTCCATATTGGCTCACAGAGTGGCTTCAAGTGAAGATGTTTTAGGCAGCCGGGTCACAGTCGGCATCAAACATATTGCAGGGAGGGTGTCATATCCTATATGGCATAGATTTAATCAGTGGTGCCAAGAGTCATAATTACCACACCTGTAGGATCAGGCTCGGCATTTAAGAGAGTCTAAGAGGATACAGGAGCCATCCTGAAGTTCTCCAGTATTGTTTGCCAGAAGTCCTTAGATCTGCACAGAGTCATCCAATGAAGTTTGAGATCTGCCTTCATATTTTTAAACTCAGTTCATCTTCAGGACTTATCTGGGAACATAATGAAAAGTTACTGCTACTTAAAGGCTACAAGAGAATTATCAATTGGATTGAGCAGACAGCTTAAACCAATTGTACCATTTTCTTTCAAAGTTGTAAAGAACAAGTTAATTACAGTCGATAACCTTATCTGGTAGAGAGTATTGAGCGCAGATTGCTTACCTGGGCTGGAAATTTTAGAGCAGTATGCCTACATGCCAGTAGGTGGCATCGACCGGCCAGCTACGCTGGAAATGAAGTTCACAGTGCCTATAAAGGCACCACCCCAGCGCGCTGTCAGTTTCTTTACGCGACTTTCCACATCAGGTGCGCAGAGCCACAACGAATTCTGACATACTCTTGTGGATGGCTAAGGCCCTTGGAAACGTGACTCTACTGAATCAGTTTGCAGAACAGGGAGGATCGGTAAGGAATCTGCGGTTAGATAGTCCTTCTACTAGATACAGCGTCACTGAATCTAAGTAACTCATCTGATATAGACTTCTAGCCGCAGATATCTTACCTTAGAATAGATATCTAAGCATACCTTATCGCTCAGTGGATCTGCGAAACTAATCAAATCAAAAAGTCCTGCAGAACTAAACGGGCAAAGTGCCCGTCCCAACGGATCTCACCATCTAGACACTAATGTTTTGTGAATGTGTGTAACCATGCCCATGTTGCTGCCTGACAGATGTCCAGGAGATCACAGCCTGGCCTCAAACGGTGCCGTGTCCAGACCGGACTTGATGAAAGGAAGCGTCAGAGAGGGAGTAGTTGGGACTATGGCACATTGATGGTGTGTCCCAACAAATGCACGAGGCCAGTCGCAATCTGGAGGTGGGAGATGACTGCCTGGGGCGAGCCTTCCTATAACAGCCAACCGTTGAGGTAGGTGAAGGCTGGAACCCCCTCACCGAAGCAGATGTGCTGCAACAACCACCATCACTTTCATGAATACCTGAGGCCCGCTGGTGAGGACAAAAGAGAGCACAGTAAAATGAAAGTGCTTTTGACCCACTGTGTACCGCAGATAGCACCTGTGTGTAGCAGGACGTGGGATCTTAACAGTACGGGGATCTTAAAATATGCATCCTGCAAGTCTAACACCGACATCCAGTCTCCAGGGTACACGTCAAACAGAACTTAAGGGAAGGTGAGCATTCTGAATTTCTCCTTTTTCAGGAAGATGTTGCGAAGGCGCAAGTCTAGGCTAGGATGAAGGCCTCTGTCCTTTTGGGCATCAGAAAATAGCAGGACTAGCAATCCCGACCTACTTCTGATGCCGGCACTCTTGATGGCTCCTTTTGGCCAAAAGGGACAACACTTCCTGATGGAGCAAGGAAAGATAGTCCTCCGTCAGCTGGTTATAAGTGGGTGGCAGGGGGGTTTCCAGAAAGGGGAAGGAATAGTCCCACTGGACGATCAGCACAACCTAATTGTCTGATTTTACAGACTTCAAGAGAGGCAAGTGATGGTGAATCCTGCCCCCCTTTCTCCCCCCTGTCCCCCCAACTGGGTGCCCAAGTTAGTAAAATGACAAAATAAAGAGGTTTGGAGGCTGCAGTTACTGTGTGGTTGACTGACCTGACCTCTGGCTGGTAGACCCACGTGATCTGTGGGAACCACGCCCACAGCCACATAAAGGCAGGGAAGCCTGCTGGCCTTGGCGGCTGGGTGGAAAAGGTCACAGTTGGTAGGCCCTACCGTAGCCCCGGAAAGGGCGAAGGTAGACTGGGGTTGACGAGGGGCCATGGATAGGCTCAAGGAACTAGCCGCAGATCTGTTATCCTTAAAGTGCTTGTGCACCGAGTTTGCCTTCTCAACAAATAGGTAAAAGCCATTAAAGGGCATGTCCATGAGCAAAGCTTGAACACCCCTCCATCCCCCCTCCTCCCCCGCCCCCTCTGAGAGGCTAGTGGTTCTCAGCCAGGCATTGTGTCAGCACCAGTGCGATGACGTCGTTCTGCTCTGCGAGTCGGTTGTGTCAGGCCCACATTAGATGGTCTGGTGGCTCAGTGGACTAACGCGTCCACTGCAGGGGCTTGTGCTCGACCTCATAGTCACAGGTTCAAATCCTGGAGGGTCCACTCAGCCTTTCATCCATCTGAGGTTGACAAAATGAGTACCACTGAACTGGGTAACAAACATCTGTTATTCAGCGCCAAGATACCTACGGATGAACGTGCGCTTTACAAATACATGTTATGTTATGTCACATCTGATAGCGAACTTTGGTGATTCGACCATCAACAATTGCTTGAAAGAGTATGGCTCGGGCCTCCACCAAGAACATGGAGAGCTCTTTTGCAACCGAATCCCACATAGTGCGTTTGTATCGACCCAAAAGGCACGCAGTGTTCACCAACCGCAGTGCTCGGCTGGCGAAAGGGAAAATCCTGTTACCGAAGGTATCCAGTCTTTTGGATTGCCTATTCGGTGGAAAAGCAGGGAATATGCCGGGAATGATCCTGGAGTGGAGGCACCAAGCTCTCAGGGTTGTGGTGCTGGTTGAGGAAACTGGAGTCCCCAGGAGTGGGGCGCTGGCAAAGGGAAATTCCCCAGTGCAAAGCAGCCTCTGTGCAGGGCTTGGACCAGGCCCCAAGGAGGAAATCTGTAAGGGCTTCATTGAATGGGAGTAAAGGTTCAGAAGAGGTGACCCTGGTTGAAGAACTTCTGTCAATACATTGGTCTTGACTGCAACTGAAGGTACATGACCTCAGTCGCCCTCCGCACATCCATAGCAAATGAGGCACCCTCCTCTGTAGTCATGGTAGGGGGGAGGAACCGGGCTAGTGTCCAAACCACTGGCATCTTTTACCAGTTATCCTTTGTCATTATGGAGATGATGATAACCATAAGGGTCTCTGTCCCTTCGTAGTCGTCACCCTCTCCAGGCCTGACCAAGAAAACGGCACACAGGATCAGAATGGGGAATTTGCTTATAACATCTTATAAGTATAACTGCCCATGGGAACAAGATAGGAAAATAAAGTTTAGTATGCTTGAACTCAATGTCAAGATGCATCTTTTAGTGAGGGAGATTTTTACATTCTGGGTTTGGAAATGCCACTTTAAGAAAGTAGTTATTTTCTTGCTTAGCCAACCAGTGTGCCTATGCTAGGTTGTGTATTGACTGTCTGTCTTTGGAGTGACAGGGACTGGGGATGTGGATTCTGTTCACACAGCCACTTGGGGGGGGCGGGTTGAGGTGTGTCCTGCCTTTCCAGGGTGAGTGAGAGCTCAGCTTAATAGACCTGGGCTGCATTCAGAGTAGGGGGAGAAGATTTCTTTCACACCTGAATCGCCTGGTCTGCCAAGGACAATACTGTCTCCACCTCCTGCCAGGAAGCTGCACCAGAGAGGACAGAACTGGTTTTGGCTGGGCACAGGGCTTCTCTGCCACCAGAGAACACATGATTTTGCTGTATAAATATTGGGGCCCAGACCCCAGAACTTTAGACTACTATGGACTTCAGGAGGAACCTCTACCAAGGAGAATAGCTGAAAGAAAGGGGAGTAGGAGAACTGCCCCATTGCTGTGTGCTGTCTGAGGTTGGCCTGCAGTAGCGGTTTCTGCTAAGGAGAGGAACCGTGTATGTTGCTTGAGAAGTATCTCCAAGATCTTGGAAGTGGAGCTTGCCCCCTGTTCAAGAGGTCTCAGGAACAGCAATGACCTCACCATTCTTCTGGGCACCGACCTGGAACCGCTGGTTTCAGGTCCTGGAACCGCTGGTTTCAGTCGCCATAGAAGAAAAGGGTAACCAACTCTGTCACAAGTCTGTCGCAGGATTACGTGTCCTGAAGGCCCAGCAGATGGCACCACCGCACTTCGCACCGTGTCTTTGGCCTCAATGACGCAGTCTTGACGATCGTCACCGAGCCGCTCAAACCACGTCCTGTGGGCACCGCATAACACACCGCCTCGCTTCACCCTGCCTTGACGTCACCGACACAGTCGCTGCTCGACCGGCTCTGTCGCCTGCACCGCAACCTGCCAGCACCTAGCACCGCCTCACCCTGCACTGCAAGCCTTGGGCTCACCAACGCAGTCTGGACAATCATCACAAGCCCCTGCCTGCATCGAAAGGCACCGCTTCCATTGGTTTGCAACGCAACCGCAACGGTTACCCCTGATTGGCTAGTACCATTGTGTCGACCACAAAGAGTAAAGGTGCTTTCTTCGCTTTTGCTGACTCCACACCGAAGCGGTTAGCTAGAATTCTTAAACTGTCGTTTTCAGCATCGCGGTAGCCCCGGATGGAGCTACCAACTCAGAAGAACTGTGTTTTTCAGCTATTCCTGCAATTTATGTTTGAAATGTTTTACTGAATTTTATGAAGCATAGAGACAAACCTTTGAAATTGCAATAAAAGAAAGCAGAGACAACCAAGGACAAACAAAGCCCCCTACCTCCCACCCCAAAGGACACTCCCCCAACATAAACCATTCCATTCGCACCCCAACCCCGTTCTCCCCCACCCCCACACTTCCCCACTTATCCCTAGCCCATCCCTTTGTAGATCACAGCTTCGGTCTATACTCATTCCTCCTGCGTAGGGCTTAATAAGTCAAAGTATTCACAGATATTTAGGGCATGTGATTTCTTTGAATTCTGTCGAAAGCATCCCTATGAATGGCTTCCACAGGTCAGAGGAAAAATTCCCTTTATTAGCCAAAGAGTACGAGATCCTCTCCATGCCTAGAAGATGCCATATACAATGTAGCCATCTCACATGAGTTGGAGTCCTGTCTGTCCCCCAAATTGCCAAGATGTTTTGCAGGGCCACTGCTAAAGCAAGGCCTATCCGTCTGCCCTTCCTTGATTTAAGTGGGAACAGAAGATAATTAGGCAGACCCAGCACACCACGTAACTAGGAAAGCGGGGAAGTTGTATGTCGAAACATTTGTCCACGTCATCTAGGACCTGTGTCCAATATTAAGACAGTCAGTCCCACAAGATATGCATCGGATTACCCTGGTCCCCACACCACCTCCAACACAAAGGATCTTGTGCCGGGTTCCCTCGATGTAGTCTAACTATTTCTGCAATTTAAAGGTTATCTTGCAAAGTAAGGAAAATGCTACTTACCAGTATGCATCTGTTCTTGGCATGTAGAGCTGTAGATTCATATACTTGTGCATAGATCGCCATCTGATGCTGGGCTCGAATGTTTGCACTTTGTTTTGGTCTTGGAAGAAGTCTTTGTAGTCACAAGGTAGGTGACTCCTCCTTAAGACGTAGGGGAAATGGGCATCAACTCCATCTCCAGATTGTTTTGCCATGGAGGGTTATGATGGAGTTAGTAAGAAATAGAAAAGGATCTCCATGTGTAATGTATCTAAGTAAGATAGTACTGGAATGGATAGAGGTATGCCAAGAACATATGAATACTGGTAAGTAGCATTTTCTGTTCGAGGCATATGAGCTGTAGATCGTATACTTGTGCATAGACTATACAGCAGTTACCTCCTTAGCTGTGGCTACCTGTATCTGTTGCAGTGGTTTGAAAAAGTGTTCATAATACAGCCTGGCCCACACTAGCTTGTTGTTTTGCTTGCATCTACATAATAGTGTATTGTGAAAGTGTGCAGTATAGACCAAGTTGCTGCTTTGCAGATATCCTCTAGGGGAATGTTTCCTAAGAATGCCATAGAAGCCCCTAGTTTGCTTGTGGGATGAGCTCTAGGGGGAATGGTTAGTGTGCGTTTGGCTTTAAGATAGCATTTTTTGATGCATTAAACAGTCGATCTTGCGATCCCCGCTTTGGAAATCAGATTGCTCCTATGAGGTGGGAAGAAAGCCACAAACAGTTTAGTTTTCCTAAAGGATTTTGTGCTTTGAATGTAGTAAAGTATTGCTCTTTTAATGTCTAACGTGTGAAAAGCCCTTTCTGCCACTGACTCTGGTTGCGGGAAAAAGACTGGGAGTTCACCAGACTGGTTAAGATGGAAGGCAGAAACCCACCTTAGGTAGAAATTTTGGGTTAGGCCTAAAAACCACTTTGTTATGATGGATTTCACTAACTCCCTGAGAGATGTGATAGCAACTAGGAAGGCTACTTTCCAAGTGAGGAATTGTAGTTCGCATTTGTGCACAGGTTTAAAAGGGGGACCCATGAGTCTGATTAGAATAATATTTAAATTCCATACTTGAGACAGTGGAGCTCTAGGTGGAGTCCTTCCATAAATGCTTTATTAGTGGGTACTCAAAACAAAGATAAGTGTTGTCTGTTTTGAAGATAAGCTGCTATGGGCGCGAGATGTAGTCTTATGGATGTATATGCTAGGTTACATTGCTGTAGGTGTAAGAGATAACATGTTTTGAATAGAAGCATCTAGTGGATTGATTTTGTGATCTGAACAGTAAATTACAAATCGTTTCCACTTTGCGGCGTAACATGCTCTGGTGGTAGGACGTCTAGCCTCCTTAATGATGTTCATGCAGTCTGGTTGGAGATTGAGGTAACTGAACTCTAAGACTTCAGGAGCCAGATCGCAAGGTCGGGTTGATTGGGATCTGGATGCTTTAGCTCTCCATGGTTCTGGGTATGAAGCTTGGGTGAGAGGAGCAGTTTTTGATGAGGACAACTGATAGTTCCAAGTGGGTTGTGAACCATGGTTGTCGGGCCATGTTGGAGCAACCAGGGTCATTGTGAGGGAATGCTGTTTGAGCTTCCGAACCAGTAACGGAATTAGTGTGAAAAGCGTAAGCAAATTTGCCTCACCAGTTCATCCATAGCGCATTGCCTTTGGACAATGGGTGTAGATACCTGGATGCAAAGCTTTGGCATTTTGTGTTTTGATGTGTGGCGAACAGATCTATTTGTGGCTGGCCCCACATGTGAAAATACGGAAGAAGAACTCGAGGATGAAGTTCCCATTCGTGGATCTGCTGTGTCTGACGACTGAGCAGATCTGCAATCTGATTGTGTACTCCTGGGAGGTGTTAAGGGTACATGTGAATGTGTTGTCTTCGTAAGTGAGCTTCCACTACTGCGAGGCACTTGGTGAATACTCTGGGTACTGTAGTCACTCGGAACAGAAGGACCTTAAATTGATAGGGTTGACCGTCTACCACGATCCTGAGATATTTTCTGTGAACCGGGTGAATGGGAATATCCTTTAGATCTAGAGTGGAAAGAAAGTCGCCTTGTTGAAGCAGTGGGAGCACCTGTTGGAATGTAGAGGTTTAACGGTCTGAGGTCCAGTATTTGCCTGGAGAGCCGTCCTTTTTTGGAATTAGAAAGTAGAGGGAGTAAACTCCTGTGCTTTGATGATGTATGTGGACGGGTTCTATTGCATGTTTTTGTAATAGGAAGAGAACCTCTTGTTTCAGGAGAGTCAGGTGTTCCAGGGACATTGGACGTTGTCTTGGAGGGATATTTGGAGGAGTAGAGTGGAGTTCCAGGCAATAACCATACTGAATAATTTGTCTTACCCACTTGTCTATTGTGATAGAATTCCAGACAGGTAGGAACTGTGAGAGGCGTCCCCTGACAGGAGTGGAATGATCAGGGGAAGTGAAGGGAAGTCACTGCTTGGTGGTAGGGGAGTGGCGGGTATTGTTATTGCAACCTCTTCCCTTACCATTGTTGCCCCTGTACCCTCCACAAAAGTATCCTCTGGAGGAATTGTTTTGATTGGGGTTCTTATAAGAAGAAGAGGGATGTTCCGAGCCAATGGTTTTGGAGCCAGCCCTGTAGAAAGAGCGACAAAATGAACCTCTAGGTGATTGCAAGGCCCCCATGGACTTGGCAGTGTCCGTATTCTTTTTAATCTTTTCTAAAGATGTATCAACTGTGGGCCCAAAAAGATGCTCTTGGTCAAAGGGCTGATTAAGAATAGCGAACTGAACTTCCTGTTTGTATCTGGAGATTTGGAGCCAAGCGTGCCTGCGTAGCAAAACGCTGGTATTAATAGCACGATTGGCAATATCAGCTACATCAAGCGCACTTTTGATGGACGTATTTGTTATTAATTTCCCTCCTGTATAAAGTCATTAGCTTTGTCTTTAAATTGGTCAGGAAGAGGTTGCATTACCTTTTCAAGCTCATCATAGTGAGCTCTGTCATATCTGGCCAACAAAACTTGGGCATTGGCAGTCCGCAATGATTTGCAGCCTGTGATGCGATGCGTTTTCCAGATGAGTCTATGAGTTTGTATTCCTTGTCAGGAGGAGGGGTGTCGCCTGTGCTTTGTGAATTTGCTCGCTTGTGTGCATTAGACACTATAAGAGAATCTAAAGGGACCTGACCTTTAATGTACACTTGGTCACTGGGAGCGGCTTCATATTTTTTGTCTACCCTGGTGTTAGGAATCCTGGCTCTGTCGGGGTCCTTGAAAACCTTTGGTGCATGGTTTGACATGACTTTCAAAATTGGCAGGGTGTGTGCGGACTCTTGTGTGTGTAAATGTTTCCAGTAAAAAGTCTTCCTCTAGGAGGGAGGGTAAAAGATGGCGGCTGACTAGAAGCTCAGTCGCGAGCTCCCTGCCGGAGAGACACACAATCATAGTATGCCCATGTGAATCCGAGAAAGAGGAGTGAGGAGTGAGGGAGTGAATGTCAGTGCTCTCCCAGAGCCTTACCTGATCGACCATCGAGTCGTGTCCCACTGGTCTCGGCATCCGGCTGGCTCTAGACCTAGGAGGCGGGTGGACGGCGGTTCGGTCCGGGACTGCGTCGGTAGTTTTCCCCGCTTCGTGGCGTTTGACCATTGCCGCTTCCCAGCCATTTTCCTGCCGCTGGTGAAGGCGGGGGATCGCGGGGGGAACAGAGAGGGGAGAGCGCAGGGAGAACGCCTGTCGGGGAAGAGAGTCTCTGTGTGTCGAGTTTCGGGCCACGGAGCAGCAGGAGGCTCAGAGCGGCGAGAAGGGAGCCTCGGACAACAGCACCGGAACAATTAAGGCAAGGTTGACACCCGGTGGGAGAAAGGGTGTACTGCACTGCACTGGAGCTTCACGGAAAGCAGAGCCCTGCAGATCGGGGCTTGCTGGTGGTGTGGGCAGAAGCAGCCCGAGCGCACCGTGAAAACACAAATATTGCACACCGCGTCTCCTTCAGGGGAAGCACAATATCTGTACTTGAACACAACTAAATTGCAGGAAGAAAAGATTTTTTCACAAAATTCAACTATATTCGATCTGTGGAAAATAGCAGCTTTGAAGGACTGGAAAGAAGGGAGACGGCAAGTGACCAACAGCAAGCCACGGTAAGCGACACCCTTTGTTGTTCTTACTCAAAAGGTTGGGAGACTGGGGGCTCTGAAAATAGCCCTGAAAGTAACAGCAAAGAACAGTGAGTGCGAAAAATTGGAAGGTGGAGCGTTTAAAACAGGAAAACTGGAAATATCCAAGGCCCCCTCACAGGAAGGAAAAGCTTGGCAGAAGGGAGGTACATTGGAGGAGGGTATAGCCTAAGAAGCTTGAAGAATAGACACCGGGACACGAAGACCATCAAGGAACTGGAGAGTATAAAAGACACTAAAGACCCTAGCCAGGCTAAGGATAGCGATAAAAACAAGGAAAGGGATAAAGATAAAGGCAAGACACACCTCACTCCTAGAGAATCCAAAAGAAGAAACAAAAAGTGTACTGCACCTATATCAGGTGCGACCCGGCTCAGTCTAGCAAAGCCTGGGCTTAGCAGTACCCAAAAAAATCACACCATCACTCAGATCTTTTTTCAAAGTACAGGAAAAGAGAGGTACTAGCAAAGAGAGGACCAGGGAGCACCAAACGGAACCAAATATAATTAAAGGTACAACGATGGCTGAGAAGCCTAAAGTAGGAGGCTTTGGGGTACTGACAAGTAACAAATACCAAGCGCTAGACACTCTAGAAACTCAAGAACTAGAAGGAGGCAGTGAGTCGGTAGAATTGATGAATAGTGATAGAAACGTTCAGGACCAAGCATCTCCCTCCAGAACAGACCATTGCTTAGAACCAGCTCACACTAACAACAACAGCAACAGTCACAGTAACAGCAACTCTGCTAGTGCAGATTGCTCAAGCGGGCTTCAGGTGGAAAAGATCCTGGGAGAGATGGGGGCTATGATGAAAGAGCTAAGAGATACGTTCGCAACCTCTGAAAAAAACCAGACAAAGATTCAAGAAACATGTGAAACACTCGATCAAAAAATAAATACCCTTATAGATAGGGTCACACATGTAGAAGGAGAAATAGAAGTCCTGAACAGGAAAACGGAAGTAAACCACAACGAGATAAGTAAACTTAAAACAAGAGAATTGGTGAGCAGCGAGAGATTAGAGTCTATGGAAAACAACGCTAGAAGAAACAACTTAAAAATCCTAAACATTCCCGAAGGCCTAGAAGGGGAAGACAAAGGGTTTCACAGTCCAGCTTCTAGAAGAACTAATTCCCTGGACTAAATCGATCAACCTTGCCGAAGACATCCAAAGGATACACCGTGACCCCTTCAGAAAAGGCAAACAAAGGAAAAACCCACGGAAAATATTTATTAATTTTATGACCTACTCACTAAAGGAACGGATTCTGAGTGAGGGGTTAAAAGCAGTTTCTTTCTCTAAAGAAGGGTGGTCTTGTAGGATTAGATCGGACATATCAAAAACCACTCAGGACAGACAGTGGGAGCTGGGACAACATATGACACAACTAAAAACACTAGGTGCGAATGTTCAAATGCGCTTTCCGGCCTCATTAAGGATCATGTGGAACAACAAAATGTTCAATATAAGGGATCCAAAGGAGGTGGAAAACCTCATAGACCAAATCAAGACCCAACAGGAAGACCACTCTCGCGCCAACTCTCACTCCTAACAACTAAACAATATAAATAAATGCCGATTGGTCTCGGCAGATCCATAAAGGTGGGAAAGAAAAGTGCACAATCTTAAACTCAAGGGCAGGGAGCTCAAAAGTGGTCAGTTCATGCCCAAAGGAGAAAGGAAGAGGGAGGCTTCTCCGGGGGGGGGGGGGGGGGGGGGGGACACAAATTGGGGAAAAAATTGAAAAAACTAATAAAGTCCTAAAAACAAGCCAAGGGGAGTTGGGAGGTCGCCAAACAAGAAGTAAAAAACCAACCAAGAATGACTAATACAGATACAGGAGGGAAAGGAAAAAAGCTTAACATCCTAAAATGGAATGTAAATGGGGTGCGAATAAGAAAACATAGATCAATAATCCTGGAATATTTGAAAAATAATTACTGCGAGATAATGATAATCTAAGAATCTCACTTAACCAAGGAAGAATGGGAACCTATATGTAAAAGCCAATGTTGGATAGAACACTGCATATGCACAAGCCAAAACTGCAATGTGAAAGGTGTGGCAGTCATATTCAAGAAATCTCTTGAAGCAGTCATTGAGAGATCAGAAGTAGATAAGAAGGGAAGATGGGTTAGTGTAAAAGTAAAAATCTATAATAATATATACACGGTGGTGGGATATTAGGGTCCAAATGTGGACAATTCTGAACCGCTTTCAAAACCTGTACTCCCATCTACTGACTGTTGACTCACCTATAATAATGGGAGGGGATTTTAATGTTCTGCTAAACCCAAAGGAAGATAGATACCAGACAGGGAAATCACTTTCAACGGCAAAAATTAGAGAGTGGGTTGGAATCTGTATTAGGGATTTAGGGATGGTTGATATCTGGAAAGAAAAAGGGAATACACAACACAAATTTACCTTCAAAAATAAGAGGCTAGGCCATGATTCCAGAATTGACTTCTTCCTAGTCAGCAGTAGTCTAACTGAACATACAAGAAAAGTAGAACATATACTAGAACATCTTTCAGACCATTCCGCTGTAAAACTCAACTTGATGCTATCAAATTCTCCCATCCCCCAAAGATGGACAATAGACAAGAAGATTTTTCTGGATCAAGCTTGCATAGTAAATCTAACAGAAGAGACTCAACAGTTCTTCGAGCTAAACAAAGAAGGAACAACAAAGCAAATAGCTTGGGGCGCTTATAAAGCATGCATAAGGGGGAAAATCATGAGCATAATGGCTTGCCAAAATAGGGAGAAAAGAACCTTTATAGAAAATATCGAAAAAGATCTAATGGAACTCAACACAGAGCTAAAAAGGGCCAGGACCATTAAAGAAAGAGAGGAATTAGAAGTCAAAGTAAAGAGTAAGAAAATGGAAATGAATGACCATCTAGAAACAGTCAGAGAAAGATGGGAGGCCAGCAAACTTTCGCATTATGAGTACGGTGAAGGATGCGGAAAGATTCTAGCATGGAAAGCAAGAACCAAGCGAACTAGGAATAGGATCAACAAAATACAGAAAGAGACCCAACAGGGCATTCTTTCAGAAAATCATGAAATAAGGAAAGAATTTGCAGAATTTTTTACAAATCTATACACGGAAGAATCTACTTGCTCCAGTGATGAAATACAGAGCCTGCTAGAAGAAATAGAAATTCCCAAGGCATCCCCAGAACACAAGATAGATCTCAACCGGGAAATTACTGAGAAGGAGGTCTCAGATGCAATAAAGGCTCTGAAAAGGGGGAAGGCGGCAGGCCCATACTCTCTACCAAACGAAACATTTCTGGCTCTCCAAGCAGCTGTCCTGACCCCACTCACCGAACTTTTTAATGAAATATTTCTTAACAATAACGAACTCCCCAGCTCCTGAAATGAAGCAATAGTTAGTATTCTGCTAAGGCCAGGAAAGGACCCAACTAAATGTGAGTCATATAGGCCCATCTCACTCAAACTGTGATTATAAGATCTACACACAAATTCTGGCAAAAAGGTTAGGGGCAGTGGCAGGGTCCCTGATCCACCCAAACCAAAAGGGATTTATTAAAGGCACGTAAATTACGGAATTATCACATTAATTGATTGCCACTATAGACATCGCGACCCATCATCACACACCTTTGGCAGTTATAACATTCGATGCTGCCAAAGCTTTCGATAGGGTCAGTTGGCCCTTTCTGAGCGCCACTCTGGCTAAGTTTGATCTGGGGGACAAGTTTGAGAACGCTGTAAAAAACATTTACAAAAGACCAACAGCAAGAATTTTGGTAAATGAGGGTCTTACCGAGAAGGTACAGATAGAAAGAGGAACTAGACAGGGCTGCCCCTTGTCTCCCCTATTGTTTAATTTCTATATAGAGCCACTAGCATGCCTACTAAGAGGAGAAGATGGGATTGTATCTTTCACTTATCAAGGGTGAGAGTTGCATTGTTTGCTGATGATTTAACGATATTCACAGGCAACCTAACCAGCACACTGCCAAAAACAGAAAAACTTATAAGTAAGTTTGGGGCAGTTTCAGGTTACCAAGTAAATCAATCGAAATCTGAAATAATGGAATGGAATAACCTGTCTGGGAATTCTCTAGTGAAGGATAACAAAGTACCTGGGAATAGAATACACTAAAGATATTGAAGGGATAGCCGCCTTAAACTTTAAGAGAATACACAAGGATATAAGAACTCTCCTCAAGGCTTGGGCTGGCCTACATCTTTCCTTCCTAGGGAAGTCAAATTTTATTAAAATGACAATAGTACCAAAATGCACATATTTGTTTAACTCACTCCCAATATATTTTAATAAGGTAGAGATTAAAAAACTGCAAGGGGAGATATCCAGCTTTATTTGGGCTTCAAAAGGAATAAGGATCAGTTGGAAAAAATTGAGAAGAAGCAAGATACAAGGAGGCATTGCAAGTCCAGACATTTTGGAATATTGTAAAGCTTTACAGTTCAAAAATATAAGGGTCTTGCTGGGCATTAGCGAAAAATGGCCCATGCACTGGAAAGTTTTAATCGGTCCTGGGGAGGATAACTATCTATATAAATCCGGACACCCTACATTTTTCAAAAAAGTCAAATTGAAGATAAGATCAGCAGCAAAAACCTGGTATGATATTATAACTACCCTGGCCTACTATAGCAAATTCTCACCAATCTGGGATTCCCCCGGCATTCTGGATTGCTTAAAAGATAGTTTAATAAACCCATTAAGGGAAGCCAACATAAACTACTGGGGCAAGTTGATAAGAGACAGCAAGATCACAGAATGGGAGATACTACATAGAGGAACCAAGGGGACTTCATCCAGATTTAAGAAATACCAACTAAACAGCTGGATCAAAGGAGTAAAAGAAAATATGCAAGGGGATGAAATAATCGAACAAAAACTTCTGAACACAGAGCCTTTCAAAAAAGAAATAGCTTACTGGTACTGGGCATTGTACCCCGTGGTACTGAGTAGCTCTGTTATTGAGTTGCGCAAACCCAATATTGTCATCTGGTGGTGATGGACTAGAGGGATAGAGATTTGCGGCATTGTGTGGGTCAGGATCTGTGTTGTAATCATCCCAAAGATCTGTATTGTGTGGATAGGTATGTGTCATCTTTATCTGGATCTCCATCCCCACCCTCATAAATATAATCATCTTCATCATCTTGGGGTTGAGGTGAAAATGTATGTTGTGGGGAGTGTGGTATATAAATAAATAATACCGGATCTATTTTTGACTGGACATAGTAATAACAGATAGCTCAATAAATAAGAGTCAAGATTCGAGGTAGTAGGAGTTTGCAGGTTTAATACAGCATAAAGGACAGGAACAGGACAACCTGCACAGGAATAGGATGGCAGCGCTGCCGGGGGCAGGATCGGAATCGGCGTAAGGGATAACATTTAATAACAGTGCACAAGCATATATACTAAAACAGTTGCATTACAATACATATGATAGGCGGAGCAGTGGGTGTGGTCAATAGCAGTCGCGAAAGATAAGGGTGAAAGTGGGTGTAACAGGAGGCGTATACATAGACATGTGATGTAAACGTAACAGAATATGTCATAAATGGGGCGGAAACATGGAGGGGGCTACCTGAGGAGCCGGGACCTCTAACCTAATGGTGCGCGCAAACTAACAATGACGTGTTACTAGGAGAAGCTGGGGGCTATGACTTCTGCACTAGGAGCAGAGACTGAAGTCTGGAGAGTCAGGGCGACATGTACCTAAACCCTATCTAGTATCTAATGTTTAGAGGACATGTTGATATAAACTAAAAGTTATCGGGGTAAAGGCTAACAGACTCTAAGACTGGTGCATGCATTATTCTACATGTAGTGCGTGTTGAAGAATATTAAATGACCAGTAATACAGTATTTCTCTTACATGGAGACGTAAAGGCTAGACGATGACTGAAACTATTGATGCGATTCAGTAGCTTAGGAATGCAGAAAAGGAGGGCTGGACTGATAACTAGAATCATAACATACTTTTGGCAGACTAGCAGGCAGAGCCAGGCCGAGCCGGGCACTGTGAGACAGGAAGTAAGTGAAGGGTCAGGAATACAGGTGGGGGCTGTATCGCTCCTCAGCGAGGGCTCAGGAGACAGGAGCTGAATCTGGTGTCCGGGCCCTTTTGAGGCCTAGAAACGGGGACATTTCAATGAAATAACGTGCACACTGAGAAACGTGGCAACGTGACTTTACATAGGCCTAATACTCGTAGCTTTCACGAGAACTGGAAACTAGCATACTAGAGATGGACACAACTGTAATTGCGTCTTTAATCAAACATGGGGAATAAATATGCATATTAATCATGCACACATAACATAAGATGGGGGACACGTAGGGACACAGAACATGGCAAAATTTACTTTTCCACAGGAGTGTGCTGGAGAAATTAGCAGATTTGGATCAGCTGGAGGAGGAGAGAGAGAGAGAGGTGGAGTAGTATTAGTGCCCATCTCGTTTCGCTTCATGGGAATTTCAGGGTCTTCTGAAGTGTCCAATTTTCTCTTTTTAGGAAGCTTGGTGACAACTTTGCCATTCTCTGGATCAATGTAGAGAGTCTTGTTTTGGATCCGAAAAATCTGTTGGAAGCTGTTGTACGGGTACAATGTCTTTTGTAGGTGCCGAAGACTTAGGGTTGGAATGTTGTTTAACCCATGTCTCTGAAGCTTTCTGTGGGGTCTTGGAGTCCTTAGCTTTTGCTATAGGAGTTTGTGTCTCAGAGTTTTTTGGCTCCGAAGATTTTTTCGGCTACTGATGCTAATCTTTTGTTTGTTTCTGCGTCGAGGTTATTTTAAGTACAGACGAAGAAGGGTGTGGCACTTCCTTGATTTTTGCATTCGGTGCCGAAGGTGATTTTTCGGCACCGGAATGTGGTCGGCTCGAAGGCTTTACTTTTTGTTTCATCGCCGGGCCAGAGGGCGGGGCGTCTGAAATATGTTGCCTGTGTCAACCTGAGCCCGAGGGCGAAGGTGTTACTGGAGCCTTAGGTTTGGTTTTGGTTGGGAGAGGGGTTTTGGTACTCACGGACCGCTGAGCCGAGGTGACTGCCTGGTCTTCGACGTCGGGGCCGTCGGCTTCGGGGACTGAGATCTCTCCTTCATCAGCTTGTTCCAGCCGGAGATTGGGATCTGCTCCAAAGATGTCCGTCATCGAGCTGCTTCCACAAGACATTTCGTGACGTCGATCCCGACGGTCACGGATGGTTTTCTTCGACCTGAAAGATGAACAGGCCTCGCGGTTCTCGTCTTCGTGCACTGGGGAGAGGCAGAGGTTACAAACCTTGTGTAAGTCCGTATGTGGGAACTTAGCACCACACCCGGGACATTTTTTGAAAGGAGTCCTTTCCACTGACTGCTAGCATGGACAGCGCGGATAGGCCCAACGGCCCGCAACGGAGATCGAGGATTTTATATATGTTAAAGATACGCTTTGAAAAGGAAATGCGATCGAGACAATACCGTCGAGTGGGGAGGGACTGCGCATCGAAGGGGGTTCGAAACCGACCCAGAGCGCAGCAAATAACATCCGAATCCAATGGCGGGAAAAAACAATCTGGAGATGGAGTCAATGCCCATGCGCACTATCGTCCTAAGGAGGAGTAATCTACCACGTGACTACAAAGACTTCTTCCAAGACAAAAACAAAGTGCAAACATCCGAACCCAACACAAGATGGCGATCTATGCACAAGTATACCATCTACAGCTCATATGCCTCACACCTATTTTTACAGTATTGTATTGTGGATTATTCGTCTTGTTTGGTTAAGATAAAGTCTTACTTATTTTTCTAAACTGATGTGGTGTCCAGTTGTAGTGCTTTTACTGTATCACTGTATGTGTGCACAAATGCTTTAGACACTGCCTCTGAGATACGCCTGTCTGTTCATGCCAAGCTACCAAGGGGGTGACACCGCATGGGTTATTTTAGAAGTGTATCCCCCTTACCCTGACTAGGAAGAAGGGTCCCTACTTAGACAAAGGTACCCACCTCTGCCAACTGGAGACCCCCCTTTTCTAACAGGTGCCAACCTTTTTAGTGTTTTGTATCTTTCATCAGCATATCACCAGGTGAAACAACACAAAGATTAGAAACACTTGACCTCGTTTGTAACGCCTCTAGGAACTTATAGATTTGTAAGGATGACATTTGGTGTGGATTCCACGGCTGCTTGCTTTCAGGATTATGAAAATGGTATGGGGGATGTGACTAATGTGTTTGTTTTTTCAGGATGACATACTTTATTTATGGGACAAACACTTTAGAGCATGAGGATACATTGATGCACGTTTTAATGAAACTAGCAGAGAGTGGATTGAGAGTGAAGAAATAAGCTTGAATTGGGGGTGACATCTGTGAATTATCTAGGTCATGTGATATTAGAGGAGGGTATTCAACATAAATTTGAGTTTGCTGACCGTATAATAAAAGCCCCCACATCTGTTGAGAAGGAGCAAGTGAGATCTTTCTTAGGTCGATCAGAGTTTTATTCTAAGTTTATCAAAGTTTAGTTGAACCTATTAGAGTACTCTTAAAAAAGGAGTTATCTTTGTTTGGTCAGACGAATGGGACATTGCTTTCAAGGCAATAAAAACTGAGATTAGCAAAATGCCTATGTTGGGGCATTTTGATGTGAAAATTAAGACCATCTTAAACACAGATGCTAGCCTCAAGGGATTGGGAGCCGTGCTTACCCAAGTTGTTGATGAGAAAGGGGTTATATTTGCCTCTCAGGCAATAAAGAATGCATAGTAATTACTCCGGTATTTAAAGAGAAGCTTTGGCCATTGTTTGGTCAGCGCACAATTTGTAGGGCATTCCTTTCCTTGTGCATACGGATCATCGCCCCTTAGTGTAAATGTTTTCATGTAAGCGTAGTGAGAGATTAACTCCCAGATTTCAAAGGTGGAATGAGGAACTGCAGGAATTACATTTTCAAGTGCAATACTTACCAGGTCTTGTGAAAAGAACAGCATATTGTATGTCTCACTTACTGGCTGAGGATGGCAGTAGTAAGGTTATAAATGACTATAGCTGCAGAACTGGGTTAAGGAACCGGCTATTAATAAGAATCAACAGGAGAGGAGTGAAAAGGAGGATGCGTTGTTTTCCTTGGTCAAGGCATATGAGGTGAATGGTTGGCCAGATTACAAGATTGTAGATTCAGATATAAAACCATATTGGTGTGTGATAAATTAACTCACTATTTTCAATGATGGTCTCATGAAAGGGGAGACAGTTGTACTCCAGAGAAGTGTGAGATGCAAAGTGATCAACTCGGCACATGAAGGACATCTTGGAAGGAATCTCACTTAGTCCAAGGTAAAGGAGAGGCATTGGTGGCCAGCCATGGATCATCAGGTGGAGAAGGTTGCTTCAAGTGTGCCTCCGATGACAAAACCGGAGTTACCAATCGGGTTCCTCTGCCACCTGTTGTAGTGTCCGAGGAACCCTGGACTAAATTGGGTTTAGATATAATGAGCCCATTTGAATTATCATCATCAGTGGAAAGATGTGTAGTTGGTGGATTATGTTTCAAAATGGGTCTCTACAAGTTTTGTAAGGGGGAGGTGTATCAGAACAGTTTTGGATTGCCTCCAAGATGAATTTGCTTGCAAAGGACTTCCCAAGTATCTTGTGACTGACCATGGTGTGCAGATTGCTTCTTGGGAAAGGCAATGCTTCTTGAAGGATTTTGGGTTGTTCATCAAAAGACAACTCTATATGCACCACAGGTCAATTGCCTTTCAGAAAACGAACAGGGTAGTGAAATCCCATCTGCAGAGATCTGTGGAGTCTAGGGCCTTCATTAAGGATGTACTCAGAGAAACATGGTGGGCACTATGAGAAAGTGCCATCTTTCTTGCATGGGTATGCCCCCACTTTTTGCTGAATTGCTGATGCGCTTTGACTGAGTGTGCCCATGGCTCCTGCCAACCAGGTACCCAGGCCAGGGCCAGTGTTCCTTCCCTAAAACTGTGTTGAAACTGAAACCCAATTGGCATCTCTGGCCACCTGTCAGCCCCTAGTAAATGGTACCCTAGGTACCCAGGGCATGGTGACCAGAGAAGACCCCTAAGGGCTGCAGCACTTATTGTGCCACCCTTAGGGGCCCTGTACGCTGACACCCACACACTGCTTTTGCAGGCAGAGTGTCTAAGTAAAGAACTAAACGGAGAGTCAACATGGCCCACATCCCCGTGTGCCATGGCCACAAACCCACTGCCCTGGCATCCATCAGTCACCCCTCTAGCTGGGTGCCCTATGACAGTGGTGTGGGCACAGGTGCATGAGCCCTGTGCCCCTACAGTACCCAGTGCCATTCCTGGCCACTGTAAGTGCAGTGCTGCCATTTAAGAGTATATGGTGCTGGGAGGGCATCATTACGAACTCCACAGCATCAGGATGGCTTCACTGAAGACTGAGAAGTTCGATATCGAACTTCTCAGCACATTAAACCCGCACTGATACCAGTCTGGGATTTAATGTAAAATGCAAGACAGAGGGCATCTTAGAGATGGCCCCTGAAACCTAACCAACTCCCAGTGTCTTGACTGTGTGGCTACCGAGGCTGACACCACCAGACATGTTGCTGGAACCCTGGGTCGAGAGCCTGCCGCTCTCGGGTGCCTGGAACGAGGTGCCAAACCTCCTCCCCCAGGATGGGCAGGGGAAGCTTCAAAGGCATACCGCCTTTGTGAGCTTCTCCAGGCCACTTGTTGTACTCAGCAACTGGCCCCCACCGGTTCTGACCCCCACTCTGGCGGGAAGAACGGCGGGAAAACCTAAGTGAGGAAAGGGGGTGTGCCAGCCTATGCCTCTGACTTGGTCCTAGAACCCTACAGGCCTGTTGCTCCTTGAACCTGCTGCTGTGAAACCCCGGCTTCTCCTGCGGACAGCAACCTCGACAACCCCGGAGGACCTGTCTGCCTTGAACCTTCCAAAAGACTGGGACTCCCACGAGCAGTGGTTCTGCTCAAACAGCAATACCCCTGGTGCCAACCAGGAACCGCGAATCCAGCCCACTCTGCACCTGCCAAGCCCAGCCTGTGCCTGAGTGACCCAAGATCACAAGGACGTTCCCCCCCCCTGGTGACTGGCACCCGAAGTCCAGTGCCCAAAGACCCTCCTCGACGAACCAGACAACGCCTGCAGCCGCAGAACCAGGGACCCCTCCAACCGCGACCAGCCGAGGGTAAGATTTCCCAACACCAAAAGACACCCCTGCACCCGGCGCCCTGCAGCCCCCTGTGCCCTCCTTTGGGGTACCTACCACTTCTCCAAGATCCCAACTTACCTCTCGAAGTGGTGGTCGGACCTGAAGAATCTCCGTCCCAGAGACTGCAGCCTTTGTTCACTTCTTAACTTTCCCATTGGATAACACTGAGCGCCCCACGGCTCAAAAGCACCCTGCACCCAGCCGCCCGAGTGCCGCTGGAAGTGCGACAACTACTCTACTCTACTCTACTTCCCCACTTGCCCTGATAAGTGACCAAGAGCTCAGCTCCCACAGCTGTGTGGCCTGCTTGCTTGCAGCCACCAACCAAAGGCCCCTACCCTCCATTGGATTGCATTGGGCTTACTCTCTCTGCACCAGGCTGCCCCTGTGCTGCTGAGGGTGTAACTACTGTACCTTTCCGACCCTGGAAGACCCCTGAGCCTATGTCCAGAACCTTTCCTCCACAGTCGAGTACTTCCTTCCATAGGTTAACATTGACTGGTTTTCACTTGAAGTTTCTTCTAAGAGTGGAGTTTTGAAACGTTATAATATTCATCTAAAATCAGCTGAATAACAAATTCCGAATTCCTCACCTGTGATCAGAAGAGAAGCCAGTACTGTACCTTTTAGCCCAGTACTGAACCGCAAAAGTAATCCTAACTGTACTTACCAGTTACCTGCATTTTCTTCCATAGGAAACCATTGACTGTTTTTCTGTGAAATTTCTTCTAAGTGTCGATTTTTGCAAACTAGAAATATTCTTTAAAAATCGTACCAGCTATGAAACCGTAATTACTTACCTGTCTTGGGTAGAAGTCCCAGTGCTGAACCTAGGAGTCCAGTACTGGATCACAAAAGTAACGAGAACCTACTTTACCTGTGACTTGAATTTCCTTCCATAGGATAACATTGCTTGGTTTTCACTGAAAAGTTTCTAAGAGTCAACTTTGAAAATACATTTATATTCTTTAAAAATCACAACTGTAACGAAAACGCTATTACTTAACTGTTTACAACTTAGGTCCCGGGACTGAATCCAGGATCCAGTCCTGTGGTTAGAAAACTAATCCTTAAAGTAATCAACTGCATTTATGTAGAAAAACCCATTGAGCTCAATGTTAAATTGTGTTTAGAATTGTGTTGCCTACTGCAACCACTGTAGCTATTGTACTTACAAAGTCTATTGCCTTTTTGCAAAGTAATTACCTAAAGGCACTCCTATTGAGAAAAGTATATTTTGATACCTGTTGGTTCTAAAATAAAACAACTATATCTTTTGACATAAAAACAATTGGCCTAGAGTTCAGTTCTTGAGTGTGTGAAACCTTTTGCTGACTGAGTGGGTACAACACATGCTTTACACTTTCCTCTGAGACTGCCTTACTGCTCGACCATGCTACCACTTTGGAGAGTAAGGTTATATCTTACTTTAACCTCTGCCATACCTCTTAGGACTGGGACTCTATACACACTGTACCGTACTTTGGTCCAGTATATATACAGCCAATTTCCTAGAGGCACAGCATACTACTCCAAACTGTATGACTCAGAAGTTGTTATTTGAGTTGTTGAGGGGAAAAATTGTGTTTTCCAAACAGAGCCCAGGTGGTTTGCCTCTTAAGAAAACTACTTGTGACGACAAGCCGGTAACTCGGCACAGGTACCAGCATAAGTACAAAGAGAGGTACGACAAAAAACATTCGAAAAAGTACATAAAATGGAATGTGTCCGATTTGGTTTTGATAAAGAATCTACATTGGGAAAGGAAGGGTGTGACCTCATTTATGGGTCATTTCAAAATTGCGTCTATCAAGAAAAATGTTGTTACTGTCCACAAGGGTAGTAGTACGAGGAGTATTTCTAGGTAGGAGAAGTGTATTGTTGATATATTCAAGCCACACACCAGACATGAAGTTGAGGAGAAAAATTTCCCTTGCCAAGTGCTAGAATGTTGATGGAAGTGCTCATGGTGTTAATAAGTGGGTTGGAGTAGACCAGACTGATGAAGATCAATCAGCTGGTTCTACTGGGAGTGATATCCAGCTTAGAGTGTTTACCAGACCTAGGAAGTTACCTTCTCGCTCCAAAGATTACATCATGAATTACTATATTTGGTTTCCATTTCTAGTTTATTAATTCTTTTTAATTTGGCATGGTGGGGATTTATTCTTAGCTATAGCTGTCCATCATACTGCACAGTATATCTATGTTATTTTTTTGTTTTTGATTGCTGCTTTATCAAGAGGGGTGTGTGTTATGGGTTTAGATATGATGGCTTAATTTATTTTCCTTCTGTAACTGAAATGCAGTGCATGCATGGAACTTTAGTAGCCCTCGTGAGTGGTAAGTTCAGAGGGTGGCAATTGGAGGATGGGAGCTGGACCATGCGACTGACAGTGTTGTTGCTGGTAATGAAATCTAACAATACGTTTTTTAAAGTGACAGACAATATTCTGAAGACTATCTCACTTAGTACTGATAAAAGACATACTAATAAACAAACTAAGCTTTCGGAAAAAATAAGCAATAAAGG
This sequence comes from Lissotriton helveticus, assembly GCF_964261635.1. NCBI lineage: Eukaryota > Metazoa > Chordata > Amphibia > Caudata > Salamandridae > Lissotriton > Lissotriton helveticus. Next base: position 1,386,594,655 of record NC_136067.1, read on the forward strand.
CAGAAAAGAATACTATATGCTTATGGAAGGCTTATTAAACCTTTTTCACTAAACTGAAACGTGTGGCTCTCATGGAAGGTTCTTTTCACATTAAGACATTCTGCTTGGGGAGGGGGAGGGACATTTTTCAACAGCCATGTAACCCACATCAGTGAGCTATGTGGGCGATATGAGTCATGAAAAACACTTCCTTATTACAGACTCTTCTTGCCTTTGGTTTGTAAAAATAATGTTGGGAGTGAGGATAGCATTGTAGCCCACAGCTGAGGGCTATTATGGTTAACAAAGAAAAGGGTCTTTAAGAACACTTACAGCCCAAGGCAGTGACGGGGAAAAATAGAATGACAAGCACTGGCATTCTGGAGCATAAGGTCTCTTTTAGCCACGATTGGCTGAGGGCAACTTCACTGGCTTCGATGGAGCTTTAACATTTTAATGTCACACTAACCAGGAAAGCTCACTATAATGGAGTCTATATCACAACATTGAAATGTTGGAAGTTTAATTAAAAACAATGAAGCAGCAACGGGTTATAAACACTTGTATGGGCGTTTGGTATCAATAAAAGTACAATGTCCTTCTCCTGCATCCTCCCACTCCCTCTCACAAGTATCGCCTCAAGATATGTGAAATGAGCAAGAGAATGAGACAGGCTAAGGCTCTGTGTGAGTGCAAATAACAACAGTTCTCCCCCACTATCTCTTTTCCCTGTTTCACAGTGACCACTGGAGCTGAAGGAATGTCGAAGGAATTCCTCTCAGCTCCTGTTTAACCCTCTGCAAAAGGAAAACAAGTAGCTGAAAGAGAATCAGCAGCTGACTTATGCCTTCATTCATAGCTCCAGCTGCCCATATTTTACATTTACTGCTGTGGCCATGTAAACTGAGAAGAGGTTATATAACAACCAAAAAAGACCTCAGTAGTGGCCTCCATCACTACTAGGGGTGGGTGGAATTTGCGTAATTGCGTTACGCAAATCTCGGCAAAACGGCAAAAAATCTCAGCGAACACGCAGAAATTCCGCGGAAACGCGGAATTACTTGTTCATGGTGCTTTTTTCCTGTTCGCAATCGCTGTTTGTGTGCTAGGGGGGAGGGGAATATCTGGCGAACGCGTATTTTTAGAACGCGAACAAGCAAAAAAATTCGCGAAGCCGCGGAACGCAGAATTTTGGGCAATTTTGCGTTCTCCGCGGAACGCGAGATTACCCAAATTCCGCAAGCGGAATGAAATGTACGGCCCAGGCCTAATCACTACCCTGTAACTCATATTTAGGGCTACCAGTTTTATGGTAATTTTTTTTACATTTCCATCTGTATTTATCCATATAAATTTTTTTAAGGCTCGCCTGCTGATGCGCTTGCGCATAGCTGGCGAAGCTCTATAGTGGCTTATCCAGAGTTTAACCACTGGCGATTCCACTGGCGATTCCATGCAGTGCATGGGCTTTTTAGGTCATTGCGCAAGCGCAAGACCTAAAAAGCGCGTGCACAATGCCACCAGCCGCCTGCCTGCCTGCCTCGCATTACCACATCAAAGGCAGCCCAGCCTCCCTTCCCACAAGCTTCTCAGCCTGCGCTCTGCATTTCTCCTCCCAGCACCGGCCGTACTTTCAGTTTCACGGCCGCCAGGCCCTGTCTCCTTTTATGCTCGCTCTGCATTTCTCCTCCCAGCGCCGGCCGTACTTTCAGTTTCACGGCCGCCAGCGCCAGGTCGTGTCTCCTTTTATGCTCCCATCGAAAATATCCAAACGTTAACATGAATAGAGAGTTTGAAATGTCCAAGTCTACTCACAAGGGCTTCGCCAGTTCGCCCCCACGAGTCTTGATTTAGTCGAATTTAGTAACATTTATTTTTTTAGTTTCAGCGTATTTTCACAGGCGCATTCGTATTCCTTGTTTTGCTTTCATTGTGCCTGTGCTTGGCAATGTTAGCAGCAGACCGTGAACTGCTCGCACCCCACCCTCTTGTCTTATTCCAGAGCTCCAAGCAGATGAGGACAGCGAATGCCTCTTAATGTGTTTTACATCAAAGACTGACGGGAGTTCTGACAGTTCGCATGTCAGTCTTGTTCTATTTCTTATTTCACCCGGCCGTCTCTCCAGGGCAGAAGACGCTGCCTCAGAGCCCTGCCAGGGCTGCAGCTGCTCGGTATGGTGTGCCCGTGCAGACTCAACCCACCATACCCCGAGCTCTGGCTTTTCAAGCTAGTTTGCAGGAGGAACTCGCTTCTTGGTCTCCCTCTCCCCATCTCCCCCTCTGCCTGCTCTCCTCTCTCTCTCTCCTTCCCTCTCTCCCTCCCCTCTGTCCTTCGCTCTCGTCCTCCCCCTCCCTCTCTCCTTTTCCCTCTCTCCCTTTCCCTCACTTCCCTCTCCCCTCTCCCATTCTCTCTCTCCCCCTCTCTCTCTCTTTACCCTCTCCCTCTCCCTGCTCTCCTTTTTCTCCCTCTCCCAATCTCCCCCTCTGCCTGCTCTCCTCTCTCTCCCCTCTCTCTCCCCTCCGTCCTTCGCTCTCGTCCTCCCCCTCTCTTCTTCCCCTCCCACACTCCCTCTACCCTCTCTCCTTTTCCCTCTCTCCCTTTCCCTCACTTCCCTCTCCCTCTCTCCCTTTCCCTCTTTCCTCTCCTCTCTCCCCCTCTCTCTCCCCCTCTCTCTCCTCCCTCTCCCTCTCTCTCCTCTCTCCATCTCTTTACCCTCTCCCTCTCCCTGCTCTCCTTTTTCTCCCTCTCCCCATCTCCCCCTCTGCCTGCTCTCCTCTCTCCCTCCTCTCTCTCTCCCCTCCGTCCTTCGCTCTCGTCCTCCTCCTCTCTTCTTCCCCTCCCTCTCTCCCTCTACCCTCTCTTCTATTCCCTCTCTCCCATTCCCTCACTTCCCTCTCTCCCATTCCCTCACTTCCCTCTCTCCCATTCCCTCACTTCCCTCTCTCCCATTCCCTCTCTCCCATTCCCTCTCTTCCCTCTCCTCCCTCCCCGTCTCCGTCTCTCTCCCCGTCTCTCCCCCTCTCTCTCTCCTCTCTCCCCCTCTCCTCTCTCCATCTCTTTACCCTCTCCCTGCTCTCCTTTTTTTCCCTCTCTCCATCTCCCACTCAGCACCACCACAGCACCACCACTCAGCACCACCACTGCATCACCCAGCACCACCACAGCACCACTCTGCGCCACCACAGCACCACTCAGCGCCACCCCAGCATCACTCAGCGCCACCCCAGCATCACTCAGCGCAACCCCAGCATCACTCAGCGCAACCCCAGCATCACTCAGCGCAACCCCAGCATCACTCAGCGCAACCCCAGCATCACTCAGCGCAACCACAGCATCACTCAGCGCAACCACAGCATCACTCAGCGCAACCACAGCATCACTCAGCGCAACCACAGCATCACTCAGCGCAACCACAGCATCACTCAGCGCAACCACAGCATCACTCAGCGCAACCACAGCATCACTCAGCGCAACCACAGCATCACTCAGCGCAACCACAGCATCACTCAGCGCAACCACAGCATCACTCAGCGCAACCACAGCATCACTCAGCGCAACCACAGCATCACTGGTTCAAATATGCTCTTTCAATGTTTCAAGCTGTTTTCAAGCTTTCAAGCTTTATTACAAATCACAAAAAGATGTTAATATTTCACTTCTGTTATTGGATTTTCGTCACAATAAAAAACACTTAACATAATCTTCCCAAAAGTTATTTACAAAAGTTTAAGCTATTGCCATTACAAATTAAATAAATTATTTAAGTATTAATTATTTTAAAAAATGAAAAGCAATTGTTATTTGTAATATCAATACATCTAAGTCCTGTAAATATAAAACATGTTGCATTACAAATGATATATGTCACTTTTGCGAAAGTTATAACTATTGGCATTGTAAATGACAAAGCTATTAATTTAGCTATTTTAAAAAATAACACAAATAATAAAAATTTCATTTATAAGACCAATAGCTCAAACTTTCCTAATGCGAGCCCTATTGCATTTCCAATGCTTGTTTTGTTAACTTTATCTGTGTTTATCCATATTTATTATGGGTTTTGTGAAAAAAATAAAGCTGAAACGAATAGTTTTCTTACCTGTCGGTGTAGTTTTGCAGCTTGAAGATCTTTCTGGATTCACTATGCTGTGCATTATTCCGCGGTCTTGTGGTTGGGTCCGGATTCGTAGTCTTTTCTCTGTTTTTTTTTTTTTTTTTTTCTTTGCCCAGGTGGGCGTCGGCGTCACACCCCCTTTGGGTGTATTTCCGGTGACGTCGGCATGCTTCCTGCGGAAGCTCCCACTCTTGGGCGCCATCTTCGGGTTCTTTTTTTCCGTGTTTCTTTCGTTTCCGAAGTAATGGCAATGTTCTTCTTAGTTTGTATTTACCGCTTTGTACTTTCAAAGTCTATTCTTTAGTTAACCACCTCTTCTCTCTCCAGCCTCATCTTTCTGGCGGAGGTGGGTGGGTTCGCTAGTGAATCCAGAAAGATCTTCAAGCTGCAAAACTACACCGACAGGTAAGAAAACTATTCGTTTTGCAGCGTGAATCTTTCTGGATTCACTATGCTGTGCATAGATTTTGTAGCGGTTTCTCATCTCTGTGGCGGCTGGGTGGAAGATGAGCGTTGGGTGTTGAATATGTGCTGTAGCACCTTCTGTCCCACTTGAGCTTCCTTGTTCATTTGTATGTCCACACAGTAGTGCTTCGTGAACGTGTGCACCGAAGCCCATGTTGCCGCCAGGCATATGTCCTCTATGGGTGTGTTAGCCAGGAAGGCTATTGTAGCGCCCTTCTTCCTGGTGGAGTGGGCACGTGTCCCCTCAGCCAGTTCCTGTCCTGCCCGTTTGTGGCAGAGTTGGATTGTTTGTGCGATCCATCGTGCAATGGTCCTTTTGGTTACTGCTTTGCCCATGAAGCTGTTTGCGAAGGACACAAAAAACTGTTTCGTTTTCCTGTGCCCCTTTGTCCTTTCAATGTAGTGCATGACCGCCCTTCTGGCGTCCAGGGTGTGCAGAGCTCTCTCTGCGCTGGTTGTGGGTTTTTGGAAAAAACTCGGTATCTGTATAGACTGGTTCATGTGAAAATTGGATACCACCTTCGGCATGAAGTGTGGGTCAGTCCTCATCACAACTCTATCGTTGTGTATTTGTATGTATGGTTCTTGTAGCGTCAGCGCTTGAAGCTCGCTTACTCTGCGTAAGGACGTTATCGCAACCAGGAAGGCTGTTTTCATAGTTAGCATCTTTAGGGAGGCCTTGTGAAGTGGTTCAAAGGGCTCTTTCATGAGTTCCGTTAGGACTGTGTTCAAGTTCCATGCAGGTGGCGGCACCCGCTTGGGTGGTGCGATCCTTTTCGCTCCTTCTAGGAATCTCTTCACCACCTGTGATGTGAAGAAGCTCCTGCACGTTTCTCCCCTTGTGTAGGCTACTATCGCTGCCAAGTGAACTCTTAACGAGGATGAGCTAAGGTTCTTCTCCAGTAAGTGCGTCAGGTACCTTAGCACTGTGGAGTCCCTCTTCATCTTATTGTGGAGTCTTTCCTGTCTGCACCATATTGTGAATCTTTTCCATTTCGCAACGTAGCACTTTCGAGTGCTGGGCCTTCGTGCCTCCCGAAGTACCCTCAGGGTGCTTTCTGGTAGTCTCAAATGTGCGAACTCTATGTCCTCAGGAGCCACGCTACTAGGCTCATGCTCTCTGGCTCTGGGTGCAGTACCTCTCCGTTCTGCATGGACAGTAGGTCTTTCCTCCTGCTGAATCTGTGGGGTGCACACTGTGTCATCTCCATGATCTGCGAGTACCAGGTCTGCCTCGCCCACTGCGGTGCGACCAGTATCAGTGTCATGTTGCTCGCTCTGCACTTGCTCAGTACTCTGTGCATCAGTGGTATCGGGGGAAAGGCGTAGGCAAATGTCTTTGACCAATCTATCCATAGGGCATTCCCCAGTGTCCCCTCCTCGGGCTGCCTGGATGCGAAGTTTTGGCATTTTGCATTCTGGCGTGTGGCAAACAGGTCCACCGATGGTGTCCCCCACCTGTCGAACAGGTATCTTGTCTCCTGAGCATTGAGCTCCCACTCGTGGGATGCCGATGTCTGCCTGCTGAGCCAATCGGCTTGTATGTTGTCCTTCCCTGGTAGGTGTATGGCTAGCAGGTCTATCTTGAGAGGGATGGCCCATCTCCATATCTCCTGCGCCAGCGTTGAAAGCGGTGCGGACTGTGTGCCCCCCTGCTTGTTGATGTAGAACATCGCAGTGGTGTTGTCTGTTTGTATCAATACCTTGTGCTTGTACAGTCTTGTTTGGAAGGCCTTCAGTGCAAGGAAGATTGTCTTCAATTCTAAATAATTGATGTGCTTTGTGGCATCCGTCGGTGTCCACAGTCCCCTCACCTTGAGCTCCTCCATGTGAGCGCCCCATCCCTTCAGGGATGCGTCTGTGGTGATGGTCACTGTTGGCGTTGGGGGCGTTAGAGGCTTTCCCCTTGCTATGTTCTCCATGGTCCACCATGTCATCTCCTTCTGCACTTCGTGCGTTACAACCACTAGATCCTCCCAACTGCCTGTAGCTTGTGACCATTGCTCCTGTAGCCATTCTTGAATGGGTCTCATGTGGAGTCGTACATTCGGTACCAGGTGGATGCATGATGCCATCATTCCCATGATCTTGCTCGCCGTTCTCACTGTCCGAGCTTGTCCCTTCCGGTAGAGGCGAGTTTCCTTCACCAGCGCCCTCGCCCTCTTCTCGCTGGGGAACACCTTGCCCTGTAAGGTGTTGATCTGTGCTCCCAGGAAGATCTTCACCTGTTCCGGCTCCATTGATGATTTCTTCCAATGGATGGAGAACCCCAGGTTTATGAGCGTGCTGGTCACTGTATGTGCGTGCAGCTTGCATTTCTGGTATGAGTTTGCTTTCACCAGCCAGTCGTCCAGGTAAGGGTATACATGTATTCCCTGCCTTCTTAGGTGCGCTGCGACTGCTGCGAGGCACTTTGTGAAAACTCTTGGTGCCGATTTTAGACCGAAGGCCAGTGTCGTGAACTGGTAGTGGCTTTCTCCGACGGTGAACCTGAGCATGTGCTTGTGCTTCCTGTTCATTGGGATGTGCAGGTATGCGTCTTTGAGGTCTATAGTGACCATGAAGTCCCCGGTCTGCAACTGTGGGAGCACCTCTTGCAGGGAGGTCATTTTGAACTTTTGCGTTCTTATGAATTTGTTCACGAACCGTAAATCGAGAATGGGCCTCATTGTCTCGTCTATTTTTGGTACCAGGAAGTATGTTGAGTATACTCCTGTGTTTCTTTCCTTGAAGGGTACCCTTTCTATGGCCTGCTTCCGCAGGAGTTCTTTTGCTTCTTCCTGAAGGCACTGCAGCTGCTTGCTTGCTAGCGGCTTTCTTCTTGGTTTTCTGCTTGTCGGCCTCGCCTCCAACTCTATGCAGTATCCGAATTGGATAATGTTGAGGATCCATTTGTCTGATGTGATTCCTCTCCACTCCTGGAGGTGGAATCTTAATCTTCCTCCCACTGGTGTCCTGTGGTCGTAGGTGTCTAGTTTGTCTTGACCCATCTGTACGTGCTGCCCCCTGGGATCTTTTTTGTGGGTGGGCACACGGATTTTTTTGAAGTCACTTGGAGGTGGGCTGCTGGCCCCCTCTTCTATTTTGTCCCCGTCCATTTCTCCCTCGAAAGGACTGGCCTCTTTGTTGGTACTGCCAGGGCTGTTTCTGATGGCCCTGCTGACCCTGCGAGTCTGCCTGGTGCGTTTGCTGGAAAGCCTGGTGTGATGTACCTGGCTGGTTTCCGCCTCTTCCGCCGGGCCTCCGTGACGGGGTGCCCCTCTTGTTCCCTCTGAACTGCAATGCTCCCATGGATCTTGCTGTTTCGTTATCCTTCTTAAGTTGGCTGAGTTGCTCATCAACTGTTTGTCCGAAAAGCGTACTGCCGTTGAACGGTGTGTTCAGGATGCTGTGTTGCACCTCCGGTTTGAAACCGGATATCCTGAGCCAGGCGTGTCTCCTTTCCGTGACGCCCATCATCATGAGCCTGCTGGCGGTGTCTGCCCCATCCAGGGCCGTCTTAAGGCAAGAATTTGCAGCATTCTTCCCCTCTTCAATTAGCTTTTCGGCTTTCTGCTTGGCATCCTGGGGCAAGTCCTTCACCAACTGCCCCAGTCCCTCCATGATTTGGTACATGTGTCTGTTTACCAGGGCGTTGGAATTAGCCATGCGCCAGTGGGTCGCGGCATTCCGTTCGATCCTTCTGCCCACCAGATCCATCCTTTTGCTCTCTTTATCCGGTGGCGGGCCCGAGGTAGTGGGTACGTTAGCCCTCCTCCTTGCTGTGGCCGTGATAATGGAGTCTGCGGAGACCGTGCCCTGAATGTAGGCCGGGTCCTTTGCGGCATGCTTGTACTTCTTCTCAGTTCTGGGAGTTACTGCCTTGCATGTTGCGGGCTCCCTGAAAGCTTCCTTCCCCTGAGCCAAGACGCTCTCGAGCATCGGGAGGAACTGGCTCCTCGTTTGTGTTGGGAGCAATGTTTCCAGAAGGAAGTCTGCTTTCTGCTTCTCTTCGTCGAGCTTGAGCTTGAAAGCTGCTGCGGCAGATTGTATCACCGCGTTGTAGGCCCCGATGTCGTCCGGCGGCGAGGGCCTCGAGGGGTAGGTGTCGACCACCTCCTCCGGGCTGTCGGTCTCGACATCGATGTAATCTACATCCTGAAGGTCATAGGGCGCCGACTCTGTGTCTGTCCTGCCCTCATCTTCCTCCCCATAGCTGTAGCTCTCGTGGGGATTCTCGTACTCCTCCTGGTCGTCGAACACCTCGACGTCCTGGTCTTGCTCGGTGACTTCGGCGACCTCTTCTTCTTCCTCCTCGACCGCCTCCAGCACTGGTGGCTTGGTCTTGTGAGGGATCGTGAAGGCCTTCATCCTTGCGTCGAAATCTTTTTTCCGCTGCATGAAGTTCTCCATTTCTGCCTCGAGGCGCCTTCTTTTCTTTTCCATCTCGGCCGCGTGTTCCGCGTCGGATGGTTCCGCCGCTCTCTTCGACGGATGGCTCGTCCCCGTGCCTCTCGGAGTCGAAGCTTTCGACGTCGAACCGGATATCGGGTCTCTGGTCGTCGTCGACAGTTTCGGGTCTTTCTCCCTCGTCGATCGATCCTTTTCGGGGACGATTTTCGACGTCTTCTGCTGATCAGCAGCTCTCGGCGCCGGGGACTCCTTCTCTGAGGATCCGCTGGGCCTGGGAGTAGTCGCGGACGCCGCCTTTTTTGGCGTCGGCGCTTTCGGGGTCTTGCCCTCGATTTTTCGAGACTCAGAGTCTCTCGGGTTCTTGGGGGCCGAAGAGTCTCCTACCTTGTCAGAAGTCTTCGTGTAATCGGTCTCTACGACCGTGTAGCTGTCGTCTTCGGCGGCAGCGTTGTCTTCTTCCTCGGAGGACATCCCCAGCTCGTAGAGCGACGGGGTCGGGGCCTTCCCCTGCAGGGTGGCGTGTGCTACCCTCTGCCTCTCTCTCACACGAAGGGTCTTCGGGGTGAAGGCGGAACAGGCGTTGCAGTCTCCGCTTTCGTGGTCCACCGGTAGGCAAAGGTTGCATACCGGGTGCTGGTCTTTCTGCGCGTACTTGTGGTGGCAGTTCCGGCAGAACTTGAACGGCGTGTTGTCCATCCTCGAGCGTCCAGGGCCTCTCTGGTCGCGTGTTCGTCGACGGTCGTCGAAGATCTGGATGGAAAACGCCTTATCTTGCTTGTCCTTCGTCGGTGAAGTCCCCTGGAGTCTTCAGATGACTTCTCCTCGTCTTTTCTGTATTTTCTTTCTTCTTTCTCCAAAAATGTCTGGAGCCCAAATGGGAACGATCCAGACCCGACCGCGGAAAAAAAGAATCTGAAGATGGCGCCCAAGAGTGGGAGCTTCCGCAGGAAGCATGCCGACGTCACCGGAAATACACCCAAAGGGGGTGTGACGCCGACGCCCACCTGGGCAAAGAAAAAAAAAAAAAAAAAAAACAGAGAAAAGACTACGAATCCGGACCCAACCACAAGACCGCGGAATAATGCACAGCATAGTGAATCCAGAAAGATTCACGCTGCAAAACTGGTGTATTTCCACATTTATTTAACCAATAAATATGCAGTAATGCTTAAATGCTTGCCAGGTTTCAGTGATACGCACACCTGCAGAAGATAAGTCAATGTACTTATATGAATATATGCACATTTCAGTATCAACCTTGTGCATGTCTACTGCTCTTTAAGCCTCTTTACTAAATTTCTCTTTTTATTTTTAACACCCTCAGCTATTAATCTACACAGTTATTGGCTTGGCATTCATGGCAAAGTGTATTTAGAATCACTCGAAATGGACCCAATTTCCGTTTTTATCCACCTTTAAAAAAAGAAATTTCCTGTATTTATCTGTAAAAATTAGTAAAAACGGAAAACAGTGAGCCTTACTCAAATTTCACCATTATCGTCCGGGCTGTGACACCAGTAATTAAACTTCTTGAAGCAGTACACCTTTTCTGGATTGAAAAGTAGTGAGCTAATAAATATTTTCCCTTCTCAAATATATGAACACGCATTGGCTTTAAAGGAATGCTGTATGGTAATGCGAAGCGTTATAAGTAAATAGCAGTGGAATAGATATGTATTTGTGTGGAAGCAAAGAACTGTAGAATAATATTGATGAAGGTTAAAAGGTCAAGCGACAGTTGCATTGTCAAGCCAGGCCTAAAAATCTATGCAGGTTAATGACTGCCCTCCTCCGATCTGTGATGCTGCCAGAGAAACACAACACACATTATCTAGTTATCTAAGACACTTAAATAGCATTCCAATGTCATTTGTGTGTCCCTGAAAGTTCAAGCAGAGGCAGCCTGGATCAATAAATAAAATGACCACAGCTGCGTGGGCAAGCACTTTTTTGTGAAAGTATACAATTTCTGCCCAATCAGAGCATGTACGCCCATGTAAATGTAAATGTACATGTATTTATATAGCGCAAATCACCGACCCGGTATCTAAGCGCTTGCTTAGGGAACCCGTCCTGATATTCCCCTGTGAGATATCCCGGCAGGGTATCCACAAGGTGAAAGCCAGGCATCCCGCCGCGAGGGGCCGTAGGGGAGATTGAGCAAGCTATTGCCCAGAGTCGCAGAGTGTGACCCCGTGAGTTGAGTAGGCACCGGAGCGAGAATTATCGAGCCCGTGGAATTTTTGAGCCCGAGACCCGCCGAGGCGGGGAATCGAACCCTGGTCCGCGGCCGATCTCAGCTTCCGGGTCTGCCGCCTCTAACCACTGAGCCACGCTTCTCCACCATGGCTCCCAACATGTGGGCTGAGCCAAAGCACTCTCTAGTGATGCTCATGTTTGCCGGGCGACAGCTGCGCTGTCAAGCCAGACCACCAAAATGAGAGCGGAAGAAAAATAAAAACAAAATAAGTCTATGACATTCAAGCTTTCAGTTAGATGCTTCATAGTTTGCTAGAAATATCAGCTTAAAAAGATTATTCACTGATACTGTAAAAGAAATTATTTAAAAAATGTCATATGGTATAGATAACATTTCTTTCATGGAGTCCATGTAATGTTGCCAATCACACTGCAAAATACCTAAAGAGGTCTTTAGCATCTATAGCATCAAGGAGACATAGAAGTAATAGGCAGTGAAGTCATTGCTTTAATGAAAATCTAACTCATAGGTCAGTCTTTTGCAAAATGTCTGTGCTGATAAAACTGTTGATATGTCAACAATTTATATGACTTACCTCATGTCAGGCGAGAAGTCAACTTGACAGGCATAACCAGCTACCATGTGACCTTTGAAGATTTTCTTTTTGTTCAGTCGGAATCTGTTCTGGGCTCCAAATATCAAAATTTGATTGTCCATTGATTGACAAGCCAACCATTTTCCTGAAGAGAGAGCAAAACAACTCTTGCAGTGAGTGCGAATGGAGCAAACATCGTACTATTGACATATTCTAGTTCTATCCTGAACAAACCAAGAGGCACGGCTATTCCAATAAATCATTATCAAACGTTTTTAAGGTATGGGAATTAGCACTTTCATTATACTTTCAGGTTTTTCAACTGATTTAAAAACCTGTGGGATTGAAAGGATATGTCCAGAGTCTAAAATGTGAAGTTCAGGTAGGATCACAGGGACATTTCACCCTAGAAGTTAAATAAATTAATGTTGAATACTATTTAAAAGTTAATTAAAGTAAAATTAGGGTTTGCTTCCTCACCCTGCATGTATTTTATTTGATGCAATGCACTTCAGAATTAAAATGAAATGGGAGCCCAATTTAATTTGAGTAAATGACCCAGGACAAATGTAGCATCTATATATGTATCCAGATGGAAATGAGTCAAAGTTTACAAGGTCGTATTTTATACATATGCACACACAAACCTATGTAGAACAAAAGGAGTTAAAGTGTTTCGCTCATAGTTAAGCTGGTTAGTCAATAGAAAAAGGTTTTGTTTTTTACACACCATTATCAACTCATAGCTGCCAAGGTTTCAAATCGCTATGTGTGACATTTTCATAAGTTCAGTTTCATTATGAGTGACATTTCAACGACTGATTGCTTAATTTTGCTTGTGACCAAGTGTCAATGAAGACCAAGGAAACACACAAATAGCAGACATTCCACCCATTTGAGCAACACGAACACTAATAAGATCTTAGAGCTTTAGCAAAGCAACAAAAATCAAAGGGCAGGAGAGGCACACACAGCCTAGGGGGTCAAAGCCCAACCGCAGCAGGCTGTAATTTTATTTTTATTTTTAAAGACACACACTGAGTAACTGAATTGTTTAATAAAAGAGTAAGCTGCACAATCTACTAGTCTTTATACGCAATGAACACACTATTTGTGGCACAAATAATGTTTACTTAGTTAAATTAGGATAAATACACTTAACCTGCGCTCACTCTCTCAGGCACTAGTCATGCAGCCTGCGGACTCCTTCTCACAGCAGCTGCTGAGGCGGCGCCGAGGCCCAGTGGGCTGGGGTCAGGTTACCTTAAAGCTTCCTCCCGCTTTAATGTGCAGGTACACTGATGCAACCTATATTTGCTGCACTAACTTCTCTTACTGACTGTAACAATGTCCTGCATCCATACCGAGTCACTCTCAACCAGTGCTGGTGAGCCTGGGATCGAGTGCGGGCGGGATGTCATATTTCCGCATTTCAATAGATCGCCGATTTATTACTGGCCAAGGCGGCGGCATGCAGCTGCTGGCAGGCTGAGCCTTGTCCTGGTGCCCAGCACTGCGGGTCCCCTGCACTAATCTGCGCTGGTTCACTTCTTGCAACGAGTTAAGAGTAGCTGTATCAGTACCGCACTGACTTTTTGGGCAGAAATTTAAAGCGCAGCCGAAACCTATTTCGCCCACTTGCACCGGAGATGGTAGCTTAGCAGGAGGACAGAAGTGTGACTCTCCGCTGTCCAAGTAGTTTACCGGTGGCGTTCGTCGGGGAGTGACCAGAGGTCCACTCGCGGGATCTTCATTTTTAAATAATTTCCCGTCCGTGGCACAGGCGGTGCAAGCAGTCTGTAACATTCTGTTGAACTGCGGCCGCGCAGCGCCAGGACGTCCTGCCTTTGTTATAGGTGAGTCATCACGTCCTCACGGATTTATATCAAACACGCACAGTGCAGTGTCCGGTCAATCGTCAATATTGTAACATTGTATCACAGTACCAGCTAGTGCCGCGGACTCTGTGCCAGCCCCCAAGCATGCCGGGAGCAGCGCCCACGACGCGCTGCCTCTCCAGCTTAGTTTCAGTCTTAATATGGTGCATGTATAATAGAGCTCCCTTACAGCTAAGGAGTCTCTATTATGTGTGACTTTTGTATTTCAGTGAGGTGGTGCGGAGCACCACACTGAAATGCGTTAGTATCACGCCTGATGCGTGATACTTGGCAGGACTGTCAACTTTGGCCTAATTTCTGCAGGACACTTACTTTTGAAAAGTGCTCAAGTCCTATAATTTCTCATTAAAATCTTGTGCAGCTTGGTAAGTGGGTAAAAAGTCTAAGAAATTCCAAAGGATGCATTTCCCACTTACCAGAGTTTATGCTTTCCATCACAGCAAAAAATGTTGGACAGATTTACACCAATCTTGCCCTGAAGTCAGGACCTAGTACTGGAATAGACCCTCCAGTTGTTCACAGTAAATTCATTCAGTAATTTGAAAGGGAATACTTTATGACTATCTTGTATTAACTCTAAAGTCAATCTGCTGAGCAACATCTCTCAAGCTCATGAACCATGTAAACCAGTTCTAGAACCGTAGAACACTGACTGACTGCAAAAAGATTAGGAACTGTGAGTTGTTTGTAATTATGCCCTCAGGAATGCGCAAAGGCACAACCCAAAGGGATGAGCTACTGTCAAATAAACAGTTTCTATGCACACTATATACCTGAATAACCTGTTTTATCAACAGTGCAGCAGGTTCTCTGTGTGGGAGGGCAGGGCATATTAATATCACTCCCTGTATCTAGCAGGCTCTGGGGACAGGAATTTTGGAGGTTGGGTGGAGGAAGGAATAAGTCTACAAGCACCCTGTGCTCAAAGCCACAGAGCGTTATGGACAGATTAATTTGGCAAAAGGTTTGGCTAAGAGTGACTCCCTTCTCCCAGATCGCACTTGGCATAGTTGAATGCCATGCCTTATGACTCAGGGAAGAAGTGGGACTGGGAACAGCAAAGGACATTCAGCGACAACCTGCGCCCAGAGCACATTCAGCACATATATAAGCCATACACTGTGAGCCCTTGCTGCCAATCTGCACGTCACAATCACAAAACCACACCTTGCAACCAATGCCCATGGGGCATGACCAGAAGCAGGTGCCTGGGGCCGAAGGATTAGGTGCACACAAATTAAACAGGTTATGTGCCCAGTGTATGCTTTGGGTAATGGCCAAAATATAGCCTAATAAAACAAAAATCACTGAAATAACATTGTTAGGAAAATGATTGTTCGCTATAAGTTGCCATATCCAAGCATAATGCTGTGTGAAAGTATGAGCACTCTTCCATGTAAAGGCACTGCAAATCTTGTCCAGTGGTACATCTGCAAAAAGAGCAGTAGAAGAGTAAACTGCTCTTGTAGAATGTGCCATGGCTTTGATCGTAAGCTGTTTACCCGCCTTTGTGTGACACAGCTGAAAAGCAGCAGCGATCGACAGAGCGACAGTTCTTTTTGAGACAGCTTAGGAAAATGATTGTTCGCTATAAGTTGCCATATCCAAGCATAATGCTGTGTGAAAGTATGAGCACTCTTCCATGTAAAGGCACTGCATATCTTGTCCAGTGGTACATCAGGAAAAAGAGCAGTAGAAGAGTAAACTGCTCTTGTAGAATGTGCCATGGCTTTGATCGTAAGCTGTTTACCCGCCTTTGTGTGACAGAGCTGAAAAGCAGCAGCGATCGACAGAGCGACAGTTCTTTTTGTGACAGCAGAACCCAGTCTTAGAGGTCCATAAAATACCAGCAGTTGATATATTCTGCACAGTTGTTTTGCTTGTTGCAATTAAAATTTGAGGCATCGCTTGACATTCAAAGAGTGGAGAGATTTCTCCGCCGGTGAAGGAGGATGCGGGGGAAAAACAAAAAGCATAACGGGGTCATTAAGGTGAAACTGAGATGGGACCTTCAGTATGAACTTAGAGATTGTTCTCAGCATAACAGTCTTCTGTGAAGCAAGTAAGGTACTTTTAAGTTGAAGGCTTGAATTTCACTTACTCTCCTTGCAGAAGTAAGTGGCAGAAGTAGTTTCATTAATTGAGACAGGACTACATTAAGGTGCCATTCTGGCGGAGGAGGCAGAATTTGGGTGAGTGGGGGGGGGGGGGGGGTGGGGGCATGTAACTGAAGAGAAGCTGGGTGTGGATGCAGGATCTGCCCTATGTTCATGGTTAGGAGAGTGGTTGACACTGGCAGGCGAGAAGGCTTGGATTGTGACAGCAGGAGTAGTTCCGGAAACCCATGCTGGCGGGGTCACCGTGGAGCAATATGGATGAGCTGGCATGGCTCCAGTTTCATTTTCATCTGCACTCTGGAGATTAGGGGGCATGGGGGAAAGCGTACACGAAGAATCCTGACCATCCTATAGAAAAGCGTGGGGAGTTAGGTCCTGGGACTTGTAGTCAGTTGGACCATATATACTTGAATAAAGAAAAGAATTTACCAACTACAAATTGTTTTCAACCCGCTATTTCAGGGAAACACAAACCCAGTGATACTCCTAGGTAATGGGGGTATATTTTATTCGTACCCTTACAATTTATTTTTATTTTTTTCAAAGTGTAAACAAATAGTATGAAAAGGACACTTTACGTTCTTTCACATTTATAGCAATTTTTCAATATATATACAAATATACATTACAATTAAACAATACAACACTTACATAAACACACGTTTGTTACCATATATACAGACTGATATTTCCCAAAAAGGGCAAGGGTCAAGCTTATGACTCACGAAATGATTCAGCGATGAACAAAATGCAGTTTTTTACACGATTTATACACCATAAATTAATTCTGTGGTCTACTGAACAACTAATCGCTAATCTTTTTCTGTGTGGCACACAGAAAAAGATTAGCGATTAGTTGTTCAGTAGACCACAGAATTAATTTATGGTGTATAAATGTTATATGTAATGTATATTTGTATATATATTGAAAAATTGCTATAAATGTGAAAGAACGTAAAGTGTCCTTTTCATACTATTTGTTTACACTTTGAAAAAAATAAAAATAAATTGAAAGGGTACGAATAAAATATACCCCCATTACCTAGGAGTATCACTGGGTTTGTGTTTCCCTGAAATAGCGGGTTGAAAACAATTTGTAGTTGGTAAATTCTTTTCTTTATTCATCCTATAGAAAAAGCATTCCCCCATGACCCACTCTGAGGTTCCCTACTGGCGAAGAACCGTCCTTTTCGGTTCTCTTGAGACGAAAATAGGTGTAAGTTGAGTGTTCCCCATTTCTGGAAGATGGAATCGAGAACCAGCTGGTTGAGGTCCCACCAGTGATTTGTTTGAGGTAATCTGCTCAAGGTGTCTGCCAGGTTGTTCTTTACTCCTGGGAGATGCTCCGCCTTGATGGTTATGTGATGGCTTATTGTCCCTTTCCAGATAATTTGAGCTTCCGAAGACAGGGCTGGAGATCGTGTTCCTCCATGCTTGCTCAGATAGTGCATGCAAGTGGTATTGTCTATACGGATGAAGACAGAGTATGCTCTTATTCTTGGGAGAAACGAATGGAGGGCTAGAAAAATCGCCCTCAGTTCAAGAAAATTGATATGCATTTTGGATAGAGATACTCCATTTTCCGCTTATTTTGGGGATCCTGAAGATGCGCTCCCCATCCTGCCAATGACCCATCTGTGGTCAGAACTAACTCTGGAAGAGGAGAGAGAAATGACAGACTCAGAGAGAGATTGTTGGCGGACTGTCACCAAAGAGGTGCATCTTTCATGATCAATGTTATCTGAATGACATTGTCAAATGATCCTGTTCTCTGAAGCCATTGTCTGTTTAATTGCTCCTGAAAGGGTCTCATCCTATGACGTGTGTGAGGCACCATGAAGGTGGCGGAAGACATCATACTGATAAAGGATTTGAGGAGACGGACAGAAGTGAACTCTTTTGTAGAGATTGTGAGCCAGAGATAGAATGTTCGGTCTTTCTGTTGTCTATTCAATGTTGGAGGAAAGTTTGTACTTCCACTTTCTATACTAGCCTGTTTTAAAAGGAAGAGGCAGCTGCATTACTGATACCCATGTGATAGTTCCAGAATGGATTCTTGTATTGCTGATGCCTATGTTTCCCCAGTATGGTACGAGGGTTGTTGTACTTCAGTTGACTATTCGGTATCCGCTTTGTGTTAGCAGTGCACGTCTGCACTGTAGGTCAATGTGTTCTACCTTTTATGAAAGTCAGAGAAGCATATACTGCAGACCCTATGATGTATCTGTACAGCTACGGAGGGAATTTCGCACTGGTGATGCCCACACAGTACATCTTCTCTTTGCCTTACTGAGCCTTGAGAAAATCTTTTCACTATACAGACTACAAAACAAGGAAAAGAGAGCGGGGGGAGGGGGGTTGATCCATCTGGGGGTGGAGGTTCAGTCAAAGAGCCAGGTCTTGACCTCCTTCCTGAATTGGGTCAGCGACAGGAATTTCCTGAGGTGGAGGGGCAGGATGTTCCAGGTCTTGGCGGCAAGGTAAGAGAAGGATCTTCTTCCGGTTCTAGTCTTGTGGATCCGTGGGACAGTGGCCAGGGCAAGTTGAGAAGAGTGAAGTTGTCTGCCGAGTGCGAGGAATGAGATGGGGTGGTTCAGATATGCTGGTCCTACGTCGTGGAGAGATTTGAAGGCATGTGTGAGGAGTTTGAAGGTGATTCTCTAGTTGACTGGGAGCCAGTAGTTGTCAAAGGTGTTCTGTGATGTGGCCGCGGAAGGAGATGTTGAGGACCAGTCTGTTTGCGGCGTTTTGAACGTTCTATAGTTTCCCATAGCTGTTTCTGGGTGACGCAAACAGAGTGCGTTGCTGTAGATGAGTCTGCTGGTGATGAGTGCGCGGGTGATCATCCTTCTGGATTCTGTGGTGATCCATCTGAATGTCTTCCGAAGCAAGAGGAGCGTGTGGAAGTAGGATGAGGTTGCAGTTTTGATCTGGTGGTTCATTGTGAACGAGGAGCCGAGTAAGATGTGGAGGTTATGTTATGTTATCAATTGTTTCGTAACGCGCTCCATTACTCACGAGTATCCTGCGTGCGTGGTCCGTGGGGGTGGAAGGGGTTCCCAGAGCGGCG
This sequence comes from Lissotriton helveticus, assembly GCF_964261635.1. Lineage (NCBI taxonomy): Eukaryota > Metazoa > Chordata > Amphibia > Caudata > Salamandridae > Lissotriton > Lissotriton helveticus. The sequence goes on from NC_136067.1 coordinate 1,386,613,486, forward strand.
GGCCACAAGGAGTCGTCTCAGGCTGAGGGGGTGGGTGCCGGGATGAGTACTTCGGCTTGTCCGAGATGAACCTACGGCAGCTATCTTTCATCCAGGGGCAACTGCCTTCATCATAGAGATCTCAACCTATTGTAGAATAAAAAATAAATCTATAAAAAGTAAATCTATAAGTGATTGAAGCTACTGGACCATGCAGAATCAATGGCTGGTTCTCACCCTCTGGGAACAGAAAACGGGAGCAGCGGAGTCTGTTATGAAGCCTTAAGTTGTTCTGCCACAAACTAGATCACAGGTTTCCAAACTTTGGAAAAGATTTTGGATTGTGTATGATGTTTCAATACAGTGCACGAAACCCAATGCAATAGTAGGTAAAGCACATCACTTTAAAGGGGCCATCCAGTGAATGGTGTCGCAATATGTTGCAGGACACATACCGATGTCACCAAACAAAAACATTCTAGAGTACAGTTTTTTTCTCTCCACAGAATGGATACTTCAATACAGAAGGTTTGGAACCTTGAGAATGCATGGGAGTGCTATAAAAGAGAGGGGAGTTACAAAGGTGAGTGCTGAAAACTAAAGGCAAGGAAAATGCTACTTACCAGTATGCATCTGTTCTTGGCATGTAGAGCTGCAGAGTTGTACACTATGCATAGCTTGCCACCTAGTGTTGGGCCCAGATGTTTTCAGTTTGTTGTTGTCCTGAAAAGTTCTTTGGAAGTCACAAGATAGGTGACTCCTCCTTAGGACCACATTGCGCATGGGCATCAACATCGGCTCCATCCCCATTAGGGAAATGATGGAGCTTTGCAAGTACAGGTAGGATGCCCGTGTAATTTGTATCTAATTAAGATAATACTGGAACAGACAAGGGTAGCCGGGGAGGCGGGTGGGCGTGTACAACTCTGAAGCTCTACATGCCTAGAAGAGATGCATACTGGTAAGTAGCATTTTCCGTTCGAGGCATATGAGCTGCAGATTGTACACTATGCATAGATTATATAGCAGTACCCACTCTTAGCGGCGACCACCCCTATCTGTTGCAGTAGTTTGGAATAATGCTTTGAGAACAGCATGGCCCACATTAGCTTGTTATTTGTTTGCACATCTACACAATAGTGTTTTGTGAATGTGTGCGGTGTAGCCCATGTGGCTGCTCTGTAGATGTCATCTAGGGGAATGTTCCCTAAAAATGCCATTGAAGCCCCTATCTTTCTGGTAGAGTGGGCTTTAGGAGGGAACAGATAGCGTACGTTTAGCTTTGTGGTAGCAAATCTGTATGCATTTGACAATCCATCTAGCTATTCCAGATTTTGAAATGGGTTTGCCCTTGTGTGGTGGTGAGAAAGACACAAAAAGTTGTTTTGTCTTACGAAAGGGTTGTGTTCTTTCTATGTAGTATAGTAACGCTCTTTTGACATCTAAAGTGTGAAGAACTCTTTCTGCTACTGACTGTGGTTGCGAGAAGAAAACGGGCAGTTCCACAGATTGATTGAGGTGGAATGGAGATATGACTTAGGCAGGAATTTTGGATTGGTACGCAGAACCACCTTATTTTGATGCATTTGCAAAAAGGGTTCTTGAATGGTTAGTGGTTGTAGTTCACCAACTCTGCGCAGGGAAGTAATAGCTACTAAGAACGCAACCTTCCAGGTTAAAAATTGTATTTCACATTTGTGAAGGGGTCGAAAGGAGGCCCCATTAGCCGTGTGAGAACAACGTTTAAATTCAATACAGGTGAAGGTGGTACTCTAGGAGGAATTATTCTTTTAAGGCCTTCCATAAAGGCTTTAATGGCAGGCACTCAGAACAGAGATAGATGTTGTCTGTTTTGCAGATATGCTGCTATTGCAGCAAGATGTAGTCTAATAGACGTATAGGCTAAGTTACATCTTTGGAGATGCAGTAAGTAACCTATAATGTGTTGAATAGCCACATCTAAGGGATTAATATCGTTGTCATGACAATATATTACAAGTCGTTTCCACTTGGCTGCATAACATGCCCTAGTGGTAGGACTTCTAGCTTCTTTAATGACATTCATGCAGTCTGGAGGAAGGTTCAGATATCCAAATCTAGGACTTCAGGAGCCAGATCGCAAGGTTGAACTGAGCTGGGTCCGGGTGTCTGATCTCTCCACGGTTCTGAGTTAAGAGGTGTGGAGATATGAGCAGTTTCTGGTGTGGTACCACAGACAGTTGTAGCAGTGTGGTGTACCACGGTTGTCTGGCCCACGTTGGAGCAACTAGGATGAGGGTCAGAGAATGCTGCTGTAGTTTGTGTACTACTAGTGGCATGAGTGGTAAAGGTGGAAAAGCGTACGCCAATCTGTTTGACCAATTCATCCATATCGCATTGCCTTTGGACAGTGGGTGTGGATATCTGGCGGCGAAGCTTGGGAATTTTGCCTTTTCGTGGGTGGCAAATAGGTCAATCTGAGGTTGCCCCCACATCTGAAAGAATGACTAATAACTTGCATATGAAGTTCCCACTCGTGGGTCTGTTGTGTTTGACTTAACAGATCCGCTATAGTATTTTGTACTCCTGGGACATGTTGGGCTAGAAGGAAGATATTCTGAGGTATGGCCCACCTCCATATTTCCTGTGCTAGTTGAGATAGTTGCAGGGAGTGCGTGCCTCCTTGCTTCTGAGGTTATACATTGCCGTCATGTTTTCTGTGCGGACTAACACAGCTTTGTTTGCTAATTGCTTCTGGAAAGCTTTTAGTGCCAGGAATACTGCTAGTAGCTCCAGAGATTGATGTAGAGTAATTTTTGTTGTGGTGTCCACCTGCCTTGCATGTTGTGTTGCAGTAGGTGGGCTCCCCAGCCGGAGAGCGATGCGTCCTCAGTCAAGATTATCTGAGGAACTGGCTCTAGGAAGGGGGGCGCTAGAGGGCGCACTGCGAGATGGCTGCCTGAACAGACAGCTCCGGCGGACGGACTATCATTTGCGATATTAAAAGGCGATATAAGTAACCGAATTTATCGATAAAAGGCATAATTGAGCAGCGGAATATGTGTGGCTACTAACGGCAGTATCTCCGCCGAATAAAACCAAACTGCGGTGAAGAACCACGTCCGAGCAACTCAGCACACGCACTGAACTGAACGAGGCCGGGTAAGATGGCGCCTGCGGGCTAATTTCGCAGAACCAGACGGGCTCAGTGACCCAGCGCCTGCACGGCTTGGAGGTATGTGCCAAACCTCGATGACCATAGACACTGCGAGTGTGGTAATCGCCAGACGTGTGCACTAGTAGAACCCGCAAATGAACAGGCGAAAGCGGGTGTATTAATCGTCTACAGTGGGACAAAATGGCGGCGCCCATAACGCACACAGAGTTGGACTGTTAAGCGCGAGATAAAGCCCAACATCACTGGTGCAGAGCACACATAATGCATGTATTAACTAATTAACGTAAAGAGACACACACTGCATGTTATCCCTGGGACCGATGAGACTGAATCAGCGCGCCGTGATCGGGATGCGGCAAAAGTGATTCTCCTGGTGCAAGAAACCTCTAAAAGGAAGTGTCCGCATATAGCCCGCAGTTAGTCTGCAAACATCAACGTGACAGATGTTATATGTGTGCAAGGCCCGCGAATACGCACACGGTGAGGAGCGCCATAGTAGTTTACACTCACAACAAAATGGCGGATCACTTAAAGCTGCTGCACAGTTGAGTTGACCAAGCCCTGCAGGACTGCAACTTTCCATAACTGACGCGTAACACATCTGGCAACGCGATAACGAACATGACGGAACTGGTGAAGGGGGAACCCAGCTAGCTTGCTTTCTCAGAGGCTAGGCTGCACGGTGCGGTCTACAAGTGGTAAAGCATGCGCAGTCCCTGTAATAGCGATATAGGATAACTACATGGTGACATTTACGGGGCGAACATAAGTAGAAGAACCCATGTGACTGCATTGTCGGAACCACGGGGCAGTTGCACGTCGCATGACGGACAGGCACAAGAGCAAAGCCAGGCCTAGCGACTGTGTGGGATTCGGCGTAACACACAACTACTTCCTGAGATGTGGAAGTCAGGCTTCCAGTACTGTGTACATGGCTGAGGTGTTCCATGCGGAAATAACACGTGTGCATGGGGAGGTCAATATTGCGTGATCGTGAAGCTCGGGTGCAGTGAATTGCGACAGTTGAAAACAACATCGCCTCAATCCCGAACACTACACGTGCAAAGCTGTCAACTCAAGTCAAAGATCTTTATTCGGAATAAAAACATCCATGAAAGTGCATAACAAATACAATGGCAAAAATGGCAAACAAGCATTGAAAATGCAATAGGTCTCGCAATAGAAGAGTTTGACATTTTTCGTTTTGAAAATGGATGAGTGACACCTATAGCATTTGGAATGCAACATGTTTTGTATTTACGTGACTTATATGGCAGCTCTGGTCGTTATGCTACATCTCTAGATAGTTTTATCTTTCGCAAATGTGACACCTATTGTAACACAATATGTGTTGTGAGGGTGAGTGAGGGTGAGGGGTTGAGGGTGAGGGGTTGAGGGGTTGAGGGGTTGAGGGTGAGTGAGGGTGAGTGAGGGTGAGTGAGGGTGAGTGAGGGTGAGGGGTTGAGGGTGAGGTGTTGAGGGTGAGGTGTTGAGGGTGAGTGGATCTGGGGGATATGGTGGTGGTGGATGTGGTGGTGGTGGTGATGGTGGATGTGGTGGTGATGGTGGTGGATGTGGGGGTGGATGTGTTGGTGGATGTGGGGGTGGTGGAGGTGGTGGATGTGGTGGTGATGTGGTGGATGTGGTGGTGATGTGGTGGATGTGGTGGTGATGTGGTGGATGTGGTGGTGGTGGGTGCGGTGGTTGTGGATGTGGTGGTGGAAGTGATGGTGTTGGGTATGGTGGATGTGGTGGTGGATGCGGTGGTGGATGCGGTGGTGGATGCGGTGGTGGATGCGGTGGTGGATGCGGTGGTGGATGCGGTGGTGGATGCGGTGGTGGATGCGGTGGTGGATGTGGTGGCGGTGGATGTGGTGGTGGTGGATGCGGTGGTGGTGGATGCGGTGGAAGTGGTGGATGCGGTGGAAGTGGTGGATGCGGTGGATGTGGTGGTGGATGTGGTGGTGGATGCGGTGGATGTAGTGGTGGTGGATGCGGTGGTGGTGGATGTGGTGGTGGTGGATGCGGTGGTGGTGGAAGTGGTGGTGGATGTGGTGGTGGTGGATGTGGCGGTGGTGGATGTGGTGGTGGTGGTGGTGGATGTCATGGTGGATGTGGAGGTGATGGTGGATGTGATGGTGGATGTGATGGTGGATGTGGTGGTGATGGCGGATGTGGTGGTGGATGCGGTGGTGGATACGGCGGATGTGGTGGTGGTGGATGGGGTGGTGGTTGTAGTGGATGTGGTGGTAGATGTAGTGGTGGTGGGTGCGGTGGTGGTGGATGTCATGGTGGATGTGGAGGTGATGGTGGATGTGGTGGTGGTAGTGGTGGTGGAGGTGATGGTGGTAGTGGTGGTGGAGGTGATGGTGGTAGTGGTGGTGGAGGTGATGGTGGATGTGGTGGTGGTGGATGTGATGGTGGATGTGGTGGTGATGGTGGATGTGGTGGTGGATGCGGTGGTGGTGGATGCGGTGGATGCGGTGGTGGATGCGGTGGTGGTGGTGGATGGGGTGATGGTGGATGTGATGGTGGTGGATGTGGTGGATGTGGTGGTGGATGTGGCGGTGGATGTGGAGGTGATGGTGGATGTGGAGGTGATGGTGGATGTGGAGGTGATGGTGGATGGGGTGGTGGTGGTGGATGGGGTGGTGGTTGTGGTGGTGGATGTGGTGGTGGGTGTGGTGGATGTGGTGGTGGGTGTGGTGGTGGTGGTGGATGCGGTGGTGGTGGTGGATGCGGTGGTGGTGGTGGATGCGGTGGTGTTGGATGTGGTGGTGGTGGATGTGGTGGTGGATGTCATGGTGGATGTGGAGGTGATGGTGGATGTGGATGTGGTGGTGATGGTGGATGTGGTGGTGGATGTGGTGGTGGATGCGGTGGTGGTGGATGCGGTGGTGGTGGATGCGGTGGTGGATGGGGTGGTGGTTGTGGTGGATGTGGTGGTGGATGTAGTGGTGGAAGTGGTGGTGGATGTGGTGGATGGAAGTGGTGGTGGATGTGGCGGTGGTGGATGTGGTGGTGGATGTGGCGGTGGATGTCATGGTGGATGTGGAGGTGATGGTGGATGTGGTGGTGGATGTGGTGGTGGTGGTGGATGTGATGGTGGATGTGGTGGTGATGGCTGATGTGGTGGTGATGGCTGATGTGGTGGTGGATGCGGTGGATGTGGTGGTGGATACGGTGGATGTGGTGGTGGATACGGTGGATGTGGTGGATACGGTGGATGTGGTGGATGTGGTGGATGCGGTGGATGTGGTGGATGCGGTGGATGCGGTGATGGATGGGGTGGTGGTTGTAGTGGATGGGGTGGTGGTTGTAGTGGATGTGGTGGTGGATGTAGTGGTGGTGGGGGTGGTGGTGGTGGTGGATGTGGTGGATGCGGTGGTGGTGGATGTGGTGGTGGTGGATGTCATGGTGGATGTGGTGGATGTGATGGTGGATGTAGTGGTGGTGGGTGTGGTGGTGGATGCGGTGGTGGTGGATGCGGTGGTGGTGGATGCGGTGGATGTGGTGGTGGTGGTGATGGTGGATGTGGTGGTAGTGGTGTATGTGATGGTGGATGCGGTGGTGGTGGATGTGGTGGTGGATGCGGTGGTGGTGGTGGATGCTGTGGTGGTGGATGGGATGGTGGTTGTGGTGGATGTGGTGGTGGATGTAGTGGTGGTGGGGGTGGTGGTGGTGGATGCGGTGGTGGTGGTGGATGCGGTGGTGGTGGTGGAAGTGGTGGTGGATGTGGTGGTGGATGTGGCAGTGGTGGACGTGATGGTGGTGGAGGTGATGGTGGATGTGGTGGTGGTGGATGTGGTGGTGGTAGATGGGGTGGTGGATGGGGTGGTGGATGTAGTGGTGGTGGGTGTGGTGGTGGATGCGGTGGTGTTGGATGTGGTGGTGGTGGATGTTGTGGTGGTGGATGTGGCGGTGGATGTCATGGTGGATGTGGAGGTGATGGTGGATGTGGTGGTGGATGCGGTGGTGGTGGATGCGGTGGATGTGGTGATGGTGGATGCGGTGGTGGTGGTGGATGCGGTGGTGGTGGTGGATGGGGTGGTGGTTGTGGTGGATGTGGTGGTGGATGTAGTGGTGGTGGATGCGGTAGTGGTGGAAGTGGTGGTGGATGTGGTGGTGGTGGATGCGGTGGTGGTGGATGCGGTGGAAGTGGTGGTGGATGTGGTGGTGGTGGATGTGGCGGTGGTGGATGTGGTGGTGGATGTGGCGGTGGATGTCATGGTGGATGTGGAGGTGAGGGTGGATGTGGTGGTGGTGGTGGATGTGATGGTGGTGGTGGTGGATGTGATGGTGGATGTGGTGGATGTGGTGGTGGATGCGGTGGATGTGGTGGTGGATGTGGTGGATGTGGTGGATGCGGTGGTGGTTGTAGTGGATGCGGTGGTGGTTGTAGTGGATGTGGTGGTGGATGTAGTGGTGGTGGGTGTGGTGGTGGATGCGGTGGTGGTGGATGCGGTGGATGTCATGTTTTTGTAGGCTCACAGCCAATTGATTAATATATCTACTCGGCAATAACTTCTTTAAATGGGTCTGGCACTCTTTACTCATTAAAGAGACAAATGATTCTTCCCATCACACCGCATTAAATAAAAATTACCAACTGGAAAAATGTGGTATTCTTCAGGATATGAGACACGACCAGAAAGCTTAAAAACAAGCATTGGAAATGCAATAGGTCTCGCAGCATTAGAGTTAGTGCTTTTAGAATTGTTTATGGTTTTTTTTGTAAATCTTTAGCATTTTTAGGTCTCGCCTGTCGATGCGCATGCGCATCGAGCAAGCGAGACTATAGGGGCTCATCCAGACTTTATCTAACTTGCAAGGAATCGTGGCGATTCCTTGCAGTGCCCGTGACTTTTAAGCTCAATGCGCATGTGCATTGAGCTTAAAAGCGCGTGCACAGCCGCCCGCATTCCTCCGACACCTTTGAAGTGAAGCTTAGCTTCACTTCAAAGGCCCGGCTTGTTCACACCCACATGCCGCTCTGCCCCGCTCCGCCCCCTCCCCTGAGTCATCCTGCCTGCCCCTTCCCGCCGTGTCGCATTTCTCCTCCCCCCTCCCCTCTCTTCCCTCCGTCTTGTTCTTCTTGCTCACTTGTCACTCTTTGCCCCTTACTTCTATCCCTTCCTTTCTATTCCCTCTCTGAACCTCCTTCTATGCCCATCTCCTGTTCCTTTCTTTTCTCCAACATTTGCCACGTCTGCTTTCCTCGTCTCCCCACACGTTTGCCTCCCTTTACCTCTGTTTCCTTAGCTCCTCGTTTCTCCCGCCTACTCTCACATCTTTCTCTTTTCTTTCTACCCTCTCGCCCCCACTTCTCTTCGTGCTCATCTGTTCTCCACACATTTCTCTCACTTAATTCTTCCTGCCTCAACTCTCCGCCTCCCGCCCCCTCCCCCTAGTTTTTTATTTTTTAATTAATTTCCTGCTGAAAGCCTGACGAGCGGTACATTTCCCGTCCCTTGAGCCGTCAGACCTCGATGTGCCGCCAATCATCTACTTAGCATCTGCATCGTTAGAAGTCATCCTGGCCACTTGCAAGCACCCTGGCAGCCTGCTCTGGCGTGGGGGAGGGGCGCCTGCTCTCATAGGAAAGCTGGCAAACAACCCAAGTGTAACTAGCGATAGCAGGAGCCAATTAAGATCAAAGCTGATATATGCAGCAATAAGCCTTCATCCCTTTAATATTCAACATTCTTTTTCACTTTGACACAGATCAAGAGGTGTTAATGCATATTCTTTCAAATGAGTCGAGCAGTGCTTTAAAGTGACAAAACTGTTATTTGTTCTTTCACAATCAATTAGTATCATGGTTCAGCCTACTCTGAATTGCTCTACAGCTGGGGTGAAACATGCATCCTTGTCGCTGCAGTGCCACAGTCTATTCGAGGCTATGTTCTGCTGCAGAATAGCTCGAAGGGGCCTATAAACAATAGACCGAGCACACCCTTGGAGGAGCACGCGGGGGTGCAGACATTTTGTTCAGTTCATAAACGATCTGACAGATGCTTGCAGGTATGCAGTCATTTTTAGCAGGAGTAAAACAATTAAAAATGTGCTTCGGGGTTTGAGGCGCTCCCATTTGCATCTGACAAAATGCATTTCTCCAAGCAGACAAAATGTCCTAATGTTAACACGTTCCGAACTGTGAATTCATTATTGAACAAGCAGGCTCTGAGCAGCAGATGCGAATGTAACGCTAGCCAATTCGAAGTAACAACACATCTTGTGACGATGGTGTGTTCGTGTGGAAAAGCACCCACGAGAACTCGTTATCCCTGCTATATAAAGAGGTCAGTTAGCAGTGATTGACTCTTTTCCAGGGTACTGGGTACTCGGCTATGTCACTGTATTCTTTTCTGTTGCACCTCTGTTGCAGTGGTGGACTGGGAGGAAACAGCAGCCCAGGAAATGTGTTTTTATCAGACCTATTGCATACCCAGAGAATGTAGGGAACGAGTCTGCCATCTACAGGCACCCTCACAACCCTCTCACCCTCACTCACTCTCACAACCCTCTCACCCTCACTCACTCTCACCCCCTCACTCACCTCACTCACTCTCACCCCTCACTCACCCCCTCACCTTCACTCACCCCCTCACTCACCCCCTCACCCCCTCACTCACCCCCCTCACCCCCTCACTCACCCCCTCACCCTCACTCACCCTCTCACCCACCCTCTCACCCACCCTCTCACCCACCCCCTCACACGCCCTCACCCCCTCACACCGCCACCCCCCCACTCAGAATGCACACCCCCTCACCCTCACACGCCCTCACCCACTCACACCGCCACACTCCCTTAGAATGCACACCCCCTCACCCACCGCCTCACTCCCCCTCACCCCCCTCACCCTCTCCCTCACACCGCCACACCCCCTCAGAGCCCTCACTCTCACTCACCCTCACTCACTCACCCCTCACCCTCACTCACTCACCCTCACTCACCCTCACTCACCCTCACAACCCTCTCACCCTCACTCACTCTCACAACCCTCTCACCCTCACTCACTCTCACACCCTCACTCACCTGACTCACTCTCACCCCCTCACTCACCCCCTCACCCTCACTCACCCCCTCACTCACCCCCTCCCTCACCCCCTCCCTCACCCCCTCACCCTCACCCACCCTCTCACCCACCCTCTCACCCTCACACACACCCACCCTCTCACCCTTACACACACCCTCACACGCCCTCACCCCCTCACACCGCCACACACCCTCAGAATGCACACCCCCTCACCCTCACACGCCCTCACCCCCTCACACCGCCACACACCCTCAGAATGCACACCCCCTCACCCTCACACACCCCCTCCCTCCCCCTCACCCTCACACTCCTCACCCTCTCCCTCACACCGCCACACCCCCTCACACCCCCTCACTCTCACACCCCCTCGCTCTCACACCCCCTCACTCTCACTCCCCCACTCTCACTCCCCCTCACTCTCACTCCCCCTCACCCTCACTCCCCCTCACCCTCACTCCCCCTCACCCTCACTCCCCCTCACCCTCACCCCCCTCACCCACACACCCCCTCACCCTCACACCCCTCACCCTCACACCCCCTCACCCTCACACACCCTCCCCCTCCCACCCCCTCACCCACACACCCCCTCACCCACACACCTCCTCACCCACACACCCCCTCACCCACACACCCCCTCACCCTCACACCCCCTCACCCACACACCCCCTCACTCACACCCCCTCACCCTCACACCCTCACACCCCCTCACCCTCACACCCCCACACCCCCTCAGACCCCCTCACCCTCACACCCCCTCACCCTCACACCCCCTCACCCTCACACCCCCTCACACACCCTCACACACCCTCACACACCCTCACACACCCTCACCCCTGCACGCCTCTCACCCCTGCACGCCTCTCACCCCTGCACGCCTCTCACCCCTGCACGCCTCACACTGCTGCACGCCTCACACTGCTGCACGCCTCACACTGCTGCATGCCTCACACTGCTGCACGCCTCACACTGCTGCACCCCGCACACTGCTGCACGCCGCACAACACCACCATATCACTCTGGGACGGCGCCACATCACTCTGGGACGGCACATCCACCGCCACCACCACATCCACCGCCACATCCACCACATCCACCACCACTACATCCACCACCCCATCCACCACCACCACCCCATCCACCACCACCACCGCATCCACCACCACCACCGCATCCACCATCAACACATCCACCGCATCCACCACCACATCCACCATCACCACCACATCCACCACCACATTCACCACCACATCCACCACCACCTCCACATCCACCATGACATCCACCGCCACATTCACCACCGCATCCACCACTGCATCCACCACCACATCCACCACCACCACATCCACCGCATCCACCACCACATCAACCACACCCACCACCACCACATCCACCACCATATCCACCACATCCACCACCACATCCACCGCATCCACCACCACCACATCCACCACATCCTCCACCTCCGCATCCACCACCACATCCACCACCACATCCACCACCACATCCACCACCAACACATCCACCACCACATCCCACCACATCCACCGCATCCACATCCACCACCACATCCACCACCACATCCACCACCACATCCACCACCACCACATCCACCGAATCCACCACCACATCCACCACCACATCCACCATCACCTCCACATTCAATCGCTGACACACACAGCACGTTCCCATCTAATTGTGTGTATACAGTACAACATATTATATCCTATGTCTTCATTAACAATATAGTGTATCTGTACTGAATATATATCCAGCATTTCAGACTGCATTTCAGAGCTTTTAAAAATGTTTATGGCTTTTTTTTTTTGAAATTCTTTAGCATTGGCTACAGGAAACAAAAATGCTAAAGATTTACAAAAAAAACCCATAAACAATTCTAAAAGCGCTAACTCTAATGCTGCGAGACCTATTGCATTTTCAATGCTTGTTGTTTCCTGTAGCCAATGCTAAAGAATAAAAAAAAAAAAGCCATAAACATTTCTAAAAGCTCTAACGGTGGGAGACATTTTGGAACACATGTACGTGTAATGCCAATTACTTCCAATTGGGTACAGGCAGACACGCTAATTCGATACTAGGAGTAAGCCCAAGATGATGTGCCCTCACGTGTATGTGATGGACAACACACTTGTAAATAAGTTATTAAATTAAACACCAAACAAGCCTTTACTTTAAGTGTCAGCCCTGTGTCACGGAAACCGCTGGTGAATCAAGATTGGGCTGTGCAACTAATCACAGGATAGTCAGGCGCTACACATTTTGCAGGAACCGTAAATAAGGTGTACAGAATTGATGCCAATTACAAGCCATAAATAAACAGATGGGACATGGGGAAGAGTGGCAAAGGAGTTTGCATATAACAAAACGTGCCCTCCTGCGTCTCCCATCGAAACTTCAGATATTAACTGCTACCAACTACAGTAGAGTTCTCTCAGTAGAGTAGCACACACCCAAAACTGTGCAGATCGATCCAGCTTGACTTCAAGAATCAACTGCCTAAAAAGACTGTAGCACACTGACCTGGACTTAACGATACGTTATTAAGCGACTTTTTATAACTAACACTCTCAAATGCAAAGCAACCCCTAAAAAAGAAAGTCTTGGTCGGAAATAAGCTTGATCACGAAAAGAAAACCTTTTTCTCGGCATAACGGAGCAAACAAACTCAGACACTTGCTGAGGCAGCATAAGGAAAAGTAGCAAAACAAGACGGAGGGAAGAGAGGGGAGGGGGGAGGAGAAATGCGACACGGCGGGAAGGGGCAGGCAGGATGACTCAGGGGAGGGGGCGGAGCGGGCTGGACTTAACGATACGTTATTAAGCGACTTTTTATAACTAACACTCTCAAATGCAAAGCAACCCCTAAAAAAGAAAGTCTTGGTCGGAAATAAGCTTGATCACGAAAAGAAAACCTTTTTCTCGGCATAACGGAGCAAACAAACTCAGACACTTGCTGAGGCAGCATAAGGAAAAGTAGCAAAACAAGACGGAGGGAAGAGAGGGGAGGGGGGAGGAGAAATGCGACACGGCGGGAAGGGGCAGGCAGGATGACTCAGGGGAGGGGGCGGAGCGGGGCAGAGCGGCATGTGGGTGTGAACAAGCCGGGCCTTTGAAGTGAAGCTAAGCTTCACTTCAAAGGTGTCGGAGGAATGCGGGCGGCTGTGCACGCGCTTTTAAGCTCAATGCACATGCGCATTGAGCTTAAAAGTCACGGGCACTGCAAGGAATCGCCACGATTCCTTGCAAGTTAGATAAAGTGTGGATGAGCCCCTATAGTCTCGCTTGCTCGATGCGCATGCGCATCGACAGGCGAGACCTAAAAATACTGGACTCAGGTTAAAAAAAAAAAAAAAAAAACTTCAAAGCAGCAGATGTACTTTATCGAAAGTTAATACTAAAAGTTAGTATCTGCTCGGTTCCTGGAACTTATACCCAACTACGGCCTGGAAACGTAAATATAAATAAATATTTCCTAACGGCATAAAAAATACACTTGCAGAAATAATGCAAATTCATTTTCAGTGGCTGTGCATGTAAAGGTCAATGTGTTTTACTTATGTCGTAGGTCTGTATTTGTTGGCGCTATTGGCGTTATAAATGGCAATTATTTTTACGTATGTGTTAAGGAGTTAAATGACTGGGACATTGAGAGTAACTGAAAGGCACCGAGGGCAAGAGAGGGCAGATTGTGTGAGGGTGAAACAGGTCCACATCATGACAGAATTGAGGGTTGAATGAAGAAAGAGGTGGCTAATTTAGCAATAAGCCGATAGCCAGCAAGAGCCGATGCAAGAGTTAGCTATGACTGCAGCACCAGGGCACCGGAAGGTTGATGGACAGGTGGGAGGGGCCGGAGCAAATGGCAGGGGGAGATACAACTCACCTGAAAGTTTTGCAGGAGGAGAGGAAGAGATGAACTGAGGGCCTCAAGTAGGGAGGGCAGTGGGAAAGACTCATGGGGAGAGGAGCCTGTTCGCGAGTTCTGGGATAGCAGAAGAGACAGGCTCAGAGAGAGAGGAAGTGTGGCAGACTGAGGTTAAAATGTTTTGGGGGTAGTTGGGGACCGTGTGGGATGGTGTGCAGGGGAGGGAGGGGTGCAAAGACATAGGGTATAGACGCTGATAGACACTTAGGAGCAGCAAAGAAGAGATGTATGTTTAGGAGCACACTGTGTGCTGGGAGCAAGACATGACTAGCCTGCATTGAAATACCTGTATTTTCGGGCATTCTCTTGGTCAGGAAGTAAAGGGCTTTGTTAAACGAGGCGCTTTTACTTACTTTCGCTTTTAGTGCAACGAGGGTGGAAAGTGACGGGCAGGAGAGAGGCTGGGGAGCGGAACTATTGGGGCGAGAAGTTGAAAAATGTGATTCACTTTGTGACAGCAGGGGCACCCCTCTCCACTGCCACGGCATTAATCAAGGCACTTTGGTGACACCCCGGGTGGCTAATAAGGCAACTGGGAAAGTGCTGCGAAATCCAAAAGCAAGCGCACAGAGTGGTCCCGACTGTACCCGTGCTGAGGGAGGGAGGCGAGGGAGGGAGGAGAAATACGAGCCGGCCTGCCGGCCGTGAGACGTGTGAAGACGCGGGAGGGGGCGGAGCGGGGAGAGCGGCATGTGGGTGTGAAGAAGCCGGGGCCTTTGAAGTGAAGCTAAGCTTCACTTCAAAAGGTGTCGGAGGAATGCGGCTGAGGGAACAGACGGCGATTGCGGCTGAGGGAACTGATGTGCACGCGCTTTTAAGCTCAATGCACATGCGCATTGAGCTTAAAAGTCACGGGCACTGCAAGGAATCGCCACGATTCCTTGCTTGTTAGTTAAAGGTTGTTTAAGCCGCAATAGTCTCGCAAGCTCGATGCGCATGCGCATCGACAGGCGAGACCTAAAAATACAGTACAAGGATAAATAACCAAAAATGTGGTCTGTCTAGTTTACAACAATGCAAGTACGTGTTAAAAAAGACAGTATATACAATTTAAAAAATGTAAAAATAGCGACAACTATGAAGTATAGGACAAAGGAAAAACAAAATCCAAACAAATATATGTACAAATTTACAAATGTGCCAATTGATGAAAAATATAAGGTGCGATGTGCAATGTGAAAATGTTCAACAGTCAATATGCAAGGTTGCTCGTGAGCGGACTGCAGCTTTAAGGAAGCAGCTCACTCTAAATATTATTTCGTCTGTTCCTAACATTAGTAGATTCCTCAACGCTGTCTTAAAATCTAACAGGTCGTGTTTCCGACAGCATGGCATTAAATAGTGCACAGTAAACAGTTTATAAAAATCACAAAAGAACATAAAGTGCAAAAGGCTTTGTTTCATGATCGGATTACATGGGCAACCTAAAGTTTCCAGATGTTTATTGTAGCCCAAAGGAAAGTTTAATAGATTTACAATGCTCCCGTCCCGGAAACGGAACAGTAAACTTCTATTCCATCTACCGAGATTTAAACGTAGATATTTCTGGGGCGGGGCAGAGTAACTAGCAGAGGGCTCTAAATAGCCCATATACTTTACGACTGTGCACTTTGAAAGATTTTTCCTTTCCCGTTCTTCTCTATAAAGGTTATACAGAGCCCTTTGAATGGATTTCTTATGTGAACGGTCTATAAGATTAGGAGAAGTAAACACATGTCCTTGCCCTACGCTTATTAGACAATCATTTACCGCTTTCAACCATGGTATACAATGTGCCCAGTCACATTTTAGACAGTCTGAGATTATGTCTCGAGTCAATGTAGCAGCAGGGTTCATCCAGGTCTTTATCCAGAAAAGGGGGGGGGCCTAGATCTAACAAAGTCCTCTATATAGGGAATATTTAATTCACTGTGGCATATAACGTTTGAGGCGCAGATAACTCCACCCAACACCTTCCGACAGAATCTATTTTCTTCTGTCTGGATATGGAGACAATTTGTATGTCCCCATACCTCTGCACCATAAGTGCCTGTAGGGATGCACTGAGTTTGGTAAATCTTTAGTAATGGCGTAATCACATCGGCATGGTTGGGTTGGCGTAGAGAAATTATTGAGTTGATCGCTTTATCCAATTTATTCTTCGCGTAAGAAACATGTGGTTGCCAAGAACCAGTGTTTGAAAACAACAGCCCCAAATATGGGAAAGTGCAGGTGCTTTTTAGAACATTTTCCCCTGAGATAATCTCAATAATTTTATACTTTTTTGGACCACAGGTCATAATGAGGGATTTTTTAAAATTAGTGGTTAAACCTAAGTCAGCCATAAAGCTAACAAAGCCTGAAATTAAAATACGCAGTGCCTTTGGAGTACGGCACATTAGGACCGCATCGTCTGCGTAAAGGAGGGTGGGTATGGGGGTGCCATTTACATACGGTACATCTTTTGTTAGGGTACTCAGTGAGCTACTCTGTTTTTAATGTATAAAATAAAAAGCAGAGGGGCCAGAACACAACCCTGTCTGACCCCCCTACCGATTAAAATGTCGCTAGAGACTTCACCAGTGCAGTTAATACGCACACGGGCTCTTAAGTCGCTATGAAGATAAGATAAAAAGTGAACCAGGTAATCATCTAAACCATAATCCAGTAGGACGGACCATAAACGGGAGCGATTTACGAAATCAAAAGCTGAACTCAAGTCCATGAAACCAAAATATAAAGGGGATTTTTTAGCGATGGTATATTTAGCCATTATTAAGTTTAGGTTCAAACATTGTTCTACCGTGCCCACATTACTACGGAAACCTAGCTGGCTCGGGTGTAAAATGGAACTTTCCTCCGCCCAAGTTCTAATTCTTTTAAAGATTACCCTACCCAAGACTTTTAGGGTATTGTCAATTAATGATATTGGGCGGTAGCACCCAGGATCCAGCCTGTCGCCTTTTTTACAAATTGGCACGATAGTACTGTTGGACCATGTTTCAGGGATAGATTCATATGTTAGGTTATTAAATACATTGCACAGCAGAGGGGCTCAAAAATTAATTTCACATTTTAATTGGTCGATGGAGAGACCATCTGGGCCAGGGGCTTTATTACCGGCAGATTCTGCAATGGCATCCTCTACCTCAAGCAATGTAATGTTCAGAGGAGTTGAAGAGGGAAGGGTTACTGCGGAGTTGCCAGATACAGCATAAATCTTCGAGACGTGGTCAACCCACACAGGCCCAACGATGTTACAATTAATTGGTGATATATTTGAACCAAGGGATATTAGGTTCTTTACCTCCCTCCAAAACCCTAGAGTATCTTTTAGGGCGACCGTACGTACAAGGGATTCCCAATGATCTTTGACTAATTCATTGGTTCTAATGCGAAGGGTGGATTTATACCTTGCTTGCAGAAGCCTTACCCGGGAAATATCCCGCGGTTTGGCCATGAGTGCAGCCCTTAGATCACAGTTTGCCTTTGAACAGGAGGCATCAAACCATCTTGGGGCTTCCTCAGCTTTCCTGGATACTGGCTTGGAGATCTCGCTTTTTATTGCGGAGCAAAGTTCACAGAATGATTTAATCATGTTGCCCTCGCAGCTATCAATGGCAAGACAATTCGAGATTAATACAGGATATTTATTAATCACGATGGCCAAAACACCCCTGTTATCCGCCCCCCTCCAAACAACACTTAATCTATCCGTCGAGGCTTCCAGATTTGTTGCCCCGATTTCGCTATGTAGTATTTTTCCCCCTAACAATTTTAGGTAAATCACGATTTGGTAGTGATCACTATATACGTTGCACACTACCTCGGCTTTTAATAAAACATCAGCAAGGGAAGGCGAAACAAATATAGAATCGATTGTTGTTGCACTCCCGTGGCCGATGTAAGTTGGAACCGGGGCAGTGCTTATATCACTACCGGCAAACTCCATAGAGTTTACGAGTTCTCTAGTTGCAAGTAGATCAGATAGTTCTACACCTCTCCTGCAAGGGGGGTTCCTTGAATGAATGTGTGCATTGAAATCCCCTCCTAAACAAATACCATCAAACTTCCCGTATTTCCGTCCCTCCACTATTTCATCAATAAAATTAAACAAGTCTAGAAAATTACGATTGGGATGAGATAAAAAATCATTGTTGTAAAAATTAATCAGACATAATTTTACCTCTCTTGTGTATATCAATGCCATAAAACTTGGGTTATTAATTTGTATTACTTCAGTTTTTACTTCTGTAGTTATCTTTACCCAAATTGATAAACCCCCACTAGGACGGCCTAAAGGAGGGGTCGGTACAATCCTGTTGTGGCAACTATATCCTTCAAATAACAGAGGAGTTGTGCACCAGGTTTCCTGAAACATTAAAACATCATAATGATTTACCCAGTCTTTCCAGGCTCTAATTTCCATTTTTGCCTTCAGCCCAGCAATGTTCCAGCTTATAATGGAAAGGTTCTCGTTAAGCCGTGGTCAAACATCATGGACAGACACCTGGGCAATTGCTATTGGGTTAGCCGATGGATCACAATGTAGGTTTGATGGCAGAGGAAAGTCAGATAATATCGAAGACTCTTCAAACTCTACATTCTGTAAAAATTCAACATTGGGCGCCACTGCAACTGGGTCTTCCTGAATTGCTGGCAGTCAGTCTAAGGTGCCCTGGTCAGAAAGTGCCGAGAATCTATTATGTAACGGACACAAAGGAGGTGGTTGCAACATTCTGTGTGGGGGTCTGTAAAAATAACTCAGAGGTAAGGGGGTCACCACAGTGGTTGGGCCATGCTGAATTTAATTCCTATTTAATAAGAATTTTACTATGCCCGGGTTCCTAAAGTTGATTGTGATACAATCCCCGTTAATGTTTTTAAACAGAGGTCCAACCCAGGTCACCCGGCGTGTAGAAAGAATTTCATTTGATATATCATAGCCGACCCCCTTATGTTTAGTTAACCAGTCAATGCATTTGTTATGTAACTGGACCCAAGATTCACCTTGACCCTCCCTAAGCGGTGATATACCAGCCAAAACTAAAACATATGGGCAAGACTCAGGAGGAAGATGTAAGGCAGGACCTTGGTGTTTTATCGGCCTGTTGTCCTCCGGTTGTCCTCTGTGCTGTCCCGTGCTTAAAAGTACTTTCTGCTTGGCTATACCGCTGGGGGGGGGTTACTCTTCTTGGTATTGATTGTGGTGTTAGGTAGACCGGAAGATGGTGAAGAAATGGATGGCGAAATTGTTGGAGGGTGGTTTTGCCTAGTATTTACTTCCACCGGTGGTAATGTGGATATAGAGGGGGTACTAGCATTTGGTACCCCTATGACCCCTTTGGTTGTAACTGAATTACAGTTTTTGATGGAATCTCCGCCAGGTAGGGCGCAAGTGATAGATTCTAAGTCTTTTAACAAGCGTTCACCTCTAATTTGGTCTAGGCAAACCATACCTTTCCTCTTAGCCTCGTCATTTTTCATAAGGGTTTCCAGTCTATCAAACCTCTTGAAAATGATATTAAATTGTTTGATCATTTGACCTTCTAGTTGTTTAAAAATTGGGTCAGCAATAGTCTCTATGAGATTTCCCTTTGGTTTAGATTGGTGAGCATTTTCGTTAGGAAAATCAGTCTGTGTACAGATGGAGTTTGTGCCCTCATTTGTTATAATAGTACCGCAATGTTCCCCTGAGTCAGAACAAACAGTTGGGACCCCTGTTTGACGCTTCTTCCCCCTAGTCTACATACTCTGTGGTGTTGGCTGGTCGTTACTCCTAGGAGGCTGCTTCCTCTTATTTATTTCAGACTTAGCTGGGCCCCTTTTACGTTTTGCTCCAGTGATCTCAGTATTTGTGGAGGGTGGCACTGATTGGGACGCAGGGTCACAGACAACGACCGTAGCTATGTCAGGGGTATTTCCCTCTAGTAATGATTCAGATGAGCTGGCCGCAGGGATGGATTTCACCACGATAACTTCTGGGAGTAAAGGTATGGTATTTTTAGGGCTAACAGTGGTAGTCGGTTGGCTGACATTTTGGGAAACCAATGACAGCCTCCTCTCAGTCTCTGCAATCTCATTGAAGGCATTGTCCAAAAGACTCTCAAAAGAGAGTTGGAAGGATGCAGGATCTACAGTAGCCTGTGTGACTATATTGGAAGTGGTACTGGTGGTAATGTTACGTTTCCCCATAATAGAGACAACTGGCTCACCTTTAAATGGAAGTTAGGTGGGTGGCCCACCCGACCACTGTTGACCTCTAAGGGCCTCAGAGGGCCCGCCCTTTGCCCGGGCTTAGCCCGGCGTCCTGCGACGCGGGAAATGATGCCCCTTTTTGAGCACCTCCTGGCGCGCTCAGCCTCAACGCGACTTCCGTTCAGGTCGCGGAGGCTTCTGGGGCTTGTGGTCTCTAACTCCCCCGCTCAGCGGCAGCACAGGTGGTCAGAGGCTGCGGCGGGGGGAGGAGACAGGCGATGGAAAGGCTACGTACTAGCCGGGCAAGCAGCAAGGCAAGGGAGATCGGTGGTAGCGAGGCAACGCCCCGGGCAACAGCAGCGGTGATCAGGTGAGGAACTCCGTACAGCCGAATGGAACACTGTCCTATAGGGGCGAACGAAAGGCGCTGAACATTGTGGCTGGCTGAATTGCGAACTGGAACGGCACTGACCAGGATATTCCGGGCCAGGACTCTCTACTAAGCACTATCATAACAGAGAAAAAGAAGTAGCCTCCTATCCTGAGTCGGTGAAACTGCGAGTCTGACGCACCTTGCTACTACATGATGGGAAAACCAGACAGACAGCAGGCAAAGATTACGTTTGAGCCACGAAGATAAACTAGGGGACACTCTTCCCAATCGGATGTCGAGGTGGAATCAGACTGTGCTCCAGGACAAGGTATGGAATCCATCCTGAAAGCCATCCAGACAAGTCTCCAGGACATAAATGGCAAGTTGGATCACCTTACTTGTTGGATGGACACCATGGCGGCAAAAATGGATAGGCAGGGTGAACGACTGGATGACGCAGAAACTCGGTTGTCCGCAGTAGAAGACGAAACACACACCAGCACTTCAAAATGTACCGGATTTGAAAAAGTGTTAGATGTGATTAAAAACAAGGCGGAGGATTTGGAGGCCAGATCACGTCGTGGCAATGTGCGAATCGCAGGAATTCCGGAGTCCACAAATACAGGACGTATGGAGACATATGTAGAAGAACTATGCCACACCCTGTTTGGAAAAGAGAAACTGTGGAAAGGGCCCACAGGTCATTGGCGCCACGTCCACCACCAGGCGCCACACCTAGACCTGTGGTGCCTTGCATTTTAAATTATCGCGACCGAGATACCATACTACGGATGGCGAGGGAGCAGAAAAGTCTCCAGTACCAGGGTAACACACTAGAATTCTACCCGGATTACACAATGGCAGTGCAACAGGCCCGTAAAGAATTTGCCAATGCAAAGGCGAAATTACGCAACATGCAGGTAGAATACGCAATGCTATATCCAGCCCGATTGAAAGTCACATGGGAAGGAAAACCAACGATACTCTCCACGCCGAAAGCAGCAAATGATTTTGCCAAGACAATTCACAATCAGCGAAAGGAGCGATGACAGCAGGACGAAGAGCAAGACGCAGAATGAGTAGCGGCCGATATGAAACTCCAATCGTCATAGCTATATCTTACAGATGTCTGTTATCCAGAACTTGGTAACTACATATACGCTTCTTGTCAAGTGAATTGTCCTGCAGACTGAACGCTTCCAGTGGTAAGTGTACCATCCGAGTTAATATGCACACTAACATTGCACAAAACAGACTTTCGGGCTACAACTAGACTGGTTAGGAGTGCAGCATGGAAAGCGTGAACTGAGACACTGAAGAACCAAAACTTACTAGCTAGACATAGCAGACAACTGCAGCTGAGAACTACGGCTGTGCTAAGTAGCGAACTCTTCATTCAGAGGCGAGAAAGCCCTGAAACTACCAGCTTGACGGATATATTTTTCCGAAAATGGCAATTACGATGTAATTAAGCTGGCTAAGTTGAGTGCATAAATGTAGTCATTTGTTAGTTGACGACTGATAGATACTGGTAAAGGGTGCATACACTGGAAACATGGAGCGGGACATTTGCTTCAGAATGCTGATTTATGTAGACATATGTGGTAATTTTCTGTAGGTGCCATGTTCTGTTTAACCTGCCGATAGTGGGGATGATCTCACTTAAGCTTAGATCTACTATTGCCCGCTCGGACTTTCAAACATGACTAGATGGCGTAATGTAGGATTAATGTGAGAAAGCCGCAGTATGAAAAAGATTTCATTGTGAGACGATATGAGCTGCAAGTGGGTCAGTTTAAAAATGTGGCTTATGCTGTGGTTTACTAGATTCATATGGTCAAGAATGATGCAAAGGTTATTGCAAGATTCTTTAGTCTGTCCACATCCATTAGGTTGGATGGTGATGTGCATCCTAGGCGGACCCCTACATGGGTGATCCCCGCGAAAGTTATGTATTCCAGGGGTGTTGGAAATGGGGTATGGCTTCAGCAGGTTTGGGCTGCTGTTGTGGGTGGGGGGCGGAAGGGATGGGGTTATGTTTTAATCAATGGACCAAACTGCTCGAGATGCATTGCTAAAATCCAAACTGATGTTTGTCACTGCACAGAGATATCTGCTTATGTGACCAGTCAATTGTGCGCTGGAGGGGATGTCACAGGGATCAAACAACTAGAGACTATTGTCTATTTTTATGGTGCCAATGGCTAAGAGCACAACAAACGACCAATCACTAAACCTACTCACATGGAACATACGGGGTTTCACCGACCCGAAGAAAATTAGACAAATATTTGCATGCTTAGACCGATGGCATATTGATATCGTATTACTGCAGGAAACACATATAGATCCATGTTCACACACCCGGGTGGGCCGCCGCTGGGCAGAAACTGTTCATACTGCTAGTTACTCTTCTTATTCCAGGGGGGTCACGATATTAGTGAAAAAAGGGACAAATTTCAAAATTGAAACTACAATGGTGGATCAGCAGGGTCTATATGTCATAGTTAAGGGACTGTTACGTGGGCAGCGACTGACACTTATTAACACGTATGGCCCAAACACTGACGCACCTGACTTCTACCATGACATCTGGCAACAATTAAACGGAGAGCCTGATAGGATCTTACTTTGGGGTGGAGATCTGAAACTAGCCCTTGACGATCACTTGGACAGATTAGGCATCACTACCGAACCCCATAGAAAGGCTCAAGCAAAAGTACTGGATATTATGATGGAAATGCAGCTCCAAGATGTCTGGAGGACAAGAAATCCGAACATTAGGGAAGCGACACACGCATCGGCGGCACATGGGAGTTGGTCGCGCATGGACTATTGGTTAGGATCCAGGGAGGTGCTCCTATGGACCCAGAACATAAAACACATGCCCAAAACTCTTTCTGATCATAACCCCATTAAATTGTCACTCCAGATACCAAATTATGTGCCACCGCCTTACAGTTGGCGTTTCAATGCTACAGCGCTCGTAGACTCGGTTTATGCTGAGACCATAGAGAAGGCTATTAGAGAATATTTCCTGCTAAATGAACCATCCACGGATAATGCGGGCCTGTTGTGGGAGGCGTTTAAAGCCACGATAAGAGGGGTTTGTATGAGTACTACAGTGGGGATACTGCGAGATATTAGAGCGCAGCTAACAAGGTGCGAGAGTAAACTTCACTCGCTGGAACAACAATATGATAGCACGACCGACCCTACCATTCTTAGGGAGATTCGGCAAACACTATCGGAGCACCAATCCTTTGCCCAAGATGAGATTAAATATATAACTAAACGTCCAATAGCTAGAGCATATGGAGAGGGAGGTCGCCCTGGGAGGATATTGGCATCCAAAATCTGTGAAGGCCGCAAAGCCCAAACTATATTGCAGATAAGGAACAAAGATGGGACTGTAAGCACGGATCCCATGGGCAATATGCAAGGCTTTGTCCAAGCGTATGGTGACTTATATCAATCACGTCCGATTGCCTCCCCAACTGAAATACTCCGATACTTAGATGAAGTAGCCATTGCATGGCTTTCTGATAATCAAAGAGCCTACTTGTCCTTACCAATCACTGTGGAGGAGGTTACCGAGGTGATCCGATCGCTGCCAAATGGTAAAGCACCAGGCCCAGACGGATTCACATGTGAATTCTATAAAGCCTATAAAGACATATTAGCGCCACATCTTGTCGCGATGTTTGGAGCTGCCTTTGATGAAAATATTCTCCCGCCAACCCTACGAGAAGCAATGATAATTGCGCTTCTCAAACCCAACAAAGACCCCGAGATATGCGACTCATACAGGCCGTTATCACTAATAAATGTGGACTCCAAGATTCTGGCCAAATTACTTGCCATACGGCTGCAGCCACTTATGACTAAGCTAGTCCTCCCGGACCAAGCTGGTTTTATACCAACTAGAGCCACCACGCACAATACCAGAACACTGTTCGCTGTCTCGCATTATCTAATCGCGAACACGAAGGCAGTGGCGGTCATGCTCGATGCCGCCAAGGCCTTCGATTCTATTGAATGGCCTTACTTAATAACCGTACTTCACCGGATGGGCTTCCCTTCCCTGTTCATACAATGGATACAATTGCTATATACACAGCCAGTTGCTAGGGTTAAGGTAAATGGATATATTTCGGAGGCATTCCACATAGAACGTGGAACGCGGCAGGGATGTCCGCTGTCCCCCTTACTGTTTGCCTTAGCCCTCGAACCACTTGCATGTAAGGTAAGGCAGAATCACCATCCCTCTGCACTGCAATTTCCGAGCCGACCCCTACATATTTCCCTGTACGCTGACGATATGCTATTATATGTTCGAGATCCTGAACGACATCTTGACCCATTGCTGCGAACCTACATTAAATTTGGGGGGCAATCAGGACTGCAAATAAATTGGGAAAAATCATCTATCATCCCACTGACAGACACTACCTTACCACATGCGACTGAATTCCCACTAGAATGGCAAACAGATCCAATCCGATATCTAGGGGTGTGGTTTCACAGAGATACAGAGCTGGTTATAAGAACAAATTATGATAGAGTAGTTGATGCACTGGAAGACAAAGTTAAACTATGGATACAGCTCCCATTATCGACCGCGGATCGAATCGCGATAGTAAAGATGGTATTGCTTCCTAAACTACTCTATTTATTCAATAACATACCCATCCAACCACCAAGGGAAGTATTCAAACTAATAACATCAGTAGTACTGAAACTAATATGGGCAGGTAAGCAGGCGCGGATTGGCTTGGCAACTCTGACTCTGCCCTATTCTTAAGGTGGCTTAGGAGTACCAGACTTCTTGCTTTACTACTTATGTGCCCAAGCGCAATATGCTACCTACTGGTACCATGCCATTCTATACTTGACGCATGCGGCTATTGAGGAAGGGGACCCTCTACCAATCCCTCTGACTGCAATCATCACACATTGTAGGCCACCATTACACGAGAAAGACAAACACTATTAATGCTACAAATGCAGTGTGACAACAATTGGGCCGTCTATCACACAAATTGCCGTTCTATGCCCCAGCACTACCACTGCACCATCATCCTTATCTATCAGTCACTGGAGAGGATGTAGGGATGGGTCTGCTGCACCAGGTGGGGTTGGTAACGATGGGTGACTTGAATCGTAATGGGGTATTCATCACAAACCAAGACCTAGCATATATACAGAATCAGACATTATTTTTCCGATTTACTTTCCACAGACTCCAAGGGGCAATCAAAAAGTTATATCCGGATTATCCCAATGAACCACCGACCCTCAACACACTGCAACTTATCCTGACATCGCAAAGCACCGCACACCTAGTCTCCCGACTATATAAAATGGCACAAGCAGAAATAAATCACACTACAACCAAAGCGCAAGTCAGATGGAATGCCATGCTGGAGTCCCCCCTAACGGAGGAAGATTGGGAAACTGCTTGCACACTGATCCAGATGCTTACACCTAATGGTAATTTGCGCATCATTCATTTTAAATATTTACATCAGGAATATTATACACCGGTACGTTTGTACAAATGTGGCCTGAGAATGGAGGCGAAGTGTAGACGGTGCGGATACAGTGAGGCAGACTTCATACATCTGGCATGGCACTGCGGGAAAATTCATCAATACTGGGTGGAAATCACGACAACAATGTCGGAAATGGTAGACCGTGTTACTGAAGGCAGCATCCGGGGATGTCTACTCGGGTTGTTGGATGGGCTCCGGGCTACGAAACGTAAGTTCTGTATGGTGGCGCTATTATTAGCCAAACGCAGGATATCCATGTATTGGGAAAGCAAACAGGTGCCAACAGTTAAGCAGTGGCTAAGCGATATGTCATATTGTCAAGATACATTACGTACGTTCGAAGAGGAGTTGCCAGCGCGCTCTAGGCCTAAGGACTACTGGGAGTATTCAACAAAGTACTTAAGTAACCATGCTGATGATTAATGTGGTTGATATGATGTGATCCTGCATAGACTTTACCTTTCATGTGTAACTATGTATAATATGAGCAGATACTGTACAAACATAATGTTTACCAATTAGACGATGAATGCAGAAGTGGAATGGTCAGTTTTGTTCCTTTTTGCCGGTTGTTTAACTACAGCACTATTGTACTTTTACTATGAAAAACTAATAAAAAGATTTTTTTTTTTAAAAACAGGCTCTAGGAACGGTCGTCCCTTGGAAAGGGTTTTGGTGTTCCACCACTGCAGAGAGCGATGAGTTCGACCATCTACCAACACTAGGTCTATTAAGTGACCTTGAGCCTGGTTCCATTGACGTGATAAGCACTCTTGCAGCGGACGCATTTGAAGTCTTGCATGGGGGACTATTTGGAGAAGTGTGGCTCAATGATTAGAGCGGCAGATTGTGATGCAGAAGTCTTGCCCGGGACCAGGGTTCAATTCCCTCCTCGGCGGGTCTTGGGCTCAATTTCCTCAGACCTGATAATTCTCGCCTCTGTGCCTATTCTAATCATGAGTCCCACTCTGCAACTCTGGGCAATAGCTTGCTTAATCTCCACAACGGCCCCAACAACGCTAGGATGCCTGGCTTCACCTTGGGGGTGCCCAGGAGTGGGCACTTCACAGGGAAAGGCCAGGAAGGGTTCCTTAGCGGTATTCGTACAAGCTTCGAGATGCCTCCGTGTAGTCGTGCGCTATACAAATATGTAATTATCATTTACCACTGCCTAGCACTTGGTGAACACCCTTGGTGCTGTTGTGACTCCGAATGGGAGTACTTTGAACTGGTAGTGCTGCCCGTCTATTACAAACCTGAGATACTTCCTGTGAGCTTTGTGAATGGGAATGTGGAAGTATGCGTCCTTGAGGTCTAGAGTAGTCAGGAAGTCGTTTTGTGACGAGAGGAAGGACTTGCTGGAGTGTGACCATGTGAAAATGGTCTGACTATGTATATGTTTAGCGGTCTGAGGTCTAAAATAGGCCTCTGAGAGCCGTCCTTCTTTGGGATTAGAAAATATAGAGAGTAAACCCCCTTGTTTTGCTGGTGCAGAGGAACTAGTTCTATTGCACTTTTTTCTAGCAGAGATACTACTTCTTGCTTTAACAGTGACAGATGTTCTTGTGACATTGGACGCCGTTTGGGTGGTATGTTTGGGGGGGTAGATGTTAATTCTAGACAGTAACCTGAGTGAATAATTTGCTGCACCCACCTGTCTGATGTGATGTGATGTTGATCCATGCAGGCAGGAATCGTTGGAGTCTTCCCCCCACAAGAGTGGAATGTTGGGGGAGAAGGGGAGGAAAGTCATTGGGTAGGGGTGGAGGCAGAGCGGGAGGTGTTGTTCTTGCCTCTGCCTTTGTTGTTGTTACCCCTGTAACCCCCTCTCTGGTAGCCATTGGTGAATGTGGATTGGCCAGGGGTTTTGTAGGAAGAGGAGGGACTTTCTGAGGAGTAGCCTCTTGCGTTGCCTCTGTACGATGAGCGACGAAAAGAACGTCTGGGAGCTTGCTGCTGCAAGGCTCCCATAGATTTTGCAGTGTCGGTGTCTTTCTTCATTTTTTCCAAAGACACGCCAACATTTGGGCCAAATAGGTGTGTTTCATCAAATGGCTGATTAAGTATGGAGTTTTGCACCTCAGGTTTAAAACCTGAAATACGTAGCCAGGCATGTCTACGTAGTAGGGTGCTGGTATGGATTGCCCTTGAGGCAGCATCTGCAGCGTCTAGGGCACAACTGATGGAAGTATTCGTGATATTTTTACCTTCCTCTATAAGTTCATTAGCCCTGTTCTTGTATTTGTCTGGTAGGTGCTGCATTGGGGACTCTAGTTCATCATAATGTGCCCTGTCGTATCTTGCCAGCAAGGCTTGGGTGTTGGCAATGCGCCAGATGTTAGCTGCTTGTGCCGCAGTTCTTTTGCCAGAGGCGTCAAGGAGTTTAGATTCTTTGTCTGGTGGCGAGGCTTCACCTGTTTGGGAATTAGCACGTTTACGTGCATTGAATACCACTAAAAAATCGAATTGTGCCGGCCCGTTAATATAAGCTGGGTCTGAAGGGGCAGCTTTATATTTTCTCTCAATGCAGGGATTGAGGACCCTAGCTCTAACGGGGTCCTTAAACATTTCTGTTGCGTGCTTGATGACGCCCTTAAGCATTGGTAAGATGGTTGTAGACCTTTGTTGTCAAAGGTGTCTAATAGGAAGTCTTCCTCCACTGCGTCAGTGTGTAAGTCCACCCCATGATATTGTGCAGCCCTCTGGACTAGCAGGTTAAAACCTAGGGTGTCCTCTGGTGGGGAAGGTCTGGAAGGATAGGCATCATCCAGTGGGACATAAGGCACATCAGGGGTGTTGTAATCGTCTCATGGATTAGGTGACTGAGGGAGACTATTAGCCTGTGGTGGGTAATGTGCACCCCCACCTTCATAATAAGAATCTGTGTGTACGTCATTGTCTGGATTAGGAGATGGTGTAGGTGAATGATGTGGTGGAGGAGGTGTATGAGTAGGAACAGTATGGAGAGGTGGAGCAGAAGGGACCCTTAGTGGAGAAGTTGCAATGTCTCTCTTCTTTGCAGGGGGAGGAGGTGCTGGCGCCTCAAGTGGTCTCTTCTTGGAGCTGAGAGTCAATTGTCCCGTTTTGGGATCCTTTACAACAGTTTTTTGTTGTGGATCCAGTGTAAAAAGCTCTTGTGAGCCAGGTAGATCCTTTGGCGTCAAAATTTTCGGCCCGTAGGTTTTTTAGGCACAGAGTCGGCAGTTGGCTTAGGAGTGACACATTTCGAAGTTTCTTTTGCGGGAACATGTTTTTTCGGTTCCGAGGGTTTTTTCGGCTCCGATGCATGTGAATAGCTTTGGCTGATTTTTTTCTCGGGTCAGAGTGCGGTTTCGGTGTCGATGAACCGCTGCCAGTCTACGGCGCTGTGTGCTTGGGTGTCGAAGCAACAGTCGACGTGGAAGAGGAACATGACTTTTTCTTCGGTGTCGGTACTGGGTCGACACCGGAAGTAGGCTGCCTCGAGCCCGAACCGCCTGAAGGCTTTGTGGTCTTCGAAGGCGGGGCGTTAGAAGCAGTGTCTCGGTGTGCACCCAAGCCCGAAGGTGAGGGTGTGACCGAAGCCTTTTTATATGGTGTTGAGGAAGGGGTGGGGTTGATGGTCTTACTTACGACCCGTTGAGCTGGAGTGACCTCCTCTACGTCGGAGTCTTCGGCATCTGATGATCTGATACTCTCTTCGCGTGCTGGTGTTCTGGCACGTCGACGCCTTCGAAGATGTCGTCGGGAATCGGAGCGGACAAGCGAGCCATAGTTCTTCGAGCTCGTCGGTCCCGGATCGTCTTCTTGGAGCGGAATGAGGCACACGCTGAACAGTCTTTGGCCTCGTGCTCCGGTGAAAGGCACAGGTTACACACCTCATGTAGGTCGGTGTGGGGAAACTTGTGGGGAAACTTCGACCCACATTGAGGACACTTCTTAAATGGCGTCCTTTCCATGAGCCAGAAAGTGAGGCCTAGGTAGGCCCGAAGACCTTCGTCGACAACCGAAATCGAAGACTTTCCATCACTCACAAACACATACATGAACAGAGAAACGCTTTTGCATGGCAGCAGCAGAGCAGGAATCTGGCTATGGACACTGGAACCAGAGAACCATGATTCCCAACGAGTAGTCAGGCAGAGCAGCAAGAGCAGGTTTGAAAAGGGAAAGACCCCCGTAAATCCCTCTCCCAGCTTCTTGGTAGCACTGGAAACACAGCCCTAAAAGAAGCTGGGACACAGCTGGGGATCCTGCCCTGCTGCAGCTCTGTGCAGCTTCTCACTGGCCTCAGGGTTGCACTGATGTGCAACCTGACACACAAGTTACTTACATTCGGTAACGATATATATGTAAGAAACATTAGTTAGTGTTAGATTCCTTACCTTAGAATATCCCCAGGCGTCAGACTGGATCCGGAAAGTTTTCGTCAGCAGTACTCCTGCGTGTCGGTAGGCATCGTCCTGTGGCTCCGCGTCCATCGTCGTGGTCGCCGGAATGACATCGCTGGAGTACTTTCCACGCCAGGAACGCAGAGCCATGCAAGAAACCGACACTGGTGCCATGAAACTAGGGCCCGAACAGGGAAAGTCCTTAACCCTAGATATCGGTACGCAGAACGGGGAGGATGGGTGGAGCGGTAAGGAATCTACCACTAACTAATGTTTTTTACAGATATATTGTTACCGAAGCTAAGTAACTTGTGCATCTGAAAGAAATAGGTTTGTGTTAGATTCCTTACCTTAGCATAGATACCCCAGCAATATCATCCCCGGTGGTGGGTCTGTGAACCAAAATCCCACCAGAAAGTCCTGGAGAACAGAACGGCCAAAGAAGCTGTCTCTCCAGACTTGGCTGGCCAGGCAGTAATGCTTGCCAAACTTGCGCAGCGAGGCTCACGTAGCTGGCTGACAAATGTCCTGCAAAGGGACTCCCCGTCCCAAGGCAGTAGTAGCCGCCATGGCACCAGTGTACTGGGCGCGCAGCCCCACAGGAGGCTCCTTTTTAGCCAAGGAATAACACATCTTGATGCACAAAACGACCCACCGAGAGATGGTCTGCTTGTGCACCGCCCATCCCTTCTTAGCACCCACGTCGCCAACAAAGAGTTGGTCGTCCACCCGGAACTGTTGTGTGCGGTTCAGGTAAAAAGAGAGCGCACGTTTTAGGTCCAGACGGTGGAGCCTCTCTTCCTCTTTCGAGGGATGCAGAGGTGGAAAGAAGGTGGGCAAGGTAGTAACCACCTTGGGTAGAAAAGAAGGACGAGTCCTCAGAACAACTTTGTCAGGATGGGCAGAGAGGAAAGGAGGCTTAGAAGAAAGAGCCTGGAGCTCACTCACTCTTCTGGCAGAGGTGATGGCAACCAGGAAAGCAGTCTTTAGAGTCAGAAGATGTAAAGGACAGTTATGGAGCAGCTCAAAGGGAGCACACATTAGGTAGGTTAACACCAGATTCAAGCCCCACTGAGGCATGACAAAGGGAACAGGAGGAAACATTCGAGTAACGCCTTTCAAGAATCTATTTACAACAGAGGACTTGAAAATAGAAGGCTAATCAGGAAGCCTCAAGAAGGCTGAAAAGGCCGAAAGATATCCCTTGATAGTGCCCAGAGCAGAGCCCTGCTGGGCCAGGGAAAGAAGAAAGAGGAGAACCACTGAAAGAGGGGCAGAGAGGGGATCCACAGCCTTTGCTGTGCACCATGCCACAAATTTGTTCCACCTGTAGGCGTATACCATTTTTGTGGAGGGACGCCTGGCTGCCAGAATGACATCACAGACTTCAGGAGGCAAGTCAAATGGCATAAACTGTCGCCGCTCGATCTCCATGCATGTAGGTGGAGGCTGGACAGGTTCGGGTGGGGGACCGTCCCCTGTTGCTGCGACAGAAGGTCCTCCTGAAGAGGCAGTCGAATCGGGAGATCGATTGACAGACTGAGTAGCTCAGCATACCAGTATCTTCGTGCCCAATCCGGAGCCACAAGGATGACTTGGGCCCGGTCGCGCCTGATCTTCTTCAGCACTTTGGGCAGAAGTGGTATAGGCGGAAAAGTGTATAACAGACCACAACTCCACTCGCGATGAAAAGCGTCTCAGCGCGAGTGCCGCATTGGAAATTCCATCGCGCAGCACTGATGACATTGCGCGTTCTCGTCGGTGGCGAATAGATCTAACCAAGGCTCTCCCCACTGCTGAAAGAGACCTTGCGCCACGTCAGAGTTCAGACACCACTCATGATCCATCATGCACCTATGGCTGAGTTTGTCTGCCCTGGCATTCAGGGAACCTGCCATGTGTTTAACCCCCAGGGTGATGCCCAGATGTTCCAGCCTTGTCCAGAGGTGAAGAGCCTCCTGCCATAGGGTCCACGACCCCACCTCGCCCTGTTTGTTGCAATACCACATGGCGGTGGTGTTGTCCGTGAGCACCTGCACTACACTTCCCCGGACAGAGGGAAGGAATGCTTTCAGTGCAAGCCGGATCGTCTGCGTCTCCAGAAGGTTGATATGGAGCCGGGACTCCGCCGGAGACCAGAGGCCTCTGATCTCCGCCTCTCCCATGTGCCCCCCACCCCCAAATCCCAGGAAGGACGCATCGGTCACCACTGTGTGCTCCGGTTGGGGAAGGGAGAGGGATCTACCACTGACCCAATCGCGGTCCGTGAGCCACCAATGCAACTGTCTCGCAGTGCCCTCCGAGATCAGGACGCGGTCTGACAGGTTGCCCTGATGCTGTGCCCACTGGAACTTCAGGTCCCTCTGCAGAGCCGGCATCCGCCACCTGGCGTGATATACCAGCAGGATGCAGGAGGCCATCAGTCCCAGAATCTTAAGGGCCAACCTGACCGAAACTCAGGATGAAAGCTGAAAGATCGGCATCAGAGCCCGAAGATCCTGAACCCGCTGCTCGGGAGGATAAACCCGAAACTGCACAGACTCCAGAACCGCTCTGATGAAGAGGAGCTTCTGGGAGGGGCTCAGGTGAGACTTCGGCACAATGATGGAGAACCCCAGCGAATGCAGGAGGTCGGCCGTGGTCTGGAGGTGGGAGACTACTGTTTGGGGCGAGCCCACCTTCAACAATAAGTTGTCGAGATAGGGGAAGACTGGGACCCCTGATCTGCGCAGATGAGCTGCGACCACCGCCATCACTTTCGTGAACACCAGAGGGGCACTGGTGAGGACGAAGGGGAGCACGGTAAACTGAAAGTGCTCGTGGCCTACCGTGAACCGCAGGTAATGCCGATGGGCCGGCAGGACGGGAATATGGAAATAAGCGTCCTGCAAGGCCAACGCTACCGTCCAGTCTCCAGGGTCTAGGGCAGCCAGAACCTGAGCGGACGTCAGCATTTCGAACTTCTCCTTCCTCCTGAACGCTCCTGAGGTCCAAGATAGGGCGCAGGGCCCCCTTTGACCTTCTTGGGAACCAGAAAGTAGTGGGAGTAACAACCCCGCCCTACTTCTGGGCCAGGAACGCGCTCAATGGCGCTCTAGGCCAAGAGGGCCGTAACTTCCTCCTGCAGAAGTTGCAAGTGATCCCCCGACATGCGGTGGTACTGCGGTGGCATGGCTGGAGGGGTCGACTTGAAGGGGAGGGAGTAGCCCCTTTGGACGATTTGAAGCACCCACCTGTCCGAAGTGATGGTGCGCCAATGGAGCAGGTGAAGGCGAACTCTGCCTCCCACTGGTGTGGAATGGGCCTGAAAGCTCGGACTAGGAAGGATTTGAGGCAGATGCTGCGGGAGCAGATGTGGACTGACCGGCTCTGGCCCCCTGCTCCGCCACGGCGGAATGCACATCCGCGACTGCGTTGAGGTTGGTCCTGTGGCTGGATGAAAGTGCGGGGGTGCCCCTTCTGTGGCCATGAAAGGAACGAAAAGCAGGAATTTGCTGGCGCTGGGCTGACAGGCCCAAAGACTTGGCCGTAGCCCTGGAGTCCTTAAAGGTCTCCAGCGCGCTCTCTGCCTTCTCGCCAAAGAGGCGACGGCCATCAAAAGGCATGTCCATGAGAGTGCTCTGGACATTCCCTGAAAAGTTGGTGGACCTCAGCCACACAAACCGCCACCATTGTTGCAATCACTCTGCCTAGCAAGTCCGTGGTGACAAGTCCACATTGAATGGAGTACCGTGCTGCATCCCGCCCCTCAGCAAGAGCCTGGGCAAGCCATGTCTTGGCCTCCTCCGGACACTGGGGCAGCACTTTTGCCACCGTATCCCACAAAGAGTGGGTGTAATGGCCCAAAAGGCATGCAGTATTAATGGACCGTAACCCTAGACAGACTGAGGAAAACAGTTTCTTGCCAAACTGTTCCAGCCTTTTGGATTCCCGGTCCAGGGATGCTGTAGGGAATGCGGTTTGGGACGTGGAGGGCTGGATAACCAGACTCTCAGGGGTGGGGTGGGTGGACAGAAAGCAGGGGTCTCCCGGAGCTGGGCGGTGGCGCCATGCCATGTTCGGATCCACAGGAGGGACTGTGGTGGGCTTGGGCCAAGTGCCCATCAGAACGTCAGTGAGGGCCTCATTAAACTGCAGCAGAGGCTCCGAAGAGCTTACTGGCGGTTGAAGCACCTCGGTGAGGAGGTTAGTCCTCACAGCCGCTGCAGGAAGTTCAAGGCCCAAGGCCTTCGCCGCCTTGCGCAGCACCACAGCATAAGTTGCTCCCTCCTCCGTAGCCACAGAAGGAGGAGAGAGAAAACCAGTGTCAGGCGATGTGTCTAGACCACTGGCCTCCCCAGCTTATCTGCCCAGTCCTGACTTAACTGACACTGCTGTGCCAGAGGGTCATAAGACCCCTCCCAGTCCTCCCCTTCATACATGTCCTGATAAACAGGCAAAAATGACGGAGCCAGGGCATCGGTGAAAAGCTCACCGGTCGGCGTCCGAGACGGCGCAGAGCGGTGCCGCTCCGATGCCGAGTCCGGGCCGGGGCTGAAACTGGGGATGGCGTCGTCAGAGGACGGCACCGGAGGTGGCACCGATAGGGTCGGTGCCAGCGGAAGAGTCATAAGGTTGACCGGGATCCAGGCCTGGATCCCACGGGGTCCTGCGAGGTCGAGGCCGAACCCGCTGGAAGCACAGGGCCAGGACCCCCCCGTTGAACTCACGGGGCCCGAAGGCACGCCAGCAGGCCTTGACGGTGGGAAGAGTCCTCATGGCCACGATGAAGTCTCTAATCTGCTCCGGAGTCGCACTGAGCCAGGGACCGGAGGGTGATGGGCTGGATGGGGGCGGCGTCACCTGAACCCTCGGCCGAGTCACGCGACCGGCGAGGGGAGAGGTTTCTTCGCCTTCATTTTGCCATGCCTCGACATATCCGTGTGCGAGGACTTGGATCCAGACGAACTGTGATGACTGAGGCTCCACGATCGGTCCCTCGACTTGCTCCTCGACCGGGACCTCGAGCGGCACAGAGCCAACTGCCGGAGCTCGAGGAGCTTACAGGAACGCTACCGCCTAGCCTTCGACGTCAAGGCCCGGCAGTCGGGACACGACTTGTCACCATGGTCGGCCCACAAACAGTAGAGACACCGGTGGTGGGGGTCAGTAACCGACATCAGTCGGTGACAGGCGTCACACGGCTTGAAACCGGGCACCCCTACTGGCACCAGGAATCGCGTCGACTTCGAAAAAGATATCTAAGAATTTCCAAAACGTTAGTAAAAAAAATGACTACGGGTACGCTCTTCCCGGATCTGCGCTTGCTGGCACGGAAAAAAGAAGAACTGACGTCAACGCGCAAGGGTGGCGTCTAAGTACTCCAGCGACGTCATTCCGGCGACCACGACGCCGACAAAAGACGCGGAGCCACAGTACAACGCCTACCGAAGCGCAGGGGTAGTGCTGACGAAAACTTTCCGGATCCAGTCGGACGCCAGGGAATATTCTAAGGTAAGGAATCCAACACTAACGTGTTTCTTTCAGATAGCCCCATTTTAGCAAGTAAACTGTTCTGCCTGAGGCATGCACAGAATATCAGCCTAAATAAAATAGATTGTGCCCTTGAGATAGGATCGTAGTTGAATTATACCACTCAGAAATGCACATCCAATTCCAGAGTGTTGTGTTTCTAAACAACACTCTGTAGATGGGTCTTTACTCTGCCACCTCAGCCCCTTCCTCCTTTCATCAGGAGCCTGTCTGTAGTTAAGGCTGTAAGGGCTGAACTGAACAATGGTAGTGTGCATGAAAATACAAAATGTGTGTTTTCATGAGCACTGCAAAATTAAATGATGCACAGTGTTGGGACTCAGACAGGCAAAGACAGTCAGTTGACTGGGGGTGAGTGCTTGCAATGTTCAACACTCCGTCCATCATCCCCTTTGGTTTTACTAGGTGGACTACAGCACTTACTGTCGTCCTATTGCAGTGACATGTTGACAACGTGCCTCTAGGTCTGCCACCCAGCCCAGTCTAGCAGCTTTCACATTTTGGCCTGACATGGCGAAATAAACCCATCTCAGTTTTAGAAGGAACTTTTGTTGTAAATATGTGCTTTGTACAACTTTACTCATGTCGTATGAAAATTGTAATATAGTATGTATACTAGACATCAGTTCGTATTTATGAATTATAACATTTTCTGAGCAGCGTGTCACATAACATCAAAGGGGAGTGCGGGGCAATTATTAAAATGTCCAGGGGTGTTAGCTGGTGGGACCGGTTGAATTAGTCCTGATGTAAGGATTTGGGGATGGTGTTTGTGATTGAGCACGGTTGAAAACTTTGCATTGTGGGGCAGGTAGTCATTACGCTGGGAGTCAAACATTGGTTCACGAGGAGAGGAGGGGTTATGACATATGGTTTGAAAGCTCAGAAAGATCAGGAAGGCAGGTACTACATTCAATAAAAGTGTAGGAGTATAGACATGAAGAAATATGAAGGTATGTGAACAGAAGGTTAAATATGGAAGTTGTGGTATCGGGTTACAGGAGATTTAGGTTTGTTGATACCGACTTGGGCTTGAATTACTGTACGGTAGAGCAGAAGCAGCAATGTGAAGTACTTAGCTTATGGGACCCCTATGACATTGATTGGGTTACTTAGTGTTACGGTTTTAGAGTGATAACGTTGCTTAAGGGCTGGTCATAATACAAGGCATGGATTATAAATATTGAAAAAAAGCACAGAATGTATGTTGCAATGGCTTGGAGTTGCAATTTATTGATACAGGTTTTCTTATTTGTAGTGAAACCCCTGAAGAAGAACTCATTCAGAGCTCGAAATGCATTGGGTACCATATTATCAACTCCTGCCCAGAGAAAGGCTTGGATTAGCATATCTGAGGCATGAGAAGCATTTCAAGACATATTGCCTCACGTGTGATTGACCATCTGAAAATAAATGAAGTCATTATTATGTTTGAAGTATATGGATTAATTTGTTGATAACTCAAAAACAAAGCATTAATTAAAAAACGCTGTGCGCCCGTGCAAGGAACGTGAACACGGTCCTACTCTTCAAGTTGTTAACTTAAGCGTGAATCAGGGCGGATCACGCACTCTGGTTGCACGTGCAGCATTGTTCTAGAATGAGTACGTTCAAAACCACAAGGAACACAAGGTGTGCACAGTAACTTTCTAATGCAAATAAACCCTTCTGCCAAGTCAAAACCTTCCTTTTTAATATTTATGAGGCATTCAGAATGCCAATTATTAAAAAAAAGATGATGCATTCCTTTTGTTTGACATGTCTTGACAGTGAAAACTTGAAATTGTCGTTTTCACTGTGACAAGGTTGGTAGTTCCCTTGGCTCACGTGGAGTCACACTAACCAACGCACTAAGTTCTATTTGGGACCACCAAACATATAGTGCCCAAGGTACCAACTTAATTGTTACTTTAAACATGACTTAATGCTGACGTTGGATTTAAAGAAACTTTTAATGCAAATAAGACTTTAGAAAGCCAACAATTTCTTGCTCCAATAGTTCTAGTAGCTGCCGGTGGTTAACTACAGCAATTGTCACCTGAGACAGCCGCTGTCTTCCTGCCAGGTGGTGTGAAGCACTGCCATGAAAAGGAACAAAGGGTATGCTGGAGGAAAGAGGGGTGACCTCTCCTAACAGGATAGCCCAAGGGAAGTGGCCACATATGGCCCAGCTTAAAAAGAGCTACAGTCTCTGAAAGGGAAATGCAAGTAAATGTACATGTACTTATATAGCGCAAATCACCGACACGGTATCTAAGCGCTTGCTTAGGGAACCCGTCCTGGTATTCCCCTGTGAGAAACCCCGGCAGGGTGTCCACAAGGTGAAAGCCAGGCATCCCGCCGCGAGGGGCCGTAGTGGAGATTAAGCAAGCTATTGCCCAGAGTCGCAGAGTGTGACCCCGTGAGTCGAGTAGGCACCGGAGCGAGAATTGTCGAGTCCGTGGAATTTTGAGCCTGAGACCCGCCGAGGCGGGGAATCGAACCCTGGTCCACAGTCGATCTTAGCTTCCGGTTCTGCCGCCTCTAACCACTGAGCCACGCTCCTCCACTCCAGTCAGACCTCTGCATGCCTGCTCCTTTGTGCAGAACGGGTTGTCCAGTGCAGGTGGCTAATTATACTGGGCACACCTCAGGGGTGTGCCCATAGCTCTGAGCCAGGGAGAAGGATCATTTGTTATTTGGGTAGAGAGATGCACTGTGGGATTATTTAGTGTCCTACGCCCGAGGCAACGTCAGAAAGGGTAGGGTACCCCAGTGAGTGGTAATTGTAAGCCCACTGGCTAGGAAGTCCTCCCACAAACTCGAAATCGGCATACAAGTGCACCCCTGCCATCCAGCCTCAGAACTCTGCTGGACTCAGAAAGGATAGGAGGGGGACTGCACCTGCTGAACCTGTGGACCTCAGAAAGGCAGGCTACAGCCAGGAAAACAGCACCTGCTGCCCAAGACAGGAACTCAGAAGGAGAAGGGCTGCTCCTACTGTTGATTTCGTGGCGAGTAATGCTAAGGGCTGAACCTGCTCCCACTTGTGCCAAGTATCAGTAAGTGGACTCCAAGGACTAGTTGTCTAGCCTCCCGTTTAGCTTCAAGGTTAGCCTTGAACGCCATCAAGAATTAAGACTTCACTGCCCACTGGACTTTGCCTGTCCATTGACGTCGAGCCCAATGCTGGCCTGAAGCTGCAGAGGACCCGGATGACCTGACCGTAAAAAAAAAAAGAACCAGGAACGTTTCTAAGTGCAAAGATAACATCTTGAATGGGACCAACCCTGCACCTGCATCTGACCCCGAACTTGATTCGCGGTCGGCCTGAAACTATGACTTTGCTCAGGACCGTTGCTTTCGAGGCTCACAAATTATGGCCAAGAGTGATTTACTAACTTTTAGGAGTGAAAAGAAGTGAATTATGAAAATCGTGCAAAAATCTAACTAATGTTTCCTTTGTTGGATTTTTGTCCTTTTGGTGTCCATTTAAAGACAAAAACAAACATTTTTATAACTTGGAGTGGGATTTTTATTGTATAACGTTTCCTACTAATTGACTGTTTTGGCAGTGATAGATGCTTTACATTTGTTTTACTTTGAGTTAAGCCGGACTGCTCTGTGCCAAGGCTCTCTAGGACTGAGTCAAGATTTCATTTAAAGAAACCTAAGTGGACGTCAAACAAAATAGTGACATTATTACTTGGTGATGTATCACAATCACACCGAAAATTAATCCACTTTATCACAAAGATAAAGATAGCATGGGCACAGCAATCAAATATATGGTGTTTTTTTGCTTAAGATAGAGATTCAAACTCTCGTCAAGCTACTTCAAATAAAGTGAAGACAACAGTGAAATGTTTACGAGGTAAAAGGTCATAAAAATGTTGAATACAATGGCGATCACAGTTCATTGACATTGTTTCAGAGGTTACCTTTAAATCACCCCAATGGGACTTAAGAAAAGCCTCTTCTGGTGTTGGAATTTTACTACTAATGTTTTCTTATGTCCTCCCAATTTTTTAGTCTGAACACCATTTTTCCTTGACTACTATCAGCTCCTTCTCTAGGCCCTTGTGTTTTGGATCTTCACACTGCCAGTGGACAATGTAATGAAAGGATGAATAATTTTTTCCCAATTGCTAACTGTATTCAATGTCCTGCATGGAGCTCTCATCGGTTAAACATGGGGCATTAAACAGAGGGGCCAACTATGATAACAGATTTATACTCTGAAATAGAGTGCACAGCTTTATAGGCGTGTTGAGACTGAAGTGATGCTTAGCAGTTCATCCTGGCTGGAGTCCAGCAATGCACCCTCACACTTCACTTTTTTCTGAGAACACCTGCCCATGTCTGAATCTCTTACCTAAGTGGCAAGATCTCAGTTGTGAAAGCAGCTGAGGAAAATATTTTAAAAATGAGAGGGGAACCTTTTTCTGCTAAACAAAACCCAGCAAGTGCTTAAGCTGTACTGGCAGGAAGTCCAAAGTTTGGTTGGATCGGATAAAGCATAAACAGGCAGGATGAGAGACAATTTTTGTTTTGTTTGTGAGCGCATTTCAAATCTTTTGTTAGCCAATTTGGCAGTTGGAATTTGAGGCACTGGAACTTTTCTACATTTGAGATGCAGTAAAGTTTATCATACAGAATGTGGTAAGAAAGGTATTTTACCGTTCAGGCTATAGTTACATCCAAACCTTTTCCCGCAATATTTCTAGGTTGTTTTTGGCTAAGAGTAATAACAGAAAATGTCTTTCATGGAGTGCAAAAAGGCAAATGTAGATTTCCTTATGACAACAACACAATGTGCTGTTCCTCACAGTGGCATGAAAACCTCAGTTTATTAATTCACCAAAACTTTCCTTTATCATCAGCATTATGCTTCCAAGAATGTGAAGTACCAATGATGTCCCCACATAATACCGTAGTATTTAATGTCAAATAATTTTCATGCATCATAATTGACCGCTTAGCATCTTGGAAAGTTACTAGACGAAAATTACAGTAAAGGTAATGCACACAGATTGAGAATTAGTTTCAACAAATAAACTGGTCCTTCTCAGAGTTGGTTCAAGTTCACTCAGTGATTTTAGTGAACTCTGCCACACCTTGTAGTATGAAGGCCTTGTACACTGTAAAGTGGTCAACATGTTAGTTCAAATGCATGCATCACATTCAAGTTTCACTGGAAATGTATGAATTAAATTATGTAAAAGTAACAGAGCTCGGGTTAACAAATCTGTGGGACAGAAGGAAAGTACCTGGATAACATGAATGTTCTTAAAGAGTATACTTACGCTGTAAGCAAAAGCAGTTCAGTATTTATGTGCCACTTACCATTCGGCGACAAGGTCACGGCGGGCATAGAGTGCATACTTGGCTCTGCAATATACTTGAAATCAACTGGAATGTCCCTATAAAAAAATCATAAAGCGGAAAGTGAGCTATGTATTAATGTATAGCAAAATTAGTGTATAATCAATTACATTTGTGAACTTCATGCCCTTAAAAACACTGAATCAAGGTAAATGATGATGAGATAACTGACGTTGTAAAACTTGAAAAGATGGGTTTTTAGCCACTCTGCAGGCATGCCAAATCACAAAACACTGAACAGTATCAGGTTACTGATCAAACGTCATTTTTTCTAAAAGATGGTCTCCCCAAGAGTTCACAATTGTGAGTAACCAGAAATCTTCTAAAAGCAAAAATGAAATCTAAAACTTATAGGCACACAGCTCTATTAAATAGTGGAGTGCATTGCAGCATTTTAGTCTTTACCCAAGATAATTATAATAATCCACATTTCTAAAGCGCACAATCACCCGTTAGGGTCTCTAGGCGCGGGAGGCCGTCGGGAAGATTAAGCAAGCTATTGCCCAGAGTCACATGGTGCTGGGCTAATCTGCCGCCGGTGCAGGGGAACGAACCGTGATCCCCAGATTCCGGAGTCAGTCGCCCTAGTCGCGGCGCAACACCTCTTCCACTATCACAAGATCAGAATAATAGAGCCCAGTAGGAAACTTGCTATCACTTTGATAATGGGTTTGGATATATAAGCCTTTATAAATATTATCACCTTTTCTTCAAGTGCCATTCACAATACTTGCATTCTGCCAGTACTATTGAGCTATTCCGTTACCTCCATCTACAGCCCATCTACATTGTTTTATAAACCACTGTTTATTAATCCTGTTGCTTCTACGGTTGGATAGAGGTATTTCTTTTGCTTTATTCCATCTTTTATTTATCTCTAATTAAATTGAGAGCTAGTTCCTCACCCTGTCTTCTGATGACCATGAAAGAATAATCACTGGCACTTTTCTAGCCATGAATTCAATTACTATTTCTGATGCACTGGCAACCACATTTTTCAGCAACTGGGCTTGGAATGACCAACGACATTGCAACTTCGTATGTATTTTTTGGTGAATTCTAGCAGCATCATAATCCTTATGTCGACCTGCTACTACACTGCCACAATACTTAAATAATGTTGAATGAATCGGAGAACCAACCTTGCTGTTTCTACTTGAATAATAGTCTCCTTCCACATGCACTTGAGACCCCAACATGAGGTGGTCTCCAATGGTGTATGGCAAACTAGTCACTATTGTGGGCTGCAATTGTAAGCTTCCCATCTGAGAACTGCAGTAACCAGAGTAGCCACTTATCTCTCTTACTAGTCATCAGAACGCTTCTGTAAGTTATTTGCAGATGCTGCTAAGCATGTGGTTTGTCAGTTTCTGCCTTAGGTAGGTCCAGCTTATTTGAACAATTTCTTTCCTGTTTTAGAGATTCTCTTTGCTCTTTTTCCTTTGTTGACTAAAGGACTGTGCATTCATTCCATCTTGCAAGTTTGACGATAGAAAAAAAGTTAGTTACACTTTGTCATAATGCCAAATTATTTGTGAATGCAAAACCTTTGATACTGTAAAAAACATCTGTAAATCTATGGTTGTGGACCTGTGGTGTAGCTATTTCAGCATGAACAATGTCTTCTACTACTGGAATGTATATTATGGAAATGCATTTGCTTGCAAATTGACAAATGTGCATGCACGAATTGCTTGTTTGCTTATAAACATGGTTGGAAAGCTCTTGCAAAGTTAGCTGTAATATTCTTTTTTCCTATTAGGTTCCCTACATTTTGTCTATTGCAAGATATTGGTATATGTCCTCCCTTTCCAGTTTAACGCTATTGGTCTCTTTGTATTTTCTTTTTCAAACGTTGCTTTTACATTATTAAAACCAAACCCCATCGTAAAGTGATTACCCGGCTATTAAATTTACCTTTTTTGATAATACCTAATCCTGTCTAAGTATGTGCATGTCCAAATACCAGTTACTTAAAGATTCAAGTCTGTAGATACCCACTTCCATGAGGATGTCGATACGTTTTGCTGGGCACTCACTGATGAACAAGTTACTTACCTTCTGTAATGCCTTATCTGGTAGAGAATATCTAGCCCAAACAAAAGGAGTCTCAGGGGGGAAAAAAAGGGCACAGGCCGCCCCCCACTCAAACCATAACACACAACAATAGGCCTGTCTGATATTCGGCAGGACCGGTGACCGAGTACAGGAGACCCGACGATAGCGGGTTTTCACAATCAACACGTGATCTGTTGAGGACACGGGCATACTGATTGTAGGGGTAGCAGGTATGCGTGCGAAACGCTAACCCCAGGTGTGTGTTGTTATACAGTGGCAATAACAGTGGGCACCCCCATTTGCCCTGAAGAAGTTGCAGAAAGTACAAGCAACGAAACATGTTGGCACTATGACCAACCTGAGAGTACATATGGTGTGAGTCATTTTTATGTCAGAAGGTTTCACAGCCCAGAATAAATTATGAGTGGCCAGTGAACTCTTCTGTTTTAACTGTGTGAGATTCACTTTTCTTTCTCACTGGGGGTTTGTTGGTTTTGTGGTTTGTGTTAATTGTGCACGAAGCACAGCAAGGGCAATACGCTGTCTTGTTTTGTTAGGAATTATCAGCAGATTGTGGGGCTGATATCGAGAAAACACTGTTACATGTTGTCAGTTTTTTTCTGTTCCCTTTTCCCACTGTTATGAGAGTGAGTCACCAATGATGATAATTGGGTATACTGGCAATTGTGAGTCAGATAACCCGATTGGCGGTTCTTCCGTGAGGGGCTCACTCTCATTTCCACACTTTTTCCACAAGTAGTGTCTGGTGGGTGGTGGTACCACGACAGATTGTTTGTTTACCGTGGGTGTACCGCATTGATGTTTGACACCTGGCTGGATTTGAATCACCAGAAAGATTGAGGGGCGGTGATAATACATAAAGCTTATTTGTATCACCAGTATCCATGCCATATTAGCAGTTTTCTAAGAGTGTCTTGGGTGACAGGCCTATTGTTGTGTGTTAGAGAATATCTAGCAGCAGATTCCATATCTTAGAAATATTCCCAGGCATCAGACTAGATCCAGAAATTAACTTTTTCCTGGGCACTCACTGATGAACAAGTTACTTAACTTTAGTAACGCCTTATCTGGTAGAGAATATCTAGCCGCAGACTCCTTACCTTAGAATTATCCCCATGCATCATGCTAGATGCCGAATTTTTTTTGGAGCAGTACCCCTGCACGCCGGTAGGT
The DNA here is from genome assembly GCF_964261635.1 of Lissotriton helveticus. Lineage (NCBI taxonomy): Eukaryota > Metazoa > Chordata > Amphibia > Caudata > Salamandridae > Lissotriton > Lissotriton helveticus. The sequence continues at coordinate 1,386,658,228 of NC_136067.1, forward strand.
GGAGCTGTTTATGTCTGCTTGGAGTTGTCCACACCAGAAGTAATGTGCGCAGTGCCTATATGGGCGCCACCCCAGCGCGTGGACATCAGTTACTTTTTACAAACTTTTCACGCCAGAGGCGCAGAGTCACAAAGTACACTGACCACTGAAGAATACTAGGGGCCTGAAAGGGGAGAGTCCTGTCTCTAAAAATCCATTGGAAGAGTGGAAAGGATGGATGGGTCGGTAAGGAATCTGCACTAGATAGAGTCTTGATTAGATAAGTCATTACCGAGGTAAGTAACTTGATCATCTGATAAAGCCTTCTAGCAGCAGATTTCTTACCTTAGAATAGATACCCAAGCAGTACCTCCCTGGAGGTGGGTCTGTGGACCATTGTAACACGAAGTCCTGCAGGACCTAACGGACCAGACTATCCAGGCAGTAGTGCTTGGTAAACACGTTCAGGGAAGCCCACATTGCTGCAAGGCAGATATCCAGAACCAGAACTCTTTGTGCTAACGCAGTGGTTGCAGCATTGGTTCTGGTGAAATGAGCACACAAATTCTCAGGGGGTAGCTTCTTAGCCAGTGCATAGCAGATTTTGATAAGGAGCACGATTAATCGCAAGATGGTTCTCTTCTCAGTGGCCCATCCCTTCGTCGCGTAAACATACCCCACGAAGAGTTGGTCGTCCACCTGGAACTCTTGTGTGCAGTCAAGGTAGAACACTCTTTTTGGGTCCAGATGGTGAAGTTGCCTCCCCTCTTAGGAGGGGTGAGGCGGAGCATAAAAAGTAGGCAGGGTGACGGATCACCTATGTGAAAGGGAGTAACCACTTTCGGGAGAAGAGAAGCTCTCAAAGCACCAGTTTGCCTGGGAAGATGTTCAAATAAGGAGACTTGGATGACAATGCCTGAAGCTCAGTGACCCTCCCAACAGATGTTATAGCCACAAGAAAGATCGTCTTGATGGTAAGGGGCCTCGATGGACAGAAGTAAAGCGAGGACGAGATGGAGGTCCTACTGGGGCCTAATAAAGGGAGAAGATGGGAACAAATGTAAACCTTTCAGAAACCCTATTACAATAGGGGCTTTGAAGAGGGATGTCTGATCAGGCAATCAAAGAAAAGCGGAGATAGCGGACAGAAAGCCCTTTAGAGTGCCCAACTGGGCAAGTGAAAGAATAAAAAGGAGAACCTAAGAAGGGGGGCATAAAAGGGATTGATTTGCTTTTCTGTACACCATGCCACAAATATTCCCCAACAGCAGGCGTATACAGTCTTGGTGGAGGGACGCCTGGCTACCAAAATAGTGTTACAGACTTCGGGACAAAGGTCGAAAGCTGTCAACTGTTGCCGCTCAATCTCCATGCAAGAAGGCGGAGTGCTGACAGATTCGGGTCGAGATCCCCCCCTGCTGCTGTGACAGAAGATCCTACAGAAGAGGCAGCCTGATCGGAGGATCCATGGCCATGCTCAACAGCTCGTGATACCAGACTCTGCATCCAGTCTAGAGCCACAAGGGTTCCTTGGACTCGGTCATTCCTGATCTTCTTGAGAACTCTGGGCAGGCGCGGTATGAGCGGAAAGGTGTACAGGAGGCCAGAGCTCCACTCGAGATGAAAAGCATCTGCGAGTGAGAGGCGGCTTGGGAAACTCCAGCATTCAGAACTGTTAACATTGTGCGTTCTCGGAGGTGCTGAAGATCTAACCAAGGATCTCCCCACTGCAGAAAGACCTTAAACCACCTCTGCATGGAGACGCCTTTCGAGATCCACTAGGCATCTTCAGCTGACATTGTCTATCATGATGTTCTGAGAGACCTCCACATGTTGAACCATCAGGGAAATGTCCTGACCTTCCAGCCATGTCTAGAGATGCAAGGCCTCTTGACAAAGGGTGCACGACCTCACCCTGCCCTGTTTGTTGTAGTACCATATGGTGGTGGTGTCTGTGAACACCTGCATTAACCTTGCCTTGAAGGAGGGTAGAAAGACTTTCAATGGCCAGAGCGCCAATAGATTGATGTGGAGTCCAGATTTTGCCAGAAACCAGAGGTCTTTGATCTCCACCTCTCCCAGATTGCTACCCCATTCCAGGAGGGACACATCTGTCACTACGTTCACATCTGTTTAAGAAGGCAGAGGGGTCTGCCATTGACCCAATTGGGGTTCATTATCCCCCACTGCACATCTTTAACAGTTCCCTCAGAGATCTGAACCATGTTGTACAGGTTCCCTTGCTGCGGCACCCATAGAAACTTTAGGTCCCATTGCAGAACACGCATATGCCAGTGGGTATGCGTCACAAGCAGGATGCAGGAGGCCATGAGGCCCAGAGTCAGGTAAACCGAAATCAAGGATGGAGGCTGAAACATCAGTATCATAGCCTGAATATCTTTGACTCACCGCTCAGGGGGATAGGCCAGAAACTGCACAGTGTCCAGAACAGCCCTGATGAAAAGGAACATCGAGAGGCTGTCAGGTGAGACTTCGCCACGTTGATACTGAACCCAAACGAATGCAGGAGGTCCACCAGACTGGAGGTGGGAGACAACAGCCCAGGACGAGCCTGCCTTCAAAGGCCAGTTGTCAAGATAAGGGAAGACTGGCACGAATGATCTCCAGAGATGAGCTGCAACCACCGCCTTCACCTTGGTGAAGACCCGATGGGAGCCGGTAAGGCTGAAGATGCATGGCAAACTGAAAGCACTCATGACCTACTGTGAACCAAAGGTAAAGTTTTTGGGCAGTCAGCACTGAAATGTAAAAATAGGTGTACTGCAAGTCCAATGCTAACATCCAGTCTCTTTTGTCCACGGTAGATAGGATCCAGCAAGAGTGAGCATTTTGAACTGCTCCTTTTTGAGGAAGAAATTGAGAGCGTGCAGGTCCTGGATAAAACAAAAGCCTCTGTTCGTTTTGGGCATGACCCACTTCTGATGTCGGCACTCTCTCTATGGCTCCTTTGGCCAAAAGAGCGGTTACTCCCTTTCAGAGCAGAATAGGTGGTCCTCCATCAGCCTGTTTTAAGTAGCTGGCATAGAGAGAGGGGTAGTCTCAAAGGGGAGGCCCCTTCAGACGATCTGAAAAACCCACCAGTCTAATGTTATAGATCGCCAGTGGGGGGAGGTGATGGCAGATCCAGCCTTCCACTGGGTGCCCATGATGGTAGGAGGTTAGATTATATGGGTTTGGAGGCTGCGGGAATGGTGGACCGGCCTGACTTCTGGCTGCACGACCCACGGGATCTGCGGGTACTGCGCTTAGGACATGCAAAGATTGGAATACGTGTGCGCCGCGGTGGGTAAAGACACTGCTGGAAGTCCCGTATGTGGCCATGACAGGAACGAAAGGCGTTTGGGGGCGACAAGGGGCCATGAAGAGGTCAAAAAGACCAGGCCGTAGCCGTTTTGTCTTTAAATCATTGAATTGGCCTGGTCTCCGGAGAGACAAGAGCCATGGCTTCTCCCGCTCTGGACCAAAATCATTAACAGTTCTCTTCAACAAGGATCTATCCCAGACTCCCTCAAAGTGGGACAAGTATCACCCATACTTAAGAAACCCACAGCTGACCCTACTGACCTCAATAACTATCGCCCCATCACTAATATCCATACCTTAGCCAAACTGTTAGAAAAATGTGTCCACCTCCAACTGACTAAACACATCACTCATTTTGACCTCCTCAACCAACACCAATCCGGCTTCCGTGCAGGACACAAAAGGGGGTGGGGGGGGGGGGGGGGTGGTGATGGACGGAGCATCTGAACCAATCAAACACTCACACCCAGTCAAAAGATCTGGGTTTAATCCATCGCCGTTCTTTAGCCCACTCTGCCACCCCAGTTCAGACATGGCTATATGCAAATCAGTCTGACCCTGTGCCTCATGGGAACAGTCCAGCCCGAACTGCCAAGTCATGCCTTCCCTGGACCGGAAACAAGCTTCCGAGGACCGGTTTCTGGCATTACAGCCTTCTTCAGTGCAGGACACAGCACAGAATCAGCCATGACTCACATTATTGATGACGCACTCCAAATTCTAGACCAAAACGGCACCTGCCTCCTCATCCTACTTGACCTCTCATCTGCATTCGACACGGTCAAACACGAGAACCTACTCGATCTCTTGAATATCAGAATGGGCATCTCTGGGACAGTACTCAAATGGTTCACCTCCTTCCTTCATAACCGGACCCAGAAATTCAAAATAAATAACGCCATGTCCACACCTGTTCCATTTACACTTGGTGTCCCGCAAGGTTCCTCCCTATCACCGACTTTGTTCAACCTAGTCATGGAGCCACTCACCGCACTGCTTCATGCCTCTAATGTGCAATTCCACATGTATGCGGATGATACCCAACTCTACCTAAAACTACAATCCCCTGAAGACCTCAAACTTCTCAACTCAACACTTAAAGACACACAATCATGGCTGGCAGAGAACCATCTCAAACTTAATGCCCTAAAAACAGAATTCCTCTTAATAGCACCCCCCGCCAAAATCCCCATCGCCCAGGACTGGCTAAAACACCTCACTGCCTTCAACGTCCAACCTATCATTGTGGACTCAGCCAAATCCTTAGGCATCACCCTCGACTCCAATCTCAATATGCAACGACATATTAGCAATGCAACCAAGGGAGCTAATTTCCAAATCAATACTCTAAGAAAGCTGAAACCCTTCCTCCCAGCCAACAACTTTAGAACTGCTGTTCAAGCACTAGTAATCCCTCAGATTGACTAAGGAAATACCGCCCTCTGCAGCCTCCCACTATCAACAACCGCACCATTAAGAGCCTCCATCAATGCTGCAGCTAGGCTCATAACCGGATCAAAAAAACGCTCCCATCTCTCTCCAGACTTAAAATCTCTGAATTGGCTACCGCTCGAAGCCAGAATACACCTGAAAATCGCATGCATCACTCACAAAGCCTTACATCACAGCTCGCCCAGCTACATTGCTCAAAAATTGACAATCTCTGGAGGCTCAAGAACCACAAGAAGCACAGAAACTCTCCTTTTGAAACCACAAAAATTCCACAAGAAAAAAACCTACAAACGTTCCTTCTCAGGAATGGCCCCCAGGATCTGAAATGCCCCCCCGCCAGAAACTAGACCCATCTCATCCACTGCCTCCTTCAAAAAAGAAGTCAAAGCTATCCTCATGGCTAAATTCACCTGAACGTTAACTTTGCATTTTCTGTTTGCCATTTGCCTCCCCCTTTTATTTCAGTGCCTCAATCGACCGCACAATCACACCCTACTACCTGGCATTGTGCGCTCCCTGAACTAATCGCTTACTTATTCCCTTTTTTTTGCGTTCTCCTTTCCTATGTATTTACGATTTGCCTTATTAATTTTTCTTTACTGCACTCTCCTTTCATATGTATGTAAAGCGCTCTGATATCTGCAAGGATCTTGTTTGCGCTATACAAAACTTTGAAAATAAATAAATAAATCAAAGGACATGTTCATAAGTGATGTTTGGACATGCCCGGAAAAGCCAATAGACCTTAACCAGGGGTGGTGCTGTTTGTTGATGAAACCACTCTGCCTAGTAAGTCAGTGGTGTCCAATCCATATCTAATGGTGAACTTCGCTGCATCTCTTATGTTGGCAACAGCCTTGGAGAGCACGGCCCGGGCTTCCTACGGAACCGTTGGCAGCAGCTGTGCAACAGTATCCCAAAGGAGTGTAGGAATAGTGGCCCAAAAGGCAAGCCGTGTTCACAGGCGGCAAAGCCAGGCTGGTGGAAGAAAAATTTTTCCTGCCCAAGTTGCCCAGCCTCTAGGACTCCTGATCAGGCGGTGCGGTTGGGAATGGACCAGAAGTTACAGGGCAAGTGGAGGCTTGGACTACCAGACTCTCCAGGATAGAGTGTTCTGTAAGGAATTTTGGGCCACCTGGATCGGAGCGGTGGTCTATTGTCCTGTTTATAGGAGCCACTGAGTTCGGCTTCAACCAGGTCCCAAGCAGGAAATCATTAAGTGCGGGAGAATTGGTTCTGAAGGGGACACCCCCATCAAGACGTTGGTCTGGACTGCCACAGAGGACAAGCTAAGGTCCAGGACCTCAGCCGCCCTCCTCACCACCATTTTACATGAAGCTCCCTCCTCCATAGCCACGCTAGGGGGGAAACATGCCAGTATCTGAAGAAGTATCCAGTCCGCTGGCTTCCACAATATCCTCACAGCAGTCTATGCTGTTATCATATGGATGGTATTCTTCAGGGTCCAGCACCCCTCCCATTCCTCCCAGAGTCCAGGCCGGGAAGGCAACTCCCCTCCGGCTTCATGTCAGAGTCAGGAATAATACTGGGGATGGCGCCACCGGTGGGCACTGAGAGCATCGGCCACGGGACCAGCTCTGGAGAAGGTTGGCATTTCATGACCTGCGCCAATGCACTAGAGGGCCCCCTGGGGGTCAGACTAGCACTGGAGCCACCGTCGTGGATCCAGTAGGTGCCCCTCACTAACCCACAGGGTAAGAGGGCGCTTGATGGAATAGGACGCCCAAATATAAAGTGCATAGCCTCATAGCACCATTGTGCTTGACTGTACCGGTGCCACTGCCATTGGAATCGCGTTGTTTATACCCCAATCCGGTTTAGTTTTCGGCTTGCGGCCATTTTGTCGTCGTTGTACCCCCCCTGCCCGGATCTCCGCCCGCTCCCGCCTCCCAGCTGATCCTCCCTCGCCCCTCCCCTTCCACTATCCACTTATGATAGATGTCTACGCGCGCAGCAGTCACGCGCAGCGGTCGCATCCCATGCGCGCCGAAGGTGCGCCAAAGGTAAGCCCGTCTGCGCCCGTCCGCGCATGGACCGCGCCCAGCGCCATTACCCCTGGCCCCCACAAAATCTACCCCGCTCGCATAACGTATGACGCCGCTACCCTCCTTGCCCTTAACCCCGGACGCACACCACAATGTTGCGAAGCTGCCCCAGGACACACCCATGGACCTTTCGCCTGCCTCTCCTGCAAGTTCGCCTGCATCAAGACCCACACCAAATCCACAAACTCCAAACACAGCTCCGACTCCAACCATCTGAAGTGCATCCTGCTCAACACCCGCTCGGTCCACAGACACACCACTGAACTCTGGGACCTACTCGACACTGCATCGCCGGACGTCGCCTTCCTTACAGAAACATGGATGAACGCCTCATCAGCTCCCGACATTGCCATAGCCATCCTGGACGCTTACAAGATCATCCGAAAAGACCGCACCAACCAAACAGGAGGAGGCATCGCCATCGTCCATAAGAACAGCATCCGAATCACGACCAGCTCAGACAATAACCTCGCTACCGCCGAACACCTTCACTTCCAGATCCACACCGACCCAAGGACCACACTTAGAGGCACCCTCATCTACAGACCACCAGGAACTCGCACACAATTCAACGAAGACATCACTGACTTCATCAGCCCACATGCCCTCACCTCCGAGAACTACATTCTACTGGGAGACATCAACTTCCACCTGGAAAAGAAAAACGACAGCAACACCGCCACCCTTCTGGACAACCTGGCCAATCTCTGACTCAAACAACTTGTTGGCACCCCCACCCACCTTGCCCGACACACGCTCGACCCTATCTTCACCTCCAGCAAACACATCTCCTTCGACCACACCACAGCTCTCCATTGGACGGACCACAGCTGCGTTCACTTCAGCTACAAAAAGACCTCGACCCACAACACCCCACAACCTATTCTTCGAAGAAATTGGAACAAAATCACCACCGACCAACTCTTCACATCGCTTAACCTAAACCCTCCTGCCATACCATCGGACCCAAACCAAGCTGCCACCAAACTCACACAATGGATCACCCACAGCGCTGACTAATTAGCACCCTTGAAAAACCACCAGATCAAACAAGGTAGCAAAAAGGCCCCCTGGTTCAACGACGACCTTAAGAAATCCAAGAAGCTCTGCCGTACCCTCGAGAAAAAACCCAACCACTGACAATCTGACCACCCTCAAGGACGCCACCCGCAAACACCACCAATTGATCCGATCCACCAAGAAATCAGAATTCAAGGATCGACTCGACAACAACGCCCACAACAGCAAGGAACTATTCAACATTGTCAAAGAATTTACCAACCGCACCGCCGACACCAACGACATCACTCCCTCCCAAGACCTCTGCAACTCTTTATCCTCCTTCTTCCACAACAAAATCGCCGATATACATAACAGCTTTGAAAACTAATCCGAAAAACAGTTCACTCCACCCACCTCCGAACCAAAACAGCACCCTCACAACCTGTGCGCCTGGAACCCAATCACTACTGAAGACACGATCCGCCTGATCAACTCCATCCACTCAGGATCACCAACCGACCCATGTCCCCACCACATTTTCAACAAAGCAGACTCCATCATCGAACCCCATCTCCGCGATGTCATCAACTGTTCCTTCAACTCCGCTACCTTCCCAGAAAGCTGGAAACATGCCGAACTCCGCGCCCTTCTGAAGAAACCCAGAGCAGACCCCTCCGAACTTAAGAACTACCGCCCCATCTCACTCCTCCCATTCCCTGCCAAAGTCATTGAGAAAGCCGTCAATAATCAGCTCGCCGTCTTCCTTGAATCCAACAATTCCCTCGACCCCTCACAATCCGGCTTCCGAGCCAAACACAGCACCGAAACCGCCCTCATCGCAGCTACAGACGACATCCAAACGCTACTGGACAACGGAGAAACAGCTGCCCTCATCCTACTTGACCTCTCCGCCGCATTCGACACAGTTTGTCATAGCACCCTCATACAACGCCTCAGCAACGTCGGAATACAAGGAAAAGCTCTGGACTCGATCATCTCGTTCCTCGCCGGGAGAACCCAGAGAGTCCACCTCCCTCCATTCAAATCAGAGGCCACCAAAGTCATCTGCGGCGTACCACAAGGATCATCACTCAGTCCTACCCTCTTCAACATATACATGAGTCCCCTCGCATCCATCGCACGCAAACACAACCTCAACATCATCTCCTACGCAGATGACACCCAGTTGATCCTCTCCCTCACCAAAGACCCAAACACTGCCAAAACCAATCTACACGAAGGAATGAAAGAAGTAGCCGAATGGATGAAGAACAGCCGTTTAAAACTAAACTCGGACAAAACGGAAGTCCTCATCTTAGGATCATCCCCCTCTGCCTGGGACGACTCATGGTGGCCACCGGCCCTGGGTACAGCACCCATACCTACAGATCACGTATGTAACCTGGGCTTTATCCTAGACTCCTCCCTCTTGATGACCAGACAAGTCAACGCCGTCTCATCTTCATGCTTCAACATCCTTCGCATGCTCAAAAGAATCTTCCGTTGGATCCCCACCGAAACAAGAAAGACAGTCACCCACGCACTGGTCACTAGCCGACTGGATTATGGAAATACCCTCTACGCCGGAACCACAGCCAAACTACAGAAAAAACTCCAACGCATCCAAAACGCCTCAGCCAGACTCATACTGGACATCCCCCGTCAAGCTCACATTTCCGGTCACCTGAAAGACCTTCACTGGCTTCCCGTCAACAAGAGAATAACGTTCCGTCTCCTCTCCCACGCACACAAGGCCCTCTACGACCTAGGCCCCGAATGCCTCAACACACGACTGTCCTTCTACACACCCACCCGCCAACTACGGCCATCCAATCAAGCCCTCGCCGCTATTCCGCGCATCCATAGATCCACCATGGGAGGAAGATCCTTTTCCTACCTAGCGGCCAAAACATGGAATTCTCTCCCCACTCACCTCCGCCTGACACAGAACCACCTCTCTTTCAGAAAGCAGCTAAAAACCTGGCTATTCGATGAGTAATGCACACAGCCCTCCCCAAGCGCCTTGAGACCCTCTGGGTGAGTAGTGCGCTATACAAATTCCTGAACTTGAACTCCAACTATAAAATAATTGGGTGGGGTTCTTTCCAGCTTTCAGAAACTCTGGAAGGCGTGAAGACGGCCCAGGTGCTGGCTCAACCGTGGAGCCATGCCTCAAGTGATAATTCTCCCTCGGTCTTCTCGGCCGACAGACGAGGCAAAGCCGAAACAAGCTTGGACTACTTCTTGTGGAGGGATTTACCCAAATGACCAGACAACTTTAAGCGCAATGAGGATCTATAACTTCATGGCTGTCCCAGTTCCTTCCTCTTGACGAGTATCTGGATCATCGTGACATCACACGTCAAGCTACCAGGAAATAGAGGGAACTCTTCCTTAAGGCCTTCGGGTGCATGGTGCAGCAACCGAGGAACCAAAGGCAACCAAGATGCAGGTCCGTCACCGACATCGAGGGGTGACGGGCTTGAATCCGGCCTTCTTTAATGACATTCCTGCCATACCACGAGAGAAAAACCTTCAACACACTTCTAGAAAACATTGAAAAAAGTTAGTCAAAAATAGACTCGGGTGGCTTGTCCAGGATCTGCACTGATTAGCGCGGAAGGTAAAGAACTGACATCAGCGTGCTATGGTGATGCCTATATAGGCACCGCCCACCTCACTTCCATTGCAGACAATGCAAACTACGCCACCTACCGGCATGCAGGGATACTACTCAAGAAAAATTTCGAGATCCAGTCTGACACATAGGAATAATTCCAAGGTAAGGAATCTTCGGTTAGAAGTCTCTATCAGACAGGCCCATCTATTCATCATCACTGCAAAGTGTACTATTGAGGAAATCCTAAGAGTCCGATCCAAATTCCACAAATCAATTGGCACTATGGCTGTATCACGAGATGCAGCCTGCATAGACGACTAAGTGAGGCCAGGAGGAAAATGGACAATAATCAGAGGGCGCGTGCCCCCTGGGATGTTTCAATCAGGGCTCCACCACCAGACGAGTTGAGAGTGTGGGGGGAGGAGGAGGAGGAGGAGGAGGGGCTAGGAGAAGGATAATCAAATTTAATCCTCCATACTTAAAGCCTAATCTGTAGTAGGTGTTCATGGTGGGTAGCGCGCACACACACACACACCTAAGCCTTTAAGACTGATTCAACGTTAGAGAGATTGTGGCTATCCAAACTTTTAAGAAATCTTTAACCTGACCAGCAGCTCTGATGTTGATTATGAGAAATCTGTATAATAAAAGGAATAGCTGAGCTGTATATGGCAAGAGGCTGTGAAGTCTTAGCCATTTAAACATTTCCCACCCTGCAAATCTGCACTCTGCCAATCATGAATTTTTAGGCAAAGTATAAAGGAAACTGCAAATAATTTTAGGGATTCCTGTGCTTCTTTAGCATACTCTTCACAACTACCTGTAAAGCTGAAGGATTTCTAACAAACTCATGTGAAAATTTGTAATGGAAAAGGCTTCATTCGGTCCCTTTTGAAAGGTTTGTTGAAAGGTGTGGTGGTCCATCAAATGTCTCTCAAGAATGTTGGGCTTACTCATTTACTTTTAAGAATATGGACTACTATTTGGCGTTGGTTACTACCCAGCTCAAGCACTAAGGGCCATATGTATGAAGGCAATTTTGCGATCGCAAACGCCAAAATCCACCGAATTTTGCCATTTGCGATCGCAAAATAGCTAAGTGGTATGTATGTAAGCAAAACAGCCTCGCAAAATAAGAAATCGCAAATTTGCGATTCCTTAAATGCAATGTATGAGGCCCAGAAAAAGTGCAATTTGGCCATAAGAAATCGCAAATTACCACCAACTTCAAGTTGGTGGTAATTCGCGATTTCTTTGAAAAATTCACTTTTTTGCATTTTTCAAAGTGCCATGTGGCACACATACATGCCCTTAGGGCATGTATGTGTGCCACATGGGCACTCCTGCACATTTCAGGGGTGCAACAGGGTGTCCTTTTGACACCCTGGCACCCTTGAAATTGCATTCTCAATATGCGATTCTCTAATTGAGAATCGCAAATTGAGAATGTCTTCCCATTCATTCCTATGGGCCTAGGCCCATGGGAATGAATGGGGAGGTATTCCTTAATTGCGAATTGCAATTTGCGATTCGCAATTAAGGAATATGTAGGATTCGCAAAATTATTTGCAAATCCTACATACATAGCATTTTGCGATTCTCAAATTGCGATTCTCTAAAAATTGCTATTTGAGAATCGCAAAATCTAATTTTTTATACATATGGCCCTTAACCACAACTCTTGTCAGAGAGAACCGTCAATGTCACTAAAGTAAGTTAAGCTCAACCCCTGGTAGCTATGGCATAGAGCAGACATGCTTAACTTAGGGAAATGTGCAAAGCATTTATGCTGTACCAAAGGAGTAATAAAATCAAAATGCAAAACAATAAAAATCTCAAACCAATGTAGACAAAGAGTCAAACTTAATAAACAAGATTACTTCAAAATGATGAAAATCCAATAAGGGGAGATATACATTTTTGAAGTTTTAAGTAGAAATAGCGCCACAAAGCATCAATGATAGCCAACGGTCGGAGTAGATCAGGATCTAGGTGAGATTTGAGGGTGGCTCTGACGGAGTGCAGGTTCGTACCAGACTTTTAGGGTCTAATCAATTACAGAAATACATTTCTAAAGCTCCCTATGTACCTCATGGGAGGCACTTCGAGACTAACACGGTGTTAGGTAGAGGCCATCAGCAGAGTCCAGTTGCCACTGGACAGATGGAGGAAAAGGCCTCCTTGTTGTGTGCATGAAGCTCGAACAGGCAGTCAAGACTCATGGGCCCTGTGAGTCCACTTTTTTGTCCTGGATACAGGAGGGAGCAGGTCCAGTCCTTCTATGTCTTCTCAGGTCACAAACAGTAGGTCTAGTCCTCTTATGATTTTTCGCAGGTCCAGAAAAGTGTTCTAGTGGATGTGTGGAGAGGCCATATTTATGTCTGCCACTAGCCAGTGGGTGGGAATGACTACAGGGCCCTAATAAATAGGGTTAAAGTTCCCAGGAATAAACCTACACAATTTTGCAGCATTCCTGTTTGCCTTACTGCAAACAAGCCCAAAATGGTCATGTAGGGCATTTTCAAGATGTTGAAAGTCTTCAAACACACTTAACTTGGGTTCTGAGGGCTGGGAAGTATACTATGGTAATTCTAGTTTCTTCTCACATCGAACACAAAACTCCAGTTTGCGGCAAGCACTGTACACACAACAAACATAGGGGCAGAAGTGTGGTAGGGCCAAAAACCGGTTCATTCAGCAACCTGACAGGGAATCCACAAGAATTATCTTGGCAATAACAGCTATATTTTCTAGGTTCCCCTCATCCTTTCCACAGAGTGAGCACTCAAAGACATCATCTTGAATAGCGTAATTATAAGCTTTTATTAGACGCAAAACAGAACATATGCAAAATTCCCCCAACACCCCCACTGATTCATTTTTGGAAACCGGGGACCCCCGGGCTAAGCATTTTGTAGGCTTTGAACTTTAAAACAATACACAAAAAGACAGAAACCAATATAGACTGTGGAAGAGGTGTGGCGCAGCGGCCAGGGTGTCTGACTCCGGACTATGGGGTTCACGGTTCGATCCCCGGTGCCAGGGTAGGATAGCCCAGCACCATGTGACTCTGGGCAACAGCTTGCTTTAATTTTCCCAAGGGCCCCCAGCACCGGGACACCTCTTTGGAGGTAGCTGTGTGCTTTACAAATACTGGTATTTCATATTTCATACCATAAAAATGCTCACATTTTGTCTTTAATTCACATTCAAACATAGAAAAGGTTTTCACTTATTCAATGGTGCTTCTTTAATTGTATATACTTTATTAATTATAGTTTATCCATGCTAATATTATTTAATTTTGCAAAATATTTGAGGATCTCCAGAGTAGGACTTCTGGAGCCCTGGGGTCTTTGGACCACAGATTAAGAACCACTGCTCAATATCACGGCCTATTGAAGGCACCCTATTACTTAAGGGAAGGTAAACAAGGAGATTGTTGCTTCTCTGAAGCACACGTTACTACTTGGGTAACGATATATCTGTAAGAGACATTAGTTAGTGATAGATTCCTTACCTTAGAATATCCCCAGGCGTCAGACTGGATCCGTAAATTTTTGCGTAGCAATACCCCTGCGTGTCGGTAGGCGTCGTCTGCGGCTCCGCGTCCGTCGTCGTTACCGCCGGAATGACGTCGGAGTACTTAGACGCTGCCCATGCGCGCTGACGTCAGTTCTTCTTTTTTCCGCGCCAGCTAGCGCAGATCCGGAGAAGCTCTACCCCTAGTCACTTTTTGACTAAACTTTTTGATCATTTCTTTCCTTGAGTCTTCGACTCAATCGGTGCCGGTAGGGATGCCCGGGTTCAAGCCCTGTTCGAAGTGCGACCGACTGATGTCAGTCACGGACCCCCATCGCCGGTGCCTGAAGTGCTTAGGCCTCGACCACGACAACCGCACCTGCTCCGACTGCCGGGCCCTGACGTCGAAGGCTAAGCGGGAGCGGTCCCGCAAGCGACTCGAGCTCTGGCAGTCGGCCCCACGCCATTCCAGGTCCCGGTCCCACGGGAGGTCGAGGGACCGGTCGCGGGGTCGGAGTCCCCGCAGCTCCGGGAGTGGACATCGGTCGTCGGGATCCAAGTCCTCAGGTAAGAGGCATGAGAGGTCGGAGCGGCATCATCGTTCCTCTGACCCGCCCCGACGCTCGCACGATGCGGCCGGGGGCTCGGGCGACACCAGCCACGCGGCTCCGAGGGAGTCGCAAGCGTCGCCGCCTGCCCCACACCTTCGGGTCCCTGGGCACGGCGCGCCGCCAGAGGAGATCGAGCGGTACCTCATGGCCATGAGGACCCTCCCTCCTCAGCCGGGTCCCGTGGCGCCTTCGGGCCCAGCGGTCCCGGCTGGAGGCACTAGCGGGTCGGGTGCTTCGGCTCCGGCGCCGCCGGCGACTTCGGTCCCGGCGCCGCAGGACCTCACCGGATACGCTTCCGGATCCGGGTCGTCGCGGTCGACCTCACGACCTCACTGGCGCCGGCCCCGAGGGTGTCGCCCCCGGCGCCCATTGTGGACGCCGTCCCCAATCTTCCCTTCGGTCCAACTCTGGCGCCGGAACGGCGCCGCTGGCCGCCGCTTTCGACGGCCTTCGGAGATTTTTATTTCCATGAGGAGGCCCAGTCTGTTGACCCTGGGTTACAGGAGACTGGTGACGGAGGTGATTGGGAGGGGTCCGAGGACCCTCTGGCACAGGAGTGCCAGTCTCAAGAGGACTGGACATATGAGCTTGGGGAGGCCAGTGGTATTGACACCTCGCCAGACACTGGATTTGTCTCCCCTCCCACCGTGGCTACGGAGGAGGGGGCTGCTTATAGCGTAGTGTTGACAAGGGCAGCCAAGGCCTTGGGCCTTGAGCTCCCCGTCGCGGCCGTGAGGACTAACCTCCTCACTGAGGTTCTTAAACCGCAGGCATGCTCCAGTGAGCCTCTGCTGCCGTTTAATGAAGCCTTATGTGAGGAGATTGTTTCTCTGAAATTAGTATGGATATTCATGGGATGATTAACATTTGAGCTGCCTTTATCCATCAGATTACCAAAAGGAAGAGGGGGGAAAAAAGAATGCCTTTCAATTTTTTTTGTTTTATCAGGAGCACTATCTTCCCTATGAATAGAATGAATCCATGAGCAGGAGAGGGTAAAGAATTCATGATTTAGATTCTACCAGCTTGTGAAAGATTCCTCTACCCAAGACCTTAAGAGAAGCAAGAAGGCCTAGGTCACAGGAGCTATGCAATATAATCTATAGACAAACATGTTAAAAGGGGGCTGGAGAGCGGCTTCCTGAATTCTAGCCAATGCTTAAAGACTGAAGGAGGCATAATAACAATCTGCCAACGATGTTCAGAGAAATAGGATGAAAATAAGGGAACTAATGTCTTTGTTAGCTTAGGATCCCAGCCTCTCTGGCAAAGGAAAGATTGTTAGAGATGCTGGCAAGGATAGTGGGGACTCTTTTAAACTGCAAGACTATTTCTGGCAAAGAGGTCCGGCAGATCTGCAGCTTGTGCCAAACTGGTGACAGATGGGTGCATTGCTGAAAAAAATTATTTGGCTGCAGTCTGTTGCACATAGATACTTGTGGAATATGAATCAAAGAGAATAGTAGCCGTTAGAAACATGATAATTTACAATGAAAACAGACGTACAGTAGGCAACAAATCCTACTTTGGTAGTATGTCTGTAATTCCAACATACCAGGAGTGTGGAGCACAAAAATTAACTAGACTGAAAAGATGGAAACATGTAGGGGCGACCGCCTTATGAAGATATTGTGAGAAGGGGCCTGGGATATGATGTCCCCTACTCTGGTGGGCATCTTGCTCCAGTCTAAACGACCCTTATTGATGGTAGGTTTGAGACAACCTTTATAGAAAGCTATCCTAGTGATAGCTGTGGAGAGCAGCCTTCAGGTTAAGTATTAGAGGAATGTAAAGCAGCTTCTTTTACCAGTCTATAATCTCTTGAATGATCAAATGAAAGTACACCACGCAAGGTATATATATATATATATATATATATATATATATATATATATATATATATATATATATATATATATATATATATAAATATATGTATTTATTCTAAACACAACCCCTCTAGTCTCTTTATGAGGCTAGAGGCAAAAGTACAATACAAGAACTTTAAATAGCACACAGTAAATAGCACAGTATACGTTTTGCCCTAGGGGCCTCACAAACCATATACTAAAATAGTGGTATAAGAACCACGTGAGGGATAGAAGTGAGGCCTAGGGCCTGTAGAACCGCTGGGGTAATCAGGTACCACCCAAGGTAGGGACGCAGGAGACCCAGAGGGGACGCGTGCAGTATGGAGAAAGTTTAAGTTACAAAGTTAAAGATTTAGGACACTTAGGAGTGGAATGCGAGGGAACCCTTTCAGTCTGGACACTTCGAGAGTCAAGACCCACGGGAGCAAAGAAGTACTCGTGTTACCTCACCTAGGGAAGCTGGGTGCATAGGTGTCTTTTTGTGTCTGGTTTCGTTGTCGATTCCTATGGAGAGCTGCAAAGAAGTGCTGCAGGTGACCAGGAGCAAAGTGTCCGGATGGATCCAAGGGTGGATCGGAGATCAGAAGAACCTGAAAGCAGAGGGGACAGAGTCTGGGTCACTAGCCAGTGACCAGGATGGCGACAAGAAGATGCCAGCCTATGTCGGGTGCTTTAAGGTGAAGTAGGTGAAGCTGGACTCTTCAGCCACGAGGTCCAGGAGGCGTCGACGACAACCAGGAGCTGGATTCGAGCTGTCCCACGTCGGATGTTGAGTGCTGCAGCGTCGGTATCTGGATTGGACCCAACAAGCCTTGGCAACAGCAACCCACGCAAGATGACAAGATTTGTTTTGGTGCAGACCAGCAAGATCTGAGGGACTCACCCTTTGGAGGGGAGTCAGAGCACCTCTGGAGCAACCAGGAAAGCTCATGAAACTAAAGATTGTCATTCATGGGGACCCACTAGCCAAAGGACAAGAGATCGCGAAGGAGCCTCGAGCTGCGGTGAAGAAAGCGGGCCCACAGAACACTCGTGGAGTTTAGGCCTCTCAGTTTCGAGGCAAAAGGTGCTCGGGGCAAGGGGAACAAATAGCCCAAAGCACAACTTCGGGAAGTAGATGCAGTTGCAAAATTGCAGGATGTCCAGGAGTTCCGGTCCCACGTCTCATGTCGGCTGCGGGTACCAGCTTTGCTGGGATCTCGTGTCAGCGTCAGAGATGTCTGGAAGTCTGTATTCTGTGTCGCAGATTCTTCGGGATCTGGCGGGAGCCTCGAAAATGCAGACCGACAAGATGTGTCTTTGGTGCCTGTTTGAACAGGGAGGTCACTCCTTGACCCCAAGGGAGATTTCTTCCGTCTTCCAGTCGATATGGAATGTCGAAGGTCCAAGATTTCGTCTTCAGAGTTTCGTCCAGGCTAATCTAAAGTCCTAGTGACTGGGTTCCTATACTTATACTAATTCTAGGGGTTGGACTAACTCTAGGGTCCCACCTTGGGAGGACCTGGGGAGGGGGTGGTTACACCCCTTCCCCTTTGTCCAGTTTCGCGCCAGAGCTGGGGCTGAGTGCCCCATTAACCGGTTTGAACTGGGAAATGCATGGAGCACCTTGTGTGCCCCAGGCAGTGTCTGAAAGGCATTCACTGAATGAAACCCACCCTGCTCCAATACACTAAAGCCTGTCTCTGGAGGTGCTGGCACCTCCCTGGACAGGAAACCTACTGTCCAGGCCTCCCCTGCCAGAGTTTTGTCCAGCAACAGGTGGTCAGAATCATGTCTGTGGCAGCAGCATACATTTTGTTATGCGGAGGCTCTTTTAAACTTCTACCGGGTATACCAGTGTGTAATACCAGTGTGTACATGCCTTCTCCCTCTAGAAGGGTGAAATGCTACCCCCGCCGCCAGAACTGGCGGGGGGTAGTATTCCAAAGTGTTTGACACCAAACACGACATGCTTTGATAAAGCCAAACCAAAGTTAGTATTAACCATGAGGATTATAATGCGCTTAAGAGTATATGGTTTGGCTATATCAGAACAGCTATAAGGAAAGGATTCTGAAAGCTGCAGAGGGGCTCAGCTCATGCTAGGGCACCTTCTCACACAAAACCAAGCACTCTGCCTTCAGGATTGTCAAGGCCTGCCATAGGAGTGACTTATAGGTTAATATGTGTATGTATATATATATATATATATATATATATATATATATATATATATATATATATATATATATATATATATATATATATATATATATATATATATATATATATATATATATATATATATATATATATATATATATATATATATATATTCACTGAAAAAACCATAGGTTTCAGGAGTTATATAGTTAGGAATTAGTTTTTAAAAAACCTTTGAAATTCACTGAAAAAACAATAAGTTTTAGTGGTGTTATAGTTAGCTGGACATTTTACTCGTACAAAACCAATGAAATTGCTCCTATATAGTTAGTTGTACTAACTATATTTCGCGCTCCCGCAATCCACTGCTGATGATGTCACATATTAGATCATTCATGACATGGTCAGTGACATCACTGATGACATCTCAAATGACATCACTGATGACATCATCCAGTGAATGTGGTTTGCTTCGTTATTTAAATATGCATTATATATATATAGCAATTTACATTGAAGAATGAGTGGATATATATAAATAAATATTTGGATGGAGGATTTAGTAGCAGTGTAATTGACTGTTTACTTGACCAATTTATAATGTCTCACTAAATATAGTGGATAGTGACTAAACTGTGTGAATATCTGTATCACTTTGTCAGTTGTTGTGTAAACTGATTCTACAGTTGGTTACTAGCTATGTGCAAGTCTATATTAGTTATTGATTAGTTAACCGAGTATTTGTATGGGAGTGTGAAAGTGTGTGTGGTTCTGTGGGGGGTGTGTGAATGTCCAAAGATGTGTGAATAGTTGATTCAGTAGATATATGAAGTTAAAACTACATGTTCTAACAGTTTGGGTGAGGGAATCTCTTTATGGGTGTGGTGATGAGCAAATTTATTTCTCAAAGGTACAGGTCCAACAAACTAGAAAAATAAAAGGCAGTGTATGTGTCAGTTGTTGTATATAAATAAGTATACATAAGACACAATGATTGTGTGAGTGACTGTATGGATAACTGTATACTTGTAATAATGATTTTATAATTCACTAAGTATGACTTACTATCTAAATGAATAGAAGAAGTGGTGTTTGTATAAGTGTTTTGCTAAGTAAATATGTAAGTATGATCCATTGTTTGCATAAGTGAGTAGGATGACTTCATATGTGAATAGGATGCGTGCTGTTGTTTAATGTCGATAGATGTATAAGTATTTTTGATAGTGTTCTATTGGTCATTGACAGCATGTATGAGTGAATCCATAGGTAAGTGATTAGATGTGTGTATACATCTATGAATTACTGAGTGGATTTTTAGATACTTGTATTGCTGTGACAATGGATTTAAATATGATACTCTGTATTTTACAAACAGTGATGAAAAATTGTATTAGTGTATGAAAGGGTGTATGTGATTGTCACGTGGATGATGTCATCAGTGATGTCATCAGTGATGTCATTTGAGATGTCATCTGTGATGTCACTGACCATGTCATGAATGATCTAATATGTGACATCATCAGCAGTGGATTGCGGGTGCGCGAAATATAGTTAGTACAACTAACTATATAGGAGCAATTTCATTGGTTTTGTATGAGTAAAATGTCCAGCTAACTATAACACCACTAAAACTTATAGTTTTTCGAGTGAATTTCAAAGGTTTTTTAAAAACTAATTCCCAACTATATAACTCCTGAAACCTAGGGTTATTTCAGTGAATTTCAAAGGTTTTTTAAATGCTAATTCCTAACTATATAAGGCCTGAAACCTATGGTTTTTTCAGTGAATTTCAAAGGTTTTTTAAAATGCTGATTCCTAACTATATAAGGCCTGAAACCTATGGTTTTTTCAGTGAATTTCAAAGGTTTTTTAAATGCTAATTCCTAACTATATAAGGCCTGAAACCTATGGTTTTTTTCAGTGAATTTCAAAGGTTTTTTAAATGCTAATTCCTAACTATATAAGGCCTGAAACCTATGGTTTTTTCAGTGTTTTTTTTAAAAGAATTGATTGGTTAACTGGCTTATTAAGTGTATCTTAGTGAATACATATATTAGCGAGTAATGTTTAAATATTTAAATATATGCATGAGTGATGTAATATGTGACGTCATCAGCAGTGCATTGCAGACGTGCAAGTTATAGTGAGTCCAACTAACTAACGTGGGAATTTCAATGGTTTTATGCGAGTAAAATTTCCAGCTAACTATAACTGGTGTGAAACCTATGTTTTTTTCCCGTGAATTTCAAAGGTTTTTTAAATGCTAATTCCTAACTATAACTGGTGTGTAACCTATGGTTTTTTCAGTGAATATATATATATATATAAAATTTCTATGGCAAAATGAAACCCCTCATTTTATTCCTTTTCAAATTAAATGTATTAAGTGTTACCACTTTATTCCAATCAAGATGACTTCAGGTGTGCCATACTTTTGTCATAAGTAAGACTGTTAGCGTTCTAGTTGTTCTTTAGAACACTCTGGGACATTCTGCCATTGGGCTATAGTTGGGCTACATCTGGCTGATATTTGGGCTACATTTAGGCTCTTTTGTCTCTGGTGGCCATCTTGGGAGACTGCATATCAGAATTTCTTTTTCTTACGTTGTTAATAAACAGAATTTGTGGCTCCTGAAGAAGGCGTCTTTGAAACGCCGAAACGCGCGTCGGAACACATTGATTGCCACTTTTTTGGTCCTTTTTAATATATGATTATTTTATGTTATTGTTGTGCAATTAGTCATTTTTTGTGTATTTTATTGATTGTTATGTAATATTGACAGTGATGTAATTTGTTTTTACTATGAACATTTATTAAATGAACTTGAGCCTTTTTATTTAATTGTATTAGTGATTCCTTGATAAAGTCACCCTTCCTTTGCTTGAGATTTTGATGTTATGATATACACATTGGTTCATTCCCTGTCCTAAGGAATTATCATTCCGAATCAGGGGGTCCTTGTTGTTCACATTATAGGCCATCTTTGGGCTACATTGGGCTACATTTGGGCTTCAACATATATATAGCCCAATATATATTTTTTCAAAGTTAATTTTTGTAAAAACCACTGGAGCACATATCTTGAGACATAGCAAAGGCACATCGGGCTACCAGTCCCTACAATTTTGCCAAGTTTGGTGGAAAACCATTCAGCCGTTCGGGCTAAAAGTGAGTCCAACCGCCCTCTGGAAATTAACATGGGGAAAACACGTTTGGGACCCCCCTTTTATCTCTGCCCCCGCTTGACGAATCCCCCCCAAACTTTCAGGGAAGGAGCGGGGCGCCGCGAGGCAAAGTTAAGGAAAATTTTAGGAAGATTCCTCAACCGGCGCCAAAGTTATTCCCAATAGAATGTTGCGATTTCCCTATGGAAAACAATCCTAACTATATATACCTACTGGCTATCGCCAGTAGGAGATAGAGAGATAGAGAGATAGAGAGATAGAGAGATAGAGAGATAGAGAGATAGAGAGATAGATAGATAGATAGATAGATAGATAGAGATAGAGAGATAGATAGATAGATAGATAGATAGATAGATAGATAGATAGATAGATAGATAGATAGATAGATAGATAGATAGATAGATAGATAGATAGATAGATAGATAGATAGATAGATAGATAGATAGATAGATAGATAGATAGATAGATAGATATTAAACCAACTTTCTCCACCAGGAAGAAAAAACGGGTCGCACTACCGATTATAGTATTTACAATCTTCTTTTATTCAGCTTCGTTACAGGGCATGTAGCGCAATTATGATCTACGCGTTTCGGTGTGACTCCACCTTGCTCACTATCAACGGGTTGCCCCACCCCACATTAATTTAAATGTTTTTTTCTTCATCATGTTTCCTGTCACATGTTCCCAAGGCTCATGGTCCTTGTAGTTTCAGTCATTTGACAAGGTGTACAAGTCGTGCAATTATCATTTCATTGCCAAAGCGATATTCTATACATATCTGCTCTTATTTTTGTCAACATGTATTCTATTTTGTTCCGCCTTCCAATAGGCTGTTTCATGTTTTCATTTCTTTAAAGTTTTATTGCTACTTCTTATCAGTTCATATTCAGGAACATTGGTATTTACAAATGCACGTACAATTCCTCCGATTGATTCAATCCGTTTGGATGCAGCGTTCTCAAATTAAAAATAAATCTTGATTCAATTTGCCGAAGTTTCCTTTCACGGTCACCTCCACGTTCTCCTTTTGCAATTGTCTGAATGCCATAAAATTTCAGTTTTTGCCAATCTCCTTGATGGAATTGTTCCATATGCTTGGCTATGGCATTTGACCGGTCCTTGTGAATTGTTGCCCTCATGTGTTGTAGGATTCTATTTTTAAGTTCCACTGTTGTGCTTCCTACATACAACATTGGGCACGGACATTCCACTATATAGACAGTGAATGGAGTTTTGCAAGTGATGCATTGTCTGATCTGCCATTTCTTTTTGTTTGCCAGTGTTATTTCCCTTGTAGGTTTTGCTATCTGGCACATTTTGCATCCATGACATTTTACGAATCCTTTTGTTTTCAACCAGTCATCTTGTCTTTTCTTTTGAAAATGACTATGGATTATGTGATCCTTCAAGTTTCTTGCACGTCTATATGTTATGACTGGATGATTGCCCACAATTTCCTTCACAGTGTCATCCAATTGTAACAATTTCCAATTCTTTTTAAGCATTTTTCCAATTTGAGTACTTTCTTGAGAGTAGTCCATGATCATCCGAATTTTGCCCTTTTCTGTATCCACATTCGGATTTTTTCTTTTTAAACAATCCTCTCGTGTTTTGTTTCTTGCTCTTGTGAGGCTTTGTCTTACCATTTTTTCAGGATATTTTCTCTTCATAAATCTTTCCATGGTGTCTTTACTGTTTTTCTCCCATTGTTCTTGTTCACTACATATACGCCGGATCCTCAAGAATTCACCATAAGGTATACTGTTCAACAATGTTTTCTGATGAAAGCTGGTTGCTTCCAAGGTGGCATTGGTTGAGGTAATTTTTCTGTGCAGTGTTGTCTGAATCTGCTGATCCTTAATGTAAATTTCTGTATCCAGGAATATGATTTTATCCTTACTCATAGTGTAAGTAAATTTCAAATTTTCAACGCTGGTGTTCAGTATTTGAAAGTACTCCTGGAATTCTTCCTCCGTGCCATCCCATATTAATAAATCGTCAATAAATCTCTTCCAGCTGATTATTTCACTTACTGACGATTCATGTGTTGAGTTCCACGCTTTTTCTTGCTCCCACCAGCCCATTGTGAGACAGGCGTAGCTGGGACTGAAAGAGAATCCCATTGCGGTCCCGCTGCATTGCTTAAAAATCTCTTCTCCAAATGTGAAGATGTTTTCTTCCAGACATATTGTGATCATTTCCATTAACATTTTGTTGTGACTGTTAAATTCCAAACTTCTCTCCTTCAGAAAAAAATTGCAAGCTTCTGTTCCCAATTTGTTGTCTATATTTGTATATAGACCGATCACGTCCATTGCAATCAGATAATAAGATTCCTGCCATGGTGTACTTTGTAGGATTCGTAATAAATCGCTCGTGTCTTGGATATACGAATTCAGGATTGCACGCCAACACAACCTCAACATAATCTCCTACGCTGACGACACCCAGCTGATCCTCTCCCTGACCAACGACCCCGACACCGCCAGAGCCAACCTGCACGAAGGGATGAGAGACGTAGCCGAATGGATGACGACCAGCCGCCTGAAACTGAACTCAGACAAGACGGAGGTCCTCATCCTGGGCTCCACGCCCTCCGCCTGGGACGACTCCTGGTGGCCCCCCGCCCTGGGCACCGCACCCAAACCGACGGACCACGCACGCAACCTGGGCTTCATCCTGGACTCCTCCCTCTCCATGACCAGACAAGTCAACGCCGTCTCCTCGTCATGCTTCAACATCCTACGCATGCTACGTAAGATCTTCCGGTGGATCCCCACCGAGACGAGGAAGACGGTCACCCAAGCCCTCGTCACCAGCCGACTGGACTACGGCAACGCCCTCTACGCCGGAACCACTGCCAAACTCCAGAAGAGACTCCAGCGGATCCAGAACGCCTCGGCGAGACTCATCCTCGACATCCCCCGACGCAGCCACATCTCCGGACACCTGAGAGATCTGCACTGGCTCCCGGTCAACAAGAGAATCACCTTCCGTCTCCTCACCCACGCGCACAAAGCCCTACACGACCAAGGCCCGAGCTACCTCAACAACCGGATCAACTTCTACACTCCCAAGCGCCTCCTCAGATCGACCAACCACGCCCTCGCCGCCGTCCCCCGCATCCGAAGAGCGACAACAGGAGGAAGATCCTTCTCCTACCTGGCCGCCAAGACCTGGAACTCACTTCCGACCAATCTGCGCCTGACCCAAGACCACCTCTCCTTCAGGAAGAAGCTCAAGACCTGGCTGTTCGAGCAGTAACGGCACCCCCCCCCCTCCAGCGCCTTGAGACCCTACGGGTGAGTAGTGCGCTCTACAAATGACCTGATTGATTGATTGATTGATTGAACAAATGGTCTTAAAAAATAGTCTATGTATTCCGCCATCGGTTCCAATAATGATCCTTTGGCGGACACAATTGCTCTTCCCGGAGGTTTCTTCTGATCTTTATGTATCTTCGGCAAGAAGTACATCGTTGCCGTTATGGGGTGTGTCACACTAAGAAATTTTCTTTCTGTTTCGTCAATGAGACCTTGATTCGTCCATACCGATAACTTTTCATCAATTTTGTTTTTTATTTCCATTGTTGGATTTTTCTTTAACTTCTGATAGTATGAAGTGTCTCTTAATTGACGATGAGCCTCTATCATGTAGGCACTTCGATCCATGATTATCACGTTCCCGCCTTTGTCGGCGATTTTGATCTCAATTTTATCATCTTCTGCCAGGTTTTTCAAAGCCAACCTCTCTGCCATGGTTAGATTGTCCCGATCGTGATTCCATTTCAATTTATAAAGATCTTTCATCACCGATTCTTGAAATAGGTCCACTTTGTTTCCTGGACCTAATTGTGGATAGAATTTTGATCTCGGTTTTTTGCCACTTAAACCAGCCCCACATTGGTTTACCGTTTGGGTAAGTGTTAATTCTTCCGTGGGGTCTTGATCTATGTTCATCAGAGTAAGAAAACCCTCCGCGTCCTTTATTTGTAATTGTTCTTCTCTTGTATCCATTTTATTAGTTGATTTTTCCTTTAGGATTCGTTCTTTAAAGGCTTTTGCCAATTTTATTTTCCTGATGTAAAGATAAAGGTCAATCCTGACCTGTGCTAAATTCATATGGCTTTTCGGGCAAAAGTTTATTCCTCTTTTTAGTAATGATATTTCCGTATTGGATAGTTGTCTGTTTGATAAATTGATATCTTGTAATTCATCAGACTTTACTTCCTCCTCTGTCGCATATTCCTCGTTTCCACCCCTGTTCTCTCTGTTCCACCACTTGCTCCTTTTACCTCTTCTGTTGTGTTTTTTCCGGGCCATTGGCGTCCCCTTCCTCTTCCTCTCCCTCTCCGTGGTTGGAATTGTGGGGTTGGGCGATTCTGCTCCCAATACCTTTGTTGCAACATGAGGCGCATATCTCCTAAAAAAGGAATCCTTCTATTGCTCTCTGATTCGTTGCCGCATTTTTACGTTTGCGAGGAAATTCGATGGTCTAAAAGAACAAATGGCCTGGGCAAACATGTCGAGCATGTCAAGTTCGGCGTCCTCATTAGAATCCATGGAACAAAGACAAGGCAACGAATCAGAGAGCAATAGAAGGATTCCTTTTTTAGGGGATATGCGCCTCATGTTGCAACAAAGGTATTGGGAGCAGAATCGCCCAACCCCACAATTCCAACCACGGAGAGGGAGAGGAAGGGGACGCCAATGGCCCGGAAAAAACACAACAGAAGAGGTAAAAGGAGCAAGTGGTGGAACAGAGAGAACAGGGGTGGAAACGAGGAATATGCGACAGAGGAGGAAGTAAAGTCTGATGAATTACAAGATATCAATTTATCAAACAGACAACTATCCAATACGGAAATATCATTACTAAAAAGAGGAATAAACTTTTGCCCGAAAAGTCATATGAATTTACACAGGTCAGGATTGACCTTTATCTTTACATCAGGAAAATAAAATTGGCAAAAGCCTTTAAAGAACGAATCCTAAAGGAAAAATCAACTAATAAAATGGATACAAGAGAAGAACAATTACAAATAAAGGACGCGGAGGGTTTTCTTACTCTGATGAACATAGATCAAGACCCCACGGAAGAATTAACACTTACCCAAACGGTAAACCAATGTGGGGCTGGTTTAAGTGGCAAAAAAACGAGATCAAAATTCTATCCACAATTAGGTCCAGGAAACAAAGTGGACCTATTTCAAGAATCGGTGATTAAAGATCTTTATAAATTGAAATGGAATCACGATCGGGACAATCTAACCATGGCAGAGAGGTTGGCTTTGAAAAACCTAGCAGAAGATGATAAAATTGAGATCAAAATCGCCGACAAAGGCGGGAACGTGATAATCATGGATCGAAGTGCCTACATGATAGAGGCTCATCGTCAATTAAGAGACACTTCATACTATCAGAAGTTAAAGAAAAATCCAACAATGGAAATAAAAAACAAAATTGATGAAAAGTTATCGGTATGGACGAATCAAGGTCTCATTGACGAAACAGAAAGAACATTTCTTAGTGTGACACACCCCATAACGGCAACGATGTACTTCTTGCCGAAGATACATAAAGATCAGAAGAAACCTCCGGAAAGACCAATTGTGTCCGTCAAAGGATCATTATTGGAACCGATGGCGGAATACATAGACTATTTTTTAAGACCATTTGTTGCAAATCTGAATTCGTATATCCAAGACACGAGCGATTTATTACGAATCCTACAAAGTACACCATGGCAGGAATCTTATTATCTGATTGCAATGGACGTGATCGGTCTATATACAAATATAGACAACAAATTGGGAACAGAAGCTTGCAATTTTTTTCTGAAGGAGAGAAGTTTGGAATTTAACAGTCACAACAAAATGTTAATGGAAATGATCACAATATGTCTGGAAGAAAACATCTTCACATTTGGAGAAGAGATTTTTAAGCAATGCAGCGGGACCGCAATGGGATTCTCTTTCAGTCCCAGCTACGCCGGTCTCACAATGGGCTGGTGGGAGCAAGAAAAAGCGTGGAACTCAACACATGAATCGTCAGTAAATGAAATAATCAGCTGAAAGAGATTTATTGACGATTTATTGATAATATGGGATGGCACGGAGGAAGAATTCCAGGAGTACTTTCAAATACTGAACACCAGCGTTGAAAATTTGAAATTTACTTACACTATGAGTAAGGATAAAATCATATTCCTGGATACAGAAATTTACATTAAGGATCAGCAGATTCAGACAACACTGCACAGAAAAATTACCTCAACCAATGCCACCTTGAAAGCAACCAGCTTTCATCAGAAAACATTGTTGAACAGTATACCTTATGGTGAATTCTTGAGGATCCGGCGTATATGTAGTGAACAAGAACAATGGGAGAAAAACAGTAAAGACACCATGGAAAGATTTATGAAGAGAAAATATCCTGAAAAAATGGTAAGACAAAGCCTCACAAGAGCAAGATACAAAACACGAGAGGATTGTTTAAAAAGAAAAAATCTGAATGTGGATACAGAAAAGGGCAAAATTCGGATGATCAAGGACTACTCTCAAGAAAGTACTCAAATTGGAAAAATTCTTAAAAAGAATTGGAAATTGTTACAATTGGATGACACTGTGAAGGAAATTGTGGGCAATCATCCAGTCATAACATATAGACATGCAAGAAACTTGAAGGATCACATAATCCATAGTCATTTTCAAAAGAAAAGACAAGATGACTGGTTGAAAACAAAAGGATTCGTAAAATGTCATGGATGCAAAACGTGCCAGATAGCAAAACCTACAAGGGAAATAACACTGGCAAACAAAAAGAAATGGCAGATCAGACAATGCATCACTTGCAAAACTCCATTCACTGTCTATATAGTGGAATGTCCGTGCCCAATGTTGTATGTTGGAAGCACAACAGTGGAACTTAAAAATAGAATCCTACAACACATGAGGGCAACAATTCACAAGGACCGGTCAAATGCCATAGCCAAGCATATGGAACAATTCCATCAAGGAGATTGGCAAAAACAGAAATTTTATGGCATTCAGACAATTGCAAAAGGAGAACGTGGAGGTGACCGTGAAAGGAAACTTCGGCAAATTGAATCAAGATTTATTTTGAATTTGAGAACGCTGCATCCAAACGGATTGAATCAATCGGAGGAATTGTATGTGCATTTGTAAATACCAATGTTCCTGAATATGAACTGATAAGAAGTAGCAATAAAACTTTAAAGAAATGAAAACACGAAACAGCCTATTGGAAGGCGGAACAAAATAGAATACATGTTGACAAAAATAAGAGTAGATATGTATAGAATATCGCTTTGGCAATGAAATGATAATTGCACGACTTGTACACCTTGTCAAATGACTGAAACTACAAGGACCATGAGCCTTGGGAACATGTGACAGGAAACATGATGAAGAAAAAAACATTTAAATTAATGTGGGGTGGGGCAACCCGTTGATCGTGAGCAAGGTGGAGTCACACCGAAACGCGTAGATCATAATTGCGCTACATGCCCTGTAACGAAGCTGAATAAAAGAAGATTGTAAATACTATAATCGGTAGTGCGACCTGTTTTTTCTTCCTGGTGGAGAAAGTTGGTTTAATATTAGTGGCGTGGGTTCAGCCACAGGACAACGCACTCACACGAGCGCTGCACATTCCCGAATGGTGAACCGATGTGGAAGAGAATATATATATATATATATATATATATATATATATATATATATATATATATATATATATATATATATATATATATATATATATATATATATATATATATATATATATATATATATATATATATATATATATATATATATATATATATATATATATATATATATATATATATATATATATATATATATATATATATATATATATATATATATATATATATATATATATATATATATATATATATATATATATATATATATATATATATATATATATATATATATATATATATATATATATATATATATATATATATATATATATATATATATATATATATATATATATATATATATATATATATATATATATATATATATATATATATATATATATATATATATATATATATATATATATATATATATATATATATATATATATATATATATATATATATATATATATATATATATATATATATATATATATATATATATATATATATATATATATATATATATATATATATATATATATATATATATATATATATATATATATATATATATATATATATATATAGCTAAGTAAGGGGCGCTTACACCACCTTACCCAGGCTGCAAGTGCAGACCTGTGGTGTCATTTTGGAAGGCTTCCCAGGGGTGGCATAATACATGCTTCAGCCCCTGGTAGGCCTCTGGGGCCCCTATGCCCTTGGTACCTAAGGTACCATATAGTAGGGACTCATAAGGGTGACCCAGTAACCAATCTGGTATGTACCTAAAGTACATGCAATCAATATAGAGAGAGAACAGCTAGGCGGTGGTGCTGATTAGCAGGGCCACAGCCAGACTAAAGTCGAAAAACCAGCGAAACACAGCAAAAAGTGGGGGTAACCATAGGAAGCAGATCCTACTCTCCTACAGATATCACATTTCACATGGTGTAGAAGGCTATTGATGTGCATTTCATGGTAGCCTTGCTCTTGAGCATTTTTAATACAAGCGTCCCTATCTAATAATGTCTTTGACAGAATCACTTCTGCCCCTCGACTCCCACCCTCAAGATGAACCTCCGCTGTTGTTATTAAGCTATTCTTATTTTCAGTGACCATAGGTTGAAAACATGTAGCTGTGTGGAAATGCCCAAGGCCTCACTCAAAGTACTGGACTTGGCAAAATCTTTTTTTGGTTTCATGCTCTATGGTTAGAGACACAAAGCCCTCCACCTCCTTTCTTGCTACTCTTCATCCCATAACCCTAAAGGCCATAAAGTTACACCACTCATACAAGAGGTTCACAAAGGCACACAGTGGTAATGAAGAAGTAATGTGTTCGGACTTTGAATGCAATAATTGCATCATTTTTCGTGACAAGGTAATATATTTTATTTAACATGTTGACAGAACTAAAATTAGTAGCTTGCCTTCAACATGAGAAAAACAAGTCTGGACATATAACCTTGATCCGAAAACTTTCTGATCCAAGCTTCATATTGGAATCACAGGTTCCACTATGAAGCTTGGATCAGAAAGCTTTTGGATCAGTCTTAACTTATATATTTGGGCAAACTGTTAGTAGAAGAACACCTCCAGATACATATTCGGCAAATTCAACTTCATACTTAAAAATCCAACAGAAAAAACAGCAGTGAATCAAGCTTTCTCTTACTTGAAAACTCTGCAACTATCTTCCCCCCATATGTCTCTAAGTCATATACACCTACCTTCAGAAAGGACCTCAAGACCTGCTCATTTTCTACCAAACGAATCCAATGTAATCCTTAACATTAAGTCTCACAAGCTCCTACACCTGGCATCACTATTGTGTCACTATTGTGAGTACTCTCTGTTAACTATGTTGCATTTTTTAAGTTTTAAGCATTCTTGACAAAGATGACTGGTTTTTGTACCTCCATTGCGGATAATAAGACCATTTTCTCCACTTTACAAACATAAGATGACTGGTATTGGTTGGAAGGCAGCCAGGGGGTTGATAAAGCGTTCCAACTCATCTGTATGAAAGTGGGGTTATGCCTGTGCCAGATACTTGGGTATACTTGCATGCAGCTCAAGCCCATTTTGCAATCATCCCAACCAATTACCCCACTGGAATGTGGAATACTCCAATCCAAGAACATAACAATTATGCATTCCAGTGAATACTTTGGATTCCATTAACCGGGCATTGCGCAGCAGGACTGGCTAGGCTTCCTAGTGTTTAGTCTCCTATTATCCCTCTAGTGGATAATCTACTGCTTCATCCCGACAAGGACGCATTTTGTTAAAGGCATGTTGAGCAGGGCAGGAAAGGTGATCCTGTTGCTGCTGCATGTTGGTGAGGTAGGGGGCTCCATACTATCGGACGGGTTTATATTTCAGATTGCGACATAAACTAACAGCAGTTTCCGGGGAAATACCTCGACACAGCTTATACAATGACTGGATACATAGCGCAGGGTGGCCAGGCAGTATCCACTGACAATTACAAAGTCAGCGCAGAAGATCAAAGGCAGGAACTAACTAACATCAGAACGGGCGGAATTCTCAATGATGTACAATAGGACTTCTGTTGTACACAAGGTGTCATGGTTTCTATGAATAGAAAGCACAAAGACCATGCTCAGAACTAGACCCAAATGAAGGGCTAATGGAGTTTCAATGTCTATGACCCTTGACTCTAGGGGAGGGGTGTCAGTTCTTGTGTTTCAACAGTTTCAGAAAGTGGGTAATGTAGGACATAATTTCTGTTTCGTAGCCTAGTCTTGTACTCCGGTATGTTTCCACAAAGGCCTGTAGATTTCTGCAGGACGCAGAGCTTCTTAAACAAGGTTTGTGTGTTCACAACATTTTAGGTTGAGGCTCAGATTTTCCACCTTCGGTCACAGAGTTTTCATAAGCCCAGTATACCTTATATTGTCCTATCTCCAAATCCTGCTTTGGCTCCTGAGTGTCAAAGGCTGTGCTGACTAGAAAGGTGGCGAAGGACTGACTCGTAGCACACGACGGGCACTTAGCATTGAAACCTTTTTATTTTTTTATAGGACTTGCCAGTGGATTGATCAATATGTTTTCTCTCATTTAATCGGAGATCAATGTTTTTCTCCTGGTTTAACCTCTGAACACTTCAGCCACACTTTTTCTGGTGCAAGGAAATACCAGCATACACAGCCTTGACAGCGGTGTCAATGAGGTCCCAGAACAGTAGCAAGTTCAGATTATCGGTATAGGTGCCTACGTTAAGTATATAGTTATAGGTCTCATGCATAGCTCAGAAACAAGAACACTAACAGTTAAACTTGTGCCACAAGTGTAGGCAGTAACTGAAGACGTTTGTATTACGTTGCCTGGGTGATCCAACTAAGAACAAGTAAGCTTACTTGATGCTGGGATTTTAATATTTTGCCTCTTTGTCCATGTGAGAGGATGAAGCTTAGCCCTTCAGAGACACTACCACCACAACATATTTAGCAGGGTTGGTCCTTCAGCCGATGACGGGAATATTTTTGGATGCCCTGCAATAGACCTTCAAGTGAGGTTTGTCCTACATATCCTAAGTGTAAGAAAGTAGGATCTGCTTCTTATATTTACCACCACTTTTTGCTGAGGTGATGAAGTTTCAGACTAGTCTGAAAGGGATCCTGCTAATCAGGACCCCAGTCTATCTAGTTTCTCCTTAACCCCTTCAGTGCTGCGCAAATTCCTCTGCAGTGCTGAAGGTTCTAAAGAACCTATGGACTCATGACGGAACCGTTCCGTCATGAGCACCAAAGGGGTTAAAACTGTTGTGTTATGTACTTGGGTACACCCCAGATCGGATACTGGGGTACCCTTGTCAGTCCCTAGTATACGGTACCCATGTATCCAGGGCGTAGGCACCCCAGAAGACTCCCATGGGCTGCAGCATGTATTATGCCACCCATGAGAGACCATTCAAAATAGAACTACAGGCCTGCCGTTAAGGCCAGTGTAAGTTGGTGAATGCACCACTTATAAAAGATATAGGTTTACTACATCTAAGGATCGCTGCACTTAAACCCTATATGCCACCCCTACAGCAGGCCTTTACAATCCTGAGGACAGAGTTGTTGGTTCTAAGTGAGAGGGTGACCCTGCATGAGCAGGATACCCCTGCAGCCTACGGAGTCCATTCTCCCAGGTTGCCAGTGAAGCAGCCATATACTAGTATAGAGGGGCACTATGTGACTGTGCGATGACCATCTTGAAAACAGCTGCAACAAACCCTGTTGTGTTTGATGTCAAACAAGTTGGAATCATACACCCCACACCGTTACCGGTGTGGGAGGTATGATTCCACCCACCAGGAGAGCCTTCCGTTAGGCTCTCAGTGTTCCCGGTACCAGCCTTCTAGTCTCGGACAGCACAAAATGGTTGCTGCAGACCGGAGACACATTTCTGCCCTCCTGCTGCTGAGCCAAGCTCGAGAAGGGGAAGGCAGAACGATAGGCATCCTGTCACAGGGTGGTGTGGCCACCTCCCAGACAGGACTTAGTGTATTAGGGCAGGGTGGGTGCACTTGCTAGTCTGTATGAGGGCACATTTGGTGTCCATGTGCATAGTCCACTTCAAACCAGTCCTGGGAGGCGTTGGCTCTCGCGCAAAACTGGACAAAGGACATGGGAGTAACCTCCCTCCTGTCCAGACCCTCCCCTGAGAGGGTCCCCTAAATCTTCCCAACCCGCTACCTAGGGTACTTAAGGGCTTACCTGGGTGTAGGTCAATAGATTAGTCGTGGACAAGATTCAGAACTGAAACCACTGCACTTCTACCGTCTGGGCACTCTGGACTTCGTTTGGGCCTGACTTGGTCTCCCTTTCAGTCTGCTGCCTCCTCTGTACTTGTGCACCGTACAGGATCTGTGCAGGACCTGTGGGGCATCCAAGACACTTAAAGATAATCTCCCTTGAAGTGAAGGAGTCACTTCCCTGCATTCACAGGCACCTCCACTCAGCTGACTGGTTTGCTGATCCAGCGCTCCTACGGACTCCGCAAGGGAGGGTTCAACAACATAGGTGGTGGTTATCTACATCTCCCGAGGCCCAAGCTGCACTCTCACCAAGTCTGAGGTCAGAATCCCTCATGGGGGCTGCATTAATCGAACCCTTGTGCACCGCTTACTTTTGCAAGTGCATATGCTTGTCGGCAACTCTGAGACAGGTGCATTGAACTCCAAGTAGCCCCAACCTCCGGCAACTTTTCACCAAGATCTTCATCCACACCACCTCGTGGGCACAGTGTCTTGCTCCTTTGAGTGAGCTGCTCGAGGACCTCTCGCGATCCCTGTGCCTCCGGCCTGTGGGTCCAATTGAGGGTCATCTTTGTTTTTCTTGGGACTCCCCTGATTGCATGGGGCCTGCCCTGACTCCCCTGCTTGTGGGGAGTCTCCTGGATCTTGCTGGTCCCAACAGTGCATCTTCTTGATTTTCTGCGTGGGTTGCATTTGCCAAGGCTTTTTGGTGCTCTCACCGGACACCGAGCCCTCAGCACTCGACTGTGGGACAGCTCGCATCGGAGTCCTGGTCGTCATCCTCATCTGGAGAGTCAAGGTCACCGTCACCCTCCCTGAAGCACCCGACATCGGAGGGCATTTGTCTTCCAAGTCTCCTGGTCACTTTCAAGTGACAGACTCTGTCCCGTCTGCTTTCAGGTACTCCTCTTCAAGAATCTATGTTTGGATTCCTCCAGACACTTTCTCCTCTTCCAGCAGCGGCACTTCCCTGAAGTCCTCCATTGGGCTGGACAGTGATTTCCGACGCCACTTCACACCTATGCACCCGGCTTCCCTGGGATAGGTAACTTTGGTACCACGGTATTTATGGGTGGGGTGGCTCTCCAACCTTCTGTCTTCCACAGGGTTTCACCAGGGTCCACTGGGAAGGGTCCCTAATCTTAAAATTTAAAACGCGACTTACACATAGAGTTGTGCGGAGCAGACAGTTGTGTTCACACACTGCACACACTCTCTGTGGGGCCCCTATCTACTCACCTTTGGTGGTTCCTTGGGGTTCCAGCAATTCTACGTCCTCTCAACATTGTCCTGACTCGATCATGGTTCTTATACCACTACCACTTTCTTGGTATATGGTTTGGTCCCCCTGGGGACCACTGTGTATTAGTACGATTTACTGTGATTTCTTTGCTATAATATTGTGTGCTTTGTGTCTATCTCTGTGTAGGAGACACTGTAACGTGATAGAGAGTGTTCTATAATAAATACATATTTTTATAAATACTTTGTGTGGTTCTTTTTCAGGTAATCTATACTATAAGATTGTATTCTGGTAAAACAAGC
Organism: Lissotriton helveticus; assembly: GCF_964261635.1. Lineage (NCBI taxonomy): Eukaryota > Metazoa > Chordata > Amphibia > Caudata > Salamandridae > Lissotriton > Lissotriton helveticus. The sequence continues at coordinate 1,386,694,020 of NC_136067.1, forward strand.
AGCTTTACACTCCAAGAATAAGCCTGAAGGCTGCTCTCCACAGCTACCACTTGGATAGCTTTCTAAGGTTGTCTGAGACCTCTTAAACCACCAGAATGTGCTCTGGACTGGTGCAAGGTACCCACTTACATTAGTGGACATCATATACCATGCCAGCCGTTCACACTAAGCTTTCTTGAAAGCCTAGGGCTTTAAAACCTCCTGTGACTTTTGGAAGGGTCCATCTGCAGCATTAGAGTTGCTTTCATTCTGCAACAGAGACATTTCAAGGCTTGCATTGCTTGGAGCTTCACTGGTATCAATGTGACTTGAGTGCAGCCAGTCCTGAAGAAGTCAGTTTTCAGAGTGGCATTTAAGGCATCCAAAAATCAGTTTATACAGGAAGAACAATGACTTGCTAGAAAACCTTGAGTTCAGATCTGAACGAAGACGATCAGGATTCTATTGTCTCTGATCTGAAGGATTGAGGGTATCAAACCAGTCATGTATGGAGTGAGGAGTACCTGACCTCTATGTGCAATATTCCAGCCTCACTGTACACAGAAGGAAGGACTTCAAAGTCAGAAGCTCAGGACTCCCGTAGCCTGAAAAAGAATAGTACTTGTCAAAACAATACAACAGAGTATCTTAAGAGAAGGAATAAATTAACCTTCCAGGACCCTCAGCTCTCAAATGCTTAGTGCCTTGTGCTGAACCTTGACAAGTAGATAAGCTGAAACTATAAAGTATCATGGAAATAATGGCCATGCCATCAAGCACAATTACACATATCACTTGTAAATGTTAAGTGAGATACACGCTATTTAGAAGGGTCACTGGACAGTGTTTTGATGTTCGCAAGGATGTTCAGTATCCAGTTTTGGAGAATCCGCACTTTCCTCTTGACTCTTCTTTGAAGAATGAAATACAACACGATCTATGGCATTTGTTTCTTTTTGCTTTACATGCCACCAAATGGTTCCAAGGGAAACATATGCCAGTGGTAGCAGAAAGCACATATATGCACTGGTCAAATGCACCAAATCCCCAGTTGCCCGACAGGCATGGTCTAAGGGCCGCACCTTGCAACACAAGTAGGCAAAGATGATGGATGAGAAATTCAGAAAGGGAAAAACTGCAACTTCTAGAAAATAAAAGGGACTGGACCCAAATAGGAATTGCTGAGCACGCACAAAACAAGTTGGTGCCAACAACAGCAAATAGCCATAATGAATGCCTCAACAGAAATTGCAGCATCACAGCAGACTGAAGACTATCAAGACTGAAGGTATAGGAGGATGAGGAGTTAAAAATAATAACATTTATGGGGATAAAAACAGAGACTGGCCCCACCAAGGAATTAATTGAATGTGATAATACCAGGTTTGTAGCTAATGCTACAAAATAAACAGTATTAAGTGTAATGGGGTAACCCTGTGAACCTCAGAACCTGGGCGGGTAATTAAACAAAAAACAATGGTTCAGTCGGAAAGCTAGATTCAAATAAACGTAGTACTTAATACATACATATAGTCACAGTATCCCATGAAGGATACAAATAATCATTAAATACGGACCACAAAATTAGAAAAATACGTCTTTAGAATTCCCCCAAAAAATTTCAAACGTTTTGTTTCTGCAATGAATCAAAATATGCTGTCCAATGTACATAAAATACATAGGCTGTGAATACATAAAGTGTATAGATCGTGACTGGTGACTGAGTGATTATAGGTGAAAAAACAAATACATAAAACAAGAAATTCTTGGAATACCCAATATAAGGCGCAATAGTCAACTGGGCTTTGAATTATTCTTTTTGTTCAGTGAGACTTTGTGCTGACTGGTATATAACGTAGAACGTTCTACGTTATATACCAGTCAGCATTGCAGAAACAAAACGTTTGAAAAATTTTGGGGGAATACTAAAGACGTATTTTTCTAATTTTGTGGTCAGTGTGTAATGATTACTTGTATCCTTCATGGGATACTCTGACTATATGTATGTATTAAGTACTACGTTGATTTGAATTGTGCTTTCCGACAGAACCATTGTTTTTTGTTTAACAAAATAAACAGTAGCATGTATGTGCATAGTTGAAATCAGGAGCACTGCAGCATAAACTACATACACTCACTGGAGGAGGATGAGAAGAAAGATGAAAACAAGCAACATTTTGGAGTGTAGAAAGCGGGTAATGCTGTGCACTTACATTGTAGAACAAGCATTGGAAATGCAATAGGTCTCGCAATAACGCGAGTCTGAACTATTAGCATTGTAAATGATAATGCCCTTTATTTTTGCGTTCTGGTTTTTGGAACATAAATAAAAGGCTTTGTCATTTACAAGGCCTATAGCTTAAATTTGCGTTAAAACGAGACCTATTGCATTGCAATGGTGGTGGTGCTGCTGAGTTTTCTCTGAATCTGCACCCACAATCTGCACCCACCATGTGTGAGGGGCGGTGCGTGTGAGAGGGGCGGTGCGTGTGAGAGGGGCGGTGCGTGTGAGAGGGGCGGTGCGTGTGAGAGGGGCGGTGCGTGTGAGAGGGGCGGTGCGTGTGAGAGGGGCGGTGCGTGTGAGAGGGGCGGTGCGTGGGAGAGGGGCGGTGCGTGGGAGAGGGGCGGTGCGTGGGAGAGTGGCGGTGCGTGGGAGAGTGGCGGTGCGTGGGTGAGTGGCGGTGCGTGGGTGAGTGGCGGTGCGTGGGTGAGTGGCGGTGCGTGGGTGAGTGGCGGTGCGTGGGTGAGTGGCGGTGCGTGGGTGAGTGGCGGTGCGTGGGTGAGTGGCGGTGCGTGGGTGAGTGGCGGTGCGTGGGTGAGTGGCGGTGCGTGGGTGAGTGGCGGTGCGTGGGTGAGTGGCGGTGCGTGGGTGAGTGGCGGTGCGTGGGTGAGTGGCGGTGCGTGGGTGAGTGGCGGTGCGTGGGTGAGTGGCGGTGCGTGGGTGAGTGGCGGTGCGTGGGTGAGTGGCGGTGCGTGGGTGAGTGGCGGTGCGTGGGTGAGTGGCGGTGCGTGGGTGAGTGGCGGTGCGTGGGTGAGTGGCGGTGCGTGGGTGAGTGGCGGTGCGTGGGTGAGTGGCGGTGCGTGGGTGAGTGGCGGTGCGTGGGTGAGTGGCGGTGCGTGGGTGAGTGGCGGTGCGTGGGTGAGTGGCGGTGCGTGGGTGAGTGGCGGTGCGTGGGTGAGTGGCGGTGCGTGGGTGAGTGGCGGTGCGTGGGTGAGTGGCGGTGCGTGGGTGAGTGGCGGTGCGTGGGTGAGTGGCGGTGCGTGGGTGAGTGGCGGTGCGTGGGTGAGTGGCGGTGCGTGGGTGAGTGGCGGTGCGTGGGTGAGTGGCGGTGCGTGGGTGAGTGGCGGTGCGTGGGTGAGTGGCGGTGCGTGGGTGAGTGGCGGTGCGTGGGTGAGTGGCGGTGCGTGGGTGAGTGGCGGTGCGTGGGTGAGTGGCGGTGCGTGGGTGAGTGGCGGTGCGTGGGTGAGTGGCGGTGCGTGGGTGAGTGGCGGTGCGTGGGTGAGTGGCGGTGCGTGGGTGAGTGGCGGTGCGTGGGTGAGTGGCGGTGCGTGGGTGAGTGGCGGTGCGTGTGTGAGTGGCGGTGCGTGTGTGAGTGGCGGTGCGTGTGTGAGTGGCGGTGCGTGTGCGAGTGGCGGTGCGTGTGCGAGTGGCGGTGCGTGTGCGAGTGGCGGTGCGTGTGCGAGTGGCGGTGCGTGTGCGAGTGGCGGTGCGTGTGCGAGTGGCGGTGCGTGTGCGAGTGGCGGTGCGTGTGCGAGTGGCGGTGCGTGTGCGAGTGGCGGTGCGTGTGCGAGTGGCGGTGCGTGGGTGAGTGGCGGTGCGTGGGTGAGTGGCGGTGCGTGGGTGAGTGGCGGTGCGTGGGTGAGTGGGGTTGCGTGGATGAGTGGCGTTGCGTGGATGAGTGGCGTTGCGTGGATGAGTGGCGTTGCGTGGATGAGTGGCGTTGCGTGGATGAGTGGCGTTGCGTGGATGAGTGGCGTTGCGTGGATGAGTGGCGATGAGTGGGGTTGCGTGGATGAGTTGCGTTGCGTGTGTGAGTGGTGTTGCTTGGGTGAGTGGCGTTGCGTGGGTGAGTGTGGTGTTGCGTGGATGATAGTGGGCTTGCGTGGATGATAGTGGGCTTGCGTGGGTGTGAGTGTTGCTGTGTGGGTGAAAGTGGCACAGAGCCTTTGATGTGGCCTGGCGCAGGAGAAATGCTGCTGCTGCTAATTAAATACAAGAGTGGCCGGGAAGCGGCCGGGAAACACAAGTACGGCCGGCCACATAATTAGGGGAGGAGAAGCCGCACAGCACACGCTGGGAGAAGCCCTTTGATGTGCTGTGCGGCCGCGATGCGCGCTCTGTGCTGGGGGAGGGCCATTAGCCTGAACTCGCGGCAAGATCAAACGAAGGGTGGGAGGGACATTGAGAAACAGATGGCCATGAAAGTGTATGGGCCAAAAGCGCGTGCCTGTGGCCACGTGCACTCGAAGAAAACGCCACGAAAAAAAGCGGTGGTTTCACAATCAGTTTGAGCACTTGAATTCTCGCCATTTCCCATTCCTTCGGAATGGTAAAGACGAGACCTAAAAAGGTAATGTCTGAATTGTATGCATAGCACCAGGAGTGAACTCTAAATTAATGCCTGCCCCACAACAGGGCTGCAAAACGGTCCATTCGCAAAGTAGCATGCTAGCCGCATGTTACACCAGTAAGAAAGCCAGGACATAAAAATAATAGTTACAACTCTACCTCAAGTACAAAATTGTATTGAATCATAAACTATTTGTACTTTTATAAAAACAGTTTATTAAAAAAATGTTTTTAACAGACCGAAAAGAAAATGCTGCAGTCTACAAATTATCAGTTGTCAACTCCCAATGTTAATTCAGCCTGCAACCGTTATTCATTTACATTATCAGTCATCTAGGCAGCTTTTTTATGCTTAAAAACCTATTAAATAAAAATCCAACACATTCATACAAGCTATGGCTCCAAGTGCGTTTTAAAGTCCAAAGTCGATGTCTGCTGGTCATGAAAGCATGAGCATTTATAAAGTTTCCTAAATTACAGTTACTTAAAGATGCAGTCCCATTACGAAATCATTATAATTTATAAAATAAAGGCACTGAATATTTTGATCACTAGCTTTTCAAATTAGCGAACTCTACATTCACAATCGTTTTTTTCATTTTAAATTAGACCAGGACGTTTATTAAAGCATTATTTAAAAATAGCAGATGGATATGCAATCTGGTTAGAGAAGGTTCTGCAAGAAGGAAGTTAAAATATGGCATTAACTCAATTGTTCTGCTGAACATTTAATGCTTGCTGTGTTGCTCATCGGTCATAGAGACAAACGTGACTTCAGTCTGCATTTCTCCTAGGAAACTAAGGAAAAGATCTATAAATTGGTTTAATATTTTTTCCAGCTTATACTGCAAACACCAAGTAAACACCAAGGCATGGAACGTTGTCTGGCATTATAATATGAAAAAATCAACATGTTGCAATGTTTGCGCTCTCATCCAATTAGCGAACGGTGAGTTGTGGTGTGCCAAGCTCCGGCAGCTATCAAAGCTACACTACTGGCACGTTATGCACTCTGCAGTACCCACCAGCTTGGCGACAGTCTCCTCTACTCTTATTACTCTCACTCTTCAACTATGTTAAATGGTCTACAATGGTGCTGCACTACCTAGTTACAAGTGATCACCTCTACCCCAGAACAAAAGCTGAAATGTACATCTACCAACCAATGTCTAGGAACTGAAAGCTTCTCATACTCGCAACTAGCTGGCTTAACAGCCCAGAAAATTGTGGGTGAGTGTCACATCTCTTCAGGGTCAAGCTGTCAAAACCAGCATTTTGCACGAATTAGATGGGGGCACCAGATACGCCAATGCATGTCAAAGAAGCAATGAATAAACGAAAATGCCTTCTTGATCTACCAGGTGAATACTCAGCCACTTACTACAGCACGATAAAAATGAAAGTCCAGGCCACTACCACAGCAAGGCAAAGGAGCTGCACAGGTTTCCTATGGGTGCGCTGCTCTCCTGGAAGACTGAAACGTCTCAGCGCTGCAGCCTTCTTTGGCAAGGTTTTCCAAAGCGCTGTCTCTCCCACTCCATGTGACACTGAAGAAGTCACAAGAAACAACTTTAGTCTATGTAAATATTATTAGTTACATTTTGGTTTTATAACAAAAGTTGATGTGACACGCACCGGGCAAGATATCCCCGTAATCCTGTTTTTTTTTTTAACACACATACAAAGTACCGCAAAACAATGCTGCTGACAATGTGAAAGAAAAGATATTTCGCAGAAGAAAAATGTATGAGCATTACCTAAGTTTGCAGAATACTACTAGAGCTAGGAGAGAGAGCAAACTAAATTACTGTGCATGCCTCCACAAAAACAAAATAAAAGAACATCTTGCAAAATCCAGCAATGGTCCATGCCAGCTCATTGCAGAGGAAATGAAAAATCTGAAGCAGCAGTAGGGGATGGGGCGGTTTGAGGTAAGCCAAGAAAGGATTGACCCTGGCTTGAGCCAACTTTCAGGCTTGGACATTGACCGATGTGGGCCGACTCCAAAATGGAGCTAGAACATGTACATCAGCACTTCCCTTATTCATTCAGTAATGCAGTTCTTGGAACACAAAAACTGATGAATGGAGGGTAACTGATCAAATGTATAAAATCAGCTTTTTTACTTCATGTAAATGCAGAACGGGTAAATGAATGTCCGCTGTACTTCACGAGTAGTGGTGTGCAATTCCTACTGTCAAAAGCTAGGACATACGGTTTGAGATCCAGGGGACCAGGTTTTCATGTTTGTTTAGTCACTGGAAAAGTAATCCAAGTCCCCTGCAGCACATATAATTTACCTTACAGTTTACAGTACCACATGATGGCTCTGAGAAAGAGGATTGTTTGTGCAACTAAGGTACTATTCATATACATATGGATAAGTTGGTCAAACTTGTATACTTGCACTCAACTTTCTAGCAGTCGAACACTGGCAGGTGCACCAGTTTGAAAGGGTCATTTTCTTTTGATCTTGTGGGCCGTCGTCAAACCAAAAATCAGCTCACACCCTGGCCATTTTAAGCTGGACAACCTAGCATTGTCAGACTGCCCAAAATGTCAGTCCAACTCTGCAAATAGAGTTCTTTAATGCAAAGCTTTTAAAGTTACAGCGAGTGTTCTAAGGAAATACAGTGAGCTTTAAGTTCAGCCTACATTACTGACAACAGTTTCCGTATACAAACTAGGCAAGGGTGAAATTTCTATTATATGGTTGTATCTTGCATAATTTAAATTATTTTGTATTACGCTCCATATGCCGAGTTAACGAAAATACGCTATTACACCACATGGTATAATAGCATGCCGTTTGGGAAAAAATTAGCGCAAATGGAAAGAATCAACCGAAACGACAAAAGCATGATCAGCTGCCGTTTTCATCAAGTGATGGAAAGTTACACAGGTGAGTGGAAATTCCAAAACATCAATATTGTGTTCAATTTGATTAAAAACTCTCAAGCAGGCTCCTTTTAAAAACTACCAGGGGTAGAAAACTGAATTTGAAGGGAATGAAGCTCAGAGAATGTTCCCTGCCTTGGCTATCATTTGAACGCTTTTCAACAAGGTAAATGTGCTACTAAACAAACACTTTCATAGCCTTTCAAACATGTTAACGCAGCTTACAGCTATTCTAACGAACTATTGACATCCCAACCTCAAATACAGGGAAGTATTAAAGCAAGTGAATCTACGAAAGAGTCAAAGCTGTGGAACATGGTTTCCAATGGAACTGTATCGATTTCATCTGTGATCATGAGTAAACGCAGACCTGCTAATACTTACATGCTTAGCATCTGGTTCTCTCCCCAGCCCCAATAATATTATTTTACAAAAAACTGGATAGCCACAGTTCGAAGTTGAACAATCAGGAAATAAGCAAAATATGTAAATATACTAATTACTATTATTATGTTGGCTTACAACCCACAAATCAACAAGGTCTCTGCACGGTAGAAGATTAAAAATAAAAAAATTCAAAATCTGACAGAAGATAGTCATTACAATGGCTTCACCTAGTTATTAACTTAGGAAACAATCTGGGTATATTAATTTCCAATCTCAACATAGGCATCCAAGGAGCCACTCTCCGATAGATCGCCTCTTTCCTCACCGGGAGAATGCAAAGAGTCTGCCTTACCCCTGTTCACCTCCGAACCAAAGGAAATTATCTGTGGAGTACCCAAAGGATCCTCGATCAGCCCCACCCTCTTCAACACTAACGACACCTCTGCCCAGCATCGCCGAAACCCACGGAGTCAACATCGTATTATACGCCGACAACACACAAATCATCCTCTCTCGCTCTCTCTCCAAAGACAACACCAAGACCACTTCTGCAACTGCAGATGTCGTCAACTTGATGAAGGACAACTGCCTGAAGCACAACACTGGCAAGACCGCAATACTGATTATCAGAAACAAAAGCTCCTCAAGGGACACATCCTAGTGGCCCTCAGAACTTTGACCTACTCCTACCCCTGCTGCACAGGCTAGCAACCTAGGCATAATTCTGGACAACAAGTTCAACATGACGACTCAGGTCAACTCCCTTTCCTCCACCTGCTTCTTCACCCTCGGCAGGCTTCGTAAGATATTAAAATGGCTACCCGAAGCTCAAGACGCACTATCAATCAGGCCCCCATCTCCACCCCACTGGACTACGGCAACACGCTCTCTATGCAGGGATCACAGCTCACTTTCTGCAACAACTACAAACCATACAGAACGCTGCAGCCAGACTCCTCCTGGATTTCCCTAGATGAACCCACATCACCCTCTACCTCAGGGAACTTCAATGGTTTCCTGATTAGAGAGGATGTCAGTTCAAGCTCCTGACCCATGCATACAAGGCCTTATACAGCTGCAGACCTGTCTACTTGAACCACCGCCTGAACTTTCATCATCCCATCAGCCCAACAGAGACATCCGCTCTGCATTCCCTTCTCTAACCTTCACCCTCCGCATCTGACGTTGCAAATATGGAAGTTGCTCCTTCTCATCTCTTTCAGAGTTTCTAAAGTCCATGAGGGCCTGGCTATTCCACTAATCAACTTGACCCTGGCATTCCTTGGATATACTCACAGATGACAAGGAAGAGCTCTACAAATCTACTAATTAATTGATTGAATATAAGGTGTAAAACTTACCATTCCCAGACTCGCAGACTCTTGTCATCAGATGTACTCACAAAGCGCCTGTTTTCATCCACAAATGTGATGGTGTTGACAGCTCCCAGATGCCGATCGTATTCCTGCACGATCTCCCCACTTCGAATATCCCACTGAACAAAAAGAAAAAAAGAAAACAACTTTATATCATGACGGTTTGACATTCGCCTAAAAAAATTAACGGAAGCTTTCTTTTTTATTGAAACTCCGTAAATTCTCTGTTAGTTTGGAAGTGGTAGGGTTTTGAATTTAAAGCAAAGAAACTGGCAAATGAAAAACCAGGTACTCGCCGAACATCATAAAGTATCAATATAATTCATGAGCCAAGAGGAGTATTCATTTCTTCCTAACACATTAAACATGAAGACGGCAAGGGAAATTAAAGATAAACTGTCAGTTTGCCAATACATGAAAAAAGACTTGCAATTGCAGAGATTACAAATCAGACTTTGAGGCCATTTCAGAACATGCAAACTAAACAGTTTACTGCTGTTTTGCATGGTTACTGTAGGCAGATTAGGACTGCATGGGGAATTCCTTAGATTTATGTTGCTCAAAGTGTAAAAAGACGAGAGATATTAACATCATTTGGGAACAGTTCATCAAAAGACAGACAGGCAGACAACCCTGGACAGTGGCACAACATGCCAAGGAAATGTTTGCTCTCAATTCACTCCCAGCAGAAACTGAAGAAATAAGAACACGTTAATAACCTTCAGTGATTCTCTTAATGGTGGAGACTATTGATGCACACATTTTTCTCCCTAGAATACTTCCAGGCACCAGAGTGGATGCAGTAAACTTTCCATTGCAATGTCCTGCTATGCCGCGAAGTAGCATCATACGGCTCCACGCTGACTCCACACGTCATAAAAGAGATGGAGTGAAGCCACATATAAGTATCACCAATGCGCCCTGATGTCAAACTCTTTTCTTTTCCCTTTCTTCACCTCCAGACGTGAGCCAAACAATTGTTGATTCCAGGGTGCTGGGACATTTTTAGACGTCAAAAAGAGGTCACTGGAGGGCAATGAGGAATCTGCTGTTAGATAGTGGAATCCACAAGAAAGAGCATAATAAATGGTAAGTAACTTGCTCTTTTGATGGCAAACTCTAACCAGAGATTCTTCAATTTAGAACAGACACCAAAGCAGTATCTCCCCAGGCGGGAGGTAGGGTTGTCTGTGGAGGGGTCTCAGATCAAAAAGTCTTGCAGGACATAACAGTCAAAATGCCCTCCCTGGCAAACCTTGCGGTCAAGGCAGTAGGGTTTGGTTAATTTATGCACGGACACCAACGTTCCAGTCATGAAGATGTCATGGAAAGGCACTCTACAGGACAATGCAGTGGTAGGAAACTTAAACCCTGGTAGAATTGACTCTCAGGCCTGCAAGAGGCTGTTTTCTGGCCAGTGGGTAGCAGATCTTAATGAATAGAACTATTCACTTTAACACCTTCCCTTTCCCTGCTCCACAGCCTTGCCTTTCTTTGCGCCAGAGAGCTTCACAAAAAGCTTATTGTCAGCTTGATTGTCCTGTTACGATCAATGTAAAAACTTGAAGTCCATTTAGGGTCCTGCTGATGGAGGATCTCCTCTTCTATCGAGAGTTGAGGGAGGGGGGGGGCGGTGATGTGACTCAAAAACACTGGTAGAGTGCTATACGTCAAAACATTTGGTAAGAATGCTGCCCACGTCCTCAGTACCACCTTGTCTGGGAATAGGTTGGTGTAGAGCAGTTGCACTATAAGTGCCTGAAGTGCCCTCATGTGACAAGCTGATGTAATTGTAATGAGGAAGATGGTCTTTAAGGTCAGGAGAAGCAGTGAGCAGCAATGGATCGGCTTGTAGGGCATAAGCATGAGAAACATCAAGATCAAGTTAAGGTTCCACAGAGGCATCACCAAAGGTTTGTAAGAAAACGTGTAAAAATCTTATCACAACAGCAGTTTGAAAAAAGATAGTTGGACCAGCAAACATATAATGGCTGACAAATTATTTTTAATAGTGCCCACAGCAAGACCTTGTTGGACCAAAGATAAAATTATACAAAATGATTTTAGCAGCATTCAATTCAAGAGACCAACCAGTCCTGGGAATGTCAAACCAGGCCATTATTCTGTCCCAGTAACCAGTATAAATGGATTTTGTGGAAGAGCACCTGCGGCAAGGAGGACATCTATCACTTCAGGTGTTATATCAAATGCAGTTAGTTCCTTGTTTAATTTCCCAAAAGGTATTAGTAGATTGTGCAGGGTCAGATGGAGGATCCTGCCCTGTTGCAGAGATATGGGGTCATCGCAAACTGGCAGCCTGATCAGAGGACCGATGTTCGTGCCCAGAAGGTCTGGGTACCAAGCTTTCCAGTCCCAATCCAGAGCCACTAGGATGGGCTGCTGCTATTCAGAACTCTAGGCGTGAGATGGGAAGGTGCACACAAGTCCCCTGTACCTATTCCAGTCGCAATGCATTTCCTAACAAGTTTTCTTGCAGAAACTCCAACATGCAAAACCTTTAACGCTGCATGTTCGATCGTGGCAAAAAGATCTATCCAGGGTTCTCCCTACTGTTTGAGACGCACTCCCCCACCTCTGGATGTAGATGCCACTTGTGAGCTGCTAGACACCACCTGCTGAGTTCGTCCACCTTGGAACTGAGGAACCCTGCAAAAGGAATTGCAAAAAGAAAAATGGCACATCTAGGGGTGCAAATCCACCTGACACAGCACCGAGAATCCCACTACACCCTGCTTGTTGTTGTACCCCATGGCAGTGATGCGGTCCATGAGAACCTGTTCCAGCAAACACTTGAACAGCATGAAGGCCTTCAGGGTGGGATGACCTCTAACAGGCTGATGCAGAGCTGGTCCTCTGCCATACACCAGAGTTCCCTGATCTCCATCTCCTCGAGTTAGCCTCCCCATTCCAGCAGTGATGAGTCAACCATCTATAGCTCAGGGCTAAGAAGGGAAAGAAGTCTACAACTGAAAGAAATTGCATTTTAGCAGCCACCGCTGTATGTCTTGAGCAGTCTCCTCCAAGACCTGGTTATCATCGGGGAGATTGGAGGAAGCTTGGAGGTCAAGAAGCCAGTTGAATTGCTATCAACGTGATCCACGGCTGAGCCTGAAACATCAGGATAGTAGTCTGAATGTCCTTGATTTGTCATGGGTAGGTGATGCCTTGAACTCCACTGTGTCCAAGACTGCCCTAATGAAAGGAAACCTCTGTGAGGGAGTCAGGTGGAACTTCGCTCATTGATAGTGAACCCAAACAATGTAAAGAGGTTGGACATTAAGGACAAACGCATTACATATCACTCTATGTGGATTAAATTCTGCTCTTCATACAAGATGGTCAAATGGGCCTTGAGGGAGCAATAAAAATGCAGAGAGAGTTGAAAGTCTCTGGCTTGAGGATCAATTGGAGCAAATCCATGGCCTACCCTGAAGATGTAGGAGTATTCCTAGTGGACTAGTCACTGGGGGGTCGGAAACCTGCAGTGGAAAGCAAATACTATTAAGCACCTAGAGATTCAGATTTACAGGATAGAGGAGGACTTGGTAGAGGGGAACATAAAGGCAGCTGTTGGCAACATAAGAAGCTGTGTGAACTTTTGGAAAACACTCACCTGGCTGTGCCAGATAGGATTGCCCTTGCAAAGATAGTGGCCTTGCCCAAGTTGCTCCTTTACTTCTCCACCCTCGCTGTGAAAATCAGCAGAAAAATATTTCTAGAAATGGACACATTTCTGGCAGATCTCATTTGGGGAGTCGGATGCCATTGACTTTCATTGTCAAAACTGCATCTGCCAGTGAAGGAGGAGCTGTGCCTCTCGATTTTTAAACAGAATTATCGGCCGCGTAGCTCCAGTGGGTTACCAGATAGGTAAACATCTCCCTGCTAAAGTGGGACAGAGAGGTCTGGTGTTCTGTCTTTCATAGTATAATTATGCTACTAGCTAAACCCAACGCAAAGATTCAAAACTCACTGATGCAACTCTGGGTACTCTATTATAGCTGGCACAGAGCACTTGTGAGAACACACACCAAGAAGCTCTACAATGGGGGACTCCCCACAGGCACCTCTTCCCCCACTTGAGTCTAGACCAGGGGCTACGGCTGGAACAATGGACAGACCATAGAGTAAAAGTAATGAACAACATGTATTAAGGGAGAGGGAGGTATGGGGGGTTACTGAAGGTGTTAAATGTCACCCTTGAGAAGTACAGGATACCTTGGGGTCATTTCCTGGTCTATGGAGTGATACAAAAGGTAGTACATGCCAGGTGTGGACAGGACATGGAGGTCTCCGGAGCTTAGCTTTTGTTATTACACCAAGCTTTGGATTGATAAGCAAAGTTGTAACAATGTATAAAGGGCTGCTTTCCCATGTGCAGAGCAAGAGTGATGAGCGAAGAGAGGCATGGGCTACGGATATACAAAAAGAGATCACTGAGGAGGACTGAGCGAAGATATTTCAGACTAAGCCTACAATTTTCAGACCACATTGGACTACGGCAACGCTTTCTATGCAGGGATCACAGCTCACTTTCTGCGACATTTCACATGACTCACTTGCATCATTTACACCAAGTCTACCTGACTCTCAAAAGAATGAACAAAATATAGACAGGGGCCCTGGCCTCGTGCCCTAGGTGCTTTCACCCAGATGTGGTGTTTTACCACATGATATGGGATTGCCTGGGACTGTGGGAGTACTGGGAGAAGTTGGTGAAAACACCATAAACCGTCACGGAGTGAAACGCCCCATTCCCCAGAAGCATACATATTGGGTTTGTTCCCTTGCCCAAATGTGAAAACCGTTACCACACAATTCATCGATTTAGCTTGGTGTTAGCTAAACAGAGCCCATATTTGGAAGAGCATTGCGAGCTTAACACATTGCAGTTGGCTGCCGGAGTTGAAAAAGTGGGGGGTGGCTGAGGGCACCCTGTGGCATATGAAGGCAAAACGAGGAGTTAGCCGCCAGACTTTGCAAGGCTTTGGGAGGCCGTACAGTTGGCCTTAGAGGATGTAGACAGGGGAATCCTGACACACCCAGAAGAGTGGTGAGGCGAAGGGCACAAATGCTATTAATTGATGTACAGGTTTATGGACTCCATTCTACCGGGAGCTGTGTTTCACCGCCTCCCTTCCTGCACTACTGGAAGTGAATTGGGGTCTCATTTATTACTACTGTACCAGGGTATTTAAAAGTGTGAATGCCACAGTTTTCCTTTGTTAAGTAAAGCTCAATAAAAAAGTGAATAAAAAAAAAGTTTTGCCTTCATCTGGAGGTAGTCCACGATACACTGTGGCAAGCCCACCTTCAATGGACACTAAACAAGGTACGGGAATACTGACATTCCCGACACCAGAGTGCTGGCAGTGGCAACAGTGTTCACTTTTGTGAACACCTGAGGGGTGCTGCTGAGGCCAAAGGGGAGCACAGCAAACCAAAAATGTTCCTGACCTACCTTGGGCCTCAGATAACATCAGTGGGGGACTATAGGATGGGTGCATGAAGATATGCATCCTGGAGGTTCAAATACACCATCCAGTCACCCAGGTCCAGAACGGACATGTTAAGGGTCAGCGTGAGCATTTTGAATTTGTCCTTCAGCACAAAGGTAATCAGAATTCATAAGTACAGAATACACCTGAAGCTGCCATCCTTCTTTTTAACATGGAAACAAAAAGCGTAACCACCCCCTCCTCTTCCTGAATATTAACCCTCTCAATAGCCCCCTCGGAGAGAAACCACCACAGCTCTTGTGACATGGAAGGACATGCTTATTTCAGATTCACTCTGGTGTGTAAGGAACTGTGAGCAGGTCAAAAAGAAAAGGCAGAACATAGCTATTTTGAACGATCTGTAAGACCCATCAGTCAGATGAACAGAAGTTACTTACCTGTAAACTGTGGTTCTCCAGTATTGGTGTCTTTCATAGATTCACATGCCTGAATAATTCCCCGTCGTCGAAGTGGGAGTCCCACGGTACATGACATAGTACTAAGAATCATATATACATAAATACATACATAATATATACATATATATACATAAAATAAAATTCCATAATATGTAAGCCTTGAAGTACCATAGAATAAAATAGGCCCATAGAAAGCATAGAGGGAGAGCTCACTTTAGTAACATATCCAAGTCATTATAATAGTCCACTTTCCAGCCAATCAGGCTGTAGCACCCTCTAGAACCTTCTCCTCAGAAGCTCAAGCCCTCAGATTTTCGTAGCACAGGAGTGACCAAGAGTGCATGAGAAGAGAGCCTCTGATGGGAGGAAAGGGTTGGTCGCATGTGAATCTATGAAAGACACCAATACTGGAGAACCACAGTTTACAGGTAAGTAACTTCTGTTCTTCTCCGGTATTAGGGGTGTCTTTCATAGATTCACATGCTTGAATAAGAGTAGAAAGCAGTACGCCACAATAATAATCATAAAAGGCAATGAAGAAAGTTGCATCGCATAGATATATACAGGCAACATTGCATATATACAAGAAAAAACCTTTTATGATAGGAGGCGGGAAGCAACAGAGGCTCACCTTATTTGAAGAGGTTTCGAAGCACCGTTTGACCCACAGCAGTGTCCGCAGCGTTGACTGTCTCCAGACAGTAGTGCATCGTAAATGTGTGCCTGCTAGACCACGTTGCAGCTCTGCAGATCTGATGCAGAGGAACTCCTGCAAACAGGGCAGTAGAGGAAGCAACTGCTCTCGTCGAGTGTGCTCGCACTGGAGCAGAAAGAGGCTTGCCAGCTCGTTGATGGCAGAAGGAGATGGCAGAAGAAATCCAACGAGTGATTGTCTGCTTAGCGACCGGATGACCCTTACGCAGCCGTCCGTAGGCCACGAAGAGTTGGTCAGACTTTCGAAATGCAGCAGTGCGCTGGATGTAGAATTTGAGGCATCGTTTCAGGTCAAGGGAATGAAGAGTGCGCTCAGCGGGAGACTGAGGATTAGGGAAGAAAGTCCTGAGAATGATCGGTTCATTAAGGTGGAAGTCCGATGGAACCTTAGGAATAAACTTAGGGTTTGTACGAAGTGCAACAGCGTCCTTTGAGAATCGGAGAAAAGGCGGCTGTATGGTAAAAGCGTGGATACACCTCACCCTCCTAGATGATGTAAGTGCGAGGAGGAAGGAAACCTTCCAAGTAAGGAATTTCGATTCTGCTGAGTGAATAGGTTCAAAAGGAGGTTTGAGAAGTTGGGCGAGGACCAGATTCAGATGCCAAGCCGGTGGAGAACGCCGGATGGGTGGAAACATCCGGAACAGACCCCTAAAGAACTGGCAAATGATCCGAGAGGAGTACAGAAACGTGGAACCATCATGTCGAAAACGAGAAAGTGCCGCCAGGAAACTTTTGAGGGAGGAATGTGAAAGTCCCGATTTTGCCAACAGGAGGAAGAAAGGCAAGATCTGCTCGGGGGTAGCGAGCATAGGATCATTGTTTTCCGAATGGCACCAAACACAAAACCGTTTCCATTTTAATTTATAGGTTTTAATGGTTGAAGGAGCACGTGCATGAGCAAGGACCTGTCTGCAGTCCGGATCAAGATTCAGATGTGCAAACTCATTGTGTTCAGGTTCCAAGCATGAAGCTGGAGAGACGCCGGGTCTGGATGGCATATCTGCCCCTGAGTCATGGTAAGAAGGTGAGGCAGCGGATGAAGAAGTATTGGATCGCACTGAGAAAGAAGAAGTAGATCCGTGAACCACGGCCGACGTGGCCACCTGGGCGCAATCAACAGGATGTGACACGGTTGAAACCTCATTCTGCGCAGAAGGCGAGGTATAAGAGGGATCGGCGGAAAAGCGTACATGAATTGGTTCGACCAGTTGATCGAAAATGCATTCCCGCTCGATCCTTTGTGCGGATGCCAACTTGCCTAGCGTAGGCATTTGCGATTGAATGGAGTCGCAAACAGATCCAGATCCGGTTGGCACCACCTGCGAAAAACATACTCCAGAGTTGACTGATGGAGTTCCCACTCGTGGTTGTCTGTGGCCGATCTGCTGAGAGAGTCTGCAAGGGCGTTGGAAATGCCCGAGACATGAACTGCAGTCAACTGAACACGATGTTTTATTGCCCACTTTCAGATCTGTTGTGCCTGTCGGGAAAGTGGGAGAGATCTCGTACCCCCTTGCTTGTTGAGGTAGTGCATACTGGTGGTGTTGTCTGTACGCACCAACAGAGACTCCCCTTCCACCAGTAGTCGAAACGATTTCAGGGCAGGAAAGATAGCCAGAAGCTCCAGCCGATTGATGTGCCACTTGCGCTGGTCGACTGTCCATTTACCCTTTACTGACATCTCCTCGAGGTGTGCACCCCAACCCTCTAAGGAAGCGTCTGTCGTAAGGGTAAGCGTGGTGGCCGGCTCTTGAAACAGAAGACCTGTTGTGATGTTTGGAAGGTGAGCCCACCATTCCAATGCGCCCTGGATGCGAGGGGTCAGGAAGACCTTGTTGTTGAACGATCCTGAGACTTGCCACCATTGCTTGTCCAATTCTTCTTGAAGGACTCGCACATGCAACCTGCAATTGGGGATCAGTGGTATGCAGGACGATGTCATGCCCAGAAAGGATTTAGAAACGGACCTCTTTGAGCGTAGAAGAGCTACCAGTTTGAGGATACGATCTAGGCGCTCTTGCGAAACAAACACCTTGCGAGACGTGTATCTATTAACGCTCCCAGAAAGACTCTCTGTTGTGAGGGACGGACATGTGACTTTGTGGTTGATGGAAAGAACCAGTTTGCGGAAGAGGGAAAGGCAAGTGTGAGTGTGGTGATTTGCTGCGAGAAAGGTTGGTGCCTTTATTAAGCAGTCGTCCAAATAAGGGTAGATTTGTATGCCTTGCAGGCGTAGATAAGCCGCAACCGGGGCCATGATCTTTGTGAAGACCCTCGGCGCAGAACGAAGGCCAAAAGGTAGAACCTTGAATTGGTAGTGCATTGATCCCACTTTGAAACTGAGGTACTTTGTGTCTTTGATGGATTGGCACATTGAAGTATGCATCCTGGATGTCGATTGTGGAGAGGAACTCTTCTGGATTCAGGAACTGTAAGATGTCCAGCAAGGTCAGCATTCGAAATGTTTTGGACTTGACGAATTTGTTGAGGGTTCTGGGGTCTAAAATCGGGCGCCACTCTCCCGACTTCCTCCTGATAAGAAAAAAGCTGGAATAAAAGCCCGTCCCTTGTTGTTTGAGGAACCACTTTGACTGCACCTTTTTGAATCATAACTGCAACTTGCGCAAACAGTTCCTTTAGATGTTTTGGAGGAGGACCAGATGGTGGGCGGTTGGGTGGGAACTTGATGAATTCTAGAGCATGGTGTAGTGTAGCTCCTATTTTCCCAATAGGCTCTGCGCATTGGAATAATACCTACAGCAGTAAAGGCCTAGACCAGACGTTAACTAGGTCTACTACTGTCGATACTAGACTTAATTTTTGGGTTTGCCAGCGTAGCTCAGAGTTCGCTAGAAACTTTCTCGAATGTTCAAGGAGGAATTAACTTCCCTGATTAGACAAGAAGGGATTTAGTTTCTGACAACCATAGAACATGACAACTTTGCTCTCCCCTAATCAAGAGTCAATCTCGAGAGAGTCGTGTGAGCACAAGGCAATTATTTTACTCAGTCAGTACGTGCATTCTTAGTCTCATCAGAATGTAGAGAAAAGGAAGAGACGGGCGTGTTCAATAAGAAGGTGTTATTTATTGATCAGTCTCTTTTCTCATACATGAGAAATGGATCGATATTATTGCAATACTTATAGTTAAGTAAAGTGCATACATTAAAAGCAATAGTATAAAATAATACTGTAAAAACATTGATATGGTTTCTGAGCCATATGATGTTTGAAATGATTAAAATATATTTACATACACATATACATTTGACTAAACGTACTCAACTGGTGTTTCTAAATACGCCTACCCCGTGTACCTGACCTAAGTCTAATGGGTTGGGGGAATAGAAAGTTACAGTTTAAGTTAAGTTTGTTTTTGCCAAGTGAATAACTAAAGAATTCTCTGTGAGGGGTTATTCAGTTCTGTACCTGGAATTTAGGATGAATGAGGAATGGTATCTCGTTCTCTGGTCTCGATATTCCAGGCTGCCTGCGAGGGCTACCCGGAAGCGCCGGTGCTGGGTCTCTCGGCTTGAGATAGCAGCGCGTCTCTCAGCGCGTCAGGAAGGCGGGGCTGCGCCAGCGGGGTCTGCTTCTGCTCTCGGCTTCGGCAAGTGTGGCTGCTCCGTCTTGTCACCACGCGTGTGTTTGCATAGGGCAAGATCGGTAATATTTATACCTTAAAGGTGCCGAGATTGACGTAAGGATGGACATAGATACGTCAATAAAGATGTCATACGACTTGCTCGTTAGCACATTCTTTACTAAAGTTCTCTGTGAAATCAAAACAATGGCCGCAGGGTTTTTCCCAGGTTGTCATAGGTTTGATTTGTTATGAGAACATCGTATGCCTTATCAGGGGCTGGAGGAATGTCGCTTGTCTAATTAGATCTCAAGCGTTATGACCTAATCAGATAACACGTTCCTGTGCCGTAGTGTGACTGCGTCAGATAACGGTATCTGCATCATGGGGGCTTGTCTTGCCTCATGGGCTGACTGTTAGTTAACTTGATAGTTAGTTTAACCAGAATAGGGTCAGGAATAGGGGGATCGATTCAGAACCTATAGGAATACACGACAATGGCCTTTTTGGATGACCTCCAAAATCCAACGATCTGAAGTTATTTGTGACCAATTGAAAAATCTTTGGGAGATTCGACCTCCAATTTGCAGAGTGGGAAAAGACGATGTTGCGAAAGTCATTTTTTATTAGAGGAGTTACCACCTCTGTAAGTGTTTTTTTCGCCTGTATGGCCTGGAGTCGGTCTGTCGAGACTGCGATTGGTTGGAATAACGCTGCCTGTTGTCACCATAGGAGCGGTATTGGGAGGAGCCACGAAAATTAGAGGATGTGCCTCGACGAAAAGGCATGTTCCGGTATTGCAGAGAACTGAGGGCGCGAGCAGTATCCGTGTCCTTTTTAATAGATTCCAAGGCGTCGTCCTCATGTTTACCGAAGAGGGACTCACCAAGTATTTTAGCTTGTACCTCCGGCCGAAAGGACATAGACTTGAGCCAGCCTTGTCTCCGTACAACTGCAGCGCCAGCTAACTGTTGGAAGCCAGTCGAGGAAATATAAACAGAACAGTCTATGATTTCAGAGGAAATTTTCTCACCCTCTTGCACGATCTTTTGTGCTTCAGCTCTAGACGATTCAGGTATGAGATCGACCAAGACAGCAATTTCGGACCACATCTGTCGGTCATAACGGCCGAGGATGGCTAAAGAATTTGCAGCCCGTACAGTGGTTGCAGCCATCGTGGAAATGTTTTTGCCGATGGTGTCGTCGGCGGCCATCCTGATGCGGCGGTGATGAAGAAGCAGAAGACCGATTACGTGACCTCTTTTGTGCAGCCTGTTTAATGACAGAGTCAGGTTTTGGCTGAGAGACTAAGCAGGCAGGCGAATCCTCAGGTGCCCTATACTTCTTGTCAATACGTGAGAGGCACGGCAAGAACAGAATTAGGCTGTTCCATAAGTTTAAGGTCTTCTTTCCATATGAAGTCTACGATCGGAATAGAATGCACCTGCCTCAAAGGCTGATCTTTAAAATCATATAGAAAGCAGTCTTCTTGCCTGACAACCATAGGCAAGTGAAAGCGTTTGGCAGCTCTCAACATCAAAAGATGGAAACCCCCAATGTAAACTGGAGGCGACGCCAAAGGAGAAGTTGGAGGAGGAGACGGAGTTTTTGTGCCTGGTAAGCGTCCCAATCTGCCATTGCAGCGTCCTCATCTGGGTCAGTATCCGTATTATTGCCAGTATCCACATGAACAGGATGTTGTGGAGCCGGCTTGTGGAAGTGAAACAGATGGCTGTGTAGATGGAGGCAGCGGAGAAGCCGGTGTGGATGGTGGGAAACGACCGATTGTAGTCATCGAGCATGTATTGCAGATTGGAGATCAAGGACATAGGCAACAGTGCCATAGGAACATCATGTTCACCAGCATGCGAGGCTTCGGGAGCAGAGACATGCAACTCTTGCTCTTCATCATCATCATAGTCCTGGTATTTAATGTGTAACTCCGACGGGCTACTGGCAGCCGGAAAGTTATCGTCCACATAGGAGCCATCTGAATCACCCTCTTCCTCAGAGGCAAACAGTTGAGGCGGAGGACTTGAGCGATGGCGCAAAGGGCTCAAAACCAAAGGAGCTGGGCGTTTGACAGTAGTAGCCGTAACCACTGTGAAACTGGTTGCAGTGGCCAGTGAAAATTGAGCCGTCGACGAAGGCGTCGACGACGTCGTCGTCGAGTGCTTTGCTGAAGACTTTCCTGGCGTCGACGATGATGGCAAGGTTACCGACGACGAAGGAACTGTTGCCGCCGACGAGGACTTTTTCATCGACGTTGACTTTGCGGTCGTCAACGAAGTTTGTAACATCGACGAAGTAGCCGTAGAAGAGGAGCAGGTCGTTGACGGGGTAGTGGCCGTCAACGAGGCAGTCGTCGACGAAGAGGAAGGCCTCTACGATGAGTGACACGTCGACAAAGCCTTCATCGACGAATGGCGTTTGGACTGGGCCGTCGATGAGACTGGTTTCTTAGTCGTCGACGAGATCTTGATAATAGAAGAAATAGGCCTGACCTCCTGAATCAGCGTAGACGAAGTGGTCGTCGTCGTCGACAGGGAGGTAGTTGTTGTCGTTGTTGTCATGACGTCGACGGATCTCGTCGTCGTCTGACTCTCGTTTTAGAGGACGAGGGCACAGAGGGGATCTGCAACACCAGAGAACTAGGTCCCGCAGGCGTAGAGGCCGGCAGATCCAGTGGGGAGACTGACTTAGAAGCGTCCACGAGCTTCTTTTTCTTAAGAAATGGCGAAGGAATGTCAGACTCAGACCCACGCTTCAGAGAGGTTGCAGTTTGGCGAGAAGAAACACTCTCTATATCAGACAAAGTGTTGTCCGAAGTCTTCAACTTCTTTAGCCACAGAAGGAGACGGGCCTCTCTATCCTTTAAAGTCTTATTTGAAAAGGTCCTGCAAAATTTACAACTCCTCACCTCATGGTCCGGGTATAAGCAATAAATGCACTTTTTATGAGGGTCCTCAGAGAAAAGACGAAGTTTTCCACATGATGAACAGGGTCTGAATAAAGACTTCTTCGTTGTAGACATATTTGAAAGCTTGAAATTTGAAGATGAAGAAAAAACTGAGCAGAGCTCAGGGAGACTCCCTTCACACGACGTGCGGTAGAAAATCTGAGGGCTTGAGCTTCTGAGGAGAAGGTTCTAGAGGGTGCTACAGCCTGATTGGCTGGAAAGTGGACTATTTTAATGACTTGGATATGTTACTAAAGTGAGCTCTATGCATTCTATGGGCCTATTTTGTTCTATGGTACTTCAAGACTTTATTTTTTGAAAGGAATATACATATTATGGAATTTTATTTTATGTGTATATGTATATATTATGTATATGTTACGTATATATGATTCTTACTACTATGTTATGTACCGTGGGACTCCCACTTCGACGACAGGGAATTATTCAAGCATGTGAATCTATGAAAGACACCCCTAATACTGGAGAAGTGATGGATCACCAAGCTGGGTGAAATACTGAATACTGCCCCCCACCCCCACTGGTTAAGCATGCGTCACTAAAAAGAAACTAAAGTGGCTTAATGTCCATTGTAGCAGTGGAAGAGAAACTGGAGAACTGATGCCTATCCTTGAGCGTATCCTGCATGACAGAAATATCCACATACACGTCCTTGAGAGGAGTGAGGTGTCTGCTGCATCACTGGTTGGTAAGGTTGTCTGTCTATACATCAGCCCACTGGAATACCTCCTAAACTTTCTGAATTGATGTGGTAAGGGAAAACAGCCAAACCACAAGGAAAGTGATGAAGCGCTACTGTCCTTAAAGAGCTCCAATACAAATTGCTCCTTCTCACCGAAAAGGCAAGGCCCATTAAAAGGGATATACATGAGTGAGGCTGGGACATCAGCAGAGAATCCATTAAGATCTTGCTGACCAAGTCACAAAGGGTATTTGTGTGGCAGCCCAACTAACAAACTGCACTTCCAGAGCAAACTTTTAAACTAGCCAAAGAACACATGCACTTGCCAAAAGCGTCAAGCCTCGTGGATCCCCTATGTGGAGTAGTGATAGGAAATGAGTTAGGGTTCACCTTAATGGTTGAGGCTTGTACAATAAGAGTCAAAAGAGTGGGGCACTTGTTGAGAAAATATGTGTCACCAGGTGACTGTGTGACGTATGGCCACCTGTCTTCACAGGTGGGCAAGTACAAGGCGTTGCCAAAGTGGCCAACAAACCATCAGTTAGGGTATTGTTAAAAGGAAGCAAGGGCTTAGAAGCTGCTGGACCCAGCGACAAAATCTTAATAAATGAAGCTGCGATTCTAATACCTCAGTTGCCCTCTGAACCACAACTGCAAATGAGGCACTTTCATCAACTATTGGTCCAAGTGGCGACTCAAGCTTTGTTTCAGGCAAGGTGTCAAGCTCACTGACATTTTGCAAATCCATGTACAAACAAGCAGAAGTATAGTTAGCGGAAAGCAGGTCATACCTAGCACCATCATCTTGGGGTGCTCCCTGCTCTGGCATAGGATCACAGTCACACCCAGAAGATAGAATAGAGCATCTGCTGGTAGGTGCAACATGGCAAATGCACAAGGCTAGAGTGAGGTTGCATGATGACCGGTTGTGCTTCTGTTATTTCATCAAGCAACATCAGCCAGGTTCAATAAGAAGTCAGTTCAGGGCCTGGCATTGGCACTGGGTCCTCTTCTGGTGCAAGTGGTGTTGGCACCAGTATCAGAATAGCGAGGATCAGTGTATATCTCTGGGCTGAAATAGAAGTCATCGTCCCCTACCCCCTCACTCCCCTGGCATTGGTACGGACACAGTAAGGAGCTCCAAGGGGCTGGGGGGGGGGGGGCGCAATCCAACTGGATGCCCAATTGGTTCCTATTGGCCCAAAGCCATGCCAGAGGGAGCTTAAAGCACACCAAAAAATTGCAGCATGGTCTCCTTGAGGCCTTAATCTGCTGTGGGGTCGAAGACGGTCCAAGAAGTTTGTGGCACTTCAGGACCAGCTGAGGAATCTGGTCCATGGCCAGAG
Organism: Lissotriton helveticus; assembly: GCF_964261635.1. NCBI lineage: Eukaryota > Metazoa > Chordata > Amphibia > Caudata > Salamandridae > Lissotriton > Lissotriton helveticus. The sequence continues at coordinate 1,386,718,476 of NC_136067.1, forward strand.
ACCTCAAAGTCATCTCACTGGCACTGTGATGCCCTCACGCCTTCTGTTTGGAGCCAGAGTAACAGGATTGCTTTCTTATGCTGGCACTAAGACTTAGACTTACCAGAGGACTTTGAGCGCAAAGTTGACCTATCGCAGGAACGGTCTCAGTACCATGACAGAGTGTGAACGTGCAACTAGGAGCGTGAGCAGGACATATGTGAAGGCTGTAACTTCCTAATGTGTTTGGTGACATATAGCTTCACCTCCCAGTCTAGGATCACCTAGGGGTAAATAAGGAGGCACTGGTCCCTCAACTTTGAGCCATGCCTGCAGGCAGACACAAATGACACGCCTCAGGCGGGTCTATGACCAGCATCTACTTCCTGCAGTAGCAGCAGGATTTGAAACCGGTAGTTTTGGGTGGGGACCCGGCACACTGGTGAAATAGAATTGGATTTTGTTCGAAAACCGAAAAGGTTGGGAGTAGAGCTTAGAATCAGCATCAGAAGGTGTAGAAGAAAGGAATTGATGTCCGCGAGCAGGGGTGGCACTTATATGGGACTCTGCTTCATCACTTAAGGGTTGGTCTGGAGTCAGCGTGGAGTCGTACAACGCAACCTAGCGGCTCGCCAGGGCACAGCTATGGAAAAAGGTTTCTAGTGCATGGAGAGTATTTCCAGGGAATCAATCAAAGAAAAGTTATGCACCTGTAATACTAATTCTTCCTTCATGGGAATCCCCAGAAGAAGAGCACTTTCATTCATAGTAATAACTTTACAAAAATACATAACATTATGTATAATACCAATTGCAAAAATACAATTTAAAACAACTATTTTAGGCTATGGAAAGGTTATTGTGGATGAATATTATTTTAATATTTCATAAAAGAACAAAACAATCATAAAAAGTAACTAATGAAAATCAAGCACAGATTAAACCATTCATTAACTTTTTTTTTTTTTAGATGAAAAAATACAAGGGAGAGTCTGCAGCACTAGTAAATTTCTCACAGCAATGGCAGATGCTTCAGGTTGCATTTACGAGACTTTTAGGTTCTACAAACTATTGCAAAACAATATTCTTCTCCTCTATTTCACCAGAGAGAGTTGCTTAGGACTTGGAAATTCCAATGAATTAGACCTAGGATAACAGTTAAGTATTTTATTCTTGTTCATTGGATTGTATTGACAATCCTAAAAGCTTAATAGAATAGCAAACCCATTGCCATGGTGGTGGTAAAACGTAAAGAAAATCTCAAAGCAAAAAGTCAATTTCAAAGGTTCAGCATGAAGGCTTGACCCACTTGCATATCCTTCCTGGAGTCTTAATCAAGTCAATAATGCCTACAGACCTCAGGAATCTGGTCATATCTAGGATTATGGGTTTTTGATTTAACCCATAATGCCTGAATTAAAGCCTCCAAACAAAATTGACAAGTCATTTTTTAATCAGAATGTACGGTTTTCAAATCTTCAGACATACTCCAAGACAGCAACCATGTTCACGTATTTTGGGAGTTTTCACTAGGTAAATAATATGGGCCTGCATGTTTACACTATGATGTGGCCTCACTGAGGGTTGATGTCAGCCCTGTGATGAATGTTGGGACTGCAGTGGCGGCGCCAGCTAAGGTGTGATCTTGCAGAAATTTGATGAGAGGCCCTGCAGTACTGGGTTTACGCACCTCACAAGAGCGCAACGATTAGGGCTGCATGTGCAGAGTGAAGACCCAGAGACCTTCTGTACACTCAACCTACGGGTTTCAGCCCAAGCCGGGGCCAATAGTTCTGCCCACAGTTCACTAGACTCTTGGTTCCTGTCTTCACAGTCTCCTCCTAGGGTAGTCCAGACAGGGCAACAGAACACAGGGCAACAAAGCACATGGCAATCTGAATTTTGCGGACTCTCACAGACGATGAAATAGTGATAAAACAATTTAAGTGTATCAGAAGTTGAACACAGGCTTGGGTGCTTCATCTTTCTGAACCAGTTTTTTTAAAGTGTGCAATGACTCTAGACTCAGTCCTTTATGTTTGTATATTGGGTACTGTGCTTTGCCTTATGAATGTGGATGAATTGGTAAAGTGCAGGTCTATGTTTTGTGTCTCTGTTTTCATTGAGGGAAAATCTGCGTAACTAAATTGGAGGATGCACCTTTCCAAGCCTGTCGTTTACCGCTCTAAAGGGTGCCTGTTCTCCTTCAAATAGTCTCTACGATCCTTTCACCCACGGAATACTTTTTTTTCCTCCGCTGTCTGCCCTGAGGCAGCCCGCAGGTTAAGTTGCACGTGTTCCCTGCCTTGATTGTGTGTCCTCTTAAGCTGTCATCATATGGCAACAATCCCACGAGTGGTGCTCACCATGATTGCATCCCGACTAGTACTAACAGGATTAAGAGCTTCAGCACTGTCTTGTGGTAGCCACCGATCTATATTATACCATATCTGCTCCACAGGCCTACCGAAGGTTAGAGTCACTTGTGACTCCTCTGAACCAATGTCACAATCTGGGACATCAGCTCTGGAGTACGTCCAAGAACATCCTGCTCTGGGCTTTAAGCTCTTACCAGTTCAGTATATTGCATCACCTCTGTATCAGAGCACCTAATACAGCTTCTTCGGTGCCAGCAAACACCACCTATGCAGCCTGTATTGTGGATAACCACAGTACCACTGGACAGGAGTAAACTTTTTGGGACTCCGTTCAAACAACGTTTGAATGATTGCAATACTGTTATCAGGAAAGTCAGCAGACTGGAGAGTGCTGTATTTCTACTAAGCATATTCTCAGTGCGGTTTCAGACGTAATGAGAAAGAAGATGTCATTTAGCAGAAAATCTTTCACTGGAAACTATTTAGTCATGTGGCCTTTAAAGGAGAGTTAGGATAATGGGGGACAGCCTAACAAGGGCATGTTGTTGAAACAATATTTACTTATTCCTTAAAAAGTTTAAGTAGTTGTGTTCAACCTGGGGGGAAGTCAGACAGAGTACAGAAGAACACTTACACACCACTTCTTATCAGAGATGGTCTTGGTACAAATAATGTTACCTGTGAATGTATTTTGGACGCAAATATTGGTAATATTGTGGCCTCAGGAGATTTTACACTTTCATACAGTGAAGATGTGGGTATATATCTTTTGCTAGCTGATTAAAAAAAGGGATCTTGTTATGGTTATATGGTTGTTACAAAAAAGAAAAGTCAGTGTCTCACGGTATTTGACATTTTGCTTTATGAACAAAATACAAATGTGCTGAATTTATTATTACTCTATAGTTATTACAAAAAATGTATAGTGTACACAAAAATCCAATAAAAAACTATATAAAAAATAATGGTCATATTGTTGTAGTGCTGAAATGTATAAACAGTGAAATCAACTGGTTATCAGAAATGGAGAAAACACTGCAAAATTTCAGGAGGCAGAAGAACTCTTAAAGCCCAAGATCTTGCACAGGAACAGAAGTCGAATAGTTCCCAACTCCCTCCACAGAATCATCCAGAGCCAGTTATAGAACTTGACTCTCAGTGACTCCATGGGGGGAAGGGGGAGTGGATAAAATAAGAAACAGAAGAGACTGCACTGGAACTGTTCTTACTGCTTCTCTTGTTCAGTCCGACCTGCAGGCCCAACTTCGGAGAACCCTAAATGTGTTCAAGCAAAAGATTTAGCATAAACCCGGACTACTCTATATTCTATCTCTGCTTTGCTCTACAGCATTTACATAATCTTCCAGTAATCTTGCTTCTCTTCTTTATTATGGTTTCATATTACCTGAACCTCTTCTGCTGAGATAATGCCTATTAAACAAAACAGGGTTTACTATGTTATCAATCTTTCTGGTTCGCTAATTTTATGTAATGCATTAATTCCTTACCCTCTCAACCTTCAGAGTTGACTCTTAATTATTCCAGGATTGACTCAGTTAAACTATACACTAAATAACCTACTCTACCTAAATAGAATCTATGGAGTTCTAAGCCTATTTATACTATGTGAAATACTGAAAGGTATTTAGTTTTATGCCTAACTCTAATATGCTTAACTAATTATATTTACTCTATGAATTCCCTAAATTACTAATTGCTTTCTTTTATTCCTTCAGGTTCTCTGGACATATGCTTCACAAGGTAAGTTTTGCTTTCTCAGTTCATTTTCTTCTGACATTCTTTTCCACACGTTTTTTCCGTGAAATATATATTCTCTAAGTTTTATTTTAAGTTCGTGCACTTATTTGTCTTTTTCTTCTTCTTCTCGGGAACTGCAGAGTCGTTGGAGGCCCCAGGCAAGATCGCCAACGAAGGTACGGGACAGGGATTCTAAACTGAATTCACTGCTGCCGTTCTCGGGTCGCATACAGGTGTTTGCTAACCGCGTATGATGGAAACACGGTAAGAATAACACTCTACTTTGTTTGCTAGAACTACAGGCTCAAGAGCGCTAAGGAACACGACTGACTCGGGCTATTACTTCAGTGAAGTGCGCAGTTTCTAATCACTGCGCGCCTCACCTGAATAGTTGTATCTGCAATCTCGCTCGAAACTAGACCGCATTTCTACTGTGAAGTTTAGCGGCCATCTTAGAATTCCTTTTATGATTCAAATCCCGCCATCTGTTGCTCGGGGGGTATTTCCTTTGATTCCAACCATTTGATTCACTTAACAAAGAGGAGATCACATGACTTGCTGATCGAGGAGTCCTGACAGTACTCCCCAACAAAGAAGGTCCTTCCATTCTTGGAGAAGTGTGGCTCAATGGTTAGAGCAGGCAGACCTCGATGCAGAGCTCTGGCCAGGGACCAGGGTTCGATTCCCGCCTCGGGCTCATTAATTCCCCTGACCGGATATTCTCGCCTCAGTGCCTGTTCTGATCATGGGTCCCATGCTGCAACTCTGGGCAATAGCTTGCTCAGTCTCCACAACGGCCCCCACAACGCGAGGGATGCCTGGTCTGCACCATGGGGGTGCCCAGGAGTGGACACTTCACAGGGAAAGCCAGGAAGGGTTCCCTTGCGGTATTCGTACAAGCGCCGGGAAACCCACTGCGGGTAGCTGTGTGCTATACAAGTACAAAAACATTTACAAACATTCTTGGTTTGGGAGGAAATTTTTGGTGGAAGGATTTGACTAATCTAGGAGCATGGACATCTAAACAGTTTTCCAAAGATCTTTCTTCTGGTCCATAACCCTTTCAATCCAATAAATAGTACAACTGTCTTTGATTCTTTTGGAATCAAAAATTTCTTTTACCTCATATTCAATTCCTGACTCAAAGTGAATTGGGTAGTTTTAATTGATAAGTTACTGGGTTAATTTGTTTCTCGATCGGATATGGGCCAATGAACCTAGGTAAAAACTTTGTTACCTTTTAACCTTAGATTCTTTGTGTTTAGCCAAACACTATCTCCAATTTGTAAACTAGGACCTTCTCTTCTCTTTATCTGCATAGCTCTTGTGCTTTGGTTTAGCCTGTTCTAAATGTTGTGTTGCAGTCTGATGAACCTTTTTCAAATGTGTCACGAGATCTTTTACTGCTGGAACAGAGATTTGTGCATTAGTTATGGTAGAATTAGGATGTCTGCCATAGTTTAAGTAGAATGGAGAATACCCTGTAGAAACGTTCTTAGCATTATTGTGAGCGAATTCAGCTTCCCACAGATAGTCCGACCATTCCCCCATCCTGTTTCAAAAGGAACAACCTCAAATATTGCTCCAATTCTTGATTCACTCTTTCGGTCTGTCTGTGTCTCAGGATGGTAACTGGTGGAGTATCGAGCCTCAATTCCATAACCCACCAAAAGCCCTGCCAGAAATGGGACAAGAACTGTAAACCTCTGTCCGAAATGATCACTTTGGGAATTCCGTGAATTCTGACTATGTGTGTACTAAAATAACTAGCAAACTGCTTAGCAGTTGGAACCCCTTTTAAGGCCAAAAAATGGGTCATCTTGGAAAACGCATCTACAACCACTAGGATTGTATTATACCCAGGACTAGTAGGAATGTCCACTAATAAATCTAGTGTGATGGTGTGCCAGGGACCAGGAGGGGTTGGTAACGGTTGCAATAACCCTTTTGGAGCCGAACGTTCCGATTTTCCCTGAGCTCAGGTTTCGCATGTTTTGACATAATTTGCAATGTCTGTAGTCATTCGAGGCCACCAGTAATGCCTCTTGACTAACTCCTTAGTCTTTGCTTCTCCTTTATGACCTGCTAGAAGGTTGTCATGACATTCATACATCACTTGACACCGTAATTCTTGGGTTGGTAAATACAGAGCTCCTTTATGATAAGGAAGTTGGCATCAAATTTCTCTGTCAGGTTCTTCTTTTAACCAATCTTGCATTTCCTTTAGACTCATGGCTTGGATTATTTGTTCATTCAGTGCAACAGGTACAGTTGAACAAATTATTTTTGAAATTGGTATTATGGCTTGATCCTTCTCTAAGGGCTTATGATTCTCTGTTCCTAATTGGGACAGGGCATCTGCTTTTCCATTCCGAGTTCCTGGTCTGTAGGTGTTGACAAAATCATATTCAGCAAAATATAATGACCACCTAAGTTGTCTGGGTGTTAAGGTTTTAGCAGATTTCAGAAACTTCAGATTCCGATGGTCAGTAAAAACTGTCACTTGATGTCTAGCTCCCATGAGATAATGACGCCATTCTTTGAATGCGTCTTTTATTGCCAACAGTTCTTTTTCAGTTATTGTATAATTCATCTCTGCTGTCGTTAGTTTTCTAGATCTATAGGCCACTGGATGTAGCTGACCTGTCTCCTTATGTCTTTGGGATAACACCCCTCCAATAGCTTGATATGAGGCATCTGTTTCTACATAAAATGGCTCTGACGTATTCGCATGCATCAATACTGGTGCGTAAGTAAAACTCTTCTTCAATAACTTAAAGGCCTCTTCAGTGTCCTCTGTCCATTCAAAATGAACTACTTTCCTTAACAGTTTAGTAAGTGGCAGAATCTTCCGTGAAAATTCACTGATAAACCTCCTGTAAAAGTTTGTGAATCCAATAAAACTCTGTACTTCTTTTACACTTGTTGGAGATTTCCAATCTACAACTGCCTGGATTTTACGCTCGTCCATATTCATTCCTGCAGGGGATAAGATGAACCCCAAAAATTCCACTTCAGTGACACTGAAGGCACATTTCCCTAGTTTCACAAAAAGTCAGTTCTCTCGGAGCCTTTGTAGAATTCCTCTAACTTGTTCCGGGTGCTTACTCAAATCATCAGAATAGATTAGAATATCGTCAATACATACTATTGCACATTGGTCTATGTAATCTCGAAGGATGTCATTTATAAAATGCTGGAAGGCTGCCGGAGCATTGCACAGACCGTATGGCATGACTTGGTATTCGAACAATCCAAATTTTGTTCTAAAAGCCGTCTTCCACTCATTGCCCTCTCTCGTTCTAACTAAATGATAAGCACCCCTTAAATCCATTTTGGTGTATATTTGTGCCCCTTTGACTTGATCCAATAGGACAAATGAGAGGGAGTGGGTAACGATTTTTCTGGTTGATTTTATTTATTGCGCGATAATCTATACAGATTCTCAAATCTCTTTCCTTCTTCGGTATAAAAAAATAAAGGTGACGATACAGGAGATTGTGATGGCCGTATGAACCCATTCGCCAAATACTTATCCAAGTATTCTCTCAAATGCTGATGTTCCTTCTCTGTTAATGCGTATACTCTGCTGCATGGCAAATTAGCCCCAACTTCCAAATCGATTTTACAATCATATACACGGTGGGGGGGTAACTGTTCAGCTTCTTTCTCGTCAAAGACATCAGCAAAATCTTGGTATTCCAGAGGGATTTCTTGTGAGTTCATCACACATACTGATGCGCCAGCCATACATAAAGAATGAGCAGGGTTAGTCTTGCAATGCTGATCCGTTTCTTCAAAACTATTTTCTTTGCAATACTCAGAATTCATGGTTATAGTTTGTGTACTCCAATCAATAGTTAGGTTATGCTAACTTAACTATTTGAGTTAAACTATGAGTTTTTAGGTGAGGATCTGTTGTAAAAAGTTCTTCTGTATAGGGCAGATCCTTTGGCGTCAAAGTTTTCGGTTCCAGAGGTTTTTTCGGCACAGAGTCTGTAGATGGTCTAGAGTCTTTTGGTTTAGAAGTGTATTCTTTTGAAATGTCCTTTACCGGAACATATTTTTTCGGTTCCGGGTATTTCTTCAGCTCCGAAGCGTGCGAGTCGGGGCCTTTGGGTGGTTTTTCACTCAGTTCCGAGTGAGGTTTCGGCATGGATGAGCCGCTGCCAGTCTTCGGCGCCGAGTGCTTAGGTGTTGGAGCAACGGTCGGTGTGGTTGAGGAAGATGGCTTCTTCTTTGGTGTCAGTATCGGATCGGCACCGGGAATAGGCTGGCTCGAGCCCGAGCCGCCTGAAGGCTTAGTAGGCTTCTATGCCAGGCCCGAAAGCGGGCGTGGGAAGCAGTCTCTCGTTGTACACCCGGGCCCGAAGGTGAGGGTGTGACCGAAGCCTTTTTTGAGGGTGTCGAGGAAGGGTTGGGGTCGACGGTCTTACTTAAGGACCGTTGAGCTGGAGTGATGTCCTTGACGTGAGTCTTCGGCATCAGAAGAGCTGGAGCTTTCTTCGGCGTGCTGGTGTTCTGGCACGTCGACGCCCTCTCCAAAGATGTTGTCTGGGATCGAAGCTGACAAGCGAGCCATTGTTCTTCAAGCTTGTCGATCCCGAATCGTCTTCTTGGAGCGGAAAGAGGCACAAGCGGAAAAGTCTTTGGCCTCGTGCTCCGGTGAGACGCAAAGGTTGCACACCTCATGTAGATCGGTGTGGGGAAACTTCGACCCACATTGAGGACACTTTTTGAATGGAGTCCTTTCTATGAGCCAGAAGATGAGGCCTAAGTAGGCCCGAAGGCCTTCGTCGACAACCGGAATCGAAGACTTCAAAGTTGTTGAAGAATCGCGTCAATGTGGATCGCGATCGAGACAATACTGTCGAACTGGGTGAGGATTGCGCGTCAAAGGAAATTCGGTTCCAAACCGGAGCGCAGGAAACACATCAGAGCCCGATGGCGGAAAAAAACAATCTGAGGATGGAGCGGATGCCCATTCGCAATGTGGTCCAAAGGAGGAGTCACCTATCTCGTGACTTCCAAAGAACTTTTCAGGACAACAACAAACTGCAAACATCCGGGCCAAACACTAGGTGGCGATCTATGCACAGTGTGTAATCTGCAGCTCATTTGCCTCAAACAGTCTGTTTTCCCCTTTATCCTTGCACATGGTTGACAGAATTTCGAGAAAAGGTCGCAAGGAGTAGCTCGAGATCCGCATCTGAGGAGCGGAAAGAAAGCAACTGACATCAGGAGGCATGGGTGGCGCTTATATGCGGCTCTGGTCATCACTTCAGGACGTTAAAGTCAGCACAGAGCCGCACAAAGCCACTTACTGGCATGCAAGAGTACTGCTTTGAATTTTCCAGATACAGTCTGACTCTGAGAAATATTCAAAAGGTGAGGAATCTGCGGTTAAAAGTATCCATCAGAAGGATGAGGGGAGAAGGAGAATAAGTTTAAGGAGGGAAGACAAACAGAACAGGGGTGTGGGGCAAGAGTCTTCCTAAAAGTAATGAGCATTTACAATGCAATAGGTCTCGCAGCATTAAAGTTTGAGTTATTGGCATGGTGTATGACAATGCGTTGCATACATTTTTTAGCAAACTTTGAATTGGTGAGCAGTGTGAGTGTGTGTAAGAGTATGCTGTTATTGAAAGCAGTGTGGTAGAGAGTGCAGGAATTTGGGTGACCTGAGCAATGTGGATGATGCACCTCACGCACGGGGCTGACGCAGTTATTATTCACACAGCTCTGATGATGCACCTCAGGCACGGACTCACAGCTGCTATTATTCACACAGCTCTGATGAAACTGAGGCTCACAGCTGTTATTATTCACACAGCTCTGATAATGCACCTCAAGCACGGGGCTGACGCAGTTATTATTTACACAGCTTTGATGATGCACCTCAGGCACGGGCTCACATCTGTTATTATTCACACAGCTCTGATGATGCACCTCAGGCACGGGGCTGACAGTTATTATTCACACAGCTCTGATGATGCTCCTCACGCACGGGCTCACAGCTGTTATTCACACAGCTCTGATGATGCTCCTCACACACGGGCTCACAGCTGTTATTATTCACACAGCTTTGATGATGGACCTCACGCAGGGCTGACGCAGTTATTATTCACACAGCTCTGATGATGCACCTCCGGCACGGGCTCACAGCTGTTATTATTGACACAGCTCTGATGATGCACCTCACGCACGGGCTCACAGCTGTTATCATTCACACAGCTCTGATGATGCACCTCAGGCACGGGCTCACAGCTGTTATCATTCACACAGCTTTGATGATGCACCTCACGCACGGGGCGGATGCCTCCTGAAAGTGCCTGTATTTGTGAGCCTCCCTTGAAACTCGAAAGAGAGGCAAATAAGTGATGCACCTCACGCACTGGCTCACAGCTGTTATTATTCACACAGCTCGGATGATGCACCTCAGGCACGGGCTCACAGCTGTTATTATTCACACAGCTCTTATGAGGCACCTCCGGCACGACCTTACAGCTGTTATTATTCACACAACTCTGATTATGCACCTCACGCACAAGCTCACAGCTGTTATTATTCACACTGCTCTGATGATGCACCTCAGCACGGGACTCACAGCTGTTATTATTCACACAGCTTTGATGATGCACCTCACGCACGGCCTCACAGCTGTTATTATTCACACACAGTGATGACCCCGGGGGCAGCCTGCACCTTCCTATGCTACTGTCACTGCATATCACAATAAGTTTGGTAATGGGCAAACTGTCCTGGTTGGCATGACATGAGTAGGGAAATTTAAAGGGAAAAAAGTCCAAATTCATTTTCACAACCTCTTCCTTGAACTTTGCCAAGCAAACTATTTTAAAAAGACCCATTTAGACGCCCGGCTGATTTTTGCACTATGTGCACAATTTCATTGCAAACTTACGCGACGCACGAAAATCAAGAAAAAGTGTGTTTTTTATTATTATTTTCTTTTATGAGGTGCTCACAATCCTCTCTGCGGCCCGGCTTGGGAGTAGACAGTGGATGGGCAGCTGCCTAGAGAAGGCATCCTTACCTGCCAAATATTGTCTTTCTCCTTATGAAAGACTCTTAGTCAACAGTGCTTCGAAACAATAGCGCTCTGCAAACACCTAAATAAATAAATAAATAAACTCTTTGGATGGGATCAGATTCGTTGTCAGAGGAGGAGCGAGGAATGCACATGCCTCTCCCACTAAACCTGCCGCCCGCCTCCCGGACTCGTGAAGTTTATCTCCCCCTCCAGGCTCGCCGGTCTCTGATTGGTCCGAAGTTGTCCGGCCTTGTCCGATTGGCCGACCCCTGCTCCCTTTCGCCCCTGCACTGCCGGGAGCCGCTGATCAGTCAGCAGCGGTCGTTGGTGGTGGATGTGTTTCCGCGAGTCTCGGCGCCTCCCTCTTGTGATCCTCGGGCACCATGCAAACTGCCGGTGGAGGCTGTTGCCGTGTCGTGTGCAGGGGCTCGGCGTGAAGATGCTCTGGCTGGCCTTCCTCCTGTACCTCTGGATCGTGCACTCTGTGCTGGGCTCAGACTCCACTGACCTGTGCAGCTGGAGGGGCAGGTACGTGCTCTCGTGTGTCACTGTGTGCTCTTGGGACTCCGAGTTTTTTTTACTTCACAGGTTCGTTGAGACCCCCGTTTTGAAACAAGCTGGTTTAAGCCTATCGTGAACGCTCGTCCGGATCATGTGCAAACCCTAGGGCGGCGGGAGCGGGGGCTCGGTGCGCTCGTGTGTGTGTGGGTATGTGCGCGACGGCGAGGGGGGGGTGTCTGTATGTGTGCGTGCGTGCGTGTATGGGCGCTCGTGTGTGTCTGCGTGTATGTGTGTGGGTTTGTGCACCTCAGGGAATCTGAGGCAGGGGATGTGCACGGCGCCGGCCGGACGTGCGCGTCCACAGACACCAATCGCCGCGCGTGCCCGACCCCTGTCTCAGATTCCCAGGAGACGGGCAACTATAGTTGTCGAGCTGGACAATGCTTCGCATTGTGCTCCAGCTCGACCTAAAAAATGCCTTTTCATCTGACCGGAGTTCTCAATAGAAAAGGATAATTGGAGATTAATGCTTAAATACATACCATTGAGTAGAGTATAGATATGTTTTCTCTCAATTTCAATCTATGGAACCTACTCACATGACAGAAACATATTACTTTCAGCATAGACCTATCTACTGAGCAGGTGCAGGATCTTCTACTGTAGAAAGCATGAGATCTCACTGAGGAGACGATGTCATTTATGAATACAATACTGAGTTCATTATTCCCCTAAAATCCCATGTTTAACTGCCAACTCAGAAAAAGAGGTTATGCTGGACAGATATGTGTAAATATACTACCCTGAATAAAATGGCTTCCTGCCCTCCTGAGTCATGAAACTTAGTGAGCATAACTGAGGGCGAAAGACAGTTCAGATCAATATAAACATCTACATTTCATTCTAAAATATGTCAGTACACACTGTGATAAATAAAAAATAATACTGCTGAAGTGCATAAGATTGTGATCTGTTATTATGGGCCCGATGCACTATGGATTCACAAAAAATGATCGTAATTTGCGCATCAATCGTTTCGGAGTGCTATAACATTTCGCGAACCGTCCTGTGTACTAATAGGTCAGTTCACAAATACCAAATCCCGGTGGTTCACAAATTGACCAACTTCATGAACATTAATGAGGTAGTTTGCAAATTTGGACCCACTAGGATTCCCTGACATCACAGGGATGGGAGTCTGCGGGAGTCAGCAGACCATCATGCCTGTCATTTCTTTTAAATAAAGGAATAATTAGATGTATTTTTTTTAAAAATTAACATTTTTAAACGTTTTTTTTTTAGAGTAGACATTGGTCCCATGGACAACTGCCTTCTCTACAAAATGGTGTAATGATCATTCACAAAGAGGATGGGGTCTCACGGGGGCCCTTTTCCATTTGTAAATGGCTTATCACTACCTTTCAGTAATTGGTTAAATATGAATGTTTTATAACTGGATGCTCGGCTGCAAAACATTAATACATACCATAAGGAATTGCTATTTGGAGGGGACACCTGAAACACCCGTTTACCAATAGCGATTCCTAATGGTAGGAAAGGGATTTGTGCATTTGAAACACACATTTTCTTGTTGCAAATCCTGCAATTTACCGAACTGGAGGATTTGTGAACACAAATTGTGTATTCATAGATATATAGGCAGATAGATATCTATAGATAGATAATAGGTAATAATATAATATGGTTCCATATTGCCAACATCGTAAATCACAATACCAGTGTATATTATAAAATGTTTATTTGGGGGAATTAGATCGAAAAAGTCATTTTCTTCAACAATTTTTTTAACGTATTTTGGATTAGAATTTACACAAAGGCAGCAAAACTGGTGCAAAATTGATTTGAAGTATTTTCTTCACTCGTGCAGAGTTGGTATGATATAGCTGATGCAATGTTTTTTTGCCCGTGCGTATTGTCAGAAATGCTGCATGCAATAATTTCACACAACGATAAAACAATTGTTTTTGTTGTTTATGGAATATGTGGAATATGGGTTTATTATCCTGCAGGAAACTACCTCTTTTTTGATATCTTCCTGCATTTTCATGCACAAATCTGCTGAATTTTGGTAAATAAATTACAGAACCGTATGATCTGTTATAATGTTTCTTTAACCAATTGCACAAACCTCTATCATCATGCTGTCTGGTCTGTGACTGGATTGCACCAGCTCCTGGGGGCCTGAACAACGATTTCATTATTAGAATTCAATATGAAGCACCCTTGTGCATTTTTCTTTTACAAGCGCTATATTTGACCTTTGACCTCACCAGAAATTGGTGTGGACCCGGAAGTCCAGCTTAGGATATGTGAAACCACCATACGCAAGCGACACTATGGTGTTTTTCTGTACATTAACCACTGTGTGCGCTTTCTTGCCATGGCCCCAGCCGTGCGCGCTCCCGACGTGCCTGCCTCTCCGCGCTTCAGTCACCGGATTGGTTGCCATAGGAGCAGGTCCCCCTTGGGGATAGCTTAGCAGCGATTCACTGGGTCAGTGTATTAGAACAGACTTCAGTCTATCAGCCAGATGGTGACTTCAGAAAACCAGGAATGTTGGTGAATTGACGCCCATGAAATCTACAAGTCCATAATGAATATGCTACTTACCAGTATGCATCTGTTCTTGGCATGTAGGGCTGCTAACATTCATATCTATTGCATAGATCGCCGCCTAGTGTTGGGTCTGGATGATTGCACATTGTTGTCCTGGAAGATTCTTCGAAGTATCACGAGATAGGTGGCTCCTCCCCTGGACTACAGTGCGCATGGGCATCGACTCCATCCCCAGATTGTTTTTAGCCATTGTGTCAGAGATGGAGTGAAATAGTGTAACTGATGTCCATGCTAATGATTGAATGCAAGAAGTAATCTGCAGCCGCTACGGGCACCGGGGAGGAGGGTGGGCGATATGAATGTTAGCAGCCCTACATGCCAAGAACAGATGCATACTGGTAAGTAGCATATTCAGTTCGAGGCATGTGGGCTGCTAAATTCATATCTATTGCATAGAATACATAGCAGTCCCTCCATTAACGGCGGCCGCCCGTGCCAGCTGCAGAAGTCTGAAAAAGAGTTTTGAGAATAGCCTGTCCTACAGCTGCCTGCTGCTTAGAATGCACATCTACACAGTAATGTTTGGTAAACGTGTGTGGTGTTGACCACGTGGCTGCTCTGCAAATGTCTTCCAAAGGAATGTTCCCCAGGAAAGCCATGGAAGCTCCCAACTTGCGTGTGGAGTGTGCTCTGGGGGGGACCGTTAAAGTGCGTTTAGCTTTCTGATAACAAATCTGAATACATTTAACGATCCACCTGGCTATTCCTGCCTTGGAAATTGGGTTGCCTTTGTGCTGGGCTGAGAAGGCAACAAAAAGTTGCTGTGTCTTTCTAAATTGTTGTGTTCTGTCAATGTAGTACATCAATGCCCTTTTGACGTCCAGCGTATGGAGCATTCTTTCCGCTACTGTTTCCGGTTTTGGAAAGAATGCGGGCAGTTCAATTGTCTGATTGACATGAAAGTGTGACACCACCTTTGGAAGGAACTTGGGGTTAGTGCGGAGCACGACTCTGTTTGAGTGAATTTGTATAAATGGCTCTTGTATTGTGAGCGCCTGTAGCTCACTAACACGTCTGAGATGTAATCGCAATGAGGAAAGCCACTTTCCATGTTAAGAACTGAATCTCACATGAATGTAGAGGCTCGAAAGGTGGGCCCATCAGCCTAGTGAGAACCACATTGAGATTCCACACAGGAGCTGGTGGGGTTCTGGGAGGAATGACTCGTTTCAGTCCTTCCAGGAAGGCTTTAATGGCAGGCACCCTGAAAACAGAGAGATGCTGCCTGTTCTGGAGATAAGCCACTATGGCGGATAAGTGTATCCGAATGGAAGCGTAAGCTAGATTGCATTTGTAAAGATGTAACAAATAACAGATGATGTTAGGAATGGAGGCATCTAGCGGGTTTATGTGATGTTCTGTACAGTAAATGACAAACCGCTTCCATTTTGCAGCATAGCAAGCTCTGGTAGTGGGCTTCCTTGCCTCCCTGATGATGGCCATGCATTCCGAGGCAGGTTAAGGTAGCCAAACTCTAAGACCTCAGGAGCCAGATCGCCAGATTGAGCTGTTGCGGATCCGGATGCTGAATGTCGCCATGGTTCTGCGTCAAGAGCCTGGGTGTGAGATGCAACCTTTGATGCGGTACCACGGAGAGTTCTAGAAATGTGGTGTACCACGGTTGGCGTGCCCACGTTGGAGCAACCAGGATGAGCGTCAGCGAGTGTTGCTTTAGCTTTCTTGCCACCAGCGGAATGAGAGGTGCTGGGGGAAAAGTGTACGCAAATCTGCCTGACCAGTTCATCCATATCGCATTGCCCTACGATTGTGGGTGAGGGAACCTGGCGGCAAAGCTTTGGCATTTTGCGTTTTCCCTTGTGGCAAACAGGTCGAACTCTGGATGACCCCACTGCTGGAAGTACGGGCGGAGTACTGATGGATGTATCTCCCACTCGTGCATTTGATGGCTGTATCTGCTGAGCAGATCCGCCATCTGATTGTCCTCGCCCGGAAGGTGTTCCGCCATGAGGAAGATGTTCCTCTGAATGGTCCACTTCCACATGCTCTGAGCCAGATGAGACAGCTGTGGAGAGTGCGTACCTCCCTGCTTCTGGATGTAGTACATGGCTGTCATGTTGTCCGTCCGGATCAACACGACTTTGTTACACAGATGTACCTTGAAGGACTTGAGTGCCATGAAGATTGCCATCAACTCCAGATAGTTGATGTGCATCTTCCTTTGCTGTGTCGTCCATAGTCCCTGCACCGTGTAGTGGAGCAGATGAGCTCCCCAACCCTGGAGAGAAGCGTCCGTTGTCAGGATGATCTGTGGCACAGGCTCTTGGAACGGTCGACCCTTGCAAAGGTTGTGTGGATTCCACCAATGCAGAGAGTTGTACGCCCGACCGGTCACCAACACTAGGTCTTTCAACTGTCCTTGAGCCTGAGTCCACTGATGCGCTAAGCATTCTTGGAGCGGACGCATATGCAATCTCGCGTGCGGGACTATGAAGATGCAGGAGGCCATCATGCCTATCAACTGCATGAACACTCTCGCTGGGAGTGAGTGTTGCGGTCTGAACCTCTGGATGAGCGACTGGATGTTGTCGACTCTCGCTGGGTTCGGCTGAGCTGTAGCAGTCAGAGTATTTATTGTCGCGCCCAGATACTGCCGCACATGGGCTGGCTGAAGGTGCGACTTCAGATAGTTTAACGAAAACCCCAGACTGTGAAGGAGGTGAATGGTGTGAGACATGTGTGCGGCGCACTGCTGTGCCGACTTGGCTTGAACGAGCCAGTCGTCCAGGTAAGGGTAGACATGTATGTTTTGTCTCCTGAGGTGCGCTGCCACGGTCGCCAGACACTTTGTGAACACTCTGGGGGCAGTGGTCACTCCGAAGGGTAGGACCTTGAACTGGTAATGCCTGTTTTGTATGGTGAACCTGAGGTACTTTCTGTGGGATGGGTGGAGTGGTATGTGAAAATAAGCATCCTTGAGGTCCAAGGTTGCGAGGAAGTCTCCCTGGTTTAACAATGGAAGAACCTGCTGTAGTGTTAACATGTGAAAGTGTTCTGAGAGTATGTACAGGTTGAGTGGGCGTAGGTCCAGAATGGGTCTGAGCGAGCCGTCCTTCTTTGGGATTAAGAAGTACAGGGAATAAACCCCTGTGCCTTCTTCCTCCACCAGCACGAGCTCTATTGCGCCTTTTTGCAGCATCACAAGGACTTCTTGCTGCAATAAGTGCAAGTGCTCTGCTGACATAGGACGTTGTCTTGGGGGTATGTTGGGTGGAGTGGACCTTAACTCCAAACAATAGCCGAACTGGATAAGTTTCCTTACCCACCTGTCTGTGGTGATGGACTTCCAGACTGGCAGGAACTGTTGGAGTCTCCCTCCGACAGGTGTTAGATGGTCGGGGGGCAGTGACAGAGAGTCACTGTTTGTTGGCAGCAGAGGAATGGGCACTGTTGTTGCCTCTGCCTCTGCCCTTGGCGCTGTTTCCTCTGTAACCTCCTCTCCCCTTTTTGGGGTATAAGGACTGTGCGCCTCCTCTATTGAATTGCGTCTGCTGTGCCAAGTGTCCTCTGGTAACACCTCGTGAACTTGAGCGACGAAAAGTGTTCCCTCTGAATTGCTGAGACTGAAGCGCACCCATGGATTTAGCTGTCTCAGTATCTTTTTTGATTTTCTCGAGGGTGGTGTCAACCTCTGGGCCAAACAGTCTGTCTGGATTAACGGGCTGGTTGAGGATGGTTGTCTAGATCTCAGGCTTGAACCCTGAGATGCGGAGCCATGCTTGACGCCTCAACATCACACTTGTGTTTATCGCTCTTGCTGCCGTATCTGCAACATCGAGCGCACATTTGATTGCAGCGTTGGAAATGACCTTGCCCTCCTGTATCAGCATCTCAGCTCCTTCTTTAAACTTGTCTGGAAGGTGTTGTAATAGCTGCTCTAAGGTGTCATAGTGCGCCCTATCATATCTGGCCAACAGGGCTTGTGTGTTAGCTATGCGCCAGATGTTGGCTGCTTGCGCTGCCACCCTTTTCCCCGATGCCTCCAGCACTTTTGACTCTGTCTGGGGGAGGAGCTTCACCCGTGGTCTGTGAATTCGCCCTCTTGCGGGCATTGGAGACCACCAAAGAGTCCAGAGGCAACTGGCCCCGTATATAAGTTGGGTCTCCAGGTGCCGGTCTGTATTTCTTTTCTATCCGGGGGTTTACCACCCTTGCCCTCGTGGGTTCCTTGAAACTGTCTGTGGCATGCTTGAGAACCCCTTTGAGCATAGGAAGTGTCTTCACAGTTTTTTCTGATGCAGAGAAAGTGTCAAACAAAAAGTCAACTTCCACAGGGTCGGCATGCAGTTCCACCTTATGGTTTGTAGCCGCCCTTTCAATCAAGGCATTAAATGCTGCAGTCTTCTGTTGGAGAAGTTTTCACGCCATAAACCTGTGGGTCATGTACCACTTGTTGGTCCCCCTGATCACCAGAGTCTACCCATGAGTCCTGCTGCTCATCAGGGTCAGTATTGTCAGGAAAGTTATACTCTTCATCCTGTTCACCCTCATCTCCATCTGAGCAAGTGGGTGAAGGTGTTGGACTCCTCCTAGGTCTTGGAGGAATGGGTTCAACGAGGTCTGGTGTTTCTGGCGCTGGCCTCTTCTTCTTTAGAGGTATTACAAACGAGTCCACAGGCTTGGAAGTAATTTTTCTCTTGTGGAGCGTTAATCTTCCTGTGTCGGCGTCGATATAATGTTCCGACTGCTCTTCTATTGAAGGGCGTCGATCGAAACGCCCACTTTGTTGCGGTTTCCCCGACCCTTCTGGGTCCGTAGGCACCGATCGAGGTGCAAAGGTCTTCGGCGGTAGAGTATAAAGTATCGGCGTCGAAGTCTTCTTCGGTGGGGCTATCGACTGCGGTACCGAGGGCATTTTCGGCTCCGACGTCAAACCCTTTTCCCGTATCCGCTTAAGGAAGTCTGCTACCTGCTTAGTAAAAGAAGCGGATGGCTTTGTCGATCCGACCGATGACCTCGGTCCACCTACAGGGGAAGACCCGAGCGTCGACGATTTGTCTTTGGTCGCCGGAGACGCAGACGTGCCCTCGACGACTGCACTCCGGCCCCCTGCTACGGCCTTAGACGTCAACGCCGCAGGCTTCGGATCGACAGCTTTTTCTTTCAGCGTCGGGGCTCCAGACTTTGGCTCGGCGCCCCTCGCGGACTTCGCTTCTACTGCCCGTTTGCCTGTTGGTGCGGTAGTCGTGGCTGAAGGCGTTTCGACAGTCTTCCTTGACTTCGACTCGACCACTTTGCTCGACACTTGCTCGACGACCTTCTTCGAGCTTGGCTCCTTGACCGCTTTCGGTACCTTAGCCTGTTCGACAGCCTTCTTCGGCTTCGATGTCTCCGAGGGCGCCGCCGACGTCTTCGGTTTCGATGGTGTGTTGGCCATCTTTGTTGTTTTCGATTCCGATGTTTTCAGTTTCGGTTTCGATTTAGGTAATGGAGGCTCCGCAAGTATGTCCGTAGCCGGGCCAGAAGGCGGGGCCGAGGATTGAGGTGTAGGGTCGTGGGTAAGGCCGTGTGGCGATCCCGTGACCTGAGCCTTAGTAATTGTACGTACGGGGCATAGCTCTTCCTCCGAGCTATCTTCCATGGCCCCATAAGCTTCCTCGTCGTCCCCTACCTCCTCGACGTTTTCGTCTAGGTCCTGGCCCTCGACAGGTTCCCCGTAGTCGGCCTCGGCCTTGACCTCCGCCGATGTAGGTGAGATCTGCAGGTGAAGCTCCTGCTCGTCTGCTTCGGGGTCTACGAAGATGTCGACAGGCGCTGGTGCCGATCGCTGGGCCTCGAGGCGAGCCACGCGCCGAAGCTTGAGCCTCTTCTTCGACCTGAATTTCGAACAGGCCATACAGTTGGCCTCGTTGTGGTCCGGCGACAGGCACTTGTTGCATACAGGATGCACGTCGATGAGTGGGTACTTCGAACCGCACACGGGGCAGAACTTGAACGGACTTCGTTCCATCGCAGTTGCGTCGGGGTCTTGCTGCGTCGACAGGGCCTCGATGACCGAAGAGTCACCCGACTCCTCAGATATCCGACTCGAAGAGTTGGAGTACACACGAGACCGAGCGCGAACAATACCGACGAAGTAAAGAAGGCCTTTTGGCCTTAAAGAAATTGTTTTATCAATTCCGAACAGGAGACGTCGAAATCACATCCGAACCCAATGGCGGAAAAAAACAATCTGGGGATGGAGTCGATGCCCATGCGCACTGTAGTCCAGGGGAGGAGCCACCTATCTCGTGATACTTCGAAGACTCTTCCAGGACAACAATGTGCAATCATCCGGACCCAACACTAGGCGGCGATCTAAGCAATAGATATGAATTTAGCAGCCCACATGCCTCGAACATAAGACACACATGCGGCCGTGTGTTCAGGTGAGTATCAATGTGTGACGACTTAGAAACAAAATGTAACTTTTACTGACACCTTGTTACTTCATGCTCTCCGCGACATGGGGAGATCACATCTCTGGCATTCATGCATGACACCCGAGTACTTCCATAGGACACCCTCTAACATACTCCATACACCCAAACACACATGCAAGGTCTGGCATCCAATCCATCAGGCAAGACAACCGTGTCACACGGCTACACTAACGTGACGTTTAGACACACAGGCACGTGTTTCTCAATACGACAACAAAAAAAGTATGCAGACACGCGATTGCCATCTATATGTTTCTTCCAGTGTTATGTTTTCAATTCATACTGGTCCAGCGGCTGGGGGGCAAATCGAAGTTTATATCTCAAAATCCAGGCGATCAATGCGTCTGTTCAGAGGGCCCAAATAGGAAAGCGTGTGCTGGCGCAGCCTGGAAATACAGAGGCGCGCCCGCAGTGAATGAAGCGCTGTCCGAGCCCGGCTGAAATGCACCCAAGAGTGTTTAGAAAATACACAAAATACACAAAACCATGCACAGCTGCACAAACACAGCACACCGATAATAAAACAACACGTTCACAGTTCCACAAATGCACACGTACGGGGGAAAGAAAACAGTTAAGCCAGTGCACGTCCGAATGTCCCATCGAAGACAATCAACCATTGGTGTAGCCGAATACAAACAATATATGTTCGCATGAATTAACCCGAGCAAATGCAGAGGGAAACACAGTAACACTCGCACGAAAGAATGCACACACACCAACAAAGAACTGACTATTGAATATTGATCAACATAAACCAGACTAAGGCATAAATTACCACCTACACGAGGACCATGTGATAAAAAGCACAGACGCACCGCACGCAAACGTATAGGACCAAACAGGTAAATAAACTACAAAAAGATATTCTCATAAATAAGATGCATATAATAAACAATAACCAACATTCGGATGCATTAGCACACACCGACATAAACACAACTAATCAACAGACAGAACATCTGCACACATCAGCGGACACACGTACACATTAAACGTCACCAGAAGAGTGTTGTACAAACCCATCCTGACAGTGGTGCTGCAACGACTTTTAGAGCGGGGTACAAGCATAGAAGAGTGACCGTGTTTCTTATAAAACACAAAACTGCTGCTAGAGCATACACATTTAAAGGCCCCCCTTTATTGTTCGTTCGCCATCTAAACTCTTTCCGCCTCACTGGTCCCAGCGCCTCTGTCCCGTCATATGACGACCGACGCGCGTACACATACATTCTCTTGTGAGTGTACATTCTACTATTAATAAAAATTCAAATATGAAAAATACTCCTATTGTGCACACATATATTCCTGGAAAGTAAAGAAAACCGGAACTCACATCATGCAGTACAGGAAGTTCCAAAAAGCAGGTCGAACATTCTTTCACAAGTGGGGTATTCAGACATCAACACTTCACATGGACAGAATATGAGACACCTGGACACAGAGGCATGCATAAGTACAAACACAGTAATCTAAGTTACAAATTTATATCAGTGAGATAGTCGCAAAACATTAATTCAACCCACTGCATTGCTATTAAAAATTCAAAATGGGTCTGCCTTTTAATGTCATTGAACTATCCACCGTGGAACTATTTCAGAGCATTCTTGCCCAAATCTGAAAACAAGCAGGACAGAAAGACATTTCATACTTCCCTCATTCACAGTTGGAAGTGTTTTGAGGTGAGAATTAAAACAGATTAAACAAAACACGGTCTGTAGATACGAACTCACAGACGTAGTGCAATGAGGCGACAACCTCTAGGTAGCCTCTGTACTCACCCAACAGTGTGCCAGCTCCTGACCCCAATAACCTGCCACTGGCAGCCGCCATGTTGGAACGGCGTGACTGACAGTTTTGGGCATGCCGGAAGCTGTAGTCCCGACACCGGGCTTATTCACGAAAACCTGTTTTTTTTTGTACTCCATATTTTTTTAGCCATAGAAAATGGACTAACGAATAGTTTTCTTACCTGTCGGTGTAATTTTGCAGCTTGAAGATCTTTCTGCATTCACTATGCTGTGCATTATTCCGCGGTCTTGTGGTTGGGTCCGGATTCGTAGTCTTTTCTTTGTTTTTTTTTTTTTTTTCGTAGCCCAGGTGGGCGTCGGCGTCACACCTCCTTGGGTGCATTTCCGGTGACGTCGGCATGCTTCCTGTGGAAGCTCCCACTCTTGGGCGCCATCTTCGGGTTCTTTTTTTTTCCGTGTTTCTTTCGTTTCCGAAGTAATGGCAATGTTCTATTTAGGTGATATTTTACCGCTTTGTACTTATAAGTCCTTTTTAAACCCCTTTTTTTTTTTTATCCACCTCTTCTCTCTCCAGCCTCATCTTTCTGGCGGAGGTGGGTGGGTTCGCTAGTGAATCCAGAAAGATCTTCAAGCTGCAAAACTACACCGACAGGTAAGAAAACTATTCGTTTTGCAGCGTGAATCTTTCTGGATTCACTATGCTGTGCATAGATTTTGTAGCGGTTTCTCATCTCTGTGGCGGCTGGGTGGAAGATGAGCGTTGGTTATTGAATATGTGCTGGAGCACCTTTTGTCCGACTTGTGCTTCCTTGTTCATCTGTATATCCACACAGTAGTGCTTCGTGAACGTGTGTACCGTAGCCCATGTTGCAGCCAGGCATATGTCCTATATGGGTGTGTTAGCCAGGAAAGCTATTGTAGCACCCTTTTTCCTAGTGGAGTGGGCACATGTCCCCTCTGCTAGCTCTTGTCCTGCACGTTTGTGGCAGAGTTGAATTGTCTGTGCGATCCATCGTGCAATAGTCTTTTTGGTTACTGCCTTTCCCATGAAACTGTTGGCGAATGACACAAAGAACTGTTTTGTTTTCCTGTGTCCCTTCGTCCTCTCAATGTAGTGCATGACTGCCCTTCTGGCGTCCAGGGTGTGCAGAGCTCGCTCTGCGCTAGTTGATGGTTTTTGGAAAAAACTCGGTATCTGTATAGACTGGTTCATGTGAAATTTGGATACCACCCTCGGCATGAAGTGTGGGTCAGTCCTCATCACAACCCTATCATTGTGTATTTGTATGTAGGGCTCGTGTAGCGTCAGCGCCTGAAGCTCGCTTACTCTGCGTAAGGACGTTATTGCAACCAGGAAAGCTGTTTTCATAGTTAGCATCTTTAGGGAGGCCTTGTGAAGTGGTTCAAAGGGCTCTTTCATGAGTTCCGTTAGGACTATGTTCAAGTTCCATGCAGGTGGCGGCACCCGCTTGGGTGGTGCGATCCTTTTTGCTCCTTCTAGGAATCTCTTCACCACCTGTGATGTGAAGAAACTCCTGCACGTTTCTCCCCTTGTGTAGGCGACTATCGCTGCCAAGTGAACTCTTAACGAGGATGAGCGAAGGTTCTTCTCCAGCAAGTGTGTCAGGTACTTTAGCACTGTGGAGTCCTTCTTCATTTTATTGTGAAGCCTTTCTTTTCTGCACCACATTGTGAATCTTTTCCATTTCGCAACGTAGCACTTCCGGGTGCTGGGCCTCCGTGCCTCCCGAAGGACCCTCAGGGTGCTTTCTGGCAGTCTCAAATGTGCGAACTCTATGTCCTCAGGAGCCACGCTACTAGGCTCAGGCTCTCTGGCTCTGGGTGTAGCACCTCTCCGTTCTGCATGGAGAGTAGGACTTTCCTCTTGCAGAATCTGTGGGGTGCACCCTGTGTCATCTCCATGATCTGCGAGTACCATGTCTGTCTGGCCCACTGTGGTGCGACCAGTATCAGGGTCATGTTGCTCGCTCTGCACTTGCTCAGCACTCTGTGCATCAGTGGTATCGGGGGAAAGGCGTAAGCAAATGTCCCGGACCGATCTATCCATAGGGCATTCCCCAGTGACCCCTCCTCGGGCTGTCTGGATGCGAAGTTTTGGCATTTTGCATTCCGGCGTGTGGCAAACAGGTCCACTGATGGTGTTTCCCATCTGTCGAACAGCCACCTTGTCTCTTGAGCATTGAGCTCCCACTCGTGGGATGCCAATGTCTGTCTGCTGAGCCAATCTGCTTGTATGTTGTCCTTCCCTGGTAGGTGTATGGCTAGCAGGTCTATCTTGAGAGGGATGGCCCATCTCCATATCTCCTGCGCCAGCGTTGAAAGCGGGGCTGACTGTGTGCCCCCCTGCTTGTTGATGTAGAACATCGCGGTGGTGTTGTCTGTTTGTAGCCATACCTTGTGCTTGTACAGTCTTGTTTGGAAAGCTTTCAGTGCAAGGAAGATGGTCTTCAATTCTAGGGAATTGATGTGCTTTGTCGCATCTGCTGGCGTCCACAGTCCCCTCACCTTGAGCTCCTTCATGTGAGCGCCCCATCCCTTCAGGGATGCGTCTGTGGTGATGGTCACTGTTGGCATTGGAGGCGTTAGAGGCTTTCCCCTTGTTATGTTCTCCATGGTCCACCATGTCATCTCCTTCTGCACTGCGTGCGTTACAACCACTAGATCCTCCCAACTGCCTGTAGCTTGTGACCATTGCTCCTGTAGCCATTCTTGAATGGGTCTCATGTGGGGACGTACATTCGGTACCAGGTGGATGCATGATGCCATCATCCCCATGATCTTGCTCGCAGTCCTCACTGTCCGAGCTTGTCCCTTCCGGTAGAGGAGAGTTTCCTTCACCAGCGCCCTCGCCTTTTTCTCGCTGGGGAACACCTTGCCCTGTAAGGTGTTGATCTGTGCTACCAGGAAGATCTTCACTTGTTCCGGCTCCATTGATGATTTCTTCCAATGGATGGAGAACCCCAGGCTTATGAGCGTGCTCGTCACTGTGTGTGCGCGTGCTGCTTGCATTTCTGGTACGAGTTTGCTTTCACCAGCCAGTCGTCCAGGTAGGGGTATACGTGTATTCCCTGCCTTCGTAGGTGCGCTGCGACTGCTGCGAGGCACTTTGTGAAGACCCTTGGTACTGATTTTAGCCCGAAGGCTAGTGTTGTGAACTTGTAGTGGCTTTCTCCGATGGTGAACCTGAGCATATGCTTGTGCTTTCTGTTCATTGGGATGTGCAGGTAAGCGTCCTTGAGGTCTATTGTGACCATGAAGTCCCCGATCTGCAATTGCGGGAGCACCTCTTGCAGGGAGGTCATTTTGAATTTTTGCGTTCTTATGAATTTGTTCAGGAACCTTAGGTCCAGAATAGGTCTCATTGTCTCGTCTACTTTTGGTACCAGGAGTACGTTGAGTATATTCCTTTGTTTCTTTCCTTGAAGGGTACCCGTTCTATGGCCTGCTTCCGCAGGAGTTCCTTTGCTTCTTCCTGAAGACCCTCTAGCTGCTTGCTTGCTAGTGGTTTTCTTTTTGGTTTTCTGCTTGTTGGCCTCCCCTCCAACTCTATGCAGTATCCGAATTGGATGATGTTGAGGATCCATTTGTCTGATGTGATTTTTCTCCATTCTTGGAGGTAAAATCTTAATCTTCCTCCCACTGGTGTTATGTGGTCGTAGATGTCTAGTTTGTCTTGACCCATCTGTACCTGCTGCCCCCTGGGATCTTTTCTGTGGGTGGGCACACGGAGTGTTTTGAAGTCACTTAGAGGCGGGCTGCTGTCCCCCTCTTCTATTCTGTCCACGTCCATTTCCTCTCCCTCGAAAGGACTGGCCTCTTTTTTGGTATTGCCAGGGCTGCTTCTGCTGACCCTGCTGAGCCTGCGAGTCTGGCTGGTGCGTTTGTTGGAAAACCTGGTGTGATGTACCTGGCTGGTTTCCACCTCTCCCGCCAGGCCTCCGTGACGGGGTGCCCCTTCTGTTGCCTCTGAACTGCAATGCTCCCATGGACCTTGCTGTTTCGTTATCTTTCTTTAGTTGACTGAGTTTCTCATCAACTGTTGTTCCGAAAAGCGTATCGCCGTTGAACGGTGTGTTCAGGATGCTGTGTTGCACCTCCGGTTTGAAACCTGAGATCCTGAGCCAGGCGTGTCTTCTTTCGGTGACACCCATCATCATGAGCCTGCTGGAGGTGTCTGCCCCATCCAGGGCCGTCTTAAGGCAAGAATTTGCCGCGTTCTTCCCATCTTCAACCAGCTTTTCTGCCTTCTGTCTGGCATCCTGGGGCAGGTCCTTCACCAACTGCCCCAGCTCCTCCATGATCTGGTACATGTGCCTGTTTATCAGGGCGTTGGAATTAGCCATGCGCCAGTGGGTCGCGGCATTCCGTTCGATCCTTCTGCCCACCCGATCCATCCTCTTGCTCTCCTTATCCCGTGGTGGTCCAGAAGTAGTGGCTACGTTAGCCCTCTTCCTTGCTGTGGCCGTGATAATGGAGTCTGCGGAGACCGTTCCCTGAATGTAGGGTGGGTCTTTTGAGGAGTGTTTGTACTTCTTCTCTGTTCTGGGAGTTACTGCCTTGCATGTTGCGGGTTTACTGAATGCTTCCCTCCCTTGAGCCAAGACGCTGTCGAGCATTGGTAGGTACTGGCTCCTTCTTTGTGTGGGGAGCAATGTCTCTAGAAGGAAGTCTGCTTTCTGCTTCTCTTCGTCGAGCTTGAGTTTGAATGCCGCTGCGGCAGACTTTATCACCGAGTTGTAGGCCCCGATGTCGTCCGGCGGCGAGGGCCTCGAGGGATATGTGTCGACCGCCTCCTCCGGGCTGTCTGTGTCGACATCTATGTAATCCACCTCCTGTAAGTCAGGGGGGCCGACTCTGCGTCCGTCCTGCTGTCCTCTTCCTCCCCATAGTTGTAACTATCGTAGGGATTCTCGTCCTCTTCCTGGTCGTCGACCACCTCGACGTCCGGGTCTTGTTCCTCGGCGACCTCGTCTTCCTCCTCGACAGCCTCCACCACTGGTGGCTTGGTCTTGTGTGGAATCGTGAAGGCTTTCATCTTTGCGTCGAATTCTTTCTTCCGCTGCAAGAAGTTTTCCATTTCGGCCTCGAGGCGCCTTCTCTTTTTCTCCATCTCGGCTGCGTGTTCCGCGTCGGATGGTTCGGCCGCTCTTTTCGGTGGTTGGCTCGGCGCCGTGCTTTTCGGTGCCTAAGATTTTGCCGTCGAACCGGATTTTGGGTCCCTGGTCGGCGTCGGTAGTTTAGGGTCCTTCTCCCTCGGCGTCGATCGATCCTTTTCGGGGACGATTTTCGATGACTTCTGCTGTTCAACAGCTCTCGGCGCCGGGGACACCTTCTCAGAGGATCCGCTGGGCCAGTGAGTACTCGCGGACGCCAGTTGTTTTGGCGTCGGCGCTTTCGGGGCCTTGCCCTCGTATTTTCGAGATTCAGAGTCTCTCGGGTTCTTGGGGGCCGGAGAGTCTCCTACCTTATCAGAAGTCTTCGTGTAATCGGTCTCTACGACCGTGTAGCTGTCGTCTTCGGCGGCAGCATTGTCCTCTTCCTCGGAAGACATCCCCAGCTCGTAGAAGGACGGAGTCGGGGCCTTCCCCTGCAGGGTTGCGTGCGCTACCCTCTGTCTCTCCCTCACTCGAAGGGTCTTCGGGGCGAAGGCGGAGCAGGCGTTGCAGTCCTCGCTTTCGTGATTTACCGGTAGACAAAGGTTGCATACCGGGTGCTGGTCCTTCTGCGCGTACTTGTGGTGGCAGTTACGGCAGAACTTGAACGGCGTGTTGTCCATCATCGATCGCTCAGGGCCTCCCTGGTCGCGTGTTAGTCGACGTTCGTCGAAGATCTCGATGAATTCACCTTCTCCTTCACGGACTCCTCGTCGATGAAGTCTCCTGGAGTCTTCAGATGACTTTTCTTTCTAATTTCTGTATTTTCCTTCTTCTTTCTCCAAAAATGTCTGGAGCCCAAACGGGAACGATCCAGACCCGACCGGAAAAAAAAGAATCTGAAGATGGCGCCCAAGAGTGGGAGCTTCCGCAGGAAGCATGCCGACGTCACCGGAAATGCACCCAAGGAGGTGTAACGCCGACGCCCACCTGGGCTACGAAAAAAAAAAAAAAAAAGAAAAGACTACGAATCCGGACCCAACCACAAGACCGCAGAATAATGCACAGCATAGTGAATCCAGAAAGATTCACGCTGCAAAACTTTTGTTCGCTAGTGAAATAGATTTCGTTATTAAAGCAGCTATGTAAGGAAAAGTCAGGAATCTTCACGAGTATCTGCTTTAATATGGAACGGAATAACCTTACCCAATTTGAAAGATATTTCTTACATGAAAGGAAAAATGCAAGCATTAGAGGAGTTATTTATTTTTACTTTTGCCCGTACCGTAAATTAAAATATCTACCGTCGTGTCATGTAAGGTACATGTTGCTAAATAAAACGCCCTTCGAATGTTCCAAAACGGTAGCGAATTAGGCTATGTATACAGTTGCTTCTGTTCTAGCCTCTTTCTGCTTCACATAGAGTGAGACTAAAACAGTCAAGTAGGATTAATGCCACAATAAAGTGTATCGATACCAAAAACTACATTTCCCGGATTTCTAGATTTCTCTAGTTTAGTTGTCCATGCAAGCTTCCCCAGCTCACGGGGAGGGCGGGACGGCCGAATGTATCCGAGTCGTGATCGGTCCACTGCTGTTTACACCTCGCTTCCATTGGCGGCAGCTGCCTGACGCCCCTCTGGGTAGGCTGCACCGTAAGATCCGGCCGTGGGAGGGGAAGAGACCCGTGTGTGTCAGGCTGGGCACTTGTACCTATGGAGGACGCCGAGGGGGCTGTGGCAGGGGCGCAGGTCGGGACTTTCATGGTGACGAGGAGATCATCGAGGTGTTGGAGCTGAATGACGACGACCCGGACCCGGGTACTGAGGGGGCGCAGTGGGGTCAGGGGTCTAGGGGGGGGGGGGGTCTCTATGTGTGTGCGTGTGTGTATGCACGGCGGCGGCGGCAGGGGGGTTCTGTATGTGTGTGTGTGTGAGTGTGTGTTTGAGCGGCGGGGGGGGGGTCTGTATGTGTGTGTGTGCGTGCGTGGGTGTCTGCTTCCAAGGAGCCAAGGGAGACAGGAAGCGCGCGTGACCTGATCCGTTTACGCGCGCGTGCACATCACTTGTCGCCTATCTCCCTTGACTCCTTTGAAAGCAGAAATTATTGCAATAGAGTCTCGGAGCGACGATCGCTTCGCGATTGGTTCGCAGTCCGAGACCTAAAAAGGAGAAGAAAAAGAAATGTTGGAATATCAAGTGGAAGGTGGGGGTCAAGGAAAAAATAATAATGATTGTTTATTCCACCCTTTGAGGAAAGTAAATTATTGGAATGTCATTTTGAGTTAAAGAAGCAATCAATAAATTGTATTCTAACTTTTAGTGAAGGCCATTTGTGTTCAATCATTTGTGCAAACTGATGAGGGAATATGGTATCCCAAATTTGGTATTCTACACAATTGTTTTTTTCCAGAGAACACATACCACCTTCAAACTTAACGGTCTGCAGTTGCATGGTTCCCTCAATTGAAGTCTCCTCTACCCACATGCTGCTTCGAACCCCTCCCTGCTTTTTACTGGCAACAGGTGTGTCTTCAATCAATCACAACATGCTTTAATTTACCCAACAATATTTTCTCCAAACATTGTACTTACCTCTATAGTAACTTTTGTTTAGCCACAAACTTATTTGACTTTGAGTATTATGTCAATTATTTCAAACGGTTTCCAAACTTCTCCCTCTATGAGCAAAACATTAAACGTCTAACTATGAAATTCTTAATCATTCAATAAAGTCAAGTGACTTACTTGCACAATCTTCTTGTCTGACATTCCTGCTACAAAGAGTGACTGTTTATCTTCATCAGGATTAAATTTGACACAGTACGGCACCTTTCGGTTTGTAAACCTGGAAATGCACTGACCTGTAAATAAAATGCTAAATTAAATGTCAAAGTTCAAGTTGGGCTTTGCCACATAAAATGCTTTGAAAACGCATAGCCCTGTGCAGGTTTTAGACATTTGCCTTCTCAAATGTGTAGCAATGTTCTGCAGTAGTAGATTATGAAGTACAGTGTTTAGATGAAAGATTATAAAGACTGTGGTTTCATTAAGTGTATTTTATCACGCCTCTTACAGAGAAATAACAAAAGAAAAATATTTGATTATTTTAATGTAGACTTTGTTTGCAATCAGGGACTGAGTCACTAAGAAAGTTGTCAAGGTAGGAGTACAACGTCTTCTTGATTTACAACTTTTCAGATATTCTCCAAAACAAAAGTTGCACCAGAAAAACTACAAATCACAGTTGGGTTAGTTTAAATGTGCAATTTGTAATGTATTTTTTGTAAAGTTTTTCAAGGAGGGATATTTTTTTCCCCTGGGGCTGACCGCTTCTTAACACTTCTCTAAAGTTCTAGGATGGTTCCTTCCTCTTTCCCATCATGTAAATCCAATTCCTCTTTCTCCAGTCCACTGTTTTATTTATGAACTAATTTTGTTTACTGATGTGTGGCTTCGACCATTTGGTGTTCCAGGTCCTTCCACGTGATGTCAGACGCCCAACCCTGAAGCAGTTTGTTTGGTCACCATCTTCAGATTCTTTTTTCCACTTCTTGCTTTTTCTAATTTTTTTGTGACATTATCTTGCTGTGGCTTCTTTGGAGTTCTCCTTTACTGCAATGTAATTCTTTGTTTTCCGTGCTCCTCATTTCCGGTGAGGTGTGTGGGCCACATGTGAATCCAACAAAATTCTTCAAGCTGTAAAACTACCCATAAAGGTAAGTAACCATTTTGTTTAGCAGCGTGAATCTTTTCTGGATTCATATGCTGTGCATCAATTATGATTCACAAAAGGGGGTGGTGATGGACAGAGTATCTGAATTAAGCAGAACACTCCTACCCAGTCAAAAGATCAGGGCTTGATCCATCACCGTTTTTTAGCTCACTGCACCATCCCAGCTCAGAACCTGGCTACATGCAAATTAGTCTGACCCTGGCCCAGTGCATCATGGGAACAGGGCAGACCAAACTACCAAGCCAATTCTTTACTGGAAAGGAAACAAGTTTCCGGGGACCGGTTTCTGGCATTACAGCCGTCTTCGGCCCAGCTTGCTTGAATCCCGATGGTGCAGCGAGCAAGGGACTCACA
The DNA here is from genome assembly GCF_964261635.1 of Lissotriton helveticus. NCBI lineage: Eukaryota > Metazoa > Chordata > Amphibia > Caudata > Salamandridae > Lissotriton > Lissotriton helveticus. The sequence goes on from NC_136067.1 coordinate 1,386,750,174, forward strand.
TCTGAGCATACCCTTCCACACTTGTGGTGGCCAAAACGATTCACAAAAGGGGGTGGTGATGGATAGAGTATCTGAATTAAGCAGAACACTCCTACCCAGTCAAAAGATCAGGGCTTGATCCATCACCGTTTTTTAGCTCATTGCACCATCCCAGCTCAGAACCTGGCTACATGCAAATTAGTCTGACCCTGGCCCAGTGCATCATGGGAACAGGGCAGACCAAACTACCAAGCCAATTCTTTACTGGAAAGGAAACAAGCTTCCGGGGACCGGTTTCTGGCATTACAGCCGTCTTCGGCCCGGCTTGCTTGAATCCTGATGGTGCAGTGAGCAAGGGACTCACATCTGAGCATACCCTTCCACACTTGTGGTGGCCAAAACGATTCACAAAAGGGGGTGGTGATGGACAGAGTATCTGAATTAAGCAGAACACTCCTACCCAGTCAAAAGATCAGGGCTTGATCCATCACCGTTTTTTAGCACACTGCACCATCCCAGCTCAGAACCTGGCTACATGCAAATTAGTCTGACCCTGGCCCAGTGCATCATGGGAACAGGGCAGACCAAACTACCAAGCCAATTCTTTACTGGAAAGGAAACAAGCTTCCGGGGACCGGTTTCTGGCATTACAGCCGTCTTCGGCCCGGCTTGCTTGAATCCTGATGGTGCAGTGAGCAAGGGACTCACATCTGAACATACCCTTCCACACTTGTGGTGGCCAAAACGATTCACAAAAGGGGGTGGTGATGGACAGAGTATCTGAATTAAGCAGAACACCCCTACCCAGTCAAAAGATCAGGGCTTGATCCATCACCGTTTTTTAGCTCACTGCACCATCCCAGCTCAGAACCTGGCTACATGCAAATTAGTCTGACCCTGGCCCAGTGCATCATGGGAACAGGGCAGACCAAACTACCAAGCCAATTCTTTACTGGAAAGGAAACAAGCTTCCGGGGACCGGTTTCTGGCATTACAGCCGTCTTCGGCCCGGCTTGCTTGAATCCTGATGGTGCAGTGAGCAAGGGACTCACATCTGAGCATACCCTTCCACACTTGTGGTGGCCAAAACGATTCACAAAAGGGGGTGGTGATGGACAGAGTATCTGAATTAAGCAGAACACTCCTACCCAGTCAAAAGATCAGGGCTTGATCCATCACCATTTTTTAGCTCACTGCACCATCAATTATGTAGCAGTATTTGTCCCCCAAATCCCCATGAGGCAGGCTTGAAATGAGTTAGAGGACGGAAATAAGCGTGAGTACCATCTGTCCAACCTGTACTTCTTTAATTACGTGTGTGTTCATGCAGTAATGCTTTGTGAATGTGTGTATGGAAGAACATGTTGCTGCCTTACAGAGATTCTTGACTCAGACGCTGGTTATAAAGGCTAGCGTGGCTCCTTTTTCCTTTTTTGAATGCACCATTGGTCTTTGTTCTAGTAGCGTGGCCACTGATTTGTAACAAGTTCGGATAATTTGTACTATCCATCTTGCTATGGTCCATTCGGTTACTGGTGCTCCTCTTTTTGGGCGAAGACAACAAAGAATTGACTTGCCTTTCTGATGTCTTTTGTTCTCTACAGGTAGCACATAACAGCTCTTCTGACATCTAGGGTGTGCACGACTCTCAGCTTATGTTTTCAGGGTTTGAAAAAAAGGCAGATAGTTGCGTTTGGTTGACATGGACATGGGAAATCACCTTTGGTAGGAACTGTGGGGCTGTCCTCATTACTGCTCTGACCATCCATGAGTTGTTTTTGCTCCAGATTTACATTCCATAATGGTGCGTGTACCCTCCTTGGTGTGCCTATACTTTTTGCCCCTATTAGGAACTTCTTGATGACTGGTACTCAAATAAACTTGTGTCTGTGACTCCCCTGGTGTACAGGACTAGGGCTAAGATGGACACCTTTAGTGAGGCCTATGACAGACCATCATTTAGGAGATGAGTGATGTACTCCACCACTATGATCTCTTGCGCACATCCAACCTTGACTCCTTGTCTTACACCATTGTGTGAATCTGCTCCACTTTGACGTCTAGCATAATCTTGTGCTGCCCCTTTTCACCTCAAAGAGTACTTCCATAGTTCTGACTGGCAGGTTCAGGTGTCCAAATTTTAAGTCCTCAGGAACCATGCTGCTAGGTAGGCTAAAGGTTGCTGGTGGTTTTGGGAGATATGCCTTTTCCCTACCAACCCCCTTAAAGATAGTAAGTCTTGGTACGGAGAGAGCTTTATTATTCTGGTTAGGGCCATTTCCACTAGATGTGAGACCCAGGTCTTTCTGATCCACTGTGGGGCGATCAGTATTAGAGTCATGGCTGCTTGCTTGCATCTGTTTAGGACTATTGGTATCAGTGGCAGTGTTGAAAAAGAGTACACAAATCTCCCTGACCAGTCTATTGACAGGGCCTTCCCCCCTCTGACCCATGTTGCAGGAACCTGAAGGCGAAGCTTATGCATTTTGAGTTCTCTGTTGTTGTGTAGAGCTGTGTGTGTGGGTATGCACACCTTTGGAAAATGTTGCCAATTGTTGTTTGAGTTTCCATTCGTGGGAGGAGTTCTCTTGTCTGCTTCGGTGTTCTGCACACCTGGCAGGTGGATGGCTAAGCATTTTGATCCTCGGAGTGGCCCAGCTCCGAATGTCCTGTGCGAGCTGGGACAATGGATGTGACCTCATTCCCCGCCTGTTTTTTGAGGTAGAATATTGTGGTAGTGTTGTCCATCTGTATTTAGGCCACTAGTACAGAAAGTTTATCTAACGGAACATGAGTTATATGACAGAGAAGCGAACACTGTGGACAGTTTACTATACGATTCTCAGTACATATTGAATAACATGTTCCTTGTAGGAAGAAGTTTGAAATGCTTAGGAAGATTTTTGTCCCTGATGAAGTCCTCCTCTTAAAGGGATAAAATTCGTTGGCTAGGCTGGAAACTGATGTGTGAAGAATAAAAAAGAATTTGAGGACTTAACATTATAGCTCCTGTGTATTAATGGACTGAATGAAGCATTACCCATCGTGATGGACTGATTGGCGCTATTTTGATGAAAAGGATAATGAATTACTATTTGTCCATGTGACACTTTGCAGCGCTCCCTACGTTTAGAAAGGTCTCTGCCATGGCATAGTGTGCCCTCTTTTGTTTACCCCTTGCATTCAATGTCTTGGGCTGGAACTCCCTGTACCGTCGTACAGCCATCTGAATCGTGATATTTTGGAAAATACAGGGCCTGATTTAGGTTTTGGTGGACGGGTTACTCCGTCACAATGGTAACAGATATACTGTCTGCCGAAATATTAATCCCATGGGAAATTATGGGATCGATATTTCGGTGGACAAAATATCCGTCACCGTTGTGACGCAGGTAATCCGCCACCAAAATCTAAATTAGGTCCATAGGTTGGAGACCATGTGTATGTGTGTGTCCTTCTGGGCTTTTTTATGGTCGAACTCTGGGCATAACCTAAAAAGGGGGATGCTCTAAACCCTACCTTCAATTCTCTCAACCCCATCGTCAATGATGATTACGTTTTTGTTCTGTCTGTGGAAAACAGTGCTTTCCCTCGATACTGTTGCATTTGATGGTGTTTGTTTTTTTTGCTCTAAAATCTCAGTGAAAAGACGTGGCAGTCTCCTTTGAAAATCTTCCAGACTCAATGGCGAAAAAAAGATTCCAAAGATGGCAACCAAACAAACGGGCTTCCAGGGCAGGCGTCTGACGTCACGAGGAAGTACCTAGAGCACGTAATTGTCAGCGATATACAGCATTCATTTTATTTTTTTTTAAAAGGACTGATGACTGAAGAATTCTCAACCCAACCACAAGAGGGCGGAATCATGCACAGCATGTGAATACAAAGAAGATTTACTTTGCAAAGTTCCACTTCTGAACTGCTTCAGATATGGATTCCTGAATCTATGGTCAAGGATTTCACTTATCAAAATTAGATTAACTTTTTTTTGTTTACCCGGCAGGTTTCACCGAGGGAGGTTTATGTAGTTTACATTGGAATCAAATTCATAAAACCCACAAGTCTGAAACTAGCAAGGTCAGCAGAAATTTAGGACTGGGTCACTCAGGGATGACAGATGATCCAGATTAATACATTATAAATCATACACAACTGGGAAATGTTGAAATGGATGCAGAGGGGTAAAAAAACTGTGAAACTGTGAGAGGACTCGGACTTCCATCCCTCAACTCCATTTAGACTCCAGCTGCCAATGCAGACTGGTAAAGATTACCAGTTAGCAGGAGACCAAAGAAACTTACAATGTGGCATTTAGTGGCTCAGAACTAAACACCCAAGAGATTCTGGAATGGTGCGATAGATGCTCACCCACAGCACACTAAGTGTATCGCCATGGTGCCATTTAGATAGAGGTCATTGAGGAATGGAAGACAGAGAGGGTGCGGGGGGGGCTTGGGTCAGTGAGAGGACCACCCAGAAAAGGCTGATGGTTCAGGGTCAAGGGAGAAGTGGTATGAGTTGCTATTTTAAAGCCTACTCTATTGGATAAGCAGAGGGAATCTGGGGCTTTGACAAAGCAGCAAATCTAGGACTAGCATTGCATTTAAGTACAGCATGAATGCAAAGCTCGAAGGTGTTTATTTTTTTAAAGAAAGAGAATCTTTGAAGCATACTGCTCTACCAAATACCCTTTATGATTAAAAACAAAACAAGCATTTGCAATGCAATCGGTCTCACCTTTGGGACCTTATATGTATTTAGCTATGCAGCACATTAGCCTCGGTGCTGAAACATCTACTGTTCTTTAACATGGAGGGGAAAGTAAGCACCAAACTGGTTGACACGCCAGGTATGGGAACTCATGGAGAGAAATATTGCCTTTCAGAGGGAAATGGTATCGTCCAAAGCTCTGTTTTTAATATAAAATCAGGGCATTCGAAAGTCATATCATTGGAAATACAAGATTTGAAAAAAAATATTATTGTCTATAGGTGCTCGTAGAAGACAATTTCTATGGACTGCAATCTAGAGAATGCTAAAGCGATTCTGGTATTTTACTGACCTCTACTGGTCGATTTCTATTTGGATAGTAAAATAGAGGTAGTTGAACAGAAAAAAAAGCCCCTAAGCAGAAGCAGACAAGTCCTAGGTATGATCTCCAGAACCCACAAAGTACATACACATATAACTATATACTAATACATAACTATAAACTAAAGTATATACAAGAGGTCTCGAATGCTCGACCTAAAAAGACACTGTAGTTTCCGTTCTCTTGATTACAGAGGTGCAAGTCTCACATAAGCTAGTCTTGTCTTCATTTTTATTTTAGGGGTAAATTAATTGGTAGTTAAGGTAGATGTTCACAGTGTTACTAGCTACAAGAAGAGGTCTTTGGTTCCCCATTATCAAAACTGCTCGCTTTGCAATCAATTGGCTTAATTTTCACTGTCGGAGCAGAACTGGATGTTTAAGTCTACAATGGTAAAATTAGATGCCTTTCTAAAAATAAGAAATAAAAAACAGATGCCCTGCTGCTGAATAATACATCAGGTTTGCTCCAGATTGCACAAGATGGGACAATCAACAGTGACAGCATTAAGAGAAAGAACACACCGTGATTGTGGTAGATAGATCAACAATGCAAAGCATGTGCACAGCATTAGAGGTTACAGTTATTGATTTTAATTGGCAACTAGATAAACTCAAAGGGCAGGCAAGTTTGCTGCAGACTTTAGCCTCTTTGTAGCTGTAATAAACACCAAGTTTTGCAGATCAAGCAGTTACTACCAGACCAACAGGTATATGCAAAATTATCACCAATATTGACTAAACTGAGCTCTCTCCAGGACAAGCTGCAAAAGGTCATTGATGACTTTAAGGGGAAGGGTTGTGCTGGAAGACACTGATGCTCAGCTGAGCCAGGAGGTAGCTATCCATTCTGCAAGCAACCCATTAATGGTATATGATGGGAATCTATCAAATTTGTCTATACGAGTTATCACTGCAGCTGAGAATACAGATAATACCCTTGAGGTGTTATTCCGCCAGTAAAAGATACTCTTGCTAGTCAATCAACCCATTTTCAATGTGTGCTGTTCAAGATGCATCGAAAAGGGTTAAGTAATACATGTAAGAGATGAGGTCTTTGGAACACGTCCGACAAACAAATTATTTTGATAACGCTTCTCCCAAGAATGTTACGGTCAAATAAGTCATACCGCAACCATTTCAGGAAAATGGAGGGCCAAGTAAGGTCCAGTGCAAAAGCTAGCCAGACCACACTAGTGGGCACTATTGTGTTTCTCAGTTCCGGGAATTAAGAATCCGCCGTTTCATGCCCCCAGGCTCATTTTTTCCAAAAAGAACTAGAGACCACCTATGTACATTATAAACAGAAGTGAGTGATTTAAAAACATATTTCACCTGTTTCTGTGTCCCAGAGTTTGAGGTATCGATCATATGCAGCACTAAGGAACTGTGTCCCAACATTGTTGAAACAAATGTCTCGAACAGCTTTGCTATGCCCTATAAGACAAAAAATGTACACTTTATCAATACATAGCATACATTTATCCACATTGCTTTTGCCAACATGCCTCATTGATGTTTCATACCACTTTATTAAACAGATTTTCAAAAGCAGTACAGCACATAGCCTTGGAGCAACTGCTATTGGAAATAGCTAAATGTTGATTGCCTAGCATGACAGTCTTATTATTCTCAGCCTACGCTTATTGGTGTAATAATGAAAGAGTACACACTTGGAAGTAAAGGATAATAAATTTAAATGCATCCCAACACAAAGCCAAAACCCTTCATCCCGGCCTACTGATACTGCCTTGGCTATCAGTACTGTTTGATGCCATTACTACCCAAAACTAATACACTTCAGAAAATCATTAATTTAAACCCTGCTGAATTGTCATTCCCCACTCCTGATGTTTAAATAGCTTGTCCGACTTTCACTGATGGCACTGCAGCATTGTATTGACAGTTACACGAGTAGTAGGGACAGTACCCATTTGTAACTGTACCTATATTTGATTTGCCTGTTGGCCTGTGAAGACAGCATATGGCCATCTGATTTCATAAAAAGCCTCCAAGTTGCAAGTTTAAACCACTGCAGTCAAGCACCAAGTGTGTGAACAGCAGAGCCACTCACTGTGAGAAACTGAGCAGCTCAGTAAAGATGATTAAAGAATCATCTGATTGCTTGTAAAAGCAGAGTGAGAAGCACCAATTACAATTATAAGTGAACTAGACGTGCTTTATGGTTAACGGGGGACCCAGAAGGGGCAGGTAAGAAATATAAGAAGGCAGAGGGAGGAAAAGCTGGAGAAGGCGGCAATTATTCTCGTGTGGACTTCATAGCAGCACTTCATATCTGCGTTTTGTACAGCATATATTTCTGCAGTTAGGCATGGAAAAAAAAGTAGTATATTGCACAAACTGGGCTAGTCATAAATGGGGTAATAAAAAGGTCTTCTAGAGCTGGAGACTATGGTTAGAAATGCTTTCATTTTGTCTTTGTTCTATTCTAAATACTTGGGGGCCAATTACGATGGCGGTGAGACCGCCACCGACAGCCATTAGCATGTTTTCCGCCCTCCATATTATAATTGCGGACAAAAGGATGGTGGTTGGAAAGTCAGACCGCCACGCATCCGGCAGGCTGGGCCTCACAATCCCTACAATGGTGGCGGGATTACGATGTTCCTTTTTTGCATGGCAGCAGGTGCTGCAGCTAGCAGCACCCACCGCAATGCAAAATATAGGCATTGCGACCCCCGTGGTAGCGCATCCTAATGCGGGACCGCCGACAGACTGTCGGGCGTTCCAGTCTGCGACTGGGTGGCAGGCGGACAAAAGTCTGCCTGCCATCCTAATTCGGCCCTTAGTTTCTATATTCATAGAGTGCATACTTTCCTTTATGCTTTAGGTTTATAGTTGGGAGTTTATATGTGCGGCATAATTCTGAGATACCCAAGTTTGGGATTACAACTGTTAATCATGCTGTTTAAGATGGCATGGACATGTAAAAATAAATTACCTATAAATGTTCGTAAACATCTTCGTTCTTCATACATTTCCCAGATCTGTGAATAAACAAATATTTTACATTTCATTAAGTCTTCCCAAAATCAAAACTCCAAATTGAACACTTATATTGCTGCAATTCAGACTGTCCTACAGTTTAAGTGACAGTACTAGCTAACTATTGCATAGTATCCATGCACAATCAAGTAATTAAATTACACAGGGCCATGTAGGCATCCCTCCAAAACACTTCACAATAACCCCTCTCAATTTAATCTATTAACTTAGTCGAGGTCTACAAAAAACACTTACGCTGCCATCAGCACTACAGAGCCTTAAACTAAATCTGCAAACAGGTTCAGCCCAGAATAGGTCTTTTATAAAGAGGCTGATCTAGACAATGGGGTGAGAGTATTCCACTAAAACAAGCAGTAATCCTACCCTGCGCTACCAGATCAACTCATTAGGCACATTAGACTGTTCGTTGAACAACACTGAGTGAATTACCACATTTTATGGTTTAACGCCAAAAAAGAAAATGACAATGCAAGCAATACTATATGGAAAATACTATTAATTTTCCTTTCTTCACATTCCAGTATTTTGACAAGGGATTTACTAACATAAATAAATAAATACACCCATCTTAAAAAGGAGAATGGAGGACCCGTACATGTTTCTGCAAGCCACAAAGACCATCCATCCTGATGGCAGGACTCCAAACAGAAATAAGTAAGCAGTGACATTGGCGTACGATTTAAGGAAACGCAAGCTAGGGAGAAGAGCAGTAACTGACAGATGGAAACTGGGTACTGCATCAAAGGCGGGGTTAGTTTGGTGGGAACTACAACCTCCTTTTTCTGAACTTTCAATGTATAAAGGTATATCAAAGTATATATTTTGCATCTATATATATTTGAATGTGAAAAAATTGATTAATTATGTATTCCTTTCTTTGCGATTTCTCTTCTTCTAGAATTGTATGAATATACAGACTATTGAGAAGTTGCTCCCCTTTTTGTAAGATTTATTTATGTAGAGGTCAGAACGGTTAATCCCTTTAAAGGTGTGGAGCTGGGCGCAGCGCTGAGTAATCGATTTAAGCGTCATAACCGACCAAAACCCTAGCAAAAGCAAATCTGATCCTTCCACCACTGACAGAAAGCATTTCTCTGGAAGAACCGCTGACTGAGCAGAAGAAAGGAACTATAGGTGATCAGAAAGCTCGAAAGAATTCGATCCTTGATGGTATCCCTTTTACGATATCTCACACCTATGCAAATATTTCCTAAACTACTGTTGGTATAGAAGAAGAATATGAAACAAGGATATTACCCTATAAATTCATCCACTCCGGTGTACCTCTTATGGGCCACAGCACATGGTGAATGTAGACAGTAGAATACTGAGAAGTAGTATTAAAAAACATAGAAAGCAAGGTGGATTTATACAGAAAGTGGTTTTATTCCTTGCTAGACAAAATAGCAGCAACCTCAAACACCTAACACTGTGGAGCAAATGCAAAACAGACAAGACTGCATGAAGGTGGCATCTCTACTGGCTGAAAAAGCCTGTGATTCCACTGGCTGGGAACAAATATTTCAAACAATAAAAAAGAAACTTCAGACCCAAAGATATACTCTTCGAGTCTCGACTTACTAAAATATTATGTAATCTCATGCAAGACTGGGTGTGAGGATCAGAACTCCTATGTGGGCAGTTATGTATGCAAACATAAGATTCAAGAAAGGCAGAACATCTTATTTTTCTAACACTGACTATTTGAAAGCAGCATTATATATGGAAAACTGGTCAATGGTATGGTTTTCTTTTTATAAAAGGGAGCCCAAGCGACACCACATTGTTGGCTGAACTACAGCTTTTATTACCCTTTGCAAACCAGAGACCTTCACAGATCAACATGTTTCTGCTCAAGGGCAGCTGGTGTACAGGGTTAGGCTACTAAGCAGGCTAATCCCATCTTCCTTATGACACAGGTGTTCTAGGGTCAATAAGAAGAGGCAAGTAACTTGATCCTTGACTGGCGGTCACCACTGGTTTGTATAATCAAGATAAAAACGGATTTGTTATGGTTAACAGCTCTTCTGTTATCACAGGCACCCAAACTGGAGATGCAGGTGCACACCTCCCTTCTCCTCTGAAAGGGACACTGAAGTAAGTGAGTAGAAAGGGGATTGCTAGAAAATGTAATTACTTTGGGGTGGCCCGAAGTAAAAACTAATTCCAGAGTGAGCGCGTTTCAGAATGTCGATCTAATAAAACATTGTACACAACAGCCAGGAGTTTCCCGGACCGAGGTCCATGTCGTCACTTTGCTGATAGTAGTGCCATTAGGGTCATATTGCCAACCAAAATCTTTGGAGATCATATTTAAGCAGGTGAAAGTGGATAGTTGCTGAATACGGAAAGGTTAATTACTGAAATTTGAAATTCTGGGGTTTCTGTAGTGAGAGCTACTTCTGATCAGTGAAAATCATAATGAGCTACTGAAGGCTAAGCAATTTGTGCATTGCAACCAGATACCTCATTACGAGCTTCACTGACTTTAAACCTAATGTTCATACAGCCAGATACTATGGTTTGAACAAAATACTTTGACATAGGGCACTATGACAGGGCTGCTATGTGTGTCAGTGATATTGTGGTCTTTGGGAATGCATGAACATGTGTGCATATGCATGATTGTGTGTTTATGGGTAACAGAGCCAGTGTCGTATGTACTTGTGGCATGGGGCATACCTTCAGCTATATGTAGCACTGTTACATGAATAACTCCAACAAACAACCATTTTTTAAATGGAATAAATTGAAAGTGTAGAAAAGGATTAGTTACTTACCTGTAATCCTAGTTCTCTTCCAGGGGTATCCTCAAAGTCAACCATTAGAATATTCCCGCCCGTGCACGGGACCCCGGAAACACTCTATTATATGTGCCCCACATATATATATATATATATACATATATGATCACGTTTTTCTGTGTTCTCCTTTACCCGCAGGGAGATGAGGTGAGGCTCGCTAGTCTATTCTAATGCTTATGACTATTGATGAGGATCCCCTGGAAGAGAAGGATTAGTTACTTACCGGTAATCCTAGTTCTCTTCCAGGGGTATCCTCATCAAAATCATAAGCAACCCTCTCCGCAAAGAACAACTGACCTAACTGTCACCCCTGAGGCATGATGGGAAGCTGAGGGTCATGAGTGCCTTAAAGGCACGGTTTCAAGTTATTGCTATACAGCTACAGGTTAGCTTTTCAGTCTTTTTAGACTGTGTATTTGCAATGCAGCCTGGGAGCTTTCTATGCTTTCAGTGTTATGAGAATTTCTACTGCTTTCTAAGCATTAAAACAGTTTCTAAACAAACTTTGTTGTTGTTTCTCATGTTTCTAATGCATGTTTTTCATGTATGGTGGAAACTCTTTAAAGCATGATTCAGCTCTGGTGTTTATTAGGCTGCAATTGATAGATAGATATATATTTTGTGAGCAAGGCGGACACATCCGCCGAAACGCGTCGTCCATCACCAAGGAATAAAGATTTATCCTTGAACTTTACCCACGGAGTCAGCGCCTGTGTTTCATTTCTGCACCAGGATTGGTATATAATATATATATATATATATATATATATATATATATATATATATATATATATATATATATATATATATATATATATATAATGCTCCAAAAGTGTCCACTCGACATAGAAGCACTCCACTCCAGGTGTTAAAGAGCCATTTATTGGTACAGAACAGGAACATCATACCAATACGTTATTCCAGCTTATTGTCGTTATTTCGCCTGACGCGTTTCAGTGCCCTTCGCACTCAGAGGCTCGACAGTCTTTGCAGGCACAGCTGAGCCACCGCCCATAAGTACACAATCACGCCCTCTGATGGGCTGCTTCAATGAGCAACGTGGAATTGTGGGTCAGGTAGTTCATAATAATCTCCCAAATGGGTGCCTTTATTTTCATGGCTGGCGATTAAAAGTTCAAAGCCCTCAGATGAGCCTCGGCATGGCGTTCTGTTCATAAATCCACACCCGAAGTCCAACATGCCGGCTCCGTAGGATGTGGAACTCGTGGCCCTCGCATTAGCAAGGTGGTGCTTCTATCGCGGCTGGACTGCCGCGTGTAATATTATGCTCCAAAAGTGTCCACTCGACATAGAAGCACTCCACTCCAGGTGTTAAAGAGCCATTTATTGGTACAGAACAGGAACATCATACCAATTCGTTATTCCAGCTTATTGTCGTTATTTCGCCTGACGCGTTTCAGTGCCCTTCGCACTTTCCTCAGAGGCTCGACAGTCTTTGCAGGCACAGCTGAGCCACTGCCCATAAGTACACAATCACGCCCTCTGATGGGCTGCTTCAATGAGCAACGTGGAATTGTGGGTCAGGTAGTTCATAATAATCTCCCAAATGGGTGCCTTTATTTTCATGGCTGGCGATTAAAAGTTCAAAGCCCTCAGATGAGCCTCGGCATGGCGTTCTGTTCATAAATCCACACCCGAAGTCCAACATGCCGGCTCCGTAGGATGTGGAACTCGTGGCCCTCGCATTAGCAAGGTGGTGCTTCTATCGCGGCTGGACTGCCGCGTGTAATATTATGCTCCAAAAGTGTCCACTCGACATAGAAGCACTCCACTCCAGGTGTTAAAGAGCCATTTATTGGTACAGAACAGGAACATCATACCAATTCGTTATTCCAGCTTATTGTCGTTATTTCGCCTGACGCGTTTCAGTGCCCTTCGCACTTTCCTCAGAGGCTCGACAGTCTTTGCAGGCACAGCTGAGCCACCGCCCATAAGTACACAATCACGCCCTCTGATGGGCTGCTTCAATGAGCAACGTGGAATTGTGGGTCAGGTAGTTCATAATAATCTCCCAAATGGGTGCCTTTATTTTCATGGCTGGCGATTAAAAGTTCAAAGCCCTCAGATGAGCCTCGGCATGGCGTTCTGTTCATAAATCCACACCCGAAGTCCAACATGCCGGCTCCGTAGGATGTGGAACTCGTGGCCCTCGCATTAGCAAGGTGGTGCTTCTATCGCGGCTGGACTGCCGCGTGTAATATTATGCTCCAAAAGTGTCCACTCGACATAGAATCCATACAGGACTTGATTGTGTGCTTTCCGTACTACACTTCCCAGAAGTCTCACTGGAGCCTCCCATCGACGGGCGAGTTATATAATTGGAGAAGTGTAGCGGGTGCGCACACCGCTTCCGTTAAAGCCCCTGAAGAGAAGCAGATGGAGCTTCGAAACGCGTCGGGCAGATCCATTACGGAGCGGCGTCTACAAGCGGATCCCCGTCCTCACCTACACATAAATAAAGCTGCTGCTCGCGTGCTACTCACATGGTGGACAACCTTGGAGCGTGAAAATATATATATATATATATATATATATATATATATATATATATATATATATATATATATATATATATATATATATATATATATATATATATATATATATATATATACATACATATACACACACAGCACATATAATATAGCATTTCCGGGGTCCCGCGCATGGGCGGGAATATTGTAATGCTTAGGACTTATGATGAGGATCCCCTGGAAGAGAACTGTTCTGAATTTTTTTCAAAATACAGAACTTATTTTGCACTTTAAATATTTCACTCTTAAATAACGGGTGTATTTTTCAGTTCAAAATATGGCACTGTGCCTAGCCAATGGAAACAAGATGCCTGCAGTGTGTAAAGGCAACATTTTGAAATTAGAGAAAATTAAACTTTGTTTATTTTGATTTAATAAAATTCATCATTTAAATGTTTTCCCATTTCCAAGTATCACATTTACAAACAACAGGCATCTTTCGAGTGGGCTGTAGACACGGTGCCAAATTTATTACAGGAAAATACATCTGTCTGTTTAAATGGGAGGAATTTAAAGTGAAAAAACATGCTTCATAAAATATTAAGTCACAATTGGCTTAACTGAAGGTGGAGAAAGGCATTAAGACTTAGGGCTCATTTACGATATCAGTTGGAGTTGCTTCCGACCGTCACCGGCGTGGTCTCGGGACCGTCCGACCTCCGGGCGGCAGTCCTGACACCGCTATTACACCACGACCACGCATGGTGCAGTCGCATACTCCCATTTCTCTATGGGAGCGTGTGCTACAGCCGTAAACCAGCAGATTAACAAGGGGGAGCCCAAGCTCGCTTTCTAACAAGCTTTCCATGTTTCGAAGATTGCAGCCTCATCTTCGTTTAGAATATGCCAGTTTCAATTTATCACTAAACAAAGAGGAGGCAACAAATTGGAGAAGCCTTTGTTTGCTTTTAAGAGGAACAAAACTCTCAGAACTGAATTAATCCACACACACAGGGAAAAAACATGCAGCATTCAGAACACAATTTTCAACACCCCCGCGATTGGAAACACGCTGTGGTAATTGCAATGCGTGTGAGTTATGTTTTTCAACGAAAGAGATTAACCACAATGGGATTGTTATTACCTCTAAAACCTTGAACAACTGCCACAGCCAGAATGTAGTATATCTAGTACGCTGTCCATGTGGTCTGGGGTACGTAGGAGAAATGGGGTAGAGAAGTACGCCCCAGAATACAGGAACATATATCAGCAATAAGAGTAAATAAACCTAATGCTCCACTAGTGTCAAATTTTTTGAAGAAGCTGGACACAATGCATGTGATATACGTTGGTTTATAGTGGAAAAAAGCTGGATTGGCAGAGGGGAGGGGGGTGGGGGGGACATGGTGAGAAAGAGGAAAGACAGGGAACAATGGTTCTTTCCAAACTAAATACAGCCCGTAAAGGGCTCAACGCAAGAGAAGAGTGGGACAGATTAATGGGATAGAAGCACAAGTTACTACTTGTGTAACGATATATCTGTAAGAGACATTAGTTAGTATTAGATTCCTTACCTTAGAATATCCCCAGGCGTCAGACTGGATCCGGAAAATTTTGCGTAGCAGTACCCTTGCGCGTCGGTAGGCATCGTCTGCGGCTCCGCGTCCGTCGTCGGCGTCGTGGGCGCCGTGATGACGTCGTCGGAGTACTTAGACGCCGCCTCCGCGTGCTGACGTCAGTTCTTAGACACAGCTTTTCCGTGCCAGAAACGCAGAGCCATGTTAAAAACCAACACTGGTGCCATTGAAACTAGGGCCCTGAAAGGGGATAACCCTAACCCTAGATATTGGTTCGCAGAACGGGGAGGATGGGTTAGTCGGTAAGGAATCTAATACTAACTAATGTCTCTTACAGATATATCGTTACACAAGTAGTAACTTGTGCATCTGAAAGAGACACGTTAGTATTAGATTCCTTACCTTAGAATAGATACCCCAGCAATACCAACCCCAGTGGTGGGTCTGCGAACCAATAATCACACCAGAAAGTTCTGGAGGACGGAACGGCCAAAGAAGCCATCCCTCCGGACTTGACTGTCCAGGCAGTAGTGTCTTGCAAACGTGTGCAGCGATGCCCACGTAGCTGCCTGACAGATATCTTGTAAGGGCACACCCCGGCCCAGGGCAGTTGTAGTCGCCGTGGCTCGGGTGGAATGAGCCCGTAATCCAACAGGGGGCTCCTTTCTAGCCAAGGAGTAGCATGCCTGGATGCACAAGATGATCCACCGGGAGATGGTCCTCTTGTGCACCGCTTTCCCCTTCTTAGCGCCCACGTAACCAACAAAGAGTTGGTCATCCACCCGGAACTGGCGTGTGCGGTCCAAGTAAAATGAGAGCGCACGTTTTGGGTCCAGACGGTGGAGCCGCTCTTCCTCTTTAGAGGGATGCGGTGGCGGGAAGAAGGTTGGCAAGGTGATAGACTGCCCGATGTGAAAGGCCGTGACAACCTTGGGCAGGAAAGAAGGTTTGGTACGCAGCACCACTTTGTCCGGATGGACAGAAAGGAAAGGTGGAGTACAAGAAAGGGCCTGGAGCTCACTCAATCTCCTGGCAGAGGTGATGGCAACCAGGAAAGCAGTCTTCAAAGTCAGAAGGCGAAGAGGACAGTTGTGAAGTGGCTCAAAGGGAGCGCACATCAGAAACGTAAGAACCAGGTTCAAGTCCCACTGAGGCATCACAAACGGAACAGGAGGAAACGTGTGAGTGATGCCCTTTAGAAATCTATTTACAATAGGGGACTTGAACAAAGAAGGTTGATCAGGCAGCCTCAGAAAGGCCGAAAGGGCAGAAAGGTAGCCCTTGATAGTGCCCAGAGCAGAGCCCTGCTGGGCAAGAGAAAGAAGGAAGAGAAGAACCTCAGAAAGAGGGGCATCAAGAGGATCCACAGCCTTTGCTGTGCACCATGCCACAAATCTGTCCCACCTGCAGGCGTATGCCGACTTTGTGGAGGGACGCCTGGCTGCCAGAATGACGTTACAGACTTCAGGAGGCAAGTCAAATGGCCTCAACTGTCGCCGCTCAATCTCCAAGCATGGAGGTGGGAACTGGACAGGTTCGGGTGGAGGACCGTCCCCTGCTGCTGCGACAGAAGGTCCTCCTGAAGAGGCAGACGAACCGGGGGATCGACTGACATACTGAGTAGCTCTGGATACCAGTACCTTCGTGCCCAGTCCGGAGCCACAAGGATGACTTGGGCCCGGTCGCGCTTGATCTTCTTCAGCACTCTGGGCAGAAGTGGTATAGGCGGAAAGGCGTACAGTAGACCGCAACTCCACTCGCGATGAAAAGCGTCTCCGAGCGAGTGCCGCCTTGGAAATTCCAACGCGCAGAACTGATGACATTGCGCGTTCTCTTCGGTGGCGAATAGATCTAACCAAGGCTCTCCCCATTGCTGAAAGAGGCCTTGCGCCACGTCAGAATTCTGACGCCATTCGTGATCCATCATGCACCGACGGCTGAGCTCGTCCGCCCTGGCGTTCAGAGAACCTGCCAGGTGCTGAGCCACCAGGGTCACGCCCTGGCGTTCCAGCCATTGCCAGAGGACAGAGGGGAGGAATGCCTTCAGTGCTAGACGAATCGCCCGTAGCTCCAATAGGTTGATGTGGAGCCGGGCCTCCGCCGGAGACCAGAGGCCTCTGATCTCCGCCTCTCCCATGTGGCCTCCCCAGCCCTGGAGGGACGCGTCCGTCACAACTACGTGCTCCGATTGGGGAAGGGAGAGGGATCTGCCGCTGACCCAATCGCAGTCCGTGAGCCACCACTGCAGCGGTCTCGCAGTGCCCTCCGAGATCAGGACGTGGTCGGACAGGTTGCCCTGATGCTGGGCCCACTGAAACTTCAGGTCCCACTGCAGAGCCCGCATCCGCCACCTGGCGTGATGCACCAGAAGGATGCAGGAGGCCATCAGTCCCAGAAGCCGCAGCGTCAACCTGACCGAGACCCGGGATAACGGCTGAAAGATGGGAATCAGAGCCTGAATATCCCGGACCCGCTGTTCGGGTGGATAAACCCGAAACCGCGCAGAGTCTAGAACCGCTCCGATGAAGAGGAGCTTCTGAGAGGGGCACAGGTGTGACTTTGGCACATTGATGGAGAACCCCAGCTGGTGCAGGAGATCTGCCGTAGTCTGGAGGTGGCTGACGACTGTCTGGGGCGAGCCCGCCTTCAACAACCAGTCGTCGAGGTAGGGGAAGACTGAAACCCCCAACCTGCGCAGATGAGCTGCGACCACCGCCATCACCTTTGTGAACACCCGTGGGGCGCTGATAAGGCAAAGGGGGAGCACGGTAAACTGAAAGAGCTCGTGGCCAACCATGAACCGCAGGTAGCGCCGGTGGGCCGGCAGGACGGGGATGTGGAAATAAGCGTCCTGCAAGTTCAATGCTACCATCCAGTCTCCTGGGTCCAGGGTAGCTAAGACCTGAGCCAGTGTCAGCATTTTGAACTTCTCCTTCCGGAGGAAGCCGTTGACGTTCCGTAGATCCAAGATAGGGCGTAGGCCCCCTTTGCCCTTCTTGGGTACCAGAAAGTAGTGGGAGTAGCAACCACACCCTACTTCTGGCCCAGGAACGCGCTCGATGGCCCCCTTGGCCAAGAGGGCCCTAACTTCCTCCTGCAGAAGTCACAAATGATCCCCCGATACACGGTGGTTCTGCGGTGGCATGACTGGAGGAGTCGCCTCGAAGGCGAGGGAGTAGCCCCGTCGGACGATTTGCAGCACCCACCTGTCCGAAGTGATGGTGCGCTAGTGGAGGTGGTGATGGCGAACCCTGCCCCCCACTGGCGTCACATGGGCCTGAAAGCATGGACTAGGAGGGCTTGAGGCGGATGCTGCGGGGGAAGGTGTGGACTGACCTCGCCGTTGACCCCTACCGCCCGGACGGCGGTTCCCACGGCCGCCACCGCGTTGGGTATTGCCCTGCGGAGCGTGGCTGGCAGCACGTGTGGGTACACCCCTTCCGTGGCCACGAAAGGAGTGAAAAGCAGCCGATTGCTGGCGCGGGGCTAATAGGTCCAAGGACTTGGCCGTAGCCCTGGAGTCCTTAAAGCGCTCAAGCGCATGGTCTGCTTTTTCGCCAAAGAGGCGACGGCCATCGAAGGGCATGTCCAGCAACGTGTTCTGGACATCTGCCGAAAAGTTGGCGGACCTCAGCCAGGCGTGGCGTCTGACCGCCACTGTCGTTGCCATCGCTCTACCTAGCGAGTCGGTGGTATCCAGCCCACACCGGATGGAATATTTGGCTGCATCCTGGCCCTCCACAAGGGCTTGGCCGAGTTTGGCCCGTACCTACAACGGACACTCTGGCAGCACTTCCGCGACCTTATCCCACAGAGAGTGGGTGTAACGGCCCAAGAGGCATGCGGTGTTGGAAGACCGCAGACCCAGACTAAGGGATGAGAAGATCTTTTTACCATACTGCTCATACCTCTTGGATTCCCTGTCCGGCGGGGCCGACGGGAACGCGGTCTGGGAATTGGAGGCCTGGATGACCAGGCTCTCGGGGGTGGGGTGGGTGGACAGGAAACATGGGTCGCCCGGGGCTGGGCGGTGGCGTCTGGCCACGTTCCTATCTACGGGCGAACCCGTAGCGGGCTTAGACCAAGTGCCCAGAAGAACGTCGGTCAAGGCCTCATTAAAGGGCAGCAGAGGCTCGGCCGAGCTTGACTGCGGTGTAAGGACCTCTGTGAGGAGATTAGTCCTCTCGGCCGCGACGGGGAGCTCAAGGCCCAAGGCCTTGGCAGCCCTCATCAACACCACACTATAGGTTGCCCCCTCCTCCGAAGCCACGGTAGGAGGGGAGACAAAACCAGTGTCTGGAGAGGTGTCCAGGCCACTGGCCTCCCCAAGGTCTCCTGCCCAGTCCTCATGAGACTGACACTCTCGGGTCAGAGGGTCCTCAGACCCCTCCCAATCCTCTTCGTCACCCATCTCCTGATGCTCAGGGGTTTCAATCAATGGGGCCTGTTCATAGAAGTGAAACTCTCCAAACGATGTCTGGAGCGGCGCCCATCGGGGCCGTCCCGGCGCCGGAACAGGAACAAAGGTGGAACCGGGGACGGCGCCGCCCGAGGACGACGCCGGAGGCGACACCTGATGGTCCGACGCCGGGGAGGTCGTAAGGTCCACCGGCGACGACCCAGATCCCGAAGAAGGTCTAGCGGAGTCCCGCGGCGCCGGGGCCGCTGAACCCTGCGCCGCCGGGCCCGAAGGCACCGGCGGCGTCGGGAGAGTGGGGCCTAGCGGCGCCGAAGCACCCGACGGCGTCGGGGCCGAAGCCCCCGACCCGCTAGAGGCCCAGACGGGTCCGCTGGGCCCGAAGGCGCCGCGGAGCCCGTCGGAGGAGAGAGTTTCCTCATGGCCATGAGGAAGCGCTCGATCTCCTCCGGCGCTGCGTTTAGCCCAGGGACCGTAGGGTATGGGGCTGGACACGGCGCCTGCGACTCCGACGGAGCCGCGTGGTGGTGTCACCCGAACCCCCGGCCGCATCGCGCGAGCGTCCGGGGGAGTCCGAAGAGCGATGACGCCTCTTGGACTACTTGTGCTTCTTACCCGACTACTTCGACCCGGAGGAGTGCGGCCTACTCTCGGAACTGTGGTGGCTCCGAGCCCGCGATTTTGGAAAAGGGGGTGGTGATGGACAGAGTTTCTGAATGATGCAGAATACTCTTACCAAGTCAAGAGATCATGGTTTTAATCCATCACCGTTTTTTAGCTCACTGCACCATCCCAGCTCAGAACCTAGCTATATGCAAATTAGCTTGTTCCTGTCCCAGTGCATGATGGGAACAGGGCAAACCAAACTACCAAGCCAATTCTTATACTGGGAAGGAAACAAGCTTCCGGGGACCGGTTTCTGGCATCACAGCCTTCGTCGGCCCGCGACCTGTCCCTCGACCTCCCGTGGGACGGGGACCTCTCGCGGCGCGGGACCGACTGCCGGAGATCGAGTCGCCTGCGGGACCGCTCCCACCTGGCTTTCGAAGAGAGGGCCCTGCAGTCGGAGCAGGCCTTGTCGTCGTGGTCGACGCCTAGACAAGTTAGACACAGGTGGTGAGGGTCCGTGACCGACATTGTGCGGTCGCAATCCTCGCAGTGTTTAAAGCCAGGGATCCCTACGGCACCGATCGGAGTCATAAGACTTCGAGAAATGATCAAAAAGATCCAAAATGTTAGTCAAAAATTGACTAAGGGTTACTGCTTTTTCCAGATCTGCGCTTGCTGGCGCGGAAAAAAGAAGAACTGACGTCAGCACGCGGAGGTGGCGTCTAAGTACTCCGACGAAGTCATCACGGCGCCCACGACGCCGACGACGGACGCGGAGCCGCAGACGACGCCTACCGACGCGCAAGGGTACTGCTACGCAAAAAATTCCGGATCCAGTCTGACGCCTGGGGATATTCTAAGGTAAGGAATCTAATACTAACGTGTCTCTTTCAGATATTCATTATATCATATCCCTGAATACCACATCAAAGAGCTTGAGTATATATTGAGTTTTTACATTAATTTGTCTCTGTAACAAGTAGGGATTGACTATGAGGCTGTATGAAAAGAATCTTGGTGAACAGCTACCACCAACATTCTGTTAATTGCCTGGGGTGTCTGCTCAAAGAAATAAATAAGGGAGTTCAGGGTTAGAGATTGCATCTTCAAAATTGTGAGAGACAAGCTATATCTCTTAATTGAGATACGTTTTTGAGGATTAATGGTACTCAAGTACGCTGTCTAAAAACAACATTTAACATTAGGTGGAGGGTCTGCAATTTTACTTCCTGTAATTCTTTGCGAATTAAGGAGGTTAATCTCAAGCAGTATTGGAGGGACTGCTATATAGTGTTGGACCTTGCGCCTATATAATCATCTTTAATATAGGGTATTCCCGCTGATACTTTTCACAAGCGTTATTGGAGGGACTGCAATGTAATGCTGAGAATTTTCGCATGCATTATTAGAGGGACTACAATATAATGTTGGGCCTTGTGTCTGTATAATCTCCATTTTTCACGATGTGATATCTCTGCGGAGAATTATTGCATACAATAATAACAGCCTGTTTGGTTGTATGGAAAGTCGGTAATTGGCATTTGTAACTATGCCATACATTTGTTGCAGGCGCTTAAAATACCTACATGTAGGATTAAAAACGACTCCAATATGACGAATGCGGTTTCAGGAAGTATGAGCCCATGTGATTGGTCTAATAGCTGGTCGGCGTCCGCTAGGAAGGAAGCAGTTAACAATTGGTTGTTCGCCGACCATGTGCGGCGATCACGGCCCCATTTAAATCGCCATTTTGAGCGGAGATGTTACACGGAGGAGTGGTCGCATTTTTTCGTTTTTCGCATTGAGGAAAGGAAAGTAAGATACCACGCTGGAGTAGGGCACTCTTTTTAGGAGCAGTTAGCTGTAAATAATGGATAATTCTCTGTCACCATGTACGCTGCTATTTGGTTGGTACATGATGATTGGGCTTTGTTTAGCCTTTTTTCCATATGTATAATGGCGACACTGTTTTGGTATTGATTTGTGAGGGGCATGTTCTATCTAAATAGCCTCTTTATTTTCCGATAAAAGTTGTTGGACTTGCCCTGGAAATGAAAGTGGTATTTGGTCCTGTATTTATATACATGGGAAGACCTTTTGACAATTATTATGGCACGAAGCGTGGGTCTCTGGCATCCATGAGGCAGGGTGTATAATTATCTGGAGCGAGTTAATTTCTGTTTTTTTGTGAAGGGGGTCAGGATATATGCTCCCTGATTAATAAATAGAAGAGAAAAATTAGAAACAAGATATAATGAGAGATCGCTGTAGGTTATCAGCAACGCGAGGGTGAACATGAAAAAATGTATCTGAGGTTAGCAGTAGAATGGTTTATTTGAGGCCCTAATAGTGAGCCTTTTTTTTATAGGAACCTCTATCGATCCACCCCAATGCAAGGGATGTGGTGACTGAAAAGTGAGGACAGCCTTAGCCTGTAGAACAGTTGATGAATTACGGTCTACAGAATGTTTATATGAAGAACAGGTTTGTATAAGTTTCTCAGAGATAGGAAGGGGATAGTAGTCTGTCCGTGAAACCTCATTAGAGATTAGGGGGATGACTGTTCTTTCTTACATATACTGATGCCTATATAATTTTTAACGCTACTTGACACTGGGTATCGTTTCCTGACTGAGACAGGTAATGCCCTCCTGTGCTACCGACTTGGAGTGTGTTGTGGATATTGAGAATGCCCCATGCAGGGTTAAACAAAAAATAAATTTTTCTTCATAGATTTTAACTTATCTTTGGGGACATTGGACCAGAGTAACTCGGCCATACGTCTCTGGAGGGCTTAGAGTTGACTGAAAATACTCAGGTAATGGCTTCCTTTGCTCTAGACTTAGAGCTTGTTGAGGATATGTAAGATGTCCCACATACGGTTTCATACATTTCCTAATAGATTTTAATTTGGTGTTGGGATACTGGACCAGAGAATACTTGGCCTACGTTTTTCGGCAGCCTTAGAGTCTATTTAAAAAACTCTAAGGCTTGGTTTTGTCAGGAATCAACCTAGAAAGGTATTATACTCCACGAGTTTATGTGACCGGAGTTTAAAGAAAGTATGAGCTAGAATGTGGGAGTAGGATCAAACAGGTGTGCTAGTTCTCTGTATCATCAAGTTATAAATGATTTTTTAAGAAATGGATATGTATAGATTTTTATGTCTGATGTTTGTATCTCTTTTTTTGTTTGTGTATATGTACTCTAGAGTATACAATTGATAAGCTGGAAGAGATCAACAATCCTGAGGAAGGTGGCTTTTACCATTCTGCTACCCACCGAAACGCATCAATGCTTTTAATATATAGACAGTAGATCACTAGGGTATCTGCAAGTTAATGAAATTTTATAAAGTACCTCAACTTGACCGATAATTCAATAGTCACTGGTGGTCATATACAATGATATGAAAATTTGTATATGTCTATTTTTATTCTTCCGTTTTTTGCGCAAAATTATTGTGCATCTATATATCTGTTTGGTATAAGCTTTTTGGTTCTTTGTATTGTGAAGTCATTTTAATATGAATATACATGAAATCTCTTGGTATTCCTCATAAAAACTGTTTTTAAATGGTTTTTTAACTCAATTTGTGCATTAATTTTATTGTTTTTACTTTGAAATAAACAATGTGTTCTAATTATTTGGGATTAGAATGTTTATGCTTTGATGATACTGTATGGATTTGTGAGGGGTTTGTAATCGATGTGTCTGACTTGGCCAAAGAGGATATTTTTTCTGACTTCAGTCTATTTGGTGCTCTACCTCTGTTGGTTCTAGGGAGCCCCTCTCACTTGTTGAGAGATCCTCTCCTAGAAGGCCTGAGGTGTTTAGGTTTAGACAGAGACTATCTAGAACAACCTATCAAAGGAAATCTATGGCTCCTATGGGGTCTTCTAGTCATGAAGCCTTCTGTGAAGCAGTCTCAGGTAATAAAGGATGTGAAAGAATTGGTGGTACTATAAGTGGCAAAATGAAACAGACATCCCTGAGGAGAGGATAGCAGAGCTGGGCAAAGAGGATACCTAACATGTAGGAGAGTAAGTCTTAGAATATTCAGAATCTGAGGTGTTCAGAAGATCGCTCTTCAACGGTCACACTCACTCAGCAAAAATCTACATTGGCGTGGATTGATGACAGATCATGCTGCCTTAGCATTGAACCTGAAGGGTGAAGGCAAGAAATGCTTGACAGTGCTCTAGAATGCGAGTGGCAGATGAATCTCAAAGTCAATGGATTTGCCACTGCATGATGCTTTAACATCAAATGTCTCAGCAGCATGCCAGCTTTCGATGGTAAACCTGTGGATTTTAAATCATGGTCCTTGACGTTGAGCATGAGACGCGCATTTACCTAATCTGGGGTGGGTGACAGCTTAACTTTGTGCATGTCAGTCCCCGAAGCCTCTGCATAGTGTACATGGTGCTATTGCAGATGGTCTCCCTTCTCCTTGTCTCTTGGCATTACTGTAGTGGAGTTTTCAAGTCTCTCCTACAGGCCATTAAACCTGGTCATCTGACTTTTACAGTCCTTCTTTTGGACACATTCTGGAAGTTACAGCACTCTTCCGGCCAATGTTCTAGAGGCAGGCATGCAATTCAGAGGTCTTGAGTGCCTGACTGTGCCTTCTTGACACAAGAAGGACATTTCACTAAACCTGATGTCATGTTGTGTGAAAATAGCATCATATCCTGTGAAAAACATTTCTGGTTTCAAACAATCCTGAGTGAAATCAGCACTTAAAGGGATGGAATGGTTTATTCTACCAAAAAGGCCAAGAAAGGCTAAAGGATCCTGAACTGACTTAGCTGCAACTGTTGGGATATGGTGGGACACCGGAGGAGGATACTTCATTAAAAGCATAGTGACAGTTTTTTTGTATCTATCTATAGCAGCCTAACTGCTAACATTGCCCCACCTTTACTTTAACTTTCAAAAAAAGTTTGTGAAAGCTGTCTAAG
Source organism: Lissotriton helveticus (assembly GCF_964261635.1). NCBI lineage: Eukaryota > Metazoa > Chordata > Amphibia > Caudata > Salamandridae > Lissotriton > Lissotriton helveticus. The sequence continues at coordinate 1,386,775,137 of NC_136067.1, forward strand.
CCCCTTTTATTAAATTATTAACTTTTGATATAATAAGCTTTTAAAAATATTAACTAATGTAATTTGGCCAATATATATCTGTTTTGTTAGACTAAATGATTTGTATGCATTACTCAAAGTGCACTTTTCTACTGAAAAGTGTTGTGCAAAGACTCCAAAATACATATGTACATAAAAATGTATAGTTATTTTTAAAGTGCTCTTGGACCACGTGAGCAGGATGGACAATTCAGTATGTGTAACCATTGATGAGGATCCCACGTAGGGGAGGGGATCTTCGGTTTCACCTTTTTATAAAATGTGATCTTTTCCAAATAGGAGACCAGCGTCAAGGAACAACATGCCAAGTCTTAGAATGCTCTGTTCCTGGGAGAGGGGCAGAGTTCCTCTTGGAGGAAGAGTATTTCTACCTTCCTGCAAAGTTTTTCTTTTTTCATGCTTTTTAAAGGAGGACTATATGGTGGATCGCTCCCAGTCAGCACTTTTATCTGGAGAAGGAAAGTTGGCCAGTTTTGGGCTGTCCTTGTCGCTCAGAGCCAGAAAAGGCTCTGCTCCAGCTTAGGGTGTCTGCAGGTAGAGGAGTCTCAGGCGAAAGGACCATGGCCAGACCCCAGGAAACACATACAGATGTGGGATCACACAAAAACAATTCTTTCAACATTGTTGATAGGGTCTGCATTCACACACCTTCGGTGGGGACGACAGATATAATTTGCCAATTAGACATAAGGAATACAGTAAAAAAACAATAAGGAGATCTGGGCCCAAGGCACTAAAAAACTGACACTAGAGTGCCATATATAGGTCAATGTCACATCCTCGCAACGTGGAGTTGCGAAGGGAGTCATGTGGCACTATAACAACTTTAGTTTTAAGCAAAAACATATTTAAACAGGTCTCTACAAACTCTTAGCATAAACATTGTATTACTGTGATCTGGTTCTAAGCCATTTTATTAGCAATGAGAAGAGTCAAAGGGAAGTGGGGGTAACAGTATTACAATAAGCATTGGGTGAGGTGGACTACGAGACCTGCTGTTCCTCTTCTAAACTTATAAAAAAAAAATTCAAGACTCATAGTTTACATATTTCTGAAAACAGTCAGGACAACTGAAAAAGTCTAATCCTAATCCATGCTACGTTGGTGTCCTGTACATGTCAAAAAAATTGCTGACTCGTAGTGAAGGTTCTTGCATTTGCTTGCTCTAAAACGTCATAAATACATACAAATGACACTGAAAAAGCATGTGAATAAATGAAAGGAGGTAAGGAGAAATACACCACATTTACACTGCAAGGCTCCTTGGGATCTAAATTACAATTTTGGGCTTGTGGTATGGAGAATTGAGGTGGGTACATTGGCTCTTGAAGAGAATGAAAAATCTTGTTCCCGTCTTGCAGTAGCCTGCCAACCTTTTCGCCTCTCATCCTTGAAAGGCAGGGTGTCAGTCTGTCAATGTTTTAGGCATAAATTAACAACGTCTGCCCCAAATGGACGTGGTTGGCATCTGGAAGCAAAAGAGGGGTGTAAGACACAAGCCCCAGCTCAAAATAGGGCACTGTAAGCCAGGGCAATAGGTGCAAAGCCGCACTTTATGAAGAGGCCTAGAACCTTCAAAAGCCACCAAAGGTGATTGCCATTTTGGTTGTAATTGTGCTTATTGGACATAAATCTACAACCTGAGAGGAGAGCATATGCCGGCCTGAGAAAGTTGCATAGGTTTTTTACCGATGTCACCCACAATCCGGACTAACAAGACAAACCGTCTGCCACAATTTGTTTTAAAAAAATACCTTGAACACATTAAATATGATTCAGAATAGAACATGTAAAGGAAACACATGAATCACATACTGATGCAGATCTAGGCAGTCAGAGCTGCAATGTAATACTAGTAAAAGACTGAGCACTATACACATGGCAACCTAATATAGCAAAGGTCACAACACCCACCACTCACTTTTGGATATTCTCTAATTTACACACTGGTCAAAACTAGCAATAATTTATTTAAATATATCAGTCCAGTAAATAAATAAACTGTGCAAAGTCATTTTCACTTAAAAATACAATTCTAACTCAAGGTACAACAAGTAAACTGTTAAACGAGTATTCACGAAAGCAACAGTGTCAAGACATACAGAACATGGTAAATAGACACCTTGATTTTACAGTCCATAGAGCAAGAAAGCAGCAAATGCCCGGAAAGGGGGAACAGCCTGACTGCACTGACACCCTGCAAAAGAAAAGGTGAATATGATGAAACATATGCAACAAACCTCTTATAGACAGCTATCTACTTTTACAGACAACATTTTTGGATCCTGTACAACTACAGCTCTGACCTTTCAGGTGATGAATGAGTATGTGTTTATTCCTATTAACACGGCCCACAAGTTCTCCGTAGATAACAAAAGGTGGAGAATATGAATTCTTGATTTCCAATGCCAGATTTTCCAATTCCCCCTCATTTACATTTGAGCACATCATACAACTACACAGCTTAAGATAATTAGTAGTTGTCAGGAGAAAATTGAATAACCACAGTGTTCTCTTTTTAGATTTACATTTATAATCTATTTTTACTGTCTGGATTCTGGTGTGTAAGTAACGATATCTGGAAACGAATTTCAAATGGCAGAAATGGCTGGTACCGACTCTCCTGCTTCTACACAGTTCAATGTGCCATGTCTATGGACCATAAGTTCTTGTTTTGCAAATACCCGCAGACATTACTCACAAGAAACCCATTTCTTTACTTTGCAACTCTGAAGGTATTCTAAGTTAGTGAACTGAATTTGAATCATATAAATTCAAATAAAAGGCTTTCAGTGAGGCCCTAATGTACGAAATTCTGATATCTGCTCAGGCAGTTGGTATGCTGCCAATAAACTGGTATATGCCTGCATTGTAGATCCCTTGGAAGGGACCTGAAACAGACAGCGGGCATTTTTATTTTCCTTTTATTGTGAGATTAGAGAATGGAAATTAAACTTAAGAGGGTTGATTTGCAATTGCATTTATGGGCAAAAGTAATAACTGATATACCCAGAACAGACAATAATATGCAGCAGATGTAAGTTCAACAAAAGTTGTGTTAGGTTAAATTGTACTCATATTATACTATTTGGTTTTACATCAACTACATTTCTTCCCTCTCACTTCTCCACCTTTATGTCATCCTACCTTTACTTTGCAAACCTTTCCGCAACTTTGAAATAGCCCTTCTTTTTCATACTGTCATTTTGGTCCCCATCTCAACCATAAAATGTACAATATTAGTAGTGGTTTCCTTATCCATATTTTTATTTTTATTACATTTTCATTACTACTATCCTATACCTTAACTCCAAGTTGAATTAAATTCTATATAATGACCAAAGGCGAAGGATTATTGTCCTCTTCATTCACTTTATTAAACCGACACCAAAATTAAACCAAAAATAAACTAACTTTCCCAGAAGCACCAGGGCAAATGAGGGTCCAAAACAGCATCCAATCATCTTGCTCATTATCACTTCAAGTCCATCAACAACACTTATGCCCCCTCTTTCTTCGCTCTAGCTTCAGCAGCCGTGAGTTCAGCATCTCCACCTCTCTTTCTTATACCTTTCTATTTTCCCCATTTTCGAAAGGGTGTTGCAAGCAACCTGTTGCATTTATTGAATATTTGTTTTTTAGGACCGCCATCTAAACATATTCAGTGTTTCTTCTGCAGTACCAAAGTCATGTGACTTCTCCGTGAGCTGGACTGTGTTTCTGCGGTATGGTCTTCCAAACGCTAGAGAGCATAAGCATCGACCGACGAACGCAGGTTTCACATTTTTAAATAGAGAACAGCTTGATCTATTGCAGAGCCCTTGCTTCACGCCTGCACCTGGAGCATTACGCCCCAAGCGACATCTGTAGCTTAATTTCCCAGTATCTAAAGGAGTGCTAACGTCCTTCGAGGTCTGCAGTCTTGCAAGGTAGCTTACACTACTCCACTTAGAGATGCCGTCCAGATTGCTTACCTCACAGATAGCTGGAGGTATACAGCATTCGGGTCTTGGAACCCATAATTGAGACCCCCATATTCACTCAGCTTGTGCTAGTAAGACATTTAGCCTTAAAGGCTAGCATATTAGTGCCAGGCACTTCAATAACTACAAGATTTACTTACTTTACTTACAAGATGCAGAGCTCTGAGGATTATGCAGAAGAAGAATCTGTCTTTATAATTCCTTCTGATGAGGATGTATTTGAGTCTGTGGTCCCTTGATACATCAAGCGGTGGCCTAGCTACAGCCCTCTTGGAGAAGAGTTTGCTACAGATAACTTATTGTTGTCCAGACCCCCTCCTCCTGGGGGAAAACGCCCAAGGTCACTGGAGAACAGTCCCCCTCAAAGACAGTCTGATTAAAACACTGGCAAAGCTCAGGGAAAACAAACCTGAGCAAGGGGTGGATTCAGTTCCCTCTGACAGATTGAAGAGGTTATTTCTTTCCCACTACCGGTCTGCATTTAATGACTTGGGAGTCCAAGTCCCTAACACAGAGGGTAGCATCATGAAGGATGTAGTTACCCAACTAGATTCCCCTAAAACCATGGAAACCTTACAAGGAGAGGATTCCCATGGGGACTTGGATGTGGATATTGGCCCCTATAGTCCCTGGCATCCAATTCCCACATGACAACCTAAGACTGGAGCATCAGAAAATGACAAATCAGACATGCATTATCCAGACGATCTCTATTCTCACTCTTCGCAGTGGTGCATGTCAGAGAAGGCATCAATGTATGTGGCAAGCCGCCTCTAGAAGCCACTGGGGAAAAAGGCCTGTGCACATCTCCAGACAGAGTGGCTTCTCACTTCCCTGGAGGACAGGGTGGCCATAACCCCAGAAATAGGAAGCAGGATGGCAATGTTTTTGGGGAATTATGTCAGAGACCCTAAAAAGTCATTGACCGCGCATGGCAGTCTTGCCATGGTATTACTTGAGATTACGGGCTCATCACTACGATACTGGACATGGCCGAAAATGCCAAAAAATCTGGGTCCCTGATCTCCCCAGAAATCTTGTTGGGTGGGCTCTCCAAGTAATCCTCATTGTAGGCAATCCTAACTGTGCTTTGTCTACTGAGCAGTGCAGGTCACTCTGGATTAACTATGACCCTAAGCTTGGAGATCCGGCATCATCCGAAGAAGGGGTGATTGCACATGTGAGCCTGCTCAGGGACCCCTTTGTGAAGCATCTAGGGAAATCTGTGGCAATGCAACTTCCCTGAAAAAGATTTTCGCACCTAAAGTTTTCAGAGGCCCGCTCTGGTAGGGGGTGCTTGACTGGCCACATCCACTCCCAAGCCCCAAACAGAGGCTTACAGCATGGTCAGTGGCAGGACCAATCTCATTTAGGGTCTTTCTTCCCCTCCAGGAGTTCCCAACGTCACGGAGCAGGGAAATTCACAAGGAACCAATTCTGGTAAGTGTTCTCCTATCTTCCCAACTAAAAGTGGGAGGGCAGCTAGTGCGTTCTGTCCACAATTGGAGATGTGGAACGTCTGACGTCCGAATCCTGTAGACAGTTCAAGTTTTTCAAACAGTTCTATGGCACTTCCAAAGGAAAAATACCTCAAAGTTTCAAGCCAGGAAGCCTCACTTATTTCTCAGGAAGTTTAAGAACTTCCAGGAAGATGACATTTCTCCAACAATCATTCACCTAACCGGATTTGTCAGCAATTTGTTTGTGGTAGACAAAAGAGACTGAGGGCAATGCTCAGTCATAAATCTGAAGGAGTTCAACAAGTGACTGGTCTACCGCCATTTCAAGAAGGAAGGTATCCACCTTCTCTGAAATCTCCTGTGGCACAGCGACTTAATGGTACTTCTCCCCTTGAAATATGGTTACAGTACAGTCCCAATTGTTCTTCCACATCAAGGGTTTTTACAGTTTGTGAGGGAAGGCCAAACTTACGAATGTAAGACTTTCTCTTTCAGACTGTTTGGCAACCTTGTGCTTCACCAACGAGCTAAGGTGAGCCATGGACAGCCTACGGGCCTGAGGGGTACGTTGAATTGTGTAGCAGGACGACAGGAACTTCAGAAAATGCTTTCATGACAAAAGGCTTTGTTGTGTGGTATTGCCAGGATAGTGGGCCTGCGGTCATTGTCTATCCAGGTGATAATTCTCAGCCTGCTTCATTACAGGGCCCTTCAGTTGAAAGCTTACTGTCTTCGAAAGGATATAACATACTCGGAATTCGGCAGAAGAGGCCAAGAAGTAGATGGAATGGTGGCTCACGCACATCGATGTGGAATGGGAGAGTGATCATCAGTTCTGATCTGGATATCATCATCGAGTCGGATGCCAGCAAAGCGGGTGTGGTGCAAGATGCAGCAAATTGTCCACAGGACAATGGTTCGCTCAATAATGACAGTTGCGTATCTATTGCTTGGAACTTCTGGCAGACTCATTAGCAATACGATTCTGAAACAAGAAAACTGTGCAGTGTTGAGTCTAGTTGAAAACGGATGTTTTGGCAGTACGATTCATCAAACACTTGGGGCGGTCAAATAGAAATAAACATGGGATCCTTGCACAAGGCCAATCATTCTCACATGTCAACCCCCATCTGCCTGGACAAAAGGATTTCAGTAAAGCCAGAATACTTCCAGGCCATCGCCAATGATGTAGCAGACTGGCATTCACAACACACTCAAGAGATGAGTTTATGAAATTGCATTCAAGGGTATTCAGGTAGCCGGAGAACAGATGGGGCCCATACACAATGGACCAGTTTGCGGTGAGACTAGGTCATCGAGTGGACAAGAACTTCATTTGAAGACCAGATCCTCAGGTGACTGAGACAGACGCTTTCCTTCAGAACTGGATCCAAGAGTAGGGATACAAATTCTCCCCTTCGTGAATAATTACAAGATTGTCAGTGCAAGTCAGAAGACAGAGAGCAGATGTAGGGGCCACTACAACTATTTGGGGTATTAATTCTCGTGGAACTTTCTGGGATCCTCCAATCCATCTACCCCAGTTTCAGGACCTTCTTCTGGATCCCTTAGGGAATCCACATCACATTATTAAGTCCACAATGCTGTGGGGGGGGGACGCCGCGCGCAGGGCCCCCATGCTGGTGACGAGCTGAGCTCGTCATGAGGCAAAGCTGAGCTGCCCTCATGACGCGCTGAGCTCGTCACGCCCGCACCCGTTTTTAGGACGTTCAGCACAGCGGGGAAATTAGCCCCGCGTGCGAACGTTCCAACTGCCGTGACGAGCTCAGCTCGTCATGAGTGGAGCTCAGCTGTACTCCATGACGAGCTGAGCTCGTCAACAGCATGGATGAGGTTAAGGTGGTGTCCTCTCCCACTAGATTAAGATGAGTCAGATGGATCATTCATAAGGCAGGCCTCGATACTTCCATCTTTGGGGAGAACTCTTCCTGTGGAGCGACTGCTTCCGAAGCTTTTACACGTGGGGGGTCGCTTGGAGGATATTCTGAATGCCGCTGATTCATGTACGGACTCTACTTTTAAAAACTTTTACTCTAAACCAGTACTGAATATGGCTTCTTTGATGGCGAATACGCTCCGAATAAGCATAATCCTTGCACCCAGTATTGACATAGAATGTAAAATGTTATAGCTTTCGTAATCGAAAGTTTAAACTCTATTAAGGACACAGAGGTTAGGATTATTCCTTCCAGTGGTCAGAAGTGACTATACTCCACCCAGGTATAAAGTGGGAATTAACAGAGGAGGGCCAATCCCCGAGTATGGATTAAGTATTTCATTGCACTGTTTTCTCCATGGATTGTTCAGCTGAAGATTGACTTCGTACTTAACACTGTGTAGTTCATCTATTGTTTATTAGTCTGATTGTACACTTAAATGCTGCTCAATAAACATTTAGTTGAAGTATGTTGACGTTGTTTGTTTTTGCATGAAATAAAAATCTTAACAGGAAAGGAGTGGAATAGGAGGGCAGTTTATGTTGCATGAAGAAAGATGGGACAGAGAACTCGATGATGGACTTTTGAGGAATTATGGAAGAGATGATTGGATGTTTTGGACTCTCATTTGCCCTGGGGCTTCTAGAAAATGTAATTTCTTTATGGTTTAATGTTGGCTGCAGTTTAATAAAGTGTAGTAGGATTAGCAAATTTATCATTTCAGTTACGAAAGCTAGGAAATTGCCCTTTAATGGTGAAAATAAATAAAGATACCTTCATCTAACACTAAACCTAAATACAAATAAAAGCATGTAAATGGTTCCATCTCTGCTTGTTTGTTGTCCTGCAGTTCATGCATGTAGGTACTCGGGTACTGCAGAATTCAATTAGACGTACTAATTTACTAACAAAACCTGTACATGGCAAACAAATTAAGAGTTTGACTAATGATCCCGTAATTGTAAATAGCATAAAAAGGGGCCTACCATTTAGGACATGTGTAGTAAACCTACAATTCAATTCACATCTTACAAAGTTACATTTTACAAAATATATCTTACACATGGGTTCGACTTAGTCCGCAGCATCAATAGTAAATGCACCCTACGGTATAAAACCTATTAAATAACTATATTATTAATAATAAGAAATGCATACCTTTGTATGTCCAGACCAAACAAAAATCTGTTTCTTGGGAAGGTAACATTTGTCAGGTGGTTCTGAGGACCTCAGGTTAACACCAACATCTTGTGGAATATGAAGATAAGATCTGCCCTGATAGTCATACATTTCTTTGACTAGAAACAAACGAGGATTAAAAAGGTATGTTAAAACATTGCACTCTTAAATGTCAGTTCTGCACTCAGTACTGCATGATCCACTGCACTGAACAAAACAAGAATACTGTATGAGCTTTGAGTTATTCTGTACACATGTGTTCGTTCCCTTTACTTATCCAGTATCACCTCTCTTGTAAAACATTACAAGGCAGAAGAGCACTGATTTTGTAAAGTGCATTCGGGTCCTGCATTTCAACCATCAACAGCCACAAACTGTGCTTTTTCACAACAAATTTGATTGCATTTTGATAACACATCTAGGCCGGACCAACCCACATATTTATGCAAAACAATAATTAACAAAAGTCTATATATAATGGTGATACAAAAACAGGGACAGACCTTCACTAACCACCCACAGAGTCCCACTTGTCTCGGACAATGACCCCAAACAAGTACATCATTAGTTTCCAGCTAACATCTTCAAGGTTCAACCCCATAGGACTGTATTTTGGTGTCAATATGAGCCATGTCAGTCTGCACTGGTGCCAAGATTATACCACGATAATCTGCCTAACACTGCCATATCTTTGGGTGTTTTTGAGGGCTACCACTTGCCTGGAAGAAGGCAAATTCCAGACCCAAACAGTTATCTATAGCCTTCTTCCACACCCCCAAAACATGTCAACGTAGATGCCTTCCACATTTTGGCAATGTCCCTTTTTGCTAGGGTAATCCACAAAAATAAGTGTCTCTTATAACTGTTCCCGCTAATCCCCTCTGTACTATGCATAAGGATCATTTTAGGGTCAAATGGGATCTACCAAGAGAGGACTTCTGCAAGGCAGGAAGTCACCCCCGCCAAAAGCGTCAAAATGCTGCACAACTCCACACACTATGTAGGAAGGTTCCCTACACCATTCCACACCGAAGACACAAGGAAGCAGCAATGGCGACCATCAGCCACTAGTAGTGCCTTTTATAGTATGCCTGGTGCAAATATTTAAATTGGATCAAACGAAGACAAGAGGAAATAGCGGCAACCCAGGGAGCTGCTTGGGCCTCGGTCCAGTCTTCTTCATCTAGATCACCAATATCTCCTTGCCAGGCTGTCGGCAGGGCCAGTAATGTGGTGGAGCTGTTTGTGATCGAAGTCTGGTAGATTTGTGTAATTTTAGGAGTACCTAGATCCCCCATTAGTAATTCGCCCTCCAGTGAGCTTAACTCTGGCAGTTCCAAGAGATCAAATTTGTAGGGGAATATAGCGTGGCGGAACTGTATCTGCAAAGTTGGCTACGATAGAGCGGATATTCAATTTGCAGCTCTTGAAATGGTTTTTGGATGGTACCCTTCATAATGTCTCCTAGTGCAGATACCCCAATAGCATCCCATCGTTGAAACCCTAGCAATGCAGCCACTTGCCACAGAAATATACCCGGCCACAGTGGAGTTCCCCACATCAGTTTTCTCCACCACCCCATCCGCCTGAAGGTTTACCTCCATACGCAAAGGACCACCTGGGTCGCCGGGGAAAGAAGTCTAGCCCTCTATTACTATAGAGAAGATCGAGGAGTGCTGAATCCCCCATCGCCCACCTCTCCGCAGTGCCAGCTGGATCATTTTGGGCATTATACCACCAGTCATTGATATTCAATAAATGAGATGTAGAATAATAGAATTATAAGTCTGCTGCAGCGATGCCCTCAGAGTACGTGGACAGGAAGCATGTCCTGAGAGCAACGCGTGTAGCACCCTCAATAGAAACCAATTTAGAACCATGTTGATCTGTCTGAACCACGCAGGAGGAATAGTATTGAGGAAGTTCTGAATTCGGTACAGTATACGTGGCAGCGCGATCATTTTAAAGATTGCCGAGCAGCTGAGCAGAAATAAGGGCACCGGGGACCATACTTTCACTTCTCCCCTAATGTGTGACAGAAATGGGCCTAGACTGCAGGACCATGAGATGGTAGGGTCTGGGGAAACAGTCTGTGGCCAGCGATAAACCGGACGGACGAGTTACTTCCCTTTGGTAACAATGTATCTGGAAGAGACACAGTCTAGCCACAGATTCCTTAACTTAGAATATCCCCAGGCGTCAGACTGGATCCGGAAAACTTTCCACGGCAGCACCTCTGCGCGCCGCCGCACGATTCTGCCCTGACGTCCACGCACGTGACGTCAGCTGAGCCATATAAGCCCCTCCCGGCGGACGGACGTCACACATGAGCATACCGCCCAATCACGACAGTGGGTGTAGCAGAGCAAGCCAAACTAAATGCAGCATCCAGTTGAGGAGTGAAGTGAAAGATGTCACCTCGCAGGAAGACAAAGCCACCTGGAGGGAGGCGAATGCAGAAAACCCAACATGAAAAGGTCCTCGCAGAACGGGGAAGATGGGTGGGTGTTAAGGAATCTGCGGCTAGACGGTCTCGACCAGTTAAATTGTTACAGAAGGTAAGCAACTCGTCAATCTGATAGTGACATAGAGCCGCAGATTCCTTAACTTAGAATAGATACCAAAGTCATACCCATATAGGAGACTGGTCTGCGACTGAACCCCACCAAGTTCCAGAGAAAACTTAGCCGCAAACAAGGTGATGAAGCAAAGAGGGGACCGCAATGCCGGCGCAGCCAACACCAGACCATGAAGCTCCAAAAAGAGCAGAAAACAATGGGAGTCAAAGGCACCACAAGCTGTGAAAGAACAGCACAACAACGTTTGTTTGCATACCGGGTGGAGAGAAAAAGACGCACAGAGCCAGAAATGCAGGTGCGGAAGTGAGAGTCCATGGCTTCGTAAAGATGATGAACGGAGTCTAGGGTCCGATGGATCCACAGGGTCTGATGCGTTGACAGGAAGCAAGACCCAGAAAGAGAACAAAACGGCATGACAGAGTCCGCGCATATCGTCCCGAGTATGCACAACAGTGGTAAAAGGCACTGTTGAACCTGCACAAGCTACGTGGGGTAGCATTGGCAGGATGCCGAACCATGGCCAGAAAGTGCGGGCATTACCAGAAACACAAGAGACTCTAGTACATAGTCGTCCCTTCACAAAGACATGTGAGAGGGCAGTCGGCAACAAGTAGACGCACCAGAATACAAACACAGTAAGACTGGTATTGATGCGGGAGTCAGGAATACATATGAGCCTACAGTGTGGATGCCAGGACCACACCAAGTATAGGGAAATCCTCCTGTAGGGTAGCATGAGCCGCCCAGACACACTCAAGAGGTTGCACCATAAGCAGACCACACGGACACCACAGCAAGGAACATTGTCTGCGGGACTCCGCTGTGAGAAGAGCACAGAGCAGATATATAATAAGAAAGATACACATCGAAAACTAATGTGTTGCAAACAAGACAAGGGTACACCATAAGTACCAACAGACATGGTGAAGCAGAGTTGGACAGGATAATGTCCAGATCCGTAAGTGAAATCATCCATCCGTCCTGGAGGAGCCATGGTCCCTCGCTAGACAGACTAGGAGATGGAGCAAACAACGAAAGTGGAAATAGTCAGGACCAACATAATGGCCCAGGGATGTACAAACAAAACCATCCAAGAGAGGGAGTATCTTGAGGAGAACACTTCCTTAGAGTGTTACAGCAGGAGCCCAAAGCAGAAGCGTGGAAAACACTTTCTCGTAAAGGAGCAGGGAAATAGGAAAAAACGCCTGTTAGGAAAGTGCACAGAAAATAAGGGCACAAGGCAGTGAACAGCATAGACGTAAATAGCAAAGACGCCATCGCCTATAGACAAGTCCAGACAGGGCTGAAGTACGAGAAAGCAATACCCAAACCAGAGAGTGGAGGGCAGAACCAGTCACCCCAGAAGTGAAAGATAGAACGCAGGCACCCCATGATAGCGAACATGCCATGGTGCACCCACAATACGCGTAACACTGAAGTAGTAGGCTGTGCAGCGGCTGTGCCCTTGCGATATACAATGGCGGGGCGTCAGCCGCGGAAGAACTGTGCCTGAACAGATCACAACTACATGTCCCAAGGGACAGTGGCTGGCGAAAATAAGAGCAGCCAACATGGACAAAAAGGAACACAGCAAAGCTGAAATAAGCCCCTGGGAAAGGCAGGCGAGTCAGAAGCCACGCGGTAGGGAACCTCTACTGATGCTACGAAATACTACGGCTAACCGTAGACCCCAACCTCAATTGAAAGTGCAATAGAGCGACACCAACCTGTGGGTTGTGTAACAGCAGAAAGAGAGAACAGACTGATCCACAGAAGAACCTCTTTGAGGAAGACTCCACAGGAGCATTCCTTGTAGGAAGGCAGCTACACAATAGGTTGGAAATACCCCACATAGGGTAAGTCTTAACCCCAGCAAGGGGGCTCCTCTTGAGACAAGCACCGACAGAGGACTTAAATGAAGGCAGAACCAGCTGACCAGTTGTACTGAATAAAGGCAAACATGACGGAGTAGCCCCCTAGACAATCTGGGCATTTCGTCATGAACCCAGGGTCCCAAACAAACAAGGCAACTCTGCCTAAGCACAAGCAAAAGGAACAAAGTCATACAACGTATGAAAAAGATAAGCCACAAGGCTGAGAAAGCTAAGTCGTAAGGGCCAGAAAATCACAGGAGACCAGACATGAGGCGCTGAATCATTTTGGCAATCAAAAAGGTCCACGTCATTGAATGGCAGATCCCAAATAGCATCCTGAACATTGTCGGGAAAACGACTATCATGCAACCATGCATGGCGACGCAAAGCAACCAACCGGGCCATTGCCCTCCCGACAGAGTCTGTAGCATCCAAGGCTGATCAAAGGGAAAATTGTGCCATTTCCCGGCCATCAAGAAGGCGGCGATGCAAGTCAGTCCGGGGCCCTTCTGGGAGAGAAGGAAGAAGGAGCTCAACTAAGTCCCAAAGGGCAAAAGAAGCATGTGCGAACACGCAAGACGTGTTCAAGCCACGGATGCCTGCAATGGCGGAGGCAAAAATGTGGCGACCACATGTCTCCAGCCAGCGAGACTCCCTAGTGGGAGGTAGCAACGGCAGAGCGGAAGAAGGCTGCAAGGCGATAGCCACCTGGACAACCAGACCCTGAGCTCTAGGGACAAGCTGACAGGAACGTTTGGGGCTGGACGATGCCTGAAAGCAATGGCCTGATCACCAGGATCACCGGAGGGGGGACGTGCCCAGGTACCAAACAGGATGTCAAACAAAGACCCACCAAGGAGCAGCAAAGGCTCCACGTCCACAGGCTCAATGTGGAGAAGATCCAGTAAAGGATCAGAGGGCAGGGAAACTACAGGGGGCTGCAAATGAAGAATATCCGCAGCCCTTCAAACAGCCCTCGCAAAAGCCGCACTAGCCTCTGTCGCCATTCTGAGCAGCGACAACAAACCATCGGTTGGGGACGGTTGGTGGGTAACTCGTCCACTAGACAGTAAAGGTGGAGGAGACCGAGGTTGAGCCGAAGGCCATGGAACGCTAGGCACTTGCCCCAAAACGACCCAGAGTACGGGAGTCCAGAGGGATTTCATTGTCCTGGAACAGAGGAGCCGTAGGTGCCGGCACAGACGTCGAATGATTCCGAGATGGCGTCATATCGACGTCGAGAACCTCCAGAGGGGACCCGATCTGGGCGCGGCCTGACGGCAACTCGACCTCCACCTGCGGGGAGGGAAGAGGTCGACAGGGCGTCGAACTCGGTGCTGGAGGAGACGTCAGCGCAGGAAACCGTACTGGGCTATGCGGTGACTGGACGGGTGGGCTGGACAGACAACTGGGATGCCCCTCCGGGCCGTATCCCGACCGCGTACCGGAGTTGATGCACACAGCCAGCGCCGAGGACGAATCCGCCGGCGAAGACCTGACATGAGTGCCTTCCTCCTCTGCGAGACCCGAAGGAGCACCAGTGAGAGGAGGTGACCCGAAGAAAGACTGGAGAGCCTTTGAATAGGCATCTATCTGGGTCCTTGTCGCTCCGACACCCAGAAAGGGAGGGTATGGGGGAGACGAGTCCTGGGCGCCTGTGCCTGGCAAAGACCGAGAGCAGCGGGCCCCAGCGTCATGTTTATGGGAGGACGACCTCCGTGACTTATGCTTGTGCTTACCTGTCTCCGAACGACATCAGCGGGAAAGACCCCGGGAGCAGCCCCGCTCCCAAGAGGGAGATTGGTGGCATGAAGGCACAAGACGGGACATCCAGGCGTCCAGCAGCTTCAAATGACGCTCCCGTAGGGACTTTGGTTTCATCCTCCCTTTGGAGTCGTGGTGCACTCCCAGGCCCCACATACATATTGCGTGTGGATCCGTGACAGACATTTGCCGCACACAGGTCTCCCACGCCTTAAAGCCCGAAGGCATCACAAACTGTTCCATGACGCCAAAGGCGTAGAGAAGGCCTAAAAACAGGCAAAGGAACCGCTGGTTTTCCCTGGACCCGCATTGAGACGTGTATAAGACGAAAACTTAGGTCAGCGCGCCGGGAGGGGCTTATATGGCTCCGCTGACATCACGTCCGTGGACGACGTCCGAGCGGAGCCGTGCGGCACAGACCCCATGGCGCAGAGGTGCTGCTGCGAAAAGTTTTCCGGATCCAGTCTGGCGCCTGGGGATATTCTAAGTTAAGGAATCTGCGGCTAGATGTCTCTATCAGATGCCCATTCCAGGCCACCAGGCACCACCCACAGGGAATACCAGCAACTTCCTCACATTCATATGTCGGTTGTCTCACCGTAGATTGCATAATTTCAGGATTCGAGGGCCAGACATTGCTAGATCTGCAAGCAGAGCATATTTGCATAAAAGGCCGGCCTATCGGAGAGCTTCGCAGACCACTCAAAGCCCCGCACCAGAGTATATATTCTCACTCAGTAAGCCAACGGTTCCATAGCAAGGGAAAATAGGTGCAGGGACAATGAGCACCTTTGACGAGTGCCCAAATGAATGTGAAAGAGGGCGGAGATTGCTCCCCTGCCACTCAAACCGAGGCAGACAAATCAATGTAAAGACGGCGGTTAAAGGAAAGGAACCGCGGGCCCAGATTAATAGATTGCAGAAGAGAGAATAAATATTCCCAGCTGAATCAAAAGCCTTGTCGATATCGGCCAACAGTACCACTACCAGTCTGCCCAATCAATGCGCCAAGGCCACTGCGTTGTGGAATCCTGGGATAATAAGCTGCACTTTTTTGACGTTTGCGAAGAAATAGAGAGTAGGCAAGTTTGCGCACTCAAGTATAAATAAATTAGTCAAACTGAAAGGGCATGACAATGTGTTGTATCGAAACACAAGCCTAGAATTTTAATGTTATAAAAGTAAGAGTAGTTTCATCTGCATTCTGTTTTCTGTACAGTGTTTTAGCACTGTGACTATTTGGATTTTCAAAGCAGTGCCATGACTATACACCAAGGAAAAAGAAGTGATGAGGGTTTTGGATGGCTTCTCTGTCAGACCTGGCATCAGAACTGCTAACAAAATATTATAAATACACTGCTGTTTTGATGCTGTGAACAAAATGCCAACTGACAGTTTTGCTAACTGAAATAAATGAACAGGTCAAAGTGAATATGCTACTTACCAGTATGCATCTGTTCTTGGCATGTAGGGCTGCTGACATTCATATCTATAGCATAGATCGCCGCCTAGTGTTGGGTCCGGATGATTGCACATTGTTGTCCTGGAAGAGTCTTCGAAGTATCACGAGATAGGTGGCTCCTCCCCTGGACTACAGTGCGCATGGGCATCGACTCCATCCCCAGATTGTTTTTAGCCATTGTGGCGACGATGGAGTGTAACAGTGTGAGCGATGACCATGCTATGAGTAAGTGTAAGTGCTGCAGCCACGACAGGCGCCGGGGAGGAGGGCGGGCGATATGAATGTCAGCAGCCCTACATGCCAAGAACAGATGCATACTGGTAAGTAGCATATTCAGTTCGAGGCATGTGGGCTGCTGAATTCATATCTATAGCATAGAATATATAGCAATCCCTCCATTAGCGGCGGCCGCCCGTGCCAGCTGCAGCAGTTTGAAAAAGTGTTTTTAGAACAGCCTGCCCTACAGCTGCTTGGAGTGCACATCTACACAGTAGTGTTTTGTAAATGTGTGTGGGGTAGACCATGTGGCTGCTCTACAAATGTCTTCTAAAGGGATATTTCCAAGGAAAGCCATGGAGGCCCCCAACTTGCGGGTGGAGTGGGCTCTTGGGGGGGATTGTTAAAGTGCGCTTAGCTTTTTTATAGCAAATCTGAATACACTTAACTATCCACCTGGCTATACCTGCTTTGGAAATGGGGTTGCCTTTGTGTTGTGCGGAAAAGGCAACAAAGAGTTGTTTCGTCTTCCTAAAATCTTTGGTCCTATCAATGTAATACATCAAAGCTCTTTTGACGTCAAGAGTGTGGAGCATTCGTTCTGCCACTGTCTCAGGATTTTGGAAGAACGCAGGCAGTTCAATAGACTGATTGATATGGAACTGCGAAACCACCTTTGGAAGAAATTTAGGGTTAGTGCGCAGCACCACCCGGTTGGAGTGAATTTGTATGAATGGTTCTTGTACAGTCAGTGCCTGGAGTTCACTAACACGTCGCAGTGACGTAATGGCTATCAGGAAAGCCACTTTCCATGTTAAGAACTGAATCTCGCATGAATGTAGAGGCTCAAAAGGTGGACCCATCAGCCGTGTGAGGACCACGTTAAGATTCTATTCAGGAGCAGGTGGGGTCCTGGGAGGAATGACTCGCTTGAGTCCCTCTAGAAAGGCTTTAATGGCAGGCACTCTGAAAAGGGAGAGATGCTGCCTGTTTTGGAGATAAGCCGCTATGGCGGATAAATGTATTCGAATGGAAGCATATGCTAGGTTGCATTTGTAAAGATGTAACAGATAACAAATGATGTTGTGCGTAGACGCGTCAAGCGGGTTAATGCTGTGGTCTACGCAATAAATGACAAACCGCTTCCATTTTGCCGCATAGCATGCTCTGGTGGTGGGCTTTCTTGCCTCCCGTCTGATATCCATGCAGTCAGGAGGCAAGTTGAGGTAGCCAAACTCTAAGACCTCAGGAGCCAGATCGCCAGGTTGAGCTGTTGCGGATCTGGGTGCTGAATGTCGCCATGGCTCTGCGTCAAAAGTCTGGGCGTGAGGTGCAGCCTTTGATGCGGTACCACGGAAAGTTCTAGAAACGTGGTGTACCATGGTTGGCGTGCCCACGTTGGAGCGTCATCGCGTGTTGCTTTAGCTTTCGTGCCACCAGCGGTATTAGAGGTGCTGGGGGAAAAGCGTACGCAAATTTGCCTGACCAGTTCATCCATATCGCATTTCCCTGTGACTGTGGGTGCGGGAACCTGGCGGCAAAGCTTTGGCATTTGGCGTTTTCCCTTGTGGCGAACAGGTCTATCTCTGGATGACCCCATTGCTGGAAGTACGGGCGGAGTACTGATGGATGTAGCTCCCACTCGTGCATTTGGTGGCTGTACCTGCTGAGCAGATCCGCCATCTGATTGTCCTTGCCTGGGAGGTGTTCCGCCATGAGGAAGATGTTCCTTTGAATGGCCCACTTCCACATGCTCTGAGCCAGATGAGATAACTGTGGAGAGTGTGTACCTCCCTGCTTCTGAATGTAGTACATGGCCGTCATGTTGTCCGTCCGGATCAACACGACCTTGTTGCACAGATGTACCTTGAATGCCTTCATTGCCATGAAGATCGCGATCAGCTCTAGAAGGTTGATGTGCATTTTCTTCTGCTGCGTTGACCATAGCCCCTGCACCGTGTAGTGGAGTACATGAACTCCCCATCCCTGGAGAGATGCGTCCGTTGTTAGGATGATTTGTGGCACAGGCTCCTGGAACGGTCGGCCCTTGCAAAGGTTGTGTGGATTCCACCAATGCAGAGAGTTGTATGCACGACCAGTCACCAACACTAGGTCTTTTAACTGTCCGTGAGCCTGAGTGCACTGACGTGCTAAGCACTCTTGAAGCGGACGCATATGTAGTCTCGGTGCGGGACTATGAAGATGCAGGAGGCCATCATGCCTATCAACTGCATGAACACTCGTGCAGGAAGCGAGTGTTGCGGTCTGAATTTCTGTATCAGCAATTGAATGCTGTTGGTCCTCACTGAATTTGGTTGGGCTGTGGCCGCCAGAGTGTTGATTGTCGCGCCCAGATACTGCCGCACATGGGCGGGCTGAAGGTGGGACTTTGGATAATTTAGTGAGAATCCCAGATCGTGAAGGTGAATGGTGTGGGACATGTTGGCAGCGCACTGCTGTGCCGACTTTGCTTGGACAAGCCAGTCGTCCAAGTAAGGGTAGACGTGCACGTTTTGTCTCCTGAGGTGCGCAGCCACTGTCGCCAGGCACTTTGTGAACACCCAGGGCGCTGTGGTCACTCCGAAGGGGAGGACTTTGAATTGGTAATGCTGATTCTGAATGGTGAATCCGAGGTATTTTCTGTGTGACGGATGTAGTGGAATGTGAAAATATGCATCCTTGAGATCTAATGTTGCGAGGAAGTCCCCCTGATTGAGCAACGGAAGAACCTGCTGCAGTGTGAGCATATGAAAGTGTTCTGATAGAATGTACTGGTTTAGGGGTCTGAGGCCCAGAATGGGTCTGAGGGACCCGTCCTTTTTCGGGATTAAGAAGTACAGGGAGTAGACTCCTGTGCCTCTTTCCTCCACTGGCACGAGCTCGATTGCCCCTTTCTGCAGCATGACAAGCACCTCCTGCTGCAATAAGTGCAAATGCTCTGTGGACATAGGATGGTGTCTTGGGGGTATGTTGGGTGGAGTGGATGTTAACTCTAGACAATAACCGTACTGGATAAGCTTTCTGACCCACCTGTCTGTGGTGATGGACTTCCAGACTGGCAGGAACTGCTGTAGTCTCCCCCCGACTGGTGTTGTATGGTCGGGGGGCAGTGACAAGGCGTCACTGTTTGTTGGCGGCGGAGGATCGGGAGTTGTTGTTTCCACGACCTCTGCCTTTTGCGCTGTTTCCACGATAACCACCTCTACGGTTTGTGGTACGTGGTTTGCGCGCCACTTTTAGTGTACTGTTTTTGCTGGGACAGCTGGCCTCTGGAAACACCTCTATTGCCTGAACGACAAAAAGAACCACCCCAGAACTGCTGGGACTGAAGAGCCCCCATAGACTTTGCAGTCTCAGAGTCCTTCTTTATTTTTTCCAGGGTGGTGTCCACCTCAGGCCCAAATAAGTGATCTGGGTTTACAGGCTGGTTTAGGATGGTGGTCTGTATCTCCGGCTTGAACCCGGAGATCCTGAGCCAGGCTTGTCGCCGTAACATTACACTGGTGTTAATGGCCCTGGCCGCGGTGTCTGCTGTGTCCAGTGCACACTTAATAGAAGCATTTGAGATGAGTTTCCTTTCCTGAATGAGCATCTCTGCTGCCTCCTTATATTCATCTGGCAAGTGTTGTAACAGGGTTTCAAGTGCATCGTAATGTGCCCGGTCATATCTGGCCAAGAGTGCCTGAGTGTTTGAAATGCGCCAGATATTGGCCGCTTGAGCCGCCACCCTCTTCCCTGATGCTTCTAGCACTTTAGATTCCTTGTCAGGGGGAGGAGCATCACCAGTAGTTTGTGAATTCGCCCTCTTCCGGGCATTAGAAACAACGAGAGTCCAACGGCAACTGGCCCTTGATGTAGGTAGGGTCGCCAGGCGCCAGCTTGTACTTTTTTTCAATTCTGGGGTTTATAACCCTGGCACGTGTGGGTTCTTTAAAAATGTCTGCAGCATGTTTCAAGACACCCTTCAGCATTGGCAGAGTCTTTGACACCTTTTCCACCTCTGAAAAGACCGTAAACAGAAAGTCCACCTCAATAGGGTCAGCATGGAGCTGGACGTCATGATTTTTGGCTGCCCTCTCAATAAGCGCATTAAATGCCGCTGAGTCCTCAGTAGGTGATGGTTTGACATTATACACATGAGTGTCCGGGGCAGTTTGTGGATCCTCTGGGTCCGCAGCATCTGCCCATGTGTCATGCTGATCCTCGGGATCAGTGTCGGCAGGGTAGTTGTACTCATCATTGTCACCTTCCCCAGCCTCCACATCTGAGTAAGTGGGCGAGAGTGGAGCAGTGTCCTGACCACGTGGAGTTATTAGTTCAACAAGAACGGGTGAATCTGTGGAATCTTTCTTCCTCTTTAAAGGAATTGTGTAGGACTCCATCGGCTGTGCTGGTGTGATTTTCCGCTTGTAAATGGAAAGTTTACCGGTGTCGGCGTCGATAAATTGTTCCGATTGCTCCTCCAGCAGGGGCCGTCGATGCGTTGTGGCCACAACTGCAGGGGTAGGCGTCGGCCCCATGGACGCCTCGACAACCTTCTTTGGCGCGAATGCTTTCGGCGCCACTTTCGGCGGCAGCGTGAACTGGATCGGCGCCGTCGACTTTTGCGGTTTGGTGGCAGGCTTCGCCGTGGAAGTATCCTTCGGATCGACAGCGGAAGCCTTGTCCTTGATGGGTTTTAATGATTCAGACACATGCTTGTGAAGGAGGCGGACGGTTGTGTCGACTCGACAGGTTCCTTCGAGCCACTACCCGGTGCGGACTCGAGGGTTGTAGTACTTTTGGCCTTCTCCGGCCGACGCGCAGGATCGACAACTTTAGGAGCTCCGAGTCCTTTGTCTGTGTCAACGGCCCTCGGCGCCGAAGTCTTCGGGTCGACGACCTTGACAAGTACTTTCGGTGTCCCCGTCTTCGGCATGACGCCCTTGAGCGACTTCACCGGTTCGACAACCTTCTTTGGTTTTGTCCGCACCGACTGTTCTGAAGACGTGGAGCCGACCAAGGCGACACGCGCTTTCTGTTTCGTCGACACCGAAGCTTTCTCTTTCGGTTTCGATTTGACCAATGGCGGCTCCTTAGAAGTGTCCGTAGCCGGGCCTGGGGGCGAGACCGTGGAACTTGGTGCAAGATCTTGGGTAAGGCCATGTGGCGATCCCTCGACCTGAGCCGTAGATATTGTCTGAACGGGGCATAGCTCCTCGCTTGAGCTATCTTCCGTGGCCCCATAGGCCCCATCGTCGTCTCCTACCTCGTCGACGATGTTTTCTGTATCGAGCATTTCTACGTCTGCGTCGTAGTTGGAGTCGATCTTTGCCGCTGGATTGGAAATCGGCTCTCGATCTTCTTGCTCGTCTACCTCTTCTTCCTCGGTATCGAAAATGTTCACCGGGTCAGGTGCCGTCTGCTGGGCCTCCTGGCGCGCCGAAGTCGAATCGTCTTCTGGCGACAGGCACTTGTTGCCCACCGGGTGGACGTCGATGTGGGGATACTTTGAGTTGCACACGGGGCACCTTTTGAACGGGCTCCGTTCCATGATGTTTCGTCGAATAAGTTGTTGCGTCGACCGGGACTCAAGCACCAAAGAGCCATGCAACTCCTCTGGACGTCCGACTCGGGAACTGAGCTGGAACAGAGCTGGGCACCGATCGTAAAACAATACAGACGATAGGAAAGGCCTTTGGGCCGAAAGAAAGTTTCTATTGATTCCGAACTTGAGTGATCAAATATGCATCCGAACCCAATGGCGGAAAAAAACAATCTGGGGAGGGAGTCTATGCCCATGCGCACTGTAGTCCAGGGGAGGAGCCACCTATCTCGTGATACTTCGAAGACTCTTCCAGGACAACAATGTGCAATCATCCGGACCCAACACCAGGCGGCGATCTATGCTATAGATATGAATTCAGCAGCCCACATTCCTCGAACACTAGAGTAGCTCATTTGGGTCAAACAGGCTGAGCTAAGCTCATCTGAAGAGGTAGTTTACTTTCAATCATTCGCAGCATGTGGTAATAAATGCCACATGCAGTAAGGCAAAATGAGCGCTGTCATCTTTTACATCCACGAAACCCACGACTACACATATCTGCATACAGTTCTATAGCAATGGTTCGGATGGAGGATAAATTAAAGCAGCTCCTTCACTCTGACTAAAGTAGGGGGTCATTATTAATTAAGGTAACCAATGGAATTTAGAGTATAAAAAGGGTGAGTAACTAATACTGCATTGCAGCAGCCTCAAATTTCAACAAAGATGAAAATCAAAGGAGAAAATTAAAAATAAATATAACAATAACCAGCATGGATCCCCTTAAAGGATTTTTTTTTTTTAATGGTCAAGCAGGCAGCGTCTTTGAAATTCCATTTAAGGACTACATGGGGTGGATCCCAGCAGCTGCCTTGCATACATTATTTGTTGAGCACAGGCTAGTGAAAAGTGTACACATACTCTTCAATTCTGGGGAAATGATGAAATAGCATTTTGACATGGAGATGATCTTATGGGCTATTGAAACCTTGCAAACAATCCAACTAGGGCCATTACTTACAGATAACAGGATTTGAATGGGGGATCTCACATACTTCAAAAAGGAAGTAAATGGCTGTGCTGCTATAGTACAGCTTGAAATATCTGGTCTCAAAACTTCTACGTACTATGTTAATTCGGATCTATTAAAAATGTGAGGTCACCCTAGAAACATCATTGGCTGTAATAGTCTGGTCCTGACCAGACCTAGGATTCCTATTGGACAGGACCTTCTGAATTAAATGCCAAGTGTCTAAGTTCTCAGACAATGCATGCATGTTCATCATCCTTGAACATAAACACTCCACACTTCTTGTTGGCGCGCACACACATGCCTATGCATTAATCGATCAATGAAGCGCAAACTGATAATAGGCACTTGTTGAAGGTGAAATGTCTTTCTCTGTGAGCAACACTGTTGCCTGAGGTGGCCAAACTAACAAAGGAAATTTGTCTGAACTTAATCCAGAGCAAGACAAGACTTAATAGACATAATAATCTATCTCTGTTATCAGGCACTGAACTTAGATGAATGTGAGCTGCCACTACTTAGTGGTGGGTAATCAACTCCAGATGACACACATGCACAATCTGTGACATTTTCGAACACAGTTTGAGCCTGCATGTTCATGAACGCAGAGTTATTCCAACTAACTTTCTTTTTTTTAACTACAGGCCAACTGATATCAAACATTCAGTTGAAGACTTTTGAGATTAGATTAACAACAAAATGTAATAACCCTCTGTGTGTGGTTTCAACCTGAAGTGTAGATACAACAGCCAACCCAATGTATACTACACCTGAAATAGCCAGACTATATACCACAAGTACAGGAGCCTACATGAAGAGGGGTTGTTCACTTCACTGGAATTTGGACAACAATCTGCAAATGGCTAGTTTATCTGTACACATATTGTATTGTGAGAACACTTTCTGGTAGACTGTGACACTTAAGATGCCAGGCTTTAACAAAGCCAGTGTAAACTACAGGGGCATACATCACAAGAAAATGAGCAATTTTTCAGACAAACCAGCATTCAATGTGGAACTTACTGCCAACACTGTACTAAACTTCAGTTTGAGAAATCTGAAAGTTTAGTTAATTTCTTGGCAACAATCCTTTTACATAATTACACCCAAAATACTGGAAATTACAGCCAACAGAAATTAAACTAGTCTCAGATACTCCACACCTTCATTAACTGCTCAAATCTTTCCTCTGAGTAATATCAAAATAATTAAACCTAATCAGCCCCGCACCACGCCACAATTTACATACCACTTAACAATTTACCCTCTGCCACTGGCATTAAGAATTATAACCAAGATATTATATTGTATTGTAATTGCATTTAAATAGCACTTACTACCCCGGACAATGCGTCCAAGCGCTTTTTCGGCGAGTAGCACAGTACTACGGAACCCATAAAGGATTTGTGGTGAATTAGTATGTGAAATAGTAAAGTAATTTGAGTGGTGGATATGTTAGTCAGCTATTTGGATTGAGAAGGATAGTGGAGGAACAGAAGAGGGAAAAAGGTTTGCGCTTTTATAGCGCTTGTTACCCTTGATGAGGTGTTGAAGCCCCTCTTCGGTGAGCAGAACGCTACTTCAAAACCCATAAAGGATTAGTGGTGAATTAGTATAGTGAAATATCAAAGTAATTTCAGTGGTGGATATGTTAGTCAGTTATTTGGTTTGAGAAGGATAGGGGAGGGATAGGAGAGGGGAAAAGGTTTTGCATTTATATAGCAACTGCTACCCCTTTTGAGGTATTGAAGCGCTTTTTCGGCAAGTGGCATTCTACTACCGAACCCATAAAAGATTAGTGGTGAATTAGTATAGTGAAATATCAAAGTAATTTGGAGTGTTGGATATGTTAGTCCGTTATAAAAAAAAGTGTAAAAGTGAAGGGAAAAAAATTCTGTTATACACTACCAGTCCTTCCTCTTCCTAAATACTAATCCTTTTCCAATGTTTGGGAGGGACGAGCAAAGGTTTGGCCTTCCTCACTTTTTCCACAAATTATATCCAGGTCAAATTTGAAGCCATGTCTGTCCTCCAGGCACAAATACCCCATCCACACCCAAACATGTTGAGTATTGTGAAGATCCCCATAGTTTCTGATTTACTGTGGAGAGGTCTGAGAAAATAGCCACACTATGGAAGCATTTATTTTTTTCTAACAAAACATGTGCTGTACATTAAAGGCTGGCTTATTTTCTTAAAATTGTTACAAACAAAATGTTTTTGCAGCTTTATGGAACAAGCTGGTCAAAGGGCAGCTAAAATATAGATGGTGGTGGACACGTGAGAAAAAGAGGCCCTGTACAGAGATTCCCAGTTTATTTCTATACAACAAACCTTTGAGGTCTACCAGCTGGGGAAAGGACCGGGGTGATACAGACTACCAGTTCTTCATGGAAGCTGGAATACAGATGGTTAGTACACATCAAACAAAGGAACCCATCTTTCCCCCACTGCTTTTTCTACTTTTGGATTGAACACAAAAGCTGACTGGAGTTGGGTTAGCGCTACAAGCGACAGGGTGGTGGAAGAGTTTACACACACCTGAATCTGCTCCCATAGGGGAGCTAAAATTCAGATGGTTTAGTAACTGAATTCTATTCACTCTTAAATCCAGAGAGCAATCAAGTTCTCGAATCAAACAAAGACAAAACCTCTTATTTGACTTGTATTTTCACTTATGCATTTGGATTTACAACATGTGAACAAGATTTACTACAAGGGCAAAATAGTTTATCTGGTTGAAAAGAAAGGGATTCATATTTCGTTTAAGTCTAATGCATTTAGAAAGCTTTCAATATATTAATCTGACCTGCTATTAAAACTATGGCAATCAAAGTTCATTTCTAAACTATAGATCGTGAAAACATATCAAGTGAACTGAGTTTTCATAGTCAACATAGATTTATTTTTGATCAAAAACTATATATAACTGGGATGCAGAAAACATTCCTAAAAGGATGTCATTACCATGCAAAATAGTCTTCTCATCTGCTGGCTTCTCGTCCTCATGTTTGCCTTTCTTCTGTCTCTTTGCTGTAATTTCATCAAGCTCTTTTTGTTGCTCCTAGGAAAATATAAACATTTTCTTTGACAAAAAAGATAATTTGATATTCCTCATAGAACATCTTAAAAACCATACTCATTTTATTCTTTAGATTTGAATTACGCTTGACAAACGTATTAACTACCTACCTCCGACGGTTTAGCCACATCTTTTTCATCAACATATTTTGCCCATGGTCCTAGAAATCCATCAATACAAGATGGATCGCTTCCTTTCAGTTTCCTCCGCTTTTCAGTTTTCTTCTGTCCAGATTCAAACACTGTTAAACCTGAAAGAAAGGAACACAATGAATAATATTGTACTTTTTAAACATCGAAAACATTGTAAATTAACTTCATCCAAGATGCAAAACATAGTTTAAATAAGGGCTGATGTGCACTTTGTCGATCTAGGGTTAGCAACATCACCTACAGAGGTAGTATTTTTGTATAGCCCTAGACAAGCCCTAAAAAAACAGACTGCCAAACATCACAGAGGAGTAGATGAAACATGCAGGGGAAAATGGCAGCAGGCTGAGCAGCAAGGTGCTTGGGTTGCGCTTTCCAATAGAATCAATGCAGAAGGTGGATCCTTCTTCAGAGCTCAATAATTCGAAAATCGTGGGAAAGGTTAATGCAATACCAATTTAATTCAAAGCTAAAAAAACACATTTACTGACTGAATAAACTATCAGGATGCGTCCACAAGGAAGCAATTCCCAAAGTGCATCCCAAAACGGTTGCAGACATCATTCTGAGAAGACTTCAATAGATGATTAGAGCACACTTATTCCGACAATCAAGGTAGAAGTTCACTTCTTTGAAGTTGTTGGCAAAATTCAACTAAAACATTACAGTCTACATAACAGAAATGGAAAAACCAATGATGTGCATGAGTCCAAGATTGTGAAGAAGGAAGAGGTGATAACTTTCCCTCTCAAAAGATCCATGGGTTCACCAACAAGCACTTCCGAGTTAAGATTAAAAAAGCATTTGCAATGCAATAGGTCTCGCATATACGCACGTTTGAGCTATTAACATAGCAAATACCAATGCCTTTTATTTTTGTTTTTAAAACTTAAATAAAAGGCAGTGTCATTTACAATGCCAATAGCTTAAACTTGCGTAAATGTGAGACCTATTGCATTAGAAATGCTTGTCATTATTACCTGCACTGGATGGGACTGTAAACAGTAACCTTATTGACGCGTGCTGCTTGCAGAGTGCCGGCTGTATTCTGAGGTTCGTGTCTGCTCTGTTAGTTTCTCTCATTGACCCTTCCAAAACACTCACTCGCAGCTACAAAACCTACACAAAATATACTATCATATTTAGGCCCATTTCCATCCATTTGGAGCATTTATACAAACAAAGGTTTTAAGTAGCTTGAAAGACAGAAGCATCTCCTGTGTAAAAAAAACAAAAGAAGAGCACAGGTCACATGACACGTGATGTTGAATGATACACAGTACACTCCTATATAATTGCATAATCTATTTCTTTCCACACACTCTCGCAATTACACCATCGGGGCTAATTGAATAAAAAGGTGTGGATGCTCGATTCAGCCCCTACTGTACTAGATGTTCGATGTGATAACACGATGTTATGTTATGTCTGAGGCATGATGTTTTCAATAATTTGTGCTCGAACCAGTAATTCTGTCTGGCAGTTTCTTACGAAGATGGTAACCCCTACATCTCCAAGAAGGAGGTGAAAGGTTGGATAGCAGCACATTCTTTCCTATAAGAAGTGTTTTGGAGGGGGAGGGGGTGGCGCCGGTGCTTTAAAAAGTGTAAGCTATACTACCTTCCATAGGTGAAAGCATTACGAGTTTAATGCACAAAAACAATTATGTTAGTGTAACAGTGAATAACGGACGGGTGTTTGGGGGAAAACGTGAATAACATGGACTCGAACATAAAATACCCCCGTTTCCTGCTACCCTTGCCTGTCGGTCACCCCACCTGAACCTGTGCTCTCTGTGCTGACACAGGCTGTCAGAGAGCCCCGTCCGCGCAGGCCAGAATTCTTTTATGATATAGCAACAGTGGAAAACAGCTCTGGTTTTCTGCTTTCACGGCGTCACAGCAACGAATGAATACCCAGGGTTAGAATCTGGTTATTAACGCTACAGGGAAGCCATACATCACAAAACCACCAAACCACAGCACACAAAGTGGGGTGACAAAGACCTGTGTCCGACTTGTGAATAGATAGATGTTTGGTTAAAGCTATTTTTAGAACAAGTAGAACACGGCATAATCTTCTCACCTCTGAGAACTACCTGGGCTAAGCAGAAATATCGTAATTTGTCACTTCTTGAGTTATGTAACTCCGAGAAGTGCCTCGCCACGGGGTAGGAGGTATCTTTGTTTGTAATTGTCCGTGTGTGCTCCAATACTCGTTTTTTAGCCGGATGGATGGTACTACCGATGTATTGGAGACCACACGGGCATACCAAACAATATAACACAAAACTGGAGTTACAATTCAACAGCTTGTCGATATAGTGCTTAGCCTTTTTGCCAGGAACTGTATACTCTTTCACCTTGGAACTGTTTCTACAGGCCTTACAACTTGTACATGGGAAGAAACCTGCAACTGAGGTTTTGTTTATTGCAGGCTCTTCCAAAAAATGGCTATGGACCAGAAAGTCTTTAAGAGGCGCATTCTTCTTATAGGTAATGTTTAACAGTTGTCATTAATGGGCGCAAGCCAATGAATGCAACTTTTTTATTAAAAGCCCGAAATAGCGGTTAGTCACTGACACAGACGAAGGCCAGAAGACTGAAATGCGTTTGTCAGTGCTTCTCTGAAATCGAGTGGCATGAAATATTTCTACTTTCCATTGGAAATCCGCAACATTCTATTGGGAATAACTGGGATGGAAAAAAACTCCCATACAATGTGCTCCTTTGGCCTATATGGGGTATTGTCTTCTGGCAGGAATGTCCTTCTCCCCTCCCCCTCCTCCTCCTCCTCCTCCTCCTCTTCTTCTTCTTCTTCTTCTTGACCACCAATGTGATGTTGTGGTGGTCATCTTGGTGGTGGTGGTGGTGGTGGTGGTGGTGGTGGTGGTGGTGGTGGTGCAGATGCTCCAGCTGCTGCTGTAGCCATTTTAAAGTACAAAAGATTAGTCACAGATCTCCAAACAGGTCTTCCTCAGTCAAAGGACAAAGTCAGAATAAGGAAAAAAGGTGGGGGCTTTCATCATTTACCTTTTACCAAATGCCGTCTAGGATTACCTCACGACCCAAAGCATCACTGCCTCTTCTTGCAGACAACCCCTAATCTAGGACACTTAAAATCCGGCATGGTAAACTGCCGCTCCCTAGTAAAACATTCCATCGATATTGACCACACTTTGGAAGAGGATAAATGGGACCTGCTGTTTCTTACCGAGACGTGGTTAGGAGATGACACTAATCCTGCGTTACATTTTGCCATCCCTATGGGCTATAGCATATTGTGTGCCAATAGACAGGGTTCCTACCCTGGAGGCGGAGTTGCTATCATTTATAGATCCCATTGGACAATTTCCTCTTTCCCCCACAATCAACTGGAACGTATTGAAGCACTCCCTTTCTGTATTAAAATAGCACCTAATTTTACCTTCTCAGGGCTTCTTGTATACCGTCCCCCTAATTCAAAAACTTCTTACCTTCCTGCATTCCTCGACTTTCTTTTACAAGCCACATCACGATACGCTAATTTTACCCTCCTTGGGGATCTCAATCTCCATGTTGACAATACCTTGGATCCTATTTCCCTTAATTTTCTGTCCACTCTGGCAGACGGAGGGCTAAACCAACTTATCAATTGCCCTACAAATAAAGCGGGCCATACTTTGGATCTGATCTGTACCAACCTAGATGGTCTGTCCACTGATAATCCCGTCCCGGTTGTCTGGTCGGACCACCATCTCGTTCCTTTTTCGTTTTCTTGGCATCGTCAAGACCGTCGTATCTGCCCAGCCAAACTTCAGGGCAGAAACTGGAGCAAGATCTCCCCTGACAGCCTGGCTGATTGCCTCGAACCTTTCAACATCTCAGATACGAGTCCTGATTTAGATACCCGTCTGACCAACTTTAATAGTCGGATCTCCTCTGCAATTGACCTACTTGCCCCAATTAGGCCCATTAAAACCTTCCGCTCCGCCCCATCGGCCCCCTGGTATTCTAATGACCTTAGGAACCTTAAATCAGAATGCAAACACCTGGAGAGGCGGTGGAGAACAAACTATTCACCTGCTCATAAATCTCTCTACAAGTCTGCCTTAAAAAAATGACAGAAAAAAAAATTATTGAACATAAAATAACTTTTTTAGAGGACAAAATTAACCGCTCTCACGGTTCAGCCAGGGAAATATTTGACACGGTCAGATCTTTCACCGACCCCTTGGCTTTAAAACGCCCTCCTGTGGTATCGCAGATGCTCTGCGACAGCCTCTCGGATTTTTTCGAGAACAAAAGAGCCACTATTTACGATTCCTTTCCTAAAAACCCTAATGTAAATAAAAGTATCATCGACCCCGCTAATATAGGATCTGGGGGCATGTTCCTTCACTTTATGGAGATTCCTTTTGAACAATCTCTCGCAGAACTTCTTAAAAGCAAATCTGGCTCCCCTATTGACCCCTGGCCTGCGAAGCAATATAAATCGCTGGCACCAATTCTCAATCAAACCTTGAACGGGATCTGGAATGACTCGTTACAGACGGGAGTATTTCCCGACTCCTGGAAGCACGCGCTACTAGTTCCCATAATCAAGAAGGCCAATGCCGACCCGAGTGTACCATCCAACTACAGGCCAATCTCTCTATTACCAGCCCCCGCTAAAGTGCTCGAAAGACTTGCCCAGCAACAACTGGCAGGTTTTTTGGAAACATCAGGTGCTTAGCATGATTCCCAGCATGGCTTTAGGCCAGGATATAGCACTGAGTCAGCACTAATTGAGATGGCAGATGCAGTACGGTGGAGGATGGATGAGGGTTCAAGAGCGGTGTTGGTGCTGCTGGATTTATCAGCAGCATTCGACACCGTCTCCACCCCCTCCTCCTAGATCTCCTCCATTCCAAGGGTATCCAGGGCATGGCCTTGAAATGGATTGCTTCTTTTTTGTCCAACCGGACGCAGGCAGTGTTCACCCCCCCGTTCACTTCTGACAGCCGGCCTCTCCGGTGGGGAGTCCCCCAGGGCTCCTCGCTGAGTCCCCTGTTATTTAATGTTTACTTTTCTCCTCTTTTTGATATCATCGCCCAAACAGGAATAAAGGCCACTTCCTATGCCGATGATATTCAATTATTGTTTTCATTTAATAGTATTACCCCAACAACTTTTGATCCCCTAAAAAACTGTCTTCGTACAATCGCTCACTGGATGGACAATAATTTCCTGAGGCTAAACGCAGGGAAAACGGAGGTACTTTTCTTTCACCAACCATCTCCTATTGACCCTAACATCTGGTGACCTCTTGATTTGAGTGCCCCTCCTCACCCCAAAGACTCAGTGAAAAATTTGGGGGTAAGATGGGACTCTAACCTCACACTACACCATCAAGTCCACACAGTCTCCGCGGCATGCTTTGCCAAGATCAGAATGGTGAGAAAGTGGATTAACTTCTTGCCCAGTAATACCAGGAACATTGTGGTCCAGGCGTTGATTACCTCGCACCTGGACTACGCCAATGGCTTGTATACTGGTCTGTCTGCAGGTCTTTGTCATCGCCTCCAGACAGTCCAGAATGCTGCAGTCCGACTGGTTGGAGGCATACCCCTACGTGAACACATCTCGCCCCATCGACGTAGTCTTCACTGGCTACCGATACAAAAAAGGGCGGAATTCAAGGCACTGGTATTGGCACACCGTGCACTGCGAGGCAAAGGTCCTGCATATCTTTCCACCTGTCTGGTCCCTTACAACAACTTCCGGACTCTCCGCTCCTCATCAAAAAACTTACTTGCCATTCCTAGATTTAGGAAAACTCGTTCTGGCGGAAGAACTTTCCAAGTGTTCAACTCGGCCCTCTGGAATAAGTTACCAGATTCCATCCGGTTGATTCAGGAAGAACTACCTTTCCGGAAAGCCTTAAAAACTCATTTGTTCTGCTAACCTCTCTCTTTTATATAACATCTAGCTACCATATGATCATACAGGAGCGCCGGGACACCCCAGCTGTGCGCTATATCAAGATACACTAAATAAATAAATAAATAAATCACTTGGAAAAAAAAAACTGTCTTGGACCAATGAAAAGTGTTATTTTTAGGTCACATGACCCGGACTTTCATCATTTGGAAACCAAAACTGTTCTGCACCAATGAAAAGTGTTATTTTCAGGTCACATGACCAGACGCGCTTACGCTACGCGCCCCGGGGCGCGCCCGGCGGCGCTTACGTTGCGCGATTGTATGCGCTCGGGTGCGCTTACGCAGTGCGTCATATGACGCATCACGCAGCTACGCGATACGTCACAATGTTGTTTTCGTTCACGGCAATAGCGCTAACGGGACGCTCACCGGTACGCGCCCCGGTGCGCGCCGTAACACTGCGCTTACCGGTGAGCGCATCGGTACGCGCCCCGGGGCAAAAAATAAATAAATAAATAAATAAAATAAACAAACAAAATACTATTACATAATTATACAATATAAAATTCGTTATAAAAAATATTACTTTTCATACCTATAGAGATTTGCTATTAAAAAACCTTTGAAATTCACGCCAGTTATAGTTAGGAATTAGCATTTAAAAAACCTATTAAATTCACTGAAAAAAACATAGGTTTCACACCAGTTATAGTTAGCTGGAAATTTTACTCGCATAAAACCATTAAATTTCCCACGTTATAGTTAGTTGGACTCACTATAACTTACGCGTGTAATGCACTGCTGATGACGTCACATATTACATCACTCATGACATGGTCAGCGACATCACTCATGACAAATTCCTGATGATGAATTACCCTCAGTCGACTTAATAAAATTGAGGGCATCACTTCTGCCTGGATTTCTATGTGTATTCAGAAAGTCGTGGGTCATGCTCTTAAGGGTGTGTCTTTCTCAGCTAAGGAGCGGAAACTGGGTTCCCTCAAAACCATTAGAAGCACCTCTCAGTCTTTTTCAGGTCACTCAAGATTCAGCAGACCCTTGTGGTTCTTGATGGTACCAAAAGGTGTAACTCTTAATCTCTTCACAAAATATTAATTAATCAGCAGTTTCCAAGATGCAGTATTCTGCCCTTTGGAAATTGATTTGGGATGTAAATTGTATCTAGACCAGAGCCTGGACTATTTAAAAAGGTCAAAAATGCACCACACGAAAATTGCACAGAATCAATAATGCCTGGTCGGTAATTCATCTGAAAACAGATTTAATCAGAATTACAAATAAGCAGTGGACCAACAAAATAAAATGTCTGATAAGCTACTTTAAGGGCAATACTGTATTACCCATTGTTTCATGTAATCAATCAACTAACGATTTGTAGAGCGCTTCTTATCACTTAGGAGGGTATCCAGGCGCTGTAAGCATTTATTCAAAAGTATTGCAATTACATTTATGCAATAGTCTTAAATGTAACAATATTATGTATAATGTACAAGAATGCTCATGCCATTTACCTTGATTCTTTTCCGCATCTTCAACAGAACCAATATATTTATTATCAGTTTGCTGAATGTCTATTGAGGGATCCAAAGCGTAACCTAAAATAAACGAGAAAATCAGCACAGAAAGTACAGAAAATGCCATACTACCTTTATCTTACACAACATTCCAGCCTAGACTAGATCCACATGACAACTAATGATTCTTTATACTCCGATTAGAAATTCAGCAAACAAAATAAAAAATTAATATTTCACTCTACAGACGGGCTAAACAGCAATGTGTGAAGTCATGTGTGCGCAACAGTCCATTTTCTGACACATGTCTTTCCATTCAGTAATGGTTGCTAGAATTAGGACTATAGGCTACAATATGGCCAAATGATTATTAAAAAGAGAAGCGATCAGTGTCCCTTTGTTTTATTATTTTTTAGTTAAAGGATAAAAACAAACATCAAAACAAAGAGGGAAATTTTGTTTTGAATTGGGAATTGGAAGGCATAAATACTTATTCATTTGAACCTCTACAGAAAAACAAAGTCATAAGTGCAGCTAAAGAGCAAAATACAGAGTAATATTTACCATTAGCTCTTACCATAGGTTGAAAAAGTTCTTCTTTGCTGTTCAAACATGAAGTCATTGATATGAGTCGGTTCTGCAAATCCAGAGAGCATATTTCTAGGGGCAGACATCTGCTGAGTTGTGAAGGGATTAACTGGTCCAAACTGATGAGAGAGAACAATTAAGCAACAAAGACAATTAAATAATTTGCACAACAGAGTACATATACTAAGAACTTGAAATGCTTCCATATTACCAGAACATAATACATTCTTTAGCTGTAAGTAAGCAAAATGATCAGGGTGTACGTCGACTAGCTGATATCATTACCTAAGCTGCCTGGTAAAATACACAAGTGAGAAGGCATTGCCCAGCCATCCTTCTAGCAGAGTACTATATAAAATGATCTAAATTATGAAGCACACCCGTTCTGTGGTGCAGCAAACAAAAAAAAACAAAAAAAAAGAGGATGTAATGGTATGCTGTGCAATAATGAACTACACACTGCCTGCAATTTAATAACAAAACCACCAACATATCAAACCGAGAAGGATTCCTAATGCGCAGCAAATAAATCAATGTGTTGCAACATGTCAAAGCTGCCTAGTTCTATATCTGGTGCAAGTACAGCGCAGGTCATTTGCATTCTTGGGAATTAGAAGTACCAGAATGTATGGAAAAACCTGGGACTGGGAATACTGCTCAAATATACCATTAGTCAACAAGGGAACACTGGAGGGCAAAGGAATAAAGAAGCAGTAGTTGGATACAGCAGGATAAAGGATGAGGCGCCGAGTCCCTCGGCACAACGCTCAAGGCTAGGTGGTCACCTACCAGGTTGGTGTTCTGCTGCAAGATCTTGTTTTAATATTCTACAAAAATATCAACTCCAGATTATCATTACCACTATACTGTCAACATTTATTATTCTTAACAGCACAACTACGTACCTTGACAATATATATTACTTACAGGCAAGCAGATGTGGAGCTAAGAATAGTACATCTATACTTACCGATATACATTGATCTTGATGGTACCTCCAGTGGTGCTCTATTTCGTTGCAGGACGGTATTGAAATACTGAATGTTGTGGTATTTAAAGGTGTTATACACAGAACTAAAACATTTGCACACAAAAAAAGCTCAGAGAAAACAATTGTGTACTCCTCTTCCAGAAGTCTACTGTGCTAGTGTGACTGGTTAACAAGTACCTAGAAGCTGAAATTTTACAGATAAAATAAAACATACCAGTGGACCCCAAAGAAATAACAGGCCCACAAAACTCCTAGAAATATGGAGAAATTACAATAGACAGGGAGATACCTTCCCGGTTCCGGTCATAAGGCAGGAGATCAAACAAGCAAGGGCAATGCCAATAGACCTGGCTTATAACAAAGTGCCTGAATGTTTTTATCCATGCAGTAATACTAAATCCATTCTAGTTTGATTAATGACTTCGGCTGTCCATTTATTTACTTTTGAGACCAGTAACTGCTGGAAGGTCGCTCCCCCCCCCCTCCAATTTACACATGGGTCATTGAACTTATACCGGATACCCCAGTGAACAGAACCTCATCGCTCTGTGCTAGACTCCTTAGTGCTTGCAGGCAGGCTCCCTCCACTCTGGAACTGTGCCTCCAGCCTCGTGTACCCTTACTGAGTACATGTGCGACATTTGAATAGGGACACTAGCTTTATTTCCTCTCATTTAGCCATTTTTCTTTTTTAGGTCTCAGACTACGAAGGCTGCGCTTGCGCAGTCTCACTCCGAGACTTTATGTCTACAGTATGGGGGCTTGAACCCGCCCCTCTTCTCCATTGGCTGGCTTCCTAAACGGAGGCCAGCCATTGGAGGAGAGGGGCATCATTCCGTTGAAGACGGGATTCGGGGGGGGGGGGGGGGGGGGGGGAGTTACTTTCTTTCTGTTTTCTTTCTCTCCTCTTCCAATTGGCTGGAATTTACCTTCCAGCCAATGGGAAGAGGAGAGAACGGAAACCACGCCCCGAATCTGAAAATGTCGTCGCTTTGCTGAAGCCATTTCAGCTTTACCGCCACCGGAGAAGCAAAGGAGAACGTCTGAGTCCTCCCCATCTAGCCCGTGAGAACGTTTTTTCTTTTAAACTGTGGCTATTTCGTTTATGCTCCACTACGATTTCAAACCTTGCTTTCTATTTTCCCGCGCACTGCACGTTAAAATATAACACGGAAGTGAGGATACTTTGAAACTCGTCTTAGTGTTCTAGTTTTTACTTTTTTCCTTATCCTTTGGTGGGAAGGACCTCCGGGAGTAAGGTCGAACTTACTCCGGTAGTGAGGATACTTTCTAACTTGCTCTAGTGTCCCAGTTTCCATTCTTTTCTACATCCTGTTGTTGGGAAGGACCACCGGATGTAAGCTTTGTTCTTACTCCGAAAGGGCAGTCTAGCTGCCTACATTTTCTGCTAATTGGCAGCTGCATTTAAACCTACAATGGAAGTATCTCTATCTCGCTTCTATCGTATTGGCTTAAGGACGTCGCCATCGGACACGGCATTGGGTTTCTACGTGCGGCAAATGCTGCTTGAAGTAAGTTCATACGCTGCCAAGAGTTATCGTTGTTTCGCTACTAATTAGCAGGACCTCGTGTGTGTGGGCCCCCCTAGAATGTCCAGCACGCCGTGCCTGACTCCAGTAGATTTATGTGACATTATTTAATTTTTATTGTGCTTGCTCTCCTGCCCTCTCGTTGTTGTGCTGGCTCTCCCTTGTTGTTGTGCTTGCTCTCCCTCGTTGTTGTGCTTGCTTTCCGGCCCCCTCGTCGTTGTGCTTGCTCTCCCTCGCTGTTGTGCTTGCTCTCCCTCCCCCTCGTTGTTGTGCTTACTCTCCCTCGTTGTTGTGCTTGCTCTCCTGCCCCCTCTCCTTGTGCTTGCTCTCCTGCCCCCTCTCCTTGTGCTTGCTCTCCTGCCCCCTCTCCTTGTGCTTGCTCTCCTGCCCCCTCTCCTTGTGCTTGCTCTTCTGCCCCCTCGTCGTTGTGCTTGCTCTCCCTCGTTGTTGTGCTTGCTCTCCTGCCCCCTCGTTGTTGTGCTTGCTCTCCTGCCCCCTCGTTGTTGTGCTTGCTCTCCTGCTCCCTCGTTGTGCTTGCTCTCCTGCCCCCTCGTTGTTGTGCTTGCTCTCCTGCCCCCTCGTTGTTGTGCTTGCTCTCCTGCCCCCTCGTTGTTGTGCTTGCTCTCCTGCCCCCTCATTGTTGTGCTTGCTCTCCTGCCCCCTCGTTGTTGTGCTTCTCTCCCTCGTTGTGCTTGCTCTACCTCGTTGTTGTGCTTGCTCTCCCTCGTTGTTGTGTTTGCTCCCCTTCGTTGTTGTGCTTGCTCTCCGGCCCCCTCGTTGTTGTGCTTGCTCTCCGGCCCCCTCGTTGTTGTGCTTGCTCTCCGGCCCCCTCATTGTTGTGCTTGCTCTCCTGCCCCCCTCGTTGTTGTGCTTGCTCTCCTGCCCCCCTCGTTGTTGTGCTTGCTCTCCTGCCCCCCTCGTTGTTGTGCTTGCTCTCCTGCCCCCTCGTTGTTGTGCTTGCTTTCCTGCCCCCTGTTCCCTCGTTGTGAGCGTTTTTTCCGGCCTCTGTTCCCTCGTTGTGAGCGCTTTTTCCGGCCTCTGTTCCCTCGTTGTGAGCGTTTTTTCTGGCCTCTGTTCCCTGTGTGTGGGTGGCTCTGTGTGTGGGTGGCTCTGTGTGTGGGTGGCTCTGTGTGTGGGTGGCTCTGTGTGTGGGTGGCTCTGTGTGAATGACTGTGTGGGAGGCTATGTGAATGACTGTGTGGGTGGCTCTGTATGTGTGTGTGGGTGGCTTTGTGTGTGTGCAAATGCAATAGGTCTCGCATTTGCGAGCGATTAAGCTATTGGCATTGTAAATGACAATGCCATTTATTTATGTTTTAAAAACAAAAACAAATAAAAATAATGTAATGAGCAATGCCAATAGCTCCAACTTTAACAATGCTGAGACCATTGCATTGTAAATGCTTGTTTTTGTATCCTTAACTAGAGGGTTGATTAGACCGAGCCTGATCCATTGTTAGTTTAACTAATTTATTGTATGCTTATTTTTGTGTATACACTTGAGGGTGCAGAGCCTTGTTTTTATTTCCTTTTCTTAATTATTTTAATCATTTTCAGTTGGCAGTTTCTGTTTTTTCTCCACTTCTATTCTGCACAGCCTGCCTAATTTGGGGCCGGCAGGCCAGTGGTGTCACTCCTCCTGGGACAGAGTGCTGGCTGCCATAAAACGGCATTTTAAATTCCTTTTAAATGAAAAAAATCCATATGAAAAAATTCAGATTTTTTAGGGACAAAAATCGTACAATAATACAGCACTGCACAGTGCAGATCACACCGACGGCGGTCATCTCCAACTGGGCTGGAGAGCCAGCGATAGCGAGAAGCCAGAAGTGATCAAAACTGTACAAAATGCGATCACAGCTGGGAGTGAGGCATGGAGCACGCCACCGTTGCTCTGCCACCTGCTTACTGCAATATGCACCGCCAACGAGCACACTCCGTATACTACAGCCAGCATCTTAGAAATAAGAAATACACAGAGCATCAGTCTGTGTTGCACCTGCCTCGATGCTGCTTGACACTGAACATGGCATGCTACTGATATTAAGAGAGTAGTTTCACAGCTCGATGCACTGAAGGAAATAAAAAAGTAGCACAACCGTTTGTTTTCTGCGAGAGTAGGCATTTAACAATGCACCTTCATTCAATCCACACAAATATTTATAAAGTTTTATATAGCGCGAACAAGATCCCAAGGGATATCAGAGCGCTTTACAATAGGATGGGAAGAAGGACATGAATGCAAAATCGACATCAAGTAGGAGTAAAAAAAAACAGGAATGATCGCAGATTAAGGGACAGTTGCACAAAAAGAAAAGAGCAATATAGGAAAATGCCAAGAAAAAGATTTAAACAAAAAAGTGAAGTCACATTCATGGCTTTTAAAATTATTCGCAGAAGGCAACTGAAATGTGTGTGTCAACCTGCGACCGATGTTGCTCCCCTCTCATTACTTCTTCATGATAACTTTTCTAACAGGCATCCCCCTCCCACGAAATCTCCATTGTGCCCTGGAGTGCGCCAATCTCTGTAGGAGATGCAAGACCCACATCTCTATAGGATTCCCATGTGTGCCCTGGTGCCCGCACGCAGTTCCAGTATCCAATGTCACCAGTGCACTAGCCCTTTTATTTTATTTATTTGCAAAGTTTTATATAGCACTAGACCCGGAGGTATCAGAGCGCTTTACATGAGGATCAGCAAGTTACAGGATACATAGTTATATCAGTTGAATCAGCGAGTTACAGGTTGCATAGTTACAACCGTTTGAAGTTAAGAATCACAGAGGGAGGGGGAGTGAAGGAGACACGAACGGGGAGAAGAGGAAAACAATGTCAGATGATCGGCTGTGTATGTAACGGCCAAGGGGCCAGACTCCTCTATAGCTGCATAGGACAGCTCCACTGGGCATCGGCCAATGTTGCTCGGTCTCCGCGGTAGGTACAAACAGATTTTGTATACGCCCAGGGGACGTTGTCATTGTTCCATCGAAGTGGGAGAGAAGGAAACACATAACGGGGAGATGAGGAAAAACAATGTCAGATGACCGGCTGGGTAGGTGACTGCCAAGGAGCCAGACTCCTCTATAGCTGCATAGGATAGCTCCACAGGGCATCCGCCAAGGTTGCTCAGGCTCCGTGGTAGGTACAAACAGTTTTGTAATTTACATCAGTTGAATCAGCGAGTTACGGGTTACATAGTTACATCAGTTTGAATCAAAGGATCACAAGAGGGAGGGGGAGGGAAGGAGACACAAACAGGGAGACGAGGAAAAGAATGTCAGAAGACCAGCTGTGTAGGTGACTGCCAAATAGGTGCTGGAGAATAGTTACATGAGTTGCAAAAGCATAGCATAAACATAGGGTGGAGGGGGTAAGAAATACAACGGGGAGATGAGGAAAAACAGTGTCTGAAGTCCGGCTTGGTAGGTGACGGCCGAGGGGTGAACCCAAGCCAAACTTTGGCATAGGGCAGCTCCACCGGTCATCGGCCAAAGGTTGCTCGGGCACCGCAGTACATACAGAAGGTTCTAGATTCTGCCTAGGGGGGCATTGTTAAAAAGTTTCATCATGGGCACCGGTCGCGGCGCGGCTCTTGCCTGAACTTGATAGGTGGCGTCTGAAGTGCCATTCTCGGAGCCGGTGGAGTCTCGCAGTCAGAGATGACCTGATGGGGGTTATGCTGCTTTCTCCTGGACATCTTCCACCCGTGGGAGTCGGTTCTCGTCACACCCAGGGTGCCCCTCGGATGCAGTGGGAGCTACCTGAGCGTCAGATTGCGTTCAGTGTGCTCCGCACCTATCCCCCCACCCTGCTTCAGCACCCTCCTGTCAGAGTTCGCTCAAGGCTATATGGCTGAAAAGGGATGGGGATTAACAATAAGCATCTAGCAGTAGTGCCTGTAAAGGAAGACCCCTGGAGGTAATAATGTTACACGGCGGCCATCTTCAGGTCAGAGAGTGGGTATGTGCTCCCTCCCACGGTACCAGCTCTAACACTCACCAGACAACAGAGGAGACGGAGTCCATGAAATAGGTGTTCCATTTTGTAACAAGCATTTGCAATGCAATAGGTCTCGCAGTTGTGAGAGTTTGAGCTATTGGCATTGTAAATGGCAATGCCTTTTATTTACGTGTTGGTCTTTAAAACATAAATGAAAGGCATTGTCATTTACAATGTCAATAGCTTAAACTCTCGCAAATGCGAGACCTATTGCATTGCAAATGCTTGTTTGTGGTTAGTTACCAGAGAATTTAGCATCTCTGCTCCATCTCGCTCTTCGTCTTGAGTTCCAAAAGAGTGCAGTGGGCACTTTAAAACACTTTCAACAAAATGTTTAGACTGCAATGCAAAGATCTCTCTCAAAACATTTAATATATCTTTCGGCAATAACAAAAAATGCTTTTCCTAAACTACAAACACTTTATGCAAATTTTGTCCATTGTTTGAGGAGTAGTGCTATTTAAACTACCACAAACATACAGACATGCATACCCACACCACGTGTGCATCACTCTTGCACACAGAGTAATCACCTCAGTTAATCCCTTTAACACCCGCTGTCCCACCTATAAACACCCTTTCACAACTTGCACATGTACAGACCACACTCTGCTACTGTATCGTCCTGTCTCCTCCACACACTTGCACTCAATCCCCTTACTTGATCCTCCACATTAAACATGCCAACCCTCGCTCCCAAACCTACAACTATGCAATGTAAGCTCGAGGACGAGGTACACGGCGAAGGCTGCTTCTGTGCAAGTCCCAGGACCTAGTGCGCGTGGCCGAGGAAGAACCAATACTTACGTTAATAGAGGAGGGGGCTCTTCTCAATTGCTCCTGTGTTGGGGAAGCGGCGCCGGCCCACCGCCTGGTTGTGGGCGGGAAGAGGTGGGTCCGCTCCGACTGCCTTGCGGAAGCTTTGCCTGTTGTCCTCCGGTCTCCCGAGACGTGAGGGAGACCGGAGATGCCGTGCACAAGAGGGAACCCCCGCTGGAGAAGGGGGGGGGGGGGGGGGGGGGTGGTGTGTGTGTGTGTATATATATATATATATATATATATATATATATCAGCTCGCTGTTCGAAGAACACACCACACTTTCGGGGATTGCGGTACAGATGCTTTATTGTGCAGCAGCACGCTGATTCGCTCAAGGTACGGGAGGGAACCTCTGATGGTCCAGAGGCCAAAGTTCATCCCTTGTTCAATCCGACGCGTTTCAAAGGTCCTGCCTTCTTCCTCAGGGAAAGATGAACTGTTAGTGGCTGATGCAAGTCTCTTTTCTTGAATAGATGACACGCCCGATATCGGGCAGGGCGAATGCCGCAATGTCTTATGGTACTTGTATGCCATCCCAATAAACAGCATATTGCGTCCCTCGTCTTTGAGCCTCTGCTGCTGTCATAAAACACCTGTTGAGCACCCCCTCGCCAACCATGCGGCATCCCGGTATTGAAGTGAGGAGCGGTCTATACCGTGTTCTCATCAATCTGCATGCTTGCCCTTTCGTGGCTCCTTTCCCGGGTTGTCATCATGGCGGTGCTAAGCGCATGCAGGGTCACTGCTGGGCTCCATTTCCATCAAGGGCGCTCCTGCACTCCTCAGGGCGGGTGCGGTAAAAACGGTGATGGGTCCGTTTCATAGATTGCAGCTCGCTGTTCGAAGAACACACCACACTCTCTATATATAGTGGGACAGGTGGCGGGAGTAACAACTGACAAGCAAGAAAAGAGCAAACTGGTAACTGTGTGTAGCTTAAGGGTTCTCACAAAATCAACTGCATCACTACGACGATCAGTGTAGAATCCTTTGCCCTACCGCAATTGAAAAGTAAGCAACATAAACTAATCCTACAATGGTCTAAAAGTTCCCTCTACACAAAAGAGATATTTTGAATATGGGAACCCCACTGCTCGTCTCGAAATCCCCCATGTTATTCACCATATTAAAAGCATTAAATGCCTATAAACTACCTAAACTGCCAAAATTTAAATTTTACACAAACTGTAAATCCTTCTTAATCTTTAGATTATTTCAACTTCTTCACATCAATACTGCCCTCATCCTTCAACCTCTAAGTGAAACAAGCAGCTTCATTATTTCGGGCAAAATCAATCCTGCAATAGAAAGTAATTAACTAGCAACATAGTAAAACCTCTCAACTCCACCAACTATTACTTGGATCTCCTACTTGCTAGCACCATCTAGATTAACCTCGGCCACTTCGAAAAATGATGGTACTCTCTCTAATCAATAGCTTACTTTCCCATGGCATCTTCCTTGACTTTTCACCTCAGTTTTAGCACAGACACTAAAACCCTAAAATTATTGGGTAACGTGCACTTCGTACTCGACGATGGGGACGCCTGCCTACTTGTTCTCTTTAACTGCTCAACGGCATTTGATAGAAGTGATTGCTGTACTCTAAAACAAATACGGGTGAACTACACGGTTGCCGGGGCGTGGCTACGCAGGCGAACGGAATGGCCGCCTGACTGTAGAGCTCCGCCGGGCGAGAGAGGAACGGGGCCGTTGGCAAGAGATCCGGCGCTGCGCTGGGGTCGACTTATGCCTGCCAATGATCCCTGCCGCCATCTGATGCAGCCTGCCTAGTCTGGAGGGCGGGGGACGGCGAGAACGGGCGGAACATCTGAGGGGTGCTGAGGCCGGCGGTGCCTCGTGGGCCGTTCCTTCGCAGCACCGGAGCGCCTGGTGAGTTTCCCTGATTGCCTCTTCGTTGTCCCCCTCGGCCTAGGGGCCGCTGTTGTGCTCTCCCGGGTCCGCTGCTCGGCCCCGGTGGTGTCCGTTGGTAGAGGCGTGGCCCCTCGGTGCGCGACCGGCACTTGCGGCCTGGTCCGGCCTTGGGAGCCGGGGCCTCGATTTTCGGGGACTGCCCGGAAGGTGCGGCGGCTGGCGGGGAGCGCTGGCGGCGGGCTCCGGGGTTGGGGGGTGATTGGCGAGGGGTGTGGCCGGCGGGCTCCTAGGCGCTCTGCGGACGGCTACACTTTGCTGCATTCGGTGGGGGCCTGTCACCTTTGCCCCCACCGCTACCGTGCACCCCAGACCCGCGCCTGTCCCCCTGCAGGCCCAGGCCTTCCACACTCTCCTGCTCTCCTGCTGATGAGATTGGCCATGTGTATCGGACACCTGTGCAACGTTACGAGGCCGGCGCTGGCTGCATGACCTGCGCGACATCGCCCATCTGTGCTGCTGCTGCCACGAGGACCTGACTACCTGGTCCCCACACTACGCACTCATTGGCTACCTGTCTCGGCGGGACCCTGGACCTGCCGGCTGCTGCCGAGAGACCACCACGGCCGTCTGCTGGCCCTACTTCTTGCGCAGGGCCTCTGACACATTGCTCCAGCCGGATTAATTTCCTGACGACCTGTGTGAGTCTGCCTTGGTGACCCTGAGGCCCCGGCGGCGCGACTTGGCCCTGGGAAACGGCGGGTACCCCTGATTCTCTAGTCCTGTCTTGACCGCCTTGTTGTCGGGGTGCCCTGTCGCTGTGCTCGCCTATCTGGCTGCTGTGGTTGTTATAGGGTCCTGTGCCACTGGTGATTTGCCCGCCATTACTTCCAACATGGTGAAGAAGGATGTTACCCAGAAGAGACTTACCTTCAGTTCGGCGCCCCTCCGTGCGGCATCGGTTTCGCCGGTAACTGAGGCGGACACCGGTGC
The DNA here is from genome assembly GCF_964261635.1 of Lissotriton helveticus. Taxonomy (NCBI): domain Eukaryota; kingdom Metazoa; phylum Chordata; class Amphibia; order Caudata; family Salamandridae; genus Lissotriton; species Lissotriton helveticus. The sequence goes on from NC_136067.1 coordinate 1,386,819,694, forward strand.
CCAGGCGGCGGCAAAGGACACCGCGGGTATGGTCGCTGAGATGATGGGTGAGATGCGTGCTGGATTCAAGGCCTTGGACTCTCGCTTTGATGCCCTTGACAAGAAAATGGCGGACATGGGCGCGACGATCCAACTGCACGATAGGCGCCTGGACCTGGCGGAATCCAGAGTTTCTGACATCGAGGACGGAGCTGCGTCGACGCTGAAAAGGTTGGAACGTGTGGAGAAGATCCTTAAAGACGTCGCAATTAAGAACGAAGATTTAGAGGCGCGCAGTAGGCGCAATAATATCCGAATAATTGGTGTGGCGGAGACGACAGCTACCGGACGCTTTGACACTTTTGTGGAACACCTCCTAATCGAACTTTTTGGCCGAGACACGTTTACAGCTGGCTTCGTAGTGGAGCACGCACACAGGTCACTGGGGCCCCGGCCTAATCCGGGCCTGCCTCCCCGACCCATTATAGCCAGGCTCATGAACTTCAGAGACAGAGACGCGGCGCTGAAGGCCGCCAGGGAGGCGGGCGAAGTTAGGTGGCAAGGTGACATGCTTTCTTTCTACCCGGACTTCACGATCATGGTCCAAGATGCGTGCCGTAAGTACACTGGTGTCAAGGCTGCTTTGCGCAAACTGGGGTTACGTTATGGAATGCTGTACCCTGCCAGGCTCAGAGTTGACGTGGATGGCAGGTTTCGCATTTTTGACTCCCCTGCGGAGGCACAGGAATTTTGCCGATCCTACAAAAACAGAGGGTCGCCTCAAAAATCAGATGATGCACAACGATCTCCGCCACACACTGACTCGCAGGCTAGTGCTGACCTGTTTAATGAAACCGGACAGGGTTGACTCATCTCCACCCCATTTTTTCCTGGACAGGCTGTTTACCTCAGTGTTATGCATCTGACCATGCAGTTCATTATGTTGTTTTTTTCTTTTTTTCTTTAGCAGCGCTTTTCATAATTGCTGAGAATTGAACGTTGCCCCGATTGTGGTTCTCGCATGGCGGAGCGTCGCCTACCCCCATGGCGCGAGCCGTACTGTACTTTTCTCTTACGTTGTCTTTATTTTACAGGTACATTATTGGACTACTGTTATTGTCTGTTGCTTTAGGTTATCTCCGTAAGGGTGGGAATAGCCTCCTAGGGCTTGAGGAGTGGCTGGGTGGTGGGTGGTTGGGATGGGTTTGTTTACGCTTTGGTTCTGTTGTTTGTGCGCACGCACTGTTTTTCTCATTGGATGATGCCTGTGTTGCGGGAGGGGGCGGCGGTTCTGCACACTCATGTTTTATCATGTTTCCATCGCGTTTGAATGGCTAAGGTAGGACAGCGGTCTGGTCCTTCCAGACTTACTTCCATGTCCTGGAATGTCCGGGGTTTAAATGACACGAGGAAAAGACGGCAAGTTCTAAACTACGCAGCGAGACATGGGGTGGATGTCTTATTCCTACAGGAGACACACCTAGTGGACGCTGACTCTTCCTCCTTTGCAAAAAGCTGGGGTACGCACAGGTTTTTTTCTAGCTATAGCAGATATGCCAGGGGGGTGGCGATCTTAATACATAGACGCGTCCCTTTTGTGCTCTCGGACAGTGTCTCTGATGTAGATGGCAGGTATGTTGTAGTTACGGGGGTGCTTCTGGGCTTCAAGGTCACCTTTGTTGGAATATATGGCCCCAATTCGGACTCCCCTGCTTTCTTCCAGGGTCTCCAGGATGTTCTGCTGCGTTTAGACACTGATATGATGATAATGGGAGGTGACTTTAACCTGCTGCTGAACCCTACCAGAGACAGTACCTCCTCTTCCCCGGATTGCAAGCCCCGTTCCCGCGCTGTACTAGCGGATATGTGCGCCCACTACCCACTGATTGACATTGAGGCCCGTTTGCACTCCAATACGCCCACCTACACCCACCACTCGGGGTATCACAACACTAGTACCAGAATAGACTACTGGCTCCTTTCCCCAGGGGTGGCCGGTTGGGTGAGAGACCACTTGACGCTCCCACGCACGCTGTCCGATCACTCTCCCATAGTGCTGACCCTACTGATCCCCAGGTTGGGAGGGTATGAGAGGCAATGGCGCTTTCCTGGCAAGGCGTTATCTGATCCGGTCTTCAAAGAAGACATTCGTACTGCCATAGAGGAGTATTTTGAGTTCAACGAGGGCTCGGTGGACACGTGGGCTACACTGTGGGAGGGATTCAAGGCCACTATTAGAGGGGTTTGCATTAACAAACATGTAGGGGCTTTGCGCGACATCCGTGCCTCCCTGACCCGTATTGAGACGGAGCTTACCGCACTGGACGCGGACACGCTCACTAACGCAGACGGTGGGGTGGAGGCGAGACGACTAGGACTCCTGCAAGAGTTCAGAGACACTGCAGACAGGGAACTGACATATCTCTGCACACAACACTCAGCTAGGCAATATGGTGAAGGTGATAGGCCTGGCAAGCTCTTGGCCCACTTGCTCCGTCCCCCCCGCCAGGCTTCATACATCTCTGACATGGTGGATGATCTGGGTGTTCGTCATCAGACCACCCCTGCCATTTGTGATGCCTTCCTATCCTACTACAAGGGATTGTACACCTCGAGCCACGGCTGACTGTCGCGACCCTGGCCCCTATATTAACGAAATCTCTATGGTGTTCCTAGAGAAAGATATGCAGGAATTTCTGGCGATGCCTATCGAACCGGACTGCGTTGTGGAAGCCATTGATGCTTTAAAGGGCTCCTCGGCGCCGGGTCTGGATGGCTTTTCGGCCGACTTTTATAAAGAGTACAAGGAAGAACTGGTACCTCGCCTGATCGAAGTGTATGCGACGGCGCTTGAGTCAGGGATTCTGCCACCCACGTTGCGGGAGGCAGTTATCATTTTACTTCCCAAACCGGGTCGGGACCCCACTAGGTGCGGATCCTACAGGCCCCTTTCCCTACTGAATCTTGACTATAAGATTTTGGCGAAAGTCCTTGCCACTCGACTGTCTTTACTTATGGAATCTATCATTTCGCCAGCCCAGTCCGGATTCGTCCCCCATAGATCTACCTCCTTTAATCTGCGGACGCTGTTTTCTGTTCTTCACAGGATCGACCCGGATACACCGGCAGCTGCGGTGTTTTTGGACGCCGAGAAGGCATTTGGCTCCTTAGAATGGTCGTTTTTTTTGTCCGTCATGCACCGGATGGGCATGCCGTCCTTGTTTGTCTCCACGGTCGAGCTGCTTTATACTGCCCCCAGAGCAAGACTGCGACTTAATGGCACGCTTTCTTATAGCTTCCCTCTCTCCCGGGGAACCAGACAGGGATGCCCCCTGTCCCCCCTATTGTATATTCTGGCCATGGACCCGTTGGTACGGCACTTTCAGGAGCGCCACTTGCACCGCGGGCTCCAGTTCCGGACGGGTCCGTTACTCGTCTCCCTCTACGCAGATGATACCATTCTCTATGTTAGGTCTCCGGAGACCAACCTGTCGCCCTTGCTGCTTGAGGTGGAACGCTTTGGGAAGTACTCCGGTCTTCGTATTAATTGGCACAAATCTGACATCTTTCCGCTCACCCCCTCCACTGCCCGCTGGGACTGCCCGTTCCCGCTTGAGTGGAATACTGACTCGGTGAAGTATCTGGGTATCCACATACATCTGGACACGGTATCCATGATTCGTCTCAATTATGGACAGGCGTTAGACTTTCTAGAGGATAATCTCGCGCGTTGGATTCGCCTCCCTCTCTCGATGGCCGGCCGTATCGCCATAATTAAAATGATTATACTTCCCCGTTTTTTGTACTTATTTAACAACATACCGATCCCGCTCACTCAGGTCTTTTTCACCCAACTACGCTCTCTGTTGTTGCGTTTAGTGTGGGGGGATAAGAATCCTCGAGTTTCTTGGCGCATCCTGACACTGCCTTATGAACGGGGTGGCTTTGGAGTGCCCGACTTTTATATTTATTACCTAGTCGCGCAATGCGCCTATGCACACCCTTGGTTCCATCCAGACGCTCGGATCCCATATTTGAGACCTGAGGCGGACTTGGTACTACCACTTACCCTCAACTCGATATTGCCCAAAGGCATACCCAGAGACCCACTTGACATACAAACTGTGTCCACTACATCGTGGGCCTGGATGCAGTTGCGTAGACTGCTCCAGTTGGACGTGCGGTACTCCCCGGCGCTTCCATTGCCGAGCCCACACTGGCTCCCCATCACCGCGGAGGCAGTGGTCTGCAGAACGTTGTCCAAATACCAGCTCGCCACAATAGGGGATCTGTTCCCGGACGGCCATGTTTTTTCGGTGTCCGAGGATCCGCGATTTGCGGACCGGACGTTTATGGACTCCTTTGTCCTGACTAGGGTGAGGTCCATGCTTAGAGCACAGTTTCCCTCGTTCCCACTGCCGCCAGATGACATGGCAGCACTGACTTTTCTACTCCAGTCACAAACAGGAGCCCACATGGTCTCCAGGTTGTATGGACTCTGTGTGGCGGCACTTCCTGCTTCGGATGCGAAAGTTCGTGCGGCATGGGAACTTGATCTGGGTGGCCCCATCACGGACGCCCAATGGGATGCCTGTTGCCGCTCCACTAAAGAGGTATCTGTCAACAGTAGGCATAAGCTAATACATTTAAAATTTTTGAGGCGACTATACTTCACACCGGCGCTGGCCCACAGAATTGACCCGACCAGACCTCATCACTGCCCTAAATGCAAAGCTCCGCATGCCGATTTTGCACATCTCACATGGACCTGTCCGAAACTACACACCTACTGGCTACAGGTGCACCACATCTTGGGCGACATTTTGGAATGTGAATTGCAACACAAGCCGGAAATTGCACTGCTTGGCTATGTCGCTGAGTTCCCCCGGGCCACGCGTAAGCTTGCTGCCATAGGTTTCTTGCTGGCGAAGAGGGAAAATGCTTTACTTTGGGGGTCCAGACGAATCCCTGATTCCAAGTCTTGGATGCGCAGCCTTGCCCAATGCAATACCAATAGTGTAGAATACTCCACGCAGATCCCAACGGCTTCACGCCCTATCGACATCTGGGGCCCATATCGACAGTATCTTAGCAAGATTACACGGGATGCACACTCCCTAGCTGCTAGCTCTATTGTCCCAGAAGGGGTGGGCTAGGTGGTTTTGGTTACCCTAGCGTGCGCTACCTATTGCGTTCCACAGTGCTTGGCGTGTACACACTCTCGGAAAAGGGTATGCGTGCACAGCTGGTTTTGGATTGTATGCTGGTAGGGGCCGAGATGTTTCCCTCCTCTGTTTCCTTGCATCCCTTGCCCCGGCTGAAATAGTTGCTTCACCCTAATCTTACATTTGTCGTTTTACCCACCCTCGTCTGCCTACGCCTATACTAATGCCATCTTCCTTGTCAATTGATGTGTTGCTTGCCGCTCTCTCTATCACGAAGGCTCATTCATTTTCGTTCTGTTTGAAAAAGGTTATATCTCTTTGTGTCATCATTCCGCGCATGCAATTTTCCCTCAGATATGGAAAAAGTGAAAATGAGACTTTAGAATGTGTTACACTGCTTGTAAATGTCATTGGTCTAGTCCTCCATTTGCTTCCTTTGTATAATGACCGCTAACGTTTTCCTTGTAAACAGTTTACTGTGTAATTGTATGCCTACACGGACCAATCGGATGCTAATAAAGAGATTAAAAAAAAACAAAAAAAAAAACTACACGGTTGCCTGCAGCAAAGTTTCATGTTGGCTCACCCACTTTCCGAGCATTCACTTTCTTAAGCCATGGCAGATATCATGTGACAAAACAAATAGTTTCTTACCTGTCAGTGTAGTTTTGCAGCTTGAAGATCTTTCTGGATTCACTATGCTGTGCATATTCCGCAATCTGGTGGTTGGGTCCGGAATCGTAGTCTTTTTTCTCTTTTTCTTTTGTAGCCCAGGTGGGCGTCGACATCCCACCATTTGGTGTACCTTCGGTGACGTCGGCGTGCTTCCGGCGGAAGCTACCACCCTTGGGCGCCATCTTCGGATTCTTTTTTCTGTCTCTTTTTCTTGTCTTTGTAGTGAATCCATGGATATGTCTGTTAGTCGTTTTTTCAACGTTATTCTTTCCACGTATCGTTCCAACTTGCTTTCTTTTCTATGTGTTTCCACCCTCTTCTCCAGACTCATCTTTCTGGCGGAGGCGGGTGGGTTCGCTAGTGAATCCAGAAAGATCTTCAAGCTGCAAAACTACACCGACAGGTAAGAAACTATTCGTTTTGCAGCGTGAATCTTTCTGGATTCACTATGCTGTGCATAGATTTTGTAGCGGTTTTCGTTACTTTTGTGGCGGTTGGGTGGAAGATGAGCGTTGATTGTTAAAAATATGTTGAAGCTCTTTTTGTCCTACTTGTGCTTCTTTGTTCATCTGTACATCCACGCAGTAGTGCTTAGTGGACGTGTGCACTGAAGCCCATGTTGCCGCCAGGCATATGTCCTGAATTGGTGTGTTGGCCAGAAAGGCAATTGTTGCTCCTTTCTTCCTGGTGGAGTGGGCCTGTGCCCCTCCTGTTAGCTCCTGGCCAGCTTGTTTGTGGCAGAACTGAATTGTCTGTGCAATCCATCGAGCTATGGTGTTTTTAGTCACTGGCTTGCCCATGTAACTGTTTGCGAAGGACACGAAGAACTGTTTTGTCTTCCTGTGTTCCTTCGTTCTTTCAATGTAGTGCATCACAGCCCTTCTTGCGTCTAGGGTGTGGAGTGACCTCTCGGCGCTTGTAGTGGGGTTTTGGAAGAAGCTAGGGATCTGAATACTCTGATTCATGTGGAACCTTGACACCACCTTTGGCATGAAGTGTGGGTCAGTTCTCATCACGACCCTGTCACTGTGTATCTGGATGTAGGGTTCCTGCAGTGTGAGTGCCTGCAGTTCGCTCACCCTTCGTAGTGAGGTGATTGCCATCAGAAAGGCCGTCTTCATTGTTAACATTTGCAGTGATGCTTTGTGGATGGTTTCGAAAGGTGCTTTCATGAGCTCCGTCAGTACCACATTTAAGTTCCAGGCCGGTGGCGGCATTCTCTTTGGCGGCGCTATTCTTTTAGCTCCTTCCAGGAATCTTTTCACGACCTGGGATGTGAAGAAGCTTTTCCCTGTTTCTCCTCTTGTGTATGCCACAATCGCTGCCAGGTGCACTCTCAGCGAGGATGAGCTTAGCTTAGCCTTAATTAGGTGCGTGAGGTACCTTAGCACCGTGGATTCCTTGGTCAGTCTCCTTTGGAGCTGTTTCTTGCAACACCATTGAGTGAATCTTTTCCATTTTTCCCCATAGCACTTGCGTGTGCTGGGCCTTCTTGCCTCTCGCAGTACCCGCAGGGTGCTCCGTGGTAGTTTTAGGTGTGCGAATTCTAAGTCCTCAGGAGCCAGGCTGAGAGGTTGAGGCTCTCTGGCTCTGGGTGTAGAATTGCTCCGTTTTCCATGGAGAGTAGGTCTCTTCTTTTTGAGAACTTGTGCGGGGGCCCCTGCGCCATCTCCATTATCTGAGAATACCACGTCTGTCTGGCCCATTGTGGTGCCACAAGGATGAGCGTCATGTTGCTCTTCATGCATTTGTTGAGAACCCTGGGGATCAGTGGTATCGGGGGAAATACGTAGGCAAATGTTTTTGACCAGCTTATCCATAGGGCATTCCCCTGGGACAGTGCCTCTGGTTGCCTGGATGCAAAGTATTGGCATTTTGCATTCCGGTGTGTTGCAAATAGGTCTATTGTTGGGGTGCCCCATTTCCTGAATAGCCTCTCTGTTTCCTGACTGTTGAGTTCCCACTCGTGGGACGCTGAAGTCTGCCTGCTGAGCCAATCCGCTTCTACATTGTCCTTCCCTGGCAGGTGTATGGCTAGCAGGTCTATTTTTAGTGGTATGGCCCATTTCCAGATCTCCTGTGCCAAGTTTGACAGCGGGAACGATTGAGTTCCCCCCTGTTTGTTTATGTAAAACATCGTTGTGGTGTTGTCCGTTTGTATTAGCACCTTCTGGTTGTATAGGCCTTGAGGGCTAGCAACACAGTTCTCAGTTCCAGGTAGTTGATGTGCCTGACTGCATCTGTAGGGCTCCACAGACCCCTCACTCTGAGCCTGTTCATGTGTGCGCCCCACCCCTTCTGGGATGCGTCTGTGGTGATGGTCACTGTTGGGTCCGGTGGTGTTAGAGGTTTCCCTTCTGTTATTCTCTCCTTGGTCCACCACCTTATCTCTTCCTGCACCCTGTGCGTTACAACCACTAGATCCTCCCAACTTCCTGTAGCTTGTGACCATTGTTGTTGCAGCCACTCTTGGAGTGGTCTCATTTGTAGGCATACATTGGGGACCAGGTGAATGCATGATGCCATCATCCCCAAGATCTTGCTCACAGTCCTCACTGTCAGAGCTCGCCCCTTCTGGTAGAGACGTTTCTCCCTCAGTAGGCTGAGCGTTCTCTTTTCGCTCGGTAAGACTCTGCATTGGATGGTGTCGATCTGGGTTCCCAGGAAGATCTTCACTTGCTCTGGTTCCATCGAGCTTTTGCCCCAGTGTATGGAGAAACCCAGGTTTGCTAGCGTTCTTGTCACCTGTTCTGCATGCTCCTTGCATGTCCTGTAACAGTTTGCCTTCACCAGCCAGTCGTCGAGGTAGGGGTACACGTGTATCCCCTTTCTCCTTAGGTGTGCGGCCACTGCCGTGAGGCATTTGGTGAACACCCTTGGTGCGGACTTTAGGCCGAAAGCCAGGGTCGTGAATTGGTAGTGATCCTTGTTTACTGTGAACTTTAGCATGTGCTTGTGCTGCCTGTTCATGAGGATGTGCAGGTACGCATCTTTGAGGTCTATGGTGGACAAGAAGTCCCCTGCTTTTATTTGTGGGATGACCTCTTGTAGGGACGTCATTTTGAATTTTTGGGTTTTGACGTATTTGTTCAGGAACCGTAGGTCCAGGATGGGTCTTAGACTTTCGTCCACCTTTGGCACAAGGAAGTAGTTGGAGTACACTCCCATGTTCCGTTCTTTGAAAGGAACTCGTTCGATGGCCGCTTTGAGGAGGAGTTCTTGGGCTTCCTCTTGCAGTAGTTGCAGCTCTGTTCCTGAGTGCTGTCTTTTCTTTGGTTTTCTGTTTGGTGGCCTCTTTTCCAACTCTATGCAGTACCCGAACTGCATAATATTGAGTATCCACTTGTCTGTTATTTTTCTCCACTCCTGGAGAAAAAAATCTCAATCTTCCTCCTACCGGCGTTGCATGTTCCTTTGTGTCTTGTCCGTGTAGCCCTCTCCTCTTTTTTTTCCGTGCTCCTCCCCCGGAGGGTGTGGGTGGTGGAGCACCCTCTTTCGTGCGAAGTCACTTAGAGGGGGGCTGTTCATCGCCTCTCCTTCTCTGGCCCCGTCCATTTCCTCTTGACCGAAAGGACTGGCCCCTGCCTTGGTAGTTCCAGCTTTGCCTCTGCTGGCCCTGGTGGCCTTGGCTGTCACTCTGTTGCCCCTGGTGGAAACTTTGGTGAGAATCTCCTCGCTGGCTTCCACCTCTGCCGTTCGGCCTCCGTGTAGGAGTGCCCCTTCTCATCCCTCTGAACTGCAGGGCTCCCATGGACCTTGCCGTCTCGTTGTCCTTCTTCAGTTGGGTGAGCTTATCATCAACTGGGGCTCCGAACAGTGTTTCACCGTTGAAGGGTGTGTTCAGGATGTTATTCTGGACCTCAGCCTTGAATCCTGAGATCCTGAGCCAGGCTTGCCTTCTTTCTGTGATGCCTATAGCCATCAGTCTGCTGGATCTTTCTGCCCCATCCAAGGCTGTCTTCAGGCATGAATTGGCGATGCTCTACCCTTCTTCCACTAGGTGTGCTGCCCTCTCACGGTATTGTTCCGGGAGGTGCTTGAGCAACTGTCTCATCTCATCCCAGTGCTGGCATTGATGCCTATTCAGGAGGGCGTTGGAATTCGCCATCCGCCAGTGCGTTGCGGCGTTCCTCTCAATCTTTCTGCCAGCTAGATCCATCCTCCTGCTTTCTTTGTCAGGTGGCGGTCCAGACGTTGTTGGGACGTTTGCCCTTTTCCTGGCCGTTGCAGCGATGATAGAATCTGCTGTGACGGATCCCTTGATGTAAGCTGGGTCTTGGGAGGAGAATGTGTACTTCTTCTCAGTCCTCGGCGTTACAGAACTGCATGTAGCCGGGTCCTTGAAGGCCTCCTTCACCTGGTCTGTGATACTCTTGAGCATGGGCAGGAACTGGCTTCTTGTCTGTATGGGGAGCAATGTCTCGAGCAGGAAGTCTGCTTTTGGCTTCTCCTCTTCCAGCTTAATTCCATAAGCTGTTGCCGCCTTTCTTACCACCTCATTGTATGCCCCAATGTCATCCGGTGGCAATGGCCTCGAGGGGTATGTTTCCACCGCCTCCTCTGGGTTTTCGGCCTCGATGTCCTGCCATTCCTGGTCTTGGGCCGTCGAGGAACCTGAGCCGTAGCTTGACTGCTGTTCCCCGTAATCCCCCTCTGTGTAGTAGAGGTCTTCCTCCTCTTCGTGCTCCGAAGGTTCCGGAGTTTTCGGCAGCTCTTCGACGTCGAACTCCTCGAACTCCTGTACCTCAGCGACGGTCGGTGGTGCCGGCTTCGAGGGGATCTTGTAACTTTTCATCTTTTCATCGAAGTCCTTCTTTCTCTGAAGGATGTTCTCCATTTCGGCCTCGAGCCTTCTTTTCTTTCTCTGCATTCCTGCGGCCTGCTCGCCGTCGAGCGTTTCGGCCGCTCTTTTCGGCGTCGTCGAAGCTTTCTTCGGCTCTTTTTCTTTCGAAGTCGAAGGCCCTTTTTCGGGGGCTTGCTTCGATGACCTTTGCTTTTCGCTGGTCTTCTGCCTCCGGGAGTCCTTCTCGGAGGATTCGCTGGGCTCTTTTTCGGAGGATGCAGCTTCGGTCGTCGATTTGCTCGGCGCCGGTGCTCCTTTCGAGGCTCTGTGCTCTGACTTTCGAGAGTCTGCCTCAGGTTTTCGAGGCCCTGTGGGAGTTTTCGGGGTCGTAGACTCTCCTACCTTATCAGGTGTTTCTTATCGGTCTCAGCGACCGTGAAGTCATCTGGTCCTTCGGCGATGTTGTCCTCATCGTCGGTGGAGAGGTCAAGTTCGTAAAGCGTCGGCGCTTGGCCCTTGTCCTGCATCGTGTGGTGAGCCGTCCTCTGTCTTTCTCGAATTCGGAGTGTCTTCGGCTTGAAGACTGAGCAGGCGTTGCAGTCCCTGCTCTCGTGGTCTATTGGCAGGCAGAGGTTGCAGACTGGGTGCTGGTCCTTCTGTGCGAACTTGTGGTGGCAGTTCTTGCAGAATTTAAAGGGCGTCTTGTACATCCCTGCGCTCAGGGGGGCCCCTGTGTGCGCATTCCTCCGAGGACATCGAAGATTTCGAAGTTCTCTCCTTTCTTCGTCGTCTCAGTCCTAAAGGTCCTCTTCTCTCGATGTTCTCAGTTCTTTACCGTTGAATATTTGCTGTATTTTCTCCTTTTCTCCTCCAAAACTTCTGGAGCTTCACGCGACAATCCAGACCCAACGGCGGAAAAAAGAATCTGAAGATGGCGCCCAAGGGTGGTAGCTTCCGCCGGAAGCACGCCGACGTCACCGAAGGTACACCAAATGGTGGGACGTCGACGCCCACCTAGGCTACAAAAAAAAAAAAAAAAGAAAAAAGACTACGATTCCGGACCCAACCACCAGATTGCAGAATATGCACAGCATAGTGAATCCAGAAAGATTCACGCTGCAAAACTCACTACACCTTGTGCTGCCAAAATCTTTGAAGAGCATTTGTTTCCACCAACTTCGCCAGTCTAGTCTAAACATGAAAGAGGATGGTTAGCTGGGGCATAACTCGAGAAGCGGCTGAGTTTACTGCTAAGAGAAAATTAATTAAATGAAGGATAATATGGCAGCATTCCAAAGAGACAAGGACCACATCTCCATGGGGGTCTCCGAGCTGGAATTTAAGTTTCAGGGTTAAAAGATGTCTTTTGAAGATTGCAATTCAAGCCATTTCACAAGTCAATTAGAAATTGATAGGGCTCCCTACTTTCCTTCCAGCCCAAAATAGTTCAACTTCCAGGCAAACTATATTCAAGGTCCTCGGAAGGGCAGTAAGAAAGAGATGCCATCAAACAACACTAATTTCCCAGCATTTCCAAAAAGAGAAATGTAGGTTAATCAAAGCTTTCAAGCTAGGAAATCTTGCCACAAAAGCATTAGGATACAAATGCAGTTCCTACCATTGATGGCATTGCTGGGTTGGCTACAGAGGATCCCCTATGCTAATGTTAAATTTACCTTCCTTGCACAGTTAGCCAAACGCTTGGTAGCAAAGCAATGAGGACATAGCCACACTAGACAATAAAATAATTACTATTATAGATTACATAGTGTATTGATCAACTTGAACTTTACAGTAAACTGAGTCCGGAACCACCACACCCTGGAGATATATGGGCCCAGTACCACTACTATCTGATGCAGGTTGCTGAGCCAGACGAGCACTGAAGTGTTGTTTAGAGACCCTTGTATCGGTGACCAGCGGTGTGAAATTTATGTGCATTTTATAATATGGAGTTAGGCGGCTTGATATGGAATGTGCTAAATTATGGGGTCAGGTTTGTGATGGGTCTGTATTGTTTTATTGCTATAATTTCTCTTTCAATTTCGAAAACGAATAACACCAATTTGAAAAAAAATTGAACTGTAGTTCCTACAACCCCATTACAATTTGAATCTAGCTCTATGAAGAGTCCCAAGCATTTTACAGCCTTTGTGAACAATTATCATCCTACGCCAATAAACCTAACTTGCACACCACATATCCTTTTGTGAAAATGTTATTTATTCTCGTTCTACACAAAGGAGTGTCAGGGTTTTAGCGGCTGGTGTATGCAAATGCACTCCCACTTTCTCTAATCAAGTTGAAATGTGGCATAAATAAGTCATTGACGTTGTGCTGCGGTGCGGTTTTCCACAATAATGTATTTATTCCATCGCCATACACGTAATAAGTCTCATACAGTCGCTACGTTTTCACAGTAAGATGGGCAGAGTTGGTCTTAAGTCTCACTGCTCACCCTTTTAAATAATTTTCTTCTTTCCTCGGCAGACATTGATTCCATAATCACAGAAAAGAATGCAATGTGACATTGAGTGCCACATGCACAAAAGCATTTTTGCATAATCGGGTTGTTCCAACCACAAAAATGCATTTATATATGTACAGAGCACAAACTGTGATTTGGTAACAGGTTACCAAATTGCAGTACATGTTTAGCGATTCGGTACTTAGAAGGGTCATGTTTAGGGCGCACCTTCCAGATACCGAATTTCAGTGCTCTATATGAATTTTTTGCCACTGAATTACAGTCGCAAAATGTTCAGTTTTTACTAACAGCTCAGGGACCAGTGCTTACTCTTAAAAATTAAATGTATGTTTCATTTTATTTATAGAAACGCATCACATATTCAATTAAGAAAATTGGTCTGCATAAAAAAAATTTGCTTTATTAAAATGCTTATTAAAAAGCCATCACAGACATACATGGTGGTCTGCTGACCCCAGCAGGTCACTATCTCTGTGAGGGCTGCAATTTTTAATGGGTTGCAAACTGCACCTCCTCGTTAATGTTCATGAGGTAGGTCAATCTGTGACCCAGTAGGAATAGCTAAATGAAACCCAATTAGTTTTATAAATTAGAAATATTGATTTCTTAAATGCAATTCACAGAAAATAGCAATTAGGTAATTGCTACACCTAAAATCTGTACATATGGTCCTTAAACTCTAAAAATGGGCAAAGCTCCAGGACCCAGTGTAGGCTTGGTATTTCTTTCCAACACTTCGCAGAGGGTTTCATTACAGTCTCATTCTAAGATACCCAGCTACTGTAAAGGCTGCACCTTCAAAGTGTAGGAAAAGCACAATGAAGATTGAGAAATTAGTCACAAAAGTGTTAGCCACCCAGCTGGCCTTGCTCATCTATTCAATTTAGTTTCAAGTCAAGTAAATTTTCTCAAAGCGGTCTATTATCTCGTAAATGTCAAGATCTGGAAGGAGAAGGCTCATTCATAACAAGCATTTGCAATGCAATTGGTCTCGCATTTGAGAGAGAGGTGTTGGTGTTGTAAATGACAATGTATTTTATCTATGTGTTTTTGTTAGGTGCGGAGTGGATGTATGTGGTGTGGAGTGGAATTATTTGGGTTCTATTGGAATTGTTAGTTGTGGAATTGTGCAGGGTGGAACTGTGTGGTGTGGAGTGCATTTGTGTTTTTGCCTAGTTATTAAAATGGATGTGAATGGATCACAACACTTCCTGAGGGTATGGCTGACACACTTCATCTAATGCCACAAAGAAAAGATAGTCAGGGACAAAGGAAGTGGGTACGACAGAAACAAGTTAATTTTGAGCAGCAGTAAGATCAATGTTCTTACTACAAAAAACATTTTTTTACTATAAACATGACAAAATTGGGCAGAAAATACGACGCCGTGATAACCTTTTCCCCAGGCATCGATCATGTTGTGCAAATCACATAGTCAAAGTGGGCTCTTAAAATCAATATTATCTCTACTTTGGGGAAAAGTTAATATTTACAAAAGAACCATCATGACTCTTTGATGACAGGTGCAAGTCTAAAATGCAAAGATAAATGTCACTAGACCAAAAGAAAACAGAACAAGAAGTTACATTATTACATTTACAAGTAGTGGGAGAAATTAGCGAACACGTTTAGCTTCAATAATATTACAACTAATATCAACAGAAATGTGGAAAAGGCATAAAGGCGTACACTGACCAACATCTTGTTCAAAGAGGTATGTATTTATCTCGAAATCATAGTTTCAGATTTATAGCTGCTAAAGCTTTTTGTTTTTTAATACGTATCACTACAGCTCAATGGAATTTTCCTTACACTGGCTTGCCCACAACTCAAATGTACAGCAAAGCGCCATATCCATTCACTGATTTTCGCTGTGCATGTTTGAGAAACGTGCAGTAACATGAGCAAAATTATGTATTTGACATCCACTGCTGAAAAAATCAGCAGTCTAAAGTCCTTGAAAACTGAAAAGGACAATCCAATTTCAAAAGCGGGCAACGTGAATGACAACATGCACACACCTATATCCATAGTGTAGGGACACTCTGCTTCTCTCTCAAGGTCTTAAACTTGGACGCACTCTGATTAGCGTGATGGCTTTTTCTCCACAGGGCGCCTTTCATAGGTAGAAGAATGGGTGTGCTGCTGATCAGCCATTGATGAAAAAGGGAAAGTGTGCAACAGCCCTCTTTGCAGCCCACTGAAGAATGTTTCTGTACCGAGGCGGCAAACACAGGAATGCGGCTTTGAGGTTACTCTTAAGAATCAAATGCACTGCAATGCACCTGATTAAAATGCGTTAAAAAAATATCCGATTGACCACAGATTCCATATAACTGCCCATGCATTTACACCGTAATACTTAACTGTGACTGAAACTGAAAACTAATGATGAACAGCTACTGTGTTGGAACAGAAAAGTGTTTACCGACACTTTTTCGCTTCTAGAAAAGCACAGACAAACAGCTTAACAGGAAATCTGTTCCTGGATATTTCTGCCGCCCACTTTTGCTTCCGTTTCACATCATCTCTGAGAAAAGAATTGATACAGATGGCGAACGTTCAGATTATTTAAAACACATAGAGGACAGTGAGTGTTTTCATATACTCCTCCGTTGTTTGTTAAAAGCGATGCGAGTGCCGAATAATAACGCATATATAAATAAAAAATAATTACTAGCCTTCGAGTTGCGTTTGATTTTAA
The DNA here is from genome assembly GCF_964261635.1 of Lissotriton helveticus. Taxonomy (NCBI): domain Eukaryota; kingdom Metazoa; phylum Chordata; class Amphibia; order Caudata; family Salamandridae; genus Lissotriton; species Lissotriton helveticus. The sequence continues at coordinate 1,386,835,488 of NC_136067.1, forward strand.
AGAGAAAGTCGCATTTCAAATTTAAAAACGAAGCAGTATTAAATGGGTAAAATATCTAGAGGAGACCTAAAGAGCTGAGAAAACAAACAAACAAATCCCCCCGGCCCTCACTTACCTACCTCCGGCCACAGAAACGCTGGAACACGCACACCGCAAGTCGGCCTGGAGCGCGCCTCGGAAGAGATGCGGGAGGACAAGAGCGTGACGCGCGTGAACGTGCACGTTGACGTTCCCGCGCGTTCACGGACCTGAGTCGGCTGGTGCCCAGGTTTGGAGCTGCTCGTTCACAGCTCTGACTCCCTTGGCAGGGAGGAAGGCGGCTATAAGTCTCGTTGGCGGCAGCGCTTCGCGCTGCAACGCCAGCGAGACCTAAAAAGTGGATGACCACTTCTAGAAGCAACACTGTCTAGCCAGTCTATACCAAAATTTACAGTTGATGTCTCCTTGGATAACAGTGTCAAAGTGCACCACAAAAATACTACAAAAGCAAACAAATCTTTTGGGTGCAAATACAGATGGAAGAACCAGCTCTTTCATCAAAATCTTTAGGAATGTAAGGGTAAGATGGGAATTCTAGCGGAGGACCTTTGCTAATATTCAGAAGGGATCATCTTGTCGAGCTTGTAAGAGCTGAGCTGCTATTTAAGTATCTAAGATTGCAGGGCAGAATCAGTCTGCTTAAGTTAAAAACTGGACTCAAGAAGGACTGTTAGAATGAGCAAATGATTATTGTAAGCAAAATCATAAAGAGCTGGAGCAGAGCATAATCCTGCAGTTAAGAACCTTACAGCTCAGAAGAGCAAACTGGAAACAGTTTGAGAAAATTAGCTACAGCCTGCTATGTGCTTCTATTACCAGCACATGAACAGCATGAAGCACCCCTCAAGGTCTGACTGAAAGGGTTTCATTGGCTCCCAGTGGATGGCAGTTCAACAGTCTAAGTACTCGCGTGCAGAAATATGGATTGGTGTACGGTGGCAGAGAGGGTTACCTTTGAAGAAGGGGAATGCCTGTAAACGTTTGGGAATTACTGTATGACAACATATATAGTAAAGCATAAGACATTGTTACAAGGATGCATAGATGACACAAGAAAAAGGGTTCGGCCATGTAAGGGATCACAGCACAAGTGAAATAAACAAGATCAAAAAAGCCTGATAAATGTGAATAGGTTAAATAATGGCAGTAGATAAAATGGTGGAGTTATTATTTACAAAACGTTATCCGGTGGTGTAACTTAATTGTGTAAGAGTTCAGTGCCATTAGCAGCCATGTTATTTTGGAAAAGGTCATTTTCTATATAGAATGTCGACTCACTGAAAAGGTACATGAACGTCCAAAGGAGCACTAAGATGCATCTAAGGAAGGAGGACCAGGACCGCTCTTAGCTACCCTAGTGCCCTGATGAGAACTGCGAACAGGGCAGACAGTGGAAAAGCAGTCTGTTGCTCCTGCCTTTCGTGCCTACACAAAATGTGGGACAAGGACGATCAGGACACTGGATAGCTTTTGTTGTGTCCCACATCCACAAATGGCAAGCCAGAAGATACACATAGCTCTAGCATTTTATAGGCAAGGTGGGGGGGGGGGGGGGGGGGGGGGGGCAGGCAACCTTTCCGGCCCTTAGAAAATGCCAGAAAGGCATAGGACATTGCCCCAATGTAAAATAGCCAATAGACAATGCTGGGGAAAATTAACTTATGCCCTTGCCTTTTGCAAAGTGTAGCAATATTTGTACTCTTACTTGTGCCCCAGCTCATGGTTAAATTGAAATGTACTTCTTCAATTTTGTTTTTAGCCTGTCAGACAGACTGAGGAGAGTTCAGCATAAGTGGAGACACCAATGGCCCAACTACATCTTCATAATAAAGCATGGACTCTTCTACTCTGCTGTTTGTATTCTTTAATGGCATGGATGTTCACAGTCAGCAGTAGATCCCATCCTCTCCACACACCCCGCCCCCCACACTTACTTTTTTTTTTTTTAAACAAGTCTGGCGTTTCATTCTCTCAAGACTACCAACATGCACTTGACGGTTAAACAAAGCTTTTTTTATTGTTTTCCATGCTTTGGCTCTGAAAATGTCTGGTCAAATGCGAGATAAACAAACAGGCCTGCCCTTTTAAAAACTATAGAGAGATTTCATCACTTTGGGAAATTTAGCAAATGAGACTACTTTTCAGCCCTTGTCAAAATTTCTCGATGTTCAAGAATATGCAGCAGATATGCAAACAACCCTCAATATGGGAAAAGTCCCCAACCTTTTCCTTTAAAAAGGCAGGAAACTATAGCAAGCAAACAAAACTTGGTACCGAAAGCCTATTTAAAGCAGTTTATCTGTATTTAGCTACTTTGATGTTTTTGAGATCTAAGTATGTTACGAGGATTTTCAGGTTCAATTTGTAAAACAGTTTTTTGGGATCCAGTCCAAACTTTATTTCCCCTCTCCTTATCAACTGCACCAAACTTCACCAAAAATGACAGGACAAAAGTGAGAAAGTGAAGAGTCTTCTAATCCCAACTAGTCTTGGGGGAGGAGATGGGATCATAAAAAGGGACATCCGGTCCCCCCCCCAAAAAAAGACCTTCAAGTGCACTGATTTGAGGAATCTGTGCATCCAGAAGCAGGGGCCCACAGATCATGAGGCACAGCACTAGTTCCCCAAATCTGAGTAAACTATGCGTGTATGATCTTGGATCAGCTGGAAAAAGCAAGTAATGCTAAAGTGTCAACTGAAGTAATAAAGACTGGATACCCTGTGCCCACAGCCTTTTGTGCACAGCCATAGGCCACGCAGAACTGGCTCTGGCTATACAAATTCTGAGTGCAAGTAGTGGAATAACTCAAAATGGCAGGGCCACCCTGTGGAATAGGATGAGGGGTACTCATGTCATTACTTAGAGATATTTATTGGGCTTCAGGGATCCCTTGAAAAGTCAGGGCTTCCCAGCATCGACTGGGCAGCAGGGGCCGGCGTTGCACCTCTTCGAACTAGGCATTTCACAAGTCCACCACATGTACCTAGAACCTGTTGAAGGTCATAGGCAATGCTTTTTGAGAAACAGCGGCTGGGCAACCAGACTCTGCTGCCAACAGTGAGAGAGCCTACGTAGTGGGTACTTTGAACACAGGAGGTGACATAATGGTATGACCTCCACTCAAAGATGCTGCGCATGGCCATAGAGCTTGGTCAATGGTTCTTTTCTTTGGGCGGTGCCAAAGTATAGCAACACAACAAACTCTCTCAAGGCACCAAACTTTGGTAAATTAAGTTATGGTTATTTGCTGAGAAGAGAAAGAACGCTTACACAATTGTCTAAAAAGGATCAGACAAAGGATGTTAAGGTTACAATAAGAAACCTAGTAACCACGGGAATTTGTCAGTTGTGCCAAGCAGCACTGCCATAACTACTCTCAATTCACCACTGACCTCGCTAGCAAGGAGGGCTTGAGTCCAAAGTTTGTAGTCTTCCTTATTCGAAGCTATTTTATATTTACACAAAAAGCAAGTGAAGAGAACAAGTTATCCATACAGCCAACACGTATTCCGTGCCACTGGACTCTCAATGCAAGGTTGGGAAGTATCAAATATACAGCATGCATTGCGGAGTAAAAAAGGGAGTTCAAAATGGCTCCAGGTAACACGTTGTAGAATACAATGAGGTTGATATGGTGAATTTACATATTCCATGTGTTTATGCCTATAATGTCACAACATCGCAGAAGAGTGACTTTTTACTAGTACCCAGAATAATAAATGACCCTAAGTAGTTACTAGTTGAAAACCTTCGGCCTCTTTTAACAATAAGTATGCACCTGCAAAGAGTAGGCTAGGCTATGCCCCTTATGGCTGTCCACTTTCTGGGTCAAACGTATTGTGTAGTAGCTGATGCCACTCTGCCACTCAAAGGGCCAGACACTGCCACTCACATTTCTGAATCCACTGCTTTCTGCAAAGCCTCCTTTCTGCATCTGTTACTGGTAATATGATGGTTCTTATCACATACCTATGAGACAGGCCCTTCTCCCTGCACAATTTTGATGCTCCCTTGCAAACATCACTCAGAGCAAGGGGACATGTATGTAACAAAGGAGACCCCCTCAGCAGTAAATGGACATGAAAGCCTACCCTCTAGAAAACAGCAGGCAATCACACACATGGCTGTGATACTGCCCAGGCCGCTCTTCCCAAACCAATGCATGAAGGAGGGATGAAGCATTTCAAGGACTCAGCAAGTCAAGACAATGTGCAAGGTAATAACTAATCCCACTTCCCACAAGTGTGGAGGTACCATTACAAGCTTTCATCTGTAAATGCTTGTATTTCCCAATCTTATCTACAAATACTTTTCCAAATCAATTTAAAAGTAGTAGATGTTTGAGTCAATCCGATGAACAACTATGCTCAGACCTCATGGGACTGAGAACAAACGTAAATGGACCTTTTTTGCTTTTGCTGTACAGTCAAGGAAGCTCATACAAAACTCGAAAACTATCTTAAGTTATGCAAAATTACTTGTTTCGGAATGAAGAGGACTCTTGGCAAGGAGAGACTGTGGGGCAGGGAGCAGCCAAACTGAACGGCCTGGGCTCAACTCATCTTAAAAGGCACAATCACAACCAATGGACACAACCCCCAACCTTTGTACAGATATTGCACTGCTAGTAATAACTCAACTAGCTAGACCTTGAGTAAGCAATTACCACCAACAGCCCATGTCAACGACAGGACATTGAGCTCTATAAAAAACTGTACAGAACAGTTGTTGTGCTTTGTAGAGGACTACATTTACAAAGTAGATACATGGCTCAGTAAAGTGTGGCAGTAAATAAATGCTACAGTCGGTCATATTTTCTTTTCAATCTTTATATATATATATGTGGGTAAAGTGCATGCCCAAAAAGTGGACACTAAACAGTACTTCAAAGGAAACACTTCCATGTACTCTAAATTTCCATGCTAGAGAAACCTAAACTGAATAATTCCGATGAGAGAAAAATAATCACAGCTGGGATATTCAAGAAAAGCATTTAAATTCTACGAAAATAAAATCACTGGGAGGCAAAAATCTTAATTCCATGCTGAGAGAAGACACTCAAAAAGAATGTTTCAATAATAAGGGACAGTTCTGTATTTGGACTGTGGATTGTATTTATGTAGCAGCTTTATAAAGCACTACTGCACTAACAATAGCAATATTGGGTCTAAATAGTAACAGAAAGAGAAGTACATCTTAACCATAAATTATAACTTGTGGTTAGGCCTTAGACACAGTTGTGTATTGGGGCCAGATTTGTTCATAGACGTATGTATAACGAACAGCTCACTTACCTGGGGTGCAAACATGGTGTCATATGTGGGATTATAGGTGACTTCTTTGAGGGAAGGGTCAAGGTGAACTCCTGTCTCAACATCTTCCTAAAACAAAAAAGGACAACATTAAATTCAACAAATAACCTTGACTCCACATGGCAGACCAAACTACATTAAAATCAGCTCAATTTATTGGTACATTTACATTTGCCAAACAATATTTAGTAGTTCAAAAGCATAATTGTAAGGGTCTTTTTGATTCCAGCTAATGCTTGCTTTTGAAATTATGTCACTTTAAACGTCTATGAAAAATACGGTTTTAGTAATTCTAAATATCACAAAGTTTACTTAACAAAAAAAGGTAAAAACACTCAAAGTCTAAACATTTCTCACCCAATGGCCAAAATGACAAAGTATGAAGTACAAAGTCATTACAATATTCATACACCACTTCCTTTACATTTCTAAAAGACACTAAAGTAGTCAAATACATGTGTATCAATGCCTGCTTTTTACTTCTCCCTAAAACATGGTTCTCCAACAATTGCTGACTGATTAAAAAGCATTGCTGTCCAAAATTATAGTCTGCAGCCTGGCAGGGTGAAAAAAGTTGATCATTTTGTTTACGGTTTCTCAGTCATACATTCACATTGAACCACAAAATAGTTCATTTTTCAAGAAAGTAAAAGACCACTGCTAATGATGGGCTGAGGTTCAAATAAATCAAGTAAATCAAGCAGACGCCTCCCCTCACTGCTTATTGGTGCTTAATCTACAGAAGGTTGGTCGAGATCTAATCTTTAATAATATGGTTTCTTGACAGGCTACAAACAAAATAGGTTTCCAGTGGCATGCTGCGCTTCCAGGGTTTTCACACATTGAACTCTTATAGGGAAAGATTGACTCAGATTTTAACCAAAGCAGGGATTTTACTGAATACATAGTAAATGTGTTCATCCAATGCTTGTTGCCTTTCAATTACAACTCGGTCTGATTACATAAGTAATCATGGCTGCTTTGGGATACAAGGGTATTTTTGTGCCTTCGCTCAGTGTTGACCCTAGCAAGATGTAGAATGATAATCTAAATGACCAAACAGAACCATCAAGCCTGCACTTTAAAATGGATTAGTACTGTTACTGGTGGAATCATTTAATGCAAAGATCAATTAGCATGTGTACATCCAGGAAAATGAGATCTGGGATATCCCAAGGAAAGTGAAGTAACATTTGCACCCATATTTCCACTCTCCAACACTCAACCTTGAGAAAATCATCACGGGGGAGGGCGCATCCATGCCCCTCTCCCCAGGTAAAAACTCTATAAAGATTGCTCCTAAGCAGAACCAATAGGTCCTACAAGGAAGCCCACTAATTAATCAGAGTGCCCCAAATGGATCAAGGAGACAATCAAATACAAGGCCAACTCCCAATGCTTCGCGCTTTCCCAAAGCCCATGGGCAACCAGCTCAAGGTGGGACTCTATATACAAGTAGCTTCCGCTGCAATGTAGGCTGGACTCCCATAGCTAGAGGGGATGTTTAAGAAAGAATATAGGGCCATTCATTCACCACTTAAGTAAGCGCGCCTAAGCATGGGATGACCACAACCACTTTCTCCCTCCTTCATGAAGCCTCAAACGCAAGCTGTCACTCAAGACTGATGAGATGCTTTTTTTCTGAATTACTAGGGAAATTGCCATCTGGTCAATTACCCTATGTGGCAAAATGCCAACCCTCTATTCACATGTGAGCACGGAAGTAAACTTTAAAAAGAATGGCTTTTCTGTGAGTATTTGTGGACCCTGAGGTTCAGTTAATCACTGTATCCTCCATCGTTCCTACAATGTAAAGAGGAATTATTTCACTACAGAAAAGATAAACTGTCCCACAAAAGAAATATATTATATAGCTGGGAATCTGTTGTGTTTTAAGGTAAAATAAAAGATGATTAATATTCCCAGAACCTTGTTTTGTGATGTAAAATATATATTGTAGGCTATAGCCAAATTAAGTCAATTTAAAGTGAGTGACATTAATGTCCAGGTAAAGAGCAGAGCATTACAATAATTTAACCTGGACAAGATGAGTGCCAAAGCCACTTGTTTACGTGCATGAAGTAGAATAAAGGAAAACACTTTCCTCAGCGATTTAATTATCTAAAAACAGGTAGAAACATTCCTGTTTACCTGCAAATCAAACAATAGATTTCTATTGACCACTACTCCAAGATTCTTTGCAAAGTCTGTTGGAGTAGGTAAAGCCTCCAGCCTATCTGGCCACCACAGATTAAACCATTCAGAAGGTTGCCCAACAAACATAAGAACCTCCGCCTTGTTCCCCATTTAGACGTAAGTAGTTTCTCTCCATCCATGTGGCCACTACCTGCATAAAGTTTTTAAATATTGGAGGCAGTCGCATTGATGTCCCTAAAGATAGATATGAAGATGTTGGTGTCATCAGCAAAAGACAAAGCTTGAAGCCCAAACAATCTAATACGTTTTGCCAGCGGGGAGACATACAAGTTGAACAGTGTGGAACTCAGAGGAGCCCTGAGGCACCCCACATGGCATCATTATGGACTCCAAGCAAAACTGATCCTCCATCACAATCTGTGACCCGTCACTTAGAAGAGATGCCCGGACTTAAAGTTCCACGTCTGTGATCCCCAGTCACTGGAGCCGATCGACAAGCCGGGTCGGGGAGATGGTATTGAAGGCTGCCGAGAGGTCCAGAAAAAAAACGGAAGCCGCCCCAGCATCCACCATGGAGCGGATGATGTTGACTGGAGATACTAGTGAGTCTTAGTCCCATGGTTGCTCCTAAAGCCAAATTGAGATGAGTCTAGGAGTTGGAATTGTTCAAGATAGTTCATACTCTGAAGGTTCAGATGTTTCTCGAGGAGTTTAGTGGGTACAGGCAGCAGGGAAATGGGACAATAACTTTAGTTTTGCAGGATCCAAATTGGACTTTTTCAGCAGAAGCTCAACTACCGCCTTTTTCCAAATTTGAGGGAAACACCCAGATTCAATAACTTTATTCAGGGTTTCAGTAATATGGGGAACTATGCTCTTTGCTCCTAGTTGTAGGATATTAGGGGGGGGGGGCAGGGTTCTGGTATGGAGCCGATGTAGCACCGAGCAGGTAATGTTCTGTCTGCTGTTGTGTTAACAGAGTAAAACACACTAAGCTTGCTGTGGGGTTGTCTTTAGTAGACCGATTTCTTTGAAGGCCAGATTCTTCCTGAGACTCTACATGCAAGGAGTTCGAGAGATTAGAGTTGTAAATGTACAGATCTTTGTATATATCCACAACTTTGTAATAGAAGAATTTTGCCATTTGGTCGCAGAAATCCTGGGAGTTCTCGATGCACAAAGGATCTAAGGGGACAGATAAGAGGTTGATCAACTTGAAAAGATCTTTAGTGGACTTAGTTGAAGCAATCTCATTGGTACAGTACAGCAACTTTTCCTCCCCAATAGCTGCTTTATATTCAGCAATTCTTTCAGGTTGGAGATAAGATTTCCCCCATGCTTGTTCCTGGTAACGACAAGCCTGTCTAACCAGTCTAAGTCTTTCTGAAAACCATGGTGCTGTGGGCGTCTTTCTTCGTATATGTGAATTACCTTAAGTGGGGCCATGATATCAATGTATGCGGAGAGCCACAAAGAAAATTCTATGGCCTCTAATTCAGCGTTCTCATGAGCAGTCCATTTGCAGTTATTAAAGGTCTGGGATGGTGTTTCTGCACGGAGGCCTTTCCAGTTCCTTTTAAGGGGTTCTTACTACCATTTGGTGGTTCCTGGGAAGAGGACCAGGAAACGGAAAAGGGAACAGCAAAATGGTCAGTTCAGGTAAGTGGCAGAGGATTAACAACTTTGATCCGGACATCATTAGTAAAAAAATAACATCCAAGGTGTGGCCAGCTTTAGGAGTGGCAGTCATAACTATTTGAGACAGTCCACAGCATGATATTTCTTTGAAAGTCAAAGTGTCCTTGAAGATATCACCCTCCAGATGGAAGTTAAAGTCCCCTAGCACAGATTACTTTTACCCAGGTACGGTTCTAGTAAGTGAACAAACTTGGATATAAAGGTCGACCTAGGTCCAGGTAGCCTGTAGACTAGAATGCCTGCAAAAGATTAATTGGGGCCAATTTTTAGAGAAAAAAATAATGATTCACAGGGATCGGAGTCATCGAATGAGTTAAAAATGCAGGTATACTTACATTTATATAGGACTGCTAACCTACCCCCTATTCTACAAGCTCTGTCGTGGTGCTCGATTGAGTAGCCTAGAGAAACAGCATCAACCAAGTCGAGGCAAGAACAGTCTTTAGCCCAAGTCTCTGTAACAAAGACACCGTCAGGCTCATGGGTAATCAACTCTGCAGCTTCTACCTTATTTTTGATAAAGGATCGAGCGTTGATCAGCAATCCCAAATGGCTAACTGGGGTCCTCTCAACAAAAGGAGAAAGCAGGGGGAATTCCTGAGCCGGGGTGTAGGAGGGTGTTGAGGGGTTTAACTGAACTGAAATGGACACAAGGGACTGCTATTTGTCTTATTATATTAGAGTGTGCTGAAGTCCAAGGAAGAGGGACAAACTAGTATACTGCAGGGACTACGTAGATTTAAAGTTTCTGGTATAGGACAGACCAGGAGTCTCTTTACTTTTGAAAAGGCATGGGGTTCTTGCGCAAGGCGCGTTCCAGGCACGGATGGGCGCAGACGGGCTTGCCTTTCCTTCATGCCGCTATATGTGTGACAAATCAGATAGACTCAATGCCACCTTTCATAATATATTCGGTGCAGATCAGGGACTGACTACAACTGATAGAGGTGATAGTGGGTCCTAAAAAAAACAGCGACCCTGGAATGGGCTAACCAAGGTCCAGTCAAAACATGCCAACCAGAAGAATGATGAACCATTGACTGTGCCTGCATTCACGCAATTTTAATCTTGCCAAAGGAGATCCCCAAAAAATCATATAGGGTAAATATCAGGTTATTTTATACACATACTATATTCCTGCACAATATAAAACAGTCTCTGAAAAAGCTCCTGAAATTAACAGCTGCTCATTCAAATTACCATGCATGGCGGACGTGTTTTGCTGAAGCTCCTGCGAGAGGGCCAGTCATCTGTCAGCATGCCAGGACCTCAAAGACAGAGGGCAGTCGCCGGTGACAAGGTGGCCCTCCACTTAAGCATTGGTATGAGGAGGGGCACGGGGACTGCAAACTACAGCCTCGGCTGTAGTACAGGAAGTCCCAGCAGAGTGGCGTGAGCACAGACGGCACTGGTGATAGAGGGGGCCTGGAGACTGTTTCTTGGGGTTGCCCTCCCCACCCAGTCACTTCGGATATGCTCACCTGGACTCTACCTCACCGCACAGACATAGATTTGACCTTATTGGGGTGCTGGACTGTAGCACCTACTCCTAAGTGCCCTTAAACACACTTGCTCAGTCTAGGGGACATTCAGGCTGAGCTACTAGCTGCCTGGGAATGGGAGGATAAACTTCCTGAGGGAGACAGCCCCAGAGAAGTGGAGATTGGCTGCACGAGCTTCCCTGTTGCAGTTGGGCTTGAAGCACGACACTGGGGGACGGCGAGGCTGTATTATGTCCCACAGCCCCGCTGGCTAGCTGATGCCATCATCTCCTGTAGAGAGATCACGTGTGCTGCCACAGGCAGATGACAATGGTGCTGCAGTAGTTAGCAAAGGCCAGCCACCCCCCCCCTCCCTCACCATTTGCACATGTTCCCTGGAGATCCGGCCATGAGAACCGCGCCACTTCAGTCTCAACCGGATGCAGACCCAATGGCCCTGAAGTTGGACACCCTACTTAACACGATCACAGCGACCCGGCAGTGCATTGGGGGTAGGGTCGATGATGTGGCACTGGAGTTACGACTACTGAGAGAGGACCAGAGGAAGCTTGCAGACAGGGGGAAAGGTACAAAATCCACCATGTCCGAGCTCCAGCTGCAGACTCAATCTCTCACGAAACAGTTTAGTGACTTCACCAGTAGGATCAAGTAGTTGGAAGGGAAATTGTCCGAAATGTTTGTTTTCAGTAGGCTTCTTTAAAGCTTGTTTGTCCACTGCCATCACACCAGAGTGGCTATCCCCCCCCCACTTCACGGCTGAGGGAGCACACCAGGGGCCTGCTGTGCAGACCCCACCTGGTGCTCTCCGGAGATCTGTGGTGGGGAGGTTACTGAACTTCTGAGACAAGAACACAGTACTGCAGGCTGCCTGGCAGTTGAGCCGCAGCACGTTCAATAACGCAAACCTTTTCCTTTTACCAGATTATACTATTGCAGTCCAGCGTCGGAGATAGTCTTTAAGGGTGTGAAACGCAAATTGAGAGCGAGGTGGGGTGTAAAGTACTCCCTCTTGTTTCCTGCAAAATTAAAAGTGCTGTCAAACAGAAATTCATACTGGTTTACACTGCAGCTAATAGTGGACCTTCTCTGCTACTGGTCAGACCAAGCATAGCACATACTGAACAATGCTCAAGACCCCCTTTGGGTACTCTGCGACCAAAGGATTGCTGCATTGTAGGGCCCATGAAATTACAGCATTATGTTAACTATTCTATTTGAGCAGCCAGATGTTGCTCATCCGTCCTGGGACTGAGAGTTGAGGATTCTATGTTGTTGTTTTAATTGAGCCTCTCATCATACTTTAATTGTAGCACGCCTGGGGACTTCCTGTGGAGGAGGCATGGTACGCTTCACCTATCTGCTTTGTTTGCTGAATGGCTAAAATACCCTTTCTTACCTGGAATATTCGTGGACTGGAAACGGGGGCCAGGTTCCACTCGTTCCATCAATACATCAAAAGACGTGAGACATGTGGCCTTCTTACAGGAAACTCATCAAGAGGGGAGAGGACCTTTAACTTCAAAAAAGCTGAAGGGTAAATGCTTCTGCACTGCCTATTAGGACTATGCCAGAGAAGCGTCAATATGGATATGTGCGGTGGTGCCCTTTCAAAGCACAGTGATTGAGGCGGATCTGGAGGGGCGCTTTGCATTTGAGGTGGGGAGTTTGGAGGGGGTCGAATTGTTGTTGATGGGGAGTCTGTATTTGTCAAATAATGCACAGGCAGGGTTTCTGGTGTGCATATGGTCTCATTTGCCCTGGATACTTTGGGGCGATTTATTTGTGTTCAGGACCCTGCACTGGATAGGTAGTTCCAAATGTGATTTTTACCTTCAATAAATGTCCAGTCATGACATTTATCTCTGCACACTGCAAGTGCCATGTGTGCAACATGGTTTGTGAGTGTGTCCCTGCTACCTTGGCAGAACCCTCAAACTTTCCCCCAACTGTCAACATTGCTTAAGTGGGAAGTTTTCAACAGAAATCTCCAGAAGCAGTGTTATCGATAACCAATGACATCCGTTATCGCCTATAGATAAACATTCTCGGAGCCTGGGCCCTGCAAGGCTGCTGCACCCAGCCAGTGCAAACCCCTAACTTAAACGTTTTCTTAAAGTTTATTTCTGTTCCTGTGTGTGTTGTGCAAAGGAGTGCCTTCTATCATTAAGGTTTTATGTTTTGCAATTGTATTGTGTGGCAAGGCTAAATGCCGTGTGCACTTAATATAGTGTAACTAAGCAAATGTATTTGCAAGTCAAAAATGAAAAAGAATTGCAGATACCCGAGTCTACTCCACTGGAGGACCGTGTTCTGGATGGCTATGTACCGGATAGTACCATCTCCCTAGTGTATAAAAAAAACTGATCAACCATAGAGCAGACCTTTTGTTGCTATTGCGAGATCAATGGACCCGTGACGGTCTGGAACTAGATGATGAGGATTGGCAATCTGCGATCTCCTCACCGAAGGAGGTCGCGAATCCGGCTCGCCTGAGACTGGTCCAACTCAAAATATTACATAGAGTATATGTCACGGGTCCCCGCTTGGTTTAGATGGGTTTTTCTGAGGAGGGTCTGTGTAGGCGGGGTTGTGGCCAGCTGGCCACGTTTATGCACATCATCTGGGAGTGTGGGAAAGTGGCGGATTATTGGTGCAGGGTCCACAGGGTGCTTCAGGAAGTTACAGGTGTGGCACTTTTGCCTGAAGCCAGGCGATGCCTGTTAAATGTTTGGGAGCCCACTGATCATACTGTAGCCGGGACACAATAGGTAACCATGGGAATGATGATTGCTAAACGCAATATTGCACAATTGTGGGGATCCCAGCGGCCTCCTACTATTGAGGGTTGGATAGACGACATTGATTGGTGTATGTTCAGGGAAAAGACTGTATATGTGGCTCGAGGTCGTCCCCGAAAGTGGCATAAAATCTGGGCCCCCTGGAATCGCTATAGAGGAGATATCTGTGTACCACCTGAGACTGTTGTATTTGATCCCCCGATTTCCCCCTGACCTTGACTGCAAAGTATATTTGATGCCTCTTATTACTTCTTCCTCTCCCCTTCCCCCCCAATCATATTCCCCTTTTATATTGTGGTCTGTGTACTGATGGTCCGCCCATGTACAGTCTATTTGCTTTGTGTACTTTATTGATGCCTTGCTGTTTTCTTTGTTTATTTTTTAATAGAAAGAAATATAAAAATAAAAAAATAAATGAAAAAGAAAATATATTCTTTATTTTTTTAAACCTTGTAACTGTAGGTAGGGCAATCCGACATGACAATCATTAGTAATAATGAAAAAGAGATGTGTGCATGTTTTTCATCATCTGAGGTGTATGGTGCTTAGGTGTAGGGTCGAACTGCTTTAGATGTTGACTTTGCTCAACAGTGGAGCATTGTCCCAGGTGATCTGCTCGATATAGAAGTGCCTAGTCTAAATCTACGAACAAACTGTGGGGAGAGGTTATGCGGTGGGTATGGGGTGGATACAGTAAGATGTAGAGAGGTGTTTGGTATGGGAGCACATGGGCGGGTCGTTCATAGTAACAAAGGTGGGGGGGCAAGAAGAGTGTGAGGCCTGTAAGGAACCCTCTCAAGTAGCTTGTCTGAATCAAGACCCCCGCCAAATATTGAGGATCCCAACTTGTGTTTTTTATAGAATAGCTTCTGACCGGTCATGGGGATCACAAGGTGCCTTCTAAAAAAAAAAAAAAGGATACTCACCATCCTACATCAGCCTGTCACCCTTCATCATCATGCATTTCCTCATCCAAACTCCATGCATTTTTTTTAACCATCTTTATTGAAGTTTAATATTCACCCTGGCAGCTTGCTTGCCACCACAAAGACAATTGTAAATGCAGGCATGATATTGCAGTGTAACACTTACATGTACATTACATAGTGAAGGATTTTATGATGGTGTGATAATTCCAAACGAAGTCAACAGAACTTTAACCATAAGCCTATGAACCCATATTCATAAAGGTGGACCCTAGCTGGGTATAGCAATAACCCACAGCAGCACACCCAAGATTAGGGGGGCAGGTGCGATGATTGTCTCAAAAAATGTGAAAGAGCTGTAGGTCGAGTAGACCAATAATGCTACTGTTAAAGTCTTCTTTCACTGTGGGGGGTAAAAAGGGGCCGGTGGGGAGAGGAAGCGAAGGGATAGAGATCAGTCATGCCCGGGAAAAGCACTGTCCGCACAAAGCTTGCTTTCATGTCCAGCTGAACTATCAACACTGTATGAAGAGGTGTCCCCTGAAAAGTTGAGAGGAGTTCATCCCACACAGCTGCAATGGGTCTTCTCCTCAACCCTCTTCTCAACGCTTCCAGTGCAACAGGCCATCAACAGCGCCAAATCATTAAAGGGATTAGCTGCACCACCTGCCTTTCAACACTTGTAAAAACGCGGTAGACAGCTAGCCACCCATCCAGACCCAGATGGCCAACAAAACGAGTTAGGATCCTGCCATAGTGAATGAGTGCTCGGACATGTCCAGAACATGTGCACCACGTCCAGAACTGGTGCACCACGTCCAGAACTGGTGCACCACATTCACCATGCGGGTGCGGCAGTGAGGGTAATCAGGAGAAGCTGTAGGTTGCTTTTTTTGTAGTTTGGCCAGTGTGAGATAAGCTCTGTGTAATATGTTGTATTGGCTGTATTGAAAGCGGGCATTGCGAGAAACCTTGCGTGGGTATGCCAACACTCTATCCCATTCCTTCTGAGTCAGCCCACATCCTATATCGCGCTCCCAGATGTGCCTTAGAGAAGTCAATGGATCATGTGTGCTGTGTGACAGTGCTTTCGAAAGCCAAGAAATCATGCGGCATCCATCACCCATTGCGTGAAGTGCCTGTGTCAAAGGATGCGGAATGAGCTCATTGCCACTAATGCCCCACAAGTCCATGAGTACAGCCACGAAGCACCTATGCATTAGAAACTGGCCCGCTGGGAGGCCTTTTGCTCGACTAGCATGCCAAATGACATGAGCTCCACTTCATGTAATAAGTCAACTAGAGTGGTCAGCTTTGCGGAGTCCCAAAGCATCTCTCCCTCCCTCCCATTCAGTAGCCTCCCGAAAAACATGAATAGAGTGAAGGGTGATCTCCGGCGCATACAGTGATACATTCGGAGCAGTGCTCAGTGCCCGGCGATGGTATTCATATGCCACTTGCAGGAGGCCATTAGGGAACGCCGGTAACTCAGAGCCAGGAATAAATAATTCCCATATTAAACTGATCGCTCCAGGCCACGATTCCAAGCACACTTCCTCCAAGTTACACCCAGCCAGCCAATGGGGGATACGGAGTAGCAATTTTATGAAGAAATATTGGAGGCGTGGCAACATCACCATTTTACAGAGAGCTACCCAGCCCTGCACCTTAAGCAGGAGAGAACACCAAAAGGCAATCTTAGGCCGCATGGATATCGCTCTCTTAAGATTGCCCACAGTGAAATCATGGGTTGTATGCTAAATATTTATGCCCAAGAAACAAAAGGTGCTCAGCTCCCACCTGATTACATGCGTGCCAACCACAGTGTTACGTGGGGGGCAATCTGGATGTATCGGGTAAAGACGTGACTTAGCCCCGAAGCAGCTCTAAAATCATCCAGGATGCGGGCAATCTTTTCTGTACCATATAAAACATCTTTTATGTACACTAGAACATCATCAGCATACAGGGAGATGATGTGGACTTCGTCGCACATAGGAATACCCCAAATAGCGCTATATTGTTGAAGACGTTGTGCTAGGGTTTTAGTCGCCAGGGCTGGGGCTATCCTGACGTGTTCCCTAGCAAATTGGAAACTGGCTAGAAACCCTGCGGCCCATTTTTACCCTCGCCGATGACTCAGTGTAAAGGAGTTTGATCATCCTTAAAAGCCTACCCAATGTCAATTTTTTTAACAATATAATCCCAGTCAAGGGTGTCAAAAGTTTTCTTGCGGTCCAGAACCAGGCAAGTAGAGTAGGGCCAGTGTCTGGGAGCTCCCTCCATCTGTGCAATCGGTGGTTATTGAAGGTCGTTGATCTGCCCGGTATGAATCCTTTCTGAACAGGGTGGACCAGTGTTAACGTATGTTACAGGAGCTGTGCCGCCAGCACCTTACAAAGAAGCTTATAATCTATACCCATCAACGACAGTGGCCTATTGGAGGAGACCTCTAAGAGGTCCGCCCGACTTTAGGCGAGACACCAGAAGGGCCTCCCTTATTGATGGGGTAAAATCCCTGTAGCAAGGGCAGTAGTGTACAATTCTGCCAATTTGGGGACCGGTAGTGATTCTTCAGTCTGATAGAATTCAATTGGCTAGCTGTCTAGACTGAGGATTTTACAGTTAGGGGGGGTCCGTTATAATACGTCTAACTTCCTGCTGTGTTACAGAGCCATTCACTCTCAGATACCACTGGCAGCGGATCATCGGATAAGTAGTCTAGGATCCAGAGTTGTCAAAAATGGGGTACAGGATTGTAATGGACCTGGTAGTGTACAAAGAATACATTATGTATCGCTTCTTGGTTGGTGGCGATTATGCATGGAGAAATTAAGATGGTAGTCTCCGGCATAGTGTCTGATGCACTCAGTAGTAATCACACAAACAGGCATCACAACTTATCCACTACCGCGTGGACTCTGGCCTGCTTAGTCTTATAATCTAGGTACCTCAATGACTCAAGTCGTTGCACATTTCAAGCCAGAAATGGAGATCATGCAGCGAAGAATGAATTCTCTAGCAGTGTGTGAGCCATTGCGACAAGTAGGACGTGGTGTGTGTGTGTCGTAGAGGAATGGCTAAGGGGGTGTTGGGAAGTGTGGCTCGGCCCCAGTGGGCGGAGATTTGCTGACTCCTGGCAAAAGTGGTCTTGGTTTATCCATGCGTGGAGACTCTTAGATGCGAGCCTAGACCGAAGTGGCATTTGAAACAGGCTGTTGGTGAGACAAACTGCGATCCAATGATTGAATGGCGCTGCGGGAGTGGGGACGCAAAAAACAAGCTTGGAGGGGATAAGAGAGGGGAAGAAGGAAAAAAAGCTGCGCAGAACAGGGAGGTGCCAAGGAAGCAACAGACCAGCTGGAGAGGGAAGAAAATAACAAATATTTGAACAGAGAGGGTAGAGGCAGAAGACGCAACAGGTTTGCCTGGGAACAACACAGTGAGCTTGGGGGGGGGACAATATGAAGGGGGTAAGTAGCACACCGGAGAGGAGCGTAGACTGCAAGGAAGCACATGCTCTCCCAAAGAGTGCTGAAAGCAAAAAAGTAATTTCCTGATACAGAGCACTAAAAGTATACAAGGCATCCTATCAAAAAGATGCGAATGAAGCCAAGTGCCAGGGAAGGGACAACACCAAGCAGAAGGAAAGCCATCAAATATGATGCAAGGAAATGAGACTGAAAAGCAAGCCAACCAATGGTATGCAAAGGGCTGAACTGAAGTCCTTTGTCTGGTATTATCCACAACAGGTGTTGACCAACAGACCGCTAAAAGCAATCTGTAGGCAAGACCTAATTTTCAATTACGTGCCATAACTAGAATTGTAATTGCAACCCCTCTTCTGACTGTTGTCGTGCTCAAAGGTAAAAAGCATAGCTGCATCATTGTTCATCTACTATGTCTGTTATACACAATAATTAAAACACGAAAAATAAATTACTTCAAGTGCTTACCATGAGGTAGTATTTGAAGAGTTTGTGTGTTTGAATAGATTAGCATCCACTATAACAAAACGAGAGTAGCAATGCTATTACACACTCTTATGTTAATGGTTCATTTAAAAGCATAATGAGTCAGCAATAAATGACAAGTCTGAAAAGGATTCAGACAACTCTCTAGGGAGGGGAGAACGTACTGCACAGTAAGTACTCTTCCAAGCAATGACTAGGAAAACTAATCGCTAACAGAGCATTTAAAACAGTTAGCCAAAGCCATCAATGACAAGTGGATGGGCATTTTAGCACAAAAGTCAAATAACTGGTATGGGGCAGCACCAAATGCCACAGTCAGTTTCATAAATTGTGGATAATACTAGATGGTAAGGACACACTCAATAAATCCCAAGCGGAAAAAGAACGTTGAAATAAATCAACACAACAAATTAGAAATGTCATTTATTTCAGAAGAAATCAACATCTTGTATGTAACTGAACGACAGCGGGTACATTCATTTGGATATAAAAATGAACTCAAATAAGGAAGTGAATTCCAACCTCCACATTAGGGAACGTGACCCATTTCCTAAATGGACTGCAACACAAATTAGCCATATAACAATTGTACTAAATGTGTGTGATGTGACCTACTTACCAACAAAAACAAAAAAAAACCTACATCCTAGAACATTTTCAGATGGGTTTCTTTGGGGAGCAAAGGCGCTACATATTGCTTAAGCTCTTCTTAACACTAGAGGTGGTTCAAAAGTGAGACTTTGAACTGGCTGCAAGGCGACATACCCTGCTCAACAGAACATTGCATTAAAGTAAAAATGACACTTTATCATGCGAGACACAAAGATTTCAAAAAGATGGATATAATGAGGGTGATGGGTCTGGCAAGAAGAATAAATTATAACCATGAAAAGCCGACTGTAGGAAGGGCCAATCAAAATTAAAAGGCAGCATGGGTGTTAGGACAGACTGGTCTTACTTATCTGACTGACGACCTAAAGAACAGGTTGTGTATGTAGTCACAAGGAGGATGGTATTATCCAAAAGCCATGGTAAAATGGAAGGTCTTGAGGATTTTATGAAATTTTAAGGTCAAGTCCAAGAAGGTTAGGAAATGAGAAGTATTTTAAGGGAGTCGGGCTGTCCCCAAACTCTTTTATATCTAAATTGGTGAGGGGTTATCAGTCATTTGCTGGCAGACTCGAGACTCTGGGCAGGGAACAAAAACACTAGTCATAGAATAAGGAGCATGGCTATTGATGGTCTTGTGGACAAGACAGGGTGACTTGAATGTTTTGTTTTCCAGCAGAGGAACCCAACTGAGAGATGTGGGAGTCAGGGAGAATCGATCCACGCATTTGAGATTGTACGTTAGTCTGGCAGCATAGTTTGTTGAGGGAAGAAATGGTGAGACATGCGTATAGTTAATTTCAATAAGGCGAGACATTACCACAGCAAATAATGCAGTTTTCTGGGAGAAATTTAGCACAGATAAGATCAACTTTAGTGGATGAAGGTGGGAGAATGCATTTTAGCAAACAGCATTCATTTGCAAAGAGAAAGCCAGACAGTGCTTGGTACACGAGGTTGGGAGAAGGCTCAAATTATCTGATCAAGCAAAGGGATCAAAAGGCTGACCGAACCAAAGAGCAATAGTTTGTTCCTCTCCTTATTAAGAAAAAGTCAATTATTTTCCATCCACCTGTGAAAGCGAGAGAGATCTTGGGAGGGTCATCTTCTAGTTTCACTAATAGCTACGTTCCATCACCATACATATGATCCAATATAGTAGGAGTCTAGAACTCGGGTAGGGGGCCATGTAATGTTAAAGAGAGTGGGAATAAGAGCAGAACTCTGGGGACCACTGCAATGGATGTCATGTATTCCTTAAAAGGAAGGGCCAAGTTTAACCTGATTTGTGTGCTATTGTAGAAAGCAGAAGAACTATGCCAGAGCTGGACCACCAATACGGGTTGAAGAAATACTTGCTACAGAAAGTGGATATGAAATGAGAGTGATTTTCTGGGTACTAGCAGAAACCAGCTCCTTCTAGATGCCGAAGAACTGTTTGACTAAGTTCACACTATAGAAATATCATGTGCATACATACATGCAAGAGCTCTTTAGTGGAACGAGGATGCAGAGACTGGTGGTAGACATTTTTTAACCCTAGTGCAGGCAGACTTGTAGCCCCTGGAACATCCATGGCAGCCTATGCAATCGAATCATAGCTGTATTTTACTGCAACATGTCTCTAATGCTCTACCAGTCTTGTTTCCACTGACCTACATGGTCAGGAAACCATGTGGTGGTTTTGAGGAACAGAGGTTCTTGACTGAAGAAGGGGCCAAGGAATCCAACACAGCAGTCAACTTGGAGTTTGGATGGTTTTGAATAGTTACATGGATTATTAAGGAAGGGGGATGCCTGGAATGGCTTTGAGAGCCTGAATGAAGGCCTCAGTTTTTGTGTATTCATACTGCGCCAAAGGGTGGGGGGTATAAGTTGGGATAAGTTTTAGGTTCCAGGAGTGGCAATGTATCAAAGGTGAATTTAATTTAAAAAATGGTCAGACCACGATATCTGAATGATATCAAGGATCTGGATATCAGGAACTGTTGTGAAGAGTAAATCAAGATAATTCCCACCTTTGTGAGCTGGTCCTTCGACCAATTGTTTGAATCCAAGGGCATCTATGTCACCTAGTTAGCGCCGGTAGTACATTTTCTATTGAATGTCAGACAGATGTTCACACAGATGTTCACACAGCCAACAAATATGACTCAATTGGATAACATTGTTATGTATCTGGATCATGGGCTCTACGACCTTTAAATGGAAGGAACACAAGCATTTCTTGTTGAAGGGGGGGCGAGGAATAGGTGATAGATGACCATTGTGAGCAACCACTAAAGTTGTCAGAGAGGTGACAATCTTGCTATATAAATATATATTTGAAGGATGTGAATGCAGGACCGCCAAGGATGCGAAGGGAAGACCTGATAAACCAATACAATGTCACCTCCACAAACCAGATTCCAGTTTGTCAGTATGATGTTATGATTTGGTGGAAGGTGGATTGCTAGGTTCTCTAAGAGGCATCAATGATCCATGTATCTGTAGTGGCAAAGAGATGAAAACCAGAAAGTTTGACAAGGTGTATTTTATATGAATTTCTGGCTGTAGATCTCACATTTATTAGAGTGCCCAATAATACATTTGCTAATGGGGGTGAGGAGAGTGAATCATCCAAATGAGTGATGAGAGGACATAACAATGGGAAAACATCTGGGTGTGTCACAGATGAGGTAGCATATAGAGGCTGTGATGATTTTATCTAGAAATTACTGTGCTCCCCTGAGATAATTGTTAGCTTCAGGGAGAGTCGGGCTAGGAACTGAAGATTTATCTGGGTAGACAATCACAATATGCCATTGTTGTAGATAATTATGGTTGTATGGGAGGTCATAGCAACAGAAGAGACTACTATCTTCCAGCACCCATGTACCATAAATGCCTCTAACTTTCGAGATGAAAAGTTGGATGAAGGTAATTTCCAGAGCCTTGGTATTTTATTTGTAGAACAAGAGATCTGAATTCATTGTGCCTTTGACATGGTGTAGAAGAGAGTCAGATATTAGGATTTCGTAGAATGTTTTGAGAATATTGGTTTTGAATCTCTTTCTACATTTGGAGGTAACCTAATGAGAGCAGAGTATGTCAAAACGTGATGAGCCATGTGACAGTAAACTTGAACATAGATGGGTAGAAGGGGCCATTAAGGACTAGGAGTCCATTCACAATTTAATTCTAAAGGATCATGGTCCAATGGGTAGATTGACCTAGGACAAAATGATACCCCACTTATTTAAGATAAATAAAAATCAGAGTCACCAATCAAGGTTTACCTATCAAAGGAAACTCCGGAGAGATGCAGGCGATGCACAAAATACTGCAGTAAAATGAAGATAACCCCATTATGTCAGGATACATTTAGTTAGTGAATACCCTGCTTGACAACTCTGAGGTGTTAGGTCAAAAACGTTCATCACCAGTAATTGTACATAGCCATTGTCCTTTAACTGTACTGATGTTCATGAAAGGTCAAATAAATAGGAATGGTAAAAAAGCAGTGTTTGAACACAACAGGTGGAGGGTGGGATTTAACAAATGGCTATGTATAAAGACAAACAGGTTTTTACCTGCATTGGATCAGATGATCCCTCCTCCAGACCACAAGAGAAGGAAATAACTATGGTGGTGAATGGTGATCGCACAGTGAACCAGAATGTGTTCTTGGCGGCCAAGCCCATACGGCTCAACACCAGGAAAGAGTAGCTGAGATGACTGGTCAAGAGCATAGAGAAAATTTAGGGACAATATCCGATCAGCACAAGAAGACAACTCCTAATGCACGGAATTAGTGACCACCTCCCGAATTTGGAGCCCGTGCTCCAGATGAAAACAAACCCAGGGGCCGACACTGCAGCCAAGGTGATGACAGCCAGAGAATGGGGTAAGCAGAAGGTTAGAGTAACCAACTCCAAGTGGATAGCGTATAATCTGGCAGGCAGGATGGCAGAATCAATCTGCACCATGGGCAGACCTCTGAATGGCATAACACCCCTACTGCAGGAACTTGCCCCAAAAGGCGGTAGGTAGAGCATAGGATGGCATAGAAGTGTCCTGATGATTGGATGGTGTGGACTGATTTTTCATGTTGTCCAGGGGGTGGCAACTAGAGCTTCAAGGTTTATCTGTAACCCATCCACCATCTTGATATTTTTTTGGCTTTATTATTTATGGAGCAGTCATTTGCATAAACAAGCCAGGTTCCATCTTAAATAGTTATTTGTCTCAGGCTTGCCTCATGATTTCAACCAGCAAAACTGATCTACTCTGCCACCCTCAGTTTTGCTAATCAGATGAGCTCTATGTACGGTCCCATGCATAGGAGATGGAGGAGTGGAAAAAGTGAGACGCGAAGTGAGGCAGGTGGCACTCTTTACACCTATCTGGAAGGATGGCCATCGAACAGGACCACAGTTGTTGGATAACAAATTCAGACCCCACCATTATCCACTGACCCCACCCTATTATAAGTCTACTGGCATCCTATAACAATATTCTGTTGGGGTCAGCCTTCACTTGGTGGTATCCACATCTGTTCTGTTTGGTGAAAAACCAGATCAGTAGTGTTTAACAGGGCATGTGACAATTTGTGAGATCTGGCTGTTTTTTATGCAAATACCCTGTACACAGCATAAACTGCACACCTGCTGCCAAACAGAGTCCGGCAATATCATGCACAAGAATATATTTGGTTGATTTAGCTGGCACTCTGTTTAAACTGCCTCACAGCAGTGTTTCACCAGGTTTAATAATTTTTCGGCATTCAGAAATAAGTGCCAAAGGAAGTAGAAGTAGATATTTTAAAATGATTTATCACAGTGACTGTTCCACGCTACAGTTAGAACCCCAGCTCCTTTAAAAGGACTCTCAGGTGGTGGCAGCTCCTGAGGTTCGCTGGGGGAATTGACAGCAACACGAACTGCTACACCGCGCATAATACTTTTAGAAAGCCTGAGGACAGCGCGGGCATGATTTAGATGCTGGTGCTGTTCCGATATTTTTAAATTATTTTAAAAGTGTCACTCACCATTTTTGCGCACTGTATTGATTTGTAAGGCACTACTTGAGTTGTACCTCGCCCCGTTCCACCGCGGCTGACTGTGCCGTTTGTGTGGAGGGCGAGGCGCCATCTTGGACTGGGTTGGACCGGAGCTAGCGGTCTAGCTCTTCTGGGGAGGCAGGGCATAAAACGCAATGTGTCTTCGAGAGCGCAGCGGACGAGCGCAGCGGGCGCGACGATGGCGCGCCTAAGGTAAGCCCGTCTGCGCGCGGCCGGGGCCAGGGGCCATAGACCATGCCCAAACATTTTCTTACTCATCGGATGATTTACTCTCCTTAAAACCTCCTGATCATCTCTGCCCAACTTTACCCCCGCATATTTTGAAGCGCACTTTTAACTACGGCATCGCTAAAGACATACTTTCCGGCCCCGATCACAAATACAAAAACTCCCAACTTACCGGCACTCACGTAAACACTAAGCCACAGCTGAAACTTCGCTGCATGTATTTGAATACACGATCGATGGTGAAACATCAAATGGACATTTTCTTACTACTGACCTCTCAGAATCCTGATATTCTTCTGATTACAGAAACCTGGCTTACCGAAGACTCACTAACAGACATTTTAGCTGCACTCCCGTCCGATTACTACATCATAACAGCTAACCGTCCTTCTGGTAAATCGGGTGGGGGGGAGGGGGGGGGGGGGGGGGGTTACTGCTATTATCCATAAAAATCACAATTTCATTGCACTTCCCTCCTTGGTTTTAACAGATACTGAGAATATTGTCATCAAAACCGACACCGACAGTGGGGCCCTTGTATTAGTTTTGCTTTATCGACCCCCACACTCCATGCCTACGTTCCCTACATCACTTACAGAACAACTAGCCTCGCTGGTAACAAACTACCCTAAAATCGCCCTGATCGGGGATCTTAATTATTGGTTTGACAGCACAGATGTTGATACCCAGGCATCAGAACTTCTAGACCTGTTCACAGACATAAATCTGACCCAATATATACACTCCCCTACCCACGAGAAAGGCCACAGCCTGGACCAAATATGGTCCATTAACCTTCCACTTTCTGCTATTTCCATAATTCCCTGCATCTAGTCTGACCACTGTCTCATTCATTTTACATTCACAATCAGCAGGTACATGAGATTGTCACCTCGGGCGGGTGGGGAAATCAGGAAATGGAAAGTCACAAACTTACCGGCCTTTCTAGACACACTGGCCACGTCATTGCCCTCTACAAGTACCGACCTAGGCAGTATGGAGATGGCGCTTCTGCAATGGCTCCAACAGGCGGCTGACACTCACGCGCCTCTAGTGAACTTCTCTCGTTCACGTAATAGTGATGCCCACAAATGGTTTACTCCTGATCTAAAGCTTGAGGTCCGGCAAAAAGAAAAGAAATGGCCAACAAACTACCAACCACAAGACAAAAGAGGCCTACTGTTTTGCTCGAAAAAACTATCAAAAAACTATTTTAAAGCATAAAACAGACTATTTCTCAGCAAAAATTTTAAACTCTCAGAATAAATATAAAGATGTTTTTAACATAGTTAACTGTTAGAAACGGGACCTCTGGCTGGCCAAGGCTTGCGCCAAGGTCAGTCAGGGACCACCATTTCCAAGGTCAGGGCAAGGGAGTCACACACCAAGATAACCCCCGCTCACCCTCTAGGTAACGTGGCGCGAGCAGCAAGGCTAATCTCAGAGGCGATGTGTAAAGCGTTTGCGCGCGCACCTCAGCGACAACAACCAAAGGCCCACCACAAAGGAAACTCCACACAAGGTTATATCAAAAATAGCCTTTGTATTATAGTAAAAAACACATTAGATAACACACAACTTTACAGTGTGCCAGAGGCACGGGCAGAATTTACAAGGGAATTATGTACAGGACAGGGCCACATGGACCACTGTCAGGGGTAGGCACTTGTTAGAAAATACTTGTAGGTACACACTTAGGACATAAACATTTGAATGATTAGCACCAAAATTGTAAATGCAACACACATCCAGTAATCACTGGAAAAGAGTAATACCTCCTACGCAACCCTAAAACACTGTAGGAAAATCACGCAGGGAACTAGGACCTTATCATCAGGACCTAAGGAAGGAATACCAACACCTAAGCAATTCACTCTTAGCAAAGGGAAGGAAACCTAAACATAAAATACCTAAGCAGGTCACATTTAGCAAAGGTAAGTGGACATCAACAATCCTCTAAGCAGGTCACTTTTAGCAAAGGGGATAAACCATGAAATACCTAATCAGGTCACTTTTAGAAAAGGTAATGGGACATAAACAATTGCACATGAGGCATAAAACACATTCAGAGGTGCAGGTTAGAACAGTTGCGCAAGAATCATCAGCAATAAATTACAATGCGCAGGGTGCACGTAGCACAACACTCAAAATGTCCCTCAGGCCAACTGGCCTCGAAAGGGGCGGAATGCCCTGAGTCTCAGTGTCAGGGGGTCTGCGCAGGCAGGCACAGAACACAAACCTAAACGTAGCAGTTGCCCACAAAGTGCTATGCAACTGATGCAGGAAAAGTTAGGGCAACGTTGGAGCCAGGTGGGCTCAAGAACAAAGTGGGCAAGGAGCCTCTCAGGGGCTCCCAAAGCAAATAGGCAAATAGAGCTTCAGCGCTCTCAAAATAATGACAATGCCCCAGAGCCTCTCTCAGGGCTCTAAATACGATGTGGGCGTTGAGCCTCGCTGGGCTCGTGGATTAACTGTCGGCAATGAGCCTCGCCGGGCTCTCAATGAACAAATGGCCGCCAGGAGCCTCGGGGCTCCAATCTAACTTGTAGGCCTCGTTGGAGTCCCTCACGGGGGACTCAGGACAGATAATGCCCCCGGAGCCTCGCAGGGCTCCAAATCAACTGGCCGGGATCGTTGGAGTCCCTCACGGGGGACTCAAGAATTACACAAATGCCCCAGGAGCCTCTGGGCTCAACACAACGAGGGCCTCGCTCGGCCCGCACACGGAAGGGGAGGGGCGGGCACCGACAATGTGCCCCGACGCCCTCCTCCCTTCCCTCGGCCCCGCTGCACTCACCGGGTCTCTGGGTGGCAGGACGGCCCCTCGGCGGCTCGGCTGGGACCGCGGGCGGGCTCCCCTCCACTCGGGAGCCTCGAGGACGGAGCCGGCTGCTCCTCTCGCCTCCCGCCTGGCTTTGTCTCGCTGCCCTCCTCCGCCTGACTTCCGCCGGGGCCGCCAATGGCAGCGCGGCCCTGGGGGTCAGGAGGCGGGACGTCCGGGTCGCTCTAGGCAGCGGCCCGGCAACAGCTTTCACTCCCCCTCGGCTGCGGCGGTGATCACGGGAAAACGCCGGGTGGGCTCCGGCTTCAATCAATAAAATCTCCACGGGGCAATGCCGGGTGGCACCGGCACTCAAATTAAAAGTAAAGCGAGGTGGCACTCGCTAATGCCGCAAATCGGCAAAGTCAGGCGGGCAGATGCCGGGTGGGCACCGGCTGCATACAAAGCGCTCCCAAGCGCTTAGGGGCTACAGAAAGCGCGCCTAGCGCTAGAAATAGAAGCAAAGCGCTATTGAGCGCTGGGGCACAAGGAAAGCGCTCCTAGCGCTATAAATCAAAATCCTCCAGGCACAGCAAAGTTCCAGCAGGGTCTGGAAGCAGGCAGAGGGGCAGGGCAGGGCCAGAGCCAGCACACTGGGTCTCCAGGCAGGGAGACAAGCCAAGTGGCGGTCCTCCTGGTCCCAGCAGCAGCAACAGCCCCCTCTGGCAAGGATCCACAAGTAGAACAGTTTCTGTGGGGACACAGCCCCATTTTTATACCATAAATTCCTTTGTCTTCAGGGTGCAGGGTGGGGGGAAACCAGTTGCAGCTGGCTTGGGAGTACCCTTGATGGCCCAACCACCCCTTTCATTCACTGGGGAGGCTAGGGTCATTAGACAAACCACAGGGGGGCGGAGCCAGCATTGTGTGGGGAAAACCCCAGCCCATCCAGGACCCAGGTGCACTCCTCCCACACATTACTCATGCTGATCTCACACTCACCACCGGGCAGACCCATCCAGACTTCCTGGAGCCTGGCATGCCAGCCAGCTCCAGCCAATCACCCTCCAGCACCCTCGCTGCACACATACATCAATGTCCAGAAGTAGCACTTCCCTTCTAGACACATACATGCCGCAGACACCATCTTGCAGCATTCGCTCTCACGAGTTCATACATACTAAACTCGAGCCTGCACTCCCCACACATCAGGAACTACCAGGGACACACATTCCCCATGCATTCCTATGGGAGGGCAGGCCAGCCATACTACACCCACGCACTTTCACTCTGGGACACAGGGAAAAAGTGCGCCAAGACCCAAAAATCACTACACAGGGTCACAAATAAAGGCAAAAAGATTAGGGGTGAACCTGCCCTAAGGCCCAAGTCTAACATTAACGATCTCTGCAACACTGAGAGAACAGCCCCTCCTGTAATCCCCATGCAAGAACTATGTGACTCTCTAAATTATTTTTTTAAACACAAGATCGTCACCATAAAACAGAGCATACCCATACCCTTAAATCAGGCTCCTATGGATGACAGTTACTTTAACCCGGCGGCCATCCATGAGTGTGACGGAGCTCGGCTCAAATTCTAAATTCACTGCCTGGGCGCCGCCGGGACGGGGTGTTGCCCCCGTCGGAACCTAGTGGCTGCGATTGAGGGGGCCCGGATCGGCGTCAGTTTGGGAGTGCTGCGCCACACAGCGAACGGAGGGTCCCCCTGCTGCCCGGCTTCCAATCTACGCGGGTCCCCGGCTTGAGGCCTGCTGCCGGGGACCGCTTGGAGCTGCCTGCCACTGCCCTGCGCCTGCCAGGTGTTGCTCGCCGGCGCAATCGCAGGACTTGTCTCTGGCCCGTGTGCGGTGTGGGGGGGCGTACTGGCCTCGGGAGTGCTCCGGGGTGTTACCCGCCTGAATCGGGGCCGGGAGAGGCATCGACGGACTTGGCTGCAAAGATACGGCTCTACACGCCGGGAGGTGCTGGACCCTGCTGCAGGCGGTGGGCTCCCTATTACCGCTCGGGGTGAGATCGGCGTGAGTCCCCGGCTTTGGGCCTGCCGCCGGGGACCATCTGGGGCTGCCGGCCGCTGCCCTGCCGGTTCACTGTCGCCCCTTGGGAGGCCCGCTGGACGCCCCTTGACCCTCGAGAGCTGCGGGGGAGTCAGCTCTAGTAGTGGGGCTGCTTCGAGGTGACGGCCCGCTGGACTGTCGTCTGCCCTGGCGAGGGGGCAGTGGAGGAACACCATACTCAGAGCCCGCATAAGAGACGCCTTTCAACCGAGGTGAGAAGTTGGGACAGAGGGAGAGTGCTTGACTGGGCCTTCACTGCCCTGCACGTGATTCCGAGGGTACCGACCTGAGTAAATGTGACCTGCAACCTCGTCCTTGGCCCGCATCGGAGGCTCACCTGGATGCCCTGTGGCCTGACGCAGGGGCAGCTGGAGCTTAGCCCCTGCCGGAGTATGTCCGGCACATGACTTGATCCTAGGGTGCCCCCCTCCTCTCATCCATTGCTGTCTTTCTGCTCTCATCCCGGTGTGGAGTGCCACCCCATAGCGACTTCCTCTCTGCTGCTTGGTGCGGGACGCATCGACGTTCCCCCGTACATCACAGTTGGTTTGCTGCTGCTTCACTGCTTTTGCTGAGGCCGTCCGCTCCTTGGGGCGCTGCACTGGAAGCGGCGGTGCTGGGTCGGACCGGAAACGGAGGGAGAGGGTCTGCAACCATCGGGGTGTGTCCGGACCTGCGCTATTGGCCTACATTGTACACCTTGACCTTCACGATGGCCTCCAGTAAGAACAATAGACCATCTAACAAAAGACAGATCAATAAATTGTCCTGGGGATCCAAGGGGGAGGCCAAAGAGACACACCCTGACCCTGCGTCTAAAAGTGCGACATCTCCTCCGGTGTCTCGGACCCCCACGTTGGAGGATGTGATGGAGGCGATCGCCGGGGTCCGCACATCGCTGGAGACCCGTATCGATTCAGTGAACATTGAGGTCACCCTGCTGCGAGGTGATCTCTGCAAAATGGACTCCAAGGTCCGGGACATAGAAATAAAAATTGTAGCACTAGTAGAGAACACCTCCACCCTCCAGCAACAGGTGACCCAATTGCAGAAACAACAGCTGCAAATGAGTGAGCTACTCGATTACGAAGGACGCGCGCGACGCAACAACATCCGCATCCTGGGAGTTCCGGAGAGGATGGAGGAGTCTGCCGTCGACCTCTTTGTCGAAAACTTAATTCTTAAGCATCTCCAACCTAAAGGATTGTCGATTTACTTTTCCATTGAGAGGGCACACAGAGTCCCGGGAGGTAGACCGAAGGTGGGCGCCCCCCCTCGCCCGATAATTGCCCGAGTATTTAACTTCCGGGACCGAGTTGTCATCCTTCAAACGGCACGAGTATCGCCTCCTCTGCGCTTGGAGAACGCCCAGATCATGTTTCCCGATTTCACAGTAAAAGTCCAGGCTCGACGGCGCAGTTTCCTGGAAGTCAAAAAAACACTCCGATCCAAAGGCATAAAGTATGCCATGCTGTTTTCCGCTAAATTGAGAGTGGAATCGGACGGCAAGACTTGATTCTTTCTGTCTCCTGAAGAAAGGTGGGACTGGATCGAGGGGTGGAGACAGGCGGGATCCGCTCCGACTCACGGACGGGGATCGACCATGCATGCCGGCCTGGGCTCGCTTACAGACAGCCCGGACCGGTTTCCCGATGGGACTCAAGAAGACCAGTAACTTTTTCAGCTGCCCGATCTGTTTTTGCTGGTAGGCCCATTTGTTGTTCCATGATCCATCGTGCTCTGTAGAGATCTTTCGTCCTCGAACTGATGGACATCTGCAAACTGCTGCTCGCCTATGGTCTTTCTATATCCTTTATTTCTGGTCCGGACACCATTGATTCATCAGTTTGCCCCTTGGTTTATTGTACTATGTGAATGCCACGTCTGGTCTAACCTGTATTATGTTGCTCTAGGCTATATATTCCTCTAGCTTTAGAGCGAGGGCTCCTATGGCTCTCCACGCACCCCATTTATGTTAGGGAGGGCGACAGGCACTCTGCCAAGTTGGGGTGTGGATAGTTCAGAGTCCGCGGGCATGGGGGCAGGGAGGGGGGATGGTTTGGGAGGGTGGGGGGGGGGGGGTTTAGGTTGTTCTATTTTGTTTTTTGTGGTTTGTATCAGAGTCTTTTCTTGTCACACTTCACTTCTCCTTCAGGGTCCGCATTCGGCTGGTCAGCCCCATTGGCAATCGCCTGTTCCCTATGCGATGCAGAGACCTCCTGATTCCTGTTTTTTTTTGTTTTCCTGCGGAGTCCTCTTTTGTCACATTGGTTTTGACTTTCGGCCCACTACAGGTCTTATGCTGACTGGCTGTTCACACCAAAAGTTGACTGGTCCCCTAGTGCCTTGTAGGCTTCTTCTTCCACAGGGTTGCTCCAACTGGCCGCCCTGGTGCTTCCGCCAGCCTTACTTCCATTTCTCCTTTCATATGGTCCCCTTAGTCCACAACTATGACGCATCCCCACTCTAGAACCCTCACGATCCTGTCCTGGAACGTTAACGGGCTGGGGCACAAAATTAATAGGAGTGTGGTCCTCCAATATCTTCGTCGCCACTCCCCCAACATCGTCCTGCTGCAGGAAATGCACCTGGTGGGTAACACTTGTAGGGCTCTTCAACGGGGGGGGGATATACATTATTAGTTCACTCGGGCTTCACTTCTGGATCCCGCGGTACTGGGATCCTAATTAAGAAAACCCTGGCACTTACTTATTCCAAGACATGGGCTGACCCCCTGGGCCGCATTGCACTTGTCGAGGCTACTTGGGAGGGCCGCCGGCTGAACTTGATCTCTGTCTATATTCCACCGACACTCGTACAAGACTCCCTTAGGGAGCTGGGCACGCGCATGTTGGGTCTCCCGGTCGGTACACTACTGATTGGCGGTGACTTTAACAGCACGATGTGCGATGACCTGGACCGTAGTCCTAAACGCAGCTCTCATCGGTCGCGCTCAGACCTCTCCGACTTTACGCAAGCCATGGGACTGGTAGACATATGGTGCCACTTTTACCAGACTACGTTGAACTTCACACACTATTCAAATGCACACAAAAGCATGTCCCGCATTGATTATTTATTCTGCCCCGCAGCTGATCTCGGCTTCTTCATCCGACCGCAAGGCCTTCCAAGGGGCATATCCGATCACTCACCCCTTAGTGTGGACCTGACCTACCATTGCCCCTATACTCGAGGCCCTATTGTAATTAGCCCCTGGCACCTGCATATCCCTGATATTAAAGACGCTCTTCTTGAGCGCACCGAATTTTATTTAGCTGAAAACGTCGGCTCAGTTGACAGCGGTGACACTTTGGGAGGCATACCTGGCGGTTGTGAAAGGCGAGGCGCTGACACTAAAGACGGGCTATTTACGTAAACATAATGAACAGATCCTCCAGGCAGAATCTGACCTCGTCCATCTCGAAACGGCTCATAATACCGCCCCTACCGACGACACCGCTGCCCGCCTCCGTACTCAACAACTGGCATACCAAGCACTGACTCAGGAGAGGGCACGAGCCCGCCTGCTCCACTCGCGCCATCGGGTTTACGAATTCGGTGATACTGCAGGTAAAATGCTCGCGTGGTTAGAGCGACGAGATCAGGGCTCTAGATGGGTTTCCTCCATCCTTAGACCAGACGGAGTCACGGTTGTAGAGCCGCAAGATATTGCAGAAGCCTTTGCCGACCACTTGGAGAGTGTTTACACCGCGGGTCCCTGCTACACGCCTGAAGAGTCTAGACAACTCCTGGCGGAGATGCGTCTTCCTGTCATATCTGACGTTGATCGGGCGACCCTTGATGCTGACATTACGGTGGAAGAACTTACTACAGCACTATTCGCCGTCAACTCTGGCAAAGCTATGGGCGCGGACGGAGTCCCTGTCGAATTCCTCAAGGGCATGGCCAGAGAAATTATCCCTCATTTGCGAAATATGTTTATACAAAGCCGAGACGACGGTGTACTCCCCTTAGCCCAGCGATTGGCTTCTATTGCGGTAATCCTCAAGCCGACCAAACCACCAACTAGCTGCGGCGCTTATCGGCCGATCTCCCTGATCAGCGCGGAGGCGAAGGTTCTGGCCAAGCTGTTGGCTAATCGTCTACTTCTCGTGCTTCCCTCCCTCATACATGATGATCAGTCCGGTTTTCTTCCGGGTCGCAATACGGCATTAAATCTGCGCAGGGTCAACAATGTCATGAGTCGTCAATCCATTATTCAGCAAGATGCGGCCATTTTTTCCTTAGACGCCCCAATAGCGTTTGATTCGATCGAATGGCCCTACCTCTTCGAGGTCCTGGCCCGCTTTGGCTTTGGGCCCCAATTTATTAGCTGGGTACGGCTCCTATATACAGACCTTTTTGCCCAGGTCAGGGTCAACGACCACACTTCGTGCCAGTTTCGCCTCCACAGGGGCACCAGACAGGGCTGCCCCCTATCCCCATTGCTCTTCGCCCTTACCCTCGAACCCCTCGCTCACTGGGTCCGCACGGACGTCTCTATCAGAGGTCTCCAGTGGAATGACGATGTGACGGATAAAATCTCCCTCTATGCCGATGACATCTTGATTTATGTGTCTTCTCCCCGGTCTTCCATTAACAGCTTGTTTCATGTCCTTACTAACTTTGGGAAGTATTCGGGCTACTCGATTATTTGGACTAAATCCACACTATTTATGTTACATGGTCCCCCTCCCCGGCTGCCCCGGGGGTTCTCCATTGCGGTGGCCACGGACAGCTTCCAGTACCTCAGCATTTATATCACGCCTGACTCGAAGGGCTTTCATGATCGTAATCTATTAGGCCCCCTGCGCAGGCTTCGCTGCGACGTTGCCCATTGGCGATCCCTCCCCCTATCCCTCCCGGGTAGGGCGGCTCTGTTCAAAATGCTAGCTCTCCCGCACTTTCTATACGCCCTGCAGAACTGCCCCTTCTTGATCCCAGACTCCTATATTCGTATGGTTGAAAGTGAACTTCGTCTGCTACTGTGGGATGGTGGGGCTGCTCGGATTGCCCTGTCTAAGCTTTTTCAAGGCTGGTATGATGGAGGCATTGCCCTGCCCAACCTCCACCTCTACTATGGGCGTCACAATTAGTGGATGTTAACCATTGGGTACATGGCTCGCCCCTCAACCCGGCCTTCCTCCTTGATAGAATCCAAACCGGTCGGGAGGGCTATCTGGGGGCCCTCTACAGCAAACCCGCTAAACACAGATACGTCGGCTCCATGGCTCACACGGTTACACTGTGGCACAGAGCCAACAAGAGTTTGGGGTGGGCAGACACGCTCTCTAAAGCTACTCCCTTGTGGTCGTCGCAACGTCTGGGCTCCCTCTGCTTCTCCCAGGGATTCGACAAGTGGGACATTATAGGGATTTATGAGGTGGGAGACCTTGTCCACAAGGGTTCCATCCTGTCCTTTAGTGCCCTTCAGACTAAGTACTCCCTAGCATCCACAGAATTTTTTCGATACCTACAAATTTCACATGCCATCCGAACCGCCATTCCAGATCTATCCTCAATCCCTCCTGTTTCCCCTCTAGAGGACAGATTACTATCTGAGCCGCTCCCTGAGAAGGCTATCTCCTACACCTACCGAAAACTGTGTAATAACCTCCAACTCCTTCCCGTCGCTGCGGACCAAATGGGAAGCGGACCTGGGCCCCTTGGACGAGGAAGATTGGCGTTCGGCCCTCATGTCCCCTAGACAATCGGCTATCTGCCATAGGTTCCGCCTGATTCAGTTGAAGGTACTACATAGGGCCTATATGTCCACTATTACCCTGGCGAAAATTGGGCGACGCCCTGACCCATTGTGCCTGCGAGGCTGTAATTTACCTGGCACTTTCTTTCACATACTGTGGGACTGCCCGGAGGTGCAGCAGTTTTGGGGCCGTGTTCTCAAGAAAATGAGCGATTCTTTGGGTAAGCCACTGTCACCATTGCCGAGGCCATGTGTTCTGGATATCTGGGGTGCCAACGACCTTAATGTTCAGGAACTACAGTGGGCGGCTCTGGGATTTCTACTGGCTAAACGCTCCATCGCAACGAAATGGGGCTCCCAAGACAGACCGCTGGTGGTGGGATGGGTGGCTGAAATGGACCGATGCATGATTGCAGAAAAGACGGTATACAAGATACGGGGTTGCCCTAAGGTGTGGGACAAGAAGTGGAGCCACTGGAATGCATACAGGGGTGAACTGTGTGACCCTCCAACTGCTGAACTAGCTATGTCACGTGCTGGACCTGTGGGAAGGCTTCTGCGATAATTAATGAGGCGTCCGCATTATACTATTGATTCCTATCTGCTAGACTAATTGCGACTACTATTTGACTGGGGTTTTTTTTTTTTCTTCTCCATGTTCATTTTATATAATTTTCCTTGGTTAAAAATACCAAACAGTTGATTTCAATGTCTTATGATCGTATACCTGGTCTTAGCATTACGCCATGATGTGTGATTGCCGCCGAGCCTCCGGAATGTCGGCACACGGGCTGTGTACTATTCTGTTTTTTCCTAGGACTACTACACGCTGCTGGCGCCAGGGTTATAGACACTAACCAGCTGTGTATGCTATACCTTTTGCAATAAAAACTGTTTAAAAAAAAAAATACTCTAGAGGCCGAGTTCCAAAAGACTATGACACACATACAGAGATGGATGAATGTCAACCATCTTAAGCTGAACCCGGGTAAGACGGAACTGATCTTGCCCGGGAAAAGCGAACTAAGCTGGGGTCCACACTTTTGGCCACTTGACCTGGGCCCCCCACTGCTAAATCTATGTCGGTCAAGAGCCTGGGGGTCACTCACAGCGCAGATCTTTCTTTCAAAGCACAGGTGGGAGCGGGGGGCGTGGCTTGGCTGCCGAGCGGAATGGCTGCCTGAGTGAGTAGCTCCGCCGATCGAGTTAAATAATTCGCCAAAAATCCGTCCATAACTGCCTCTGGGGCTCGGGTGTTGTGCCCTTTGTGCTTGCGAGGCTTCCCCGCCCTAACGAGTGAAGGATTGTCGATACCGTGCTCCGGCCCGCGGTGGAACCGCCTTTCCGACCTGCCTGCGCTGTGGGGCCTGAAGCGGCGTGTGACACCGGGAGCTTGCGTAGGTGCTAGCCGGCCGGAAGTGAGTGGGTGCCCAGCTCGGCCCATCCTGTGAGTGCCGCCTGGTTCGGAGACTGGCTGACCTGGCCTGATTGCTGGGAGCGGTGCCTGGTACAAGCGGCATCACCGCACACACCCGCTCCATAGGCGAGGACACAGACGCCCGAGGATATATCGGTGAGGGGCCGCGCTGCGCAGGCTTGAAGGCCGCGGACACAGTGAAAGACGCGGTGGAGGCGCTCGGACACCGCCAGAGAGACAGAGTGACACCCGGTGAGCTGATTGAAAGCGACTGACCCGCTGGGAGGCGTGAGGCCCTGCAGAGCCTGGTACTCTGGGACATACATCCGTGAACATTGCTTGGGACTGCTAGTGCTGGTTGGCAAGCGCGGACCGCCATTTTGTCCAGTATCCAGTAACTCTAAGCTGAAACAGTTGGAGGTGGCCTGATACACTACTTTCCTTTTATTTGCATGTGGTGGATGCCGCCTTGTGTGGACATGCTGCCCTGGGCGCACTGAGGTCGATCAACGCGGTGCCAGGGGGTGAAATTGCGGTGCGGCTGCTCATTGGCGTAGGAGGCTGACCCCTTCGCCGGACCACGTTGCAGACGCCTGGCGCAGAAACAAGACACGTAATTTTCAAAAGCCGCGACCGCCGCAACTTAAATTGCCCGAGTTGGACACACGGCCCTCCTGGACAGTGGTTGGAGGCGCGTCGGGGCTGGGCGACGCCATGGGCAAGCCGGACACGCGGCAGCCCAAAATCGCTTTTGAGATGTCGACCAAGAAGCCGACGTGCAATGAAACGCCGGATCAGGAGCTTTCGGGGGACGCCCGGCCTGTGCTGCCAGCCGACGACATCAAGGCCATGTTTCAAGACCTCAAGTCGAGTCTGCAAGGCATAGATGGGAAGATGGACGCTCTGGCTGCTAGGATGGACAGTATGACTAAAAGAATGGACAAGCAGGAAGGAGTTGTCGGGGTACAGGAAACGCGTGTGACGGAAACGGAGGAATGCCAATCGGACCTTGACAAGAAGCTGCGAGGAATGGACAAGGTGCTCTCCCTGATCCAAATGAAGAATGAAGATTTGGAAGCTAGGTCCAGAAGAAACAACGTACGCGTCACGGGCGTGGCGGAATCGACGGACATTGCGAATATGGAGCGCTACGTTGAGCAGATGATGAAAGATCTATTTGAAGAGGAACTATCCCCAATGTTCCTGGTGGAAAGGGCACACCGCACGCTAGGACCAGTGCCCAAGCCGGGAGCTCCACCACGGACAATCCTTGCATGCATTCTAAATTATAGGGACAGGGACACGATACTGAGGCTGGCACGCAACATGGCAGATTTGCAATACAAAGGCAACCGGATAGCTATGTACCCTGACTTCACGCTCCAGGTTCAATCAGCCAGGCGGGAATTCTTGCCCGCAAAGCAGGTGTTCCAACAGACAGGCACGAAGTACTCCTTGATCTACCCGGCGAAGCTGAGGGTGCAGGGGCCGGGTAAACCCACCTTCTTCACGGACGCCAAAGCGGCGTTGAAATTTGCCAAACAACTTGCTAAGGATCAGAGGAGGCAGACCGAGACCGACAAGCGTGGGGACACTGACCAGCTAAGTGATGTCGAATAGTATCATATGTTATGGAATAGGGCGCTGCTGGGACCCTTGTTTTAGGGTGGGACAACGTAAACATGCCACTGAGGGAGATGGGGCGCTAACCACCTATGCGGGGAGGTATTGTAATTAATATTGACTTATCCAGATCTTTATCACTAGATGCTCGTTGCCCCGCTGGCCTTGGGGCGCGATAGGCCCTGTAGCGTACAGAGTCAGAGTTGCACTTGATCGCCCTGTCAAAAGTACAGGGTTAGAAGGCAGACACCTGCGTACCCCGAGGGATGTATCCCAAACTATGGTTAGACCATCTATTGTTGTTGATACTTGGTTCAGTTAGGTTGGTACTGGGGGGATGACTGCACGACCTAATTGGGGGGTTGGAGCGGGAGGGATGGGGTCTGGGTCTGTTTGGTTTGCACTGTTAATTCGTAAAAGCTATGTGTTAAATGTGTCACTGGAGATATTCTATTTGATAGTCACCGATAAGGTAGCGATAAACTGTGAGCCTTGGAGCTGTGGCGATACTGCGTCGAGCGCTCTACCGAGCCGATTGCACCTTCATCTTTTAGTATCACTATGGCCGCTAGAGAGTGCTTGACGTCTGGTGAGAATACTGCCTTAGATGGGAAGCCCAGATTACCGTCCATAGCATGCTTGTCTTGGAACGTGAGAGGGATGAATGATAGGAGGAAGGCGAGATTGGTCCATGCCTACTTATCACGGAAAAATGTAGATATTTGCATGCTCCAAGAAACACATCTAAGTTCCACGGACGCCCTACAACTCAAACACTCTAGATGGGGAGAAGTGATACATGCCCCATACTCGAATTATGCCAGGGGGGTGGCAGTCTTGATCCGCCGAGGCCTACACTGGGTGACACAGCGGGTGCTGAAGGATGCGGATGTCAGATACGCTTTGATTTTGGGCATGTTGTGTGGAATACAGTTATTGCTGGTGAATGTTTATGGCCCAAATGATGATAACCCTGCCTTCTATGAGACTCTGTGGGATAAAATGCGTACATTTGGTGATGCAGCAATACTATGGGCGGGTGATTTCAATGTAGTGCTGTCTGACGCGGTAGATCGACAGGGCGCTGCCCAGGAACACC
This sequence comes from Lissotriton helveticus, assembly GCF_964261635.1. Lineage (NCBI taxonomy): Eukaryota > Metazoa > Chordata > Amphibia > Caudata > Salamandridae > Lissotriton > Lissotriton helveticus. The sequence continues at coordinate 1,386,874,475 of NC_136067.1, forward strand.
TCCCAAGGGCGGCAGAGGCACTGGGAGGCATTATCCTAGAGGCGTCCCTGGTAGATTCTTGGCGGCATGTGCACCCCCATGCGCGGGCGGGCACTTGCATTACAGCCCACAGGGCCGCTTGGTCGCGACTGGACTACTGGTTGATGTCCAGGGACTTGCATGCATCGGTGGTGGCAGCGGTACATCTACCGAGATCGTTGTCGGACCACGCTCCGGTGGTAGTGACATTGGCCACACCTGCACAATACGCACAGCCATTTAGCTGGCGATTTCCGTCGCAGGCCCTACTGGATCAGGTATTCAAGGAAGAATTGAGACTTAAGTTGGAGGAATTTTTTGAGTTCAATGAAGGAACTGTGGAATCGCCTGGTACGCTATGGGAGGCATGCAAGGCTGTGACAAGGGGACACTGCATGGCACTAAAAAACGGGAGTGTTGCGGTCCATAAGAAACACACTAGATGCGCTAGAAAAGGAATTGGCGGCTCTAGAGGTTGAGCTCACTAGATTGCCTACTGCCAAAACCCAGGCGGCATTCAGGGCGAAACTCACTCAGTATCAGGAGGAAGCAGACAGAGGTGAAGTTCTTAAATAAGTACGCTCAGGCTCGGAGATATGGGGATGGAGACCGCCCGGGTAGGACACTGGCCGCGATGCTTCGAAAGCCATGGGGTGCGGAATATATTTTGGAACTTACGGATGCGACTGGCGAGTCTGTCAGGGCACCAAATGATATCTTACACGCTATGGCAGCCTATTATGAGGACCTGTACGCCTCTAAACTACAACCGGGGACGAGGTAATAACGGAATACCTTGACACAATTGCACTGGCGTGGTTTAACAACGGGGCACGTAAATACATGGACCTGCCGATCACGCAGGATGACATACGGACGATAATAGCTGGCATGCCGTCGGGTAAAGCGCCGGGACCGGATGGTCTCACGGCGTCCTTCTATAAAGAATACGCTGATATCCTGGTCCCCAGGTTACATAAGATGTACATGGAAGCGATCGAAACTGGGATCCTTCCCCCATCGCTCCGTGAAGCCATGATAATCACGCTTTTAAAGCCGGACAAAGATCCCACGAGCCCTGATTCGTACAGACCGCTCTCGCTGATAAACCTAGATGCCAAGATCTACGCTAAATTATTGGCAGAACGTTTGAAACCGATGCTGCCCCAAATAGCGCTGTCGGATCAGTCTGGATTTGTGACAGGTCGATCGACCTCGCAAAATCTGCGCACACTATTTGGTCTGCTCCACTACTTGGACCCGAGGGTCCAAGCGGCAGCTGCCTTGCTAGACGCCACTAAGGCGTTTGACTCCCTCGAATGGAAATTTCTGCAAGCACTGTTCACGAGAATGGGCTTCAGTAGGCTATTTATTCAGAAAATTTGCATCCTGTACAATTGCCCTACGGCGAGAGTAAAGGTAAATGGACAGATTTCGCGGACGATAAGTATTTCTAGGGGGACCAGGCAAGGCTGCCCCCTATCGCCACTGCTCTTCGCCATCGCCACAGAACCCCTCGCGGCGAGACTGCGGCAACACCATACCCAGCGCAGTATAGGATTCACTTCCAGAGGGCTCTTAGTGTCCCTATATGCCGATGACATGACAATCTTTGTACAGAACCCGGCCGACAATTTCGACCCCCTCATGCGAGAACTAGTGCGGTACGGTGGTTTGACGGGCATTACCATTAACTGGTCTAAATCTACGATACTGCCGTTGACGGACGGTACGGTGCAATGCAATACCGAGTTCCCCATAACCTGGGTGTCGGAAGAGGTGAAATACCTGGGGATCCATATTAGCCGCTCGATACAGGACCTATGGCTTTTGAACTACGGCAAGGCAGTAGACTGGCTCGAGACGAAGGTGAAAAAATTTGTCACTTTGCCGCTGTCAATGACAGGCCGGATAGCCATAACTAAAATGGTTGTACTACCAAAATTTTTATATTTATTTGCCAACATACCTCTGCCACTTACAATATCTTTTTTTAAGCGCATACGCTCCGCGATTTTGGATTTAGTGTGGGCGGGCAAACAGCCCAGAATTCAGTGGAAGGTACTGACGCTTCCCTTTAGACAGGGTGGTCTGGCGGCTCCGGATTTTGAGCTATACGCATACTGTGCTCAGGCTCAATACCTGCATTATTGGCAACACCCGATCCCGTACCAACCTCATGTGGCGATCGAGATAGACGTGTCGGCACCCACCCCCTTGGCCACGACGGTCTACCAAAAATAGAAACGCTCGCCGGAGGATGTGAACACAGTTGAAACAACACGGTGGGCCTGGCAAAACATAGCGAAACGGACGGGCGTTGCTGAATTATATGCTCCGTCAATGCCGCTGGGCGGTAATCCGTTACTGAGTCCCTTACAGGATGCGGCGATATCTGAAAGGGCACGTAAAAGCGGGCTTTTGGTCGCTAGTGAGCTATACCCGGACGACGCTTTTGTAGAGCTGGGAGACATCTGCGGTTCAGAGGTCCCTACGGCATCTGAGCTACTCCTGTATTATCAGCTCAGAGCGGCGTGTAAGGCCAGGTACCCGATGTTCCCGATGGTGCCACCAACGCTCTCGGCGTTGGAAAACGTATTAGCGAACAAATCTCCGAATAAATTGATTACCAGGATCTATAAAATAACAAGATACGGCACCGTGGATACGACCCGGTTCGAAAGCACAATGGGAGGTGGAGATGGGACTCAGCATAACGGACAAACAATGGACGTTCAGCTGCACTCAGAGAACCTGTCTCCCAATTACAGGTTGAGATTAATTCACTTTAATTTTCTAAATAGGCTGTACCGCACGCCGGCACAGCTCTTCAAACTAGGGTTAATAGCCGACTCTCGCTGCTGGCGTTGTGGTGCAATGGATGCGGATTTCTTCCATCTAACTTGGACATGCACTCCAATACAGCGATATTGGGCTGAGGTGTTCTCAAAGTTGGGACAAATACTAGGGGAGCAGTTGTCTCCGGATCCCCTGATGGCGCTTCTGGGAATGGTGGCCGATATACCCTGTGCCTTGAGAAAACTGATCGCTATGTTGCTGCTACTGGCGAAGAGACAAATTGCACTACATTGGAAGCAAGAGGGCGCTCCTGGGGTAACAGGTTGGATTAACTCGGCACTATACTGTCGGGATCAACTGACTACTTACTGGGAACTACTACCGCTGAGGTCCAGGCCTGCTGATATTTGGCAGCCCCTGGCGAACCTGCTGGCTGGCACCATGTTGGATGAGTGAGTGTGGACAGTGTGGAGGTGCGAGTGGATAGGGGTTTTAGATGGCCGGAATGCGAGGGCCTGGATGATGTGGCGCTAAGACTGATAACGTTGGCACAGAGGATGTTGTGAGTGAGGGAGGGTGGACACTAGCCCCACAACTGAGACTGTTCGGATGGGTAAACTGCCCGAGGTGGGATGCCCAACATGTCATCGCCCCTCCCCTCCCCCCTCCCTTTTTTATTGGACGGGAACTTAAGAGCTCGCTCCAGAGATGGTGACACGATACTCCATGTGTTGACAAGATTGACGTTCCGAAACACAGAAGCTTTAGGTTTAGTTTAAAGTGTTTGTTTCTTTGTTTTTCTTCTCTAGATATCTCACATGCAAAATGTTGTAGACTGTATGCAAGTATATAAGACATGTGACCGCAAGACGAGGTCTAATTGTACCTATTGATGCTGCCTGCCTGCGGGTTGTTGGCTAAATAGCAGTGTGCTACCTTGCAACTCTAAATCAAAGTCTTTAACAAAAAAAAAAAAAAAGCACAGGTGGGAGCTGTTGTATCTGCCAGCTTCTTCCAGCTTAGAAAGATTAAAAAAATAGCACACTTGTTGTCACATTCTGCACTGATTCAGGTGACTATCGCACTTGTTCTCTCCCGCTTAGACTTTTCAAACAGCCTCTACTTAGGACTCCCAGCAGGTCTTTTGAGAAGATTACAACTGGTCCAGAACCAGGCGGCCAGACTTATCTGGAAACAACCAAAATGGCAATCTATTAGACCTCGCCTGTAAAAGCTACACTGGCTTCCGGTAGCTCAAAGAGTGGCCTTTAAAACCGGATGCATCACCTTCAAAGCTCTACAGAACAAAGGCCCCAATTTTATCAGGGAGCTAGTGTCAAAATATGTCCCTTCACGGAACCTCCGTTCCGCTCACAAGGCACTAGTAATTGTACCTCGGTTTAAAAGGAAACGACAGGGCGGCAGCTGCTTTCACCACCTAGCGGCCTCCCTCTGGAACTCCCTACCACTGTCGATCAGACAGAGCCAGGATCTCCTGATATTCAGACAGACCTTAAAGACCTGGCTTTTCAAACAGGCCTATCATTAGAGTATTATGTTGTGTTTATACTACCCTCTTCGATAGCGCCATGAAGCCCACGGGCGTACGAGCGCTTTAAAAAAATATATATTAACATAACATAACAAAAGATGAGGCACACTTATCAACTCCAGATTAGCGAATATAAATCCATCAGGTGGCTGAAGTGGAAACAGAGTATGTACATCCCACAGTATGGAGTAATGAGGAAGGAGGAAGCACGATGACTGAAGTACTAACAGAACAGCAATCCATATGTTGAGTATTTTGTACTTTTTCTCAAAATCACTCCTTCTGGCTCAGACTCTATAGAGAGCCTTTACCATGAAGTGCAAGAATGTCACCCTAGGTCCTGATGCTCATAGCCTAAGTTAACTTTTCACTCTTAAAAAGCGTATTCATAGAACAGATTCACAGAACGAAGTAGTATCGGTCACCTTTAATAACTGATGTACCAACAACAAATCTGCCAGCAAAACTCATAGAACTGGCTGCTGTATGTCCGGTTATGTTCACTTTTAATTAAGGGGTGCCAGGAAGTTTGTTAGTGGAACTTTTAGGCAACGCCCAGAGACAGCTCCTACAGAGTTACGCACTACATAAATGTATTTATTTGCATTTATCTACACTCAATTCCAACCACGTTGTTGTTGGATTTGGTTAACTTTTAATAAAAAAAGAAAAAAAGAAAAAAAGAGTACCATACTCAAGTAACCATGTGTCTGATTTATTAATTACTGGCTGATTTTTTAAGCCTCACACACAAACTGCTTCTGTGAGTCAAGAGATGTAAAGGCTGATGCACCAAAGAGTAAAGGTGGATGACAATGAAGTAGGACAGAATTCAGTAATCACAGGTGCTCCTTGTTTGAGAATTAGTCCACAAAAACTTGGGCCAGGAGTGTGGTCTTAAGCTCATGTCTGAACCTGAAATGGTCCTTTTGTGATTGCAACAGGTTCAACTTGTTCCATTCTGCTGATGCCAAGTGCCTCTTAATGTCATGCAATACATGCATCACATTCCTTTATTTATATTTAACATTTCTGGTTAAATTCGGTCTGAAATCAAATTGAAGCTCATTTAAATAGAAAGAATGCATATTTAGTTCTACAAGCACAATAGAGAAGAAGCATATTCCACTGTTCGAGACCTGGTGAGTCATGGCTTTTCTGCAAAGAGAAATACAGGTCTTGGTCTTCCATTCTATAATTCTTTCTAATGTGTACTGTCTGGCTGTTAATTACATCTGTTGACAAAATGAATGCTTTTGTTTTGCCTGGTGCTGCCTCTTGGGATGCCCTGTCTCACAGCAAGTGTTTTATTGTGTCGAGAAATGTTTAATAGCTTTCCCTTACACAGTGCTGGCCTCCACACTTGGCATTATTGGTCAAATTACTGTTATTACGAGACTGAGAAGTTTGCTTCCTTGCACACATTATTTATCACAACACCCTGAAAGCCTTTTAATCAGCATTTTTAATTGAGACTATTATACTTTCTCTTCCCATCTTTTAATTTGACCTTCCGTTCCAAAGTTTAGTTTATTGTCTGAAGCTACCAGGGTGTTTTTCTGAACTAGATTACTCAGGAGAGCTGTGCAATTAAAAAACCCATCCATTTCCGTTTTGCATAATGGTGATATTTTGTGGGCATACACGTTGTAAAAGTGAAGCTGTTCTAAGGCAAGACGAGGGCTACACATCTGCCATTTTTGTGGACCTTTGACATATGTGAGGGAGTTGATTTAATGTTGGAACTAAACTAGTTATTGTGCGGATTACTGTAAACGTCAAGGGGGGCATGAGGTAACTAAAGGGGATGGGAAAGGGAGAAAGTTTTTGTTCCAGATTAAACAGCTAATAAACAAAGGTGATAGAAAGAGGATGGACTTCTGAAAACAGTAGCAAGCGCTTTTGCAGATCAATTCAAGTTAGATGCAATGTTCCAAGATAGGCAGGAAATATTACAGTGGTACAGCTTGTGCTACAACCTGCATCCTGAATGTCACTCAAGTAAACGATGAACAGGTTTTGAAATTCCATTTACAAAATGAAAAGGTGCAAAGTGAGAAAGTACTATACTCCGGTAGACTAAATAAATCACATGCAATTAATTGAGATATGTTACATATTTACGTTGGCAACTCTGGATAACTCTCGATCAGAAAGGTTTAAAGGTATTTCTGTATTAAGTAGCACGTTTCTAATTTGGAGTCCTGAGTTTTTCCACCTTCTCTGAGCCAGGGACTTGCAGAACTTCTACATGCCATAAAGAAGCTGAAATACTTAAAGTATTTACCAACCCATGCTAATATATACTTTAAATTAAGATTTTAAAAAACAATCATTAGAAATGGAGATCAGAATATGGTACAGCAAAGTTGTAGCAATGGTTCGAGGTTCAGATATCCAGATGCTCTTGTTAACAACACCTCACAGTCACCAACTGGCCGCCTGTGTCCCTGCTGCCTGGGCTAGGGACAGGTCAGAGCCCAACCGTGCCTTTGTCTAGTTAAAGTAGGAGGCCGTGGAAGTTACTGAAAGAAACCATGGCATTCCTCGACTGCCACAAGCAAAATCAGCAATTTACCCGACATGGCCTATGGGCTCAGAGATTTGAAAGCTGGCTCCTCTTCCCACACCTTTGAAGCTTACAGAGACACAAGCAGAAAGTCAGAGGGAGGGTAGAGGAAAAGGTCATAGTCAGTTGGGCCACAAGGGCTGGCTACATTAGGTAAAAGTACTAGGCAAGGACAGGAAAATATATTATCAGCATTTTCCTTATAAGCAGAGTGCTGATCTTCCTACATACGAGGAAGGGTTGATTATGCCAATGGAGAGGCGAAGGCATAAGGATCAGCCCAACAATGAGTAGTGAGGGAGGGGAATACTACTGAGGTCTCATTTGTTTCACTCTTTCCCTGCCTGGACAGTAAGCTAAGAGAAAAACACTGCAGATTTGCAGGGAAAATAACGAAGAGTACCTTTACCACAACAGACTGCTTTAGCACCCTTGAGGAAATCCTTACACCCCTGACTATAATTGGTCTTCAAAAAGGAATAATTATTCAGGACTTCTGTAGCCTCTAAAACCTTCTTGGTTGTTTGTTCCTCTCCTACAGAAATCTGGACGGCCACAAAACCCAACCAAGTAACCAATGCTAATTTCTCATTTGCTATTCAGGCCTCCAAGTAGCTCTTCTAACACTTGCAATAGCAACAAGGATTTATTGAGGCGATTTATTGAGGCCAAGTCATTAAACCAAAGAGGTGAGTAGATTGATTTTACACAAACAGTGCCCTGTGAAAGTGCAGAAATTATGCACGCCTAAAACCTTTGAGAACCAGTTGTCAGGAGCCTGGTTCCGATCTCTTCAGTGTGTGCGTTTATTTTTCATATGTGGACAAGAAAAAAATCTCCTTCCAAGGATCGAAGTATGGAAATGCAATAATCAATGGTTTTATTTGTGTTAAATTTCAGAAATATTTATTTAGGCAGTACTTTCTAACTTGTCTTGAAAATATTTTTATTTTAATCGCATAAATGAATGACTGGTCATTACGTGCCTATGACAGGCTTGTAAGGCTAGGGAAGCAGTCAGTCTCATATCTACTTAGTTGCTCTATTGATAATTTCAGCTATTTAGCACATAGAAAGTTAGCGGCAGTGTTAGACCCAGTAGCAAAAATGCTGAACAGTTCCAAAAAAAGTGATTTGAAGGCTAAAAATCCAGACAGGTTGAAGGGTCATACATGTCTTGGGGCAACTTGGCTGCACTGTTATCACTTGTCAGAATAATCCCTAAAAGGTGAGTTTACTTACAGCACAGTCTACCACATGTCGACTTCATCACAGGGAGGAATTACGAACAGTCTTTAACATGTAAAGATCACCTGTAAAAACCTAGTAGGAGCAGGTAAGTTTCAGTCACATATAGATTAGCTTCTGAAGGGTTGTTTCAGATGCGTCATAAGTGTGCATGACCAGAGGACCACTGTGCTTTCTTAAGGGGAAAACTACCTCAGGTCTTAGGTGTGGCATTCTGCCATAACTCTTGGTTTGAGATTGGGGAACAGCCGCAGTGGTTCTTATTCCCTCAGACTGTTGCTATTTAGGTCCCCAATTGGCTCCAACAGGTCCTGAGCTTTATACTGTGGTGAACTCTGGGCAGTCTACTTGCAGAGAGGTACAATCCATTGAGGTACAATCCATTGGAGCTGCCTCTGGAAACATTTGCATAGGAGCCCAATCCAAGATGGCTGTTATCATAGCCACAAAGCACCATTTAAATACACCTATTTTGGCTAGAAAGTTTCAAATCTTATCTCAGACATGTATACAGTTATGGGCTAGCAACACACACAAGATGATGGACAGAATGTTGCATAATGGCAAAACATTCACCCCCAGTCACAGATCTGGGTTTAAACCATCGTTATTTTGCTTACCAAGCCACCCCAGTTCAGACATGGCCATATGTAAATCAGTCTTGAACCTGTGCCTCATGGGAACGGTCCAGCCCGAACTGCCAAGCCATGTCTTCCCTGAACCGGAATCAAGCACCCTAGGACCAGTTTCTGGCTATCAGCCTTGCTCAGCCAGGATAGCTTGACTCCAGTGGCGTAGTGAGCACGGGACCCACGTCTGGGCATACCCTTCCCACATAGGTAAACAGCAAAACACACAAGATGGTGGACAGAATGTTGCACAATGGCAAAACATTCACCCCCAGTCACAGATCTGGGTTTAATCCATCGTTATTTTGCTCACAAAGCCACCCCAGTTCAGACATGGCCATACGCAAATCAGTCTTGACCCTGTGCCTCATGGGAACAGTCCAATCAAGAAAACATCGAAGGGTCTTGACTCAACTCAGTAAGGCTGAGTCCATATAACTAAAGAACTAAACTAAAGCCAGTACTGAGCTCGATTCTCCAAATCTTTCTGACTAGACCTTATGAATGAAACATGAAGATCCATATTTTTAATTGCACCACTAAATGGTTTATTTCACAATTTTCTCTAAATTAATTTTTCAAAAAGCTGATTTTTTGTGCATATATATTCATATAATACAAATAGACGGAATATGTACATTAAATACAATACATTTACACCAGACACCTATACCCACTAAATGTACACCATCATACGTACCCCTCACAATTTTGGCCAAACAAGTTTCACGCACTCTCACACCATACACACACCGTGCCAGTGCGGGTCAGGCTCGCTGTTGCGTAACCCACAACCTGGACCACAATATTGCTACTCCCAATGTCAACAAAAACAACTAAATGCAATGCATTCCAAATACAATATAGATATGATTTGCCATATTCAAACCAAACACAATAAATCTTTAGCTAATCACAATTTGGATGAAAATTATATTTGACATGGGAAAACAAACAAGGTCGACGCGTTTCGAACCAGGCTGATTTCGGGGTTCTCCTCAGGACCTCAAGACTCTTAATTCTTCAGGGATCCAACCCCCTTTGGTATAAATATTCATGTGCCAGCAATCCGACACTGCAGGCAGCAGTCTCCTGTTGGCAGCTCAGTGTCCGTTGGTGTCAAAGCTGCCGCCTTGATCAGCAGCACGCTGGTTATGTCCATATTATTATTCAAACTCTACAGTTGGATATCGGGCGTAATCCTTCGTAAATCGACTCAAATCCGGCAAAGGATTTGTCAAAACATTCACCCCTAGTCACTGATCTGGGTTTAATACTTCGTTATTTCTTTTTTTTTTTTTTGGGCGACTTGGTGAGCAAAAAAAACGATGGATTTAGGCCCAGATCGCTGTACTGGGGTGAATGTATGACATTGTTCTGCATTCTGTTCATCAACTGTTGTTAGGTTTCGCCTGGCGTTGCAACTGCGTAGCAGTTGCTCCGCCCAAGGCGAAATCTCATGTTCCTACATTTGGCTTTGGTTCTGCCTCTATCTCTCATTGGCTAGCTCCATAAATGGAGGCTAGCCATTGGGAGACAGAGGCTGTCAATCACGCTTTCTTGTGAAAACGCGATTCGGGGGCATTTCTCGGTGTTTTTTTAAGTCCCGCCCCTTTGTCCTTGGCCGCGCTGTCATTGGCTGCCGGCCCGGGACACCCCGTGACGTCATTCCCCGGGCCGCGCTGTGATTGGCTGCCGGCCCGGGACACCCCCCTGACATCATTCCCGGGTCGCGCTGTGATTGGCTGCCGGCCCGGGACCTGACTTTTTTGATGTGTATGCAAATCTACGAAGCCATTATTACCTCCTTTTATAAATGTATCAATGTTGAAAGCAGGAATCCATTAATAAACTTCAACCATCCTGTCCTCTTTCTGAGGCTGAATGAGCCCCGCGTGGGTTCTGCTGCTGCAGTGGGTGAGTGCCGACGGCGACTGTGGAGGGGACAGAAAGTGCTGGCCGCGGTTGTAGGTCGGGCTCAGTAAGATGTAACACCCTGGCATGTGCTGACGCTGAGCCATATCTGCTCATTTGTCATCACTGAGGAGCAGTCCAAAATTCTTTGTTTACAGGTAATGCGTTGTAGGGAAATGTTGGGAGTGTGCCGAAGTGCTGCATTGCGGTCTGCTGACAAAAAAACAATTGCAATACAACATCTCTCCTTGCGCTGGGAATGCCTGCTCAGATGACTAGGTCTGTTGAATGTTGTTTATCGGCAAATCCAGCTTTACCACATAATCTGGGCTGGGATCGGGGGGTGGGGTGTCCACAAATAATGTCATTTCCGTCTTCGTGACCCCGGATCTGAGGGTGACCTCTGCCACGGCCGGCACTTAGAGGTGTTGTCGCCATTCGCAGCTCATGACCATAAAAGCGCACTTCCACCCTAGTCTGTTGCACATTAATATGACACTGATTCATGGCCAGAAAGCATCGGACACAAAAATAAACACTTTTCCCCCTTCATTATGATGGCGGGGAGAATGAATTATGGCTCGTGAAAAACTAGGCCGAGAAGCGCTCGGCGCCTTTGAGTTACGGCCTGTAATAGCCGAGCAGCTTCCCTGCGTTTCCTTGTGCTCTTTATTTCATTTTACAAACACAGCGCAGTGATTGCCAGGAAGGACTTTAGTTGCAGTACTTCTCACTTTTTCATCTCACCCCCACCCCGAGTGGGTGAATGAAGATGCTACCGATCCAAAGTAAACTCTGGGGTGGGGGGGAGGGGGCGTTGAGATGGGTGTCGCCATAACTGGTGGTCTCATCACTCATGGCTCAATTCACACAAAGTTCCAGAGGAAACAAAATACTTTTCGTCCTGTGGGTTCACACCCCTCTGGCTTGCTCCAGCGAGCCTGTAGAAGTCTCAGATTCACATGTGGAACAAGTTCTGCATAAAAATATAAAATACAAAACTTACACGTGCATAATATTTCTGTTTCTTAATGGAGAAAATATTTCTCATAGAAATCCCCTTGCCGACCACCTCCATCCCTTTTCGGGGTAGTGGCACCTCACTATTTCAACTCTAAAGTACATCCTGTTGACCGGATTACATTCGGGAGCGATTTCTAGATTGGAAATTGTTTGGTGACAATCTGTAAACTTGCAAGTTTCAGTGTCCACGAACATTTGCAGGTGCACCCACACTCAATAGATTTCCAGACACAAAACGTCCATCATATTGGCGGAATTTGCATTTGGGCAGCAGTCGGAGTGCATCAAAAACAGTATGGGACTGGTGATGCTGTGGGCAATGAGGTTTCCGAAGTTTGTGTTAGCCCTGCAGATCACTACGCACCCTAGTCGTTCACGAGCCCCCCAACTCCTGCATTTCCTGTTTACTCAAAGACTCGAAGTGGTCTCCTGGTTTACCTATACTCCTTTCCCCAGCCTTGACGGAGTGTCATCCACTGAATGAGACATTTCTGCTCATCCCCAAATGCTAGCTGCAGTCATCCACCTCTTCCGCTTGGCTGCCGAGACATTTCTGCTCATCTCCAAATGCTAGCTGCAGTCATCCACCCCTTCAGCTTGGCTGCTGAGACATTTCTGCTCATCTCCAAATGCTAGCTTTCCCACAGCGAGGATTTTGTTAATCTGGAATACTGTAGGGGTGAGCTGCCGGGCTGCAGAGAGAAGTTGTTTACAGTAACCGTATAACATGTTTCATGAGTGTCAGACTGGTAGTTTTGTTTATTCTTTGTAACATCTTATTTTTCTTCTTCTTGTGAACAAGCTAATAACACCAGCCTACTAATTTTTTTCCAAAAGTCTGGGTAACCTTTGCCATATTTCTTTTATAGTGCTAGCCAGTGCTGTAGTTTGATGTTTGACTTGGAGTATATGAGCTAATACTCCTGTCCACTGAACTGACATATATATATTCTTTACTAGACCCCCATTTGATTTATTTAGCTTTTTTGTCATAGCTTCCATTGTTTAGATTCTTTTGTATAGCTGTGAATATTCGTTGTTGTGTTTTCTTAAAATATGTTCTCTGATCCTGCATCCCTCAAAATCCCTCTATCTCTCAATATATGTAAGTATTCTTTGACTGTCTCACGATGAGAAGGATTCATCGTTCTGTTGTTGCAAGTTAAACTTGTATCCTTAGAATTACATTTGGCCCTTTTCTCTTGACTGATATAACTTCTTGGTGAATGCACTTCTGCTGCTTCAGTGTCCCACCACCATTCTTAATGTAATGATTGATTGTGATCGGTGCAGATTCTGTGCTGTACATTTTGTGTTCACAAGTTCTAGACCGGGCATAGTGATAATAGGGAGTTTTGTAAATAATAATAAGGTGTTTTTGAAAGCGCATTGTTGCGTCACAAGAAGTGTCCCAGTGCTGCGGTTTCATGTCCTCTGTATCCAGCGACAAAAACTGGAGTGCCCGGCTAGATGTATCTAAAAACACAGATTTTCAGTTATTAATAAACGAGATTTCTGACTTCTCCTGCCTGATTAAGAGAGGTAATTAGTTCCACATTTGTTTGCTGCCTGAAATTAGATGTATTTCAATTAGGAAACACAATCACCCATGAGATAGATACCCACCACCACAGCCCTCTCTCTGCTTGTTAAGCCAGTAACAGGGGTTATTGGGAATATAAGGAAAGCGGGAATATTGCACCTCTACTGTTTCCCATTAGGACACTTCCTCCATTAAAAGTAAGTGAAGGTCACGGGCAGGAAAGCGGTGGAAAACGCAAAATGATTACAGCATTCATGTGATAACTCTCATTTGGCACGATCCACTCAGAGTCTCTTTCGAAGTGCAGTGGTACTCCCACATCTGGAAATGACACTGGTATCCACAGTAACAATAATTCTAGGTGCAGGAATACTGCACCCGTGTTTCTGCCACTCTCATGATGAGGGCCAAAGTCTGGAGGAGTCTGATGCGGACCTACATTACCTGCTGATCATCATCAAAATCTACATAATAATTAACCATTTACTGCTCATAAATAGCGATTTCAAGATTGAGGAGTTCTTGGTTAATTCTAACGGTAATTGTATTTAATATATGTATATAAATTGCACTTCATATTGTTTTCTGGAAAGCTAATTTATATTCTGCATGTTCAAATAAATATATTACTGAGAAGACTGGTTGTGTCTGAAGGAAATGTTACTGCTGGCAGTATGTTAGTCTGTTCTCCTAGAATGTGATACCGATTCAAATCCAATTACGATACTAAGGACCAAAACGTTGAAAAATACAGATATTTTCAAAGTTTGGCACTTTCTTCAAGACCAACCATTGAAACACATCAACTGAGGCTGTATTTGGGCTACGCAGGGCTCATAGTCCATTTTTTTTCTTCTAATAAAGTAATAACATGATTTCTTTAAAATTGTTTAGTTTGTTAAGCTTGTAACAATTGTAACACACTTGTGGCAGAATCACTAAACAATTCCTGCACATTTGATGTCCACTGCTCTGATACCATTAGGGCTCATGAGCGGATTATCCGGGCTCGGTGGCTGTGGTTGCTGCTTCACACCAAGCTCAACCCCTCCACCCGCATTAGAAAACTCTAATTTGATCTTCCCCTGCCACATAATTTCAGTGACCCTGCCCCTGCTAGAAGTATGATCGAAAGGTGTCTGTGCCCCACTAGCTACAGTTGTTTGAGAGCTGCCTCGGCTTCTTGTCTCTCATACTGTACATGCATGTTACTGCATGTGTCTGTGTCAGTTACTGCACAAGGCGATCCTTTAATGGCATTGTGTCTCTTAATGCATGTATTTGTGTCAACGACTTTGTGTGCGCTCTTTAGCTGGTCATTTTTTAATTCAAAAGCTTTCTTTACAGTGTGCAGCTGCCTGCAAATGTGTACTCATTACAGAGCGTTGGTGCACAGTCCTCAACTTATTTTCTGCTCTGTGTGTGTTGGGGCTGTGTCTGTGTGGCTAGCTTTTTTTGTAGGTGGCTCTATGTGTGGGTGGCTCTGTGTGTGTGGCTCTCTGTGTGTGTGCGTGTGGATGCAAATGCAATAGGTCTCGCATTTGCGAGAGATTAAGCTATTGGCATTGTAAATGACAATGCCATTTATTTATATGTTTTCAAAACCAACACATAAATAAAAAAATTGTCATTTACAATGCCAATAGCTCTAACTTTTACAAACGCGAAACCGTTGCATTGTAAATTCTTGTTTTTGCATTTGTCACCCGAGTGGGAAGGGTATGCTCAGACGTGAGTTTCGTGCTTTCCAAGCCACTGAAGTCAAGCTATCCTGGCTGATGACGGCTGATAGCCAAAACTGGTCCTAGGATGCTTGATTCCGGTTCAGGAAAGACATGGCTTGGCAGTTTGGGCTGGACTGTTCCCATGAGGCACAGGGTCAAGGCTGATTTGCATATGGCCATGTCTGAACTGGGGTTGCTTGGTGAGCAAAAAAACAATGGATTTAGGCCCAGATCTCTGTACTGGGGTGAATGTATGACATTGTTCTGCATTCTGTCCATCAACAGTGTTTTTTGCAATTTCACCCCGAGTGTGCTGGGGATGCTTAGACGTGAGTCCCAGGCTGTTTTTTCTACAGTTATGGGCTAGCCATAAACAGTCACCTTTCACCATTTTCTCCAAAGCCTAAAAGTTCTAATTATGAGTGGACCATATAATTCCATCTCGTGCGTAAAACCTCATTTGCGCACCGAACGTAATTAGGAGTTAGGCTTTATTTAACTCATCAATAATGGTGTGCATTGAATAACCCAAAATTCTGTCAATTTCAGCATGTCAAACCTGCCAAATTAAACAGGGAAAAACATAAGGGTATTTACTGCATCAAAATTTGCATGGCATTCTCCATACACCTGTGGTATTGTTATTTATCTATCTGGGGCGATAAATAGTGTCTCAACTCGTAATCAGGCCCTGAAAGTTTGTGGCAAGTATAGGCTTAGGTAATGATCTTAATCAGTAGTATAGATAATGTGCGCAGTTCTTTCCCCGTTCACAGGAGTTTAACATGTATTCTCTTTTTGGGTTCCTAAAAATAGGTAAATCTGCCAAGGTTTAAAGCCCATGCTATGTTTGGCAATTCAATAAGTAGTAGCCAATGGCTGATTGTCATACCGAACCTGATACTCCATCTCACCAATTTTCTACTTGGGTAATTACTGAAGAGGGACTAAGCTAACCACGTGCAAGGGTCTAAACCGGGTCTTACATCCATGAACTGGAAATAGCTACAGACTATGCACACTTCTAGGATTACCAGCGGGCATGCGGATAGTTATTGAAACCATTCAGAGCCCACAACAATACATACATTTATATGCTGGTAAGGAGTGACTTGGACATTACTGCACACACCCCAGTCCCTGCAACTGCATCAACAAGCGCTAGACATGTAAGCTGCCCACCCCTGCATTCAATAATGTAATACTGTCCATGTGCAGGTGCAGGGAATGGAAGAAATATGTAATTTAACCATGTGGTTCCTTGTTCGTGCACCAGTGAAACGTTAGTTTCAACAATGACACTTGAATTGTTCAATTAAAACAACTTTATTCAAAATGATGTGTATCAAAATATCTTCATATCCTAAAACAATGTACTTTCGTTACGGACTGGTTTGAAACATTGCTGCAATATCTATACTACCACCACCCTTGCAACAAAAAAGAATTTTTAAAAAAACACAGGAGAAAGACCTGTAGCATATCTCAAAAAGACTACCCTTCCTCTCTATGTATTAAGAACTATGGAACAGAGAACATTGGTTTTTTTTCACCTTCAAGTGTCTATATATATATATATTTTTTTTTCATAAGAAGCACATTTCCCAGGTCTTTTTATGCCCTAATAAATGGAACAATAAGACTATTTAACGTTGCCGAAAAAAGTTTATAAAGTTCACATGGAAGACGCTAAAACAAAGAAAGACATCGAGGCAAGATTAGTCTTTTCATTAACTTTATTAAGCCCACCAACAACTAAGGGGTGTGAAGTGGACTCTTCAAATAGCCAATTCTGAAAAATAGCCGGGCGTAGTTAAAATTATACATTTCTGAAATTTGCACTTGAACCTTTATATGCAGATATCGGATTGTACAAAAGATAATTATCTAGCTACATCTAGGCCCGATGGTCAGAGTTTTTCAAGAGTTTGTACTCTGAAGTACTTGAACACTTATCAAAAATCTCCCAGACTATTGTGATACGTGACATACAGATCAGGAACAGACCGTATGACACCAGGCAGAACTAGAGGTTAAGAATGCAGCCACCTGCTTCTTTTTAGTGCCCAAGTTAGGCCCAACTCCCCTCTCGCTGCAATGGAAATGGGGGCAGGAAGATAAGTAAATAGGGCCAATTGGGTCATGAAGTCTAGGACTAGGCTAGTAAAAATACTGAAGAGAGACAAACCTAGAGACAGAAGACCTTTCTAGGGTACTTCATCACTTTGTTCTGGAAATAAAAAATACAAACTCTTTAACAGTCTCAATTGCTTCTTATAAATACATGACCTGCGGCTGTACTCTGCATTACCTTTGCACAAAAAACTTTGTTTCCTAGATCTAATCATTGACAATCCTTATAATAACTGGAATGACAACTGCTCGCTCTAACACACCCCATTACTAATAAGCATTTACAATGCAACAGGTCTCACAATGACATTCTTTTGAGCTATTGGCATTGTAAATGTCATTGGTATTTTTTTCCCTTTGTGAAGCATTAATTTCTGTCCAGTGTAGGCGCGCACAGAACCGCGAATTGTGTCCCGTTTTTTAACATATGTGGAAATGAACTCTGGACGTGAAAACGACAAAACATGTCTATCGGAAGGGGACTTCAGAGTCTCTATCAAGGCTGAGAAGTCACTATATGGCAGCAGTTTTTCTTAAACCAGTAGGGAGGGTGCCTCGTAGCACTGCCTGCTCAGGGATTAAAAATCCGAGCACAGAACAGAGGACGCATATATAGAAACGTGGTGAAGAGACAGAGTAGAAATGCACTGCAACACTGTGACTGCCTGGTGTTGAATGTGGGGGGGGAGGGCTATTGGCTTTGTCGATACTTATTAATAAAAGTTTAACAATTATCAAAAGCTAGTGCTGTGCTGGAGCATTAAAAGTTCACAACTACGGGCTCTCGAAAAAATATCTCCACGCAAGAGCCCTGCATGGCAGGGGGAATAAAGATATATCCTGTTATTTCGATAAAAACACTACCGAAGCCAGCTGGCTCTGGAACATCTCTACAGGGCCCTTTAATCTGCAAGGCCCGGCCTCAGCTGACCCTGGTGTCTGCACAGACCTGCAGCTGCAACCCCACTACAGGCTCAGCTTGCGTTTTTAGCTGCCACAATGGGAACCTTTTCCATTAATTTAAATATATTTCAGACTAATTTTATTTTCTCCGCTGCTTCCAATATCGCGTGCTGTAGGAGCTGAACCCCAGCTCTGGTCACCTTGTTGCCAAACAAAACACTGAAGGGGTTGTTCCCATTCTCAGGCCACGCAGCCGGAGAGCAGTGCCGCTTCCAAGCGTCTGCGTCTCCCTTCGGAATAATGTATCTTTGGCAGCGATGTACAAGGTCAGGAGAGGAGAGAGGTGGGCGTGTCTCTAGGAGGCGTGGGTTGACAACTAAATGTACTCCAATGACAATCACGCCTTATAGGCGAATGATACGCTTCCCCAATAGAAGACAGAAATAAGTTGTTGATCATTCGACCAGGGGATTGGCGTACAAAACCTGTCTTTTACACTTCGCGGTGTGTGATCTTGTGCTATCCGATGTCCCTCTTGAAAGAATACATCACAGTATTTAGCTCTAAGAAAGTAAAAACAAGCACTCAATGAATGCACGTTTTCAAAACTTGGGATTTCCTGTAACAACCAAATGTATTCTGGAAGTGTTACTCCTAGGTTGCCTCAAATGAACTTCCAGGCTAGTCGGTTCATGACAGGGCTGACATAAGGTGTCCCTGGAGGCACGGGGCCATCTGTTCACTCATTAAACAAGGGATGGTGAGAAGAAACACACATACTAAAGATAAGAAATATCTTCACAACAGCCGAAAAGCAGACGATTCAGTACGGATGGGCCAGACGAAAAGCGGAAACCAAAAAGGCTCAGTTCCAATCAGAGGCCACTGTTTTAAATAAAAGATTACACCTGTCAATGAAAATAAGGGGCGGAGCTTCAAGTCCTCTTCTGAAATCTCCTCATCCACAATATGTCTCGCAGAGCGAGTAGCGCATGCGCGTGGCAACGCTAGGTGAGACTTAAAAATGAATCTCAAAAAGCAGGGAAATGGTCTAAAATGCACAACCACAGCCATAAACACAACATAAGTTTCATGTTCGAGAAATAGAACAAATTCATCTGCCAACCGGTGGACCAGTAGCACCCCTGAAGCTACAATCTATGGTTTCGGTATGAAATAAACATCAAAAGGGAGAGTCGTCAATGAGAAAATAAGGATATTCTCTAAATCATAATTTTGCTCCTCACAAAACTCCAAACACTAAGAAAAAAATTACAAACTTTCTATATCGCTGGCTAAGGTAAATTTTTACAATCTCAAATAAAGTACTACAAAAGGCACATTGCTGGTCCAATTCATCCATACCAGCATCTTCCAGGTCGCTAAATCTACCACTTATCATTCAGCAAGCTAATGTAAAGAATTTCTGAAATCCCACCTTGTTTGACTGAAAATGTCTTCACTTAGTCCCCCCAAAAAATAGAATTCAAGCTCTTCTCCCATACACAAAAATAGAATTTCAACCTAGATCTGTTGAAACAAATGACTACTGCTGAAATCTCACTGTGCATCTCACCAACGTAAACTTGCTCATTCTCATTCAAGATCCCAGCATTTCAATTATCCCTCACATTAACAAAATAATAAATGCAGCAAACTTCTACCTAAGAGCTAAGAAAACATTTGGGACTCTCTTTTGCATGATATGCTAAAACTTGGAGCTCAAGCTTTAAACTTGTCTCGACTGGACTTTGAAAATGCTGTCCTTGCAGGCTTATCACAACCTTCACTCTTGCCACCAAAAACTGTTCAGCATTGGCATTAAAATTACTCATGACGAAAAAGCACAGTTGACCTCAATATTGGGAGAGTACAGCATGGCCATAAGAAATCTGAAGACACTTGACTGTTCATTGTGGGCAGGAGCTCATTGTCCAAAATGGCTTCCTGCAACAATACATTTACATTCTACAGAACAACACGTGCCATATGTGCAAAAAGCGAGCCAAAGAATTAGAGTCCGTTATGAGCTCATTAGTAACAGCAGGTAAAAGTAGTAGAGTAAAACTAGAAATATAACAAGCATTGGAAATGCAATAGGTCTCGCATTAGGAAAGTGACTTTTTTTATTTATGTGTTGGTTTTAAAAATAGCAAAATTAATACCTTTGTCAGTTACAATGTCAATAGTTTTAACTTTCGCAAATGTGACACCTATAGCATTTGTAATGCAATGTGTGTTGTATTTACGTAACTTAGATGTATTGATATTACAAATAACAATGGCTTTTAATTTTGTAAATAATTATTACTTAAATACATTTTATTGTAATTTATAATGGCAATAGCTTAAACGTTTGTAAATAACTTTTGTGAAGATTATGTTCAGTGTATTTTATTGTGACGAAAATCCAAGAACATTGCATTTGCACCTACACACACACATAGCCACACACACACACACACATATAGATGTGGTGGTGGTGGATCTGGGGGATATGGTGGTGGTGGATGTGGTGGTGGTGGTGATGGTGGATGTGGTGGTGATGGGGGTGGATGTGGGGGGTGGATGTGGTGGTGGATGTGGTGGTGGATGTGGTGGTGGATGTGGTGGTGGATGTGGATGTGGTGGAGGTGGTGGATGTGGTGGAGGTGGGGGGTGGATGTGGTGGTGGATGTGGTGGTGGATGTGGTGGTGGATGTGGATGTGGTGGATGTGGTGGAGGTGGTGGAGGTGGTGGATGTGGTGGAGGTGGTGGATGTGGTGGAGGTGGTGGAGGTGGTGGAGGTGGTGGAGGTGGTGGAGGTGGTGGATGTGGTGGTGGTGGTGGATGTGGTGGTGGTGGTGGATGTGGTGGTGGTGGATGTGGTGGTGGTGGATGTGGTGGATGTGGTGGTGGATGTGGTGGATGTGGTGGTGGATGTGGTGGATGTGGTGGTGGATGTGGTGGATGTGGTGGATGTGGTGGTGGATGTGGTGGTGGATGTGATGGTGGTGGGTGTGGTGGTGGTGGGTGTGGTGGATGTGGTGGTGGTGGATGCGGTGGTGGTGGATGCGGTGGTGGTGGATGCGGTGGTGGAGGAAGTGGTGGTGGATGTGTTGGATGTGGTGGTGGATGTGTTGGATGTGGTGGTGGATGTGGTGGATGTGTTGGATGTGGTGGTGGATGTGGTGGATGCGGTGGATGTGGCGGTGGACGTGGCGGTGGATGTGGTGGTGGATGCAGTGGTGGTGGATGCGGTGGATGTCGTGGTGGATGTGGCGGTGGATGTCATGGTGGATGTGGCGGTGGATGTCATGGTGGATGTCGGGCGATGGTGGATGTGGTGGATGTGGTGGTGGTGGATGCGGTGGTGGTGGAAGCGGTGGTGGATGTGTTGGATGTGGTGGATGTGGTGGTGGATGTGGTGGATGATGTGGTGGATGATGTGGTGGATGATGTGGTGGATGATGTGGTGGATGATGTGGTGGATGATGTGGTGGATGATGTGGTGGATGATGTGGTGGATGTGGTGGATGATGTGGTGGTGCATGCGGTGGTGCATGTGGTGGTGGTGGATGTGGCGGTGGATGTGGCGGTAGATGTGGCGGTAGATGTGGCGGTGGATGTCATGGTGGATGTGGAGGTGATGGTGGATGTGGAGGTGATGGTGGATGTGGAGGTGATGGTGGAGGTGATGGTGGATGTGGAGGTGGAGGTGGATGTGGAGGTGGATGTGGAGGTGGATGTGGTGGTGGATGCGGTGGATGTGGTGATGGTGGATGCGGTGGATGTGGTGATGGTGGATGCGGTGGTGGATGGGGTAGTGGTGGATGGGGTAGTGGTGGATGTAGTGGTGGTGGGTGTGGTGGATGTGGTGGGTGTGGTGGATGTGGTGGATGTGGTGGTGGATGTGGCGGTGGATGTGGCGGTGGATGTGGATGTGGCGGTGGATGTGGTGGGTGTGGTGGATGTGGTGGTGGATGTGGCGGTGGATGTGGCGGTGGATGTGGATGTGGTGGTGGATGTGGTGGTGGATGTGGCGGTGGTGGATGCGGTGGTGGTGGTGGATGTGGTGGTGGTGGATGGATGGTGGATGTGGTGGTGATGGTGGATGTGGTGGTGGTGGATGTGGTGGTGGTGGATGCGGTGGATGTGGTGATGGTGGATGCGATGGTGGTGGTGGATGCGGTGGTGGTGGTGGATGGGGTGGTGGTGGTGGTGGATGTGGCGGTGGATGCGGTGGTGGTGGATGTGGAGGTGGTGGTGGAGGTGGTGGTGGACGTGGTGGGGGATGCGGTGGTGGTGCATGTGGTGGTGGTGGATGTGGCGGCGGTGGATGTCATGGTGGATGTGGAGGTGGTGGATGTGGTGGTGGATGTGGTGGTGGATGTGGTGGTGATGGTGGATGTGCTGGTGGATGCGGTGGTGGAGGCGGTGGATGTGGTGGAAGTGGTGGTGGATGTGGTGGTGGATGTGGTGGATGTGGGGTGATTGCGGCTTGCAAGCTTATTTCGCTCACGTTATGCAGTTTCAAACATGATTGCCACTATTACTCTCAAATTCACTTGGCAGCAAACTGGTGAACTAATTAAAAGAAATTCGTATTCAGCGTTATGGCCGGTACTTTATTCCAGCAAAGTGGCAAGCCAGTACACACCAATGAGCTAGTAAAGCTAAAAACACACCACATGGCACAATTGCTGGCTGAGCGAGCAGAAGTAAGCCAAACAGCTTTCCCGTAGCTAAGGAGAGCTGAGCTCTTTTTGTAGCAGCACGCATAAGAAAAGTCCCGTATTTTCACCAAAACACTTTCTGATAATGATCAGCCGAATTCAGAAGGCTTCCTGCCCTCATATATTCCCAAGAGAGCAGTAATCTTATAAGGAAATGCTGTCATCACACCTAAAGCTACCGAGGGAGAAAGGAAGTGCAAAACTACACTATAGTGCTTAATGGTAAACAACAGTCGAAAGTGCCTCTGCGCGGACCCGCTGTCTTTCCTGTACACAATGTTGTGGTGTTTGCTTTCTGCAAGGGCTCTGCTGTCGGGTTGGTAGAGCCATGACATGACCAATTGCATAACAGTGCTGAAGACTCACCTGAAAGAAACTACATTTATGGCCAATAAACAGATTGTGCAGGGGCAAAATAAAGTCACTCAGTCGGGGGGGAGCTATTGACTGAAGTTGGCTGTTCCCACTGTCCCGTGCTATATGCTATTGGGCATAAATAGGAACACACCGATGGATGAGGAGAGCTTGCTGGAAGACATTCAATTAATGAAAAAAAAAAAAAAGAAAAGGAGACACGGCCGGCCGTGAACTGAAAGCACGGCCAGCCGGCCGTGAAAAAGCCTTTGATGCCGCAGGGGGTAATTAGGGGAGGAGAATGGCTGGGCTGAGGCACAGCGCCAAGCCTTTGATGCAGCAGGGGGCGGAGCGGGAAGAGCTGCTGGCGGCACCAAGCTGACGATTTGATGCTGTGCACGCCCATTTTAACTAATTGCGCTTGCGCATTGAGTTAAAAGTGCACATGCACTTCATCAAATCGCCAGTGAATCGCCAGTGTAGGTAAGCTTTGTTTAAGCCCCCATAGTCTCGCTCTGCTCAATGCGCATGCGCATTGACAGGCGAGACCTAAAAATGACTGAGAGTTTGTGGGGGGTTGTTCTACTATGCAACATGCAGTCAGCTAGTTTGAGGGCAAAGTGAGCTGGGAAGCCAACCTATTATAGAGCTCTCTTCCCCTTACCTCTCTGCAGAAGTTCAGATGCAGGGAAGTACCATTACAAGTCACTATAGCTTAACCTGTTTTGTAGTGATAGTGAGAAAATGTGTTTGAAAAGTGTATGTAGCACTCTTTTTGGACTAGAAAATACAAGGTTTTTAAATGTGCGAAAAGCAGTATTTAGTAGTTTTACATTTAGGCCTTACCTGCAGGGTTGAACAGGACCTGCAAAGTGTGTATTGGACCAGTCTGTAACCAAGGACACTACACTCAGGAGCAGCTACCAGTCCCTCAGCACACCAGCTTCAGCTTTACTGACTGACTGACTCACAGGGAACCTCTGCCATCGCCTAACACCTTGTGCAGTCCCTTAAGTTTAAGGGCATAAGCTCTCTCAATAGGTTTCTTATTGGTTGTTGCATCAATGTACTAATTGGTTTCTAGGGCTTGGGGTTTGAGTTCGGATTAGCTGGGAGGGCTAGGGTTATGATTCCAAGACTAGGGTTTCAATTGGACTTAGGGCTTGCGTTCTGATTGACTGATAGGGCTATGTTTGTGATAGGTACCCATGGAAAGGGTTTCTATTGGACTTAGAGTTTGGGTTTTGATTGGTTGCTAGAGCTGTGAATGGTTAATAGGGCAAGGGCTCCAATTGGTTCTGGGCGGTTGTCAGGGGTCATGGCAGCTCTGATCGCACAGGCAGGCCCTGAGGACGGGAAAGACTACATTTCCCAGCAGCCTCGGCACGCCGCCTGACGTAGGACGCTGCATCTTTCACCGCGATCCACGTGATGTGGAAGTCTTGAAATGGTGAGGCAGTGGGGAGAAACGCTGCCGATTATTCTACCGGTTTCCGGATCTTCGTTGGCCGTATCCTTGTTCTTTGGTCTGGTAGGGGTGCCCGTGGCACCGCTTATTCCTCTACTGTCTTTGCTGGAATTCTGATATGGACACTTACTTTTTTAGCGGCAGTTCCTGGCTTTTAACCTTCGAGGCAGCATCATTGCAATCAGCACTCCAGCGCACCGGCCCACCGGCCCACCGGCCCACCAACCCACTCCTCGCCGCACCCGCTCCGCGGGTGCCGCTTCGACGTGTGCAGCGGACACCAGCGCTGAGGGGCATTGTTTGTGGCGGCAAGGCGGCTGTGGGCGCGAGGCGACTGCGGGGCTGCGAGCGTGCGGGGACTTCATTTCCCAGAAGTCCCTGCTAGACCGACGGAGAGCTTCCGGTCCGCTCTCCCTGCTGGCCCGCCCCCCACGCCCCCTATATTACAACCTCCGCCTCCCGTAGCGCGGGACGCAGCCCGGGCGAAGACTGGGCAAAGACTGGGCCGTTTGAGGCCGTTCGAGGTCTGAGAGGACTGGACTGGCCTACCCTCTTTCGCCCTTTTTCCTTTTTCCTTTATTGATTAAGTGGGGTTGATGTTGTAATCTCTCGCATTCCCTAGGAGGCCTTACCCGGGTCCTTGCCCTTGTTTAACTATGTCCATCAGGATAACTTGTAGCAAGGCCGGTAAGGGAGGCACATCAATTAGTGGTCCAATGGATGATTTTATCACTCGTACTAATCTTGCGATTGACGAGGAAATTTCCAAACTGCAGACTCGTGTCTCTCTTGAGTTGGCTGCCGCTAGAAGATTATCGGAGGTAATTGCAGTTTCCAAAAAATCTTCACTGGGGCATATAGCTACGGCTGTTACCCCGGAGCGACCTGCCAATCTCAGTTCTTTAGTCTTGCAGGCAGAAGTCCACCAGGCTCCGATTTTACAACTCCCCTCCCCTGCCCTAGGGCCAGCTGTTGATGCAGGTGACTCGATCCTGCCTGTGTTGTCTCCCATGAAGAATGTCAGTTTTAACTTTTCTACCCCGGTAATTTTAAAATCACTCACTGGCAAGCAGGATCCCAGCTCTAATTTCCCCGCCCCAGTAATTTTTAATTCATCTAGGATTAATACAAATCTGGGTAATTTACCCAAAAGGAAAAAGACCTCCCGGTATACTTATTACCGCAAGAAGGCAAGAGTTGCGGTGGCACAGAAACCGAAATTGCCCAGTGTACCACTACCCAATATAACAGAAGGGATTATCCCTAGGGATCAGCCATATCGAGAGGGGGTTTCTGAGGGGACAGATCCTGCTTCTACCACCACCACAGTACAGGAGGGAGGCTTACTTGTTGAGGGTCGGGAAGGGAAGGATGGGGAATTCATAGGTATAGTTTGGGAAACACTCAAGAAACTTCTTTCCCCCCTTGCTCTGAGACTCTCATGCATTGAAAACAGCTTGCTGGAGATGGAGAAAAGCATTATTGCTTTGGCCACTCTCGGCTTGAGAAGTCTAGAAAACCAGGGCTTCGGGGTTGAGGACCCAACTCCACAAGCATTACATCTTCCTCCCCCTGTACCACCACCTGAACGCCCGGTTCCCAAGCCGCGAACCCTGGGTGTGAACCAAATTCCTGCTATTTCTAAACCTGAGGTCCCCACCCGTCCTTTTCCCCGACCAACTCCAAAGCCTACTACAGGCCCTCCTGTCAAACCTCCCCCCAGTGAATCTCGTCAGCAATACTCTCAGGGCACTTCTGCTAAGAATAACTTTAGAGGGGGTTACATCGATCTTCCCCCAGAGGCCAATGATTATGTGGTTGTTCTGACGGGCGTTTCCCAGATTGAAAGCGGCCATTATGAGAACCACTGGTCTTTAAAGAACAAGACAATGCACTGGCTTATGCGAACCGTCCAATCCCCAATGGTCGGAAGAGCAGAGTCCTGATGGTGCGTCGTGTCCCCTGGGTGGGTCCCACAAAGAAATCCGCGGTTGGGGACTGTATAGTGGTGACCTTTGAGGACCCACATACAGCACGTTACATTTGCTCTTGCCCCACCAGTGAAGGTTCCCGTGTCATACCTAGGCTTTTGCCTTTCTTCTATCCGCCACCTCCCAAAAAGTCACGGGAAGACGATTGGTCCCTGGTACAGCGCCACGCATGGAGGATCCATCCCTCAAATTACCAAGATCCTTTTGTGTGCTGGAATGGTCTATCTACCCAGAATAGGTTTGGTAGCCTTGAGGAGGTAGACTGACTTGCAAGGCAACCTACTGTTGATGTAGCGGCAACGGCCTCCCTACCCCAGATCGCAGGGTTTACTGATAGTCTCTCCGTAGTGTCTGATTATAGTCTCGGACATATGGAAAGTCATTCAGTTTTGACTTTAGTATGTACCGATACAGATGAGGATTGTACTGGTGGAAAAATCAGTACTTCAACAGGGGCACTGATTACTGATGAAGAGATCAAAATAGATGACCCATACCGAGACAGAGTAGTTCCCCCTTTGGCACCAGTGTCGCCTACGGCCGAATGTGATTCTTCTGGTAGTGGGCCAATTCCTCAGTTGTTTTTCCTGTCATGGAATATTGCAGGGGTAGGCAAAAATCTGAAAGATCCAGAATGGACAGATTATGTCGATTCCAGTGATTTCTGCCTACTACAAGAAACCTGGGCATTGGATATCCCGCATAGGATGGGATATAAAACCTTCGGCATTGAGGCCATCCAGTCTAATAGGGGAAGGCCATCTGGGGGATTGATCATATGGCTTAAAATTACCCTAGCTATAAAGGTTGAACCCATAGATACAGGAACCCCTGACATTCTGGCTTTAAAAATTGCATCTGTAAAAGGGGGTGTATACTACATTGTTAATGTCTACAACAGACCTACAGGGCATTCCAAGGTCTCGCCCACTTTGGAAATCCTGGACTCTTTTTTTAAAAGGGTGGTGGGCGAAGTCCCTGTGATATTGGGAGGTGACTTGAATTGCAATTTCGAACCGATCCTCGGGATTACTGATGTTTTCCAAGATGAAGATCAAGCTTATAATATTCCTCAGCTTGAAACTTCTAACTGTGTCCCGTGTACCACTTTGGCGGTCCAACTACTGAGGCTATCAGTTGACCACGGTCTTAGAGCGTGCAATGGTCGCTTTCCCTCAGACCTAACCAAACAACCAACCTTTGGGAAATCAAATAGCAGGCTAGATTTTATTTTTGTTTCATTAATTATTTGGCACTTTATGATTGATTTTAAAGTATCAACAAGGGCCGAGAGTGATCATTATCCTCTGGAACTTTATATTGACGTACACATGATCAGAGATATCCCCGCCCCTACGTCAAGTGAGATAGCTGATGATTTATGCGAACATGCACATATAATTAATAATAACAGACGTGCTCTAAAATGGCCGCATCTTTTATCTGAAGGTAAGACCTTAGCTGCAGTCTACTCACTGTTTAATAAGACTTTTGCACCTTTAGTAGGACAACCCTTGTTAACTGATAGCTGTGATCACTTTGTTGAGTTACACAAGGTTTTCTTTAATGATTTAAGAATTTATATGTCCAAAATGCCAAGGAAGAAACAGCAAAATGTACGAGTGGGATGCCATGGGAAAATCTGGTATGATCATTCATGTAAAATGGCCAAGAGGAAGCTTTTAAATGCTATTAAAAATAAATCCCAAGATGATGTTAGACTCGCCAGGGATGAGTATAAGCATGTTCAAAAAGTTTCGAAAAAAACATGGGAAGAGTTAATTTGGGCTGACATGTTGTCTTCTGCAAAACAAAATGATAATGTTGGCTTCTGGAGGTTGGTCGCAAACGGGGGGCATGCAGGAAGACCTGTGAAGGACACGTTCATTGATGAAATGACATGGGTGACACATTTTACCAATTTGTATAAACAATATGACAGTGGTGATGAGGAGTTCCCATGTTCACTTCCACTACCTGTATGCCTTGATTTTACCCTGGACGAAACTAATAGGGCAATTAATGAATTAAAAAATAACAAAGCTCCCGGCCCAGATAAAATACCGGGTGACCTCTATAAACATGAATCTGAAGTCTGGGCCCCCTATATTAATCGTTTGTTTAATGCTCTGTCCGTAAGTTGCAAATTCCCTGATAGTTGGCGTGCAGCAGAAGTTGTCCCAATTTTCAAAAAGGGGAATAGATCCGTCCCCTCAAATTACAGACCTATTAGTTTAATGGACATTCTGCAAAAACTCTATGCCAAACATTTGCTATTTAGGATAAATGATTGGTTGGAGGAGTCAGCTATACTTTCCAAATTTCAGGCAGGCTTTAGGTCTAAGATCAGCACCATAGACCAGGTCTTCAGATTTTGTTGTCTGTATTGGAAGTATGTTCACATTAGGAAAGGTCATTTGTATGTAGCCTTCATTGACTTGAGAGCGGCATTTGACCTTGTTCCTCGCAACTTGCTCTGGAGATCTTTAAACAAAGCCGGCCTGCCAGGAAGCCTCTTGGTCCACATAATTGAGCTACACGCTAGAAATCATGCAAACATCAGATGGGGTCCGAATGGCGAACTGACGCGTGACATCCCGATTAAGCGTGGTGTCCGACAGGGATGCGTCCTGGCCCCCACCCTGTTTTCTATTTTTGTCAACGATGTTCCTGATTACCTTAATGCTTGTAGCAATGATTCACCTCAGCTCAATGGAGAAAGGGTGCCTGCGTTGCTCTTCGCGGATGATACCATCTCAATATCCCAAACCAAGAAGGGCCTCCAGGCACTCTTAAACTCCTTTAGTAGCTACTGTGTGACCAAAGGGCTTGAAATAAACGTTGATAAAACCAAATGTATGGCTTTGAATCCTAGTAGGCCGGACAGAGGGAACCTGATCTTGAATGGGGAAACTCTAGGTACCGTGGAGAATTTTACCTATTTGGGGGTAGTACTTGACTCAAAGTTAACATGGAAGGCCCAAATCGAGAAAAGCAAGGTGTCATATGCTCATAATGCCAAACCAATAATCAGTAGATTGAATGCTAGTACAAGTAAAAGTGTAACACCTGTACTTGAACTCTTTAAATTCAAAATTCAATCTGCCGCCCTATATGGGGCTGAGATATGGGGACCTTGGGCCAGGGAGAGTTTTCAAGGCCTGGATAATAAATTTATGAGAACAATTGTAAGGGTCCCAACTAGTACACCACTAATTCCCCTTCAGCTCGATTTGAATTTTAAACGAACCGACCACCTAACTACTATAAGACCGTTAATGTTCTGGATAAGGATTTGGTCCACCCCAGAATTGATAGACTACAGGAATGGTCTCCGAGAAGTAATGAACTTAGATTCTTTAAATTCCCTTCGGTGGTTCGGGCATATTAAAAAATGGCTCGTAATTCTGGGCTTGCATTCGTTCTGGGAAAACCCAGAGAACCTACCTTCCTTGCTAAACCCATGGTAAAAAGAGCCTACTGGTCCTTTATGAATAATAGGCATGCTCATGAAAGCAGAATTGGCACTCTAACCCAAAACTTTTTGTCCTTTAAAAATGAACCTTGTTTTGAATCCTTCTTGGACGAAATAGAGCCCCCTGTTGTTAAGACTCTCTTCTTGAAATTTAGGTATGGGAATCTCATGCTGAATTCCAACATAGAGCGTTGGTCAAAGAATAAACCGGATTGTCTGAATAGTATAAGTGAGAGATGTCCTATGTGTTCAGATTTGTGCAATGAGAATGAGGTCCACATGTTGTTTATATGCAAAGCGTATCTGAAAGCTCGGAAAAGATGGCTTAAACCCATGTGTGTACTTTTAGGAACCAGATCCTGTTTAACAGCATACAGGATATTAAAAACTAATACTGCTCAGTCTATTGTATTCAGCATTAGTAGGTTCCTCTACTCTGTGTACATCGCCCGAAAGAAATTGGGACAGATGCTTTAAGTTGGACTAATTCTAAAGACTGAACCTTGCTGCTAAATGAATTATGTTTTAAATTGATTGGTGAAAATTAATTCCGCACTCTATTTTAGAATTTGTTGTTTTAAATGAATTGATGCATGTATACTGTTACGTTTTTTTGTTCCTTGTATGTATATACGCATTCGGCCGAAATAAAGAAAGAAAGAAAGATATGGTTGTTCGCCGTTCTCTTTTGGGCTGCATCCCTCGATAAGAGTGCGCTGTAGTTACCTATTATTTTCCTTCGGTTGAGAACTCATTTCTTTCCTCGCCGGAAGCTCTCACGAAGGACGAGGGATTTTGGCTCACCTTCTCTAAAGTACTTCATGGAATACCGTACTATTCACAAAGTCACTGTGTAGCTTGGAAGTATTATTTATGGGCATTTGGTGTACGTTTTTCCCTGGTTTTGCAAACTATTCCCTGAATACATCCAGAGTTCATGCGAGGGAAATACTACCAAATCCCTGACGAATTAGGGGTTGCCCTAATCGTTAGCTGTATCATGAGGTGCTTAAGCTTGTATGAGTGACATAACTCTACAGGTATTGTACTTGTTTCTTCTGGAGTGCATGAGTGAACTGTTCTTGTGAGTCACAGTGTGCATCACTGAACTATTGGTATCATACCGACAAATTACAGCTCCTCCTCCATTTTGCTTGCCGTTTTCTTTCATCCTCCACAGGGGTGTCACTGACATAGTGTCTTATTGGGCAGAGGTGTGTTCCTCGCATTCTCAGGTATAACATTGTGCATGAGATGTATAAATCTAGAAGTCCTATAGAAGCACAGGATTGTTCAAATGTAGCATTGTGATATTTCTGCATATTGAATAGAGGTTCCACGCTCAACACCCCTGTTAGCAGGTCATCATTATTTTCCTTTACAGGTTAGTGGCAGTATGGGTACCAAGGGTCTGTAAGAATGAGATAGAAGAGGCGAAAAGATTCCTTAGTAACTCTTCTTCTTATGTCTTACCACAGGTCTCCTTCCCTGCTGTCCCCATCCTTCCCTTCCCCCGCTTAACCACCCTTTAGTGTGTGTATTGTTATTAGCCAGTCTTGGGGCTGTTGAAAGGTGGACCACTAGAGCAGCGATTAGATCCTGAGGATACGTTCAGGCCGGAGTCAGAATAATCGGACCACGAATAGATTTATCCTCCCGGTCGAGTTGATTCGAAGATGGCCACGTTAGATTACGTCATGGTAGCCCTTGCATTATTACAGGTAGAACTTATGGATTCACGTAATGAAACCGCTGCATTACAAGCAAGGGTAGATAGAATGCAGCGCAATCCATTTGACTTTGGCAATCCTACACAACCCACAACTAGTTCCATGGTAGTGGAAATTCCAACCCCTATACCTCTAGCCCCACCAGAGAAATTCACAGGAGACATTCATAAGGTCAAAGTGTTTTTATCTCACATCCTATTACACTTTAATTGCAAGCCTAAAGTGTTTTCCACCAATCAGGCCAGAGTATCGTTTCTGATTTCATACCTAGCTGGTGATGCAGTCCCTTTGGTAAGACGTGATGATCCGATGTTACATGATTGAGACACTTTTAAGGAAGAGTTCGAAAAAACTGTTGACCGCAGAGCAGACACCTTTTCAGCTGATAGGGAATTATTGGAGCTGAAACAAGGGAGCAAAGACCTCTTAAGTTACCTAAACACCTTCCGAAGGTTGGTCGCAAAAACTCAATGGCCTGAAAGCAAACAGTCAGCTATCTTCTATCAAGGCCTCAGAGAATAATTAAAAGATGTGATTGCACAAGTGGATCCCCAACCTCAGACCTGTTCTGCATTGATTGAATTGACCATGCAATTGGATCACAGATTGAGGGAAAGCAGAGGAGAAGGCAAGAAAAAAAAAAAAAAAAAGAGTTACCCCGCCGTTTTGATAGAACAAGACCCCTAGAACCAGGAGCATCTTCCCCGGAACCTATGCAAATCGGATCGGTCCGAGCCTCCTTGACGGTGGACGAAAGGGATTATAGGAGAAAAAAAAAAAGGATTGTGTTTATATTGTGGGAAGAAGGGCCATTATCTGAGGTGGTGTCCGATAAAACCCAAGTTCAGTCGTACACGTCTGGGAGCGTCTATGGTGAATACTGCAAAGTCATTGGCGGAAAACTGAAGAGCTCGAGACCTATAGAAGGGGAGTCTTCGAGTGTGTTGTGTATCCCGTCCCTCAAAAAAGAACCCAGTGTGATCAAGGAACATTTCTTCATATTTATAGTACTGCATATCAACCAAGAACCCTGTACCACACAAGCAATGGTGGATTCTGGAGCTACAGGGTGTTTTATGGATTCTACAGAAGCCCACAGATTCTTGGTCCAACTGGTCTCCAAACCAATACCGGAGGTGGTGTTTGCTGTAGACGGCAAACAACTGGAATCTGGTCCCATATGCCAAGCCACTGAACCCTGTATTGTAGAATGCTTACAAGGACATCAAGAACTCTTATCTTTTAACATCATCCAAGCCCCATTATATGGAGTTATATTGGGATTACCCTGGCTCTCCACTCACAACCCTGAAATAGATTGGAAACAGAAAACTTTGAATTCTGAATTTTGCAAGGAACATTGCTGGAAATCACTTACTCCCATCGGTGAAACTCATCTTCATATTGCCACTGCTGCGGAAAAGGAGATTGAACTGCCTTTATGCTATCAACAGTTTAAAGATGTTTTTGATGATCAGAAGGCTGAAGTCCGGCTCCCCACAGGCCCTACGATTGTAGAATCGATTTGAAGCCAGGTTCAGTGGTACCATGTAGCAGGGTTTATGCTTTAACCGAGCCCGAAAACGACATCTACGCCAATACTTGGATAAGTATTTGGCTTTGGGGTTTATTCGTTCATCCTATTCTCCTGCGGCTTCCCCTCTAATTTTTATACCTAAATCAAACGGAGAGTTAAGACCATGCATTGACTTTCGTGCATTAAATACCATCACAATACGTAATCAGTATCCACTCCCACTAATTTCAGTACTCTTGAAGCCAGTAAAGGGAGCAGTGATTTGCACTAAACTGGATCTTCGCGGGCCTACCATCTGGTGAGGATGAGTCAGGGAGACGAATGGAAAACTGCATTCAAGACAAGGTATGGGCTATACAAATACCTAGTTATGCCTTTCAGCCTATGAAATGCGCCTGCGGCGTTCCAATTCTTCCTGAACGACGTCTTACGGGAATACCTGGACCGGATAGTCGTAGTGTACATCGATGAGATCTTGATTTACTCTACACAAGAAGAAGACCATGTGAAACATGCAAGTTTGATCCTAAAGGCTTTACGAGAACACCATCTTTTCTGCAAGATAAGCAAATGCGAGTTCCGGGTCTCCACAGTGGAGTTTTTGAGTGTAATGCTCACTCCTTCAGGTCAGGAAATGGCAGAGTACAAGGTGAAACTGATCACTGAATGGCCTTGTCCAAAGAATGTCAAACATATCCAGTGTTTAATGGGATCTGCAAATTTTTATAGGCGTTTTATATCCCAGTTTTCCAATAAAGCGGCGCCACTTACTCGCCTAACAAAGAAGAATATACAGTTTCAATGGACACCCAAAACAAAGAAAGCCTTTGATGTACTAAAGGAAGTTTTCATAACTGCTCCCATTTTAGTGCATGCCAATCCCATCTTGCCTTTTATTCTGGAAGCGGATGCCTCGGATGTGGCGATTGGAGCAGTGCTTTCACAGAGAGATACTACCACAGGACAAATGCATCCAGATTCCTTTATGTCCAAGAAATTGAACAAGGCAGAACAAAATTACACCATCACCGAAAAAGAATTGCTTGCAATTAAAGAAGCATTTGGCGAATGGAGGGATTGGCTGTTAGGAGTACAACATACAGTCACCATATACACGGATCACCGTAATGTTCAATTTTTGAAGACAGCTCGCCTACTTACCCCTCGATTACTCAGATGGATGACTTTTTTTTTCAAAATACGACTTCATAGTGACATTCCGCCCTGGAAGCCTGAACAAAAAAGCGGATGCTCTATCCAGACAGGAATCCACTATAATACCCTGGTCCCATCCAGAAAGAACTATCCTTGATCCACAAAAGGTTATCGGGGTTGTGCAAATTGACAAATTCCTACAAGAAGTCGGGAGAGGACTTCAAACCTTTCAATGGAGAGATTGGTTGAAACACCATCCGGAATGGATAAAGAAAAGAAAAAAAGGAGTGGCTATGAAAGGAACTTGGGTCCTAGTACCCACTATTAAGTTAAGACGCTCAGTCTTCCAATGGTGCCACACAGATCCTAGTGCAGGTCATCATGGCAAGGAAAAAACCTGTGAAAAGATCCTGCGTCAGTTTTGGTGGCCTGCTCTTAGAAAAGACATTTCTGAATGGATAAAAGCTTGTATGGTGTGTGCTCAAACCAAGACCATACCAGGAGAACCACAAGGGCTATTGCAACCCCTACCTACTCCAGAAGTTCCATGGGAAAGATTTTCATTGGATTTCATAGTGGAGCATTCATCTGACAAAGGTCATACCGTGATTCTGGTCAGCATTCACTTTTTAACTAAAATGGGGCATTTTGTAGCCTGCAAAACTATTCCCACAGCGGGACATCTGGCCAAACTTCTGATGGAGCAAGTGGTGAGATTGCATGGCTTGCCTAAAGTAATAGTGTCAGAACGGGGAACCCGTATCTCTCAGGCCCCACTACATGCAGGCTCTTGGACCGGACGAGGCACCCCCACCAAGGCACACAGAGGTTGCTGGGGCAATCTTTAGCTCACCTGCGGGATCGTTCGTGGTGCTTCATGGTCCCTGCCTTCACTGCCTTGGCCGCTGGCTCTCTTCATCGCGGTCGGACCATTGCTGCACTGATGATCTGCAGGGAGATGAGACCGTGGACTCTGCTGCGGCCGGTTCTTCTCCGACCCCCCGCACATCTCTCCTTCAGCTTCCAGTGCTCTTTACTGCCGTTTTTGTTGATTATCTGGACGGGCGCCATTTCCAATTGGTTTTTCCTGCTGCCGTCCTGTGGTCTGTGCGTCATGCCGGGCTGCGACTGACGATTCCAGGAGATGGAGGCAGGAGTAGGAGTCGTGCCCCGGTGAGTGGCTTTCTGTCCTCCGATGCTTATTGACTGATAGCCCGCCTGTCCAGCTGTTGTGGGGCTTGGAGTGTCCGCTCCTTGACGTCATTTTTGTTTTGTTTTTATTTTGTTGTGTTTCGCTTTGGCATTCTTCTTTTGCCACAAACCGATGTTGATGCTATCGGACTTGAAGCCAGGCGGCCTGTTTTTGTGCTTATGTGCTTCCCGACCCTCTTTGGACACCGGCACCGAGCGACGCTGGGGTCCTGCTGGGAGCTGATTTCTTCGGTCGTTGATGCCACGCTTGGTCTGCTTTCCGCTGTGGGCGAGACTCTGCTATCCCGCCTGGGGACTCCTGCTGATCGTTGTGGCGGCATGATCATCTGGCTGAGGTTCTAATATACTTCCTGATTGCTATTGCTGGTTGTTATTTCTCGGCCTAACTTTGAAATGGCTGAATTAATGAGGACACTGCCTTAGCATTAAATTGCCTGACTTTAAAATGGCGGCGCTCGTGCTAAAGATTACTTGTACTTTTTAATGCCTCTGCTTGGTCTCTTAATGCCTCTACGTGGTTTGTAAATACTTGGATTATAATTGCTCAAGCTACCTCAGATTGCTTGCACCCGGATTTTAAAAGCTAAAATTTTGCTTGTACTTTTAAGGTTGTGCTTGGACTATAAATGCTTGGATAATAATTGCTCAAACTACCTTAGATTACCTTACACCTGGTTTTTAAAAGCCTTTACTTGGTCTCCTAATATTAGAGCTCTCTTGGATGTTATTCAGTAGAATTGGAAAATGGAGCAGAGAAAACCGGTCCAGCACTGTTTTTAGGTTTTAGGAACTGCAATTAATGGTGTTGTGACAGCTCCATACACTTTGAGTAACGTCCCATTTCACACCTGATTTGGCCTCGGATCTTTCATCTGTGAACTCCTTACTAGCAATCAATACCTGCTAGTAGCCTCTGGTCATCGTTCCATCAATGGGTTGATGCAAGGCATGCACAACATGAGGAGCACTCCCCCTTGCTAAGGTTCTCATTTCATAGTTGGTTTACCCTTTCTGGTCTCTCCACCACTACTGCAAGACCCACTGCGAGTCCCCAGGAGATCCTTGCCTGTGGTTTCTCTTGTTTCCAGAATGGAGATAAGTCCCGACCCTAATGGTCTCAATGCCTTCATCATTAATTACCCAACTGGCCTCTCCAAGAACGCGGCAAAGAAATACAAACATCGCTAGACCTGAAATCTTCATCTCTGATCACTATTTCTGCACCGACATAGGTTCTGTGGTTAACGACCTCATCTTTTATACTAGAAAGCAGGCCCGCTGGCTGTCTGTGCTCTACGCCATGCTTCGAATAACTGGATATAAGAAAACTGCACATGGCCTTAAATTAACGTTTTCCTCCTCCTTTCTCAAAGCCACCACAACTATCACCCTCTACGATAATGGTATCATCCTAATTCAAGATTCTAACATCAACCTAACAAAGATAGCGAATATTTACCCAACTCTCAGGAAAGCGGTCTATAGTGACTCCCCTGACCCTATGTCAACCACCACGTCCCTGCTGGGCCTGAATATTACTCTTCCTTCAACAAATACCCCAGTCTCCCTTAACCCCTCACCTCCTCCTACTGAGTCCACAGCCTCCACGTCCCCAGTTGGATTACCTCAACGCACTAGAACCCCCTCTTTAACTGTAGCACTCCACTCTCCCTATATCCCACTCACATAGCTACCGTGTCCCCAGTCGGATCCCATCTTCTCATTATTTCGCTTCTCCAACTGGAGGACGAACTTATGGCCTCTATCTCTTCACTGACTGTCACCTCAACACACAATGACGTCCGAGTGGAGATACCTCACCAAGTCACTCAGTCCTCCTATTTAACAGACATTGCCCCTTTCAAAAACCCTATAACTCTGCCCTATACTAGTCCTGAATCAGGACATTGATCCCCCTTACATGCCCCAATGGCCTCTTCTTCCTCACCTTCGGTTAGCTTGTCATCTGTTGACCATAGAACGGAGTTGCTCCCTCGAGTCCCAATGGCTTCAATCTCTTCTCTTACTGCCAACTCGACACAGGAAGACTCTAGAGTGGAGTTGCTCTTCCTATTCGCACAGTCCTCTCTTATTTCAGATGATGTACGCCTCGCCTGCAACACTGCTGCACACTAGACTTGAGCCCGGGCATCGATCGCCACCACTAGCCCTTTCAGGCATTCCTCAAGGTCCCCTTCGCCGATCTTTCTTCCCCCACTCCCGCCTCCCTTCGCCCAACACTCTGACCTGACTTCACGTCTTGATATCTCTCTACAGCTACATCTTCTCTCCTCTGAACCACATGAGCTGAAAGCCCTATCAACGGAGCTCGTCCCTAGAATTATTTCTCTTCTCTCTTCTGCGAGCGGGCCTAGAGAGGCCTCTAGGACTATGGATCACATGGTCCAGCCTTCAAGTCCCTCCACTTTCGAATCGATCCCACTAGTCAACGCCAATGCCCGTCACATGGGAGATGAGGTCCAACCTTCGACCACTGATCCACGTGACTCGCTCAACACTTTTCCAAACTTACCCCAGGACCTAACGCCTGTCACATTGGATTTGAGTCCCACCTTTCGACAGTTGATCCAGATGTCTCTCACAACTCCAGTACGACCTTGTCAGAGCCTAACCTAGACCCTCTGAGACAAATTTCTTCCATTCCGTCTAACCGCGCAGAGAACCCCATCGCAATCTTAGTTGCAGTAACACGAACAACCTCACCTGTGTGAAGATCTCCCAGTCATCTCCCTCCCCAAATCCACCCAGTCTTAAATGTGTACTACTCAACTGCAGGTCTGCCAGTAAACATGCCACCGATATCTTCGACCTCATCCAACACAACGATTTAGACATTATCATCCTTACTGAAACTTGGCTAAATCCAGCTTCCCTTCCCATCTTAGACCTCCTAGTACCCCCCCACTCAAGACAATTAGGCTTGACAGAGATTTAAAACTGGGTGGGCGACTAGCATGTATTCACAGAAACACACTTTCGGTTTCTCAATCTGACTCCTTGACGTCTACCTCCTGTGAATACCTGTCTCACTATATCAAGTATGAACCTATCCGTCTGCAAACTTCACACCTTTTATCACCCACCGGACGACAATCTCCCTTTCACTGAGCAACTAATGGAAATCATCTCTAGTAATGTCGACTCAGCGGTATCACAAATCTTCCTTGGTGATTTCAACCTTCATTGGTCTAACACCAACGACCCAGCTGTATCTTGCATTAAATCTTTCTTAACTGATCAAGATCTTACTCAGCACTGTATCCAACCAACTCATAACAAAGGAGAAATGTTGGACCTCATTATTTCTAAAGAGCACTATCTCCATTGAGTCTATCACCCCCAGTGACTGGTCCGACCACCACTGTATCCTCTTTTACATCAACAGGGAAGTATTGAAGAGAAAGGTTCAACCTCTAAAATCTAAGATCTGGAAAAGGGACTTACGAGCTATCAACTCTGACGAACTATCTGCCCACTGTAAATCTGCCCTCTCCTCTCAAGCTGATATATTTGAGGTACAATCACTCACCGACACCTACAATTCAACCATCTCCAACATCATGGAGAATATTGCTCTACTCCAACTAAAAAATGGCTCAACAAAAATATCCAAACCTTGGTATAATGTAAACCTAAACTCAGAACGCCGCAACCTTAGGGTATTTGAACGGTCATGGCGAGTCAATCCCTCCTCGGACGAACTAAAACTCCTTAGAGATGCCAGGAGCCGATACAACAAGCAAATCAAGAGTGCTAAGGCGACTTACTTCAGACACCAATTGGATCAATCGGCAAACCGCCCCAAGGAACTCTTCGAACTGGTCAAACAACAATCTGTCGTTGGGTCTAACCAATCTGATCCTGGTGGCAACCCACCTTCTTGCGATGATCTTACCGCTTTCTTCACAGAGAAATCTCGAACCATCTCCATTGACCTAGCCGCTAAGAAGGCTTTACTTCCTTCTCCCATTACTACCTCACCCATTGACTCCTCTGTGAGGTTTAAATCAACCTCCACAAATCTCAAGAAAAATGCATCATGGTGCACCTTTAGCGAATATGATATCTTCAAGATTCTTCAGAATATCAACCCTTCCAACCACTTCAGCGACCCGTTGCCCCCTTCTATTTTCAAAGAAATCAATAATGCTCTGATCCACACATGGACTAGGATTGTTAACACTTCCCTAGCACAAGGCATGATTCCTGAATGCCTTAAAGCAGCTCAGGTAAAACCCATACTAAAAAAACTAACGCTGACAAATCTGATCTCAATAACTTCCGCCCCATTTCAAACATCCCCACCTTAGCGAAACTACTAGAAAAATGTGTGCAATCTCAAGTCTGTGCCCACATAGAAAACTACCAACTCCTAGACCAGCACCAATCAGGCTTTAGGAAATGGCACAGCACTGAATCGTCTCTCACTCACGTCTTTGATGACATCTTAATTATGCTCAACCAAAATGAATCCTGCCTCCTGATCCTCCTCGACCTTTCCTCCGCATTTGACATGGTTAATCATGACAACCTGCTATCCATCCTGCAAAATAGAATGGGTTTTTCTGATCAGGTGTTACTATGGTTCTCATTCTTCCTTCAGCACAGAACTCAAAGAGTCAAGGCAAACCACTCTCTCTCCCAGCCCTCTCCCGTGCTCATGGGGGTCCCCCCCAAGGATCCGCTGTATCTCCTTTCCTCTTCAATCTTTGCTTGGAACCTCTTGCTCACTCCCTAAATTCCATGAACATTCTCTTCCACATGTTTGCGGACGACACGCAATTATATTTGAAAATCTCCTCCTCGGAAAACATCATCTCACTTAACACTACCTTAATGTTTACTAAAAAATGGTTAACGGAGAATCGTCTACTGCTCAACACCTCTAAAACGAAATTCCTGCTCATCTGCCCCCCGAATCTCATCCCCAAGTTAGACCTTTGGCTGAGCCACCTCACTGCTTTCAACTGTATGCCTCTTATTGTAGACGCAGCCAAGTCTCTCGGTATCACTATGGACAAGCACCTGAACATGAAAGGTCACATCAGCAATGTATGCAAAGGAGCCAACCACTTGATGAGAACTCTAAGAAATATCAAACCTTTCCTTCCCCCAAATGATTTCAAGCAAGTGGTTCAAGCGCTTGTCTTGCCGAGGTTAGACTACGGCAGTCCTACCCTCTGTGGCCTTCCCAAATACATTCTGGCTCCACTAAGGGCTGCACTTAACTCAGCTGCTAGACTAGTTACGGATTCCAAGCGAACAGATCATATATCACCAGTCCTAAAATCCCTCAATTGGCTGCCCTTCAAAGCACGAATTCAATTAAAGATTGCTGTTCTCACACACAAAGCCCTTCACCTAAATACTCCTACCTACCTTGCAAAAAAACTTACCTTATCCTGTGGAGTAAGAGCCTCAAGAAGCGCCTCTTCCCTCCTCCTGAAACCACGTATCCTGAAGAAGAGAAGTTGCCACCAAGCTTTCTCCGGAGCCGCCCCTAAGATTTGGAACTCTCTCCCACCGGAAGGCCGCAGAATCTCTTCTTTGACAGCGTTCAAGGTTGAAGCCAAAAGATTCCTAATGAACAAATGTATACCCTAATAGGGTTAGTCGCACAGGCCCGTTGACATTGCACCTGCTGACTTTGTTCCTATTTTATTACAGCTCCACCTTGAACATTGTGTTTCACCCTTGTTACCCGCCTACACTTTTTTTATGGGATTACCCTCCTACTTGTATTCTGTAATGAATGCTCTTTCTCTCCCCTACTCTTTTGGATATTGCCTACAGATATTGTTTGTCTTCCTCCCATCATATTGGGAAGCGCTCGGTTATCCCTCGGGATCTTGTTCGTGCTATAAAAAAGCTTTATAAATAAATAAATAAATAAATAAATATCTCGTCGGCCTTGTCAACTAGCTTTCACCCCCAGACAGACGGGCAGACAGAAAGATTAAATCGTACATTGAAACCTCTATTTATGAAGCAATGCTGACTATAATACCTTCACCTGGGTAGAGTGGCTCTGGTTAGCAGAAATCGCATATAATAATGCCTAACACAGTTCCACTAAACATACTCCTTTCTATAGCACTCTTGGTTTTCACCCTCGTTTCATACCCTTCAGTGTGCCCGGCAGGTGTGACCGTATTCCAGAAGTACAGGAAAGAATAGGGCAGATACAAAAAGTGCAGTATAAAAGACAGGCTGACAAAAATCGCAGACCAGGTCCTGCGTACCAGAATGGGGATTTGGGGTGGCTATCGACACGTAATATCTGATTCAGGAGATATAGTGTGTTCAATCTCAGGTACATAGGCCCCTACAGAGTTGTGAGACTTATTAACCCTGTGGCAGTGAAGATTGCTCTACCCTCTCACATGAGAATTCACCCTGTGTTCCACGTCTCTTTGTTGAAACCTCCTTACGGTCCGGCGCGTGCTATACCAGCGCCTGTTTGGATAGATCAGATTGAGGAGTATGAGGTCGAGAGAATCCCCAATTCCAAGATCTGTCGTAACAAACTTTGGTTCTTGATTGCTTGGAAGGGGTATGGTGCTGATGAGAACTCTTAGGAGCCTGAATCATCAGTGCATGCTCCTAGAATGGTTGCTGCCTTTTTCGGTCGGCGCCCCAATAAGCCGTGCGCCTGCCTGTGTTCTCCGGGAGGGAGATGTACTGTCAGGGGTCATGGCAGTTCCGATCGCACAGGCAGACGTGGAGGACATGAAAGACTATATTTCCCAGCAGCCTCGGCACACCGCCTGACGTAGGACGCTGCGTCTTTCACCGCGATCCACGTGATGCGGAAGTCTTGAAATGGCGAGGCAGTGGGGAGAAACGCTACAGATTATTCCACTGGTTTACGGATCTTCGTTGGCCGTATCCTTGTTCTTTGGTCTGGTAAGGGTGCCCGTGGCACCGCTTATTCCTCTACTGCCTTTGCTGGAATTCTGATATTGTTATTCAGCCGTTCTCTTTTGCGCTGTATCCCCTCGATAAGAGTGCGCTGTAGTTACCTATTATTTTTCTTCGGTTGAGAGCTCATTGCTTTCCTCGCCGGAAGCTCTCACGAA
The DNA here is from genome assembly GCF_964261635.1 of Lissotriton helveticus. Taxonomy (NCBI): domain Eukaryota; kingdom Metazoa; phylum Chordata; class Amphibia; order Caudata; family Salamandridae; genus Lissotriton; species Lissotriton helveticus. The sequence continues at coordinate 1,386,917,268 of NC_136067.1, forward strand.
GGACGAGGGATTTTGGCTCACCTTCTCTAAAGTACTTCAAGAATCCCCGTACTATTCACAAAGTCACTGTGTAGCTTGATAGTATTATTTACGGACATTTGGTGTACATTTTTCCCTGCGTTGGCGAACTCTTCTCTGAATACATCCAGAGTTCATGTGAGGGAAATACTACCAAATCCCTGACGAATTAGGGGTTGCCCTATTCGTCAGCTGTCTCATGAGGTGCTTAAGCTTGTATGAGTGACATAACTCTACAGGTGTTGTACTTGTTTCTTCTGGAGTGCATGAGTGAACTTTTCTTGTGAGTCACAGTGTGCATCGCTGAACTATTGGCATCATATTGACAAATTACAGCTCCTCCTCCATTTTGCTTGCTGTTTTCTTTCATCCTCCACAGGGGTGTCACTGACATAGTGTCTTACTGGGCAGAGGTGTGTTCCTCGCATTCTCAGGTATAACAATGTGCATGAGGGGGGAGGAGCTTCGCGCGATTCCAAGATGGACGCGTGAGCTAAGGGCTCCCAAGACCCTTTCCGCCTCCCGCGATTATCCTGCGAATGATCCTGATTATGACGACGGGTACTTTTTATTGATGCCCTGCTGATGTCCACGTCTTTTTCAAAAATTGATTTGGCCGCCGGATATCGGACTTACTGCACGCTGGAATTCGAGGTCTACATCGTATGCCAGCCGGGGGCTTGAGTCCCCGAGGTACCCAGGTGGCAATTGAACAACAACGGCTGATGAGCCACGCCCTCTGCCCCTGGTGTACTTTCGGTTTCGTTTTTGGTCGCTGTTGTGAACACCCAGTCGCCGATCGGCGCTTCAGCTCTGTTCTCGCTGCCAACCTTCAGCCAGCACTGTGTCCCTATCCTCTCGCCGTTCCGAGCTTGCCGAGACGGAGATCATTTTGGCTAAATTCTACAGATCCCGTTGGAGCTTATTGCCCGTCATGGCGGGCAGGGCGGTCATTGAGAGGCGCACCGCTAGAGGCCCGTCCCGAGGGGGGGGGGGGGGGGGTCGCCCAATCTCAGACCATCGATCGATTTATTCGACCTAGGGGCTCCACGGGCGGGTCGAGTGGTGCCCTGGAGGAAGCTGGTGATGGTACTTCTGAAAGCGAGGAGCCAACTCTGAAGGACATTATGGGCGCTATTGCGAGTGTCTAATCCACCATGGGCCAGCAATATGAAACCTTGGCGGCCAAGATAGATACGGTGGCGATCGATGTCACCCTCATCAGAGCGGACCTGGGGAAAACCAACGAGCGTGTCAAATCCCTTGATATCAAGACTGCTAGTTTGACCACGGATGTCTCGGATCTCCAGACCACAGTCCGCAGTCTTCGGACTACTTGTGATCTGTTCGCCAATCGGCTGGAAGATTGAGGGCCGGGCCAGACGCAATAACGTCCGCATCGTGGGTGTCCCGGAGAACTCTGCTGATTTGCCTGTTGATATCCTGGTGGAGGACCTCGTGCTGAAACATTTGGCACCAAAAGGTTTAAGTAAATTCTTTGCTGTGGAGCGAGCTCATCGTGTCCCGGGTGGTAAGCCAAAGTTGGGAGCCGCTCCGCGGCCCATAATTGCCAGGCTTTTCAATTTCCGTGACAGAGACGCTATCCTACAAGCTTCACGAACGAATGGACCCACTAAATTTGAGAACGTATCGATCAGTTTTTACCCGGACTTCACTCAGGCAGTCCAGAAACAACGAATGGGCTTCACGGGTGTGAAGAGGCGCCTCAGAGAACTGGGACTGAAATATGCTATGCTTTTCCCGGCCTGCCTGAGAATGGAGCATGAAGAGCGTGCGTTCTTCTTCGACCGCCCCGAGGTGGTTAGTGACTGGTTGGACACTTTATCGACGCGCCATGAGGGCCCGGAGAACTCGGGAGGCGCTGAAGGAGGTTTGGAGGACCAGGAGCAGTGAGTCTACATCGGCGAGCCTGATTCTATGGCAGTGGCTCAGAGACTATGTTCTGTTATGGTGTGAATGCCCGGAGGTGGGGGGGGGGTTTAGGGGATCTTCCTCCTCTGGGGACTTTTCTCTCTTTTGTGTAGGTTAGTTTAATGGGGCGACAGGCACACTGCAAGTTGGGGTGGCTTTTAGGTCTACCGCAGGGCTGCAGGGAGGGGGGTTTGAGTTTGATGGGTTCACTGGGGGTGGTTCTTTTCTCTTTGTTTGTTTCTAGGCTGTGCTTTGTTTTACATCTGCTATCATGTGGCTGTTTCGAGGTGGGGAGAGCGGTCCGTTTTCTTCTGGGATGGGGGGGTAGGGGACTCAGGGTGTTGAGCTGGAATGTTAATGGTCTTGGGGACAGGATAAAACGTGGGATTGTACTACAATACTTGAAGATATGTTCACCGGATGTGGTCTTGCTCCAGCAGACCCACTTGGTGGGCAATACATGTCATGCACTGAACAGACGAGGTTACCGTTTGGTGGCTCATTCCTGCTTCACCTCTGGATCGAGGGGGGTTGGTATCCTGGTTAGGAACTCCCTCCCCCTGGAGATAGATGACACGGTGTTGGACGATAGAGGCCGTTACGCAGCTATTATGGGGAGATGGGAAGGGAAGTTGATTTCCATACTGTCTATTTATGTTCCACCTGGCCTGCAGTCTACTACCTTCACCGACTTGGGTGAGGTAATTCTGGGTTTGCACGATGGCTTGCTGGTGGTGGGTGGAGACTTTAATTCTGTGGTGAATGGGGAGAGTGATTGTAGCCCCCCCAGGCTCCTCCCTACATCGCAGCTATGGCTGGGGAAATTCTTGGATGCCTTTGGGTTGGCATACTGTTGGAGACAACTGCACCCTGGCCGGCTTCGGTATACTTTCCACTCTGGAGCCCATGGAAGTCTCTCGAGGCTTGATTATATCCTCGCGCCGGTGGTGCAGTTGGTCTCGGCGCGTGAAATCAAGCATTTGGCTAGAGGAATTTCGGATCACTCCCCGCTATGGCTCCACATCGATATACATCTGGGGGCTGAGGGCCGGATCGCCCCGATCAATCCATGGCATTTTCAGAACCCCAAAATCAGATCTGAGGTGGTCAAGTGTATGAACTTTTACTTTACTGAAAATGAGGGATCGGTGTCCTCCCCGGTCTCCCTATGGGAGGCTTATAAAACTGTGATCCGTGGTCAGACCCCTATCTTTGGTTGCTGGTGAGAGGAGACGCAAAAATGAAGAGGTGGTGAACTTGGAGTCTGAGATTGCCGTATTGGAGGAACAGTTGGAAGCTGGGGTTACACCTGAGAAATTGCATGTCTTGGCTCTTAAGCAATCTGATTACAGGGCCTTGGTGACTGACTCGGCTGAGGCAATGCATCGTGTGCAGCAGGGGCGTCTGTATGATGTGGGTGATAAAGCGGGGAAGTTGATTGCTTGGCTGGATAGGCGAGACAGAATGAATCGTGTTGTGCCTGTAGTTGAGAAAGTTGATGGAACGCGAGTCGTGGACCCGGTTGAGGTTTTTGCCCAGCACTATCGGGTTGTATACGCGCCGGTTTCGAACAAGCCTGAGGAGGACTCGCGCTTGCTGCTTCGTGATCTTGAGTTGCCTAGTCTCTCGGAGTCGGACGGGGTGTTCATGGAGGCTGATTTTTCCATTGATGAGGTTGCGCTCGCTATACGCTCCCTTCGCTCGGGGAAGGCCTCTGGTCCCAACGGTATACCGGTTGAGTTATAAAAGCTATGCCCGGATAAAATGGCGCCGTATCTGCTTCGTATGTTTGCGGCATCGCGAGACCTTAGATTCCTTCCCAGGGACCAGAGGCTGGCCTCTATTGTGGTTATCCATAAAGATGGCAAACCCCGCGAGCGCTGTTCATCGTATCGCCCGATCTCACTTTTGAATGCTGAACCCAAAATATTGGCAAAACTTTTGGCGAACCGACTGGTCACGGTGATTAGCGAGTTGGTTCACCCTGATCAGTCTGGTTTTATCCCCCAACGCAATACTGCGCTCAATCTTCGACGTCTTCACGGCGTCATCGCGAGGGCGGGGTCTCTCAGCGAGCCGGCCATCTTGGTTTCTCTCGATGCCTCGATGGCCTTTGATACGGTTGAGTGGCCATATTTGTGGGCTACTCTTGCCAAATTCGGTTTTGGTCCGAAGTTTATTGCATGGGTTAAACTCCTGTTTGAGCAGCCGTTGGCGCAGGTTGTGGTTAACGGTAGGGCCTCGGAGCCCTTTGTTCTCGGGCGAGGCACGAGGCAGGGATGTCCTTTGTCACCGCTATTATTTGCACTTGCGCTCGAGCCCCTTGCTGCCTGGCTCCGTTGGGAGCCTTCACCAAAGGGTATTCGGTGGTCCCCTGACTTCGAAGATCGTATATCATTGTATGCCGATGATATTTTACTGTACCCGACGTCCCCCCGTAAGTCACTAGGAGTCCTCTTTGATGTTTTGAGTTCCTTTGGACGTAACTCCGGGTTGGTTATCAATTGGTCCAAGTCGTGTATCTTCCCGCTGACCGGTTACCCTCTTTCTCTGCCCCGAGTATGCCCGATCCCGGTTTCTAGTGATGGCTTTAAGTATTTAGGGATCTATATTTCACTTGACCCTGTGATACGCTATGAGCGTAACTTGTTGCCGCCACTCGTCCGGCTTCGGTCGGACGTCGCTGCATGGTGTGGTCTACCCTTGTCCCCCCTGGGACGGGCGGCCCTGTTCAAAATGATGTCTCTCCCCCGTTTTTTGTATGTCGTGCAAAACACACTTGATCTAGTGCCGGCTAGCTACTTTCGTGAAATCGAGTGCCTCCAGAGAAAGCTAGTTTGGGCTGGCCGACCCCGTATTGCGTTGGCTAAGCTTACGTTGTCCTGGTACGATGGGGGCATAGCGTTACCTGATATAAGAAGATACTACTGGGCATTTCAACTGAGCGCTGTGAACCATGCCATGTACGGTCCAGTCCCGAATCCTGCATTCGAGATGGACCGGTGGCTGTTACCCGGGGGAGATTACTACAGGGCTCTCTACTCTCGGGGTGCTAGAAAGAATTTGACGGGACCCACTGAAGTGGCTGTGCGGGTGTGGGGCAGCGCGACCGCGGCTACTGGATGGGTAGATAAGCTGACCAGGGCGACCCCTCTGTTTGCCGCGGAGAGGCTTGGTGAATTGTGGACGTCAAAGGGTTTCAATAGGTGGGACTTCATCGGAATCAGCAAGGTAGGTGACCTCTGGGTTAAGAATAGAGTTAAGTCCTTTGCTGAATTGAAACAGGAATACAGTTTGAATGACTCAGAATATTTGATACCTCCAGGTTCGTCATGCCATTGGGTCGGTTTTTCCGGCCGGTTCTGATATTTCGGAGAGCTCCCCCCTGGAAGACAGGGTGCTGGACGGACATGTTCCAGACAGCACTATCTCCCTTATTTATAAAAATCGTATCAATACTCGATCAGACTTGCTTGTTCAGCTTCGTGGTGCCTGGACTAACGATGGTCTGGAACTGGATGATGAGGATTAGCAGGCTGCGATATCCTCTCCCAAAGAGGTTGCGATTCCGGCGCGTCTGCGACTCGTTCAGCTGAAGATTCTGCACCGAGTCTATGTCACGGGTCCGCGACTGATGCATATGGGTTTTTCTGAGGATGGGCTGTGTCGACGTGGCTGTGGCATGATTGCTACCTTCCTACACATCGTATGGGAATGTCCGGAAGTTGTGTCTTTCTGGACTAGAGTGCATGCGGTGATGAGTGAGGTGACGAATGTTGAGTTGCTACCTGAAGCCAGGCGCTGTCTATTGAACATATGGGAACCGAACGATTGCACTGTTGCTCAGACTCGGTGGGTTACGCTGGGAAACATGGTTGCGAAAAGGGACATTGCACAGTTGTAGGGATCTCAGAGGGCTCCATCAGTTTCCAAATGGGAAGAAAATATGGACTGGTGCATGTTCCGAGAGAAGATTGTTTATGTCTCCCGTGGCAGGCCCAAAAAGTGGGGTAGGATATGATACCGATGGAACTCATACCGTGGGGAGATATGTGATCCCCCCTTCCTTGATCACCCCTGACACTGCTTGTTCCCCTTGACTATACGTTTCGGCTCCCTCCTGCATCACATTCTTGTTATGTTTCTGGCTCTGGGTCCCCCCTTTCCCACCCCCTCCTTTATCTCCTGGAAGTACTCCTGCTTTTCCATATTGTCTTTGATTGCCTCTCCCCGTATCGTATGGAACAGACACAACAATTTAGGATGCAGCCTCGTTTTCCTCTTTTTCTTAGATATTTTTGTTTGCTTGTTTTAAAAAAAAATGAAACCTTTCCATATCTTATCGTTATAGATTTGACCAATATCGTGCACCATTGCTGCCGGACCCTTGGTTGTCAGCTGATGAGCTGTGTAATGCTATACTGCTTCTCTGATATGTCACTGGCCGGCCCAGAGGGTTGTAGGCTTGTAATTGTATTTTCTTTTTTGCTAAATAAAGGTTTTAAAATAAAAATAAATTTTAAAAAAACAATGTGCATGAGATGTATAAATCTAGACATCCTATAGAAGCATAGGATTGTTCGAATGTATCATTGTGTTATTTCAGCATATTGAATGAATAGAGGTTCCATGCTCAATACCCGTTAGCAGGTCATCGTTATTTTCCTTTACAGGTTAGTGGAAGTATGGGTACCAAGGGTCTGTAAGAATGAGATAGAAGAGGCAAAAAGATTCCTTAGTAATTCTTCTTCTTTATGTCTTACCACAGGTCTCCCCTCCCTGCTGTCCCCATCCTTCCCTTCCCCCGCTTAACCACCCTTTAGTCTGTGTATTGTTATTATCCAGACTTGGGTCTGTTGAGAGGTGGACCACTAGAGCATCGATTCGATCCTGAGGATACGTTCAGGCCTGGGACAGCTGTTGGGCTAGGGTTCTGACTGGTTAGTGCTAGGGTTCCCATTGGAGCATAGTCACCTGATAACTAGGGCTTTTTAACCTTGGTAGTCAGGAATTCTCAGATCCGGCAGAGGGTACGGGTGGAGTAGACAAGAACAATTGCCCGTTTGGGCATTTTACGTGCTGGGCGTAGGGCCAGAAATGCTGCCAGTTTCCCAAATTACCAGCCGCCACCCTAAACCACCCACTTCATTAAACATACACACACATTCTCAGCAAATGCATATTACTTAGTCACAACAAACGCACTAAATTCACAATTCAATTTCTCAACAAACCCTACACAACACCGCAAAACACATCTATATACCTTTCTATACCTACTGTCACACAAACCACTACTCTGCCCAATACAACTATCAAACACACATCACCAACAGAACACAAAAACACATTACACATAACAGTGTTATCCTCAAACACACACTTTCTTTTCATACAAAAAAACTGTTCTACCCTCTCCTTACTCATAGCAGGCTCCACTCCAGCACCAGCAAACCTTTACTCAACCCTTTCTCATATAACCCTCCTTTAACTCCCTCCTCCTTTAACACAAATGCACAATCCATCCTTACATTTCACTCCATCCCAAATACTATGTCTTCATGCTACCAAAACAACTACACTCATAACGCCTGATCACCCTCCTCTCAAACAACACATACACTCTCCTCCAACACACATCACCACCCCTTCAAAATACACTCCCCATCAGTACTTTAGAAGTAAATCCTACTCACAAACTCAGTATACCAATCACATATGACTACTTCACAAAAATGACACAAAATGTCTTACTTTGTTCCATCACAAACTACAAACACCCACTCCCTCCCTCATGCCCACACAAATACACATCCTACATAATCTTTGTCCACAAATTTTCAAACATTTACAACACCAACTCCTAAAACACATAATACTCTTCGACTCGCCTATCATCCAATGTACAATTTAGAGCCCTAAAACATCACCCACATGCTCCATCACCACCGCTCACGCACATTCCACCCTCAACATATGCGAATGACACACACACACACACCGTTCACAACTTTGTTTCTCTTTGTCTATTACACAACCAGACTACATCACAAAAACAGCACAACCCACCACCTCACTCAACCACTATCCCCACCTCCTGTACACACAGATCCAACAAAACGCCTTCTACGCCTGTTGGACGAGGATAACTATATAGACAAATACTATAGCTATTTCAATACAGTTAACCTCATCCCCAATACTCTACCTACTACAAGCCCAAAGGAGACTACTCACTCTTCCAGAAAACACTTGCACAACCACCAAAACACCATCTCTAATATGCCTACTAATAAATGCACAACGCCTTTCTAAATCCAAGCACCAAATCTACGACCTACACAGAGACACAACCTGACTTGCTCGTCATAACCAAATCATGGTTGGGGGAAGACATGGCACCAGCATTGTACAAAGCTATACCTCCAGGCTTTTAAACTCTCACACATAATCGCATAGTCAACAGAGGAGGTAGACTAACTGTTATATTTAGGGAAACATTTTAATCTTACCAAAGCTGGGAACTTTTCCATACAAAGTTGTGAGGCCCTCATCACCAGATACAACTCTAGACCAACTTTCTCCTGAACTTCCTCCTTGGTTACAGACCACCACCTAGCAATGCAACATTCCCAGACATATTTCTAGACACAACTTCTAAACGTCTGACACTAGACTCCAACCTACGCATCCTGGGTGACCTAAACATATGGTTCGTTAATGCCCCATCCCAGAACTATCATCACTAACCTAGACACACTGAACCTACATCAGATTGTCCCAAACCCCCCTCCCCCCCATACACACACACACACACACACACACAGAGACACATCACTGGACTTAAGCTAGATGTCCTTTTTGCCAATCCAGAACAAGTCACTTTTCATGTGGTCAAACCACCATCAGGAAGCTTTCCAACACAAGACACAACTACTCTCCACACCTAAGACCACCTTGCCTTAAAGCACATATCAACCTTGGAACAAACTGAATTTGGAGGACCTAGGAACACAACTAACATTCACCACAGATCTGAAAACAAATTCAGTCAAGAACTCTATGAGTGCCTCCTGGAAACTTTTGATATTCGAATTCCACAAACAACAACGAAACATTGCAAAAGAAACAAGCATTGGAAATGCAATAGGTCTCGCAATAACGCGAGTCTGAACTATTTGCATTGTAAATGATAATGCCCTTTATTTTTGCGTTCTGGTTTTTGGAACATAAATAAAAGGCTGTGTCATTTACAAGGCCTATAGCTTAAATTTGCGTTAAAACGAGACCTATTGCATTGCAATGGTGGTGGTGCTGCTGCGTTTTCTCTGAATCTGCACCCACAATCTGCACCCACAATCTGCACCCACAATCTGCACCCACAATCTGCACCCTTCAATCTGCACCCTTCAATCTGCACCCTTCAATCTGCACCCACAATGTGGGAGTGGCGTTGCGTGTGGGAGTGGCGTTGCGTGTGGGAGTGGCGTTGCGTGTGGGAGTGGCGTTGCGTGTGGGAGTGGCGTTGCGTGTGGGAGTGGCGTTGCGTGTGGGAGTGGCGTTGCGTGTGGGAGTGGCGTTGCGTGTGGGAGTGGCGTTGCGTGTGGGAGTGGCGCTTGCATGCTTGATAAACAACTTACACGTCTTCTAATGGACTGAAAGGGCTGCAAGGAGGTATAATAATAATAAAAAGAGCCAGAATGGATCAAGGGAGCAGCAGGGCAGGGGGAGAAAGGAGGGTTTATTTTGCGAGGCTTCTGGCAGGGGGGGGAGGGGGGGGAGAAAGGAGGGGCAGCGGAATGCGTGCGAGGGGAGGAGAAGTGTGGCAGGCAGATGTGCGGCCTGGTGAGGGGGCGGGAATGCGAGCCTGGTGGGGGCAGGCGGATTACGGAGATGCTCGTGCTTGTGTGGTACTGACTGTGCAGTGCACTATGAAAAAACAAGCGTGGTATCCCTATCGGCGCTCTCTTGCGAGCACCATCTGGGCTCGCTCGGTGCAACATGGGGCTAGCAGAACCTTTTCCAGATCTCCATTTCACTTCCAGTGCAGCTCCACCGCCACTTTATAAGTTAACTTTCCAGACACCTTTTGTTCCCCTGAAGTAGGCAGCAGTTTTCTAGATTTATCCTGGATTTCAAGCAGTTTCCCAACAAACTGCAACAATTTAAAAAATGTTTTTTTTAAAAAGTCGGGTAAAGTGTTCAGTGGTGAGTAAGGCATCTCATTTGCACTAGAGGAGAGCGATAACTACAAAAAACCTACCACGAACAGCTGCAAATTGGCCGGCTTCATGATTGTTTTCTAAATAGCACTCTACGAGCTTGCACACTAAAACTAATTCCAAACTGGCTTGTGGTGGCTCTTGAGGCAAGGCGGGTGCGGCGGTGTGTGGAGAGCTAGCAGGCTGCCTTTTAATTTATTTGGTTAAATTCCGAGCCTAGCTGACGGACGGGCAGGAAGAGACGCTGCAGGGACGGCTGACTCGGCCCAAGCAAGAGACCAGCGAGGTGGTGCCAGTAGAAGAGCACGCCGGGCACTGGAACACATTATTGCATTGCGCAAAGGCAGCCGTTTGTATATAATTGCATATCGCTTTCACTTTAAGTGAAAGCATGATGCAAAAATAAACACGCAGCTGCCTTTGGCAAATCCGAATGAGAACAAAAAAGTGTGTTGTGCCTGTAGTGAGAGTAGTTCAGTAAGAAAAAAAAAAGCATTTACAATAATTAGGGGAGGAGAAGCCGCACAGCACACGCTGGGAGAAGCCCTTCGATGTGCTGTGCAGCCGCGATGCGCGCTCTGTGCTGGGGGAGGGCCATTAGGAACAGGAACAGATGGCCATGAAAGTGTATGGGCCAAATGCGCGTGCCTGTACGTGCACTCGAAGAAAACGCCACGGAGAAAAGCGGTGGTTTGACTATCCGATGGAGCACATGAATTCTCCCCCATTTCCCATTGCTTCGCAATGGAAAAGGACGAGACCTAAAAATGCACCATGGATAAATGCAGTACTAAACAAGCATTTACAATGCAACGGTTTCGCCTTTGCAAAAGTTAGAGCTATTGGCATTGTAAATGACAACATTTTTATTTATGTGTTGGTTTTGAAAACAGATAAATAAATGGCATTGTCATTTACATTGCCAACAGCTTAATCTCTCGCAAATGTAAGACCTATTGTACTCTACTGGACGAGCTCATCAGACAGCAATTACTACCACACACACACCCAGAGCCACACACACACACCCACCCAGAGCCACACACCCCCCCACACACCCAGAGCCCCACACACCCACACACCCAGAGCCACACACACACCCAGAGCCACACACACACCCACACAGCTTTAAGAGGTCACTCAGAGGTCGCCAGTGAAAATTACCAGGGGCAGCCTCTGTTTTTACCTTTGCGATCCCACCTCTGATAACACTGTTAAAGGACACTTGAAGTAAGCCCGTAATGCATTCATTAGTAGAACATACCCAGAAAAGCCGGTGATGTAGCTTGGTGGATTAATGCACCCATCAGGGAGCTCTATGTGTAACCTGGAGTCTGTAGCTTAGGATTCCAGCTGTCTCCAACCATCCATTCATGCTTCATATGTTGGAGATCTAAGCATTATTAACTTGGATCTTATTAAAACACGTTCTTGGAAGCTCGCACTGATTCTCCTTTTAGATTCTGTTGAATAAATGCAGCAGATAGCCTAGTAAAGTGATCACGTTGAACCTAGTCCTTGCCAAGACTCAGGATAAAATGATTAAAGAACTAACACACCTGAAACATTTCTATACACCCTTGCTAAACTTTTCCAACTAACACCGATTCACATTAATAATTGGTGACGTTTCTTCTGTATGGAAAACATATGTTGCAAATGGTAGATTTTAACACACCTCTAACTACTGGCCATGGCGCACCCCTTGTTTGCAGATCAAGAGGCAGAGGCGAAGAGATTTGGAGAAGATCAGACAATGTGGTGTGCTAGTTTGTCAACCATGTAGCCACCGATTACTGCTTAACTCACCTTGTTAGATTACTAAAAGTAGTGGACACCCAGATGTATGCCACGTCTGAGCAATACCAAAATATAATCAGGATATTGACTAATACAATGCTGTGAAGGAACAAGCATGCAAAGATAACCAATCTAAGGACCTAAATTGTTCCAATACGGGCTGCTAGTTATTTAAACCAGAATATCGCTGTGACTGTGTGCATTTTTAACTGAGCAGTCATTTCAGCAGAGGGGCCCTGGCCTCTGTGTTAGCACAGCCTGCCTTTGCGTTTACAGAGCCCCATCACTATTAAAGAACCCCACCTGTCTAGCAAGCAGTACAGCTATTAACAGAAGGCAGAGGGAACCAAAGCTCCAATGTGAGAGGACATTTCCAAATCACCAGCTGCGAGTGTGTCAATGTTCTCCGTTAAATGTTTATTGACACTGGTGCTTGAAACAATACTCTCAGTAGAAAATATAGCTATTGGAGCTTGAGAAGATAAAGGCTGTCCGTGATTGAGACCCTGCTTCCCCTCACTTTTATTTGATACCCTTTCTACCCAACATTTCTGTGGAGGCAGCTGCCAATTAGTAATGGTCCTTAAGCATCATGCTACCAATGTCAGGAAAAACCTGCAAAGGACCCAGGAAACTCTATAAGCCACCTAACACAAATGCGGTAGAGGGGCGGTAATAGTGGGGAAACAGTCACTGCTGCATCCCGGCGGCCGCCCCCCCCCCCCCCCAAACAAATGGAGAAAGTCAATTATTAAAAATCCGTCCTGAAATCATTCAGACAAAAAAAAAAGTTGTACAAGATTCCGGACCAAGGTATAGAGACAGTGGACATTAGTCTTCAAAAATGCCACTAAAAAGTAACTAAACGATTATCGTGTGTTATAAAAGCTCCGAGTAGTCTTGTATGTGAAGGGGCCTTTAAAAATTAGTGTTGTTGGGGAGGTCCAGGTTTTAGCACTGTACTGTACTTCAACCTAAAAAGGCGCCACTATGTCAGTAAAACCCGCTTTGAGTATCCTGTGGTTTTGCAGTTAGTTATTTTACATACTTTTGAAAACATGCCATGGGATGTCAAAAGAGCAGGCATAACAAGTTAATCACTACTCCTTGACGTGGCCATAACACACTGCCACCTTTTGAAGTAAAGTCTGCTCAAAAATAGATCCAACTATTCCATGTACGACAGCTTATTTTTCAACGATTATTAAATGCGTCTCCAAACTTGATTCCTTATACTGCCACTAATTCCATAAACATAACCTCGGTATTGAAATAAGTCAACACATCTGCACAAAAGAATAACCAAGTAATGTAATAACTTAACTATGCAATCGCCAGGAGTTCACATGAAGGTGGACAGACTAGAGAACAAACAAAACAAGATGTAGGATTGGCCACTGGAATACACATTGTCTATAAAAACGTATGCACCCGCACTCACCGACTGTCTTCTGGCGGGCGGGGCTCTCCTCCTCACACGGGAGCCTTGCTCCCTGCAGCACTCCTCCGGCGGTCGCTTTGGGGCCGCGGGCGGGGTTCCTCTCCTCTCCTAGATGCAGCAGGGCTCCCCCGCATCATCGGAGCCCTGCAAACCGGCCGCCATGCTTCTTCTTTCTTCCCCCCGGGCTGCGGGGGCGGGCACTTCCGGCCGGCCGCGCTGGGATTGGCCGGCCGGCCAACCACTTCCGGGTCGCTGCGGGCAGCGCAGCGGCCCTTCTCCTTAGGTAGGCAGGGGCTGATTTTTACGGGCAAATGCCGGGTGGGCACCGGCTCTAGATCACCATCAATCGGGGCGGGAGTGGACACGGACGGCGGGAGGGGGCGGGAGTGGACACGGACGGCGGGAGGGGGCGGGAGTGGACACGGACGGCGGGAGGGGGCGGGAGAGGACACGGACGGCGGGAGGGGGCGGGAGAGGACACGGACGGCGGGAAACGTGCACAGGACAGCGAGGGGACAGCGCATCAGTGAAAGGGGAGGGAACGGGAAAAAACGTAACTCCGCCCTGGGAAAAAATCTCGGGAACGCCCCCGAATCTGGTCCGGCCTTGACGGACAGATCTCTGTTCCAATGGCTAGCCTCCATTTATGGAGCTAGCCAATGGGACAGGGGGGCGTATTCCATTCTCCTTACTGGAAATCAAGAGATTTCTCTGGAGGCGGAGCTAAGAGCTCCGCCCTCCAGCGAAACCTAAAAAGATAAAACAACAAGTTATAAAGCTGCAATGCACCCGGCTCAAAACAAACAATACTCAAGACAAAATCTGTCCGCACAAACACAACAGAATATACAAGTCATTGATCTAAAAAGCTAGCCACATATTCCTTACCTTTGAATAGATAGCCAAGCAATACCACCCCCCCAGCGGAGGAACTGCAGACAAATCTCAGACTAAAAAATTGTGCAGGACTGAAAGGGTAAAATGGTCATCCCTGCGGCTCAGACTGTCCAGGCAGTAATGCTTGGTAAACTTGTGCAGGGATGCCCACGTTGCTGCCTGATAGATGTCCAGGACTGGGACTCCATGTGCTAGCGCAGTGGTAGCAGCCTTAGCTCTCGAGGCTGCTTCTTCACCAGAGCGTAACAAATCCTGACCCATAGTGAGATGGCCCTTTTCTGCACCACCTGAACTTTGTTTGAACCAACATACCCCACAAAGAGTTGGTCTTCTACCTGGAACACTTTTGTGCAGTCAAGGTAGAACGACAACACTCTTTTTGGGTCCAGATGGTGAAGTCTCTCCTCTTCCATGGAGGGATGTAAATGAGCGTACAAAGTGGGCAAAGTGGCAGATTGTCCCACATGGAAAGGTATTACCACATTCGGAAGGAGAGTGGCCCTAGTGCGAAGCACCAACTTGTCTGGGAATATGGTCAAGAAAGTAGGCTTGGACGATAAAGCCTGCAGCTCACTTACCGTCCTGGCAGATATAATTGCCACAAAAAAGGCTGCTTTTATGGTGAGCAGTCGGAGGGGGACAAATATGCAGGGTCGCAAACCCCACATCAGAAAGTTAAGAACCAAATTAAGGTCCTACTGAGGCATAATGAAAAAGGACAAGGTGGGCACATATGTACAAGGCCATTCAGGAATCTATGAACAATGGGTGACTTAAATAAAGAGGGTTGGTCTAGTAGCTTCAGGAAGGCTAAGCAGAAATATAGGCTTTTAGGGTGCCCAGAGCAGAGCCCTGCTGGGCAAGAATCAAAATAAAAAGCAAAACATCAGTAAGGGAAGCAGAAAGAGGGTCAATAGACTTTTCAGTACAATATATTACACATTTATTTCATAAGCAGGTGTATACAGTTTTGGTAGAGGGACGCCTGACTGCCAGAATAACATTAAAGAATTCAGGAGGAAGGCCCAAAGTGATTATCTCCCACTGCTCAATCTCCACGCAAGAAGCCGTTGAGTTGACAGATTCAGATAGAGGACCCTCCCCTGCTGCTTTGACAGAAGATTCTCCCGATGGGGCAGCCAGATCGAAGGATCGATGCTCATTTCTAGGAGCTCAGGATACCAGACTATCTGTGCCCAGTCCAGAGCCAAATGGATGGCTTGGGCCCAGTCATTCTTGATCTTCTTGAGGACTCTGGGCGGGAGTGGTAAAGGCATACAAGAAGCCAGAGCTCCACTAGAGATGAAAAGCATCTCTGAGCAAGTGCCGCTTTGGAAACACCAGCGTGCAAAAACCGCTGACATTACGTGTTCTCAGCAGCGGCGAAAACATTGAACCAAGGCCCTCCCCACTGTTGAAAGAGACCTTGTGCCAGCTCTGGATGGAAACAAACTCGTGATTCGCTAGGCATCAATGGCTGAGTTTGTGTACCCTGGCATTCAGGGAACCTGCCAGATCTTGAACCACTGGGGAAATGCCCTACTGTTCCAGCCATGTCTATAGACGCCGGGCTTCTTGACAAAGAGTCCACAACCCCACTCCGCCCTGTTTGTTGCAAAACCACCTGGTGGCGGTGTTGTCCATGAACTTTTGAACTAGCGCTCACTTGATGAAGGGTAGAAGGCTTTCAATGCAAATCAGATCACTCGGAGCTCGAGTGTGATGCATCTCTCACTACTGGGATATCTGTTGGGTAAGGGAGAGGGGTCTGCCTCTGACCCAATCTTGGTTAGTTATCCACCACTGCTGGTCTTGTGCAGTTCCCTCCGAGAACAGGACCATGTCGGAGAGATTTCCGTGATGCTGCGCCCACTGGAACCACAGGTTCCACTGCAGAGCCCGCACATGCCATCTGGCATGTGTCAGTAGCAGGAAGCCATGAGGCCCAGCAGCCTCAGACTCATTCTCACCGAAACACAGGATAAAGGCTGAAACATCAGTATCATAGCCTGAATATCCTTGACTCACACCTCAGGAGGATAGGCCCAAAACTTAGCTGTATATCGTATGGCTCTAATGGAAGGGAGCAGGTGTGACTTTAGCACGATGATAGTGAAGCCCAGCGAGTGCAGGAGGTTCACTATAGTCTGGAGGTGGGCAACGACAGCCTGAGGGGAGCCTGCCATCCGCAGCCAGTCATCAAGATAGGGCGAGAATGGTACCCCTAATGTGCACAGATGAGCTGCGACCACCGACATCACCTTGGTGAGCAACTGAGCGGCGCTGGTGAGGCCAAAGGGAAGCATGGAGAACTGAAATTGCTCATGGGCTACCGCCAACCGCATGTAGCGCCGATGGGCAGGCAGACCGGAGATGTGAACATAGGCTTCCTGCAAGTCCAATGCTACCATCCAGCCTCCTGGGTCCTGGGCAAACAGGTCCTGAGCTACTGTGTCTTGCGTCTTGAATTTCTCCTTCTTGAGGAAGTACTAGAGGGCTCAAAGGTCTAGGATAGGATGAAAGCCATAGTGCTTTTTCGGGAGCAGAAAGTATTGGGAATAGCAACCACCACCTACTTCTGGTGCGGAAACCCTCTCTATGGCTTCCTTGGCCAAGAGAGCCATGACTTCCTCCTGGAGCAAATGTAAATGATCCTGCATCAGCCAATCGTAGGATGGAGTCATGAAGTGAGGGGTGGTCTTGAAGAGGAAGGAGTAGCCCCTTCAAATGATCTGGAGGACCCATCTGCCTCATGTAATGTTTTTCCAGTGATGGAGACGAATGCTGATCCTGCCACCAAAAGGACGCCCATGGTCTGGAAGGGCGTGACTAGGAGAGCTTTAAAGATGCAGGCAGTGGTCGTTTCACCACACCTCTGGCTACCGGACCCACATGCTAGCTATGAACAGCACCCTCATCCAGATAAAAATATGTGATGTCCATAAACCCCTGCTAAAACTACAATCCTACCCCTCCCTAAACTAATGGGACATATCCCAAAACTCCCAACACTGATCGGACCCCCTCGAGTGCCAAAAGGTCAGAAAAGATACAAAAACACTCTAGTAGGAGAAGTGTGTGGGCTCAACGGCCTATAATAAGATAGTCGTTAAAAATCCTTTTAGCAATCAAACTTACTCCACTAATTCCTGACAGACACACCCAACAAGGATCCCCTCCCGATACCTCATCCGTTCGCAACTGGTAGGCTGAAGGGATCACACACCTGTGGGAAAATACAGGCTCTCCAAACCCCATTGAGAATGGAGCGTAATGTTTAATTAACTGTTTTAACAACAAGCAATGGTCTTAATCAAAAACAGGTAGCAGTAAGAACAACGAAGAGCATCAACACAGACTAATCCTCCAACAGCCACGATTCAAAAGAAAGAAACACTTACTGAACTTTTATGGATGGAAGGACAGGCGCCACGGGCCCACCTCGGCCCACAAAGCGGAGGGGAAAAGTGAGTGGGTGCGCCATTCCAACGTGCGGTTGATCCCTTCCATGACAACATCATCTATGAACTAAACAAACTAGCTTTTACGAACTGGTCAGAAAAAACACAGCCACCAAAGGAGCGCAGATGATTCCCAGGGGAACCATATCAAAACCACAAAAATTATGTATATTTATATGGCTATGTATGATCTGCCTATTGCGAATAGTCCCAAACTTCAGCACTGCTGAAGAACTGCAGAGTCATAAGAAAAGTACTAATAGGGAACCACAGCACCAGCGTAGGGATCTCTCAAATGTTGCATACAAATACACCGAGCAGAACACCAGCATCCCATATGCGCTGCACAGCGCCCTTTTGCAGAACACATGCTACCAGCAAATGAACTCATTCGCCTCCCAAGCATCAGCCAGGTCATGTTATGTCTTAACTCATTCCACTTGCGGTAGGAACAGACGGGCTTTACCTGTCTGAAGAAATAGTCCCTGAGAAAGCAAAATGCCTTATAAACCTCTAAATTTGTATGATAAAAGCCAAGATCCAGCCCAACAAATTAGAACCACAAAGGGTAGTGGTAAACATAACCCAATAGGATCTCATAGAACCTTGTTCAGCACCCTCCTAAATTAGTAGACATACACATCAAGTCATGAATATATTGGAAACACAAATACAGTTAATCTAGAAACATTTTATCACAAGATGTCTACAGTCATTAAGTTTATTTTCTCTGGAGTGAAGGCAACACAAGAGTCCATTTGTTTTTTCAAATTATTTTCACTGTTGGTTTATTCATAGGTACTTCCAGCACAGGTCAGCCAACATGTGTTTTGTCTTTTATAGACTTTTTCAAGGCAGTTCCAAGTTCAATTCTCTAGTCCTAAATGGCCATAGGTATCCACCGCCACAACAGAAAAATTCACGCCCAGTTAAGTACGAATAAACCCGAATTCGTGAGTCATCGGAAGATCAGTCCTAAATCCAAGTGAACCGTTCACGTTCCAATAAAGTACAAGGTTGCCATTAGGTCAAAGTAAAATCCTACGGCAAATTGGGCTTGTCATTAGAAATCTTTATAGAAAAACTGATTTGATCACTTGATGAGGAAGTCCCTGATAAGCTTCCTCGCCGAAAACGGTCTTATGTAAAGACTGGCTTGAGGTTAAAAAAAACAAGTCAACGTTTGAGGTGTGATAATATTCCCAGCAGGTACCACTACTACCTTTAAATTAATTGCATAATCCAATAGGACACAAAGCTCACAGCTTTATACATCTTAACTAAAACCACTGATTTCCAAACAGAGCTGGAATGGATGCGTAGAAGCGCCACATAGGGGAAAATATCACATGGCCTGAGATTTCCTAGAGAAGAGATTTCTGGAGGTAGCAAAACCTGCAATTCAGTGCACAAACATCTGCTCCAGTGTCCATCTATGGACCAAGAGTGGCACTTAGTGTAACTGGGGCGGTCTTCCTAAACAACAAATGGTATCCAAACATTGAATTCCACCATAAAGTCAGATGCGACATGAGTTAGGAACACACAGCCAATCAGGATCTAGCACACGTAGTGATCACTCGCTCTCCATGCCGAATATCTGTGCATGTTAACCACTAGCCACACTGTGTCCACACGAGGTTGAGACCCATCTGTGGTAACCATTAGACAATTTATAACATCAAAAGCAGCAACCCACATTCCTCACCATATACGGTACGCTGGAAACTTTTACAACTCACCAGATTTTGTATTTCAGAAGAATGCTAACAGATTGTAAATTGAGACAGTCCTCAGACCCTGTGCCTTTAACTGTTCTCAATTCAGTAATGTTTAATTAAACCAACTGTCCCTGTTTTGCCAAAAGCCTGGTCTCTTCGGTTTTTTAAGAGATTTCCAACTCAAGTAACATTTTCTTTGAAGTGCAAATATATGCTAAAATAAAGAAGAAAAAGAAAACATATGCCAAGTAAATGTAGGTCATGTGCTTCAATAAAAAAATTAGAAGGTAAAGCTTTGCGCTGGTCTACCAACTTGAAACAGTGAAAATTGATACAGTATGCTTAATACTGTTTTATGAAGGTGGCGTGGTTTTGAAACTTGCAGCAGAGATGCCTGGCACTCTACATAAGAACGTTGTGGTCCCAGTAACAATGGCAGTGGAGCTTCTGGTAATCCCACTGCAGTTGCAGATGATTGCAGATGAGCTGCTGGGAGAAAAACTAAGGTAAATATCACCGGAGAATGGACTCTACAGGATGCAGAGTAGCACAGAGTAAGAAGGCAAAATACTGTTACTTAGACTATGCAGCAACCTAAAGACCAGCGCCTGTCTACTAGACAGGACCAAACACTGCAAACAAAGCCAATGGCTTAAGAAGGCTGATACATCACCAAATTATATGTAAGCTGTTCTGAACGGATTATATATAAGAATGACACTCTCTGATAAATAACTGAAGTGGGCCTCTTCAAAGTCCAGCTTTTCCAAGCAAGACCATAAATTATTATTGAGAAAATAGGGGGCTGGCAGTTAAAACAGTCTTTTGGTCAGATCTAAAACAGATATAAATAGAGCACAGGGAGCAGGAGCGTGGTTGTCATTGACTCACATGTATAAGACGCACAGCACTGGTCAAGAGCATCACGATCCTCTTTGAAGCAAATGGAACAAGTGTGGTACTGCAGGACCAGTGCACATTTTCTTTAAATATATGAAACAAGTGTGGTGCTGCAGTGCCAGTCAGTGCATGCTTCCTTCAAAGACATGGAACAAGGGTGGAAGGGCAAGGCTTCTGCAAGCTTCCTACATAGACAGTGTGGCCACTGGGCAGAACTTTTTAATGTTTCCCTTATATTAAACCAATAAGCAGTATCGAATTTTGCCCTGAGGAAGGTGGTTCTGTTTATATTGTCTTTTAGCCACTGAAACGTGTTGACGCCTTCGCATTGTAGAGAATCCAAAAAAAGCCTTGGGACATTTAGATAAAAAGTCCTTTTTACTAAAAGTTCCAAACCGATCATATATGGCAATTGGATCAAATAGATGTCCAAACAGACAATAATGACTTTTTAGGGCTCGCCTGCTGATGCGCTTCAGCGCATAGCTGGCGAAGCTCTATAGGGGCTTATCCAGTGTTTAACCACCACTGGCGATTCCACTGGCGATTCCTTCAAGTGCATGTGCTTTTTAGGTCATTGCGCTTGCGCAAGCCCTAAAAAGCGCGTGCACAATGCCACCAGCCGCCTGCCTGCCTGCCTCGCATTACCACATCAAAGGCAGCCCTCCGAGCGCATTTCTCACCCCCTAATTATTCACGGCCGGCCGGCAGGCACATCAAAGGCTGCTGCTGCCGTGACTCGCATTTCTCCTCCCTCCTCCCCTATCACTGCCCAGGCCGGCCGTACTTTCTCTTTACAAGGGCGCCCATTCCTGAATCACTTGAAATCTCTCCACATTATTTGCATTTTGTTAATTAAAAAAATTAACTACAACACAGCGTTGCACATTTTTCTCGACTTCGGAAGGATGAGTCCCAATCTCATTTGTACAAAGTGTTGTAATGGGATTATTGGAGAGTTAGAGAAACGTGCTCACAAGTTACATTTTTATGCAAATCATCTGAGTAAATAAACAATAGCATGGTGCCGTTTGCGTCCTTGACTTGATCTGGTTTTTATTTTTATTTTGCTATTATTCTCACAAAGGCTAAGAAGGTCTGCCTACTTTAGTATTAAGTGCTATACGTCGCATAAGCAACAGCTAACCATTCACTCACCCACGCAACGCCACTCACCCACGCAACGCCACTCACACACGCAACGCCACACACACACGCAACGCCACACACACACGCAACGCCACACACACACGCAACGCCACACACACACGCAACGCCACACACACACGCAACGCCACACACACACGCAACGCCACACACACACGCAACGCCACTCACACATGCAACGCCACTCAACCACGCAACGCCACTCAACCACGCAACGCCACTCACCCACGCAACGCCACTCACCCACGCAACGCCACTCACCCACGCAACGCCACTCACCCACGCAACGCCACTCACCCACGCAACGCCACTCACACACGCAACGCCACTCAACCACGCAACGCCACTCAGCCACGCAACGCCACTCAGCCACGCCACTCAGCCACGCAACGCCACTCACACACGCAACGCCACACACACACGCAACGCCACACACACACGCAACGCCACACACGCAACGCCACACACGCAACGCCACACACGCAACGCCACACACACGCAACGCCACTCACACATGCAACGCCACTCACACATGCAACGCCACTCACACATGCAACGCCACTCACACATGCAACGCCACTCAACCACGCAACGCCACTCAACCACGCAACGCCACTCAACCACGCAACGCCACTCAACCACGCAACGCCACTCACCCACGCAACGCCACTCACCCACGCAACGCCACTCACCCACGCAACGCCACTCACCCACGCAACGCCACTCACACACGCAACGCCACTCAGCCACGCAACGCCACTCACACACGCAACGCCACTCACACACGCAACGCCACTCACACACGCAACGCCACTCACACACGCAACGCCACACACACACGCAACGCCACACACACACGCAACGCCACACACACACGCAACGCCACACACACACACGCAACGCCACACACACACACGCAACGCCACTCACCCACGCAACGCCACTCAGCCACGCCACTCAGCCACGCAACGCCACTCAGCCACGCAACGCCACTCACGCAACGCCACTCACACACGCAACGCCACTCAGCCACGCAACGCCACTCAGCCACGCAACGCCACTCACACACGCAACGCCACTCACACACGCAACGCCACACACACAACGCCACACACACACGCAACGCCACACACACGCAACGCCACACACACACGCAACGCCACACACACACGCAACGCCACTCACACACGCAACGCCACTCACACACGCAACGCCACTCACACACGCAACGCCACTCACCCACGCAACGCCACTCACCCACGCAACGCCACTCACCCACGCAACGCCACTCACCCACGCAACGCCACTCACCCACGCAACGCCACTCACCCACGCAACGCCACTCACCCACGCAACGCCACTCACACACGCAACGCCACACACGCAACGCCACTCACCCACGCAACGCCACTCACCCACGCAACGCCACACACACACGCAACGCCACACACACATGCAACGCCACTCACACATGCAACGCCACACACGCAACGCCACTCACCCACGCAACGCCACTCACCCACCCAACGCCACTCACCCACGCAACGCCACTCATCCACGCAACGCCACTCATCCACGCAACGCCACTCATCCATTTGCAAAACGAAAAATGTCAAACTCTTCTATTGCGAGACCTATTGCATTTTCAATGCTTGTTTAAACTGGGGTTCTAGCACGTTTTTTATTGTATTATTTGGTATAAAGATATTTGAATGTATAATTTATGAAAAATGTTTTTATATATTGACTGTGTACACACTTTAGGGATATTTCCGAGACTTTAATCAACTGAGGAAAAAGATATTATTTACATTAATAAAACAGTGTAAGCATTACATTTCAGTCTGAGAGTATACTTGGAATCTGGATCTGCATTTTCAGTATAGGAGGTGTGAATTAGCTGTATGGTGAGGTTACTGAGGAGATTGTGTGACGTGACGGTGTGAAAGTATGTAAGATTTTCTTCAGGGATGTTCCAATTTGCTTTCTTTTAAAGTTACCTGTGCATTTTATTAGTAGAAAATGAAGCAAACCGCTCATATAATGCATTTTCCGAGTTCAAGCACTCTATCCAAAGTAAGTCTATGTTCTTTTACTAACCACCAATTTCTACCCTCCACCCATCACGCTGACTGTACTGATTACTGTGACAGTCTTGTCTTCAGAAGCAATGCAGCAGCATGGGCATAGCTTCTTTAACCTCTGCTGGAGGAAGACAGCCAGGGTAGAATGGCACACAACGCATTTACAAAACAGAACACGCGCACTGCTCTGCCATTCAGTGAGCGCCCAATGAGGCCGTCACAGTGCCTCTGGAGGTGCTACAGTGGATTCTACTACTGGTCCAGCTAAGGGAGTCTTACTCTTGCAGATAAGGAAATCTGACGGAGCAAACTCTCAGTGCTGTAAGAGCTCCTCTGGCCCTAGTTGGCAACAGTGCTGGAACAATTTTCAGACTATGGTGCTGCCATCAATGTCACATCAATTAACTCATAGGGATTTTGAATTCAAGCACCACACAAATAACAAGTGTTGCAAACAGACACACCAATTCAACAGCAGAGTGGCAAGGGTGTCTAATGTAACTGGTGTTGCATTTAGAAGCACATTGTCACAAATTGATCACTAAACCATGGCGTAGTAGCACATTATTATTGAAAGACAGCCCATGTTTCATTCCAATGAACATTAAATTTGGACAGACCTATAGTTTTACTGTGAATGAGCAGAAAGTGGGTTTAGTGATTATTTGTCATTTGCGTATCACCAAGTATATTGAATTGATTTGTTTTGACTCTGTTAATTGTCTTGCTTCCATCATACATAAGATTCGGGAAAAAAGTGCTTTGTTGGCGCTCTCATGTTTATTTTAAAATATTTGTACAGTTCATTTATAGGTATTTAAATGTTTCTGTGTTAGAGTAAAAGAACATCTTACCCAATAAGAGTAACAAAAGTAAACACCAGTCTCCATGTTAAAATAATAAGCAACAATTTGTAAGGAGGATAGATTGACATGTAACCTCTGTATTTGAAAGCACAGCAAATGTGACAAGATCAAAACTAAATTTAAAGGCATTCACGTTTGGAACTCCAGCTGCAGCCCCCACCCCTACTTCCAGTGCTTAATTTGTAATGTAGCTGTATATGTACCACAATAGTAAGTATCCGTGCCCAAAGGTCTGCTCAAAAGCAGGCAGCCGGTGCTATTAAATGTCCCCACGCCGAATACCAAGGCTGCATTGTCCTTAATCAGCCTCATGCAGTTTAAATCCACTGCCAGACACTCCCTATCTCTTTGCTCACTCTTACAGGCTCCTGCTTTCTCCCTCGTTGACCTTCTTCCGACTACTTCTTCTCTTAAGCAGGTGTCGGTGCCCCATCGGCTCAGGTTAAACAGTGCATGCTTTCAATGTCTATGCTAGTAGGTGGCCTCTCCGGGCTCAAGAGGATGTTGTGAGTGAACCCCCTCACACATCTTGGCACGGGGCTCCGCCTCTTGTATCTACACCCCTAATTCAAATCCAGACTTCATGCTTCTTCTAGAATCGCAAACATAAGTAGTTGGTATTTTTTCTAGGAGAAACGTGGCAACCCTATATCTCAGTTACAGAAAAGCCTCCTTACTAATGAGCTACTATGGTATGAACCGCAGACAACATGCCCTGGGCTGTACGCTCTTGACATTTTCTATTTTAATGTGGTGGTCAAAACAAAAGTCTTGAACCAAACGAACACTAGAAGGACCCCCGGATCTCACCTTCACAGCCACTTCAGGAGCCGCGTCCACGCTGACCAGAGCTCGGGAGCCACCTGGGCCCTGGGGAGGGGGCCGCAGGTGCTGGGTCCTCTCCTCCTCATCTTCCTCGGTGCCATGCTCGGAGTCAGATCCACTGCTACTACCATCATACGAAACCAGCGCAGCGACCGCCGCCATCTTGCCCCCGGTCGAACGTCATCAGCAAGCGCGTCGCCCTCTGATGTCAGTATACTTCCTGGTGGTTCCTAAGGAAGGAGGCTTGTTGTTTCTTTCCACTTTCCATGAATCTTTATTGAAATTACGAAGCGTGCATTACTGAGGGAGCGTGGAAGGTGCCCGATGAAGATACGAGGGATTAAGGTTCCCCGCAGAAAAGTGATAACCATGTTCGATTAGAGACAGCAAAACAGCTGGTTATTTGAAGATTTGCGCAGGAAACTGCCACAGGAACAAAATAGAACACGACGGGCAATGTTTTGGTAATAATGCATGCCAATAGACCAGATTCAGGCGTGAGACTCATTATTTTTGAAGCCATCACTATTTTGTCTGTCTGCCACCTGAAATTGCCTCTACTTCAAGAGAAGTCAATGGGTAAATGCATTCTCTCGATTTTTTCCAAACCCCCCACTTTCCTCGTGTAAAAATGTTGCCATGTATAAATGTTGTACTCCTACTGTGCCAACATTTGAAACCTGTTAAGTGAGAGGATTTGGGGGATAAATATCGCCGGATTGTATTTTCCCCATTGCCATATATTGATTGTACATGCCAACATTTGAGAGGAAGAAAGTAGGAGATTAAAAAAAAGAATAGTAATCGCAGGAATACGTTTCGCCCGTCGGCTTCGGTTGAAGGAGAGGCAATTTTAGACGAGATACCGCCAAAAGAAAAATATTTTTGGAGCAAAAAATCGGGAGTCTCCCGCCTGAATCCAGTCTATTGGCATCTAGTTGGTTGAAGCAGAAGCAATTTTAGATGAGAAACAGCTAAAATAAAAATCGTGAGTCTCCCCTTGAATCGGGTTTGTTGGTAAGTATGGTTGTACTGTCCATTCCAGTAACACCTTGCATTTTGTAGCAAAAACCATTGGTCAGGCACTGCCGTGTACTGTACTACACTGACCGCTTGCACTTAATTCAACTGAAAGCAAGAATCCTAGCATTTCTCCGTGATACCCAGTGCTGGGAATTGGAATTATTTTTAATGCAGAAACCCATAAATTGTGGGTTAAGTTGTTGCAATATAAAGGAGCTGGAGTCATGACAAGCACTCAGTCAAAAGTTATACTTTTATTTTTTTTAACTCTGTCACAAAGAAATAGGAAACGCAACAGTAAATCTGTTCTGACTTAATTTGTTGCAAATACTGATTTTTTTTGTGTGAAACTTTTTATTATTTGAACACAAAAGAAACAATACATCAAACAAACAAGCAAGGCAGCATAGTAACAAAACAGTCATTAGGTCTGTGCTCAAGGAGGACGGGAGAAGCATGGTAGCAGGAGAAAAAAGTCTATGAATACAGTTGGGGGGGGGGGGAGGCAGAGCCAGAAGTGCAGATGAGCAGTACGATATACCACAGCTGGAAGGGATATAGGTCAGGGCGACGGGGAAGGGCTCTGAATGGCGGTGAACGGGGGTGTACCAATATCGCCACGGTATGAGTTCCACGAATTCCAAATCTTCACCCATTTTTTGGGCCTGCCTCTTGTAATATACACTGTCTTCTCACGAAACATACACCAGTCCAGACTCTCTTTCCAAGCAGTCACTGTAGGCGGTCTCGGGGATCCCCACAACTGGGCAATATCTCTCTTCGCAACCATATTGGCCAAAGTCACCCACCGAAGCTGCGACACATCATCATAGTCATTCGGACCCCATTAATTCAAAAGACATTGTCGGGCCTCCGGCATCATAATAACACCCGTGACATCATCCATAATCTCATGTATACGTTTCCAGAAGCGCACCACCTCAGGGCATTCCCATATGATGTGGAGATAGGTGCCAAGGAGACCACATCCACGCCGACACATACCATCAATAGAGAAGCCCCTATGAATTAGACGGGGACCAGTGACATAGATTCTGTGGAGGATTTTGAGTTGGACCAGGCGGAGGCGGGCCGGAATCGCCACCTCCTTTGGAGAGGAGATTGCGGACTGCCAATCCTCATCATCCAGTTCAATACCATCAGCAATCCAGGCCTCACGGAGGCGATCAAGCAGACCCGATCAGTCATTGATCATTTTCTTGTAGAACAGTGTGATAGTGCTATCCGGCACATAGCCATCTAGTATACGATCTTCGAGGGGGGAGGAATCCGGAACAGCACTGCCCACTGGCAACACAGAATTCAGAGCATGACGTACCTGGATGTAACGAATTATTTCCCTGTCGCTCAGTTTATACTCCATTTGCAGTTCGGAGAAGGCCTTAACCCTTCCTTTAACCCAGAGATCACGCACTTTACCAATACCGATCATGTCCCACTTATCAAATCCCTTCGTCCTCCATAGGCCACCCAACTTCGCAGAGGCATGGAGCGGTGTCGCACCCGTTAATTTATCACTCCAGCCCATAGCCGCCGTCGCGCTATGCCACACACGCACAGCTATAGCAGTGGGTCCCGTAAGTTGTGAACGGGAAGGTCCCGAGTAAAGTGCCCTATAATAATCACCACCCGGGAGCAGCCACTTGTCCATTTCGAATGCTGGATTCAACGCCGGGCCATACATCCCGTGGTTGATAGCAGCAAGGTGGGAAGCCCAGTAATACCTACGAATATCCGGGAGCGCTATACCACCATCATACCAGGGGAGTGTCAATTTCGGAAGAGCTATGCGTGAACGTCCGTCCCTTATTAGTTGCCTCTGCAACGACTCTACTTCCCGAAAATATGTCGATGGGATAACATCAAAGCTATTCTGTAGGGCATATAGAAACCGAGGTGAGGACATCATCTTAAAAAGGGCCGCGCGTCCTAGGGGAGACAACGGTAATTTACGCCAACGGGCCACGTCGGAGCGTAACCGCTGGAGTGGAGGGAGTAAATTACGTTCGTAGCGAACCGCCGGTTCCGTGGAGATAAACACACCCAGGTACTTAAAGCCTGATTGCGACAACTGGATGGGACAGCCCCGTGGCAAACGAGGAACATCACCCGCCAGTACATAAATGTAGGATTTCGACCAATTAATGATGAGGCCCGAATTCTTCCCAAAGGAGGTAAGTACGTCAAACAACACATTGAGCGATTTTTGGGGAGAGGTAAGGTACAATAAAATATCATCCGCATATAAGGAAATGCGATCCTCAAATTCTGGCGTCCAGCGTATACCCTTCATCGAGGGTTCCCAACGTAACCAGGCGGCAAGAGGCTCCAACGCCAAACCAACAAGCATTGGCATTGCCAATAGGTCTCACTTGTGGAACCTTATAAGTATTTAGTTATGCAGCACAATATCATTAGTGCAACAACATCAACTGTTGCATGCCTAAACACTTATAAGGTACAAGGTTTAGCCGTGCAACAGCTGATGTTGTTGCACCAAGGATATTGTGCTGCAAAACTAAATACTTATAAGGTCCCACAAGCGAGACCTATTGGCAATGCCAATGCTTGTTTTGTTTGTTTGCAGTGGGAAGAGGCTCAGAGGAGCTGGGTGTTGGGGATGTAAACAAATGGTGTAAAAATGCATTTGGTTGGAAGAGTAACATAGAGAAGGGGGGCAGGGATGTGAATGGGCAAGCAGCAGATGGCGAGGAAAGACCAAATCCAGAATTGCAGAGCACACAAACTGCCCCTGAGGTGAAGTGTGGCATAGCGCGGTGGAAAAGGCATGCAGAGCGAGCAGCGAACCGTTGATTTATTGTCACGAAGAAACTAGCGTGCTGCGTAGGAAATAAATCGATGTCACAAGCGCAAGTGGATAACGAGCCAGAGTGAGCAGTGAGGAGTTATTTTATGTCACGCTGTAAGTGTGAGAAAAGACTTGGTGCCTTAAGCGCTGGAGAGGAACGGGACAGAGCGAACAGCACGCAAGTGAAAAGGGAAGCGGAGCGAGCTGCGAGCTGTTCTTTTGAAGTCACGCATTGAGGAGAGTGCTGCGCATGAAAAGTCTCAGTGGCTGATTTGACTATTAATTAAAGCAGTGTGGTTAACAGCAAATGTGTAAAGACTAACCAGACGTTGAGAGCCAAATAAAGTAAAGTAAAACAACCTACTTACAGTAGAAGCTCACTCTGGACGGCAGGTAATACTCTGAAGACAAGGACGCGAAAACAATTAAAAAAAAAAAGACGCGAGTGGTGCGCGTGCAAGAGCGGCCGGGAAACTGAAAGTACGGCCCATGATTAATTAGGGGAGGAGAAGCCGCAGAGCGCACGCTGGGCGAAGCCCTTTGATGTGCTGTGCGGCGGCCGTTAAAAAAAATGCAAGAGGGAGGGAGGCTGATGCGCGTGCTTGTTTGATCACGTGATTCACGTGAACTTAAACAAAACCGCACGAACGAAACCCTTGGTTTCACAAGCGTTTCGAGGACATGAATTCTCGCTCCGCTCAATTCGCTTGCGTGCATTGATAGGTCGCGAGACCTAAAAAGGAGTGGGGACAACGGACAACCCTGTCGTGTGCCCCTACCGAGAGTAAAAGGCACGGAGACGCGGCCATTAACCACCACCTGGGCTAGCGGTGTTTCATACAGGAGTTTGACCCAACCGATAAAACCCGCGCCGAATCCAAACTTGGCGAGTACCGCCCAGAGATAAGACCACTCGATTGTATCAAAGGCCATCGTGGCGTCCAAGGACGCCAAGATGGCCAGTTCACGCAGCGTCGGGGCCCTCGCGAGAACACCATGCAGACGTCGCAAATTTAATGCCGTGTTACGGTGCGGGATAAAGCCGGATTGATCCGGATGAATCAGGTCGCCAATAACCGTAATCAGACGATTGGCAAGCAATTTGGCAAGGATCTTGGGTTCCGCATTCAAAAGCGAAATGGGTCTGTAAGACGAGCAGCTATCTCGTGGTTTACCCTCCTTATGGATCACCACAATGGTCGCAAGACGCTGATCTGGGGGGAGGGAACCATTATCTCGCGCAGCCAGAAACATAGCACGTAAATGGGGAGCCAAAGTATCAGGGCGTAACTTATACAGTTCCACAGGAAGGCCATTGGGACCCAGAGCCTTGCCGGAGCGAAGGGAGCGCAGCGCGAGAGCCACCTCATCCACAGAGGGCGTGGCATCCAAGCAATCACGCTCCGATTCCGACAAACAGGGTAGCGCTATGTCTCGAAGCAACAAATGCGAATCCTCTTCAGGCCTGTCGGACACCGAGGTATAGACCCCTCGAAAATATTCAGCAAAGCATTCAACAATGCCGACAGGATCAGTTACACTCACACCATCACATGTCACAATCACCGGAACCACTCGATTCGCTCTCTCTCTTCTGTCCAGCCAGGCAATCAATTTTCCTGCTTTATCACCCACATCATAGAGCCGCCCCTGTTGTTCCCTACTCATCGTCTTTGCCGCATCAGTAACCAAAGTTTTATATTCCAATTGTTTAAGGTGGAGGGCATGTAATGCTTCTCGAGACACCCCCGCTCCAATGCAGTCTCCAGGTCTGTGATTTCAGTTTCGAGCTGAACAATTGCCTCATTCTTACATTTCTTGGCACATCCCACCAAAGACAATGCCTGTCCTCTGATCACAGTCTTAAAAGCTTCCCATAACGAAACAGGTGAGGATACAGAACCAACATTTTCAGCAAAGTACAGATCAAATGATTTAATTAATTCAGCGCGTGTCTTGGGGTTGAGGAGATACCATGGGTTAATCGGAGCCACTCTGCCTTCAGCCCCGATGCTAAGATTAAAATGAAACCAAATAGGGGAATGATCCGATATGCCCCGGGCCAGGTGTCTAATCTCTCCAATCGAGGGGGACAGTGCCGCCGGTATCAGGATATAATCTAATCTAGAAAGACTGCCATGAGCACCCGAGTGAAACGTAAACTGTGTTTGCTCTGGGTGCATTAATCTCCAGCAGTCTATGAGGCCCAGTGTTTCCAGAAAGTCGCCCAACCAGGTCTGCGCAGCAGGAAGATCTCGGGGGGAAAGCGGTCTCTCCTGCCAGAAATGACGGAGTTAAAATCACCACCCAGTATCAAAACACCCTCAGGGAGACCCAGTACCATCCGCCCCAGGTCCATGAATGTCGTGGATTGCAAGCCCGGGGGGACATAAACTGATACCAACGAGATTGGCTTTCCCTCCCACCGCCCGACAAGTGCAACATATCGACCCCTGGCATCGAGGATCACATCATCAACTTCGAGGGGAAGGGAAACCCTAAGCAGAATACCCACTCCTCTAGAACTAGATGTAAAACCAGAGTGGGCAGCAAGACGATAACCCCTTCTATTAAGAGCGTGACAAGTGTTTCCTACCAAGTGTGTCTCCTGTAACAGAACAACATCAGGCGAAAGGCGCCGCAACAGCTGCATGACCACCCCTCTCTTTATGCGATCACCCAACCCATTCACATTCCAGCATAATACCTTCAACCCCCTACCCCCCATCCAAGTCTATAATGAACTCCCATCGCAAAACGAGCATCACACCAGTGCCAAAGATAATGAAAGTACCTTGCCTTGAAAGAGAAAGAACAAACAATCCCAGAACTCGTCCCCCCACCCAAGGTTCCCAACACAACTCCCTCCACCCTGCACCGACTCAAAAGCCACCCCAATTTGCAGTGTGCCTGTCGCCCTAGGAATTACAAACATGAACTAATCTACACAAAGAAAACCCCAGAGGAGGAAACGGTCCCGCCTTCCCCGCTACCTCCGAGGATACAAACGGAATGATCAATAAAGGCAGTGAACTCCGGCCGATCGCGCTGAAAATTGTTCCGGACACAGGCACCAAAATCATTCTTGGTCCATTAGTCCCCCTTCCGCACCGCCAGCATGTTCCTGGCCAGCGCGGCGAATCGGCAAAGTGTCCAACCAATCACTCACGTCCTCAGGCCTGGTAAAGAAAAATGTTCGATTGTCATATTAAACACGCAGTCGGGCCGGGAATAACATAGCATATTTTAGTTCCATGTCTCTTAGTCGCCGTTTTACACCTTGAAATTCCATGCGTTGTTTCTGGACCGATTGAGAAAAATCTGGATAGAAATTCACAGCGGCGTTCTCGAACTGCGTAGGGCCACTTGTCCGTGCCGCCTGCAATATGGCGTCGCGATCTCTAAAGTTGAAGATCCGTGCAATGATCGGACGGGGGGGAAGACCGGGCTTTGCCTGTCCCCCTGGCACTCTGTGCGCACGTTCGAAGGCAAAGAATTTGCTCAGGCCCTTTGGTGCCAGATGATTAAGAATGAGGTCCTCCACTCGAAGATCAGTGGCGAGTGGACTAGATTCTTCCGGGACCCCAATAATATGCACGTTATTGAGCCGTGCACGGCCTTCAAAATCCTCCAAGCGACGAGCAAAAAAGTCATTAGCAGTTCGAAGATTGCGCACTTCTGTTTGCAAGTCGGACACGTCCGTGGTAAGGCTGGATGTTTTCAGGTCTAATGACTTCACTTTCTCATTCGTCTTGGCCAAGTCAGAGCGAATGAGGTTGACATCTATAGCCACCGTGTCCAGTTTCAAGGCCAAGGCTTCATATTGTTGGCCAATAGAGGACTGAATGCCAGCAATGGCGCCCATCTCGTCTTGTAGTGTTAAGTCCGCCAACACAGCAGGATCTTCGACAACCTCCTCCCGGGTCTTAGGTGAGCCACCAGGGGATCCTTTAGAAAGTGTATAGCGATCCATGACGTTCGTCTGGGTAGAACCTCCACGGATGGTCTTGACCTTCCGTTTCTCACCCTCAGGTTTGCCCGTCATGGCGGGTCGGGTGCCCCGAAGGGATGCTTGGGATCTGGTCCAAATGGCTCCGTAAGGTCACACACGGGAACACAGGAGACAAAGTTGAGCCAAGTGGAGGCCACAGCCAAACAGTCGCCCGCCCGAAACTCAATGAGCTGGTATCGGGGCTCGTCCGATCAACAGACACACCGCGTATATGAGGCAGTGCGCCGGAGAAACGAGACCGAAAGTGAAGCGAGGCCGTGGCCTGATCCCCGCAATCCGTTGTTGTTGAATTACGACCCGGGCTCTGCCATCACTCAAGGTCCAGGCTGCTCCATGGAGAAGGCCGCAAAGTTCAAGACGGCAAAGCTCGGGGACTCTGTGTCCGAATTCGACCCAAAAACCTGCTAGTACATCAGCCGGGTTGTGTCTTCAATGATCTTCCATCAGATCAGGATATTGTACAGGATAAATGCGGGAGGCAGCGAGGGTCTTCGGGAGCCCTGTGCTCACGCGGCCATCTCGGATGCGCGCGAAGCTCCTCCGCAAATGCTGAATTTAAAAATATTTTACAGTGTTAAGGCATCTGTTGCAGAAAGCTTTGTGCGTCCAGTAAATCTCTGGGAATAATAATGGTAAGATAACTGGTGGTTAATGTTTTGTCTAGTGAGTCACAGTTTTGACTCGTAAAGTAGCTTAGATGGTAGCTGGCGCTGTATAAAACTTATTATAATAATAATAGCAACAAGATCATACCATGGAAAAATGAATTTATTAACGTTGGGAAAATATTAAAATACATACACTTTTAAAATGTATAAAACAATATAAATAATATTTAAAAAAATAAAATGATGCCATACAATAAATTTACTATACAATTAAACACAGGTTACATATGGAATAAATAAAAATACGTAACAGTGTATATGTCTGGGTTCTCTGTCTTGTCGTGTTTGCTGGTGCCTTGAGGACAGGGGTCAATTGTGGCTCTTGTGGACCCCCTGCTGGTGTGCCTCTTGTTGTTGTGTGGTATGTGTGGTCGGGTCTAGCTAGTGCTATAATAAAATATGCTATATTTGTTATCTATGCTGTGAACATTTACTGTTGTAAAGTGCTCTGACTCATGCTGTGTATTCAAATTCAATACTTTATTCAATTTCATAATAATTATCATAAAAGTACAATAAATTACACTTTTTGTAGTATTTGAAAAAAATTCTTAAAAACATTAATAAATCATTGTAAATCAATTAGTTGCTTTTAAAATATATCACAGAACTGTTCAGAAACACTATAACATTTTCTTTCTAGCATAAAAGGTAGCCCAAAGAAAACTTGACATACCACAACAAATCTCCACAGTAGGCAATGAATGTAAGTAAATATAGGCAGGGCGGTATTGTGTAAAATTCAACGGTTTTAAAAAGGGTAAAATTTCATGTTTTCTCAGGTTACCATGAAATGTACCAAAAAGTACTACATGCATAGTACTCTTTGCAACCGTGCAGTCACAGGGACAATTTATTAGATTTGTAGACCAATCATTAATTTCAGGGAAGCTAATCAAACAATGAAAAGTATCTAGTCTTATGTTGGTCAAAATGAATCTATGCCTAGAATTTGATGTTTTACTAGCCAGCTTGACCAACAGCGATTCATCACTGTGCTATTGTTACAAATCATGGCTATTTACTGTTTTATTACACTGCAAATCTTTTGGCTTAAGACATGAGCTTTTGTGTTTTCCAAACAACATATTTTGTGATTTGCACTTCCTACTCACTTCCTTAACCTCACCTAAATTTCCAACACCTCACTTCCCCCTTCTCCCTTCTCTGCTCTAGGGCTACTCTGTATAGATTTAATATTATTATAAACCAATGTATGCTCAGTGTGATTAAATAACACTGTGTGCTAATTACAATATGTGTCTTTTGAATAATTGTCTTTGACTGATATACTTTGTGTGTTTACTTATTGTCTTGGGACCATTGTTCTTTTTTTTTTTTTTTTTAATATATTTATTATTTTTCATTCAGCACATACTTTAGACAGAGCGCCACAGTTTTCAAAACCATAAATTGATAGGCATAAACATAAACATAGCAGTACTTCATCTCTGATTCCAATAAGTAAATTTACAAACATACATACAATCCCAATGCCGCCTGCATAATCCTACTTACAAACATTTCCTAAACATTACCCAGAAATTACCAAAATCCTCATAACTACCCCAACCCCGCTCTCCATTTACTAATAGGTTCCCAAATTCGTAACCCCAACTGCCTTCCTTTCCTGCCTTTCCTTGTATAGATGGGTTTTTCTAAATTATATGCTGCCAACAGATTAGACAACCATGTTTGCAAACCCGGGGGGTTCTTATCCAACCAAGCCCTGGCTATGCATAACCTATACACAGCCATGGCAACAAAAATGAAATCTCCCTGCGGGATACCATCTTCAGGGACTACTCCTAGCAATATGTGTACGGGTCTAAGACTTATCTTAATGCTTAGGGAGACCTCAAAGAAGTTCTCTATTTCCCTTAATAGTGTGTGCAGCTGTGGACATATTGCGAACATATGTATTATGTCTGCTTCTACTGAATTGCAGCGCGGGCAGGTAATGCCTGTAGTCCCGCCCCAACTCGCTATCCTGGCCGGGGTATAATACAGTGAATAAAGGGTTTTATAGTGTTGCGACTGCAACGACGCAGAGCAGAGAACTGTCCGTCCTAACTCCAGTGAGTCCTGAAACCACCCTATCTCGCCCTCCAGTTTCCCTGCCCATTTATCACTATACTTATCCATATCATCCTGCTTTGTGTCTAAAAAACTGGCATAGAAACTTTGTATCGAGCGATCCCCCCCTAACCTTATTTTCTCTATGATCTCAATACTGTTAAACCCCACCTGCCCCCCCTGCTTATTCCCTAGAAAACTCCTTATCTGCAGGTACTTAAAAAAATCCTGCCTATCCAATCCGAACCTATCCCTCAAATCTGAAAATAATACAAAGCCCTCCGAATTCCTAACATCTCCTAACTGAACAATCCCCTTTGCCGCCCACCTTTCCATTGTCGTGTCCCCAAATACCTCAGTTGGAAAAGATCTATTTTTAAACAACCTTGTATACCAGTTAAATCTCCCTATGCCCAACTTTTTCATAAAAGCACTCCATACCTTAATACCCGCCTCGACTGTCTTAAACCTGGTTCTTTTATAGTATCCATACTCTACGCATGTTAAAAAGCAGTTTTCCACATCCTCTCCCAGGACAGCAGCATAAATTCTAGGGAACAGTCTGTTATTCTTTGATTTAAACCCCCCCCTCCTATCAGCCCTTGCAGATACTGGATTGCAGCAGCCCAATAATATAATCTAAAATCCGGTGCCCCCCATCCACCTCTTTCTCTCGGTAGTGTCATGTACCTATATGCCCGAGTTTTGCCCTGCGCCCAAATGAATCTATTAAGAATACCTTCCAGTGTATTGAACCATCTTGCTTTGAAGAAAAGAGGGATTGCCCTAAAGTGATACAAAAATTTAGGCAATATAAGCATCTTAATTATGTTTGTGCACCCCAATAGAGAAAGATGGAGGTTATTCAACCGTTCCAAGTCCGATTTTACACTAACCATCAAGGGAGCCATGTTATTCTGCACGACAATTTCCACATCAGCCGATATTGCCACCCCCAAGTATACTGCCGACTCTACGACTCTTGGGTCTCTGCCCCCTTGTACATGCTGATTACAGATTATCTGGGTCTTAGATTTATTCAAACTGTAACCAGAAACCTGGCCAAAATTCTGAGCCTCCATCTCCACCTCCCTGATAGCACCCTCCAGACTAGATGTTAAAATGGCTACGTCGTCTGCATAAGCCAGTGTTTTTGCTTCTCAGCCATTCAGGCTCATTCTGGGAATCCCTTGGTTCCCTTCCAACTTACGCAAAAAGGGATCTAAATATAATGCAAATAGAAGAGGGGATGATGGGCAACCTTGTCTAGTCCCTCTGTCTATTTTGACTGCTGCTGAATACCCCCTATTGACCCTAATTCTAGCTGATGGATTCTTATATAAAGTCTGCATTGCTTTAATAAACCGTTCCCCTATTCCGCTCCACCTTAGGGTACGCCATAGATATTCCCAGGAGACCATATCGAATGCCTTCTCGGCGTCGAGAAATAGTGCCGCCATAGGGTCTCCCAGGATACCTGCCGCATCAAAGATTGTAATCACCTGCCTGGTGTATTGCGTAGTCCCTTGGCCCGGTATGAACCCATGTTGTGAGCAGATTACTAAAATCTCAATAATCCCTGCAAGTCTCTTAGCCAGCATTTTCGAATAGACTTCGACATCAGCATTCATAAGGGTAATCGGTCTGAAAGAGCCTGGCTGATTTGGTGGTTTCCCCTTCTTAAGGATCACAACTATATCTGCTCCACCCCATGAATCAGGAATTGCTTCCCCAAGTTGTGCTTGCCTCAACATATTAAACATATCTGTGCCTAAAACTCCCTGAAATGTTTTATAAAATTCCACCGGCAGTTGGTCAGGGCCAGCAGCTTTGCCCGAGGGTAGAGTACTTAATGCACTTAAAAATTCCTCCACCTGAAAAGTTGCTTCCAGCTCCTCCTTACTTTCCGCGGCAATAAGTGACGGTGTAACACCCCTCAAATACCCCTCAATCTCTCGTGGCTCTCCCCCACTGCCCTCCTGGTATAGGGATGCATAGAACTGCCTAAAAACTTCCCTCACTCCTTCTACCCCTACAATACTATCTCCTTGTCTATCTATGATCTCCGAGATATCTGATGCTGCCAGCCTCTGCCTAGTTCGAACCGCCAACAGATGGCCCACCTTCTCACTGAACTCGTATGCCCCTTCCTTCCTAATTAAGTAATTCTCCGCTGCCTTCTTAGATATATGCTCTGTGGCTGCTGCCTTAAGGGAGACAATTCTAAGTAAGTGTATTTCTAGCGACAGCCGCTGCCGGATGGCTACCACCAATTCCTCTTCAGCTTCCATCAGCTTTTTATTAATTTCCTCTATTCTGCCTTTTTCCCTTTTCTGCACTGAGAGTACATAGCTCAGAGTTTCCCCCCGCACTCCGGCCTTAAATGCATCCCAAACCACCCCTGGAGCAGCTGTTCCTCTATTAATATCCCAAAAGCTTCTAATCCAGCCTTCCGTGTACTCCCTATATCCCTCATCCTTAAGCAAAGCTCTCTCGAAAGTCCATTGCCTTTCCTTCCTCCGGTCCTGACCTATTTCGATAGTTAGAACTAAGGGGCTATGATCTGATACCACGCGGGGGTGTTTTTCCATCTGTGCCCCCCTCAGCAAGGACCCAGAGATCAAACAATAATCTAACCTGACCATCACTCTATGGGGGGCAGAATAAAATGTACTACCATCTCTACTTGGGTAAATCTTGATCCAAGGGTGGATCAGAGAGTTGTGTATGACCAGATCAGATAGTGCTCTATACGTTCTCCTTTTCCTACCTAGATAACAACCTCCCACCTGTGAAAATGTGCTTTTAGGATCGTGTATATTAAAATCCCCACAGATTACTATTGGCTCTGTCCAGTGCGCCAACTCCGTATCCAAATATTGGAAGCTCTCAGGATCATCCTCCGTTGAACCATAGACCGTAACAAGGGTAAATTTCCCGCCTTTAAAGGTTAATTCCAGGATCACCCACCTCCCCCACTGATCCTCCTTTTTCCTAATCACGGCCACGTCCCCAGTTCTACCCAAGATTGCCACTCCCCTATTCCTAGATCCTTGCTTAGAATTTGCAAGAAGAGCAAATCCCAGCTGTCCCAGGAGATAGCTTTTTGATGCCTCAATATGCGTTTCTTGCAAGCATACTAAATCTAGCCGCAACATTCTCAGCAGTGCCGCCACCCTGAGTCTTTTATTTACATCATTTAGACCACAAACATTTATGGTGGCACTCCTACAACTCATTTATAAATCTCAAACATTTCCCCATGGACTAGAAACCCTGCCGTACATGATAGTAACCACCCCCACATGCTATTTCTCAAGTTGAGACCGTCACTTGATTGCATATGTTGTGTTTTCCTGACCAAGTACTGTATTAGCTGTTTTGCTTGTGCGTTACTCTATCCTCCTCTGTGCTGTACCGACCAGTACAAACCAATTCTTCTCCGCCATTTCTTCCCCCCTTGACCCCCTAAACCCCCCTGTCCCTCCCTACCCCCCCCTTCCTGTCCCAACCCCCTCCCCCCCTCTCCGGGCAAATAGGTCAGGGAGACCTATGTGTGGTTGCTACAGTATGTGGAAGTCGCAAACCTCCCTCTCTATCCCCAACCCAATTCCTTGTGATCCCCTGTGCTCCCCCATTAAAATACAAAAACATTGCCGTCCTTAACCATGTCCCTAGACACTTTAGCCCAAGCACCACGCTTTTAGCCTCCCTTCTGCGACTTTAATTGCTCCAAAAACTGCTGGACTTTAATTTCCGACTAAAACATTAATACTCTCCCTCTTGTAACCACCTTTAACCTTGCAGGAAATAACAAATAGGCCTCAGAACCCAATGACTGAAATGGCTTGATAAGCTGCCTCAGCCTCCACCTCCTCTCGACGGTGACATGACAAAAGTCTGGCCTGGCAAAAAAGGAGGTGCCCTCAAATGACCGTCTGCTAGCTGGCCTTGCTTTCTCCATGAGCTCTTCTCTAAGAAGATAATTCCCAACATATATCAAGATTGCTCTAGGGAGAGGTGGTTTACCTGTCTGGCCCCCTCCACCCCGTCCTTTCTTGATTGTAAAGGGGAACCTGTGGGCCCGTTGTACCTCCCTCTCCCATTGCCAGTCTGATTCCGGAAAAGCCCCTCGAAGCAAGTTTACAACAAACTGCAGAATATTCTGCCCCTTCTTCCACACCCAAGAGGCGAATGTTATTCCGCCGCTGGCGGTTTTCAAAGTCCTCCATCTTCCAGAGCATGTTGTCGGTCACCTTTTCCTGGTTAATTTTAAACTCCTGCCAAGCTCCCACGTCGTCCTCCAATCTTCCTGTTCTCTCTTCAACCTCAGTGACCCTATTTGCCATATCATCATACAGTTTATTAACCTTCTTCAAAGTGTTATGTATTTTTTTCGTCGCATGTCTCGCCCTACGACTCTCGGCCCTGGCCTCCCCTTGAATCTGCTTCAGCGTGTTAGTAATCATATCAAAAGGGGCCTGAAACTGTGCCGAATTGTTCTCCTCATAAGTCTGTGAAGTGGCCGAGTAGTCCCAGAGAAGTTTCTTCCCAACCCTGGTTGGTGACCCTAAGCCTGAAGCCTGCTTTCTTCCTTTAGTCCATCTCTTCTTCTGTGTACTTTCTTTCCCTGACATGCTGGAGGCCGAAAGTGACCCATCCTCCTCCTCCTCCTCTGTCCCAGTCTCACTTGTAATTGAGACATCCGTGTCCTCGTTCACCGAATAGAAGCAGTCACCCTCTGCTGAGCCTCCTTCAGCCCCCTCAGTCCCCTCCACATTGTTCGGTAACAGGCTCTCCTTATTAGTCAAGCTGGCCTTGCTACCCCATGAACTCCCTGCTTTCAAGTCAGCCTCGACCTGCATCAGGGCCTCGAGCATGTCTGCACTCCCAGCTGTGCCAGTCCCTAGGCCCTCATTCACCACTCTACCAACTAAGGCATTTGCCCCTCCGGTATGAATAGTCTTACCCAAGTAAGACTATTCATGTCTGCCTCATGTATCGCTATAGACTCCATTATCCTGCTCACACTCGCCGGACTTCCAGCGAGCTCACCGCCGCCTCCGCCCGAGCCTGAAGCCGAGTCTGTCTTTAAGCGTTGCCCAGCAACGACCAAAGCCGCGTCAGGAGCGGCGTCCTCCGCAGCGTCCTCGAGGACGCTTTCATCCCGGGCTAAACCTTCCTCATTTTGCTGCCCAGTTTTTGGGGTAAATACTTCCATCAGGGTGGGCTGCCGAAGCGCAACATCCTTGCCTCATGCCAGCCCCCCCCATCTTCTGCTTCTCCGCGCCGATGGTATTACTGCTGTGGGAGTCCCGTCCTCGGGTTGCTCCCCCCTTGTTGGTGCTTTACCTCGCACTTCTGGCTTTTTCCCCTTAGATACTGGTACCGGGGCAGCAATCTTCCTGATCGCACCCGATTTCAGGGTCGCAGGTACAACCTCTTTCCTTGCAATATCGGGCGGGAGCTTTACTACCACAGCGTCCGGGAGAGATCTCCCCTTCTCCTTATCCTTCTCCTTCTCCAACCGCTTTGGTCGCGGAGGCATCTTCCTGAAATACTTCACCTCCCGAATCGCACCAAGTATCCCAAGAACGCTTGCCACCTTCAGATGCAGGGCTCCGGGACCAAGTCTTTTAGTGATGCCTCTTTTCAAACTCTCGTAGCAGCGAAGGCCTTTCTGTAGCAGGAGCTCAAACGCCATCGGGGGAGAACACGCATCTTTTTCAGGTAAGCGCCATCAGTGGGGGTATAGTAGAGAGAGGTCTCGCAGCGACTGCTCACCACAACCTGTTGGCAGCCATCTTGCCCTGAGTGTTTTGGGACCACTGTTCTAATGTACTAGAATTTGATACAGCTTTGAGGTAGGATTGCATTTTATATGTAGTTAAGATAAGGTGTTTTTTTTAAAACAGTGGGCTTTAACATTTCAGCACTGAATCTAAGATTCTCAAGTTGTATGATACATTCATTTTTCAATTATTTTCTTCTAATAGATTCTAAGGTTTCAGGCTTCTCAGAGTAGTCGGGGTGCCCCAGGTCACAAAAAGTTGGACATATGTCAGCCAAGGCATACGCAGAGATAAACTAGATTGAGACATTCCCCAGTAATGGAACAGTTTAAGCCAGAGAGTTCTGATGTCCAGACTTTATGCCATAATAATATGGGCTGTATCATTATTAGGTTTGTGAGGAACGAAACCCGCAGTTCAGCATGACAGACATATATAGGGGCACATTTAGGGGTGGCAAGAAGGTTCCTTAGAAACTCATTCTCTGCCATCTGTAGGGCCGTGCATTTAATGTGCCTCTAGATGCACGGAGACATTTAGCTTCATAAATCTTTGGCATCTCATCGGAGGAGGGGTGGTGCAGGGGTGAGGAGGGTTCGTGCCCAACCGTCTGGCAAAATTTCATAAAGTCAAACATGCTTTTTTAAATTGTAAATTCCTAGTAGAAATAACACGGTTCCATGAGCCTTCTTTGTCAAATAATATGCCTAAAAATGAAAAACTATTTGTGACGCCAATATTAGTGGTCAAGATTTTTATGTCTCTACAAATGGCTGTTCTCCTCCCACACTTCTTTATGAATGTTTTCGTTTGGTTTACTAACAGAAAAAGATACTGCACAAACTCAACATTTGTGAGTAGGGTCTGTAGACTAAGGAAAGTGCGGGCCATAAGAATGGCATCATCAGCGTAGAGGAGAGCCGGGGCAGGCCAATATCCCACCTGTCGGAGTTGTTTCGAATGT
This sequence comes from Lissotriton helveticus, assembly GCF_964261635.1. Lineage (NCBI taxonomy): Eukaryota > Metazoa > Chordata > Amphibia > Caudata > Salamandridae > Lissotriton > Lissotriton helveticus. The sequence continues at coordinate 1,386,959,967 of NC_136067.1, forward strand.
GTAGCCAACACTGTTTATATATAGTGAAAAAGGAAATGGTGATCGGACACAGCCCTGTCTTATCATTCTCTCTACGCTGAAAGGTTGAGTACATTCTCCCTTAGTTCCACGCCTAACCCTAGCTCTACATCCAGAATAAAGGTGTCTTAGAAAGCTAATAATCAAGCCATCCACTACCATATCTCTCATAATTATTCAAGACTTATCATGGATGATGCAATCAAAGGCCGAAGACAAATGCCAAGTATATGTTCCCCTCCTTAATTATAGTGTACTTTCTAATTAAGATGCTTAGGTTAAGGCCTTGCTCTGTTGTCCCAATCACGGGGCGGAACCTTAATTGTAGGTCTGACAGGATATCATGAGTTTCCACCAGATCTTGTAGCTTATTCAAAATAATATTGCCTGCTATGTTTGCTAGAGAATCAAGAAGCAAGATCGGTCGATAGCAAGCAGGGTTATGACAATCGGGACGATTGTTGATTCAGCCCACATGGGTAAAAAACCTTTATTACAGCATGCCCTCAGTACCACGGTCAGGAGGGGCCCCCATATAGCAGTGTTGGCCTTATACAAGTCCACTGGGATAGTGCCAGGCGGAAGCTTTCCCACATTTACTTGCATTTATTGCTCTGTTAACTTCCTCCAAGCTAAACAGAGTAACAGTGGAGGTCTGAAGATAGGCCTCAATTTCGTTATGATTATATTCCTGCTCTTGTTCCGATGTGGCAGTGGCAAAGGAGTAGATACCAGAGAAATCTTTTATCCAATCTTCTTCTGTCAATCCTGGGGCCTTCGTCTGCTCTCAATGGTGTGGAATTAACTGCCCTTCAGAACGCATTATTATCGATATTAATTCTTGTAAGGTTTCACAGGCCATCTCCCTCAACCATAATTTTTAGGTCTCGTGACCTATCAATGCGCGCAAGCGCATTGAGGGAGCGAGAATTCAAGTGCTGAAAACAATCGTGAAACCAAGGGTTTAGTTTGTGCGGTTTTCTTTAAGTTCACGTGAATCACGTGAGCAAACAAGCACGCGCATTCACGGCCGAACAGCACATCAAAGGGCTTCTCCCAGCGTGCGCTGTGCGGCTTCTCCTCCCCTAACTATTCATGGCCGGCCGCAGGCCGGCCGTACTTTCAGTTTCCCGGCCGCTCTGCATTATCAGGTACGTGTTGTTTTACTTTGTTTTACTGACTTCTCAAACTTTGCTACACTTTATTATGGAACAGGGACAGGCTCGTGGCACTTCAATACTAAGCGCTACACAACCTAAGACCAAACCCGTTGTACTTTCATGCAAACCTACACGGCGGCGGCGCTTGTTTTTCTCTACTCTCTCCCTCTAAGTACCCCCTACCACTCCATTCTGCGGCCTCTTTATCCGGTCTCAGGGTCTCTCAATACCACTATCTCACTAGCCTTTTCCCCGGTCTCTCTCTTCCCCTGCTCTCGCTCTCCCGCATCCGGCCCTCCCTCCCTGCTCTTACTTCCCCCACCCCCTTCAGCCCTACAAAACCTATGTCTGTGAAGTCAGCTGGCATACCCTCTTGACGCACGCGGATTCTGGCAGTCTCTCACTGAGGGTGTCTATTTTAAGTGAAAGTCGATGACATTAGCTAAGGCACTGGGACATCTCTGGATGTCCTAGTCCCCTTGTCGTACACCCCTAGATGGGCAATTGGAAACACGAGGGTTGCAGACTGCGTACACACAAATCCACTTGGACCATGCTCCGTGAGTGGGCCTGGACACTACCCATGGAGTCTGCAGCAGATGAGCAGTTGCAGAGGCTCATGATGACTTTGAGGAGTCTAGCACTATTCATTGCAAAATGTGTTTTGATCACAAATTGTGGGGCTGCTGTGTGTCATGCACTTTTCCGCTGCACAATACTATAGCTTAGTTCTTGTCCGGATGAAATCGGGAATTGTTCGTTTTTGTATAATTATATGGAACTGTTAATGTTCTGGATTTGCTCTACCAAGCTACCGCTCTATGAAAGAGAGTCTACTGATAGACATTTACAGGTGTTTCTACTCTCAGTAAACTGCATACACACACCGGCACTGCGCACACACAGGCAACAACAACATCTATCCGCACCACCATAGCATCAATCCATGCAAAAATTCAACAACAACTATTTATAAAATCTTCGCTCAATGTTTCAAACTTTATTACAAATGCCACAATTTTTTTTTAAGATTTCACTTCTAATCTTACATATTCTTCACCAAAAAAAACACTGAACATAATATTCACAAAAGGTATTTAGGAAAGTTTACAATATTGCCATTATACAGTATGAATAACTTTTATTTCAATATTAATTAATTAAGAAATAAAAAAAATTATATTACTAAGATATATACATCTAAGTCACGTAAATACAAAACATGTGGCATTACAAATGCTATAAGTGTCACATTTGCTAAAGTTAAAATTATTGGCATTGTAAATCACTAAACATAAATATAAAATGTCATTTACAAAAACCAATAGCTCCAACTTTCCTACTGCGAGACCTATTGGCAACGCCAGTGCTTGTTCTTTGTTTCACCACCCGTTTATAATCTGTTCTACATGTCTGAAACTCAGTTTTACATCCAGGAGTTTTGTGTAGTGCTTCCTCTAACCTTTTGTGGCCCTTAGTACATAGTGAATCGGACCACCCTTTTCTCTCGTCTATGTTTCACCTTGGTGACAAAGACGCTCTCCTTTACCCCCTGTGTAATCGTCAGGAAGGCCTTTATAATAGCATTTGTCTTCGATGTTTCATCTAGACAAGTCTCAAAGGCTTCCCTTTTGCTATTAATTAGTTGTTTAAAAAAAAAACCAGGAACAACCTGTAACCATTGCAGGGTATTTCCATTAAGAGTTGCTAGCTCAATTTCTTCAGTGTGGGTGGTGATATGACTACGCTGCCAATTAACCCCTTCTATGTTAATGACAAGGTCAGCTCGTCATGCAGTACCACTGGAGCTGTGCTTATGACGAGCTGACCTTGTCATGAATAAGGGTAAATATCGATTTGCAGCACAGGAGAAAAATACCCTGTAGCATTGAAGGTCTTAAGGAATGAAAATGTTCACTTAATGAAATGGAGTGGGTTTTAAAATTAAATACAAAGACAGCTTACTATGTTGGACATTAGAACATAATATATAGTACTATGGGCATTTCTCCCATTAAAAGGGCACTTAAATGGGACACATGGGAATTACATTTTGTTAGAAAACGCCAGGTGACATTTAAATATGAATTAATTCCTCTTATCCCCATACTGAATATGGTTAAAATGCGATTGGCCAACATTTTCTAAGTCGGTATGTCCGCATATTTTTTCAGGGGGCATGTTGCACAATCGTGTGTTAAAATCAATCCCCCCCTCCCATAAAATTATCTAATTCTTGCTTCTTGTTGTGTCAATGCACTTTAGGTCTTCATACCGTTTTCGCAGGATGGCTGTTATTTTTCACATTGTGGCATTATTATAAAAAATAATTACAGCTAACTGTGCAACGTCCAAGCCTTCACATACAATTAATTGGTAATAAGGATTGTGTGATGCTATAGCTATTCTGACAAATTGTGAGCTATTAGAAATATCGGTACATACCCACCCTTTGGTCTACCGTGGTTTGTGGAAATAGCTGGAACATGGTATGTTCCGTACCCATTTATATGTGAGGGCTCCATGAGCCAGGTCTCTTGTAAGCAGATAAAATGGAAACCATCTATAAACTCTTACCATTCTGGGTTAAGGATTTTATTCCGGAGCCTGCCACATTCCAAAACAAAACATGCACTGTACAGACTTGTTATCTTTGATTTGAACATTTACTGTTGTGATGTGCTCTGATACCTTCGGGTCTAGCTAGCACTATGTAAAAACTCTCAAATAAATCATGTGTCTCTTGCAAAGCACATCATATAATATGTAGAAGACAGATTTTATGGTATGTAAATAGGTAAGTGGGTTACTTCTTTAGACACAGATCCTTTTAATTCCTTGCAGTTTATACATTGCAGTCCTTCTAAAATAGCAGAGTAAGCCATGACCCAGCATCAAGGGCCTGCATGCAAACTGAAAGTCATGGGTTTAGAAGCTTACTGTTTTTTCTCAGTCTTTTGGTATTATGTTGCTGCCTAAATGGGTTTCCTTGGGTATAAATAAAGTCCCATAGTACATAAACCCCCAAGCACTGTGTTACGTTTTAAATCCTGACTTTGTGTTTCTCCCGGCCGTGCACTCTTAACATATAATCTCTACCATTAAATACGTTGTGTGACGCCTACACCTTGAATCCCTCATGGTCTTATGTAACATTCTTTCCATTCATTTACGTTTATTGTCAATGTGTGCGCGTGATGTAAAGCACTCTGTCAGTCACCCTTCTTTGAGATGAGTATGGCTATAAAAGAATTAAATTAGTTAGTGCTATTTAAATTGTTATTTGTGTTCATGCTCATACATACGAATACATCTAGCATTCTTACTGTGCAAGCATATCTCTTACATATGGGGATTCAATAAAGTTAAAAATACATGCACCCAAATCCCAGCTCTTGTTAAGTACTTGTGAAGTGATAACACCTGTGTACCTTTATTCCCCTTCGTTTCATTGGTGTCTAGGTGTTAGGCTCCAGATAGCTCCTAAACAGGATCAACCATCAGGAGGGCTGATGGCCCTTTAAATACAGCCATTGTTTTGAACCCAGCTGGAAGTGAAAATAAGAAAGCTCCCTCACCGCTTGCACATTGATGCTCCAAACAGAAAGCAGACTACATACAGGCACCGCTGAATTGTGTCCTGGTGTTGGCAAATTACACAATGACAAATTCAGCATATTTCACTGGGCCAGATGGATCCCCTGATCCGGTTCAGTATTGGCTGTCGGATCTGGCTGGATCCATCTTCATTCCAGGTCTGGCAATACCTTTAATGGAAGACTACCTGCACTTCTCATTGGCTTCTTGCTAGCGTAATCTGGACCTGTGAATACTTGCATTTCTATCATTCCATTTCGAGCACCGAGTAAAACATTTGAAAATTCCCACTGAAATAATGTGTTGCAGTCATTGCTAGGCATGGTGTATTTACATAAGCTGGAGCTATCCAGTCAAGTTGACAGACAGGCAGTTTATAGGCTGCGCACAACACACTTCAGGTGCTCATGAAAATAATGACTACTGATGCAGTACTTTTTCACAGGATCGCCACACTTGAACTGCAAAAGATTTGATTTGACTTTAAATTGTAAAGCACACGATTGCCAGAAGGCATCTTGGTGCTACTTCTGTCAGAAGGCAAAAGACTGGTTAGTTAGTGAAAAAACAGTCCGGTTTTTAAGGATTTCCTGAAGGAGAGGAGGTTAAGTTCTCCTTGAGCTCCTGAGGAAGGGAGTTCCACAATTTGGCTGTGCCCATTATGAACCTTCTCCCTCCCCAAGAGGCTTGTCCAGCAAAAGAAACTCAGTTTTCCCAGGGTATAATTTGAGACAATTGAGTTTCATACATTTGTCTATCTGCTTCATGAAGCTATTAAATATAATCCCGTCATCTGGATTGCTGGATACTGCGACCACAATTTGAGTATCGTCAGTGTAAAAAACAGCTGAGAAACCAAAGGATTTAATGAACTTAGCCAGTTGGGTGACGTATAGATTAAAAAGAGTATGGCTGGGGAGGAGCCAAGCTCGCGATCGTAATGGTCGCTTCGTAGCTCGGCTCCGTCAGCCATCCGGCCTGCAACACATATCCTGCTTCATATCCTGCCCCAAGACGACACACTCGAGCGGATAAAGATGCGTGAATTATTGCTCGTACTCACCGTTTGACCCGGAGAAACCAAAGAATTTAATGAACTTAGCCAGTTGGGTGACGTATAGATTAAAAAGAGTATGGCTGGGGAGGAGCCAAGCTCGCGATCGTAATGGTCGCTTCGTAGCTCGGCTCCGTCAGCCATCCGGCCTGCAACACATATCCTGCTTCATATCCTGCCCCAAGACGACACACTCGAGCGGATAAAGATGCGTGAATTATTGCTCGTACTCACCGTTTGACCCGGAGGCTCCTGCGTGCAGTGAATCCGAAGTTCTGCCCCCGGAGAGAACGGGGCCTCCATGGAGTCGGGACCGGGGCCTCGCCTACTGGACTCAGCCCGGCGGTGGTGTCGATGATAGCCCCGGCCGAGAGAGGTGCCTGACAGCGAAGGGCCGTTGTGCGAGTCACCCGGTGGATCCGGCCCGGGCCTGCCGCGGCGGCAGTGGCGCTGGTGCGGGGTGCGGCGCTCCGAGGACTAATCGTGTGAGGGGATGCCCCACGCCACTGTCCCGTCCATTCATCCTGGAGCCACGCGCCCGGACTCTGTTCGTAGACCGCGCAGGTGTTAGTGCGGCGGACCCCCGACTTTGGCGGCTCTCCTTTCTGCACCAAGGCTGCCATTAGCGGGGTCCCCCCCCTTCATTTTTTTCCCTTTGTGTGCCGGAGGGGATCCGCATCTGTGTGCCGGCTTCGAGAGCCGTAGAGAGTGGTATCGCGGCTGGAATTACAAAATGGCGGCCGACGACCGGGGCTATGGATATCCCCAAATCGGTGGACCTGAGATGTTGGACGGCACGGAGACCTTGCTGTGTGAGCATGAGCCTACTATCGGTGATGTTATCAATGCCTTGAGATCCCTGCACGCGGCCTTGATCCCCGGTGCCCCGGGGGAACCTGTGCGGTCCGCCGCCATCTTGGATGGACGGCTATTCACGGTATCCTCTTGTTTCGATGGAGCCGCTACCTCGCCCCCCCTGGTCGCGGCGAAGATTACTGTCGCCGCTCATCGACAGGTCTGCAATCCGGTGGCATTGGAACCTTTGGTGACTCACTGTTTGGAGTTTGGAGACTTGGACCCCGGGCTCGGGCCTGCTCCTGTCCGAGCACCCAATGGACATGGTGGACTGTTGTCTATCTCTGCTTCGGTGGGGTCGTTGTCCTGTGCTGCGGGGGAGCTCCGGTTTTTTCAGATGGCGAGACTGAACTCCTGTGTTCTGTGGCTCGGGTTAATTTTCCTGGGACACTTGAATTATATACCCGGACTTCTGTTCTCTTGTCTGTTGATGGACCTCCCTGATCTACACCTTTGTCTAATATCTTTTCATTCGAGTGCTTTCTTCATACTGCGTTGCCTATTTCCTGCCGCTATGTGGTGGGTGGTGGTGGTCACTAAGACAGGCCTGGGGTGAGGCAACTTATTCCCGGTGGATCGCCGGGGTACAGCTTAGCGGCGGACCGGACCGTACTCATGGCGTTGTGGGTGACCCCCTGGTGTGTTTTACGATTCTCGAGAGTGTGTCGCTCTGGTTTTGAAATGTTGCGTTTGTATGGTTGGGCGGAGGGTTGGGGCCGAACGTATTGTTTATTGATCCTTTGCTCCCCCCTCCTATTTCCTTCTTGTCTTTGTGTTTTTTGTTTTCGTCTTCATTCCTTTTTCTTGTCTTTCGTACATTTCGGGTTCGGTTTAGGGCGACAGGCACACGCTGCTGGGGGGGGTAGGCCGTAGCCTTCTGCAGGGGTGCTGGGTGGGATGGGTGGGTTGGGACTTTTTCGTTGTCTTCCTTCTTAGTTCTATGGCCCTTTTGTGTCTCTTTATAGGGGTGCCGCGTCTGTCCCTGTCTCCCATGGGCTATGTGGGTGGGGTTTGCATACCCGCTGCTTCCTCTATGGGGCTCTGCTGCATTTTGAACGCAACTCTCACGCCCTCCTTATTACTGATGTTCCCAATCCTTAAGTGTTTCTGCTGTGGGGTACTGGTATCAGCGCGGTGTTCTTCCCCTTCGGCTCTGTTTTTCCTCTTTTTCTTTCCTTTCCTTAAGGTCAATATGGCGGGTTAGTTTTTCCTTTACGGTGTCAATATTCCGGTTCCTGTTTTGTCTCTAATATGCTAATGGGTGGTGGTCTGAATGAGACGAGTGAAACTAATTATGGCTTTGATTTACTGATATTTGCTCTTACACTGATGTGCGTTGCTACACTATTCTCCCACATTGTCACCCTTTAGCTTTATTGTTGTCAATGACTCGCTCTGGGAACCCGGTAACGTCTTGTGTTGTAGTCGAACCTGCGATATTCCTCTTTGTATTATTATAAAATTAACCTTCATTGTTTCTTTTTGCTGGCCGTCTGTGTTTCCCCCCCCTTTTTTTGATGCCGTAATGATTGCGATTTACTGTGTTTTATTCCGTACACTGTCATCCTGGATTTATTGCTTGCCCTCTCATATTAGTGGCCGGCCTGACTGGTTGTAGGCCCGTATTTGTATATCCTTTTTGTCCAAATAAAGGTTTTCAAAAAAAAAAAAGAGTATGGCTCAGGGCGGAACACTGAGGCACATAACATGGTAAATGGAACGTATCCGAAACAAATTCGCTCATGGCAACAAATTGTTCCCTCTCAGAAAGGAAAGATTTCAGGAGAGTAAGAGCAGATCTTCTAATGCCTATCTTAAACCCGTGCATGCTTCCGTCGGCCAACGGCCGTCGCTTGCACTACCTTCGTACTGCTGCGCACGTCCGTTGGCTGACACAGCCCCGCCCACTCATTAAACCCACCGCGGCGTAATTGCCGCCGCGGTAAACAGATTAAACAGACAGCTAATTAGTAGGTCATGATTGATCGTATCGAATGCCACTGAGAGATCCAGCAGGATGAGAGCGGCCCTGCCTCCCTTGTTACGTGTGGCCCTCAGTTCTTCTTAGGCAACAGTTAGTGCCAATTCAGTGCTATGAGAACCTCCTGATCCAAAATGTGTAGCATCCAAAGATTATTAGCATCTATGAAAGAGTTTGGTTCAAGATTTATTGCCTTGTCAATAATTTAGCTGGAAAAGGCAGACAGGAGATTGGTTTATAACTACTAGCATCTTGTGGATTAAAGGTAGGTTTCTTTAAGAGTGGAAGAATGGAAGCTCTTTTCCATTCTACGTGAAAATGTAGATTTTCAACAGCCTTGATGGGCTGAAATTCTGGCTTTTATTAAAGACACAGAGGCTATATGCAATAATTTCCTTTATTGCTACCACTGAGCAGTATATTTAAAGATTCTAGACTTCAGAACTTAGAACTTTCAAAACATTCCAAATAGAATAAACCCCCTCTGCAACCAGTCCACTTACTTCTTTATTGAACCGCAAATTCAGAAGTAGAAGTATGTGTCAAATACATTTCCTTCAAATGTTACAAAAACCTCTTCTTTCCCAAAAATTCCAGAGAAAAAGAACATTCCATGTAGAAGTTTGTGACATCTTAGACTTGACCAGCTGTGAAAAAGATAACACAACATCAGGGTCGGGTTGAAAACCTTGTGTGTGGGATAATATTAGCCTCCGTGTCTTTATTAAAATCCATATTTTCAGCCCATCAAGGCTGTGGAAAATCTACATTTTATGTCAATACCCGGAAGCTAATATTATGTAAGTTTAAAGCTTATTAATCAAACAAGAAGCTGCATTTTCAATTGGTCTAAAATAAAAACATTTGAACACCATATATACTGACCAATAGAAAAAACATTAACCAAAATGTGATTATGGGAGGTGCTCTTGTGCAGGGCAAATTTATTTTTATTTATTTATTTATTTAGGAAGTTTTCTATAGCGCTGTCAAGACCCGGAGGTAGCAGAGCGCTTTACAGTAATAGAATGACAAAAATCTGTATAAACATATACATAACATAAACATGAACATAACATTTGTAAGGTATAAGCATTCAATGAGTGACATTGTAAGCGGAACATGGGTGAGTTGCCGAGCTTCTTTGGTTATGGGATTCACTGTAGTCACATAGTTCAGGGGTTGCTTGCTGACCCCGGTTATCCACAGCCAAGGGAGCGGATCAGGAACAAGGATTTGAGTTGCCTTTTGAATTCCACAAAAGAAGGAATAGTTCTGATGTGCGGGGGGATGGAGTTCCAGATTTTGGGGCCGTTTCCAGTGAAGGAGTAGTCCGCTGTTCTTTTCTTTCTGGGTTTGGGTAGGATGAGCAGGAAGGAGTTAGAGCTTCTCAGATTCCTGGCTTGGCCTGCTTTTTTGAGTTTATTTGCCAGGTATTCGGGTTTGCCGGTATGGAGGGCTTTGTGTGTTAGGCAGGCCGTTCTGAAGTTACTACGCATTTCTACTGGGAGCCATTTGAGTTCCTTGAGCGCTGGGGAGATGTAATCCGATTTTTTGATGCCGGTATTCATTCTAGCTGCAGCATGTAGTGTTGTTTTGATCGGTGCCAAGTTCGATTTTGGGATGCCTGTTAGGATTGCGTTCCCATAGTCTAGCCTTGACAATACCAGAGATTGAGTGGCCAGTTTGAGATCCTTGTTAGGAATGTAGGGTTTGATCTTGTTCAACAGTCTGAGGTTAACGAAAGCACCTTTGGCTGCATTCTTGATGTGTTTTACCATGTTTAGTTTGGGGTCTATGATGATGCCAAGAGATTTAACAGAAACAACAAGTGATGGACTGAATGTGGATCAATGTCACACACTCCCCCAGTCAAAAGATCTGGGCCCAAATCCATCGTTTTTTTGCACTCCACACCACCCTGGGTTAGACAATGGCGATATGCAAATCAGCTCTGACCCTGTTGCCCCATGGGAACAGTCCAGTCCGAACTACAAAAGCCATGTCCTTCCCAGAACGGAATCAAGCATCCGAGGACCGGACCGGTTTCGAGGTAACACCTCTCTTCAGCCCGGCTAGCTTGACTCCAAGTGGTGTGGAGTGCCTGGGACCCACGTCTGGGCATCCCCAGCGCACTTAGGGCGGCAATTGCAAAAACAACAAGTGATGGACTGAATGTGGATCAATGTCACACACTCCCCCAGTCAAAAGATCTGGGCCCAAATCCATCGTTTTTTTGCACTCCACACCACCCTGGGTTAGACAATGGCGATATGCAAATCAGCTCTGACCCTGTTGCCCCATGGGAACAGTCCAGTCCGAACTACAAAAGCCATGTCCTTCCCAGAACGGAATCAAGCATCCGAGGACCGGACCGGTTTCGAGGTAACACCTCTCTTCAGCCCGGCTAGCTTGACTCCAAGTGGTGTGGAGTGCCTGGGACCCACGTCTGGGCATCCCCAGCGCACTTAGGGCGGCAATTGCAAAAACAACAAGTGATGGACTGAATGTGGATCAATGTCACACACTCCCCCAGTCAAAAGATCTGGGCCCAAATCCATCGTTTTTTTGCACTCCACACCACCCTGGGTTAGACAATGGCGATATGCAAATCAGCTCTGACCCTGTTGCCCCATGGGAACAGTCCAGTCCGAACTACAAAAGCCATGTCCTTCCCAGAACGGAATCAAGCATCCGAGGACCGGACCGGTTTCGAGGTAACACCTCTCTTCAGCCCGGCTAGCTTGACTCCAAGTGGTGTGGAGTGCCTGGGACCCACGTCTGGGCATCCCCAGCGCACTTAGGGCGGCAATTGCAAAAACAACAAGTGATGGACTGAATGTGGATCAATGTCACACACTCCCCCAGTCAAAAGATCTGGGCCCAAATCCATCGTTTTTTTGCACTCCACACCAGATTTAACAGAGTCGGCTAGAGTAAGATTTCCTTTAAGCGCATCGATAGCTTTTAGCCATTCAGTGATTTGAGGGTTGTCTTCCTTGTTCGAGATGAGGAGTGTCTCAGTTTTGTCTGGATTCAGTTTCAAGTGATTGTTTGTCAGCCATTGTTGAACATCTTTCAGGACATCATTTAGTCTATGTATGTCAGTGAGAGAGGAAGTTTCCAGATAGATTTGAGTATCGTCCGCGTAGAGGTGAAAGCGGATGTTGGCTTTTCTGAGTAGCTTGGAGAGTGGTTCCATATAGATGTTAAAGAGCTGAGGCGAGAGCACCGAACCTTGGGTGATGCCCTTATTGACCTGTTGGATTTCGGAGGTGAAATTCTTGATTTTTATTATTTGTGTTCGGTTGTGTATGAATGAGGAGAACCATTTGAGAACTACTTCGCCGAGGCCAGCTCTTTCTTGAAGAGCCTTGGTGAGGAGTTTGTGATCCACCGTATCGAATGCTGCAGAAAGGTCAAGGAGAATGAGGAGGCAGCATTTGTCTGAATCCAGAGATCCGTGGATATCATCTATGATGTTCAGCATCGCTGTTTCTGTGCTGCATCCTTGTCTGAAGCCAGACTGGAGGGGGTCTAGGAGATTGCTGTTGTCCAGATGATGAGTCAGTTGCAGGAGTTCACAGCGTTCCAATGTTTTGGCTAGTAGAGGGAGGTTAGATATTGGTCTGAAGTTGTTCAGGTCTGTTGAGTCAAGACCTGGTTTTTTCAGCAGGGAGGTAACTTGCCCAATTTTTAGGCAGTCAGGGACCACTCCGTTTTTTAGGGAGCTGTTTATGATGTTGCCCCATATAGGTGCAAGAGAGTGTTTCATTTTCATGATTAGTGAGGGAGGAATGGGGTCAGAGATATGAGCTGATGGTTTGGAGGACGAGATCAGCGAGATTATCTCTGCATCTGTGACGGGGCGGAAGCTAAGCCAGGGGGTGCTCAAAGAGCCGGGAGAGAGAGCCTGAGGAGCAGCCGAACTGGTCTTATTGGGGTGTGAATTGTTGGGGTCAAGTGAAAGTTCAATTTTTGTGATCTTTTCGTTGAAGAAGTGGACGAAATTGTTGCAAAGATCTTTGGACGCTAGCACAGAAGAAGACAGTGGTTTGGACGTTTGTTGCCTGATGATGCTGTAAAGTTCCTTCGGCTATTTTTGGCTTTGTCCAGAGCCTCGCGGAAGAAGCTGGATTTTTTGTTTTTGATGTGGTTGTTGTATTTCCTTCGGGCTGCTTTCAGTTGATCACGAAGGATGGCCGTTGGGTTGTTTCTCCACTTTCTTTCCTTGGCTCTTAGAGTTCTCCTTTCTGCATTGAGGTCAGCGTTGAACCACGTTCTGGAAGGGATAACTCTGCTTCTTTTGAGCTTTAGTGGCGCAAGTTTGTCGAGTATGGACACTAGCTCGGAGTTGTAGCAGTCGATGAGCTCATTGGTGGAAAGGTGCGCTTTATTGGCCGGAAGAAGAGAACTTAACTGATCATCCAGGATATCCAGGGGTTTTTGAGAGAGGTTTCTTGTCCATTTGGGGGGGTTTTGGGGGGGTTTATGTGAGGTAATGGGGTGATTGATATGAAAGAGGATCATGTGGTGGTCTGACCAGTCGACGGGAAGGATGTGGTTGATCGTGATTGATTTCTTTTGTGAGATGATAGCATCCAGTGTGGCTCCTTTGTAATGAGTCTCCTCGGTGCAATGTTGTTGCAGGTTGTTATCATGAAGGAGGCTGGATAACGATTGGATTAGGGGATTGTGTGTCTCATTCCAGCGAAGATTCAGATCCCCAAGAATTAGGTTATTGGAGTCGCCGAGTGCGCCTTGTGCAATCAGGTCGGAAAGTTGTTCCCCAAAAGGGTTGTTTTTACCTGGGGGGTGGTAGAGCAGGTGACACCGTAGAGAGTCTTTGTCATTGGTCTTGATGATGGTGGATAGGCATTCGAATGTATCGTAGTCAAAAGAGGTGGTTTCCGAGATGTCCAGGCTGTCCTTGTGGATGATAGCCACCCCTCCTCCCCTATGCTCTATCCTGTCTTTGGTAATGAGGGAGAAGCCAGGTGGTACCAGCAAGTCAAGGCAGGGAGGGGATATCTTATTTAGCCAGGTCTCTGTGAGGAACGCAATGTCAATATCGTGAGTGAGGATGGCTTCAGCTAGTTCTGTTGCGTGCAGTGAGGCCGATCTACAGTTGATTAGCAAGCAATTGGAGAATTGCTCCTGATTGCTGGCCGATTTATCTTTGATCTCCCTTGGTATGGCGGTGAGGACCGGGTATCTCTGAGGTTTCGTGCTGGGAGGGACTTTCCGGTGACCTGTGATTACTTGGATTTTGGATTTGGGAGAATCTAAGGCGAGGGTGTTGTATGTTGCGGCTAGTAGGGCTGCTTCGCTATCTGACATAGGTGTTTCTGATCTTAAAGGCCTTGAAGTCAAGTGTTTGGTGTCTGATAGGGGGTTTGGAGGAGTGTGGGAAGGAGTATGAGTCTTGGACCTAGGGAAGGGGTCTCCGGTTTTTGCAGTCTGATGTAGGCAGGATTCGGAGATCTTGAGGGGGGGATAGTGAGGCTGGGTACTAGAGGTTTCTGTGGGCCTAGGAGAGCTGTTAGCGTTGCTGGAGTGAGCCGTCAGCGGGGGGCATTTGGAGGGTCTGCGGGCTATACCTAGGTTAGAAAGGATCTCCAGTAGGCCCTGGGTGATTGTGACAATCTGGTTTTCGAGAGCCGCGAGGCGTTGTGACACAGAGTTGAGGGAGGGGATGGGGGTATCTGGGGTAGCGCCAGGTGTGTTGTGGTTCGGGTTGGGGTGTTGAGGGGTCCGGGGAGAGGACGGGGGAAGGGGAGGGGAAGGTGCAGGGGAGGACTTTGAGTGACTGTGAGCTGGGATGGGACTCGAGGGGAGGGGGGTTCCTGAAGGCGGAGGAAGGGGAGGGGACGGGACAGGGGGAGGCTTTGAATGACTGTGAGCTGGGATGAGGCTCATGGGATCAGGTTGAGGGATCAGGGTGCGGTTGATGGGATCAGGTTGAGGGATCAGGGGAGAAGGCGGGGGAAGGGGAGGGGAAGGGACAGGGGAGGGCTTTGAGTGACTGTGAGCAGGGATGAGACTCGAGGGGAGGGCGGTTACTGAAGACGGAGGACGGGGAGGGTAAGGGACAGGGAGAGGCTTTGAGTGACTGTGAGTTGGGATGAAGTTCGTGGGGTGTGAGGTTCCTGGAGGCGAGGAAGTATTGTCAGTGGGGGGATGAGGGAGGTGGCAACTTGGGGAGGTGTGGCTGTTGGAAGAGGGGATTGAAGGAGGGGTTGGAGTTTCCTGTTGTGGCTGATTGGTAGTAAATGCCCGTTGTGAGACAACGGGGCGAGGGGGGGCGTAGCAGGCAGGAAAGATATCACGGAGGAGAGGATCATAGTCTTCTCTGTTAGTAGTGAGGGAGGGCGGAGAGGGTGTTGCGGCGTGGTGAGGTAGGGTTGGGGAGGTTGATCTTAATGTGGGGAAAAGGACGTCGAAGGCTTCAAGGTTCTCGTTATTGGCCTGGATAAGGACCGTGCCGTTGGTGTAGATGGTCATCGTAGTGTAGCCTCTACCGACCGATCTAAAAGGGAGTATAGTGGTAAGTTTGCAACTATGGGGAGTGGATGTGGTTTTGGTGATAAATAGTTGCGTTCTGATCACGGAGATCCAGTAATCAGGTCTCTCAGTATGGAATATAAGGTCCATCTTAGTCGGACCATTTGCAGACGAGTGGTAGATGTCTGTAATTAGGGTTTCCCTATGTTGACGGATAAGTTTCTGTTTGAAAGAGCGTCTCGATTTAGTAGAGAGGAGGGAGGGGGAAGATGATGGTGAAGGAGTTACGGCTGTGGGGTTTCAGGTGGGTAGATAATACTTGAGGGGATGGGGAAGGTCGGTCTCGAGCCATCCTGAAGGTAGTGAAGGGCGTGAGAGTACCTTAGTTTAGTTACGGGGTTGCGCTAGGTGGCGCGACTCACCAAGGTTGTATCTGGTGTCCGCGAGACGGAGAGTCCTTGAAGATAGCCAAATTGTAGACGATCCAGTATCAACTAGAGGATTGCGGGGAGGGCGATGTTGACGGCTGAAGGTAGCTCCGGTACCAGTAAGTTTCGCTCTGGAGGTGTCCTGGGGTCACGGGAAGGCAGGGGAGCGTCGATCACGTTAACATGTGATCGGGCAGACAGTCCCTGCTTTCCGATAGCGTGAGTCAGGCTGCACTTCCTTGCTTAGAGGTGGGCTAGAAGGTACGGAGCTGAGGCGCCAGCTTTGTTAGAGGGCAGAGTTTGAGCGTTTAAAGCAGTCATAGTGCCCGAGTTGGGCCACAGATTGTGGAAAGGCTAGCGTTACTTCTTTGTTGACTGATTCGACAGGCTACGGTGACGCCCTACCGTGTCTCACGTATCTAACATGAGCACATGTTCGACTCGTACAAGGAGCGCGCCGGGCCTTTCGGGGCAGTATGTTCCTCATGGTTGGGTCTGGGCAGGATGATCTGTACCTCCTTGGTGCGCTGCAGGTAGGGGGGGGGTAACTGGGGTGCCAGGTTGTAGGAAGGTAGATCCCTGACTATGGTTGCCCCCAACTTTTTTGCCTGGTGTTTTGCTGGTTTTCTGACTTAGTTGACCTGGGGCCCTGCTATTCAGGACCCCAGGCCTACTGATCTCTCTGTAAAATGGATTCCATGTACCTTAGGTACATATCTAATTGGATACTGAGTCACCTTATCAGTCCCTGTACAGTGTACCTTAGGTACCCAGGGCATAGGTGTACCCAGGGCCTACCAGGGGCTGCAGCATGTATTATGCCACCCCTGGCTGGCCATCCAAATCTGACACAACTGGCTGCACGACAGCTGGGGCAAGGTGGTGTAATCACCCTTTGCTTTAGATATAGTATACCTATATCTAACCCTAAAATGGACACATATATTCCTATCAGTCACTCCTATGGCAGGCCTTAACAATCCTGAAGGCAGAGTGCTTGGAATAATGTGAGATGGTGCTCTGGCATGAGCTGAGCCCGTTTGCAGCTTGCGGAACCAAGTCCTAATAGCTGTTCCATGATAACGCATACCATATACTCTTAAGTGCATTATAATCCTCGCGGTTATATGCCAACTCTGGTATCGCTTTATCAAAACATGTCGAGTAAGGTGTCATACGAATTGGAATACTAACCCCTCGCCAATTCTGGCGACGGGGTTAGCATTCCACCCTTCTAGAGGGACACGACATGTTGGTAACCTGTAACCCCGGTTAAAGTCTGACATAGCCTCAGCTTCCACAAAATGGATGCTGCCACCGAGACACAAGTCTGCCCTCCTGCTGCTGGGAGTCCTCCCAGCGCGGGAGGCAAGGACAAAGGGTTTCCTGCCAGGGGCGGTGCCAGCACCGTCCCAGACAGGATTTTGTGTATCCTAGGTAGGCAGGGCTTTAGAGGAAGGTGACTGCAAGTGGCACCCCGGTGCTCACTGTGCATATGCCAGCTAGAACCAGTTCCAGGGGCACATTAGCCCCTGAGCTGGGGAAAGCCCGGCATGGGAGAGGGGTGTAACCACCCCCCTTCCTAGTCCCACCCATAGGGCAGGACTTAGTCGCGTGCCAGCCCCCTTTTGCAGGATAAAGGTAGGAGCAGGCCCCCTTCCAAATTAGATCAATCTTTGAATCCTGAACCGACTTTCTACGAGAGGAACTCAAGACTCTTCCTAAGATTTCTCCCTTGTGACTAAGGAGTAGTCACCCTGCAGCAGCAGGCACCAACCAAGCATCGCGGTCTGCTGTAAGTCTCTCCTCCGGATCAAGACTGCCCAGCTCGACGAGAACCGGCTTCCCTGGCACCTCTGACCTCAACCTACATCTTCAGCCCAGCTGAGACCCGTGGGTGCGACGAGACCTCGAGGGACCGGCCATCATCAAGACTGCACGACGCTTGTCCAGCACGACCACCGAGTGACCCTCGACTGAGTGCTTTGGGGTAAGAGAAGCCCCGACCCTGAGCAGCTCCAGCACCGAAGTTCAGCCCCCCTGCATCCACGAGATCTGCGTGGGGCCCTTCTGCTCTTTGCTGCTCACCGCGTTGTCCAGGTCACTTGCCCGTTGGCTAGTGACCCTTTTACGACGCTTCACGACGACAAACACCGCTGGTCTGGTTGCTCCAGACTAGCCCCTGCTCCCCTCCAACAGAGGAGCACCCTGGACCCTCCTGGTCCACTCCAGACTCCATTTTAAGTCCACCACGTGGGCTTGCGTTTGCCAAGACTTGTTGCCCCAATCCTGGGTCCAGCGACGTCGACAGCAGACACCTTCGTGGGACAGCTCGCACCTCCATCCTGGTCGCCGACAACGCCTCCTGGTCCGAGAGACTGCAGAGCCCAGCAGCGCCCACTCACCTGGTCGAGGTGACTTCGTCCGGTGCCATCCTGGTGCCCGCCTAAATCACTGGCTAGTGATTCAGAACTTGGTCCCCTCTGCTTACAGGTCTTCTTCTTCCCTGATCCAGGCCGCCTGCCAGCAACTTCTTTCTTCAGGCTCCTGGTTCGTCAATGAGGGTTTCCGACGCCACTTGAACCCTAAGCAGCCGCAGCCCCTGGGCTAGGTAAACCGAGTACTCCAGTGCTCCAGCGTAGTCTAAACTCTAAGTGTCCGGATCCACTTTCGTTTTTGACCTACCTAGTCGGGTTCGCCCGAGAACAGTAACTTTGTCTTTACTAGCCTCCATAGACTTTTTCCCGCCTTACGCGTGAGAGTTCCCACTCTGCACACGACGTCCCTAGGCCTCCTGCTTGTAATCTAAAGGTTCAGTAGTCCAGTCCTAGCGATTCTAAAGCCTATGAGAATAGTACTTACCTGCTAGTAATTTCGCATTCCACTTCTTGTGTATATGGTTTTTCGTGCCCCTCGGGCATTTGTGTAAATTGTGCGACTTTAAGTATTTTCGTAAGAGTTTTGTTGTGTGCTTAGCTCCCTGTCTCATAAAGAGCCAGGGTAGTCTTGTTAGAAATAAATATACGTTTATTTTCATAACAACTTGTGTGGTGTCCTTTCACTTGGTGTTCAAGGGGTATATGTGATGGTAAAACAGCTGGCTTAACACGCCCTCTAGAGTCTTAGCCTTAGACTGCTCGTATCCATGCTACTAGGATAGCTGGTCTATAAGGTTGACTTACAACCAATCATCAATAAGGGTTGTCTGGACTGATACATAGTGATCACTAGAATAGTGAGCACTGCATATTAGGCCAACTTCTCACACAGGTGTACTATAGATAGGAGGGCAGGAATCTGGGAGGTCAGGTGTACAAGGAGTGAAACGAACTATGTACTCACTGTTGCAGGAGAGACTGGAGCGCAAAGGGGAAATAACACGTTGCGGGCCCCTAGCCCGTGTGAAACGAACAATGTACTCACTGTTGCAGGAGAGACTGGAGCGCAAAGGGGAAATAACACGTTGCGGGCCCCTAGCCCGGTGTGAAACGAACAATGTACTCACTGTTGCAGGAGAGACTGGAGCGCAAAAGGGGAAATAACACGTTGCGGGCCCCTAGCCCGGTGTAGGATCCTCAAAAGTGTTTCAGTTTCTTTAGGGGTTTGACGAGGCTTTAGGGAAATAACACGTTGCGGGCCCCTAGCCCGGTGTAGGGTTTAAGCTAGGAGGTGAGAGTATGAGTGCAGCTGTATGTTTTCATCGAACAGTGTTAGGCTCACTTTCCCCTTCCCCGGTCCACCGCTGATTCATTCAGTTTGTTGTGGAGGGAAGACGGACCTGTTTATTTCTCTTAGACCTTCTTTAATTGAAATAAAGCCATTCATAGACTGCAAGAGATTGCCTCGTCATCTTGGTTCCCTGATTAATGTTGCTGCGTTTATTACGTTTGGCTAGAAATGTCCAGACTTTCCCCTTAAAACCGCTGTTCTATTATGATAATGTTTGTTTGGGCCTTGTCTCTGATGTGGTTGTTGGAGCAGCCCAGAACCTCTTTTACCTACTTGTGTCCCCGCCTCTTCTATAATTTTTTAATGTATTTGGGCCTTGTTCCATGCTATATCAACAAGATGATTTGTTGCTTTATTACGCCTTACTGCATACAATAAAGCTGCTATGCTATTTCCTCGAAATGAGTATATTCAAAATCAGCCTGTAAGGTGCGTGTAGCAGTAGACTTTTCTTTCGGAAACAGTTTTAAAGCCTTCCGATTGATGTGGTGTCTCCACTTTAATCCCATATCTCAGATTCTGTAACATATTACAGTACCTACGTTGGCTTGGGATATTTGGTTTAAATTGGTGTAGGTTGGATTAGTTGATTAGATGCAAATCGAAGGATGCCTTTGGTCACCCCCTCAGCTTTGCTGGATAGCTCCTACACATGGATAAGGGTGTTGGAGATGGTTTTAGGTGCTTGTTTTCTTGATAGGTTATCCTTCTAGAAGCAGAGACGGTTTTCGACTTTTCTCATGCTTTGAGCCTCATACCGCAGATCCATTCTGGTCTATGTCTATAAGCTTTGTCTTGCGAGGGAGAATATTGTCCACTACAATTTTACTGAGAATTGTGTAGTCTGTTTTGAGTATACACAGTGGTCTTTACGATCACATGCCTGTTGGATCTATATTCAGTTTTAGTGGGGATGTCACCATTGCCTCCCTAGTTGTGTCAGGTAAGCAGCTTTGTAACTTACATGCACCAAAATGAAGGATCAAGGCAGTAGAAATCATTCACCCGTCAGAACAATGTGGAAGCAGTAGATAATGACTACAATGGTGCTACAAACCCAAAGTGTAACCCTTCTACACTTCCTTCTGATAGGAAATACATTTCCAAAATGAACATACACAATAGTGGTTCAGCATTCAGGTTTAGAAATAGTTAAATGTACTTAGTGAAGCTTGAATCTATTGTACACAATTAGTGTTTTCAAGCAAATCATCATTTGGACTCAATGAACCGATGTCAGGATACTTTCTTCTTTCAGTAAATCTTTATTCATCTCTTTTTTTCTTAAAATCACATCAGTTGAACAGTAACCAACGCGTTTTGTCAACCAAGGACTTCTTCAGGGCTCAGTACACATGTTGTTATCATTCCTACTCCTCGGTGCAATGAATATTGTAGTTAGTGTTTGTAAATACAAGTTTGGAGTACAGTTGCTCCAGCCATATGTCAGTGTGGCATCCGGTTCAAATGAGAGACTTTGTAATTTAGCTGCATTATACATTGTGAGAAGTTTGTGCACAAGTATGGATTGATACTTTGAATAGTATTCTACAGGGAGCCTATCTGTACCCGGTGCTTTACCCATGGCTAATAATCTAATTCCTTGTCTCACTTTTAGTTTAGTGATGGGGTCCCTAGTGTGTTTCATTGGTCAACTGGAGGAGTTGAAGTCCTGCTAGAAAGTGCTGTAGGGTCTCATCCTCCGCATCTCCACTTCTCTTTTAATAAGCTAGTAGTCCCTGGGTTCAGTGTTTATTACTGGTGTATGAGTCAACTCTCCCCCTACTGATGTGGTGAGAGAGTATCAAAGTCGGCAACCATGGCATTTAATTATCCATGCTAAAAGTCAGCTCGCCCTGCCTTGTTCTGTATGTTGTAGCTATTCATCATGGTCTAAGAGCATCATCTGCTGGCGGCGCTCTGTAAGTTCTGAGAGTTTATTCCTTTCCTGTACAAGGTCCTCCCATACCGAGGGGTGCTTTATCTTGGCTTGCTCTAAGCTTCTCAATGTCTGCTCAGAGTACTTCAGACTGGTGTCCAGCAACCTGCATACCGTTCCAGTCACTCGCAGATACGCTCCTCACGTGGTGACCATAAGAGCTTCAAAAAACAACAAAAAGGGACTAGGAGCACTTCTAAGGTCCAGTATACATGTTCTCTAGGTAAATATGTGTCCACAAAAGGGTATGCAGCTCATATGAAAGGGAAAGAGAGAAAGGAGGAAGTAGAAACACAGGTTGGAAAGGACTTGTTAAATAGATCAGAGGGATCTGATTGATCAGAAGCAAGAGCCCTCACACACCTGGATGGGTGTAATGCTTCCTCATCGGTCAGCTCCTCATTGGGCTGGCGCTGCAATGCCCAATGGGCCCCTCAAGAGGACTCTGTGGAAATCTTTTAAGGATTTTAAAAGCTGTGATGAGCTTTGTGTGGAGGGGAGGTGGAGTGTGTGTAGATTGTTGAATAAGTGTTTTAAACATGACTATAACCAGAACCTATAAGGTCTTTATTAAGCAGGTGCTCTTGTCATAAGTAAAACAGTGTGTGGCTGTGCGGGAGATAATGATCCGTTACAGCTCAAAATGTGGTGAAACGAGGGGTCAACATGTTTCTTGTCTTTAATTAGTCACAATTGATCTGGGCAATTCATCACGACCATAAATTATTCTAATCTCCAGCTGTTTTGGATTGATGGTGTAGTGTTAGTAAAGTACCCAATCATAAAATCACCTTGTAAAGGTAAATGTGTAAAATTCGACCTGTTAAAAAGAGAGACAGCAAGTAAGAGGTGGGTGGTCAAGAAATGGCACCCATCAGTGATTCCTAAATGCATCTTGCAACAGTATCCATAATCATGCCGTAAGCTAGGTATCGGAGCAAACACAAGGAGATGATGGACGGAGCGCTGAAACTTTTCAGACACTCACCCCAGTCACAGATCTGGGTTGAATCCATCATCGTTCTTTAGCTCAATTTGCCACCCCAGTTCAAATACAGCTATATGCAAATCAGTCTTGACCCAGTGCCTCATGGGAACAGTCCAGCCCGAACTGCCAAGCCATGTTTTCCCTAGACCAAGAACAAGCATCCTGGGACCAGTTTTCGTCTTATTGCCCTCATCAGCCAGGATGGCTTGAATCCAGTGGCAAAGTGAGCAAGGGACCCATGTCTGGGCATACCATGACAACTTAGGGTGAACAAAGCAAACACAAGATGATGGACGGAGCGCTAAAACTTTTCAGGCATTCACCCCAGTCACAGATCTGGGTTGAATCCATCACCGTTTTTTAGGTCACTTTGCCACCCCCGGTTCCGACACAGCTAAATGCAAATCAGTCTTGACCCTGTGCCTGATGGGAACAGTCCAGCCCGAACTGCCAAGCCATGTCTTCCGTGGACCAGATACAAGCATCCAGTGATCGGTTTCGGGGTAACAGTCCTCATCAGCCAGGCTAGCTTTAATCCAGTGGCAAAGTGAGCAAGGGACCCACGTGTTGGCTTTGTTCGCCCTTCATCTCCTTGTGTTTGCTATGTTCCTAAGTTGCAGGGTATGCCCAGACGTGGGTCCCTTGCTCACTTTGCCACTGGATTCAAGCTAGTCTGGCTGATGAGGGCTGTTAGCCCAAAACCGGTCCCAGGATGCTTGTTTCTGGTCCAGGGAAGATATGGCTTGGTAGTTCAGGTTGGACTGTTCCCATGAGGCACAGTGTCAAGACTGATTTGCATATAGCTGTGTCTGAACTGGGGTGGCGAAGTGAGCTAAAGAACAATGATGGATTCAACCCAGATCTGTGACTGGTGGTTAGTGTCTGAAAAGTTTCAGCGCTCCGTCCATCATCGCCTTGTGTTTGCTTGGTAAGCTATGTATCGCCGTCAGTGAGTATGCAAACAAGTATAGACAAGCAGGCTGTACACACTTGTCAAAACATACACAAACTCAACGTTCCTCAAGTAAATGTATGTAGCAAAAGATCAATATCTTGTTGTTTTATCTAGTTGTATAAAAGTAGAAATGCAGTAACATGTGGCTATGGTGAATGTTCTTGCCCTCTTGGAGGAAGATATCTGCCCCTTAGGAGTTGGCAGAGGATGCCATTAGCTGCAGAATGAGACTAATGGTAGACAGGTACGAGCCATAGTATTAGTAGCAGGGATATCTATAAGTTAAAGATTGCGTTAAGAACCAGACTCAGTACCCACGGTGTCCTACGCAGTAAGAATCTGGTGCCCTGTCCCACTCTGCAATGCTGGAGGTGGTAGGGCCG
Source organism: Lissotriton helveticus (assembly GCF_964261635.1). Taxonomy (NCBI): domain Eukaryota; kingdom Metazoa; phylum Chordata; class Amphibia; order Caudata; family Salamandridae; genus Lissotriton; species Lissotriton helveticus. Next base: position 1,386,983,558 of record NC_136067.1, read on the forward strand.
TCTGAGTGAGGGTTTAAATACTGGCGCACAAAGCCAGCACCACAAGTGCAGGCAGGTAAGGAAGAAGGTGCTCATCAAAGAACACATGAGTCAGCAGGAAGTCGTGTCAGGGAAGGTGCACGCCTTCCGCCCATCAATTGGACCTGTGAATACAGCGGCCCTAGCTGTTCACCATCTTAGAGTTGATCCCCATGAGGTATGCTGCCGATGGGCTGATTAGTCCAAGCAGTCAGCGGGAGCATGCACGAGGAGCCAGCGACGTGTGCAGGCCATCTCGAAATTCCCTGTATGAGCAACTAGGGGGTGCCAATGAAGTCCTAGTATAAACTTGTTTGCAGAGCAGTATTAATGGTACAAGCAATGGGGAGAGTGACAATACCAAGGGTACAAGTGTGTTATATTCCATATAGGTACCCTATATAGGCGCAGGTGACACTGCAACCTTTCACCTATATCCTTCCCTACATTTCATATATAACGGTTCATAGGGACTCACCTTTTACCTAGATACGACACTGCATTCAGAACGCAGGTTTTTCCCTGGTTCGATACTCATACATTATGCATGAGGCTTCTTGGAAGCACAGCAGGATGAACATTTCCTGTATAATATCTATGTTAAAGTTCAAGCCCGACGTCATCCTTTAGGCCGAACAGTAACACAGCAAGATAGGACCCCTGGGGAGGTCTGTGGGTATATATACATCATGTCTTGCTTAGACAGACAGACGAGACTGTGACTTCCTTGCTGACACACTGACCAGAGACGCTCAGGTTCCTGCATGCAGACGCTCCAGCTAGCAGTGGTCTAACATCTCTCGTGGGGTGTCCAACTCGAGACCATGACGGGGTCCCATATTCTCTCCTTACTCAGGTAATGGTGTTAACTAGACCGTAGAGGGATTCTTGGCATAAGGCAAAACACCTACAGCGATGCTAGGTACATTTAGGTACATCTAGTTAGGGAGACATCGTAGGAGTACGCACTTTCTTATCATGTGTTTTATGTACTTGTATATATTCGTCATCACTGTAAGATGGTCGAACTGTGTTATCCCTTTAAGCTGTGTAGTACTGCTAATCATATTTCTCTGTTACTGTCTAATAGTTGTTACAGAAAATCTATTCTACACTAGAATAACAACTGTTCAATAAATCCTTATCGAAACGCCCAGACTGTTTATTCTGTGTATCTCTGAGACAAACTAAGTGAGCACGAGTGACTGAGCAAAAAGTAGTATATTGTTTCCACGATCCTGAGGGATTAGGGTTGTTAGGTTTTGAGGCTGGCAGAAACTATTCTCTCCCCGATAAGAGGAGACTCTAGTGGCACTGTGACCTAGCTTAGGCAAAACAGGCTATCATATCAGGTAGGGGTGCTCGGAACCTGTCTGCCACCAAACCCACAGTTTATGGTATCCAAACACGCAGATTCTGTATAGGATATATAGGAACTACACAACATGGCGCCGCCAACGTTGGTTGGGTACTTATTTAACAGTAGAATCTGAGTAGTTCAGTCGAGCGATTGTCAGACACCCCTACTCACAAAACACCAGAGACGTCTGGAGTGGGTTGGCACAAACTCCGCCACAGCCGAGTAGGCAAAAACTCCTATTTATTAGCTGTTGGTTAATCAAGCTTGAAGGACTCAGTGTTTCTAAATTGTGCAAAAACACCTTATAGTAGTTTCCTTTCCAATGAAAATTGCACCAAAATTGAGAAATACAGTCACCCTGAAATTTCTAGAGAATGGATTATCTGCTAGGGGTGGCATAGTGGATTTCGTGATGAAGGCACACGAATCTAACAAACAGGTATTTTATTTGTGGGTTACATTCCCAGCAGCAGATGCTTTAACACAGATATTTCACTACTATACAGAAGGAGATGCACCCGCACAATATTGTCCACTCAAGGACATAGAGGTTTCCCACACGTACCAGGAACACTTACACTGGTGTAAAGGTGCCCTACCCGATATACGTTGAAGGGAATTCCTTGGCTAATGAAGCTGCAAAGGGGGCTGTAGATAAGGCTTCAGTAGCTGCAATCACTCGTTCTAAAATGAGAATAGACAGTGAGATTATGGTGGCTGTTATTGCTTCACGCAAAAACAGAGGTGTAGTACCAAAAAGATTTCCACTCAAGTACTTCTACAAGTTAGATGATAATAACATTTCATTTGCTCAGATTCCTGGAGTGGGGGATAGAGTAATTCCAAACATGGATCGTAGGTTAGGTTTAATTCTAGCAGCACACGAAGGGATAGGTTTTGTACATGCTAGAGTTACGGCAACTGTTTCTTTATTGAAACAACGCTATTGGTGGCCTGGTTTAACAAAGCAGACTAAGGACTGCGTCTTGAAATGCGACATCTGCCAGCAGATGAAAGGTTCCACCGTAACACGTCCAGCACAGACACCATTGTGAAAAGCTGACAAGCCATTAGCGTGTATCTACCTGGACCACTGTGGCCCCTTGAAAAGAGATGGGGCTTAAAAGTACATTATGGTAGCAGTGCATTCCTGCTTGAGATTCCTATGGGTGTGGCCCCAGCGCTCGGCTGACGTTCGAACTGTTATAAAAGATTTGCAAGTCTTCAGACGCAATTGGCACATTACATTCTGACCAGGGCCCTGAGTTTAGCTCTAGGGCTTACAAGGAGGCCATGAGAAGTTTGGGTGTAGCATTGCAGTACCATCTCCGTACCATCGAGAGGGTAATTCAGTAGTGGAGAGAAACTTAAAGCAGTCTTTAACAGCTAGAGTATTAGGCACAGGCGAAATCTGGGTAAAACGTCTTTATGGAGTCAAGCGGGCTTTCAATAACATGCCAAGAAGTTCTCTAAGAGGGGTCACTCCATATGAGGTCCTATTTGGGACAAGATTGTGGGTATCTGATCTTGATTGTGAAGCCGCAGTGGCGGATGAAAAACCTTTTGACATCCATGAACGTTTGGCTGTTTTACAGGAACTAAATGAATCAAGGACAAAACAAGTAATGTCCACCTGAAGTGGACCGCCACTGGGGAAGTCCAATCAGTCACAGCAAGACCTGTCTGGATTCCAAAAGTCAGGGATCTGGTCAAGGAGAGAAAATAGCAGTCAAGAAAGAATTTGGGCCATCCTATAGAAAACCTGTACCAGTCCTAGCAATTGAAGGAACAAGAACTGTACTTCTACTGCCTCTCGCCGGAAAAAAGGAGAAAGGATTTGTCTCAATTGACTTAATCAAACTAAACTATATGGCCGATACTAAGCAGTAGGCCAAGTGGACTCCAAAGCAGCAGACGCCCTCCTCTCACTACTATTCACGTTCGTAGAGTCACCTATACGGAATGAAGGACTATGCAACAATGCTATGGAACTCGTTCCCCTTGAACCTGAAATTCAACTTCAAAATGAAACTCAAAATATCACTCAAGTTGCGGTTCGACCAAATACAGACTTCTACATCAACATGCCTCGACAAGAGCAAAGTACGATTTCAACAAATTCTGATGCAATTCCAACAATTGATCGAACTGCTTCTGGCTACTTCATAAACTTTGATACGTTTTCTTTGGATCTAAGTGAACCTGAAATGACGCCAAGCCCAGAAAACACTGCAAGCAGCAAGTTAAAGACTTTTTGAACTTTCTTAGAAAGACGTACCTGGTATAACGATGGGTGGATCTATGGGTAACTTCCGGGATTCTTTTCTTTCTTTTCTGGTTAAGCTTAGTGATAGTTTTTAACATGCTTATTAGTGGACAATACATTCGGCAAAGCTCTGCTGGCCAAGAATTTAACTTAATTCTAAAATCAGATCAATCATCTCATCGCCAAAAAAAGAGACTTGTCATCAGTGAACATTACAGCAGTTCTTGTACCGGATGGTATAGTTTGGGACAAGGTTGATTTTGACATATTTGGCCCAACCGAACTATTAAAAATACTATATATATTTAAAATATCATTGAGTGATTTCATTACCTCAAGTACATTTTCCGATGATTGGGATTTTGAAACTGTGAATAACATGTTGTCTGATTTAGAAAAATCTGCTGCATTTTCTAATAGTGAAACATTGGAGAGCTCTGCAGGTTATGAATCTATGTATTGTTATCAACATTATGGTCATCATTTTTTGCATAAATCTGTTAATCCTAGAAATGTGTTCACATACCATCAGTGGGAACATTGTCCAACACCGCCAAAAGGCAGTTCAAAAGCATTTGCACAGAAGTTTCCATATTTTTCAGGGTTTAATATGTCTGACACGGCCTCATTTTTTTATAAGGTTGCACCAACATCAGCACAGAAAAATATGTTAAGAAACACCAAACAGATTTACTCTGCATCCTTTATTGCCCAGTTGTCTGAACAAGGTTATGACGTATGGAAAGACACTATAGACTTAAAATCGGTCTGGGGTACTAGAGAATGGCAAGTGCAGGGAACAGAAGCTTTATTCAGAGAGTGCCTTATCCCTCAGCAAATCATGTTTTTGAACGAGACAGTACAATAGACATCTTGCCTTGGCCTAGCCAAAAGCAAGGACTTGAACACACCTCGGATGCCAACATCATCTCTAACGGAGGGTAATGAGACATCACAAGAAGGGGTTACATTAGATGACATCATACAATACAATTGATCATACCTGATTGGAAGAAATGGTTGATTTGGCCCACAGACACCAATAATTGTCAAACTAGCTTCATGTGTAGAACCGAAGGGTTCAGTATCCATAGGCCAGATCTGCGCTATGTACAGAGACAACATCCAGGGGTAATGACATCCTACAGTGTTGGGAACCTGTGCCCTAATTGGCTAGAAACCTCAACACTCACAGAAGTGAAACAACACTTATCCTTACTCACACAGGACATGGATCCTAGGTATTTTTTACTGGGTCCCAGGAAACAACGTCAGAAACCCTTCATGTATGCTGGCATTTACGCTCTCTTCAATGAAATTTGGAAACTATCCCAACAAGAGGCCGCAGAGAGAATACGTTAAATAGACCGTATTAACTTAGAGAAATCTCTAGCAGTGGTAGACAGTGGGGATCGAGAAGTGTTTCTCAGTGGTACAAACTGTGAGAGCGCTTTAAGTGGATCGCTCAAATGTCAGGACATTCTACTACACAGGGCTTGTAATGGTTCTATGGCAAGCTTGTCCTGTCATCTGAGGGGTGCCCCAGCTGCCGTGATTACTCCAGCATTTGGGCTACTTTCGAATGGGAGCTACTTGTTGCTGAACAGTCAAGGCTGCTGCGGAATGCTCCCGGGCATCGCATATCTGGTAACCGTGAGCTTCAGGGTTATTTGTTGTATGCAAGGATTGTTTCCACCAACACATACAGTCAGGGAGTCGCCGTTATGGCCTTCACTAAATGTTTCTTTAATACGGTTTGATACTCTAGGCAGAATGAAAGCCATGCTTTTACAGAAGTCTGTGCCCTTAACCTCCGCTCGAGAGTCTTTTGAACTCGAGATTGCAAGGTCTTCAGCTGAGATACAGGTTCTTATAAATACAAATTGCCCGTTCCATTTCGTAGAAATGGTGAAGCGTATCTTTAACATGTCTGATATGACTGGCATTGTCCGCCTATTTAAGACCATAGGTTCTGGACTTCTAAGCATCTTTCAGACGGTACTTGGAGTTATACCAAACTTCATACACTCCGTATTCGGAAGCATCTTTGGAGGACTTCTGCTGATCCTGTTTCTAATAGCGGGTACCCTGATTGCCTTCTATCTGCTGCGCAACGGACGTCCCAGTCACCAAGGAGATGGAAAAAGCGCTCCTGGAGCGGAAATACCGTGACCGAATGGTACAATACCTAGGCACGCCTCGCCTGAGAGAACTAAGTGCATCTTGGTTCCTGTCATTTCAACCAGTCTGGATGGACTGCATCTTACCTGTCCTCCAATGCCTGTTTTGCGGAGAAGAATGCGTGTTAGACCTTTGTGCGCAACCGGACGTGAATGCTCTACTGGACCCGGTATAGGCCCATGTTCTGCAGTGTCCTCAGCGCATTCCAATGTTGTTGGCGTCATTCCTTGAGCCACCACAGGTTGTAACTACACCTGTTGGGATGAACACCGGCTCCTCCACTGGCACCCAGGCTTTGGATGGCGAACAGGCTGCCCCGGCACCAGCTGCGGACAGCGCAGAAGATCATCTGTGCTCCATTGACGTACTCTGCGAGGTGTTACAAGGGCCGTCTACTGCGGAAGCAAGCAACAAAAATATTGCGTCTACCAGCCAGGACACATAAACAATTGACTCATTTTGGCTCGTTGTGTGCTGGAAGAAATTTGCCCTTTTTTAATACCAAGCTCAATTTCGAACTCAGATACATAATTTCCATTCCTTTTTTGTTTATTGGGCATATATGGCTTTCTAATGCTTATGGTGGTTCGGACTATAACAACGGACACGTTTAGAGCTAGGGCCTGCAAAAACTTTTTTCTTTTTACCTTTTTAAGTCTTTTTAGAAATTTTTAGACGCTTTAAAATATTTTTAACTAAAGAAATGTTTTAATACTTTAGTGCGTACCAATGTCTAGGGCCATACACCCTGCCCAATTTATTCTCTCTTACTCCTCCACAGAGCTCAAAGCCCTCCAAGGTAACTGGCCCATCAACACTGAACTCCTTAGCAGGCTACACAACACTGGGATTCAGTCCCTAGTTTCCTATACCTCGCCTGCACTCCTGTTTGATCCGTCCCTTCCTACTCCTCCGGCAAAACCCAGGGCCCTCCAGACCTCAATCCCCTCCATCCACCCTAAGCCAACCCTCACCAAACTCTCCATCTGGTATTTAAACACTCGCTCGCTAGTCAGGCACCAGCTAGAGATTTTCCACCTACTAGACACCATCAGACCTGACATCCTGTTTCTTTCTGAAACATGGCTCTTGTCCGAGTCCATGCTAGACAATCTGGCTGCGTTACCTGACAATTACTACATTCTTCAGGCCAACAGACCTGATGGGAAGATAGGGGGGGGAGTCGCCGCAATCATTTCTCACTCCCACATCTTCACTTCCCTAACGATCCCCAATACCCCTTTGGCTGACAACTTAGCAGTCACACTTCGCTCTAAACACTTCCGCTTACATGTGTATTATGTTACAGGCCACCAAACCCTTCGTCAAATTTTATCCAGTTCTTGAGCAACTTGGCTGCAGAGCTGGCTGTCAATCACGCCAAACTCCTCATCATAGGGGATTTTAATTATTGGCCACATGACTTACATGAAAACACTTGCTCCAAACAATTCACGGACTTACTCAATGGGCTGAACTTTTCAGAACAGATCAAAGTGGCCCCCACATCAAAGGCCATACCCTGGACCAGGTCTGGATTCTAAACCTGGACATCCTTGACCTCCGAGTCTCCCCCCATGCCTGGTCTGACCATTACTTTGTCTCCCTCTCCATCATCCAGCCGACCGCCACCGTAACCCACATAGCTGCTCCCATCATGGTCAGAAACTGGAGCCGTGTAGACATTCCCTCCCTCTGCACGAATCTCACTACTACCCTCCACACCTTTCCTAACCTTACTGACCTGCCGTGCTCATCTCACACACAGGCTGAAGCTCTCGACTCCTGGCTGACCCAGGCGAGAGACAACTTTGCCCCCCTGAAAGCCCTCAAAAGGAAGAGACCCCATGATGCCCAACTCTGGTTTACAAACGACCTTAAGGACAAGAAACTCATGCTGCGCCAATTGGATCGCAAGTGGAGGTTTCATTATTGTCCCCTTAAGAAAGCTCCCTTCCTTACGGCCCTACAGGACTATAAAGCAGCCATTCTCTCTGCCAAATCTGTATATTTCTCTGCAAAAATACTGAGTTCAAATTGTAAATCCAAAACCATTTTTTCCATCGTGGATGAGCTGGTAAAACCCGATCGTGTCACTGCTAAATCCCTCCCATAACAAACCCTCTGTGATTCTCTTAATAGCTACTTTATTGAAAAGATCATCACAATTAAAATTAGCATCCCCAGAGTTGTCACCCTACCTGATGCCACTGTGGCTTCTCCCAACCCCATCCAGTATCTCAAGTTCCCCACGCTCATTAGTCGGGAGATCTTTCTCAACATTCCTAAGCCCCCCCTTTCTCTTTTGAATAACTCTCTTTCCTCTGGGGTGGTCTCTTCCTCCTTCAAAACGGCTGTGGTTTCACCCATCCTCAAAAAAACTGGAGCAGACCCCGGTACTCTCTCTAACTTTCGCCCAATCTCCCTCCTCCCCTATCTGGGCAAAGTCCTGGAGGCCTTTGTGGTTAACTGTCTACGCACCTTCATTGAATCCACCCACTTTCTTGATCCTCACCAAGCTGGCTTCAGGCCTCAGCATTCCACGGAATCAATTGCACTGGCCGTCCACGAGGAGCTAAGAAAGGGGGCTGATCAGAACATCCCTCAGGCATTGGTGCTCCTGGATCTGTCGGCGGCATTCGACACCGTCGACTATACCATCCTTCTCGACCATGTCGAGCACGCCGGCCTCCGGGGGCAATCACTGAGATGAATCACCTCCTTTCTTCAAGACCGAGTCCAGGCAGTTTCCCTCCCCCTTCTCTTCGGTAGGAAAGCGTATCACCTGTGGAGTCCCGCAGGGCTCCTCTCACTCACCACTCCTCTTCAACCTGTACATTCGTCCCCTAATCTCGGAGCTTCAGAAAAAATCTGTGACCATCTTCAATTATGCTGATGATCTTCAGCTCATCTTTAACATCGACCCCTCCCCGTCTTCCATCCAAAACGTCCACTCCATCATGACCTTCATTAGTTCCTGGATGAACTCTAATCAGCTTAAACTTAACCCCGACAAGACCAAGTTAGTCCTCACTGGGCCCCAAGGCAACCCCTGGAACTCCACCTTTTGGCCCCTCTCCCTTGGTCCCTTTCCTTCCCCTGTTGACTCTGTCAAGAGTTTAGGCATCACTATTAGCAAAGACCTCTCTATGACGGTTCAAATCAACTCAGTAGTATCTGTCTGCTTCTTCCATCTGCGTCGCATTCGGAAAATTAGCAGACTTCTCTCTCATGAAGCTCTTGTTCAGTTCACCCTGGGACTAGTTATGTCTCGCATCGACTATGCGAACTCCCTATATGTGGGCATACCTGCATATCAATCCCAACGCCTCCAACTCATCCAGAACCAGGCAGCCAGGCTGATTCATGGCCAACCGAGGTCTAGTCACACCAAGCCTCTCCTTAAGAACCTTCATTGGCTCCCAGTGGCCCAGCGCAGCCTCTTCAAATTTGGCTGCCTGATTCACAAAGCCCTTTCCTCTCAGTAACCTTCTTTCATCTCCTCCCTCTTACACCGTTATGTTCCCCACCGCATTCTATGCTCCTCCGACTCTAATCTATTGACCCCCTGCTCCTTTAGACGTAAGAAGCATGGAGGCCTGAGATTCTCCACCCAGGCTCCACTCCTATGGAACTCCCTTCCCCTAGCACTCCGCCTTCTTCCCTCTTACGCTCACTTCAGAAAATCACTTAAAACTTGGCTCTTCTCGTTAGCTCACGACTAGTTTGGTTCCGCTCTGTACCTCTCAGCCCTTCCACTCCAGCACAAAGAAACCGTAGGTGAACGTGCCCTCTACAAATCCCATTTATCATATAATATCATATCATATCATATCATATCATATCATATCATACACTTATAGGTTACATATGTCGTCCAGTTGGAAGAGGAGTGGGTGTTATATTCCACATAGGTACCCTATATAGGCGCAGGTAACACTGCAACCTTTCACCTATATCCTTCCCTACATTTCATACATAACGGTTCATAGGGACCGACCTTTTACGTAGATACGACACTGCATTCAAAATGCAGGATTTTCCCTGGTTTGATACTCATATATTATGCATGAGGCTTCTTGGAAGCACAGTAGGACTCATAGCAGGATCAACATCTCCTGTATAATATCTATTGTATTGTATTGTAATTGCATTTATATAGCGCTTACTACCCCTGTCGAGGCGTCGAAGCGCTTTTTCGGCGAGTAGCACGCTACTCCGGGACCCATAGAGGATTAGTGTTGAATTAGTATAGTGAAACATGCAAGTACATTTTAAGTGGTGGATAGGTTAGTCAGTTATTTGGCTTTGGAATGATAGCAGAAGGATAGAGGAGGACAAAGGTTTGTATTTATATAGCGCTTGTTGACGCACGCTATTCAGGAAGCCTACAAAGGATTGGTGGTGAATTGATATGGTGAAATATCAAGTAATATCAGTGGTGGATATTAGTCAGTTACTTAGAGTGAGAAGGATAGCGGAGGGATAAAAGGGGAAGAAAGATTTGCATTCATATAGCACTTGTTACCCCTGATGGGTGTTGAATCGCTTTTCTGGCGAGTAGCACGCCACTCCGGAACCCATAAAGGATTACTGTTGAAAATTAGTATAGGAAAAAAAAATATTAAGTAATTTGAGTAGTGGATATGTTATTTAGTTATTTGGGTAGTATATTAGTATAGTTTAATATGGAATTTGAGAAGTGAACATGTTATTCTGTTAATTTCGATTGAAAAGGATAGTGGAGGAATAAAAGAGTGAAATATTTTTTTTTTAGGTCTTAGCAATAGGAGAAGGCTTTTGGGTGAGTAAAGAGGAGTTTTGGAGGGGAGGACTCAGAGGAAAGAGTTTAGAAAGGTTTGTTTTAGGGGATCGGTATAGTAAAAGAAGAGTCAGATGATGCAAGGAGGGGTCGAGTAGGAGAGAGTCTAGAAAGGGTTATTTTGGCAATCATAGTAGTGGTATGGGGTTTGGGATAAATGTTATGTTATGTTATGTTATGTTATGACATATTAATAGAGCTCGCACCTACTCAAAAGACTGTCCCGGCGCTAACAGACCATGCACAATGAAACCAGGCAGGGCAACTCTAGACATATGAGAGAATTATTGCAAAAATATCCATGTTTTGAGTTGCTTCCTAAAGAGCCAGATGTCAGACAATTGCCTTAAAGTGGTCGGGAGTTTGTTCCATAATTGGGCAACTTGAACTTGAAAGGTCCGACCACCTTTGCGAGAGCGTGCACATTTAGGTACACTCATCAAGTACAGATTGGATGATCTAAGGACTCTCCCAGGTGTATAGAAGATCACTCTTCTCTTGATGTAATGAGCACCAGAGCCATGTAAAGATTTATAGGCAAGTGTCAAGGCTTTAAACTGAATTCTGCGGCGAATGGGAAGCCAGTGTAGGTTCCTCAGATGGGCAGAGATGTGAGCCTGGCGACCCAACCTAAGGATGGCTCTGGCTGCCGCATTCTGCACCACCTGGAGTTTATTTAATAAATATTCCGGGAGGCCTAAATATAGGACGTTAGCGTAGTCCAGTCGAGATGTATTGAGGGCCTGGACTACTGTCCTTCTGTGGTTAAGAGAAAGTTAAGGTAAAAATTTACGGATGGTCTTCAAGGTTCCATAGCAGGTCCCTGCCACTGATTGAACCTGCTTCTTCATATCCAGGGAGTCATCCATTTGCACCCCAAGATTCCTGGCTACTCTGACCGAGTACTGGGAAGGGGACATATCGGAGGGCCACCACTGCCTCCATTCATCGGGATTGTAGACCCCAAAGAGAATCACCTCTGATTTGGCTGAGTTACACTGCAGCTGATTAAGGCTAATTCCCTCACCGTCAAACGCTTCACCTTTTGTACAAGTAAACAATAGCTGCGTGTCGTCAGCATGAGATATGATCTTGGCTCCTGCCTCTTCAGCCAGACGAGCAACAGGGGTCATGTATACATTAAACAATAGAGGACTGAGCATAGATCCCTGGGGTACCCCCACTTTCATGGGAGGCATACATGAGGAGAAAGGCGGGATCCAAACTTCCTGCCTTCTGTTCTCTAAAAAGGAGGAGAACCACTTCAACACCGTGCCCCCTACTCCGCAATCCATCAATCTCTGGAGGAGTCTATCATGGGGCATGGTGTCTATTGCGGCTGACAGATCTAGCAGTATTAAAACTGCTCTTCCGAAAGAGTCAATAGTCTCTTTTATGGAATCGGAGTTTTCTAGGAGAGCCGTTTCCATGCTAAAGTTAGCGCGGAATCCAGATTGGCTCATATGAAAGAGGTTATTTGACTCTAAATATTTGTTGGTGACTTGGTTCACGAATTTTTCAATAGATTTTGCGAAAAAAGGTAGCAGTGAGATGGGCCTATAGTTGGAGGCCTCAGATGGATCTGCTGAGAGTTTTTCCAAGAGCGGTATAATTTTGGCCTGCTTCCAAATAGAAGGAACCTTCCCACTGCTTAGAGACAGATTAAGCACTCTGTTCACCTCAGTATTAATAATGTCTGCCACTTTTGACAGGGTTTTAGCAGGGCAGCGGTCTGATGGGGAGCCTGTTCTTGTACTTTTCATAATCGCTAGGGATTGTTCCAGAGTGATCGGGGGAAACTGAAGAAAGGAGGGGTTGCATACTGGTGTTTTATCCAGGGGTTGAGGATTAGTCGGTGTGCTGGTAGATGAGTTTAAAAGATTTTGGCTACCGGTTACTTTTTTATAGAAGTACGAGGCTAATTGATGGATCCATACTTCCGATACTTCACTTTTGGAGGTGATTGCCGAGGGGGACGTAAACTGTTTTACAATTTTAAACATTTCTTTGCTCTTCTTGGACGATTCCTCAATCTGTGCCGCAAATAACTTCTTTTTTCCCTCTAAAATTTTACAATGATAGAGTTTTAATTCTTGTTTGTATAGTACCTTGCAAATAGGACTAAAATTCCTCCTCCTCCATGATCTTTCAAGCCGTTTACAGGTGCTTTTGCATGTGCGCAAATTTTCATTAAACTATGGGGCAGATCTATTCATTGTCCGTAGTGGGCATAACGATTCTGGCGCCAAAAGCTCTGCGCCTTGTTTTATCCAATTTTCCAGGCTCATTGCATCTTCCTCTACCTCATTACTTCTGGAGGGGGGTTGAGCTGAAAGCACTGTATTCAGGGTTCCATGGAGAATATTATGAAAAGGTCTTGATTTAAGTGGGGGGTGATTGGTAATAAGGCGACCAGTCTTTCTGATTTTGGCCATTTTCAAACTTATTAAAAAGTGATCGCTCCATACTAGTGGGATTGGTTCATCTGTTTGGACCGGAGTGTTTGAGAAGACTTGATCCAATAAGTGCCCCTTCTCGTGTGTGGGACTTATAATGAGGGGCAACATATTCAGAGACGCTAAAGCCTCATAGAGTAATAGACCTTCAGAGCTTTCGGGGCTGTCCATGTGGACGTTAAAGTCTCCTAGGGCTAAACAGTGATTAAATCTGAGGGTGAGAGGTGTCAGTACATCAACCAGACCCTTCAAGAAAGGACCTGCATCTCCCGGCGGTCTATAAATCAGAACTCCTGCCAGAGACTGGTGGGCAGATATGACACAATGAAAGCCTAGACTTTCGGCCCCTTGAATTTCATCTATAGGGATAAGTTTGGCAGAGATGTCATTTTTGGTGATCATAGCAATACCCCCGCCCTTCCCAGTTGTGCGGTCCTTCTTTACAATGGAATAGCCTGGAGAGATTGCTATTGCCAGAGTGGGGTTGGAGCTTTCCGAGAGCCAGGTTTCTGTTAGGAAAATTATATCTGGGCTGGATTCTAAGATCAGGTCCGCGATATGCTGGGCGTTTTTATTCAGGGAGCGAACATTAAGTAAATACATTCTAATGCTCTCCAACCTCCCTGCATCTCCGAGTTTCCTCTTTATTGTAGGGTTGTGCTCCCCAACTCTATATGTGGCGCGAGTCCAATTACACTTACTGCAGCTGATGGTATTGTTAACTCTGTCAGGTTCAATGCAGTTTCTACAGTTGTCTAGGGGCTGATACCTTCTGAGTTCTGTTCCATCGTACCTGATTGTTCTCTGCTTGCACATGGCAGCGTTTCCCGCCCCGTCCACCTCCGGGACGGTGACAGGCGCAGACGGGCTTGCCTTTGGCGCGCCCGCTGCGCGCGTACGCTGCGTGGTTTAAAACACATCCGGTTTTAAGGGGTCAGGCCGCTCGAACTCTGACCTCCCGCTGGAAATGGGGCGTATCCTCCCTCCACTCAAACGACAGTGTCGCGGTGGACCGGGGAGGATAGGCGAGTACACAACAGGTAAAGTGCAAAGTGCTATTTTTTAAAATGCCCCCAGTGCTGTTTTTAAAAATGCCCCCAATGCCCTCAGGTCCGTGCTAAAAAGTGCAAGAGCGCTACAGTTTTAAAAGTTACAAAAAGTGCACTAAACACATACGTTGCCTAGAGCCTTAGATTGCGTGTTTTCAATGTGCGCGTCCGCGAGAGTGGATGTAGAGGATATATTGATAGATGTATAGGATGAGAGATAGGGTAGTGCATTGGAAGGAGTAGTAGAAGAAGTTTGAGATGAGTCAGAAGGTTGGGCTAGAAGATATATTGAGCGAAGTATAGGCTGAGAAATAGGGTAGTGCATTGAAAATGCTAAAGTAGAAGAAAGTGATAAATATATAGATCCATAATTACATTGAAAGTATATAGATACATAAAGGAGGTAAGTATATGTACATTAAAGATATTGATAGAGGTACAGGATGAGAAATAGGGTAGTGCATTGGATATGCTTTTTCAGGAGAAAAGTAACAGACACACAGATCCAAGTACATGGAAGGTTCATAGATGCACAATGGAAGTATGTACATGTAGGCCAAAGATGATATTATTTTATTATTATTATTATTTTTTCTCTCAAAAACATAATTATTTTACATGTTTATACAAAGTAATACACAAAGATAGGTACATATCTATAGTGAAAAAAAATACTTGTATACAGAAGGATATGCTGTAAATTTCTGTTTGCGTATGGTGCTTATGTGGGGAAGAGCCACATCTTGAGTAGTTTTCTGAAGATAAGGTGGTTGTCGGTGGACCTTATGTTGGGGGGTAAACAGTTCCATAGTTTGGCTGCTTGAACAGAGAAGGATGTGCCACCCATGTTTTTTTTCTTGTATGGTGAGATTTTGAGGCCAGATGCTCCTTTAGAGCGGAGGTTCTTTTGTTGAATGTGTTTGGTGATTTTATTCCTGATGAAGAGCGGCCCCATTCCGTGTATTGCTTTGTGGGTGATACAAAGCAGCTTGAACTGAAGAACCGGGTCAATCAGAACCGGCGGCGTCAGGGACACGCCCGAAGTCTTCGGATTCCCATGTCCTGGCCAACAGAGACACGGAATACTTCTAGGTGGCGTCAGAGATCAAATTTATTAGCTGCAGCTAGTAACAGTGAACCAAGCAATACAACACGGTGTACAACTCAGGAGACTGCTCAACTTTCGTAGAGCAAGACACTACTTTTAATGCTGTTTTCAATTCATTACAAATGCACACCCATTGCGGCAAATTCTGACCAATAGAAACTCATTTCTATACATTATCACATTCCAAAAAGCTCACTTTACATTGCACCAACCCCACAAGTTAATTATTAAGACTGTCCCAAATTCGATTACCAAAAGCCGGACAAACCCATAATTGAAAGCACTACCCATGTAATGAAAAGACATAAAGAAAAGAGCAATTCAGATGTAGTGTAGGATAAGATATGTGCAAGAAAGTAAAGGCTAACGATGTCCTGAACAATGATTGCAATTACAGACAAGCTCAGCTAAAGAAACCAGTTTTGTGAAAGGGTCAGTTTCAGGTGAAGGGGTCAGCATCTTGCAGTTCACTCGTAAGTCGAAAAGGCCCACGTTAAACTTTACATGGACAACGAGGCCCATGCAACTTCGTTCATTCGTTTATCCCTATGGCCTACGTGAGGGCAACACAAAATGGCGTTGCAAACAACGTAAAACAAAATGGAGTCCAGTTCCAAAAACCACAGAACCTCAGACCCTCCTTTTGCCATTACGTAGGCAATGACCTAAACTCACGTCAATCTGAATCCAAGTCTATATCTATTCTCATCAGATCATCGAGGTGTTGCTGTAACATCATCTTATTATCCTTCACTCCTCTCGAGACGGGTCTTCTTACACAGATCGTAGCACAAAGGCCACAAATGGCGGGACCACACTGGATGCATAAGCAACACGAGAAAAGGATAGCTAAAGCCATACCAAAGAACATCAGAATCTTCCATCCCCATTTGGACAGCAATTCCCAAAACCATCCCATTAACGACCAGTTACCTTCGTCTACATGTATAGACTCAGCAGACTTATGCAACTTCTGGATAGCTTGGTACACCGTCGGGGCATTATCTGGTATGAAAACGCAGCAACTAGATCCGATCAATTTACATACCCCACCTCTATCTGCCAGTATAATATCCAAAACAAAGCGGTTCTGTAATGTCATAAGGCGATCCGCTTGAAGCTCAGCCGTAATATTGCTAAGGGCACATGCAGTCTCATTTATAGTGGCCTCAACCGCTCTCGTAAGCTGACGAATATTTCTACTATTAGCCATAGGACCCCAAAAGGGCAGGAAACCCTTAAAGAAGTCTCCAACTTCTTGTGCAACAGTATCTTTCACATCGGTAATACCTCTACCAAATCTTGTCTTATGGTAGTTGAAAGCAGCTGTGTATGTAGGAGGAAGCAAAAACGTTACATAACATGTGCCCGAAAAATCAGACGGCAACCATGTATATGCTCTATCATAACAAACAAAATACGTGCCTTTAGCTGACACGAACGGAGGAGATTTCTGAGACGTATAAACGTATGTGTGAACGCACACACTCTTACCAAGCTGAGCTCTCGGATTCTGAGCATTACCTTGCAGACAAAGATGACCTTGGTGGGGTACAATCCAAATAGGAGGAGACCTTCGCTGTCTCTCTTTCTCCGTCAAGCTAACACTATATGTCGTCTTATTCCAACCGACATATGCTCGTACCTCATCTTTGGGGATAGCGTTATACGCGTCGATATCTCTAATCATATCAACTATTCCCCGTATCAAGGCATTATCACTCGCATTGTCTTTAACAGAACGTACAGGCGAGGCTTCATTCGCATAGATAAACATTGATTGGAGTGCCCAAACTGACCCATTAGGCGAAAAAGGCAAAACTAAATATGGCATTACCTTATCTGTTGTATGCGGCATAAGACCACACACCCAACAATTTGTGGTATTTATAACTAGCTGATGCTGATGCAACATCTGTATAAACAAATTGTTTGCAAATTCTGATCTTCGTGTCTGTTCATGTTCAGGCAAAGTATGAAACTCATGTGGAGAAACAGTAGAAAAAGAAAGAGTAGGTTGGGAGGTAGATGTAAGCGGCAATTGTGTGACATAGAAAATCCAACCCACACAAGCTAACGTAATATTCAAAAGCATAAGAAAACACATTATTAAAAAACATTTGCTACGAACCAAGATACATATTCTTACTTTAGAATCAACTTTCTTAACACTTTTATCAGAATCAGAAAACTCCATCCTCTAACGTGCTGCTCACGGTTATTACCTTCTTCACTTAAGTGTGCGCCAAGATCGCACTAACGACCCTGAACCACAGACCTTGCGTCAATACGTGGCTCACCCCTTAAGGCTGTACCGCGACCCTTCAGCGGAGTCCGGATTGTGACTCGAAAAAGGAAAAAGCAAAAAAGTTTCCTGATCTGACAAAATGTAAAATTCACTATATAAGAAAGAATTTTATTAGTCCGTGAGAATAGGCTTTCTTGGCCTCAAATCGTAGCGTTCTTTATCAGGCACAGTCTGATCCTTGAACAGAAGATCCGGATTGGTGGTGTCAAACTTTAGATGAGTAGGCACAGCAGCTTGCAGAACATCATCATCCTCATGTTCTGACCGTGTCCATGTCAAATGAGCATCACTAAAGGGCACGAATCTAGGGACTTTTCCACATTCAAAATCAGCTATACCATCCCTCACCCACTGATCATACGGTAAAGGCAAAGGAACTTTTTTACAGTGGGTGGCATGCACCCAGTTCTTTTTGCCAGCTACTCTAACAGCGGTTCTAGTAACCAACAGAACCAAATAAGGACCAGTCCATCTCGGTTCCAAATTCTTGGTACGCTGGAAGTTCTTGATGAGGATGTATTGTCCAGGTTCGATTACGTGGCCTGGATCAGTAGTAGCTGTCGGCAAACTGTCATAGACCTGTTGGTGGAGAACACGTAATTTAGCAGTCAAGTCATGTAAGTAATCCACCAACATAGGGTACTCAATACTGCTGTATTCCTTCGGATGAGGCACACCCCAAACATTTGCTGGACGACCAAAAACTATTTCGTATGGGCTAAGTCCCACACGAGAATGCACTGTCGTCCTTGTTGACAAAAGAGCCAACGGCAAGGCATCCGGCCATGTAAGAGCAGTGCTCGCTTGTACCTTAGCTAATTTCAGCTTCAGGGTACCATTGTAACATTCAACAAGTCCAGCAGACTGGGGGTGATTTGCTGCATGGAACTTCTGCCTTATTCCCAAACCAGAGCATACTTTCTTCATGATTTGACCCACAAATTCACTCCCATTGTCCGACCATACAATTCTCGGGAATCCATACCTAGTGAAATACTCTTTCAGCAAAACCTTGGCTGTAGACAAGGCAGTATTATCCTTTAAGGGGTAGGCCTCTATCCATCTGGAAAAGGCGCAAACAACCACAAGGACATACTTCAAATTGTTGCATCTTTCCATGTGAATATAGTCTAGCTGTATCACCTCAAACGGATACGTCGGAGGAGCAAAATGACCAGCTGGAGTTGGAGTTCCCTTACCAGGATTATACTGCAGACAAATCATGCAATGTTTCACCACGTTCTCTGCACATTTCGGAATTCCAGCATTCTGCCAAACTGGAGCCAACAACTTGCATATTCCCTTCGAACTGATATGAGCCAATCCATGAGCCATTGTAACCACTGGGAGCACATACGCATCTGGCAACAACCATCGCTGGTGTTCTGACAACTCAATCCAACAACCTGTAGAATCCAACATACCCGTAGTCTCTCTCCAAACACTCACTTCCTTCTCTGTAGCTTCAGCCTGAATCATTTTCACACTTTCTATTGTGTCTTCACACATTCCACCAGCCATAACCCATCTTGCTGGGCCTGCAACATACATACGGCTCATCATGTATTTCGCCGTTTCCTTCGCAACTTCATCCGCAAACGCATTCCCTCGACCAACATCGTCCACAACTTTCTTATGGGCACTACACTTCACAACTGCAATCTGCTTTGGGAGAGTGAGAGATTCCAAAAGTTCATTCACCAACTGCCCATGCTGAATTTTCGTTCCATGCGAAGTGAGAAACCCACGTTCTCTCCACAAACGCCCAAAACTATGGGCAACACCAAACGCATACTGGCTATTGGTGTAAACATTCACTCGCTTTCCTTCCGACAACACACACGCTCTAGTCAATGCAATCAACTCTGCTGCTTGCGCAGAATTCTGTGGGATGCGTGCTGTCTCAACAACTGTATGCAAAGTTGTGATAGCATACGCTGCAGACGTTTCACCATTCGGAAGCTTAAAACACGAACCATCAACCCACAGCGTACCATCAACATCCGTAAGGGGAGTATCCCTTAGGTCCACTCTAGCTTTCGTTTCTTCCTCTGTACGAAAAAAACAATCATGCTGTTCCTGAGCATCCGTCTCTGTAGAGATCGGCAACAATGTAGCTGGATTCAACACATTACATCTTTTAATGTGAACATGGCTAGCCAACAGTGTCAACTCGTAACCTGAAAGACGTGCACTAGTAAGGTGCTGTGTCTTAGACCTGTTTAATAAGGTATCCACTGCATGTGGGACCATCACAATCAACGTATTATCCAATACCAAACCAGCAGACTGTCGGATAGAAACAGCCGCTGCCGCTGTAGCTCTCAAACAACTCGGCAACACTTTAGCAACTGGGTCTAACGTTGCTGAAAAATACGCACATGGACGCTGCTTGTCCCCAAAAGGTTGTGTCAACACTGACAACGCACAACCTTCTCTCTCGTGCACGTACAACGTGAAAGGCTTACTATAGTCTGGAGTACCCAACACAGGAGCCGAATACAATGCATCATGTAATTCAGAAAAACTTTTCTGACATTCGTCAGACCAAGGAAGAGGATGCGGAGTATCTTTCAGAGTCAATGCTAACAAAGATTTCGCCAACAGTGAAAAATTGGGGATCCACTGTCTACAATACGATGTGATACCTAAAAAAGCACGTACTTCTCTCTGTGTCGATGGCACACTCATTTGCGCAATCGCTTGAATTCTTTCTGGGGTCAATCTCCTTCCCTCCTTCGACAAGCGATGACCTAAGTAGGTTACCTCTTGGCGGCAATATTGTAACTTTGAAGGTGACACTTTATGATGAAGGTCAGACAAATACCGCAACAACGAAAGAGTAGCCTCTTTACAAATCTTTTCGTCATCATTAGCAATCAGCATATCATCGACGTACTGAATAAGAGTAGCACCAACAGGTAACACAAAACCATCAAGCTGAGTTTTCAACGCTTGACTATAGATGGAGGGACTTTCACAATAACCTTGGGGAGCTCTCTTAAACCGGAAGCTTCGGCCTCCTAATGAGAAGCCAAAAATATCCCTACTCTCCTCAGCAATAGGAATACTGAAGAAAGCATTCTTCAAATCGATAACAGAAAACCAAGCTGCCGAAGCAGGAATCAGAGTCAACAATGCAGTGATATCAGGGACCACAGGAAACTGTGGCACGACAATCTTATTGACCTCTCAAAGGTCGATCACAAACCAATACACAGGTGGCTGAGAAGCATCTGTACGTTTAAGAACAGGCAAAACCGGGCTGTTACACACGTTACCTCTCGTTTCCTCAACTACACCCTTCTCAACCAGATCATAGACAATCGCTAAAAGAGCTCTCTCACCATCGCTCGAAATCTTATACTGCGGTATACGAGGCAGCCTAGCATTCAACTTTAGGGTGACAACATACGGTGGAATCTGCAAAAGGCCAACATCATTTGGACCTGTAGCCCAAAGCGTATCAGGAAGCGAACGCAATTCCAGTGGCAGACAATCCTTAGACAAATACATTGGAGAAATCACTTTCTTACCAAGGGTTAGTTGTACTCCTGAAGGAGAGCAATGCAATGTCGCATATAATCTTTTCAGCAAGTCCAAACCCAACAGATTCTCACCACAACCAATCGTTAGAATAAGTGGAGCTTCCAATTCACAAGGGCCAATGGAATGGGACAAAGGACTAGAAACCGGATTACGAACTGGGGCGCCTGAAAATCATACGGAAACATTGGTCAAGCCAGACAAAGGTGCGCCAGGAAGTTTAGAGTGCATAATAGAACTCTTTGTCGCACCAGTATCCAAAAGAAAAGGTTCTACCACACCTGATGTAATCACTTCAACATAAGGTCCACTCTGATCTACTGGAACTGACACTATTCCCTTACTTTGTCCTTGGCTGTCCTAGTTATCATTATAACCAGAACTCTCACCTTCGACATAGTAATCCTCAACATAGTACTGGGCAGACTGACCACTTGGAACATTCTGTCTATCAAAATAATTCGCAGAATTCTGTAGGGTAGAGGAACGCTCATTCTGGGGAATCACACCACGTCCCCTACCCCTAGGAGCTTGCTGAAAACCACCACGACCTCTCTGACCAGATGCACCATTCGCACGCTGTAACAAAGCCGGGCAACTATTCTTGTAATGACCTTCCTCTCTACAATAAGCACACTGATTAGGGCCAGGAAAGAATCGCTGAACAAAAGGCTCAGACTTCTGTAACAATCTCTGAAATTGCGGAGGTTGCTGAAACTGAGGCTGATTCTGACGAGGCGGATAAGCTTGCTGCAAAAGAACTTTCGTCTTTAAATCTTTCGTTTGCTTCTCTGCTTTATCCTTCTCATCTTTATCCCTATTCTCGTAATATTGGGCAGTAGCCAATATCTGGTCTGACGAAGAAACAGCCCATGAACTCTGAGAGTGCTTCAACTTATTGGAAAGTTCGGGAAGCAAATTAAAGACAAATTTATCCACGAACAACCTTTGACCACCTTCCGTACTCATGTCCTGACCACTGTGATCGATAAACGTCTCTTCAAACCTAGTGAAGAAATCAGATACACTCTCGTCTTTCTTCTGCTTGCATGCTGCTAACTAATCCCAATTCACTCGTAAAGCAGGCATCATCGTTTTCATCAGAATAATAATTCTACCTGGCAATTCTGAAACTAAAGGTTCAGGTTTAGAACCTCCCTCCTGTCTACCATCTGCAGCAACAATATTCGCCCAAGTATCACCTAATTCTGCTGCATGATTCTCATGACGAATCTTCGCCCACAAAGGTTCCGGAACTACATTACCCATCAACATATCGATGTCAGCTAAATTCATAACACATGCTTCAACTGTCTGGGACAACTCTTTGTAATAACCAGCAGGATTCTTACGAGGGTCAGGTAAGGTCTGCTTAAGAGCCAAGACCTCTGCTCTCTTCCAAGGGACATGTACCCACACTCGCTGAAAATGAGCCGGTGCAGCAACAATACCAAGACCGACATCGGACTGAACTGCTTCCTTCCATAAAGGAGGAACTTCTTTCGTAGGATACTGTTTCACTTTCCTCCTAACGAAGGAATCAGGTTCGTACAATGTCTGAGTCGGAAGTCTAGACCTAAAAACAAGTATCGTCTCTACTGCATCTATAACATCAGCTTCCACTATCGTCCCTCTAGCAAATTCAGACTGAACATCAAGTAGTTCCTGTGGAATCAAACCCAAATCATTATTTTCCCATTCCTGACGCAGAAACATACACATTACATCAAAAACATACCTTTGCTTAGGCGGTTCCCAAGAAAGAAAACATCCATAATCGATTGCAAATTATACCTAGAGGCATTTGAAATCCATCTACGGGCCAATAAATCCAACACATCCCGTTCCTCGGGACCGGGAAGCTGACTACGACTCTGCTTACGTTCCGAAACAGGGGTCATATTCAATGACCCAAGCAATGGAGTCAACAAATTAGAAACAGTTTCTGTCATTCGTTTTCGAACAGAAGGAGAAGAAGAAGACATAAGAACAGGAGAATAATTATTTTGAGGCAAAGAAGGTGTAGGAATAAAAACAGTCGGAGTCGAAGATGCAGAAGTAGAAGGCAAAGGAGTTTGAGGCAAAGCTAGTAGCAAAGATGGTGACCCTAGAGCGGGTTGCGCAGGAGGAGGCAAAACCATCTGTGGAGTACCAGGTGGCTGAACAACAGCAGGAGGTTGAACAACAAAGGGTGGAACAACCAGTGGTAACGGAGGCGCAGTAGCACCCTGCACATAAGGAGGTGGCAATCTCAACAAATGAGAGATCAAAGGATCTTTTTCAAGATCTTCAATCGCTTTCGGAGGAGAAGACGGCAAGGCCGGATAACATTTATCTATGGCCATGCAACGCTGCCTATCTAAAACTTCACTCGCTCGCTCCTCTCCATCTTCCTTAAACTGCCTAGCAGCTTGTAGTACTGACATATTCTTATCTTTCCTATCTCTTTTTGCTTGCTTAATTTCTCGCAGTTTGGCTTCCTTTCGCCAAAGGCGGAAAGAGTCAAACATTGCCGGTCGGGCTTTCTTCTTGAACAACGCAACTTCCAGATTATCTAAAATATTTGATTCGAAACTACCATATTGGGGCCATCGTAAAACACCATCTCGTTTAGTATAGTGGATCCATACTTCATTATAAGTAATAGGACCCACTCCATGTTTTGAATAGAGCTCATAAGTCGGAGTTCCAACCGGAGGTATCGGACACGAGTCCTCCAATCGGGAATCCCTGTTGCAACCACAACTAAACCATTTCCTAATTTTGCTAAGACCAGGCATGTTATAGCTCACTAATCTAGCTTCAAACTTCAAGGGTTTATCGACTATCGATACACTCGCAAATATACGAGCCCCTCGGCTTCGATTACTGCAGCTGTCGAATCAAACCAAACCAAGAACCAAACAAATTCCTGGGAGCGACCCACTTATACTTAGCCAAAATATCTGTCATCCCACCAGAAGACCATCTATCGTCTCGCTCTACAAAGCATCTATCGAGGGTCCAAGACAGGGCGACAGTCAGAGCAGCAGTCCTTCGTAGCCGTCGGAAAGCGGGAAGCCTCGCAGAAAACACCTTCGGTCCACGTCGACATGCAGGGGTCGATGAAGTGGCGGCCTTCCTCCAGAATTTCCTCACGTGGCTCCTCACAATCCTCGGGCTTGGACCGGTACCGCTGAAGTCGCCCGACGTTGGGTGCCAACTGAAGAACCGGGTCAATCAGAACCGGCGGCGTCAGGGACACGCCCGAAGTCTTCGGATTCCCCTGTCCTGGCCAACAGAGACACTGAATACTTCTAGGTGGCGTCAGAGATCAAATTTATTAGCTGCAGTTAGTAACAGTGAACCAAGCAATACAACACGGTGTAAAACTCAGGAGACTGCTCAACTTTCGTAGAGCAAGACACTACTTTTTATGCTATTTTCAATTCATTACAAATGCACACCCATTGCGGCAAATTCTGACCAATAGAAACACATTTCTATACATTTTCACATTCCAAAAAGCTCACTTTACATTGCACCAACCCCACAAGTTAATTATTAGGACTGTCCCAAATTCGATTACCAAAAGCCGGACAAACCCATAATTGAAAGCACTACCCATGTAATGAAAAGACATAAAGAAAAGAGCAATTCAGATGTAGTGTAGGATAAGATATGTGCAAGAAAGTAAAGGCTAACGATGTCCTGAACAATGATTGCAATTACAGACAAGTTCAGCTAAAGAAACCAGTTTCATGAAAGGGTCAGTTTCAGGTGAAGGGGTCAGCATCTTGCAGTTCACTCGTAAGTCAAAAAGGCCCACGTTAAACTTTACATGGACAACGAGGCCCATGCAACTTCGTTCATTCGTTTATCCCTATGGCCTACGTGAGGGCAACACAAAATGGCGTCGCAAACAATGTAAAACAAAATGGAGTCCAGTTCCAAAAACCACGGAACCTCAGAACGTGGATCTTCTGGCAACCGGTAACCAATGCAGGGCTTTCAAGGCAGGGGAGATGTAGTCTCGCGGTTTGATATGCAAGAGTAGTCTGGCAGCCGAGTTCTGAATCCGTTGTAGTCTTTTCATGGTCGTTAAAGGTGATCCGTGGTAGAGGCTATTGGGGTAATCGAGGTTGGACAGAACAAGGGAGATGGTAACTTGGACCTTGTGTGGAAATCCCAAATGAGGGAAAATTCGTCACAGCGTTTTTATAGTAGCAAAGCTTGATCTTGCTAGTTTATCCACTTGGGCATTCATCGACAGCTTGGAGTCCATGGTCATTCAGAGGTTTTTTACTTCCTTCGATACTTTAGGCAGTGATCCCAGTTCATCAGGGCATGCGGCAAGCGGGTTGTAATGTTTCCAATCGCCACACGTGAGTATTTCAGTTTTTGAAGCATTCAATTTGAGATGGCTCCAGGTCATCTACTGATCCACGGCTGAAAATTGGTGATTTTCCAATGTCTTTGGGGCATTCCAGTTGAAGGAGTATTTGCGGGTCATCTGCATAGTTTTAGCACGTGAGGTGAAATTTATTGATCAGTACTGGTAATGACTTCATGTAGATGTTGAAAAGCATGGGTGAGATGATAGAACATTGAGGGACCCTTGCTTTTGTGGAGTATGGTTTGGACGAGAAAGGTGGGGTACGGATGACATTAGCTCTGTTTCGAAGGTAGACACTATCCGGTCTAAAGCAGTTCCCTCTATGCCTGCTTCATAGAGTCTTTGTTTCAGAGTGTCAACCATGTCAAAGGCAGCTGAGAGGTCCAAGAGGAGTAGAGCAGCAACCCTGTTGCCGTCAACTACATTCTTTAGGTCATCCCAGATTGCAAGGAGGGCAGATTAATTGCCTCTTCCTGGACAGAATCCTGTTTGGAAGTCTGAAATTATGTCATTCTCTTCAATGAATTGTGACATCTGGGCGAACGTTGCTCTTTCTATCAGTTTGCCCAGGAACGGTCCATTTGTAATGGGTCTGTAGTTGTCAGGGTTCAGCGGGTCCAAGTCTGTTTTCTTCAGTAAAGGGCGTATGTATGACTTTATGAGTTCTTCTGGAAATATTCCAGTAGTTAAGAAATCATTGATGATTCTTCTTACTGGAGTGGCAGTAGAGGTTGTTAAAAGAATTGTCTTGAAAGTTTGTGGCGGACAGGGGTCAGAAGGGCTGCTGGCAGGCCTGCTTGCTTTGACCAGGTCCATAAATTCATTGTGTGAGATGTGTTGGAAGGAACGGAGAGCATTCTTGGATTGTTGTTTTGTACAAGGGTTAGTGCTGGTGCTTTTTTTCTGTTTTAAGTACGATTCCAATGTGTCTGCTTTGTCCTTGTAATGATTTGCCAGTTTGTCTGTGAAATCTTGAGTAACGGAATGAGTTCCTTCTAGGCAATTTGGTTTGCAAAATTCATTGAGTATTTTATAGAATTCTTTATTAGCATATTTAGCGTTTTTTGATAGCAGACTTGTATAATCTGTTAATTTTCTGTAGGTGAAGTTTGTCTTGTTTGGCGTTTGTTTTGAGCCAGGTACGTTGCAGCTTTCTAATTTGTTGTTTTATGTCTTTTATTTCTATGTTTCTCCAAGGCGCTTTTTTTCTTTTGTTCTGTTGTGTGGTTTTGAGTGGTATCAGGATGTCAAAAGCTTCCTGTAGCCACTCATATAGATTTTGAACAGAATGTATTCTTTCCAGATTTTTACTTGATGTTAGTTGCGTTTCCAAGTGTTCCAAATTGAGTTTGTTCCACGGCCGATAGGTGGATGGATGTAAGGTAGTTTTAGGTGAGTCGCTTAGCGTTGTTTTATGTTGGAAGGCAAGCAGGTGGTGGTCTGACCATGTGACTGGAGTTATAGTTTGAAAGATAACTAGTTCAGTATTAACAAAAATAACATCTAGGATATGTCCAGCGGTGTGTGTCGGATTGTGGACAATCTGATGCAGGTTCAATGCGTCTAGGCCCGGTGATAATAGTTTTTGGATGGGTCATATTGGGTTTATCAAACCAAATGTTAAGGTCACCCAGAACGCATAGGTTGGAGTGTATTGTTATCAGGTTTGAAACTCTGTCTAGAAGTGCGTCTGGGAATGTTGCCTTGCTTGGTGGTAGTCTGTAAAGGAGCAGGAAGTTACAGGAGGAAGACGGTGTAGGATTGCATCTTGTTAGAAGAGCCTCACAATTCTTTATGGAGATGTTGTCAATTTTAGTGATATGTATTGTTTACCTGAATACAGCAGCTAGACCACCTCCTTTTTTGGCTATATGATTTTGGGTGATTATTTGATAGCCTAGAGGAATGGCTTCATGCAGGACTGGAGCCATATCTTCTCCCAACCATGATTCGGTTATGAATAGTATGTCTGGTTTTGCATCTGTGAGAAGGTCATAGATGTGATGCTTGTTTTTAGAGTGGGATCGAGCATTTATTAGTAGACAGTTTAGTGAGTGGCCTTTGGTGATAGTGGGACTTTGTTTGGTAGAAGAGTGATCAGTATTGTGTGGGTTTGTAGCAGGTGTGTTTTTAGTGCTAGTATTAGCTGTAT
Source organism: Lissotriton helveticus (assembly GCF_964261635.1). Taxonomy (NCBI): domain Eukaryota; kingdom Metazoa; phylum Chordata; class Amphibia; order Caudata; family Salamandridae; genus Lissotriton; species Lissotriton helveticus. The sequence continues at coordinate 1,387,011,199 of NC_136067.1, forward strand.
TAGGATATCAATTGTGTAGCTGTTCTGTATCGTGTTCCTTATCCAGCATGCTAAGAAGGCATTTTGATGGGTCTGCATGTGTTGGAGATGGTGTTTGAGAGTGAGTTGGAGTGCTGTGTTGCTTTTGTGGTGTAACATTGTTGTGAAGTAGACATGGGGAAGCAAAGTTGTGACGTATGGCATGTTGCTTATATTTTTTTGTGTGTTTAAGGCAGAAGGTGTATGAGTCAGGGGAGGTTGTGCAGCATACGGGTCATGTAATAATGTTCTAAATTGTCCAATGGATGAGAGGCGGTTAGAAGAGAGGTGCTGTATTGCCGTATCTGTGTTAGGTGTGGTGGAAGAGTGAAAGCTTGGCATTGGAGTTTGTTCCTTTGTGTGGTTTGAAAGGTGGGTATATGTTTGTATTTTGTGATGGTAAGTATTATGAGGTGTTGCGCTTTGAAGATCTTGTTGTGCTGGTGTGTGTGATATGTTTTGCTTTTGAGGAGTAGTGAAAAAGGGTGCTGATGTATATGTTTCATGCAATGGATTTGGTTGTGTAGTATTGTTTGTGAGAGGAGGATGTGACGTAGAGGGGGTGGTGATGTGTTTATGAGTAGAGTGTATGTTGTGTGTAGGAGGGAATGAAGTAGAGGTGAGAGTGTTTATCTTAGACTGGTTTGTTGCAAGAGCTACAAAGTGTGGTGTTGTGCAGTGTGTGTGTTGTGTGTTAGTGTTATTATGGTAGAAGGGAGAGGAGGGTGTTTGTTGGACAACTGATGGAAGGATGATTATACGTTTGTTAGTGATAAGAGGTGGTCTGTTAGGTATAATTACAGCAGGGAGAGTGTGTCTGAATGGGATGTAGTTATGTATGGTGTTGATTGGCGTAGTGTTAGTGATGAGTGTATTGGTTAGTGGTATAGGATAGAGTTGTGTACTGTTTGTAGGTGATGGTGGATATGTGTGGTAGTTGGCATAGTAGGGTGTGCAGATGTGGTTTGGTTGGGTTTGTAGTGCAGGCTGGTACATTAATCTGTGCATAGTGTTGTGCGTGGTGTACATTTGGTGTGAGAGTGTTGCTCTGTTTGTGGATGTGGATGGTGTGGGCTAGGTATTGCTAAATAAGAAAAAGGGCAGCATTTCTGACCCTAGTCCCGACCAGTCTCGAACAGGCTCAAACAGGAAACTGCCCTTATCCTCTTTGCCCTTAACAGGCTCAAACAGGTAACTGCCCTTGTCCTCTCTGCCCTTAACAGGCTCAAACAGGTAACTGCCCTTGTCCTCTCTGCCCTTAACAGGCTCAAACAGGTAACTGCCCTTGTCCTCTCTGCCCTTAGCCTCGACGCCCGGGCTGAGACGGACTAAGCCTGGCCTTTTTTATAGCCCTAGTAATCAGGTGTCCTCTTCAGCCAATGGGAACCCTAGCCTTAACACTATCCAATCACAATACTAGACCTAAAATCTAGAACAAATAGGATACCAGGACCTTACAGCCAATCTTGGCCCTAGTCCAAGCACCCAATCAGGTCAAAAACCCTGATCTCTATGTCCAATAAAGGCCCTAGCCCTACCAGTAGTCCCAAAACAAGTCCATGCAACCAAAGGCACAGGTAGCCCTAGTCCCTACTTCCAATAGAAAGCCTAACCCTACTCTAAGTCCCACACCTAGTCCAGCAACCAATCACACCAGAAGCCCTAATCGCCACTTCCAATTAAAGGTCTAACCCTAGCCCTAGTCCCACCCTACTCCCAACAACCAATAACATATGAAGCCCTAGTCCCTACTTCCAATAGAAATCATAACCCTAGCCCTAGTCCCAACCCTACAATGATTGAATCACAGACCCAGAAACCAATCAGAACCTTCAAATACCCAACCAATGAGGACATTAACCCTAATCCAATAGAAATACCAGATACAACCACCAATCAGTGTAGACATGTACCAATCCACTAGCAGACCATATAAGGCCCCAGCGACCTCAGACAAGGTTTGCTGGCCTGGGAGTTTGAAGCTGCTTCTCCTGTTCAGAATCTCCTAGGAGACAGACAGGCTCAATCCACACTTTGGACTTCAGCAGGTAAGGGCCTCACTAACTTGAAATCTAACAATACTGTTTGAATAAAACTTTACTCCCCATGCTGGCCAAAAAACTAAGTGCACAGGCCGGAGTAAAACACAGTTTAAACAGCTCACAGAAGCACCCTCTGATGTAGAAAAATCCCTGTTGCTTGGGGCGGTGGGGGAGGCAGGGGGGCTGGTTTCACTGGTGTGTGTGCACAAAATGGTGGCTGGGAGTGCACTCTTTTAACATTCAGGTCTTAGCACAGAGCAAAGGAGAAATTTGGAGGGAAAACAGAATTGTCACCAAGGAATGAGAGGGACAAACTACAGAGGTTGGACTGCAAATCCCACAATTCAACACACTAAATGGAGGCAATCATGGGCAGGGAAAACCACAAATTTAAAACACAACACAGGTGATAAAATATGCAATTACAGGCAGGCTAAAACTACATTTTTTAACTGTAACAACCACAGGTATAGACAGTAAACACAGAAAGTGAAAATCGTTTTTTAAACCACTTTATTGTCTTGGGAAGAGACAGCACTAGTCTGTCTCCTTACCACTTCCTGGACTCTGCTCACTGCAATCTGGGGCAGAGGTAGGCTGCAACTCACAAGATGGAGGAGAATGATTTGGGGTGCACCCAGCAAGGCCTTATGGGGCATGGGCAGGTGTGAGAGGAGGGCTCAGACTTGCCTGGTAGCTGAATAGCCAATGGTCTGCTGGCCTCGGGATGGGGGCTGGGCAGCTGCTTCTCCTGTTCAGAATTTCCTAGGAGACAGACAGGCTCAATCCACGCTTTGGACTTCAGCAGGTAAGGGCCTCACTAACTTGAAATCTAACAATACTGTTTGAATAAAACTTTACTCCCCCTGCTGGCCAAAAAACGAAGTGCACATGCCCTAGTAAAACACAGCAAGGTAGGACAGTTGGGGAGACCTGTGGTTATATATACATCAAGTCTTGCTTAGACAGACAGAGGAGACCGTGACTTCCCGGCGGACACACTGACCAGAGACGCTGAGGTTCCTGCATGCAGACGCTCCAGCTAGTAGTGGTCTAACATCCCTTGCGGGTTGTCCAACTAGAGACCAGGACAGAGTCCCATATTCTCTTCTTACTCAGGTAATGGGGGTGACTAGACGTTAAAGGAATTCTTGGCATAACGCATAACACCTACACCGATGCTAGGCACATTTCGGTACATCTAGTTAGGGAGACATCTTATGAGTGCGCACTTTCTTATCATGTGTTTTATGTACTTGTATATATTCATGATCACTGCAAGATGGTAGAACTGTATCATCACTTTACTTTCCTAGTACTGCTAACCATATATCTCTACTACTGTCTAATGGTTGTTACAGCAAATCTATTCTACACTAGAATAACAACTGTTCAATAAATCCTTATTGAAACGCCCAGACTGTTTATTCTGTGTATCTCTGAGACAAACTAAGTGAGCACGAGTGACTGAGCGAAAAGTAGTATATTGTTTCCACGATCCTAAGGGATCAGGGTTGTCATGTTCGATGTTGCACCGTGAGCTAGCTTTGGCAAAACAGGCTAACATATCCGGTGGGGGTGCACGGAACCTGTCTGCCACCAAACCCACAGTTTATGTTATCCGAACGCGCAGATTCTGTAATGGATATATAGGAACTACACGACAAGTGGCTCCAATGTTTGGTTACCTCGCAGTGCATTTATAAGAGCAACAAGGGGGAGCCAATGCAGTTGAATGTTCAGACATGTTAGTAGAGCGTTATCAGTATTAAAAATAAGGAGGAGTGTGACAATATAATGGGTATACATGATTGCTAGGTGAATTTGTAAAAAAGGAGTCACCTCACAAGTGTCACAGAAGGCCCATCGGCTGGCACCCAGAGAGGGGGGGGGCAAGCTAGTACTCATTATTGTGATAAAGTGTCCCCCAACTTGGAGAGTACTGTATGGATGTCAGGAGCAGTACAGACAAAGGCCTTCAGAATGTATGTTTCATCAATGATCATGGGAGTATAAAATATATAATCCTGTGTGTTGGCAGCCAGATGCCCACACCGGAAGGTGGTTTGTGCAGGGAGATTGAAGTGATGGGCAATACTCAGGGATAGGATATGAGCGTTGTGGTTAGGTCTCAAAAGGTACCATAGAAAAAATTATAGGAGTAGTTATTTGGCATGCACCGTATATCCAGTCAGGACAGGTGTTAGTGGACCATACTATGCGTGTGGTGTAAATCAGTTATCCAGTTTGCTCCACAGAATGTCATTGAGGCCGGTGACATGTGTGGTTAGGTGAAAAATCCAGTGTTGTTCCCCCCCAAAAAAGGCATGTTTGTTCATGTTGTGGCAGGTTTTAACAGTCCAGTTAACATCATCTGCGGTGTGGGTTTTGTCTAGGAAATGAGGGCCCACCTTGATGGTGGTCTTTTTATATCGTATACAATGTATCTTATGGCACGCAGGCACGTAATCATGTACACACAATTTTTGGTGTCGCGGTTAGTGTGGTTTTCTGTGTCCAGATAGGGGTTGAGTCTAGCTCGATTTCTTTGGCAATTTCTGTTAGATGACAGACCACATATGAACCACAACGGTACTTAATGGTGATTGTGGGGGGAACTTAGAGGGAGCACTGATCAATTCTGGGGAACCTCCGTGGCCTTGTGTGCACCAAGATGTCTGGGAGGTTGTGTAGTGCTAGAGGCACTCCTATGTATTGAAACCACGTGATGACCTTTGACTCAAATTGTTTTAATTGACTTTTGGTGTTTAACTTTATCCTAACCTGAATGTATGACATTATGTTTCCTTCGTGTGCACTTTTTCCTTTAAGATTTCTTTTGTGTCTCTTTGCAGTTTTATCTGGGGGAGAGCTTTCACAGAGTAGGACAACCTTGCCGAACATAACGTGTGGGATATGCATTTGACAACATGAGAGAGAGAGAGAGAGAGAGAGAGAGAGCGGTGGAATGTACTTCTTAGTTTCAAAGGGCAGTGTTATTAGACGTGGTGCTCAAATGTGCATTATGTTGTTTATTGGGAGATGGAGTGTAGCACAAATGTGCATTATGTTGTACATAGGGAACGCGTACGTAAACGTAAATATAGCTTTATTCGATTTTCATATAAAATCATAAAAGCACAGCACATATATCAAGTCATAATCACAATTAATAAATACTTACGTATGCACATACAAAATAAAAACAAGTGTGATAGTCGGACAAGTAAAAGAATTTCAGATGCTAAACATTTTAAAGTGCAATATCTAGTGACTGAAACGAAGAGCAGGGTAGGACCCACAAGGGGGATGCTTTACCACATGGATTTCCGCAACTTTATGACAGTTCTTAAAAGACAAGATACCGCAAAGATCACATGCTCATCTTCAAGTCTTAACAATCTTGAGAAAGCTGGCCTGCAATTTCTTATACCCCAGCGATTTAGGAGAGGTTTCAAGTAAAGTTTTCTGGGGTTTGAATAAAAAGTGCAAAAGAACATTATGTGCAGATTATACTGTACTGCGATATTGTCGCATGTGCAGGACAGCTTAGTGGTTGACCAATTGTTCATATCTGGTAAAGTTACCATGCGATAAAAAAAACCAAGGCGTAAACGGGACAGGAGCATTCTATGATACCGACTAGGATCAACATTTAGGTACATTTGCAAACCTTCGTTGGGGGTGATTTCCTGGAAGTTTAAGATGGTTTGTTTATGTTTTTCAGAATTCCATCTCAAAGTTTCCAGATGGGTGGCTCGTGTTTTTTTGAGAACTGATCTTGAAACCCCATCCAAAGATCTCGGGTTTTCATAATATTCTGGGTGCCCTATCTCGGTAAGTAAGGATCTTACATACAATAGCCATCTGAAATTTGCAACCCCATCTAGGGCTAGGCAGTCTTCTAGAAGGTCCCTGTTGAAACTGGCTTCACTTGTAGTCCATACCTTGTGCTATAAAAGAATAGGGGCCATCTTAATTATATCGCTCAGGTGCTTAACTCCTGTCTCGATATGCGTCATGAATGAAGATGTGGTTTTTGGTGCTCCCAGAAGATAGCTAATAAATTGATTCTCACAGCCCTGCAGGGATTGATCCTTCTCGATGCCCCATAATCCCGCCCCGTAGGTGGCTGTGGACACGCACTTCGCCCAATATATCTGAGTCAACTCTTTGATTGGTTTGCCACCCACTCTGTTGGAAAAACCGCGCAGAGCGCCTATGGTGCGAATGAAAGCCAGTTTCCTAGCTTCAATCGCCTGTTTCCAACGGCACCGCCTGTCAAAGAGAACACCCAGGTAGCAAAACTTATCTACAGTGGCTATATTCTGTTTATCCAGGGAAACATTACAGGGAGCCCTCTTTCGCTTATTGGTGCATGGCATAGTATATGTTTTGGAAATGTTCACTTTAAGTCCTCTATCCTGCATATAACCCGCAAATTTAGTCACCGCCCTCTGCAGTCCCACTTGAGTCTGGGACATTATGGCTGCATCATCGGCGTACAGAAGTATTGGGACTGGTAAACCTTTCACAATGGGGTAATCATTTGGGAAGAGGGAAAGATGTTGACCCACTGAGTTTATGTAATATGTGAATAGCCTTGGGGCCAAAATACATCCTTGTCTAACCCCTCTTGAAAGGGCAAATTTATCGGTACATTCCCCCTGCTTGCCATATCTCACTCTTGCCCCGCAGTTGTTATACAGCTCTCTAATAAAGGTGATTATACGGGCATCAATACCCATCTCGCCCAGCGTGGACCAGAATAACATATGGTCCATGCAATCGAAAGCGGAGCTTAAATCAACGAAGGTTATAAAAAGCGATCCACCCCTCGCCTGAGTGTATTTAGCAGATAAAAGGGCCAAGTTTAAGCACTGCTCGGCTGTCCCTATGCCTTTCCTGAACCCATATTGAAGGTGTGACACAACATTGTGCTCCTCCTCCCATTCCTGAAGTCTCTTTAAAATAATCCTGCCTGCTATCTTCATTAGACCATCCAATAGGGATATTGGCCTGTAGCAGGCAGGATCGTCTCGGCTGCCCTTTTTAAAAATGGGGACCACTATTGCGTCCGACCAGGTATCAATAAACCCCTTTTCGTTACCCTTATTCAGCACGTTGGTAAGCAGGGGAGCCCAGAAGTCCGGTTCGGCTTTATACACGTCTACCGGGGTGCAATCGGGCCCCGCTGCTTTACCTGGTGCACTATCCCTAATTGCATCCTGGACTTCACCAACTGAAAAGATTAAGTCAATCGGGAATGAGCAACTTGGGGGATAAGAGTCCCTACTGATTTCTGTAGTTTGGGCTACAGTGGGGCTCGGCCCTAGGGGTGTAATAGTGTCAGCTGGCTTTGTGTGCTTATATAGTTGCCTAAAGTGGGTTAGCCATCTTTCACCCGTTATTGCCAGGTCTATTTTGTTACCACTGTTATTTGGGTGGTATAAAGTTTTGACCATCCTCCAGAACTTAGTGGTGTTTTTCTGGGTGGATGCTTCTCTAAGTGTAACCCAGGCTTGCTTTTTTAGAGCCAATCTTCTTTCTTTTAATACACGTTTATATAATTGCCTGGCGCTGCGGATTATATGAGGGTCCCTTGGTTTATGGGCCAACACTTTTTTTAAAGCTTTTAGTGCTTTCGTGCACTTCACATCGAACCACCCTTCACTAGATGTGTTATTGTTGTTCACTACTCGGGTCAGCATATCTTTGATACGATGTTGAATGTTGACAAAGGCTGACATGACAGTCGGGGGGTCCGCGTGTTCCTCCAGGCAAACATTAACATCAATGGCACACTCAGAGAACAGTTTTTTCAGGAACTCACTTGGTACAATCTTCTCCCATTTTACCACATAGCCATTTGTTTTAGATAACTCAATCCTATATGGATACGTGGGAAGAATACCTTTGTTATCATACCGCTCCTTTACGTTTACACCAATTGAGAGGGGATAATGGTCGCTAAAAACATCTTTGCCAACCGCCCACGAGGTCAGAAACCCAGGATTAACAGTGTTTATCAATATCAAATCAATGGTTGAGTTACAACCTCTACCAAAGAAAGTTGGCTCAAACTGCGCGGGTGCGGAACAGGTCTGATTGGCAAAACAAAGGTCGAAATTAAAAACAAAACCATTTAACAACATCCCCATCTTTGTGTGAGAAAAATGAGTTGGATTGTCCGCCCCGAAGTCTGCGAGACCACACAAGGAAGAATCAGAATGTGAACAGATCGTACAATTGAAGTCCCCTGCCCATATTATTATTGCCCCCTTAAAGTGGTCAACGATACGCGTCAACTGGCGCAACATATTGGACATGGTGGGCTCCATTTCACTATCGGACATGTTATTATAAAAGTTTACCAATACAATTTTCTCATTCGTGCCCCAGTTAAAAGATAGAATTTGAAAATGGGTACTAGACAGAAAGTTATGAATCTTAACCTCTGCCGTTATTGAGACATAAACACAGAGTCCACCCTTATTATGGCCCTGTGCTGACGGCGTAGCTGAAGAGTAAAAGGTTTGATACCCAAGGAGGTGCAGTTCTTCACAGCACCATGTTTCTTGAAAACACAGGATGTCGTGCATGTATATGGCGTCTAACCAGGCTTTGTTGGAAACTTTACTAGCTAGCCCCGCCACATTCCATGAAAGAAGAGAATTGAAATAGGGTACCTTGCTAATGACCACATGTGTGCGGTCTTCACTCACAAGAGATCTTTGTGATTGCAGAGTTGGTGTGTTTGAAGTAGCAAGAGGAATCATAGGGGTAGGGATGGTGCGATTATAGGGAGATAATTGGGGCTGGTGGAAAAAGATGGCAGGTATCAGGAGATACATTGGGAAGTATTATGAAGTTCTTACTATTGGCTTTGACATATCCTCATGCAATCTTGAATTTTGTCAGCTAGCTTGAGCTTTTGGCCACATAGGCAGGCCCCCAGATTACTCAAGTTGTTTAGGCTATTCACGTTCAAGGTTGTTTTGTTTTGTGGAGGCTTTCGGAATTTTCTTTAAGGTAAAGGCTGGAATACTTGAGAGCGCAGAAGGAATAAGAGAACTCTTTTGCCTTTGGAGTGCTTGCATGGAAAGTGGCCAATTCCAGTTAGCTTGTTTGGTTCAAAGGATGGTCTCTCGGAACATTCTAGTGTGTTTTGAGATTATAAAACTGAGGTTGGTTGACTTAGAAACTGGGATTTTGGGATCCGAATGGAAACGGGCACGTCTACTTCAGCAGAACCCGGTCTGGTGCGGCTCTTAACCCTGGCTGTGAATCCCATAGTCTGGAGTGGGCTAAGATGCAGTGTTTGCAGCCGTTGAGATGTTTTGTTTTTGATTATTGACTTTGTGATGTGTTAGGGAGTCTGTGTGCACATCCATGTCTCCAGTAGTTATAATCATCCGAGGTGTTTTCATTGTGATGTGTGAGTGTCTGTCTGCACATCCAATTCTTCAGTGGTTGTAATCATTTGATGTATTTAGTGTATTCTTGCAGGACATCCAGTATTATCTGCTAGCATTTCATTTTATATTATATACACAGTTAAGAGTTGCATTTGCCTACTTATGAGTGTGATATTATTGCTTACACATATATATATATATATATACATATATATATATATCTCTATATACATTTTAATTTTGTTCATTTGACATCTGGGAAAGCCTTTTTGTTAGAGAGTGTTGCCTAAATAAAAGGCCATGCCTTATTCTGAAAACAGTGTTTTGATGTGTCTTCTTTTATAAAAGTGAAATACCTTTTTTGCTGGTGTTTTGGTTTTATTGCTTCGTCGTGTTTGAGCCTCCATGCGGGAGGGTGGTATTTTCTATTATTTGGGAGGGTGAAGCAATACAGATTATGTGTCTGTTTGAATGCAAACTGTGGTGTGGGGACATGCAATGAGCCAGTTTGTAAGCTAGACCAACTTTTGTGTATAATCTGATTGGAGAAGGGTATAAAAGTAGAGACACATGTGATCTTATTATCCTGTGTACTAGGCCGCAGCTCCAAAAGTGCATTCCAGTGGATATTCCTAGCCCTTTTCTATGCTAAAGTGCATGTGCTCTCTCCCTAAAACATGGTTAACATGGGCTCATACCCAATTGGCATATTTAATTCACTTATAAGTCCCTACTAAAGTGCACTACACATGCCCAGGGCCTGTAAATTAAATGCTACTAGTGGGCTTGCAGCATTGTTTGTGCCACCCACACAAGTAGCCCCTTAATCATTTCTCAGACCTGCCATTGCACGGCCTCTGTGTGCAGTTTACTGCCACTTGAACTTGGCATTTACAATTAGTTGCCAAGCCTTAAACTCTCCTTTTATTACACATCAGTAAACTCTAAGGAAGGCCAATGGTAACCCACAAGGCAGGATGCTTTGTGAGTAAAAGGTAGGACATGTCCTTTTATGATTTACATGTCCTGGTAGTGACAAACAAACTATTTTGTTTTTCACTACTGTGGGGTCACTGTGAACATCCTCTCATAGGCTAGCATTGGTAATTCTTTAATACACTTTTTAAAGTCCTAATCAGAGAGGAGTAGCGTTATCTTGATTCATATGTTTGGAATGCTCCTGATTAATCCTCTTTACTGGTGAAGTTGGATTTAACATTTCTGTTTTAGAAATACCACTTTTTAGAAAGTGGAAATTTCTCTGCTCTTAGCTCTTCTGTGCCTTGTAGCCAATACACTTTGTGCATTCTCTCTAGACCGCCACAAACACAGCAATGTAAGGCTCATCTGCATTCTGAGCACTTGTGCATTCTGATGGGTCCTCATGTCCAGGGAGGAATGGGAGGGCTTCACAAACTTGAATAGGTAGTGTCCTGTCCACACACAAAGCACTGATTTACCCCCTAGAGTTAGCCTGGCAGACAGGACTGGGCAGAAAGGGATTGTGTGCACTTCAGAGGCCAGCCTTTGATGTCACCTCCAATTCATAGGCACTTTTGGGTATAAGTACGAGGTCCCTCACCCACACAAACCTGACACGTCTGGATCTTGAACTGAAACTCTGTCAGAAGTACTGCTGTGCTGCTCAAATGACTCAATTGGACTGCTTTTCTGGAAGGACCGCTTTTCTGCTTATTGCCCTGCTGCCTGCTGCTCCCTGACTCTGCTGAAAAAAAGCTGGACTCTGCCTTCCCTCTAAGTGATTGCCAAGGGTTTGCTGGTTTGCCTCCTGTTTTCCGAAGTCTCAGGGACACAAAAGACATCCTGCTGGTGCTGCTTGACTCTGCCTTCTCTAAGTCCTACCCTTACCTGAGATCCCCCCTCCAAGTTCTGGGCCTCAGAAGTGGGTTCTGCAGCTGTTTTGCTACAAAATCGACACATTGTCACCACTATGCCAATCAGAACCAACGCAGTGCCATTCGACGCCAACACAGTGCCGATCCAGAGACAGCCCTACGTGGCTCAACAACGATGCGGGATCTGACTGCGCGGTTCAACGGCACATCACTGATCCAAGGGTACGACTGGGAGGCTTGACTTCGGCGCATTGACCTGATAGTGAGATTTGACAACAATGCTGCATTAATCCGAGGCCCGACCTCGACACTCGACTGCAACGCATCGACCTGCCTGCATGGATCGTAACTGACGCACTGCCTTCACTGCATGGAGAAGATCAACGCATTTCGTTGCTTGCGACCAGAAAAGGTACTTTGTTCACTGGGGCCTACGTGGGTCCTGTGGCCGACCTGAGCTTCCACGATGTAGGCCCAAAATGTGACTTTGCACTGGTCCAGCGCGAGCTAAAGTAACCTGTTAAGAACTACATGCTTTTTAAGAGCTTTACTGCATTTAATTCTTCAAAATTCAATATCTCAACTTCCACACACTGGATTTTTGTCATTTTGATTTTATTTTACCGAGATAAATATTCACTTTTATTTCTAAACTGTTGTGGAGTCTTTTCGTGGTGTATTTACTGGGTTGTTGTATGAGCTATTGCTGAAATACTTTACACATTGCCTTCTAAGTTAAGCCTGCCTGATCTGTGCCAAGCTACCACATGGTGAGCATAGGATAATTTAGGATTGTGTTGTGACTTACCCTGACTAGGATTGTGGTTCCTACATGGACAGGGCGCATACCTCTGCCAACTAGAGGCTCAATTTCTAAAATACTGTAATTCCTGCTTGAGAAGGAGTAGCTCTGTCATGTTTAATATCGTTGGAATGGTAATGATAAATCCTCTTTACTGGTAAAGTTGGATTTAACATTACTATTTTAGAAAGACCACTTTTAGAAAGTTGGTATTTCTCTGCTCTTAAAGCTCTGTGTGTCTACAGCCTGACTCCAATACACGTATGGGGTGGGTGAAGACTTCACTTTGTGCATTGTCTCTAGCCAGCCACACACAAAGGAAGGTTAGGTGTGTTTGAGTCATCATCTGCATCCTGATGACTGGAGCTGACACACCTGAATAGGCAGTGTCCTGTCCCCACACAAAGGGTTTATTACCCCCCTCTGTAGTGAGTCTGGAGCCGGTACTAGGAAGAAAGGACCTCTGTGCACTTCAAAGTCCCTTCTTTGAAGTCACCCCCACTTCAAAGGCACGACTGGGTATAAGTACTGGGTCTCTGACCTCACCAAATCAGACACTGCTGGACCAGTAAAGAAACTCTATCAGCAGGGCTGCTGTGCTGCTACAAGGACTGTCATGGTGCCGGACTGCTATAGAGCTTCTTTTCTGCTGTGTTGCCCTGCTGCCATCTGACCCTGCTGAGGAAGAGTTGGACTCTGCCATGAGCCAAGATGGATCTCCAAGGGCTTGTTGGCTTGCCTCCTGTTTTTGAGACTGAAGGATATCAAAGTCTCACCACCTGCTCCTGTGCCTGGTCCATTCTAAGTGGATCCTGGTGCCTGCTCCAGTCGAATCAACGCATCTCTTGTCTGAGCATGGCAGAACTGACGCATCACAGCTGTTGAGGGAGGAGAATCAGTGCATCACATACAGAACCAGCGCATCGTCTTAAAGAACTGCCGCACCGGAACCAAAGCATTGCCACTGCTGTGGATTGGAAAGTTCAACGCATCCCCTCGACTGCATAGAGAAACCTGGTGCATCATCTATGGAACCAACACCTCTTGGCTTGGCGCATCATCTTCGGAAATAAGTCATCACCACTCCTGTGTGATGAAAATCAACGCATCACCTCGACTGCGGGATCAACACTGATGCATTGCTCAGCTGTACCTCACATCTCGCTGTAACAACCCGGATCAAGGTACTTTTTTAAGCGGCTTGGTGTGGCTCCTGTATCCGGCTCGCTCTCCATTGTGGTCGGCCTGAACTCTTGACTTTTCCCTAGTCAAGCACACCCAGGTAACCCCCATAGGTGCTTATTGCTTCCAATAATTATTTTTAATCTTTAGAAAATTCATATCCCGACTTCTACTCATTGGATTTTTGTTGTTTTGTTGTTTTGGTCTAAAAATCATATCTATTTTTCTAAACTGGTATGGAGTTTTCTAAACTGGTATGGAGTATTTTTGGGATGTTTTCATTGTGTTACTGTGGGTTGTATTGCACAAATACTTTACACATTGCCTCTTAAGTTAAGCCTGCCTGCTCTGTGCCAAGCTACCAGAGGGTGAGCACAGGTTAATTTATGATGTGTAACAGACTTACCCTGACTAGGACTGTGGTCCCTACTTAAACAGGGTGCATACCTCTGCCAACTAGAGACCTCATTTTGAACACAAGGCTTGTATGTCAAAGTCAGTTGTGTTACTGCAATTACGATGAAGTCGCAAAAGCTGGCCGTAGGATAGATTGTTCCTCAAGTCCTTGGGGTGGCAACTGTCATATAGTAGGAGACTGTTACAGTCAATCTTTTTTTATAGATAGTTGTGGAAAGTCTGCAGTTGTTAATGGTGATGCAGAGGTCAAGGTAGGGAAGTTCCTCGTTAGAAATTGTTTTCATGAACCACAAGTATGGATTGAGGGAATTAATCCATGTGTAAAAGCTCTGAAACCTTTCCGTATCTCCTTGCCAAAGGATGAGGACATCGTCAATATACCAACGACACAAAAGTATTTTGTCGGTATAGGGATTATCACTGCACAGGATGTATTCCTTTTCAAAATCGCCAAATAAAGGCACACAGGGCGCAAAGGTACTTCCCACTGAAGTACCTTGTACTTGATGGCAAAGATGGTATCCGAACTAAAAGAAATTCTGTTTTAGTATGATTGTGGCACATTCAGTGAGGAAACTAACTGGTATGGGTGAGGAGCATGTCTCAGGGAGTAGTGTGTTTTCTACAACCTCAAGGGTAGCGTTTTGGGGGTAGATAGTGCAGAGCACCTCCACATCTAAATTAACCAGAAGGTCAATGTTACTGATGTGGTTGGCCTCATCAATGAGGTTCAATACATTAGTATTTTTTTAGCAAATATTAGAGAAAGTGGTCACATAATTCAGAGAGAGGTTCCAGGAGGGACCCAATGCCCGGGGGTGGAGTGGTCCTCTTGTATTTTAGGGAGAATGTAGAAGTAAGGTGTCCTGGGGTGTGTATTGACCTGGAACTGTACTTCATTTTTAGTTATTTAGCCTGGAAATTCAGCTGCTGCTATCATATAGCGGATCTTAGTCAAAAGCCTCTCAGTGGTGGGATCTTGATTAATAGGAGAGTAGTATCTACAGTCTTCCAGTTGGCATAGGCACTCTTTGTTGTACTCAGAAGTGGACATGATTACAATGGCCCCTCCTTTTTCAGCTGGTTTGATTTTGACCAGGGGGTCATTGGCCTGTGATTTTACTGCAGCCAGTTCCCGGTTAGACATGTTATGAAAAGAAGGTTTGGGGCTGGATTCTTGTATATCTTTGAGTACTGCCGTTCAAATGTAAGTATCTCATTTGGAGTCATGCCTGCAGTGGGAGTGAATCTCAAAATATTCTGTAGCCCTGTATCTACAGAGTCAGGTGTAGGTTTGTCCTAAAAAAAGGCCAGTAGCCTGATTTTTCTGAAGAAGTTCACAGTTGAGACAGAACTGATACTCCTTGGGGGATGGAACAAAACCAAGGCCTCTTTGCAGAACATTACTCTCCTCTGCAGTAAGTATTGTGGGAGACAGGTAAACTACTAGTTTCTTTTGGTCTGGCTTCTTGTTTGCATCTGTGGTTCGGGCTGTTGCTAATTAACTCGTTTGTGGCCCACTCTTCTCTGTCCTCCCTCCTCCCCAACCTCTATATAAAAAAGACTGGGTAAAAGGCTGAGGGAAGGGAGTGTGGGGCACATGAGGGAACATGTAGAAGTGGGGAGGCCACATAGGTTGTGGTCCCTGTTATGGGGCCATGGGATACCCGTACATTAATGGTGGAGGGGGACCGTGTCAGCCCTCATTGCTCCCACAAGTCTCTGTACTAGATGAGCTGCTGGCTTTCTTCTTCTGGGTGATGCTACCCTCATCCGAGGAGGTATCTCCACCAACAGCTGAAAAATCTTCTGTAGTGTGGGGATAGATAGTCTCCTATCAAATTTTTGATATCTTTTTGGAGTTTTGAGATTTGCTACTTTAAGAAACCCTTCTGTCAGTTAATCTTCTTGACACTTCTGCGACACTAATGAAGTCACACTAATGAGTACTATCATGTCCCCCACCCTCTTTGGATGGTGACCCGATGGGCCTTCTGTGACACTCGTGAGGTGACTCCTTTTTAACCAAACCACCTTGCAGCCCTTTGTACCCATTATATTGTCACACTCCTCATTGTTTTTAATACTGATACTGCTCTACTAACATGCCAGAATAATTGATTGCATTGAAACCCCTTTGTTGCTCTTATAGGGCACTTCAAAATTGCCGAATGGTGGGGCCACTTGTACGCTTGATATTGTCATACTACCCATTGTTTGTACCATTGATCCTGCTCTACAAACATGTCTGTACTACGGACTTCATTGGTAACCCCTAGTTGATCATAGAAGGCATTGAGAGATGACCTGACATTGCGAGATGGCCAGCACAGTTGACTGCCAGGACTAATCATCCCAGTGGCAGCATAACTCGCAGCGCTCCACTTTAAGATGGTGGACAACTAGGGCCACTGCAGTCACAGGTCGGATTGATGGGCGAAAGCTGCACCTCTTCCCTAACCTGGCTTCCTGTGGACTCACATGTTCTCTGACGAGCTCCTCCTTCCTCACCTGCCCTCACTCGTGGTGCCGGCTTTGTGCACCAGTACTTAAACCCTCACTCCGACTGCCCTACCACCTCCATTGTTGCAGAGCAGGGTAGGTCGCCTGATTTTAACCGTGTAGGACGCCATGAGTACTGCGTCTGGTTTCCAACTTAATCTTTAAATTATGAATATGCCTGTTGCTAATACTATGACTTGTTTTTGTCTCCCATTAGTCTCATTCCTCTGCCAACATCTAAGGGGCAGAAATCTTACTCCAAGAGGGTAAGAGCATTTGCCTGTTACTGCATTTCTACTTTTATACAACAACTAAATATTGATCTTTTCCCACGTCCTTATACACATGGACCGTTGGGCTTGTGTATGTTGTAACACATGTTTACCAACATCTCACACCCACCATGGATGACATAATGGCCGACCTCAATGGGGCCAAGTGATTTACAAAACTCGACCTCAACGCCGGCTACCACCAGCTGGAGCTTCATCCAGATAGTAGGAACATCACAACTTTCTCCACCCATGTGGGGCTATGTTGTTACAAGCGACTGAGCTTCGGGGTGTCCTCTGCAGCGGAAGTGTTTCAGAACTCGATAAGGGAGACGCTCATGGGGTTGCAAGGCGTCATCAACTTTAGTGATGATATTCTAGTGTTCTCGAAGACACTAGAAGAACACCACGTACACCTCAGAGTCACCCTTTGACGGCTTGCGAAAAGTAGACTCAGCCTCCACCGAGCGAAGTGCTCGTTCTACCAAGAGTCAGTGGAGTTCTTCCATTACATCTTTTCCAGAGATGGCCTACGGGTCAAGCCGAATAAGGCCGCGGCCATACGCGCTGCCCTGAGTCCTACGTCGCCCACGGAAGTCCGCAGTTTCCTCGGCATGGCCACATATAGAGGCTGGCTCATTCCAAATCTGGCGTCCCTCTCAGAACCTCTTCGCAACCTTACAAAGTCAGGTCAGCAATGGGTGTGGACTGCGAAAGAAGACACGGCATTCCAGACTGTGAAGGAGGCCCTCATCGACGACAAAGTCATGGCGCACTTTTGACCCAACAGACGCACTGAGGTGGTGGTGGATGCTAGCCCCGTGGGCCTAGGAGCCATTCTCATGCAGGAAACTGAAGCGAAGGAGTGGGTCCCAACTGCTCATGCTAGTAGAGCATTAAAAGGAACAGAGATGCGGTATGCCCAAATAGAGAGTGAAGCCCAAGCCATCAAATGGGCGTGCCAGAATTTTCACCTCTATCTCTATGGGCAGGAATTTCGTGTGTTCACCGACCACAAGCCTCTCGTTCCCCTCTTTGCAGGCATGTCCAAGTTGGCTCCCCAAGGATCGAGAGATGGGCAGTTCAACTGCAAGCCTACCGCTTTGATGTGATCTTTTGGCCTGGGGTCAACAACCCGTCTGATTTTCTGTCACGTTACCCCAGCATTTCTGTTTCACCTGGGCTCCTGGCCGATGAAGACAACACGGAGGAGTTTGTCCGAATGATCTCTCCAGAGGTCTGCCCAATTGCGCTCACGCTCGAGGACATCGGATGAGTCACTGAGTCAGACAAATGTCTGGCCAAGGTCAAAGTAACATTGGTGGACCAGAGCTGGCATCACTTTCTCAATGAAGTCAGTGCTTTGACAAAGGAGGAAAGATTGTTTCGTCAACAGCTTTGGAGGGCCCAAACGAATTCAGCGAAGGTCTTCATGGGATTGTCCTGTGCTGCACCACCCTAGTAATCCCCAAGAGCCTTCAAGAGAGAGTGGTCTGTCTGGCACATCAAGGAAACCAAGGGATAGCTAAAACTAAAGCACGTCTCAGTAGTAAGGTATGGTTCCTCGGCATGGACACTATGGTCGAGGAAGCAATCCGCACATGCCAGTCATGCAACATCACCGGAAGTGACCCGGCACCGCATCCGGTAATCACCGAAGCGCCATGTCCTGAGCCATGGACTCAAGTTAGCATTGACTTTGGATCGTTCCCCGACGGGTGGAGCACTCTGGTCCTCATTGACTCCCACTCAAAATTCCCTGTGGTAGAGGTAGTATCATCGACGGCCTTTACCCAGGTCAAGGCCACGCTCGATTGCGTCTTCGCGATGATGGGACTTCCGCAAGAAATTAAGTCAGATAATGGTCAAACCTTCCAAGGTCGGGGGTTCCAGAAGGACCTTTCATCCCATGCCATTCAACACCGCAAGATCACGCCACAGTGGCCGCAGGCGAATCGAGAGGTTGAACGCTTCATGCGGACTCTGTACAGGGCTCTCAGGATTGGCGTTGAAAAGGGCAATGATGTTGAACACTGCCTCCAGCAATTCTTAAGTGCATACCGTCAGACACCGCACTGTACAACACAGTGTGCCCCGGTGCACCTGCTGTTCTGGAAAATGCCTTGGGACAGCATTCCTGCTGACACGTCCTGGAGTCCTGAGCTGGATCAAGACGCTACACAAGCCAGAAGATGAGACACCAACGAAAAGGCAAGCCAAGCGTGCCGGGCGCAAACGATGGACATTCAAGTTGGGGACCGGGTCATTGTGAAGGACCGATACCCAGGATGGAAGTATCACACCCCGTAGGAGCCAGAGGTGTGGGAGGTCAACAATGCGCAAGGAACCATGGTGTCGGGCAAGTACAGGACTCGAGTGGTCACAAGGAACGTGTCCTGGTTTAAGAAAGTGGGAGGCAGACTCACAACGACAGGTGAAGAGAGTGGAGTAGAAGATGGGGAAGAAGACATAGTACCACAGATCACCCCGCGAAGCAGTTAGGCAACGGCACCGCAATGTCCAGGAGAATCACCGGCTGGTGTAGAACAGATAAACCCGAGCGCAAGGTCACCGTCATCGGAGGAGGACACTGAAAGGACAGGAGTGGAGAACAACTCCCAGAGCCTGAGATATGGTCTTCGGCTGAATCCTGCCCCAGCCAAAGAGACTTTGCGTGCTACTTGTAAAAAGACTGAATATGTAACATCAAAAGATCTTAGCATCTAAAAGATTGGAGGGATGTAGTGATGGTGCCACCCGGCCCACACTTTACATTGTAGCACACAGGCACGCACACGAAGGGCGGGCTCGCCCGAAGGCATAAATAAATCAGTGCAAGACCGCTTGGGGTCTTTGGCTCACACTTATACTACTGTGTGGCTGCGATAACGCCAGAGGCCTAGCCTCAGCGCAGCGCGTGTCCAGCCAGGCCTGGACACCACACCTCCCAGCCTTGTCTCTCTCGGACTCTCGGCTCTGACGCCTACACGGAACTCAGCATTTCAACTTCTGGGCTCGGAGACCAGACCGCATCCACAACGATTGTGCCAGGTCACCTTCTCTCCAGTGGGTAATTTCGCCACACTGGGCAGTCTGTAGTAACTCCACCATGTCACCAATGGGTGCGGGTTATCAGTAGCCTTGTACTCGTTTGTGCCGGGCAGATGTATACGGATATGTCGGGCGCTGAGGGAGAGCCTTCTCACTTCACGTCAGCCATGCTAGGCGGTTTGCCACACTCCGAAAGTGCTTTCATCGTATGAACCAATACAAACAATTACAAAACCAAAACTATGTTATGTTAAGTTTCTTAAATTGAACAAAAGATCTTTCTAGTGTGAAGGAATAAAGAAGGATTCTTCAAATGTATTAATTTAATGTATACAGCACAGTCAGACCCATAGCTTTAAAGTACCTGCTTAGCCATAATCTCTTTGGTAACCCTGTCACTCGGTATGAAGTCATTGAATCTTATGAGAACATCCACACTGTTGAGGCTTTAAAAAAAGTTCTTTGTTATAATAGTGTACCATTTTAACGAAGCTGCACCCTACTATTCCTGCATTTAGGAAATGTTTTCAAAGTAGCCAAAAACACTAAAAAAGCATCTAAAAAAAGCTTCCCAAAAAAACCTAGGACTGACAAAGCAGAAAAAACAAAAGAAGTTTCTATAAACTTGTTGGAAACCAGTGCAGGTTTTGTTAAAAAACATTTTCAGTGAAAAGTAATCCAGAACTCATCTGCTAAACTCCATAGGTGCCTCTGAAAATTATGCATTTCATCTCAATCTCTGTGAATCCTCAAGTAACGACATTATTAAAAGCAGTACAGCTGTTTAAAAACTACTTTGGTTAACCTATTGAACATAATTGCATTTCTTTCATGTACCGGATACACTGGAGAGAAGTGGGAACGTGAGATTAAAAAGTTTTGTGCTCTCACTCACAATACAGTACACTCACCTTCTCGCTTAAACAATTTAAGGCCAGGATTAATCATTCAGGAACAAATGTTTTTTTTAAAGAAAAAGTGTAGGGAAAAGTTTGTGACTGTTCCCAACTATTACCACCACCTACATTGTTCTTTGTGTACATACCGCTGCACATTTTGGAGTAGCTTGGCGGGTGAGATTTCAAACATTTACCTTTCTCCACATGTGAACGGGAGCCATGATGCGACAAATGACAAATTGCCAGGGTTGTGGCAAAAAGACCCCTACTGCAAAAAAAACATGTTAAATCAGTCTCTGAGTTGAATAAAGTTATCTTTTCTGTCGTCTCCAGGCCTATCGAGACTCAGACTGAGTGAACAGACACAGAAAGTGAGATTAACACATCTGTTATGGAAAGCTGTAGCAGTAAATGACTCACCAAGCACTCTTCATTGTCAGAGAGAACTGAACCTTCAATAGAAAAGTGTACTGTATCAAAATAAGAGTCCTAACAGGGGCTGATGCTGTTACAGGTTTAGTGCAGGACATTCAAGTTGAGGGTTGTGAAGCTTCTATTTATGGTTGACCCTGGAGCTGCTATCAGTGCCATGACTGATGTTGAGGTTTCCAAGCTATGTGTCAGCAGTTACACCCTTCAAAGTTTAAGATCACCCGCCTTTTCCCAGTAAGGGTTACATTAGCACTAATCTGTCACATGATAGATGATGTGGAGAGTTGTATATCTTTTTCATTGAGACAGAGGCTGACAAATGAAGTAAGTTGAATCCAGATCCTCCACAATGCTTTGCCGGGTTCAGGTTCTCTGCAAGGATGGAAGCATCTGCAGGCTGTAATGTTGTAAGAATGTCCCAAAGGTTTTGTGAAGGTATAGGCTATCTAGAGAATCGACTAATCAAGCCACACGCTAACTATTCTGTAAAACCTGTTGCCCAGCACCTCTATGGCATTCCATTTAACATTCAGAAACAGGTTCCTGCCCAGATCAACATCCTAGATAGGAAGACATCATCAAAGCAGTAATAGGGCACATTCCCTGGGATCCAGGGCCCGAAAGGCAATGAAGGTGCAGATCAGAATCTGTGTAGGTATGCACAAGCTGATCATAGCTTTTCAAAGGGAGTGCCGCCTCATTCCTCACATACAATACATTATATTCCAGTTAAATGTTGCACAGTTTTTCTCCTAACTCAGCCTGTAAAGGGTATCATTAGCAGAAATGAGAGAACTCTCCGCCCTACATCAACACATTTGACACCCACATGGGCTTGGTCAGATAAAAAAGGCTGCATTTCGGTATATCATAGCAGTTGCAGGAGGGAATAATGACATCCCTTGCTGTTTTAGCTATACTGAAGATATTTTAGTATTTTAAAAGACTCAACAATAACATGATGATACCGTTTGTAGAGTTGCAGACTTTATTAGCGGATAAAAAACTCAGACATTTAGATGGGACCCAACAAAATAATGATTGCATCAAACACGTTATGTGTAGAACTGAAAATGTATACCTCACTAAAACTCATGGGTTATACGAATATAGAATTCCGGAAGGAGGGGAGAGAGAACTACCTCTAATCTTTGTGTAGGGCGCAGGAAAAATGTTCCCTCTCAATGTAGATCTCCACACATTAAATTATCTTGTGCCCCCAGTTTATCCTGTTACTTATCCAGGAACAGGTTAAATGAAGTTCCAGGATCAAATATTTAGTTGTTTGTTAAACCCTCACACATACTTCAGAGAACACTTTTAGATATTGTGGAACGGCATTAAGAATGATGAAAATACCTTGCGATACCTGGTTTTCCTTTATTATTGGGTATCATAGGCAAGGTTAAAACTATGAATTATAGGTGTTTCTAAGAGGATTAGAATCCTTAAAGCAGTCTTGCTAACACGTTTCAGCTTTTCACAATGGCCTCTTAGGGTTCTAGGCTTTCATGAGAACTTCTAACAAACAACTATTCAATTGATCCTGAAAGCTGACTCAAACTGTTCATGGGGTGCAGGATAATTTAATGTGTGGAGTTAAGATTGAAAACAAACAAATACGTCTGATCATCTGGAAGCGCTTTGCCACCATAGTTGCTTGTCATTGGGTGAAACCCTCTTTTGACCCTATTCCTCTGGTCTGGATCCATGCACGAGGAACAGAAAGAAAACATCCAAGGTCAATGTGTAGCTCCCAATCAAGGGGTGCGATTCCATCATCTGCCCAAATGTTCAACTACCTCGTGCTCTGGTGTATTTCCAAGAACTGTCCTGGGATGTGGGAAGGATGGTGTGGCTCACTGGTTAGAGGCGGCAGACCCGGAAGCAGAGAACGGCCCGGGACCAGGGTACAAATCTCGACGCGGCAGGGTCGTGGACCAGGGTCAGTGGACTCGATAATTCTCGCCTCGGTGCCTACTCTAACCAGGGATCACACTCGGTGTAGGAAGGTGGCTACCTGACTATGGTTACCCCAGATTTTTTTTGCCTGTGTTTAGCTGGTTTTTTGACTTAGTTGACCTGGTTCCCTGTTAATCAGGGCCCCAGGCCATCTGCTCTCTCTGTAAAATGGATTCCATGTACCCTAGGTACATACCACAATTGGAAATGGACTCCTTGTCAGCCCCTGTATAATGCACTATAGGTGCCCAGGGCATAGGGGCCACCAAGGCCTACCAGGGGCTGCAGCATATCTTTTGCCACCCCTGGCTGGTTCTTAAATTGACACAACTGGCTGATCACTCAGCTGGGGTAAGGTGGTGTAATCACCCCTTACTTAGATATAGTATACCTATATCTAAACCTATATCTGGACACATATAAACCTGTGAGCCACTCCTATGGAAGGCCTCATCAATCCTGGAGGCAGAGTGCGTGGTTTAATGTGAGATGGAGCTCTAGCATGAGCTGAGCCGGTCTGCAGCTGTCGGGAACAACTCCCTAAGCTGTTTCAGGATAATGCCATACCATATACTCTTAAGTGCCTTATAATCCTCGCGGTTATATAGCAACTCTGGTTTGGCTTTATCAAAACATGTCGTGTAAGGTGTCATACGATTTGGAATACTATCCCCTCGCCAGTTCTGGCGACGGGGATAGCATTCCACCCCTCTAGAGGGGTAAGACATGTTACTTTACTTAAATGCGGTTAATTTCTAAAAGGACCTTAGATCCACAAAATGGATGCCTCTGCCACAGACAAGAGTCTGACCCCCTGAAGCTGACCGAAACTCAGCCAAATGGGGCCTGGACAAAGGGTTTCCTGTCGCAGGGGGGTGTTACCACCCTCCAGACAGGAGATAGTGGATTGTAGCAGGGAGGTTTGAAAGAAATCAGACACTGCCTGGGGCGCACAAGGCGGCCCCTTGCATAATCCGGCCAAACCGGTTCTGGGGCACTCCAGCCCTCGTGCCAGGGCGGCCTGGATCAAAGAAAGGGGGTGTATCCACCCACTTCCTGGGTCCCACCTATAGTAGGGGACCTAGCAGGTAATCCAGCCCCCAAAATTAGTATAAGACTGGGAGCAGTGCCAATGAACTTCAGATTATCCTGAAGAAACATAAGAAACGAAATTCTGGACCCTTCGACATCCTACTCGACGTAGAAGCCCGAAGAATCTCCCTTGTGGTCAAGGAGTGACCACCCTGTGCAAACAGGCACCATCCAGCCATCGACGTCTGCTTTGTCGCAGTTCCCGCCGGAACTCGAGCGACAGAGATCAACGAGATCAAGCTTGCCTGCCTTCCAACAGCCCGATCCACAGTCCCTGCAGAGCTGAGACCCGTGGAGGCGACCGGAAGCGTGGGGCACGCCATCTTGAATTGACCACGAGACGCTGACTGTGCAGCCCACGAGTGACCCTCAAAGCTGTACACCGGGGTTGGAGAAGCCCCAACCCTGAGCCACTCTTGCACCAAAGTTCAGCCCTCCACACTCGACGAGTGCTGCGTGGGGCCCTTCTGCTCCATTTGGCTCAACGCGTTGGCCCGGTCACTTGCCAGCCGGCTAGTGGCCCCTGTACCGACGAACTTTGAAATTCGACCTGTGAATCTGGTTGCTCCAGATCTACACCAGCTCCCCTGAAAAGGAGCCCCCACTCTGACCCTCCTGGTTTGAGTGAGAAGCAATCTCCCGGTTCCGCATGGATTGCTCTTGCCAAGTGTTGTTTGCTCCAAACTTGAAGCCGACTGCGCCGACGGTGAGAGCCCTTGTGGGACAGATCGTGACCCGCTCCTGGACGTCGCAGATGCCCCAGAGCCCACGTGACAGCGGAGAGAAGCTCCTCGACGACCACCTGATTGCGCCCGACATTGCCTGGTTCCGTCCTGGTTCCACCCTGGTCACTGCTGAGTGACCCAGACTCTGTCCCCTCTGCTTTCAGGTACTTTACGACTCGAGTCCACCCTTGGACTCCACCGGACACTTCTCTTTCACCCCGCCTGCAGCCCTTTCAGCTTCAAGCACCAAGAGCCTGCGTGACGAAACCCGACTCAACTTCGACCCTGTGCACCCACTTCCTGTGGGTGAGGTAACTTTGCTCCGCCGGTGTTCCCACACTGGTACACATCTCTAGGGTCTGTGTCTTAAGTTTTGTTCCTCTAGGTTCAGCGGAAGTGTCCTTAAACTGTAACTTTGCAACTTTTACGCACCATTGGTTAACATTGGTGCATGCGTGCGCTTTCCGCACTGCTCCCGAATCCCGTGGGCCTCTCCCGACTTCAGCACTGCTTGTCCTGACTGCTCCCAGCGATTCCCTAGGCCCTAGGCCTAACCACTGTTCGATTGGTATCTCTTATACCACTTGTTTAGTATATGGTTTGAGTGGCCACCCGCCCTCATCCATAATTGTGCAACTTGTATCTTTAAACTGTACTTTTGATTTAACGCTTGTGCCCCTTTATTCATAAAGAATACTGGGGATTGTTTTTAGTAATAAACACATATATTTTTATAATATATACTTGTGTGGTGTCCTTTCATTTGATATTACAGGATTGTATGTGGTAAAACAGCTCGCTTAACACGACCTCTTAAGTTAAGCCTTTAGGCTGCTTAGTCCATGCTACCCCTAGGATAGCTTGTCTAACAAGGTTGACTTACAACCTGACACCATAAGGGATTGTTTGGTCTGATAATAGGTGGTTCCAGAATTGGAAACATCACCTATCAGGCCAACTTCTCACATTGGTGAGCAGCGGTGCGGATTTGAGCTTGCTGTTGTTTTACCATTGCAATCTTTTTATCAAATTGAAAGATCACATCAAGTACCTCTAGGTACATATAAATCAAAAGCTTAGCATATTAAGTTCTACTGAACTTAGTAGTTGTAGGTTAAAGGGATTAGCACACCCTGACTACAACTCACTAGCAAGGTACAGTAGGAAAACACTTAGTGTAGGTAAGTGCACCACTTACACCTCACTAGCAGTCATGTCTGACACAGGAAAAGCCTCAGGGTCTGCTCCTGTGACAGTTGACCTTACCAAGGCAACTTCCAGCTATGACAAGTTAACCCGAAAGGACTTGATTGCCCTGTGCATATCAAGAGGGTTAAAAAGGGGCAGAAGTCCCACATGTCCTATCCTGATAGCCATTCTAGAGCAGGATGACTTAGAGAAGGGAAATGAAGCTCCCTTAGAATCAGGAGATGGAGTGAACCCCCCTGTAACTGATACCCCTCAAGAGGAAGGAGAAGAGGAGGAAGAAGAGGAGGAGGAGGACTCAGATGTATGTAGAGGACCCAGAAAAACAGGATCAGAGGGGTAGCCAGGTCCAAGTTGCCAGGCTTAACCAGGCCAACTTAGACCTACTGGGAAATGGAGAGGGCCAGCACCTCCCCAGATCCTACCATGTCATTCTCCCAGGCAACAGAAGAGTGAGATCTCCCCCAGGGGACTCTCATATTTCTAGTGCCTCAAGAGAATCTCAGAGAGGTATGACTGCCTCTCAGAAGATAGAGCATAGGGCCAGAATGAGGGCTGTCAAACTCCAAATAGAGAGGGAGGAGGTAGCCTTGGCTCAAGCTAGACTTGCCTTGGCAAGAGAGCAGAAATTGTGTGGCTTAGATGCCACTGGTGGCAGCAATATTCCTAAAGAGAAACCCAGGTCCTATGATAGTAGAAACCTGACAAAGATTGTGCCCCCCTACAAGGAAGGGGATGACATCCACAAGTGGATAACTGCTCTTGAGAGAGCCTGCATGGTACAGCAGGTTCCTGAGGAACAGTGGGCAGCAATCTTATGGTACTCCTTTTCAGAGAAAGGGAGAGATAAGCTCCTCACTGTTAGACATGAGGATGCAAACAATTACAAAGTCCTGAAGAGTGTCCTAATAGATGGGTTTGGCTTAACCACTGAACAGTACAGGTTGAAGTTCAGAGACACCCAGAAGACACAGACTCAGGACTGGACTGATTTTGTTGATTGTGCAACTAAGGCTCTGGAGGGTTGGCTACATGGCAGCAAAGTACATGACTTTACAGGATTGAATAATTTGATTATGAGGGAGCAGATCCTAAGTAATTGTCAGAACCAGCTCTTACACCAGCACCTGGTGGACTCTGATCTCTCCCCAAGAATTGGGAAAGAAGGCAGACAAGTGGGTCAGAACCAGGATTAGGCCTAAGAATCAGGACAGTAACCAGAAGAAGGAGTCTACCAAGCCTCAAGATAAGGGTGGGGATAAAAATAAAGAAAAGACTTCCCCAGGGCCCCAAAACTCCAAGAATGGGGGTGGGTCCCAAGACACTTCTTCAACAGAGAAAAAGCCTTATTGTCATGTCTGTAAACAGGTTGGGCATTACAAAACAGACAACTGTTGTCCCAAGAATGGCAATAAAGAAAATATACCTCCAAAGCCAGCTCCAACACCTCCTGTTACTGCCAGCAGTACTCCCCCAGGAAGTGGGAGCCCACCCAGGAATCTGGGTGGGTTTACTTTTGGAGCTCAGGTGGACCCTGGCCTATCCAGGTCCCCATCACCCAATGATCTTGTTTATGAGACTGGCATGGGGTTTGCCAACTTCTCTGATTGCCCAAATACCTTGAGCAAGTATAGACAAGAGCCCATCATCAATGGTTTGAAAGTTGAAGCTTTTAGAGACACAGGGGCTAGCATCACCATGGTGGCTGATGGTATAGTCCCCTCTAAGCAACTTTTACCTGGTGCCACATACCAGGTGACAAACATTGATGGCATCAAAACAAATCATCCCATGGCAGTAGTAAGTCTCAGCTGGGGAGGTGTCATTGGCCCAAAGAGAGTGGCAGTGTCATCAAACTTGCCTGTAGACTGCCTACTTGGTAATGATTTGGAAATCTCAGCCTGGGCTGAGGTTGAACAGGAAATCCATTCTAGAATGATAAATTCCAATGGAAAGGTTAGTGGGGCTGTAATGGCTACAGCCCCAATCCAAGATGTCCTTCCTGAAAAGGTTGGTAGGGCTGAGAAACTCTCTGCCCCATCTTTAGCAAAAGCTCTTCCTGAACAGAATAGCAAAGCTGTTATGATAACAGCAGAAACCCAAACTGAGTCCCCTCCTGAAAAGGTTGGTGGGGTTGTGATGGCCACAGCCCAAACTCAAACTGATATGTGTGTTGTGAAACCTGAAATGATGGATAACTCCACACAAACTGAGAGCATGGAGGAGGAAGAGAAATCTCCCCCTCACCAGACTTTAGGACAGGATCAGCCTCCTCAGGGAACTGATCTTACCCCTGATGAAGGAACTGCCCCAGAGGTGGTTGGGCCTAGCCTGACAGAGCCTCTGATGTCAGTGGACCCTTCTCAGGTGGGACCCAGTCTGGAGCAGGTAACCTGCCCCTCTCTCCCTTGCCTTAGTCAGCCCAGGGCTGCAGAGGACAAGAAGGACAGTGAGACCCAGAGGGCCCCCTGTCAAATAAAGCACCCCCATCAACAGATTAGGGGCACCAAAACTAGTAGCCTTAGTGAGGTGAAAACTTTAAAAACTCCTGAGGGAGCCCCCTTAAAAGTAGTTAGGGACCTCCCACAGATGGATTCTGTTGGGCACAGCCAAACCTGGGACCCAAAGGGCCCAAACCTGAACTGTCCCTCCAGCAAGCCAAACAGAGGGACCCAGCCTCCAGCTTTAGGTAGCCAGAGGTTGACCCTGAGAGCACAGTGCAACTCAGTTAAAGAAAGAAAGGCACACATGGTGGAAGATAATTGGAGGAAGCTAAGCCCTAAATTAGTAGAGCCTCACTTCAATACTCCATATCCAAACCAGCCTTTAACTTTGCATAAACACACCCAAGGTAGTGATTCCCTATGGTGGAGACCCTCTAATACCCCAAGGGTGAGGGACTGCTTAGTGGACCATGAGACAGGGGGTACCCATGCTAGTGCAGGTACTTCCTTATATGGCCACTCAGGCAATATAGGCTTACCTGGCCAAGGATAGCCTTATCTCCTTTCGTTTGGGGGGGGGGTTGTGTAGGAAGGTGGCTACCTGACTATGGTTACCCCAGATTTTTTTTGCCTGTGTTTAGCTGGTTTTTTGACTTAGTTGACCTGGTTCCCTGCTAATCAGGGCCCCAGGCCATCTGCTCTCTCTGTAAAATGGATTCCATGTACCCTAGGTACATACCACAATTGGAAATGGACTCCTTGTCAGCCCCTGTATAATGCACTATAGGTGCCCAGGGCATAGGGGCCACCAAGGCCTACCAGGGGCTGCAGCATATCTTTTGCCACCCCTGGCTGGTTCTTAAATTGACACAACTGGCTGATCACTCAGCTGGGGTAAGGTGGTGGAATCACCCCTTACTTAGATATAGTATACCTATATCTAAACCTATATCTGGACACATATAAACCTGTGAGCCACTCCTATGGAAGGCCTCATCAATCCTGGAGGCAGAGTGCGGGGTTTAATGTGAGATGGAGCTCTAGCATGAGCTGAGCCTGTCTGCAGCTGTCGGGAACAACTCCCTAAGCTGTTTCAGGATAATGCCATACCATATACTCTTAAGTGCCTTATAATCCTCGCGGTTATATAGCAACTCTGGTTTGGCTTTATCAAAACATGTCGTGTAAGGTGTCATACGATTTGGAATACTATCCCCTCGCCAGTTCTGGCGACGGGGATAGCATTCCACCCCTCTAGAGGGGTAAGACATGTTACTTTACTTAAATGCGGTTAATTTCTAAAAGGACCTTAGATCCACAAAATGGATGCCTCTGCCACAGACAAGAGTCTGACCCCCTGAAGCTGACCGAAACTCAGCCAAATGGGGCCTGGACAAAGGGTTTCCTGTCGCAGGGGGGTGTTACCACCCTCCAGACAGGAGATAGTGGATTGTAGCAGGGAGGTTTGAAAGAAACCAGACACTG
The DNA here is from genome assembly GCF_964261635.1 of Lissotriton helveticus. Classification (NCBI taxonomy): domain Eukaryota; kingdom Metazoa; phylum Chordata; class Amphibia; order Caudata; family Salamandridae; genus Lissotriton; species Lissotriton helveticus. The sequence continues at coordinate 1,387,041,004 of NC_136067.1, forward strand.
CCTGGGGCGCACAAGGCTGCCCCTTGCATAATCCGGCCAAACCGGTTCTGAGGCACTCCAGCCCTCGTGCCAGGGCGGCCTGGATCAAAGGAAGGGGGTGTATCCACACACTTCCTGGGTCCCACCCATAGGAGGGGACCTAGCAGGTAATCAAGCCCCCAAAATTAGTATAAGACTGGGAGCAGTGCCAATGCACTTCAGATTATCCTGAAGAAACATAAGAAACGAAATTCTGGACCCTTCGACATCCTACTCGACGTAGAAGCCCGAAGAATCTCCCTTGTGGTCAAGGAGTGACCACCCTGTGCAAACAGGCACCATCCAGCCATCGACGTCTGCTTTGTCGCAGTTCCCGCCGGAACTCGAGCGACAGAGATCGACGAGATCAAGCTTGCCTGCCTTCCAACAGCCCGATCCACAGTCCCTGCAGAGCTGAGACCCGTGGAGGCGACCGGAAGCGTGGGGCACGCCATCTTGAATTGACCACGAGACGCTGACTGTGCAGCCCACGAGTGACCCTCGAAGCTGTACACCGGGGTTTGAGAAGCCCCAACCCTGAGCCATTCTTGCACCGAAGTTCAGCCCTCCACACTCGACGAGTGCTGCGTGGGGCCCTTCTGCTCCATTTGGCTCAACGCGTTGGCCCGGTCACTTGCCAGCCGGCTAGTGGCCCCTGTACCGACGAACTTTGAAATTCGACCTGTGAATCTGGTTGCTCCAGATCTACAGCAGCTCCCCTGAAAAGGAGCCCCCACTCTGACCCTCCTGGTTCGAGTGAGAAGCAATCTCCCGGTTCCGCGTGGATTGCTCTTGCCAAGTGTTGTTTGCTCCAAACTTGAAGCCGACTGCGCCGACGGTGAGAGCCCTCGTGGGACAGATCGTGACCCGCTCCTGGACGTCACAGATGCCCCAGAGCCCACGTGACAGCGGAGAGAAGCTCCTCGACGACCACCTGATTGCGCCCGACATTGCCTGGTTCCGTCCTGGTTCCACCCTGGTCACTGCTGAGTGACCCAGACTCTGTCCCCTCTGCTTTCAGGTACTTTACGACTCGAGTCCACCCTTGGACTCCACCGGACACTTCTCTTTCACCCCGCCTGCAGCCCTTTCAGCTTCAAGCACCAAGAGCCTGCGTGACGAAACCCGACTCAACTTCGACCCTGTGCACCCACTTCCTGTGGGTGAGGTAACTTTGCTCCGCCGGTGTTCCCACACTGGTACACATCTCTAGGGTCTGTGTCTTAAGTTTTGTTCCTCTAGGTTCAGCGGAAGTGTCCTTAAACTGTAACTTTGCAACTTTTACGCACCATTGGTTAACATTGGTGCATGCGTGCGCTTTCCGCTCTGCTCCCGAATCCCGTGGGCCTCTCCCGACTTCAGCACTGCTTGTCCTGACTGCTCCCAGCGATTCCCTAGGCCCTAGGCCTAACCACTGTTCGATTGGTATCTCTTATACCACTTGTTTAGTATATGGTTTGAGTGGCCACCCGCCCTCATCCATAATTGTGCAACTTGTATGTTTAAACTGTGCTTTTGATTTAACGCTTATGCCCCTTTATTCATAAAGAATACTGGGGATTGTTTTTAGTAATAAACACATATATTTGTATAATATATACTTGTGTGGTGTCCTTTCATTTGATATTACAGGATTGTATGTGGTAAAACAGCTCGCTTAACACGACCTCTTAAGTTAAGCCTTTAGGCTGCTTAGTCCATGCTACCCCTAGGATAGCTTGTCTAACAAGGTTGACTTACAACCTGACACCATAAGGGATTGTTTGGTCTGATAATAGGTGGTTCCAGAATTGGAAACATCACCTATCAGGCCAACTTCTCACACTCGGCAACTCTGGGCATTAGCTTGCCTCATCTCTACAACGGCCCCCCACATTTGCCGGGGATGCCTGGTTTCACCTTGGAAATACCCAGTAGGGACCATCTCACAGGGATAGCCAGGACGGGTTCCCCAGCGGTCTACAGCGCCACGACGCCTCAGGGCAGCAGTGCGCTTTACAAGACACATACATTTATATTTAGATTTACATTTACAAGGAGTAGAGAGTAGATTGGACTATTAAGGTGGATAGGGAGAAGGAGGTGGAGGAGGTTACATTTTAGTACATGGCTTTCTGCCAGGACCATGGCAGTGAAATATCCAGCGTCTGTCTGGAGCTCGAATCCTACAAGCATACCATCTGGGACACACTTTCTCAGATTCTTCGGCTTCAAGTCTTTGATTTTTCTTCTGACACCTACAGTCTCCAGAGACACCACTTCCCACTCTTCGATTCCCAAGCCTGTTGTGAGCTGATGTTTTACCATGGCCTCTCAAACCTCCTCTTCTGGACTTCCCTCATGGCTCTGCCTTTCGGGTTTCTGATTTCACGTTGTTCTTTATGTCTGATGTCTGGGGTCCTCATGCCCATAATCTGTGTAACTGCTATCCTGGCGAGGAAGAGCAGAGACAACCATCTGCGCTTTATACCTGTTATGATCACCCTCAGTGGAAAGAAAGTGATTATTTTCAGTTTGCACTGAAATTGTAAGGACAGATATTTTCCTACATGTTTTCCTGATCCACAGAAGGTTGAGGCCCTTGTGTCTGCACCTACCCTGGTGAAAATGTCTGCTTTTCAGTTGTTTCTGTCATCAGGATAGCTTAGTGAGTTGAGCATTGCTCCTGAAACAGCCAGTGAACTTCATGTCTGGAGTTTGAGTCCCATCTAGGCTGCAGTGTGGTAGTTGAGTAACACCTGTTATTTATAGTGCTTCAAAAAGCACAGGTACAGAATGGAGCACTATATAAAACAGTTATTGTTATTGAAGGATCATATGAAGAAGGGTGAATAGTGTGTATAGTCATAGGGTTTCTAATTTGCGTTCACCAAGACAAACTCCTTCTTTTACTTTGAATCTACTTTACACTCTAAAGTCATTGTCAATGCTGGTGTCATACGACTGACAGTCATTTAGACTAAACGGAAATCTGTTCCAGAGTAAGAGCAATGTAACATCGCTTTCTTCAGCAGGAGTTTGACAAAGTTTATAAAGTCATAACCACAGGCAGAGAAGAAAAGCCTATATTTTGTGTGGACAAGTGAACATTCACCTGTTCCTGTATTATCATAGGAAATGCACTCTTCTGTGGCCTCAAGCCAGTGGAATTATCAATTTGTTGATGGCACTGCTGAAAGCTATGTAGTTTGTCAAGCTGACATGAAAGAGTTGCCTTGAGTTTATAGCTACACACTCCATGTCGGCCCAGGCTAATCTTGACCGATGAATCGGCGCATCAGGATCTGCAAGAAAATTGATGGTTAGCAAGAAATGCAGAGCAAAGTCACTACATGTCAGTCGAGGAGGTCTTGGAAAAGGCTCACATTAAGACGATCCATCCGTTGCTCATGATCCTTATATTGTGACTAAAGTTCAGGGTTCCATGGTCACAGCATGGTGCCTCTTGTGTTGCTTACTTAGAGAGCAATGACATCAATGTGGACGATTCTTTAGGTAAGATACTAATGATGACTACATTCTTGAGCTTACAAGTTCATCTCCTTTCTCCTTTTGTCCTGGCACTTTGGCCTCTTACACTTGTGGCTACATTAGACCCCCTGAAATATTCATCACAATGATGAACTAAGACTAATGTTTAAGTACGGTGGAGTTTTAATGTACCCTAAATTACACAAAAATATTGAACCTCCAGTGATCACACCCAAAGGGATGCACCAGTAAGAACTTAAGAGTAGGATCAAGGAAAACCTGCAAAGCCAGCAAATATGTGCTCTGAAGAAGCTCCAACTGTAAAATAAGGCTTTAAGTTGATATTTAGTCTTAGTGTTTACTGTTATTTGTTAAATGCAGAATAAACATTGTTGTCTCTGACAACAGTTTTGAGAATGTTCATTGCCAGAGAGTTTGGCTGTTCTCTGGAGAAACTGCTGGTCCAGTGTTTACTATATCTCAGAATGCTCATGTTTTCCAGCCATTCTTGTTTTTGTAAATAAATTATGTAGATACAAATGCTATCATTATGTTAGTGATGACTAGACATTACACTTGAAATATGGATGGGATTGATGGATTAAACACTTTGGTATCTACGTGGATGCATTAGTCATTGAAAAAAGATATCTGCGTAGAATGGAGGGAGGTTAGCAATCATCAAGGTCTGATCCCTAAAACACGCCTCTTCTCAGATTTATGAGTAGGTAGCTCTTACTTGGATGTTGAAAAAAGGGGAAACACTGTACTGGTCAAGAGGCCTAGTGCGTACAACCGCATCAGATCCTTTGGACCCTTATAATTTGGGTGGTCACTGGTCCCTCGTATTCTCGAAGGAAATCACCACTGTGTGATCAGTCTGTAAAAGGCAATTCTCCCTGTAAATTCTCCTAGGTCAGTTTTAGCCGGTATAGCTGAAATGTATCATCCCCAGACAGGATAGCATATCAGAGCAAGAAGGTGGAACAAGCTGGTATTGCTCTGGCAAAAGGAACTTCAGCTACTTTAAGAAGGGGGTTGGCTCTACATCTAAGACCACAGAAACATTTTTCGGACAGAGAGTCCAGAAAGTGTAAACTTGAAGGCCTGCACAACCGTTCACCAAGAAGCCACCATCTTGTTGCTATAAATGCACGTCCATTCATTCAGCCAAGGTACCTGTAGACTTTCACACTAGACCGCGCTTTCCACAAATATATAGGAGACACATTATCCCATTTAGTAGGGACCGGGCAGAAATTTAAATGGGGAGAGACGGTACTCCCCCTTTGGATTACAGGAAAATGATCTGGACCCAGACGATTCATTATCCTGCCACCAATGCCAGTCTCTCATAATTTGGATCGAAAGGACGTAGCCATTCTGGGGTGCACTTTGGTTTCCATTGTCATTTAATTACAGGGCTTGCATGATTATCAAGCTTGCTGATGGAAAAACATGGGGTAACACAGAAAATCGACAGGGCTTCCCATTTCTACACAGGCCCCCAGAGGACTTATCTCCCAATGTTGTCTACTAGGAAACCATGGATCTAAATCCTTTGACCCAGATAAGTTTGGGTAACATAAATGAAGCATACCGCCGACCTTAAAAAAAGAGCTGGGTAAAACTGAAGGCAATTGCAGACTTTGTATGGGGCCAAAAAAAGGATGCCGAATGGCATGGAAAACTCACTAATTCTTCAAAAAAAGAGGTCAGACGCTGCCAAATGCAACATGTTATACCTGGCCTCTCGGTTTAAGCAGTGTAGGTCACTGGTAGCAATCTGATCTCAGAGGGAGCCACAGAGCTGATTGAGAGCTAAAAACGAGACTACTGAAGGAGTTTCGTATACGCCTGCTTCACCCTGGTACTTTAAGGAAGTTAAACTGATGGTAGTACAAAGTGCTGTTAAATTTTGGCATTATATGTCACCCATTCTGTCACCCACCACTCAGTTTAGGGTATACAGAATATTCCACTAGATTACCCATGAAACTCCTCTTTAAAAGAAGAAGATTCTGATTTAAAGCAGGCTTCTTTAAAAAATGGGAAGGTTAGAACATTTTTTTTTCTGCACCTAAGGGTAAACCTTCAAGATTCAAGTATTTTTAGGTTGTGGCCTGGTTTAGAAGGATCAACTTAAAGAATTGAATACATGAACCTACTACTGTAAAGGAGAAACGATAAAAAAAAGTGTGCATGTGCAACAAGGAGATCCCAAAGTGGTCTGTCTTAATACAAGAACTTGACAAAGAGTGCCTGGCACGTCCGGATGGTGTTTGGAGAGATGATTTGCTAGCACTGGAGCTAAAGCACAAGCAGTAATTATCAATAGATTTCTTCACAAAATGATACACCTTGCCTTCTGTAAAAATCACCTTTTCACCATCCTTAGGTTGCACTGGTCACCAATAAAGACCACAGGACTCAACCCCACAATCCAAGCCAAATGTGAGGAGTTAGCAGCTTATGATCTTCACATGGTTACCAAATGCCCAGCTTTGAAAGTATTCTGGTGGTCTGTTAGTACAACAATACAAGAGATATTGGATGGAAGCAAATTAATGCAGATTAGTAAATCTTCCATAATGTATGAAGTGCCTGATCAGGATGCTAACAATAAGTCGCAAAACACTTTGTTGTTGAAGGGGTCCTGAACGACTGCGGTGAGGGCCTATAACGATGCAGAGGGCCTTTAACAACCGGCATAGCCTGAGGCAGAAGGTCTATAAGGCTATTAAAACATTCCACCCACTAAGGATAGAATGTTCTAAATAAAAAAGGGAGAATCATGAAGACCAACATTGGAATGTTGGAGCCTACGGGCTTATACCAGCCATTATAAGCCCGGATCTGCTCCATTGTCTTCAATGGACCCTCAACATTCCAGTGTTCTAATATAGCCTTATAGCCCGCCCTAGCGGGCTATACCGGCTATTAGAGGCCTGCTCCAGCGTTCGGCTCGGGCCTTTAACAAGGGAGCAGGACTTTAATAGCCGTATAGCCCAGCTACAAAGGGCTATAAGGCTATTGGAACATTCTGCCACTAGAGGGCAGAATGTTCTAACAAATTAAACAAAGTCCTCTCGCCCTCGGGCTCCAAGAGGCCTTTGTTTAAACAACATTGGAATGTTGCTCTGCTGGCCTTTATCGGCCCGTAGTAGCACGGAGCACTCCATTGTCTGCAATGGAGTGCTCCACATTCCAATGTTCTAATTATATTTGATTCCTTTCGTTGACATACTTCTGTGGAGATATGATGGGTGCAATAAATTCTCTTCATATTCTTGATGGTGAGTCTGTAAATTATTGAGTGACATTGGGGACTGAGACTGTTATTTTTCCATTTACAGTTGTCTTTGGAGGATTCTGTTTTCTGCTTTCATAGTGTTTACATGGAAGGAGAGCCGGACACCCTTCCGTCAACGTTGAGGGAATGAGGACGACTTGAGAGGGAATAATTTGTTGAAGGTAACAGAAAGCCAGAGTTGGAACTCCTGAACTGTTATAATGGAGTAAGTTGACACTGAACCCCCAATTGTGATTGGAGAGTAATAAGGCCACATTTCTTCCATGGTTTGACATGAATTATGCTGTTTAATTGTGGTGGTGTCAAGGGAGTAGAGAGAAGTTTGAGGTTGAAGTGAATAATGTAGTGGATGCTCTAAGTGATGGGCTAATTTCCTGTGATGTGACCAGATGAGTCGAATATTGCATTGAGAGTGTAACGGCTGCATCTATTGCACCATGTACAAAGTGGTGGAAGTTCATGGCTTCTAGGTTTGAAAGGAGGGGTCTGGTTTGCCAAATGAGCCATGAAGGTCACACAGCATGCAAATGTTAGTGTGTTTAATGGCAATATCACTGATGGCATCAGGGAAGGCCTCAAAGAAGGATGGAGTGTTCTGAGGAGATCTAAAGACAACTAGGAATAAAGAACAGTAGGCAAAGAGGAGAAGCAAATTAGAAATGAATCATTTTCTGTGGCTGTCTCTACATCACTACTCCTCCACCGGTCCTTTTGGCAGAATGGATTCCTATCTGGATTTGATAGGCAGGTGAGATGGCGTTATGTGGCAGTGGAGTTGTGTTGTGACATAGCCAATTTTCTGTAATGAAGAGAAAGTCCAGGATGGAGATGGTGATCATTTTGCAGATCTTAAAGTGTTTTTTGTTCATAGGTCTTGCATTAATGAGGATGCAGAATAAAGCAATTGAAATGGGGATAGTTAGTGATCGGGGAAGGGAAAATAGAAGAAGAGAAGAGTTGATTGCTATATGTTTCCAGAATGATGAGAAGCAGTTTGAGAGGTGTGGAGTAGTGGAGAGAGGAGAAGAAAGGACGGAGGGTAGTAGATTACGACTGGAGGGCAAAGACATGTAGAAAGAGTTGCAGAAGGGGGTGGGGGAAAGGGCGTTGGGGTTGGGAGAGGAAATCAATAGAGATGAGTGACCTTGAGGGGCTGATGGGGCGAGGGAAAAGAGAGGGAATGAGCGTCTGGGGTGTGGGGGGCTACATTTCTTGTGTTGAAGTTCATTTAATGTGTATGGGTCAAAAGAGGTGGATATGAGATACAGAGATGGGATGGAAAGACTTAAATGTGGAGATAGAGGAGAGCTATAGTTAGATTGAAAAAGTGGCAAGAGTAGATGGACAGATGGAGATATAGTGGATTGGGGAGGAGAGGATTTAATGAGCATGTAGCGGGGAAAAGGAAGAAGCAAAAGAGTTGAAGAGAGTGAGGGAGGGTTTAGGAATGGAAGTCAGATAGCTGGGTGATGGTCTGTCAAGTAAGTGGAAATATATGTTTATGTTCATGTTTATAAAGCTTTTGTAGTGTGCACACTGTCACCCTGTAGGGTTATACCGATAAGTAACAACAAAAGATAAAAACAATAACATAGACTCTAAAGACCGAGACAAATATCCATCAAAGCCTCAATGAGATATTTATATTTGTGGAAATAAAACAGTTTTCAGTGATTTTCTAAACCTGAGATTTGATTCTTTCCTAAGATGAGTGGGTAATTTATTCCATCTTTGTGCCATAGAAGTGAAAAAGCTCAGCCGCCGATCAATGAGCGAAGAAATCATGGAAGCACTAATAAAACTTGATAGTTGGATCTTAAAGAGTGAGAGGGGTTATACCACATAAGCCGGCTTGACAATAAAGAGGCACTTGTGGGATATACAGCTTTATGCATCAGGAATAAAGATTTGAAGATGATACACTCCTTTGCAGAAAGACAGTGGAGGGTGCCTACAGCGTGAGAAATAGGGTCTCTAGCTCTTAGGTCTAGCACCATTCTCGTAGTGTAGTTTTGAACTACTTAGACCTTGTGAATCAGATCCTCAGGTAACTGAAGATAAGCAGCTTTCCATTAATCAAGTCGGACTCATATGAAACATAATAAGGATCAGAACCTTGTGGGAGATATAAAACAGATGAGCAATTCTCTTTAAAGTTTGAAGCTGGAAAACAACAGGTGTTAACTACTGATTTAGCCTACTTTAGAAGAGTTAAAACAATGTCTATTTTTAACTATAGTTCTCAAACAGGGAACCAGAGGAGATTCATGTTTAGTGAAGTAGGCCAGAAGGGAAGATTCCACAATGAAGTAGCTCTTAAAGGGCAGATAATGTATCTTTTACTGCCAAACACCTATAAATGGTACTTTCACGTTTGTAAGACTGATGCCTAATGAGGAACCTCTGACTGTGGGTAGGTGGAGATGCCCAGGTTTTCAAAGCCTTGGTCTGCCAGAGGTAAGGGCGACTGTTTTCAGTAGCCATAATGCCACTGATGCTTGGTAGCACATAAGCAAATAGTGCCTTCCAGAAGGAGCCCCAGATGGAGGGAAAAGCCAGAGAAAAAAATCTCCTGATGGCAGATAGGCTTCAGAGGATAATGGAGGAAAACAAAAAAGGCCTATAAATATCCAGAGAGCAGGAACAGCAGGAGAAACTTGGGAACAGCTGGGAAAAGCTAGGAACAGGGACAACAGGAGACCAACAACCCCAGAAACACCTCAAAATGGTCAAGAACAATAAAACACACTGACAACACTGATAAAGCATTGTGGTGCAAGGAGTGGAAGGATTCCTCTATCGTATACCCAAAAACCAGGACATTTCCTTATGGGTTATGGACCCACCATGTTAGGTTGGGAATCTTTGATAGGCCAAAATGGTGCGAAAGCCATCTTGGATTGAACATTGTTTGGGGCGGAAAAGTTCTCCTCTGCATGGAAAGGGACATGTACCCATGCCCTGAGTGCCCAACTGTGCTGTTGTTTGGATCCCTAATACTGACTGTTGTTGTCATGGGCAAACACGGAGCATGCAAGTGCGCCATGACATAGGCCTGTCTCACAGACTGCAGTCTTGTTGGACCAGAGGGGAGCGGCCAAAGTGCTACGCTGATAGTGGTAGATGGCTACGGCCTTCACCTGGAGTTAAGAAGCCCGAGCGCAGCGGTTGCAGCATACCATTAAGTGAACAGTAGGAGTGAACAGATCCTTTTTAACCTGTGTCACTGAAGTGAGGCCTACCAACTCATTCATCTTTTTAAAGTTCAGATGCTGTGTGCTTAACTCACCCTTGGCCTTTATCAGGTGGATGTAAAGTGCTGCATCGTACCAGAGTGGGAACTGCGCTAGATGTATGTGTGCCTGGGAAGGGTGCATTACAGGGTAGGGCAGTGCTATGCAGTGTGCACATGGTGAGTGCATTTATCAGGTGTACGTATACCCTCGAGGAATACATTACATGAGAGATGTAGTGCTGCGCAGTGTGTGCACAGTCAGTGCATTTACTAGGTGAATGTGTGTACTTGCAAGTGGCACACCATGGCACAATACCGAAAGGCTACAGTGCTGAGCAGCATGTGCAGAGTGATTCTGTGTGCAGAATGTATGTGTGCCTAGTGTGGCATAATGCATAGAGGTAACAATACTGGTTAGTGTGTGTGCTGTGTACATACACTGAATGAAAGTGTGCCTGTAATGGCACAATGCATGGAGCACACTGGGTTCTATTTTGGGAAACTCAGGCCTGCCTGGTGAAGACATGAGGCGTAGAGGAATAACCCCAGACAAATGTTGGATATTGCTGCATTCCTGTGAGGTGGCTGGGACAAACTGGAGAAGGGGGAAAGTGATTCTTCCTGTATACTTTAAAGGTTGCTCTTTGATCCAGTTAGATCACAAAGAAATGTCCTATACACATCTCAGGCAGGAGATGGGGCTGATAATGGATTCATAAAGAGTAGAGCTGGAAGCTCAGGATATAACCTTTTGATACACATATCACTGTGGTTGACATCCAAGTGTAAACAGTGACTGACAGTCTTTCAAAAGGAAGAGGGAGAGGGAAAATGTGCACTTCAAAAGAATCAGAACCCCAAAATAAAATTTCAAAGAGACAGACCCTAAATCACATTTAGTGTCTGGAAATGCACTATAAGAAGGGGAGGTTAAGGCCCCAAAACGTTGCCATCTGCCAAGCAGCTAGATTAGCTGTGTGAGGAGGGAAACTATGCAAGATATTTGCCTGTAACCAGGACTGGGGGCCAAGACTTGCTTGTCTCCCAGCTGGGTGAGGGGACATCAACTAGGGAAACTAAGGCAACCTGCTCTGGAGCACCAGTGCCTGCCTGCTTGCCAAGCCCAGTGTGCCCTGTGAGAAAGAGGAGAGTGTTAGAAGTAGCAAGGTCCAGTTGGGAGCCCAACCTAGTGGATTACCGGTGCGAGTAGATGACAGCTACACTGGTTGGGTCATTGTTCGTGTGTAGATTACAGTCGGTGAGCCCTGTATGCCAGGAGAGGGCCGCCGTGCAGACAGCAGTGAGCAGAGTGCTGTGCTGGGACAGTGTAGCCTGTGGGGAGCCTAGCGGCTACCCTGTATGCCAGGAGGGGCCACCATTGTATGCACTATTGTGTGGTGAGGGCTGGCACCTTGGCAGGCAGTATTACAGCAACTCCATATGATGGGAGGAGGTGTCCAAACCAAGGTTGCTGAGGATTGCGCCATTGCTCGAGAATTGTGAACTGCATGACCCGTAGGTCACCACCAAGCATCGAGGATTGTGACGGAACTACCCCCATGAACTAAGGAGGACGCCGTGGGTTCATCGCCACATCATCGAGACCCCTGTCGGGAGCATCAAAATTCAATCCCCCGGCTGCCACCACCCCCATCTACCTCTTGGGGAGCACAAGACTTACAGTGCAATAGGATCACCATAGCACCTCCTCCGATCGCTGCTGGCACCATAAGCTCAAAAGAAAGTTCACGTACAGGGTGCTGCTGTGTTTACTGCGTGCAGCCTACTCTTTGAATAGGACTGGAAACACTGCAAGCATCCGTAGATCTGCTCAAAGCGCTTAGAGACCTGCAGGTATGAAGCGCTGTACAAGTTTAAATTAGCATAGCATAACATACCATTGTTGCTACTGGAGCTAGGGCAAGACTGGTTTCGGGCCTATCGGGCCACAGGTGCCTCGCTGCTAAGGGCGGTTTGGTGCCAAGATACTTTTGACTATGTTCCTAAGAGTCAGAGTGGACTCTTGAGATAAGGTCTACTGATGAGCATTCCCTGGATGCGACCACCAGTGAATGGGGAATTACCCCAACCTCATTACAAAGAACAGATGGGACAGACATTTGTCATTGAAACACTAAATCCTTGACCTGAAGGGAAAATGTGTTATTGTTTAATTATGTCGTAACATTGCGTTGAATGTGTTACAAATTAAATATTCGTTTTGATTTAAAAAAAAAAATATTTGACTGAACATTGATTAAAAAAAAATGTTTATTAGTTTCAACAGGCATGGTAACAAACATATAGATGCAAGTCACATCCAGCAATAAACAGTCACCCCTCCCACCTCCCAGCATAGCAGATGACAATGCATTGTACATGTTAGGAATCTTGTATATCATAGACAAACATGAGTGGAGTAGCATATGCATAATCACTGGTCAGACTATCATAGTAAAGCAACTATTACAAACACATTAAAAGGCATGTGTGATGCAGGTTATATCAGATCTGGGTGGGCCAGCAGATATACAGTAAGTGGGGCCCAGAAATCCTTTGGGCGTGAAGCTTCAGGCAGTTATTCCGCATAAACCCCCAACTGGTCTCTACGGTAAAGTAAGTCATGGATCCATTTTTTCACAGTCGGAGTGGTTTTCGCCCCCCAACACTGCGCAACAGCCCTTTTGGCCAACAGAGTGGAAACCTCAACTATGCGTCGATTACAGGGCTTAAGACCTTTCACATATACAAGGAGGCAAATCTCTGGGGCACAATGTATCGGTTCCAACACAATATCAGTAAGCACCTTCAATACCCTGGGCCAAAATGCATATATACCTGCACACATCCTTGCCACATGCAGGAAGTCAGCATCTGCCTGCCCACACCTTATGCAGCAAGCAGACTCGCGCAAACCATACCTACAGAGCTGAAGAGGGGTATAATATAGCTGGTGTAAACATTTAAAGTGGATAATGCGAAGATTACAATTCGCCGTGAGGCGACCTGTTGGCTCGCAGCAAGCTTTCCAGAGATCTAGTGTGAGAATGGACCCCAGTGCAGTTTACCATCTAAGATACGAGGGATGTTCTCCCAGTTCCCGCTCCCGCAGGGAGGCATTATATAGTTTGGTGATAAGGCCCTTTCGCTCTTCCCAGCCAGCATCGCCAGCAATGCCAGCAGAGTTGTGAGTTCATCCGGATAGTTCGGGAAGATGGCTCTTACAGCTTGCTGGACTCTGACATATGTGAAACTCAACATGAATCCACGATTCGTACCCCCCTGCACATCCTGCAATGACTGGAACCGACCCTGTTTATACAGATCCCCATCCGGGTGATCCCGACAGCCGCCAGCTCCCGCAGCGCGGGCTTCTCCCTTGCCGCAGAGATGTCTGGATGGGAGGCCAATGGCAACTGTGGGGCGTATAAGTAAGGAAGCCGCGACCTTTTAGCTAGCGTCTTCCAAGCCAATGAAGTACATTGCACGGGGTTCATTTCAGTCCTAGGACCTCCCAACCCCAGAAAGAGTTGCTGTCTGCAGTGGCATTGGAAGAACAGCATCCAATTTGATAGCGATATGAGGTTGAAATCTCTGCGGAAAGTGCCAAGAGTGTGCAAACTGCACCTGTGTGCACAGATAATATAGTTGGAGATCTGGAGCCTCAAACCCGCCACGATCAAATGGCTGCACCAGGACATCCCAGCTACATCTGGGCTTCTTACCACCCCATACAAATGTGAGTATTGCCGATTGGAGCATCGTAAACAGCACAATATTCAACTTAATAGGGATATTAACAGAGAAATAGGACAGCTGAGGTAGGAAAGTCATTTTTATAATCGGTATTCGATCTGCGATCTGCCCACCTTTCCGCCTGCTCAGTGATCTGCATAATAGCTCGGCCATAATTCTCAGATATCACCTTATCCGGATCTCTGTGCAACCATATCCCCAAATACCTCACAGGGTCATAAGTCAACGTTAGCAGAAACTCCAGCTCCACCTCCCTCGTACCAGCCGTCAGTGGGAACACCACCGACTTTGCCCAGTTAATCCCTAGGCCTGAGTACAACTCAAATTTTACATACTCCCTGAGCAATTCTGGCAAGAAAGTGGCAGGATCTCGAACGTATAATAGCATGCCGTTGGCATACAGGGAGACCACAAATGGTCTCTGCCGAAAGCGTAGTGCGGCTGCTGCGTGCCTCTGTCGATGTTTACAAGCCAGAAGCTCCAGTGCCAAAGAGAAAAGCATCGGCAACAGGGGGCACTCCTGCAGAGGGCCTCTCTCCATAGGAAACGCCGAAGACACGCACCCGTTAACCCGCACACGAGCAACAGGTTCTGTGTGTAGCACTTTAATCCATTGGAGAAAAAACGGGGAAGGGTCCATTTTGGTGAGGACCGTGAACATATAGTCCCATTGGAGGGAATCAAAAGCTTTTGCTCCATCAAGCAGCACCGCCACTGCCTGAAAATCTGGATCAACAGAATGCAATGTGGAAAAGACTATGCGCAGGTTATGCGTCGTTGATCGGGCAGACACAAATCCTGACTGGTCTGGTAGCTATTATCTCTGCCAGGATCTTGACGGCTATATTAATGACTGAGAGAGGCCTATACAAGTCGCACTGATTGGTGCCCTTGTCTGGTTTTAGAAGGGTCACCAGCAGGGCCTCTTTGAGGGTGGTTGGAAGTCTCCCCTACTCAAATGCCTCCGCATATACTGCAAGATGCCTAGGGGCAAGGTCATCCACATAAGTCTTATAAAACTCGCTAGGGAGCCCATCCAGCCCCGCAGCTTTGCATGTAGGTAGGGACATTATAGCTAATTTAGCGTCCTCAATATCAAATGGCTGCATAAGATACTCCTGTTGTGCATTGGAAAGCCACCCCAGTGCCACGTCTTCAAGATAGGAGTTTATCTCCTCAATCTGTGTTACTCTCCTAGCCGTGTAAAGTTTAGTGTAAAATTGTAGGACTATGTCGCAAATCTCAGGAGTTGAGTAGTGTGCGACCCCATCGTCATCCAGCAGTTCCATAATACACTCCTGACTACGCGGGGCTGCTAGCTTTTGCGCCAAAGAACGACTCGGACGGCCCCCTTCCCCATATTAGCGGGCAGTACTGCGCCTAGATTGGTGTAATAACTCCTGGTCAGCTGTTTCATTGTGTTCAGTGACAAGGTCTCTTATTGCAGCTACCGTCTTTGGAGAGGGAGTTTTCTCGTAGTCGCGCTCGAGTTTGGAGATGTCAGATGCCAATTTGTGTATTCTGTGTCTGAGGTCCCGCAACACTCCCGACTACGCGCATATGCAAGCTCCCCTGATGGTCACCTTGAACGCCTTCCACAGAACTCCAGCATCTTCCAATGATCCCTCATTTTCCCGAAAAAAGTTATGAATGCCTCGCCAGGAGTTTGTTTAAAAACTGGGTCAGTTAACGCAGTCTGCTGCAGTCGCCATGCAAAGGGTGGCCTCTCACATGTGGGTACCTGTAACTCAAGAACCACCGGGGAATGATCAGAGAGTGCTCGAGCCATATGACCGACCTTCACAGTTCAAGTGCACACGACCTCGGAGACAAGCGAAAAATCTATGCGGGACCATGTCCCATGCACCGAGGATACACGTGTGCTCTCTCGACCCTCAGAATGTTGAAGGCACCAGACATCATGTAGGTTGCCAGCATCCAATATCCCCAATAGCGTCTTTGCTGCCTGCTTTAGCCTCAATGTTCCACTACTAACCCTATCTAAGGGATGTCTAAACAAACATTGAAGTTGCCTGCGCAGATTATCTCAGCCGAAGGGAACCCAGAAATATGGCGCCATACATCTGCAAAAAACAATGGATCGTCAGTGTTTGGCCCATACACATTGACCAACAACACACTCATGCCACTGAGTTGACCATGTGCTATTGCAACTCGCCCTTGCTCATCCGTGTCAGACCGAACCATAGTAAACTGGACCCTTTTTTTAACTAGGGTCATCACACCCCTAGAGTAAGTGGAATAAGAGGATGCAACTCTCACACCTACCCAGCGTGCACCCACTCTTTGTGCCGATTCGTTAGTGTGGTGCGTCTCTTTAAGTAGAGCCACTTGCACCTCCAGTCTATTCAAGTACGCCAGAATAGATCATATTTTTTTAGGGGTGTTGAGTCCACGCACATTCCAGCTGAGGAACTTAACCCTGCCCCTCATACCTTCCACACAACATCAAGCTGATACCAACACTACATATCACACCATGTATGTTCAAAATAACATAACGTGACTGTACATCAGATTCCCAATATAAATGCAATGCCGGCCTGCTCCCCCCAGTGACACTCCCCCCACCACCCACCCACTTCAACGTCCCCAACTCGCCAAAGCCATCCCAGTTTAATAAAACTCACCCCCAACAGAACCAAACAAGAGAAATTTGCATTTGGTTACACCCATTAGGGGGGCGCAGACTGCTACTAGCCTCCCAACCAGTAGGAGGTGGCTGAGCAGGTCTAGTAATAACTGTGACAAAGTTTCCAACCCCAACCACCCCTCGCACATTATAACTTGCACTCACTATCTCCAGGAAGTGCAGATTGTTTCACCTGTATATATACACGTATTTGACTTGCAAAATTGTGTGCATATTACAACCCTGAGTGAAAGTGTGAAGATACAAGACAGCTAATAATCAACATATCTCTCTATTGGTCCCCATCTTCTCGGGCCATGCTGGATTCACGCCGCCTGTGTTTCAACTGTTTAGCATGCTCAAGGGCAGCCTTGGGATTGGAGAAAATTTTAGAGTCGCCATCTGGACTTATGCGTAAACGAGTGGGATATAACATTGCATATGGGACCCGTTCAGATTGCAAAAACTTTTCCACTACACCAAATTCCCTTCTAGCATTTTCCACAGCCACAGTAAAATCCGGGAAGAAGGCCAAAGTGATACCCTGGTGCTCAATGTTCCCCTTGTCTCTGGCCATCCGCAAAATCATATCACGGTCTCTGTAGTTCAATAGTCTCGCTATTATTGGGCAAGGAGGGGTGCCTGAGACAGGTCTCGCTGCAAGAGAGCGGTGGGCCCACTCAATGATAAACATGTTGGAGAATTGCTCAGTTCTAAAAATATCCTTGATGAGGGTTTCCATGAAAGTCTCAATTTTTCCCACATTTGTGGACTCTGGCAGCCCCGTAAGCCTGATGTTATTACGCCGGAACAGCGCTTCCAAACCTCATTTTTGGCATTAATGAGGGACAGCACCTTCTCCATTTTGAGCGCCTTTCCAGCAACTTCACTTAACCCTTCTTCCGTTGTGTAAAGACTCTGCTTCTCCAGCTGCGCCGACATGTGATCTAGACGGTTGTTCACTGCAGCCATTGTTCCCTCAATGGATTGAAGGCTGAGCTGCATTGCCAACAGCATGGTTTCGAGAGGGAGAGGGTGTTGCCTGGGGCATCAGCCTCCGAGTCTGAAGCTGTCTTTTGTGATGATTTACCAGGTTTGTGGGCCTCAAACGTGAGGCGCGGTTGAGTTTTATCAGTTCTCCCCACTGCAGACACACTTAAAGTCACCTCCTTCTCCTGTTTATACTAGTACACCTCAGACAATTGTGCACACCGCAAGTGCAACTCCAACGGAGAGCTGTTAGAGTAGGGGTTCCAACAGAGAGCTACGCAGCACACTAAATCCTGAGGGGCCAATCTGACAAGTACCCGCAAGAAGATTCAGGGCCCACCAGGTACACATTAAGGTCCCCCACAAAGCAGCGCCAGATCCTTATGATCCAGCGAACGCACTAAAGAGTGACACATAGCAGGGGTGGTACCAATGCAGCACGCCACACAATAGAACAGCTTGGAGCGTAAGTCTTGCTGGCGATCAGGTCAAACAGGTGCAGGACTGTACCGGGCCACCGAGGAAGGCCCAGCGTGATATTTCCTCCTCGGTGATTGTATATAGGCAGGTGCTAGAGAAGTACAGTAACAGCCAGTCAATGCAGGCCTCAAGTGCGCCCAATCCCTAATAGAGCGTATGCCGAAGGGGCAGACACTGTTGCACGCACACGGGTCACAGCGCATCTCCTCACTTTCACCGGCTGCATCAGGCAACGCAGCAATTCGGGCCTGCCCAATACTCAGCATCCGCCACCTCGTCCAGTGCGCGCTCCCACCTGTAACCGCCGCAGCTCGCAGAGCGCAATACCCGCCCAGGCCCCCTACCCACCTCTGCAGCTTAGGGCCCAGGCAGCGCTGCACCCCACTTACCACCTCCGGGAGCAGATCGATTGGCAGCACGCTTCCGCTAGTATCGCCCAGGCCGCAGGGAGTCAGGTCAGGCAGCCGCTCTTCTTCGCCCACAGCTCCGCACTCCCAGGCTTTATGGCGGGGATGGGAGCACACGCACACCTCCACTGTCAGTCCCAGTCCGGAGGCATCCAAGCGAGACAGGATACCACAATGATGCACAACAAGGGGCTCCAGGAGATGCGCTCCGCTACAGAGTCATGCAGCGGGTGCCATTTTGCGAGCGCTCGCCTGTACAACAAGGCCTGTTTTCCAGCGCTGTGGTGGCGAAAACCTTTCCTCGACAACCCCGACACCTGCCAGAGGGCCGTACAGCTAAGCCCAGCCCAAAAAGGGATGCAGATGCAGCGCTTTGGGGCAGATAATAGACAGATTGTAGCTCAACCGGGCAGAGCTGCACTAGGGTGCAGCCATCTTGTCGTGCACCCTCTAGAGCCCCCCCCCCGAACATTGCTTTTATGGACACTGCTGTGCGCTCTCTGAGTTATGAGTCATGTTCATGAACCTATATTGATTTACAACAAGGGGGGGGAATTTGATTTAGAAAGGCGATTGCCACTCCAGAGGAGTGAAAGGTCAAGCCTCAGCGAATGCCCTTCAGTCATAAGCAAAACAAAGAATGCTGGGCTGTTCCTCTACCAAGTAAATGTACGTGTAACGCTAGTGGGACATGGATGGTGTAGGGTCACGTGGTGTCCTACAGTTGGGCATCCATTTTGTTGGATGTAATGCCCTCACACACCCTTGCAGGTGTCATGCTTCATCATCTGGGCTGCTCCTCGTTGGGTCGGCGGTGCAATACCCAACGGGGGACACCTCAAAGAGGGGCACTTTGGCGGAGATCTTCTATCCAACTGCCGTCAGGTGAAGTGTGGGGCCAGAACAGGGCAGACGTGTCAAGTGAGTTAAAATAAAGCTCGGAGTACCAGGATTAATTTTATTCTGGGGGTCCCCTGCTTTAATTAAAAAGTTTTACAACTAACTGGAGCTCAGTGGGATATAATGCTCCCTATTGTGAGTCTCAGTTCAGTTTGTGCTCTAATCGGTCGACATGTTTCTCGCGTTGCACATTGGCTGCGATTCTTCAGGACCTAAATACAAAATTACCACTGTCTACGTGAGTGTGATCAAATGTAAGTATCTAATGTTATGTTTGTCAATAATTAGAATGCTCTACACGGATTAGTATTCCATGTGAAATACCTGTGTTGACCTGCATCTAGGGTTTTGTATACAGACAGCAACAGTACCCGGCGTGTTGTACAACGGATTCAAAACTCCAGTGTGGTTCTGTTTTCCGTGTAGCCTCTTCTGTGACCTACCCATCAACGCCGGGTCCGGGAGTTAGTTGTAAAACTTTTTAATTAAAGCAGGGGACCCAAGAATAAAATTGATCCTGGTACTCCGAGCTTTATTTTAACTCACTTGACACATCTACCCTGTTCTGGCCCCACACCCACACTTCACCTGACGGCAGTTGGATAGAAGATCTCCACCAAAGTGCCCCTCTTTAAGATGTCGCCCGTTGGGTATTGCACCGCCGACCCACCGAGGAGCAGCCCAGATGATGAAGCATGACACCTGCAAGGGTGTGTGAGGGCATTACATCCAACAAAATGGATGCCCAACTGTAGGACACTGCGTGATCCTACACCATCCATGGCCCACTAGCGTTACACGTACATTAACTTGGTAGAGGAACAGCCCAGCATTCTTTGTTTTGCTCATGAACCTAAATTCACACTTACACACTGAGGGAGCCTTAGACTGCTTGACCATAGCTACCACTGAGAGTCTAGTGCAAAAGGAGTACTTGGCCCAGTTTTTCAAGATCCATAGTAGGTCAGGCCCCAGGACAGAAGGAGTAAAAGGTCTCAACTACTGTGGTTGGGCTCAGCAAACCCTGTGTGCCCGTAGCCCTTTGAAATGGGATCCAACAGGCTTCTATATTTATCCCAGGAATCCTCACTATGGGATTCTAGGGAGTAGGATGATCAGGAGAATGGAGGCAACAAAACAAAGGCATTTCTACAGTATTGCCCCCCTCAGGGGAAACAAAGCAGGAGACCATACCAGTGGGTCGGCCATCGCAAGGTAAACTTATGGAGAGAGTGCAGCACACCCCTGGCGATCCCAGGGCCTTTCTTGTGCCTGAGCTGTGCATCTCGCCTGCTTGAACCTAACTAAGGCACTATCATTGTGTGGGACACGAGGATCGGTGCAACATTCACATTCTCTATTCAACCTGTGAAAGGCGGGAAAAAACATTTGTAGCCATACCACATAGATCAGGGGATCTCTAACCTTTTCTTTATGTTATGCATAATGAAAATCATCGCAAGCTACTTATACTATTAGTATTGTAGTCCATACTAATATTATAAAGAGAGATCCCAAACCTTTGAGGCGGGTAATCTCAGTAACCACAGCGCCAATCACAACACCCAATACAGCGTTGGAAAGGGCAGTTGCAGCAGAAGGACATAGACTATGCAGTCGGCCACCATATACATTTTTTTTTAAATTGCTTTTATTAACTTTTCAAGAAACAGTGGTGTTCATCACAATCATACAGTGCAAGACATACAATTGTACCGTAGGACACCATATACATTTAAAAGGTAAAAGAACCGTGCCAGCAAAGTAGTCCCTTGTGGGCGTGTCTGCGTTGTGCTGTGGGCTTGGGCTTGGGGGCATGTGGTACGGCCATCACATCATGGGCTGTGGGCGTGTGCTGGGGGCGTGACAAATGCTGGGGGCGTGTGTCCGCCCTTCATGCCATGTGAGTCGTACATACAAGCGCCAATTACGTTGCTGCGCAGCATCAAGGGGCACGCTGGGGGCGTGAGAAACGCTGGGGGCGTGTGTCCGGCCTTCATGCCATGTGAACGCAATTGGGCCGCATCAAGGGGCACGCTGGGGGCGTGAGAAACGCTGGGGGCGTGTGCTACGTTCCGCCCTTCATGCCATGTGGGTCGTACATTAATCAGAAGATCGTCTGCTGTGGCCGTGTGCTGGGGGCATGACAAACGCGTTCAGCTGGAGGCCTGGTAAGTAACATTACTGCAGCCTCTCCTGCGCGCTGTTACTAAACTCTCTCATTCAACGAAATTACACGCGCCTGCTACCATCAACCAGGGCTCTAGCCGGGCTCAGGCGGCGGATCACTACACCAATTACACGCGCCTGCTAACATCAACCAGGGCTGCAGCTGGCCCTTCTCCGTCCCTATTCTAATGAAACAAAAAATGTTGTCTACCGCGAGATTTAAAATAAATTGCCCTTGCCAAATACACACATTACACACATTCTATTTCATACCCGGACAACGTCGGGACGGGCTGCTAGTGTTGTAATAAACTCAAAATCAAACAAGATTATCTTAGGGGCCACCCTATGCAAGATCACCTCAGTACATCAGTCAGAGTTGCCAGAAGTGAAGTAAAAAAGGTTTGTTAATTTGGAAGGCCTTTAGATGGGTAATACATAACAGGCATAGCTGCAACGACCCTAGCACCAAGGTCATAATATTAGTAACAGGTGTCCCCAACACCAAATGATTTATCTCAAATGTCAGCTTTAAATATATATTGGAATTTAAAACATTTTTCTACAAACATCAGCTTAAAATTTCCAAAGAAACACTTCTTGAAGTCAAATACACACATTTCATTTTTGATATGCATACATTAATTCTACAAGCAAGCAAAAGCTTCTAATTTAGTAGGCTGGCTGCACACAGGAGAGCTACTTAAAGGTAGCTGCAGAGCTACCAGTAGCTCATGTTCGACCCGCTGGAGACGCCTGGCTTGGATCATGGGAGATCTTCAATATGATCTGGGTGTCATTGGCATGCAAGAAAAGATCAAACTCTTGTGCACAGGTTAACTCAGCAGCCAGAGGGGCCATATACATGTTAAACAGGAGTGGGGACTCCTCAGCTAATACTTTGAACTATAGATGAATGAGCACCCATTCTAATTTGGAAAGATCCATCTGCTAAAAAAAACTGCTAAAACATTTCCACAAGTAGCTTTTGATACCAAGATCTTGCGATCAATCTAGGAGGATCAGGTGGTTCACAGTATCTATAGCTGCTGAAATATCTAATAGAATCAACACTGCAGGAAGATGAACATTTACACATCTTCGAAGATCACCTATCGAAGAAACCACCATAACCACCATACTTATCCCTCAAGACGTAACCAAGCTGCAGAGGGTGTTGATGGTCTCTAAGAAAAGTAAGGTCCGAAGAAAAACTGCTCTTTTCAGAAATGTTGCCAAATAAAATTGTAAGATGAGCTGACAGATCGCCAGAGTCTAATGATGGTTTCTTTAGTAAAGGTGTTACAGAAGCAGCTCTAAGGCAATTGGGAAATGCTCCAGTTTGAAGGACGGCATTAATGACACACCTTGGAAGAGTGGAATCAACTTGTAATTGTTCTTCGGAAATTTTGGTAGGTATAGGATACTTAGGTCAACAGAAATGCTTGCGCACCAACACTAATTTAAGAAAATATTTGTCAGCTAAGTACATTTTGCAAGTGACTTCTGTCACTTCTGTCAACTGACTACTGTCAGACTTGTGGACTGGAGACTTATAGGGAGACACACATTGCGGCATGCTGTTCAGGATGTTGCTGATCTTGCTGATAAAATAGTCAGCTATTAGATTACAGTTAAAAACAGACATCTCTGCAGAATCAGCAGGGTGAAGGATCTTATAAGCTCTGCAATGAAATAGAAGATTGCAGCCACCACCACTACCACACTGGGGGCCGAAACAATCTGTAGAGTAGGAAAAAAACCATGCTTTAATTTGGTGGATATTTTGCTTATAAATATAGATTATTTTTGCCAAGCTAATTTAATAGAAGGGTCATCATTGATCCACCAGTGGAGCTCCGTCATGGGCAGCTAATTCCTTTATGTACGATTTACACTATCTAGGAGATGTTTTCCTGTACTGTGGTGCAATTTGATCTAAAATAGACCCTCAGTGATCCGAACACTTGGTCAGCTTTGTTTGGGGGTCGTATATAGTGTCATTAGAGTCTGCAGTTAAACGAGAGACAACTGTTGTGCCAAACCTGCTTTCCGATTCCCATTTTAAACTGGGGCTCGTAATTAGCGTATTTTATGTTTTCTGGAGCCCGCATATGAAAACAATGCGAAACTGACCTGTCCAAGGAATGGGGAGGGGAGGAAATGACGAAAACAAGGAGTGCGTGAGCACAGTGTACCTAAAGCATGTCCCTTAACACGGGAGGGATGTCGGGTGCTCATGGCAAGCCAGAAAGAATGAAATCATTAATTAAAATGGATGGAAAATGGATGAGATGCATTTTCGAAATGGGGTTTTAAGTCCCCAACCTTGGAATCGTCAATCTCAGTTTCAAGCAGTGCCGAGGATTGGAAGTCCAGGGCTTCCAGGCCACCATTAGCGGTGTCTATAATTAAGTGAGCAAATCTGCAGGGACCAGAAAAGGACCTGAACTTTCACAGTAAGGGTTTCTAGAGTGGAATGACATTTCCCAAACATTTGGCCCCCACCAAGTCTCCTCAGATGATGAACATGCATCACAGCACAATCTGGAGTCACACCCCTTCAAAATATCTGGAGTGCCATAGTGGAGCCATGTCTCTGTAAAATATCCTAAATTATTATCTCTCCATAGTTCAAGGATGGCAATGTGATTTATCACTGCCAATAATGCATTGACAATGGTCTGTGACTAACGTGAGGACGTGAAGGGGAAGCAGGAGTGTTCATTATATAGGCCCAGATCAATTATGCTGAGATGTTGGATGGTTAGATGTTTCCATCTTCAGAGGGGCATTGTTGTGCAGGATGCACCTGTAATAGAAGTTGGTAGAATTTCTCAGTAATATAAATTAAAGAAGCACCCATGGTAAAAAAACATACATACCCAGATGCCAGTTTTTGTCAGTGGGTCCACCTAGGTGGGTTCAGCTTGGAAACAGTATGGTAGCACCATGTGCTTACCTCTAGGGGCGCTGCTGTTGCCTCTCTTTCTTCCTGCAAGTTATGTAAAAGACAGCCAAAACAAGGGAGGAGATGCGTAAAAGACAGCAAACACAAGAGAGGAGATGTGATAAAAGACAGCCAACACAAGAGAGGAGATGTGATAAAAGACAGCCAACACAAGAGAGGAGATGCGATAAAAGACAGCCAACACAAGAGAGGAGATGCAATAAAAGATAGCCAACACAAGAGAGGAGAGGTGATTAAAGACACCCAATGCAAGAGACAAGATGCGATAAAAGACAGCCAATGCAAGAGAGGAGATGTGATAAAAGACAGCCAACACAAGAGAGGAGATGTGATAAAAGACAGCCAACACAAGAGAGGAGATGCGATAAAAGACAGCCAACACAAGAGAGGAGATGCAATAAAAGATAGCCAACACAAGAGAGGAGAGGTGATTAAAGACACCCAATGCAAGAGACAAGATGCGATAAAAGACAGCCAATGCAAGAGAGGAGATGTGATAAAAGACAGCAAACACAAGAGAGGAGATGCAAGAAAATACAGCCAACGCAAGAGAGAAATGCAATATAAGACAGCCAGCGCAAGAAAGGAGATGTGATAAAAGACAGCAAATACAAGAGAGGAAATGCAATAAAAGACAGCCAACGCAAGAGAGGAGATGCAATAAAAGATAGCCAACACAAGAGAGGAGAGGTGATTAAAGACACCCAATGCAAGAGACAAGATGCGATAAAAGACAGCCAATGCAAGAGAGGAGATGTGATAAAAGACAGCAAACACAAGAGAGGAGATGCAAGAAAATACAGCCAACGCAAGAGAGAAATGCAATATAAGACAGCCAGCGCAAGAAAGGAGATGTGATAAAAGACAGCAAATACAAGAGAGGAAATGCAATAAAAGACAGCCAACGCAAGAGAGGAGATGCAATAAAAGATAGCCAACACAAGAGAGGAGAGGTGATTAAAGACACCCAATGCAAGAGACAAGATGCGATAAAAGACAGCCAATGCAAGAGAGGAGATGTGATAAAAGACAGCAAACACAAGAGAGGAGATGCAAGAAAATACAGCCAATGCAAGAGAGAAATGCAATATAAGACAGCCAGCGCAAGAAAGGAGATGTGATAAAAGACAGCAAATACAAGAGAGGAAATGCAATAAAAGACAGCCAACACAACAGAGGAGATGCGATAAAAGGCAGCCAACACAAGAGAGGAGATGCAATAAAAGACAGCCAACACAAGAGAGGAGATGCGATTAAAGACAGCCAACACAAGAGAGAAGAGGCGATTAAAGACACCCAACGCAAGAGAGCAGATGCGATAAAAGACAGCCAACGCAAGAGAGGAGATGTGATAAAAGACAGCAAACACAAGAGAGGAGATGCAAGAAAAGACAGCCAACGCAAGAGAGGAGATGCAATAAAAGACAGCCAACGCAAGAAAGGAGATGTGATAAAAGACAGCAAACACAAGAGAGGAGATGCAATAAAGGACAGCCAACACAAGAGAGGCGATGCAATAAAAGATAGCCATCACAAGAGAGGAGATGCAATAAAAGACAGCCAACACAAGAGAGGACATATGGTGAAAGACAGCCAACACAAGGGAGGGTATGCAATAAAAGACAGCCAACACAAGGGAGGAGATGCATTAAATGACAGCCAACACAAGAGAGGAGATGCAATCAAAGACAACCAACACAAGATGAGATGCGATGCGATAAAAGACAGCCAACACAAGGGAGGAGATGCAATAAAAGACAGCCAACACAAGAGAGGAGATGCAATAAAAGACAGCCAACACAAGAGAGGAGATGTAATAAAAAGGCAGCCATTACAAGTGAGGAGATGCGAAAAAAGACAGCCAACACAAGGGAGGAGATACGATTAAAGACAGCCAACACGAGGGAGGAGATGCAATAAAAGACAGCCAACACAAGAGAGGAAATGCAATAAAAGACAACTTACACAAGAGAGGAGATGTGATAAAAGACAGCAAACATAAGAGAGGAGATGCAAGAAAAGACAGCCAATGCAAGGGATGAGATGCAATAAAAGACAGCCAACACAAGGGAGGAGATGCAATAAAGGGCAGCCAACACAAGGGAGGAGATGCAATAAAAGACAGCCAACACAAGGGAGGAGATGCTATAAAAGACAGCCAACACAAGAGAAGAGATGCAATAAAAGACAGACAACATAAGGGAGGCGATGCAATTGTCTGGCAGTCCAGTCGGAGTGGTCTTCAGGTCCAATCACATGATCCCAGCTAGGTCCCTGCCAGAGAACATTAAGCCACTATAGGACATTTGTACTTTTAAACAATCTCCCAACGAACCAACATGGATTTGGTGGGGTGGGTATACAGTGCAAACAAAAAAGATAATGTAGGATCAGAAACTTATAAGTTACATAGGTAGGCCAAAGATAGGATTGCCTCAGTGTTTTATCCATGAGGCTGCTGCGGTCTCATCTCTTTCCTCCTATCTGTTTTGCCCCTGGTATTTTTTGTTTTCCCGGTAACCTTGCAGGATTTCATGTTCCAGAACACAAAGACAAAAACAGGACACAGCAGGCTACTCACGCATGATATGGGGAACACTTTAAATCTTTTCTTAGATACATAAGGGTACAGTGCCAGTAGTTTGCAGCAACCTGTAATTTAACAGCATAGACGCTCTCAAGGATGGCTACCATACTTTTCAGCAACAGATGCATTATGGCTCAGTAATTCTACCAGTCTCTCATTTTAAGCGCTTGAAATTTCCATGAATAAATATACATCATATCAGTATTCAGTGTGAGAAAAGATATATCGTAGGCACTAAGTTGACCATATGTATCAACACCTTTCCCCATAGACACAGAATGGGCAAACCCCTTGATACATCTGGCCCTAATTAGCCACCTTTTAAGAAAAGCCAGCTGTATTCTGTAGCCTTTTCATTTTTGTTGAGTGCACCTAATAGGAGACATAGAAGAAACCAGATAGACCCATGCTGATCTCTGTGTGCTCTCACTTCACTTGTGAACTGTTTTGGCGTTTCATCTTATTAGCTTCTCAGTTGTTCCTAAAACAGAGTAAAGCTTAGTGTTATACCTTTAGAGTGCATGTCAGTGATTTACTTGTAATCTTACACTGGAGACAAAGCAGTAGGCACATACATATGGCACAGCACTCCTGATGATACTGCTTCCCTAAATCAGGGCCCACAAGGGAATTTTTCTATTAGTCAACTGCTTCTTCAAGGTAAGTCCTCATATGACAAGAAGCAGAAAAACCACCTCATATCCGTAGATGGAAATGGCCTTGCCACATCAAGTAGACCACTTCACTGAGACCCTGGAACTGGGTGTTACTACACATCGTGAGTTATCAGAATTAGGAGGCACCATGCTATTGTCATGAGTAGTTCACTTGGTAAACATTTAGGAAGATCGACAGATCCAACCACAAAGAAGACACAAGTGACATAGTCTGCCAAGTCAAAGACTTTCACCAGTCCTCTTAGCCACCCTGAATAAATAATCCTGTTGTAATTTGGATTTCCATCAATTAACATGAGTGCCATGCACTGGATCATCAGGATTATCAATGTGGTCGGAGAGACCATTTTTGAAAGGTGTGCAAATCTGACAAGGACAAAAAGTGGCAAATGTCACCCATCCCACACCCGGCTTAACAGAATGCAAGGGCATTTAAGTTTGTAAGCATGATCAAACATCGAACAAGAAGAGTTGAGATCAGGCATTGTTAGTCCAGCAGACACTCATCCCCAGGCCAAGTAAGCTGAAACATAGGTATTTTATTCAAAAGCAGCAGTCGGAGATTCTGATTACATCACATTTGTTATTATAAACATCCAAATATATGGCATAAGCTCCCCGTTCTTCATGGATTCTTTGGTAATCATCAGCAGAAAGCAAGAAGAGGAATTCTCAAAACCATTAGCAGAAACTCAAATCTAGCCATCCAGCATTAAATATGTGGCTATGATTAAAAAGCTTATTTCCTGAAAAGCTTATTTTACATCATGCTGTACAAGATAGACATTTTGACATCCATGTCATTGAGGACAATGCAGAAGCTCTGCATCTCCCACACTATTTGTGCAGCACCACCAGAAGTATTATTTTGTTTACATTACAAAATATTTGAAGGGTCGTAGCTTTTAGGAGGAGGGGTTTTGGGTGGAACACCCCCCTAATATTTACATAGTCGATCTGCCTGGTATTTTCAGCCGGTTTGGCTGTTTGCAGCAACCCTCTTGCTATAGTCTGGGTGAAGAGGAGTGAGCCAACATATTAACCCCTTCGCTGCTAGGCCTTTTCTCCCCTTGTGCTTAGCCTTTTTTTTGGCTATTTGGGGTAGTTCGCGCTTAGGCTTCTGTAACTTTTTGACCACGTAAGGTATCCACGCCAAATTTGCATTCTTTTTTTCCATCATCATGGGGATTCTAAAGGTACCCAAGGTTTGTGGTTTTACTTGGAGGGGACCCAGAAATTAGCCAAAATACAGCTAAATTGTGTTTTTTTGGGTAAAACTGGGAAAAAAGGTCTCCAGGTGAAAGCGTCTGTTTTTTTCCCTGCAAATGGTATCAAAAAAGGGGTCGTGGTGCTGAAATCACCATCTTCCCAGCTTTCAGGCAGGGAAAAGCAGACTTTTGTCAGAAAACCAACATTTTTTACACAGTTTCGGCATTTTTCTGGGACATAGCCTACTTTTGCTATTTTATGTGCTTTCAACCTCCTTCCAGAAAATTAGTTGAAAGAAACAGCCATTTGTGTCAGTGTTTTCACCTGTAACTTCTTCTAATTATGACAACTCTTTGAAAACAATATACTGTTACATTCACTTGACCTTTCTGGTTGTGGGGATATATAGGACTTGTAGGTTCCCCAAGAACCCGACGAACCCAGAGCCAATAACTGAACAGCGTCTTGCAATGTTTTTTTATTATGTACAGGGTATATAGCAATTATTTTGGGGAAATATATACATGGAAAAATTGGTATGAAAGACACCTGTGTATTTCTGAAATGGGAACAAAATATAGAGTTTAGAAACAGTAGATATTTGCACATTTCCGAAATTGGGAGTACCCATACTAGCATGAGAATTATAGGTCATTTGTCAAAATGACTTCTTTTTACACATTGTCTTTCATTTGGAAGGCAGAAATGCATCGAAAGTCAATAGGTAATAACAGTTGTTCTACAATTCTGTGTAACCCTAAGTCTCCCGAAAGAAATGGCACCTCACTTGTGTGGGTAGGCCTTGCGCCCACGACAGGAAACGGCTCAAAATGCAACGTGGACACCACATTTTCACAGTGAAAAATGAACCTTCTTTTGCAAAGTGCCTAGCTGTAGTTTTTTAACCCTAGCTCTGCCTTCACCTAGGGAAACCTAGCAATCCTATACATTTTTTAAAACTAGACACTCAGGGGAATCCAGTTTGGGGTGACTTGGCTGACTCTCACCAGGTTCTGTTACCCAAAATCCCTTGCAAACCTAAAAAGTTGTCCAAAAAAACTAATTTTTCTCACATTTCTGTGATGGAAAGTTCTGGAATCTGTGTGGATCCACTAAATTCCACCCACCCTGCGTTTCCCAAAGTCTTCCGAGAAAAATGGTACCTCACTTGTGTGGGTAGGCCAAGTGCCCGCAACAGAAAACAGCCCAAAACGCAAGGTGGACCCACCACATTTTCACAGTGAAAAATGGCCCTTTTTTTCGCAAAGTGCCAACCTGTAGTTTTTTAACCCTAGCTCTGCCAGCTCCTAGGGAAACCTTGCAAACCTATACATTTCTGAAAACTAGACACTCAGAGGAATTCAGGATGGGGTGACTTGACTGGCTCTCACCAGGTTCTGTTCCCCAAAGTCTTCCGAGAATAATGGTACCTCACTTGTGTGGGTGGGCCTAGAGCCCGCAACAGGAAATGGCCCAAAACTTAAGGTTGACACACCACATTTTCACAGTGAAAAATGACCCTCTTTTTGCAAAGTGCCTACCTGTAGTTTTTGAACCCTAGCTCTGTCAGCACCTAAGGAAACCTAGCAAACCTACACAATTTTGAAAACTAGACACCCGGGGTATTATAGGGAGGTATGCCTTGCGAGGATCCCTCAACGTTTTCTTACCCAGAATCCCCTGCAAACCTCAAATTTAGCTGAAAAAATAACTTTTTTCACATGTTTTTGTGTGGGAAAGTTGTGGCATCACTGGACTGACATAATATGTGCAAAAAAGGAAAGGGGTATCCCCGACTAGAGTTCCTAATTTCGGGATATGTGACCGTGTGTCAATACAATAATTAGGAACAGGATAAAAGGGCGGATAATTACTGACAAAAGAAAAGGAACACTAAATCTACAAAAACGTGTACGGTACAGTCAGATTTCATAACTTTTTTATTTTTTATTGTTAAACAATCATATATCAAAAAAGGGGGAAGGAAAGGGAGGGACCAATATATTTTATACATTCATTGTTGTATGGTCTCCATCCTATTCTATAACAGCATATAGTTATACATATTTGTCGCAATGGTTGACGCAATGGATAACTTATTTATGGTTTACATTCATGATGCTGTGTGGCATATTACATTAAAATACATGGCTAAAGGTTAGGGTGTTAACCTCAAATTTAGCTGAAAACATCACTTTTTTCACCCATTTTTGTGTGGGAAAGTTGTGGCATCACTGGACTGACACAAATGTCCTACCACCCAGCATTCCCCCAGTGGCCCAATAAAAATGGCGCCTCACTCATGTAGGAGGCCCTAGTGCCCACGACAGGCAAGGGCCCAAAACGTATTGAGGCAACATCACAATTGCCTATCACAAAACGACCTGGTTTTGCAAGGGGGTCATCTGGGTGTTTGGCCCCGTGCTTGGCGCCCATCTAGGGAAACCTACCAAACCTACATATTTCTGAAAACTAGACACACAGAGAATTCCAGGGAGGTATGGCTTACGTGGAACCCCCAACGTTTTCATACCCAGAATCCCCTGCAAACCTCAAATTTAGCTGAAAACATCACTTTTTTCACCCATTTTTGTGTGGGAAAGTTGTGGCATCTCTGGGCTGACACAAATGTCCTACCACCCAACATTCCCCCAGGTGGCCCAATAAAAATGGTGCCTCACTCGTGTAGGAGGCCCTAGTGCCCACGACAGGCAAGGGCCCAAAACGTATTGAGGCGACATCACAATTGCCTATCACAAAACGACCTGGTTTTGCAAGGGGGGTCATCTGGGTTTTTGGCCCCGTGCTTGGCGCCCATCTAGGGGAACCTGCCAAACCTACATATTTCTGAAAACTAGACACACGGAGCATTCCAGGGAGGTATGGCTTACGTGGAACCCCCAAAGTTTTCTTACCCAAAATCCCCTGCAAACCTCAAATTTAGCTGGAAAAAAAATTTCACCAATTTTTGTGTGGGGAAAGTTGTGGCATCACTCGGCTGACAAAAATTTCCTACCACCCAGCGTTCCCCCGGGTCTCCCGATAAAAATGGAGCCTCACTCGTGTAGGAGGCCCAAGTACCCGTGACAGGCAAGGGCCCAAAATGTATTGAGGCAACATCAAAATTGCCAATCACAAAACGACCTGGTTTTGCAAAGGGGTCACCTGAGTTTTTGGCCCCGTGCTATGCGGCCATCTAAGGAAACCTACCAAACTTATACATTTCTGAAAACTAGGCACCCAGGGGATTCCAGGGAGGTATAGCTTGCATGGATCCTTTAAGGTTTTCTTACCCAGAATCCCCTGCAAACCTCAAATTTAGCTGAAAAAAATCACTTTTTTCACACATTTTTTGTGGGAAAGTTGTTGCATCACCGGGCTGATACAAATTTCCTACCACTCAGCGTTCACCTGGGTCTGCCGATAAAAATGGTGCCTCACTCGTGTAGGAGGCCCAAGTACCCGCGACAGGCAAGGGCCCAAAACATATTGAGGCGACATCACAATTGCCTATCATAAAATAACCTGGTTTTGCAAGGGGAGTCACCTGGCTTTTTGACCCCGTGCTCGGCGGACATCTAGGGAAGCCTACCAAACTTACATATTTCTGGAAACTAGACACCCGGAGAATTCCAAGGAAGTATGGCTTACGTGGATCCCCCAATGTTTTCTTACCCAGAATCCCATGCAAACCTCAAATTTAGCTGAAAAAAACATGTTTAACACACATTTTTGTGTGGGAAAGTTGTGGCATCACTGGGCTGACACAAATTCCCTACCACCCAGCATTCCCCTGGGTCTCCTGATAAAAATGGTGCCTCAACCATGTAGGAGTCCCAAGTACCCGCGACAGGCAAGGGCCCAAAACGTATTGAGGCGACATCACAATTGCCTATCACAAAACGACCTGGTTTTGCAAGGGGGTCTCCTGGGTTTTTGGCCCGTGCTCGGCAGCCATCTTGGGAAACCTCCCAAACCCACACATTTCTGAAAACTAGACACATGGGGGATTCCAGGGAGGTATGGGAAAGTTGTGGCATCACCGAGATGACACAAATTTCCTACCACCCAACGTTCCCCCAGGTCTCTCGATAAAAATGGTGCCTCACTCGTGTAGGAGGCCCAAGTACCCGCAACAGACTATGCTTAGAGGAAGGGAGATAGTCCCTTTTCAAGACGGTTTCCGTCACACACCAGAGGTGTCATACTTCATCATTGGGATACCTCCATGCGTCACGAACCTAGTCGTGATGCGAGGAGCTCAGGGATGTTTTTTGATATGAGGAGTGGTCATAAAACCCAATGTGAGCGTAGTGTGTGGAGGAAGGGGTGCAGTGATAAATAGACAGTGGATAAAACTAGCTACGAGGTTAGCCTAACACAGTTTATTATTTCTACCTAGTGCTAGGGTTAAAAATAAATGGCGAGTAGTGCAACTGCCGGCATTAGAGGCTGTAGCACTAAAAAGTTATCGACATGTTTCAGCCTGTTGACCTATACAAGTATCATGGCTTTCATCAGGATCTCTTACGTAAACTACTGCTACTTTGGTTAAAAAAAAGTGATTAAAAGTGAATGTGTCTGTGTGTATATTAGAGATACTCAAACCAGTGATCCGGCAGTTCTGCTGTATCACCGGTAAACCTGCAAAAGTCAGGTATACTACTGCATCTGTCCCTGGCACGTTGCCATAGGTACAAAACGCCAATCCAACCGCTCAACTGGAGCGTAGAAGCCAAGGCTTCTGTGCGAGGGGCATTCACTTTTAATCACTTTTTTACACCAACGTAGCAGTAGCTTACCTAAGAGATACTGATGAAAGCCATGACACTTGTATAGGTGAACAAGCTGAAACATGTTGTGATGCAAGGAGGTATCCCGATGAAGAAGCATGACACCACTGGTGTGAGAGGGAAACCATCCTGAAACGGGACTCCCCCCTCTTCCTCCTAGCATAGTCTGCTCCACACACTACTCGCCTAGTGTGACCCCAGGCCTGAGGCCTTTTTGTGTGTTTCATAGAAGAAATTAACACATCAGGGGTGCCAGGAACATTTCATATCTGATGGTAATGGTACCTGATTGCTTGGTAATTCATTTTCATTCTAAAGAGATCATATTTCACTGCCATGTGACAGACAACTGTCAACCAATATGTGGTTGGTTCTTATTGGCATTAATATCTACATTGTTGTTGTATAGTTAATGTTTCATATTACTGAAATATTGTCAAAGTAAGTGTCTGTATATAGATAAGTGTAAGTTTTCTATACTGAACTCCACATATCTATAAATTGATGATATATGTCTCCATGGTATGTAAATGTGTTATTAAGAAAAGAAAACCCATTCTTAAATAGGTATAATTAGGTTTACGATATTCTAATAGTCGATATTTAGGTTACAATATTTTGGTAGCACAATTTTGTGCTCAATTTTCTGACATACAACCATGCTCAGTTCTTAAAGTGGGCTTTGGGGATGTCTATCACGTCAGGTCTGGGCTTTTTTAATTGAGTTTATTTCATTTTCATTGTTTCTGCTCTCTAAGTGGGTTTTACACTCTGAGCCTTTTGGCCAGCATGTACTGGACCTTTGTGATAAGTGGGCATAGGCATAAAACCCACCCCAGTGATTGCTAAATAAAAAGGAAGCACACATACATTGTGCTGCCTTGTTCTCTATTGAGAGGAAAGACGTGCAAGGAGTTACACATCCAACTCAAATGTACATTTGATTCTGGTTAGTACCTGAAAGGAAAACAGAGTCAGATAGGATGTGTTTAAAGTTTAACTATCAAGTATACACATGTATCATTACTTTTTGTGGATGTTTTGGAAATATCTGAAAAGGTGGGCTTTAAATTCCAAAAGGATGTGATTGGGGTAAATTTCCTTAAATCAGGCCAGTGACAGTTCCAACAGGAAGCATGTTGCACTGTTTTGGGAAGGACCACCCACAAAATTAAAGTTGGGGTATTAATCCCATTAATTACTCCCAATCTTAATTACCTGAGTCCTAGTATACCTCATTACAATTGTTCGTTGTGAGGTGTGCCCATCCCCGGAGTTGTTTATCTTTAATAGATGGTTCCTTTGAATCCTTGAATCCATTCAAGCACCAGTGTTGCAAGTCAACATTGTACCCTTGCACACAGCAGGATGAATACATCAAGGCGTCGATTCCGATCCGGTAAAAAGCGCTCTGAATTGCGGTTCGGAGCGTTTTTCCCCGTATGAATCGTACCCGTAGGCGTCCCCGTACGAATCAGCAAGTACGATCACAATCTAAAGCGTCACTCCGTACGGCTCGTAAAAAACGCCGTACGAATCGAAAGTCCATACGAATTGCAGTCGGCTGACGCTCGACGCCACGTCCGAACGTAAAAAGAGCGCGTCTCCCGAACCAGGAAGTACGATCCATGTAGAACACACTCCGTACGGCTCTTTTTCTACGAGAGCTCAGAACTACCGTAAAACCACACTCCGGCACGAACCGCACCCAGGTACGCGACAAGCAGGACATGAACGCCATCGTCCGTCTCATCGCTATCCTGTACGGCCACCACCTCGTACTTAGAATCCGACGACGGCGCAGAAGGTGAGTACAACGAAGTCCAACATATCTGTATGTGTTGCCACACGCGCACATCTCCATTGCACGACTGTAATGTCTGGGTACGTTGGTCCACACACTCCCGCACTTCACCAGTGTAATACGGAGACGTCCGCACCTACATCATCGAAGTACGTCACCAGTGTAATACGTGCCGCATGTACGTCATCCAGCTTGGGGTACGGTACGTCACCGCACAACACCAGTGTAATACGGAGACGTACCGCACCTACGTCATCGACCTCGGGGTACGGTACGTCACCGCACAACACCAGTGTAATACGGAGACGTACCGCACCTACATCATCGACCTAGAGGTACCGTACATCACCGCACAACACAAGTGTAAGACGGAGGCGTACCGCACCTACGTCATCGACCTCGGGGAACGGTTCGTCACCGCACAACACCAGTGTAATACGGAGACGTACCGCACCTACGTCATCGACCTCGGGGTACAGTACGTCACCGCACAACACCAGTGTAATACGGAGACGTACCGCACCTACGTCATCGACCTCGGGGTACGGTACGTCACCGCACAACACCAGTGTAATACGGAGACGTACCGCACCTACGTCATCGACCTCGAGGTACGGTACGTCACCGCACAACACAAGTGTAATACGGAGACGTACCGCACCTACGTCATCAACCTTGGGGTACGGTATGTCACCGCACAACACAAGTGTAAGAAGGAGACGTACCGCACCTATGTCATCGACCTCGAGGTACGGTACGTCACCACACAACACCAGTGTAATACGGAGACGTGCCGCACCTACATCATTGAAGTACGTCACCGCACTCCACCAGTGTAATACGTGCCGCATGTACGTCATCCAGCTCGGGGTACGGTACGTCACCGCACAACACCACTGCAATACGGAGACGTACCGCACCTACGTCATCGACCTCGAGGTATGGTACGTCACCGCACAACACCAGTGTAATACGAAGACGTGCCGCACCTACGTCATCGAAGTACGTCACCGCACTCCACCAGTGTAATACGTGCCGCATGTACGTCATCCAGCTCGGGGTACGGTACGTCACCGCACAACACCACTGCAATACGGAGACGTGCCGCACCTACGTCATCGAAGTACGTCACCGCACATCACCAGTGTAATAGACGTGTGGGACATACATCTGCTATGTCATTGTAAGTGTAAGTATCAGAGTGTGTGTGTGTACAACACCCCCACCACTGCCCACCAGTGCCCACCAGTGCCCAGCATCAGAGTGTGTGTTTGGACAACACCCCACCACTGCCCACCAGTGCCCAGCATCAGAGTGTGTGTGTGGACAACACCCCCACCACTGCCCACCAGTGCCCAGCATCAGAGTGTGTGTGTGGACAACACCCCCACCTGTGCCCACCAATGCCCACCAGTGCCCAGCATCAGAGTGTGTGTGTGGACAACACCCCCACCAGTGCCCACCAGTGCCCAGCATCAGAGTGTGTGTGTGGACAACACCCCCACCAGTGCCCACCAGTGCCCAGCATCAGAGCGTGTGTGTGGACAACACCCCCACCAGTGCCCACCAGTGCCCAGCATCAGAGTGTGTGTGTGGACAACACCCCCACCTGTGCCCACCAGTGCCCAGCATCAGAGTGTGTGTGTGGACAACACCCCCACCAGTGCCCACCAGTGCCCAGCATCAGAGTGTGTGTGTGGACAACACCCCCACCACTGCCCACCAGTGCCCACCAGTGCCCAGCATCAGAGTGTGTGTGTGGACAACACCCCCACCTGTGCCCACCAGTGCCCACCAGTGCCCAGCATCAGAGTGTGTGTGTGGACAACACCCCCACCACTGCCCACCAGTGCCCAGCATCAGAGTGTGTGTGTGGACAACACCCCCACCAGTGCCCAGCATCAGAGTGTGTGTGTGGACAACAGCCCCACCAGTGCCCACCAGTGCCCAGCATCAGAGTGTGTGTGTGGACAACACCCCCACCTGTGCCCACCAGTGCCCACCAGTGCCCAGCATCAGAGTGTGTGTGTGGACAACACCCCCACCAGTGCCCAGCATCAGAGTGTGTGTGTGGACAACACCCCCACCAGTGCCCACCAGTGCCCAGCATCAGAGTGTGTGTGTGGACAACACCCACACCACTGCCCACCAGTGCCCAGCCCTTAGATCATAAACATACCATTGTTAACCACATTACCATCAGGAGAATGACACTTAACTGTATTTGAACATCACACCAGCTCCCAGGCACACAGCAGTCACAGACATTATCAAACAAACTGAAGTTCAGAAAATGAAAATAATTGCTTTATTCAGCTGGTTCAAAATAGAAATCCAAATAAGAGTCCTTGCTCATTAAAGGCCAATGGCCAGTCCAAAAAGTCTGAGCAACAGTTTGTGCCTCCATGGGTGTGATCACACCCAAACTTGCCTGCACATGGAGTTTAATCCGCTGTGGTAACTATGGGGGCACCATCTGTGGAATCCTCCGGCACCGCATGGACAGGAGAGGGAAGGACAGGTGGAGTGGGTGCAGGTGGAGTGGATTCATCCACACTGGTTTGTGCATCGCTGAAAGTAGCCTCAAAAACCTGGCTGCACACTTCAGCCAGTGCGGAAAAACTACCACCTCAACCCGGGGACACATTGGGGGTGGAGGTAGAGGGCTGTGAGTCTGTTCCCCTTGGTGTGTGGATGCGTGTGTGAGGTGTCTCTCCTCTCCCTGTGGGTGTGCCTACAATCCCTTGAGATTGGGTGCGTGGGGCTTTGAGCTTCTTATGCTGTGTGTGTGTGCTGGGTGTGTCTGACCTGAGGCCTGTGCGTGTATGCTGTGTAGGTATGTGAGAGGCAGAGGTGGATGGGTCTGAAGGATGGGGGGAGGACAGATGCTGCTGGGTGTACAGAGCTGCCATCAGTGTTGACTCTATGGCAGCCACACTCCGACGTAGATCAGACATGGCCGATGACATGCCCTCCATGAACGACACCAACTGTGTAATCAGTTGTGTATGTCCATGGAGGACAGTCAGCATGGATGTCTGACCTACTGCTATCTGCCGGAGTAGGTCCACAGTCTCAGCACTGAGGGCAGCAGGGGACACAGGGGCAGGGGCTGCGGTGCCGGGAACAATGGAGACACGGGGCCTAGCACGGACCCTAGGGACACTAACGACTGGGAGGGTGGAGATGGTACTGGAGGAGGGGCGGCCAGCCAAAGATGAAGAAGTGACCATTGCTGCATGTTCCCCCTCCTCCGGAGAGTCTGACTCGGAGTTGTCGGCATGGTAAGATGTGTCAGTCACATGTCGTCCGGCCTGCAGACTCTCCTCACCCTCCGTGCCACTGCCTCCCTCTGACTCATCAAAGCAGGTGGCACTGTCGCTGGGTCCCTCTGCCTGGTCCGCGCATGTGTCTCCTCCAGATTCAGATGATGCTGCTGTGGGCAAGGAGAAGAATAAAAACATATCAGTCACCTGTACACATCAGACATATCAGCTACAAATCATTTGGGCTCATTTCTAAACATGGCATGCATCATGAGTCACATGACACTGAACTCTGCACAATGATAAGTTTTGGCCAATTGTGAGAGACACAACGCTCAATGTATACTAGGATACAAGCAACAGGCAAGGCAAAAACTTGTATGAGAGACACAATGATGAGCCACTGCCTGACAACAGGATAGCTGATGATGCATCTCATGCTCATTTACCCACCCTGCCACCCAAACCCAGACCTGGACATGTTTGATTTGCTTAGACCTTGTGCCACATGGGAAAAGTCCTGCCTGAACTGAAATGTGATGCCATCCTTGGACCTGAACCAAGTGTAACAACACCTCACACTGGCATCACAGCTGTTGACACCCAAGGCCTCATTGTGTGGCTGACCATCATTATTAGTTAGAAACAACATTCTACTTATTTGGCGAATATGCACACACGCACTGCCAAGTGTGAGTATGCAGAAGCCCAAAATGTTGCACATGATCATTGTGCACCTGTAGTCTACACATGACAATTCGAAAGAGTACCATGGACAAAGGCCACTGAGGCTGACTCCTGCAGAAAACACATGTTGACACTCAAGATCAGTGCTAAAATATTAAGAATGGCAGACACAGTGCACATGTGGTGCTACATGTAATGTACCAACAGGTGTCACAGACCCCCCTCCAACATGATGATGTGCAAAGGAATATGCATACTGAGACATTGCACCATAGGAGTACATGTGAAAAACAAACATCAGCCAAAGCGCAGGCCTAATGTGGAGTAGGGCAAGGCATGTAAAGTAGCAGCTGCAGAAACTGGGACATTCTAATGCCAATGCACGGAGTGCCTGTCTGACCACACCACTCAAACTATGGGAGTGTTACCATGCCTTGGAGTACTGCAGGGAGCATGTGACACACATGACAACAAACAGACATGTACCTACCCCCTTCTTGCTGCTGTCCCTCCTGCAACTGCCTATGGAGGTCTGGAAACACCACTTCCAGGACCCGGAGCATGTGGGGGGTGAGGTGTCGGGTGCCGCCATGCCGGCGTGGAGCTTCCAGCCCCAGCTGTACTCTGGCGATGCGGCGGGTCCAGCACCGGATGTCCTGCCACCTCTTCTTGATGTTTCTGAGCCTCCTGCGAGGCCCCCCCTCACTCCTGACAGCCCTGGCGATGTCCACCCAGATTTCACCCTTCTCATAGGCAGATACCTGTCACAAATGTAAAGTAAAAGAGCATCAGTACACCTGGTCCATGTTCTAAAGACACACATATGTGCACAAAATACTTGATGACAACAAGGCATCGTAGGCTCCACACATTTGCATCATTGTCCAGGAGTATGTGGCCTGTGAGCAAACACTACTGCATTACATGCCATTGAAAGGCTACAGATGACATGACGGGTGCTAAACACTTTTAGAGCATGGCACTCACAGAGCAATGTATGCTAGATCTGGGTGCACTGCAGCACGTGACACGTTGTCACACACCCCACTACAACAAAGAACACTCTTGAAACAACACTGTACACCCTGGCACTCACTCCTAACAACATTGCATCTATACACTATACATACACAGTGGCTAACATGTCACACACACAACAGGTGCACACTCCAAGGTATTGCACACATCACTCACCTGATCCCCTGATCTCCCATACAGCTTGCTGTAGTTGGGCAGGAGGGCATCCAGCAGGGCCTTGTTCTCAGCATCAGTGAATGCAGGTGCCCTCTCCATGCTCAGCAAATCAGGGTCCAGAGGATTCAGAGACAGCAGCTGTGGTTACCACACCAATGTTGTGCAGGCAAGTGCCCTCCCACAGCCACATGCTGCCTTATATCTGTGCTGCAGAGGGTCTGTGAGTCCAAGGAGTAGTGGGTGATAGGCCACCATAGTTAGCATCCTATGTTCCATCCAATCACATCCCACATAAGGCCATTACACACATATGCATGGTTTGAAAACTGAGCCTGAGCTGAACAACAACATTTGCAACATTGTATACTTTTGCCCAACTGAATTTACTAGAACACCTGTAGGAGGCTCAAAAAACTCTGTATCCATGACAACCTGGTTGCATTTTTATCAGTACACTGTTCCCCTAGATGTTGCCTATGTATTTATTCAAATACCCACACAAGTACGGTGACATTGCCGTTGCTTATGCAACCCATTCAATGGTGTAACGAGGCGCACACACGCACGTACCATTGGGGTACGCTTGGCTCGCGTATGGCTGAAATGCAATAGGGGAACGAGGCGTACACATGCACGTACCATTGGGGTACGCTTGGCTCGCGTATGGCTGAAATGCAATAGGGAAACGAGGCGTACACACGCACGTACCATTGGGGTACGCTTGGCTCGCGTATGGCTGAAATGCAATAGGGGAACGAGGCGTACACACGCACGTACCATTGGGGTACGCTTGGCTCGCGTATGGCTGAAATGCAATAGGGAAACGAGGCGTACACACGCACGTACCATTGGGGTACGCTTGGCTCGCGTATGGCTGAAATGCAATAGAGGAATGAGGCGTACACATGCACGTACCATTGGGGTACGCTTGGCTCGCGTATGGCTGAAATGCAATAGGGAAATGAGGCGTACACACGCACGTACCATTGGGGTACGCTTGGCTCGCGTATGGCTGAAATGCAATAGGGAAACGAGGCGTACACACGCACGTACCATTGGGGTACGCTTGGCTCGCGTATGGCTGAAATGCAATAGGGGAACGAGGCGTACACACGCACGTACCATTGGGGTACGCTTTGCTCGCGTATGGCTGAAATGCAATAGGGAAACGAGGCGTACACATGCACGTACCATTGGGGTAGAGTGCGTCAGACATGCTCAAGTGAACGATTTTGTAGGCTGCGTCCCTGTCCTCCTTCATGTCACCATTGGGAGAGTGACTCCAGGAAATCACATAGCAGGGATGTAGTCTACACTCATGTCGAGGATGTGGATGCATACATCAGCATGGCATCCATACATCAGCATGCCCCAGGTGTCGCAGACATAGAAGAAGCACAGGGACTGTGACCTTGTGCCTCAGTTGATGTGTGAAGAGCTGGCGAGACATGTCATCAACCATATTGCACATGTGCATCACATGCATTCAACACTTCACACCGGAGTAACGTCTGCAACATATTGTGATGCACATCAACACTGGAATGGCACACCATTCAGTACAGGGAACTGGCACATGATGACAGCAACATGCCCACTGTCACAGAGGTGTAATAGCCGCACAGCATGACCCTGTGTGACCACGTCATGTGTGTGCCATGTGCGACATTGTGCATGCTGTTTGCATATGAAATTAACAGGTCAGTATCATATTACTCACCTTTGAATATCCCCGCGTGTCATCCTGGAAATGGCTATTTCCGCTCAGCAGTATACTTGTGTGTCGGTAGGCATGTCCTGCGGCTCAGCATGTGTAGTTGGCGTTGTGTGTGCCGTGATGACGTTGTCTGAGTATTCAGACGTCACCTCTGCGTGCACACGTCAGGTACTCTTTTTTCACAACACAAGCACTGGCCCCGTATAAGTGTAAGCTTACTCATTTTTGCCCCAAAATCATAGAACGTTCACTTCTGACCATTTCACTGGGATTGTCTGACTCCGGACGGTGACAATATGGATGTCCGTTTCAAAGCCTGTGAGGAATGCAAACGACTCATGTTGGTGACTGACCCTCACCGTCGGTGTCTCCACTGTTTTCACGTCAAGCACAACAACAAGAGCTGCTCCGACTGCCGGGACCAGACATATGAATCCAGGTGTGATTGGACCCACAAGCCGCTCAGACTCCAGCAGTTGGCCCTGCACCACTATAGCTCATGGTCTGGACGTAGGACGAGTGCCTGGGCATGGGTGTTGAGACATCAGAGCCCCTGAATCTGACATCAGTCCTCCAGGGCTGAGTCGTCAGGTAACCCAAATAAGTCAAAGATATGTCATTGCACTTCCAAATCACCACAATGCACGTGCAATGCTGCATGGGATTTGGGTGACACCGCCCACGCGGCTCCGTCAGATTTGCAGCCGCCGTAGCCTGCACCACGACCTCCGGGCCCTGCCCTGCATGTGACGCAGGAGGAGTAAGTGCACTTCCTCATGTCCATGATGTCCCTCACCCCACCAACGGCCTACGCGGCGGCTTCTGGCCCAGCCGACCCGTCTGGGGGCACGAGCGCGTCTGGTGAATTGCCCCTGAGGCCATCACTCACTTTGTCCCTGACGCAGG
The DNA here is from genome assembly GCF_964261635.1 of Lissotriton helveticus. Lineage (NCBI taxonomy): Eukaryota > Metazoa > Chordata > Amphibia > Caudata > Salamandridae > Lissotriton > Lissotriton helveticus. Next base: position 1,387,084,207 of record NC_136067.1, read on the forward strand.
CGGCGCATACGTCCCGGAACCGCTGGGACAGACTGGATATGAATGGTCATCCTGGTCCTCGCTGGTTCACCTCACAACCTCACTGGCAACTGTCCCCCAGGTGTCAGCCTTGGCGCCGTTCTCGGGTGGTGCTGTCCCCGATACCACACACTGTACGGCTCCAGCGTGGAAACTGTGTGGCAGAACACCGCTATTAATGCTGCATGGGGAGTTAAACTTCAATGAGCCGGGCACAGCTCATTACAATGGGTGTTAATGAGTATTGGGAGTGTCATGAAGACCCACTGGCACGTGAGTGTCAGTCCCAAGACGACAGGACAGGTGGACTGGGGGATGCGAGTGGTCTGGACACCTAGCCAGACACTGGTGATGTCTCTACTCCAAACGTGTTTTTGGATGAGCGGGCAACGTACAGTGTTGTGTTTACGTGGCCGGCCGGAGCCTTGCCCCTTCATCTCTCCGTTGCCGCCGTGAGGACCAACCTCCTCACTGAGGTCCTTCAACTCCACTCACGGTCCGCTGAGCCTCTGCAGGCCTATCTTGAGGAATGTACTGTATCTATATTGGCCAGCATGTACAGGCACGCAGCATGTTTGGCTGTAGATAGGCACGTTGTCAGACGCCCACACCCCTCCCCGGACTGACCATGTTCCCTGTCCTCCCACCCCACCCCAGAGAGCATGGGCATCCAGGCCTCCAACTCACAGACCACATTCCCGTTAGCTCCGCTGTAGAGGGTATCCAAGAGGTATGAGCACTACGGAAACATGTCCTCATCCTCCCTGAGTCTGGGAGTGAGGTCTTCCAACATCACATGCCTCTTTGTCCGCTACCCACACTCTCTGTGGGACATGGTTGTGTAACTGCTGGCAGAGTGTGCGTTGTAGGTACGGGCAATACTTGGCCACGCCCTTGTAGGATGCCAATCAGCGCCACTGTCTTTTTTCCGGTGTGGCCTGGATAGCCCCGACTCACTGGCCAGATCGATGGCATCCAGGGAGGCAATTTTGTCAAAAGCTTGTTATGTATTCAAAGTCGGGAATATGCTACTAACTACTGTTCCTTACTGATATTTTGTTACAAAAGGTAAGTAACTAGTCCATACAGTTCAGTACATCTGCTGTAGGAGCATCTATGTTGTGTCCTTGGCGTGATGACCGGGTTTCTAATGTACGCACACCATGCCACGTGTGTTAATGACCGGCTCATATGTGTGATGGCATCACAGACCATTTGTCACAAAGCAAACATTTATGCTGTATGATGATGGTCATGTAATAGTTAGGGAAAGTACACACCGCAACATGACTAAGGCAGAACTGTGCAAATGATGGCACATGTGGTGTGTGTGTGTGTATTGCGGTCAGCTGTCTGGATGTGCAGACAATCTCCTACTGACATTCACATGACGTGTGTCACTGACATGATACATTGTCATGCTCACTAAGACCTTTCCATCAAATCATTTCTATGCATGTCATATCCATTCCACACACAACAGGTCTTTTACTTTTCACGGAAGAGTGGCTGGGAGCTGGCACATGTTACATCAGTGTGTATCCCACGCCACACTCCAAATTGTCTAGATTATTTGAAGCAGTGTTGCTTGTGCCATGTACATTGTTATTGTCTTAGTTAGACAGTTGAAGACATTTTCTATAAATTGTGTATTGCAGGGCACCCCTTCTGGAAAGGCCGTTGCCTGACTTGGAAGCCATGAGGGAGCGCAATTGCATCCGTCGTTATCGCTTCAACAGACAGATGATCAAGGACCTGACGGACAGGCTGGAGGCTCACCTACAACCACGCCACAGGTATCCAACTGCGCTGACACCCAAGATAAAGGTGATGGCAGCCCTCCATTTCTTTGCCACAGGTACGTTCCAATTTACCATAGCTGATGTGGGAGGGATGTCTCAGACAATGTTTAGCCGGGTATTGGGCGATGTATTGGCAGCTATGTTGCTGCACATAGATGAATTCATTACATTCCCTACTCCAGAAGAGTTGACAGATGTCAAGGGGGAATTCTATGCCCTGGGCCGCATGCCACATGTAATTGGTGCAATTGATGGTACACATGTTACTCTGGTGCCACCACAGGCTCAGGAGCAAGCGTATCGCAACAGGAAACACTACCACTCGATAAATGCCCTGGTGGTGTGTCTTGCCAACATGATTATCTCACATGTTTGTGCACGTTTTCCAGGATCGTGCCACGATGCTTTCATCATGAGGCGTAGCAGGGTACCACAGATGATGCTGCAGCTGCACAGCCACCGGGCATGTCTTGTTGGTGAGTATACCATGTCAGCTATGTATGTCAGTATGTCACAACTTCATGATCTGCATCATATTACACACTCATTTCCATGATGTCAATTTGCAGGAGACGCTGGATATCCAAACATGCCATGGTTAATGACTCCACTACGCAACCCCAGGACAGCTGCAGACCAGCGGTACAACAATGCTCATGGGAAGACCAGGCGGGTGATCGAGCGAACATTTGGACTCCTGAAGAGCCGGTTCAGGTGCCTGGACAAGACAGGTGGAGCCCTCCAATACAGCCCACGCAAGGTGTGTGACATCTTCACCGTGTGCTGCATGCTACACAACATGGCAGTGGAGAAGGCCGTGCCACTCTACCTTGATCCTGATGAGCTGGAACATCCGCCCGTTGAGGATGAAGGCCTTGGCCAGGATGCCAGCGACGAGGAGGGTGAAGATGATATCCGGAGTCACCTCATCCGCAACTTCTTTTCATAATGGTGAGTCATTGCAGCTGTAATGTGAAACATGTACTATAGAGTTGCATGGGTAGCATGCTGTGTATGCAACAGACTGAATGCAAGGTCACTTGGATGTTTGTTGTGCAGTGTCACACAGGTGCAGATGTAATGCAACACACATACATGCTATGTGTGTATTTGAAATGTACAGGTGTACTACAACATCTGGATTTTCAACAGGACATTGTCAAAATTACATCATACAGAACTTGACCCCTTGTGTGCCACTCTCATCCACAGCTCGCCCTGCCTGTTGTCCGTTGGGGTCATCGTGGTCATCCTGCTATTGCTCATAATGATTGCAACGTCAGACAAATCAACGGAGCATGCATGGACATGTGGAGAAGTCAATTTGGGTAAGGACTCATATGAGGCTGTTTAGCATTGATATGGTTTGAAAAGTGTGGTACATGTTCATGTGCATGTAGTGAGACCATGCATACATGCAACAACATTATGTTACTTATTACATGTATGCCCACTCCCATGACAGGATAGTCACCCCATCTGACTCTCATCTGTTGTAGTTTGAGACTCTGGTGAATGCATCAATGTGTGTAGACATTGACACTGGAACATTGCATATACCATGGCTTGGCATTGTGTCAGAGGTCACAACCACGGACTCTGTGGGGGATTGCAGCCTCACTGTGTGCATTAGAATGTGACTGTATCCTCACCTCCAGCTTGTGGGCCAGTCCAGTTTGATTACCATCAAACCATGTGGTGTAGGTGTGGCCCAGTCTATGTTCCACATGTTAAGATAACTGTCCTGTGATTCTGTTTACATGGATGCATTGCCCCTTGTTGCAGTATATCATGTCACTGTCATGTCGTTACCTCAGTGCAGGTTGAAAATACTGCAACGCCAGTCTTCACAGTGAGTAGCCGTTCTGTTTTGAATCACATGATGCCATGAATGTTTAGCATGAGAAATGAAAATGTTGGGATGATGCATATGTGATTTATTGTGTTGCACCAGTGGAGTGCGGTCATTCACATGAATCTCTAGTCCCGTGCAGCATTACTGTGCAATGCTAGGGTCTCATTATGTGGCTTGGATCAACATCACTTGCACTTTATATTTCTTCTACCTGCATATCATGTTTAGCATAGTAATGCAAACTTGACAGATCAAAAAACTGGCTACAGAGTGCCTTCATTGCATGTAGGTAATTTGCTTCCTCATCATATGTGATACTTACAGCTGTTGTGGGTGAAGTCAAGTTTGCCTACATGGCCCTTATGGGTACCCGTAATCCCATACAGACTTTACAGTTAGCGTAAGTAGCATTGCCATATGTTTCCATTTGTTTGTAAGGTCAACCTCATCTGAGCCAGTGAATGAGTTTTAACAACATAGATCTCATTGCATGGTAGCTCACTTGTGAGCGTTACACATGACTCTAACGGATGACAGACTGTCCTAGGTTTTATGTGTCCGTATTACAGCATCGGATCTCATGTGATAGCATGATTACTCATCTAAAATTGTCTCCAGTCAGTACACTTCACAGGTGTGACTGGTACAGTGTAGCAAATGAGGTTTTTGAAGTGTCAGTGACATGAGAATGTACTCCTAATGGTTATTTTCCTCTGTTTCAGGTCTCCCTCCCAGCAGTTCCCATCCTCTCCTTCCCTCGCCTGATCACCCTTTTGTGTCTGTCGTTTGTACTCAGACCAAGGGGCTATTTGGAGGTGGAACCCTTTGAGCATCACACCACTCTGATGAAGAAAGGTACGGCCAGTCCTTGACAGGCTTGTAGCCAATAGTACTGCTGCATTACAGGTGACATCATTAATAGTGTTATTAGGAGTTCTTGCCAATGGACATGTATGTTTGATAATGCTCTATGGGCTCACAATGTAAATAATCATGTTGTGCATGACGTCTGACTTCTACAGAATATTGTGCCGCCTTGATGTCAACGCACATGTCCCTCTAATGTGCATGTATACTATTTGGCATGAAGTTAGCTTATGCTTGTTATGTGTTTACCTGTAAAGTGACCACACGCATGGTGTTGGGGAAGGCTAGAATACTATGTTGTGTGTGAGGTAGATGGCTTTGTAGCTGCTGTTTAGCTTTGAACACACTAGCTGTAGTCTACACCTGCTGACGCTGTGTGTCTTGTGCCCCACTTGTCCATAAGGGCCCTGATCCAGTGACTGTGGTCTTTGGTGATTACTGTGCCATTTTATTTGCAGTGACCCTGAGTGAGGCAGACACTCCTGCCTTCACATACACATTTCAGTTTGTGGCTTGCCAATGCCCTTGTGGTATGTGCTTGTTTTGCAAGTTTTCACACCCCTCCTGCCGTCATGTCTTCACTCATTGCTGCTGCTGCATACACAGCCACCATGCAGCGCACACTATCCAGGAACACAGAGACCTACAGGATGACCCTCCTTCCATCCATTTATAGAGCATGCTCCTGCCACCCTACACACAGACAACACCAGACATTCACCCTCCTGCAATCACAATGCTTCAAACTCAGCCATTGCAGCTGCTATGCCTGTGTGTGCAACACATACTGGCACGACTATGGCAGATTCACATGACATTGTGTCTATGGACCACCAGGTCATGTGCCGTGTACAGCACACACACACCTTCCATAGGCACAATATTGTACAGTGTTACCTTGTCAACGCCACAGCAGCAAAAACATAGCTGTCACAATCAGTCAAGTAGCCACAGGGGACACACACCATGACCAGGTCTCTTGGGTGTGGATCGGATGCGCTTGTGGGCACATCCGATCGACGGGCCCCCCGAGTGCTGCCAGGGTGTAGGTCGTCAGCAACCTCAGGGGCGCCCGATAAAGGGTGTCCCTCATTTTCAGACTGGCTCTCTTGTGGATCATGGGCAGGGCTGTGACCTGTCTGCCGGGATGTGGTGGGAATGGGTCCGGTGGTTGGCTGGGATGTAGATGGTACAGTTGCTGCAGGGGTTTGGGATCCAGAGGAGCCAGGTTGGTTGGGGTCATCCACAGTGTGTTGAGGAGCGGCGCTGTCGGTGGGGTCTGGGTCCTGCTGAGCCTGGGACTGGGATCCTTCTCCCCCCTGGTTGGGGGGGGGCTCCGCACGTTCCCCTGTGTGTGGGAGAGACAGACACTGTTAAGGCACTATCAAGTGACATCTTGTTTAGTTATCCATTATGAGCATCACAGTTCCACAAGCTTTACATTGTTGTCATTGTTCAGTTGTGTATGTAGTGGTAGTAAATTGACATGTACTCTGGGGTACTTTCATTCTTCCATTCTCTTGACAATGACTGACACAGCCATTGCTGTGTCTTGTCTTGGCGGCACAACACGTGTGAAGCATTGCTCAGGTTCACGCAACATCCAGGATACGGTGTAAATCCTTATGTGTGCGTCAAGCATGCACAGAGTTCAGATGCAGCATGTTGATGTAAGACACAAAGCATCAATAATTTGCATGTCATCTACTACCCTGGACCTGTACACACACAGTTATCGATCATGGCTTTTGAACTTGCCATTTCTCAGAGACGCATCACCTTGTCAATACCCATGTCCATGTTGGTACTTAAGTGCATCCACAACGTTCATGAGATGGGGCACGTGCATTGTTTGAGAGGCGCAATGGACTGGAGCATCTGCAATGTGCATGTATGACTTGTATGCGTATTCATATGAGTGAGTGTTTTGTTGTGGTACATGACAATTGGGACAGTGTTGCACTCCAATGCCTGTCCCCAGGGGAAGAGTTTCTGTAAAGGGGGTGCCCCCTGATGTAGCATGCTGGCATATTCGTGGTTTTGTGTTCATGCACAGGATGTGTGACCTTGTCCTGGTGTTTGTGTTTGCAGTGATCACAGGAGGGACTTGTGCTGCCTACACCTGTGCCCATTGTGTACTACTGAGCTTTCCGAGATGTGTGTCCTGACACAGTACAGTGTTGACTGCAAATGGTGGGTGTGTTGCAGGCACTTAGTAGATGACTGCTGGTACTTAGGAGACATCCCTAAACATTCTGCTCTATGGTGTTTGTAAGGCCTGTGCAGTGCTTGTGTGCAACTGTGTGTGTGCCCAGGGAGCTGCGTTGAGGTGACAGAGGGAGGAACACTGAGGGATGGATACAGAGGGAGGCAGGCAGACAGAGGGAGAGAGGGCCACAGTGGGAGAGGGCCACAGAGGGAGAGGGCCACAGAGGGAGAGGGCGACAGTGGGAGAGGGCGACAGAGGGAGAGGGCAACAGTGGGAGAGGGCAACAGAGGGAGAGGGCAACAGAGGGAGAGGGCGACAGAGGGAGAGGGCCACAGAGGGAGAGGGCGACAGTGGGAGAGGGCGACAGTGGGAGAGGGTGACAGTGGGAGAGGGCGACAGAGGGAGAGGGCAACAGAGGGAGAGGGCGACAGAGGGAGAGGGCGACAGTGGGAGAGGGCAACAGTGGGAGAGGGCGACAGTGGCAGAGGGCGACAGTGGGAGAGGGTAACAGAGGGAGAGTGCAACAGTGGGAGAGGGCGACAGAGGGAGAGGGCGACAGTGGGAGAGGGCGACAGAGGGAGAGGGCAACAGTGGGAGAGGGCAACAGAGGGAGAGGGCAACAGAGGGAGAGGGCCACAGAGGGAGAGGGCCACAGAGGGAGAGGGCGACAGTGGGAGAGGGCGACAGTGGGAGAGGGCGACAGACGGAGAGGGCAACAGTGGGAGAGGGCAACAGAGGGAGAGGGCGACAGAGGGAGAGGGTGACAGTGGGAGAGGGCGACAGAGGGAGAGGGCAACAGTGGGAGAGGGCGACAGTGGCAGAGGGCGACAGTGGGAGAGGGCGACAGAGGGAGAGGGCAACAGTGGGAGAGGGCGACAGAGGGAGAGGGCCACAGAGGGAGAGGGCAACAGAGGGAGAGGGCGACAGTGGGAGAGGGCGACAGTGGGAGAGGGCGACAGAGGGAGAGGACCATAGAGGGAGAGGGCGACAGTGGGAGAGGGCGACAGTGGGAGAGGGCGACAGTGGGAGAGGGCGACAGTGGGAGAGGGCGACAGAGGGAGAGGGCCACAGAGGGAGAGGGCCACAGAGGGAGAGGGCGACAGTGGGAGAGGGCGACAGAGGGAGAGGGTAACAGAGGGAGAGGGCAACAGAGGGAGAGGGCGACAGAGGGAGAGGGCCACAGAGGGAGAAGGAGACAGGGATGGAGACAGGTTGTTTGTGCTTGCTCGCTTGCTACACTGCCTTACTGTGTCACAAAATATTGCATCTCTGGAAGGTGTGTCCGCAACATGAAATTGTTATGTTATGTTATGTTATTTGAATCTTGTATAGCGCACGGCAACTCATAGAGTGCCCCGGTGCTTTATTGTAACTGAAATCACAACATAACAGGCAAAAACAGAACAGAAAAGATAAACAGAAGACCTAGCTAAAAAGAGAAACTGCTACCTACAGGGTAAAGAGCCAAGTTTTGAGGCCCTTCCTAAACGCCAACAAATTGGAGGTACTACGCAGTGCCATTGGCAAGGTGTTCCACAACTGCGGAGCCAGCAGACTGAAAGACTGACCTCCAATGCGTGCCCTTTTTATCCGAGGAACCACAGCAAGGCACAAAGATACGGACCTCAGAGTCCTTGCCGGATGATAGAAGGATAGCCTTCTCTGAAGGTATTTAGCTCCAGAAGCATATAAAGCCTTGTGAGCCAAGGTCAACGCCTTGAACATTATCCGCTTCCGGATCGGGAGCCAGTGGAGTGACTACAGTAGGCCCGAAACTCTAGCACGGCCAGATAATCCATAAATGGCCCGTGCAGCCGAGTTCTGGACCACCTGCATCCTTTGAAGCAGATACTCTGGCAGGCCGAGATAGAGAATGTAAGAGTAATCCATTCTCGATCCAATTATGGCCTGAACCGTTATTTTCCTGTGCTCCTCCGATGGTATAGGCAGGAACTCCCGGAGCATCCGAAGAAGCCCGAAACAAGTGCCAACAAGCCCTAGAATCTGGGGACGCAGAGTTAGACCGTCATCTATCTTAATTCCCAGGTTCTTGGCTATCCGGGAGGAGGCTGCAGGAGGGAACATATTCGCAGGCCACCATTTTTGCCAGTCTGGATCTGTTTTACAACCAAAAACGAGTACCTCGATTTATCCGAGTTGCACTTGAGGCTGTTTAGATGGAACCAATTAAAAACAGCCCCAAGGCAACCCTGGATACTCTCTCCGTCGAAATCCGCTCCTTTCTGGCAGGTGAAAAGGAGCTGGGTGTCATCGGCGTAGGAAACGATCTGGGCCCCGAAGGACTCCGCCAGAGCCGCCAGGGGGGTCATAAAGATGTTAAAAAGAGTCAGGCTCAGCACTGAGCCCTGAGGGACTCCGACCCCTAATGACGGCATCATGGCGGAGCTAGTGGAGGCCCAGACCATTTGTCGCCGGACGGCCAGGAAAGATTGAAACCAGCCGAGCACCGTCCCCCTCAGACCGATCTCCGAAAGTCTGGCGAGGAGACCCTCGTGGGGGACGGTGTCGAAAGCCGCCGATAGATCTAACATCACAAGCATCGCTTTACCACCTGAATCCAGCACCTCCTTAACAGCCTCCGAGACTTCCAGAAGAGCTGTCTCGGTACTAAGATTGGCACGGAAGCCGGATTGGGAGGGGTGCAACAGGTCATGAGATTCCAGATAATCAGAGAGCACCCTGTGCACGTGCTTCTCAAGGATCTTGGCAAAGGCGGGCAAAAGCGAAATGGGCCTGTAATTGGCCAACACTTCCGGATCCAGTCCGGGCTTTTTAAGTAAAGGGATAATCATCGCCTGCTTCCAGACCTCAGGAACCACCCCTTCTTCAAGAGAGCGATTCAAAACAGGATTCACGATGGGATTGATGACTTCAGCCATTTTAGCCAGAAATTTGGCCGGACATACGTCGAGAGGTGATCCTGACTTTAGGCCGGCCATCAATTCCCGCGATGACGTTGCGGAAAGAGGTGGAAAATCAGCCAGAACCGGGCCTACGCTGGCAAGAATGGCAGAAGCATCCTCCGGGTAACCAGATACTTCCGGTCCCTTCGGAGGGAAAGAGTCCTGGATCAGCTTAATCTTGGAGGTGAAAAAATTAGCCAAGGCGCTTATCCACGCCTCTGTAGGGGGTGTCTGGGTCTCAGAGGCACGGGGAACCATAAATTCCCTTACGATGGCAAATACCTCCTTGCAAGAATTGGAAGCCGTTTCAATTCTCCTGGAAAAATAACTTCTTTTCTCAGTGAGAATATCGCAATGATATATTTTAACCGAGGCTCTATAGGCAAGTTTTGCAGCGGGATCATATTGCAGACGCCACGCTCTTTCGGCGACCTTGCACTGCCTTCGTGATACCAGCAGCGCTTCCGTAAACCAGGGTGCAGACACCCGTTTTACAGCGTCGCGGTGGGGCTTCACCGGGGCCAGATCGTGGAGCCTCTCCGTGAGCCACCCTTGCAACTGCTCCAGGTCCCTATGCAGGTCCCCTGTCAGAGGGCAAGGGTGAGCCCGACATGCCTGCACCAGCAGTTCCGACGTTACCCGATAGAAAGCCCTCGATCCTTTACAGGGCTGCCGAGCAGACGCACTAGAAGGCTTACTTGATTCCAACACATAGTACTTGACTAGCCTGTGGTCCGACCATAGAACCTGTAGCGGTACTGACATCTCAATAGAGATCGTCGAGAAGACCAGATCCAGGATATGACCCTTTTCATGCGTTGGGCCACAAAAATATGGAGAGAGGCCAAGGGGGGCCGTCACATCCATCATTTTGACCGTATCTGCGCCTATTTCATCATCCATATGGATATTAAAATCTCCAGCCAAAATACAATGCTCAGATCGAAGCACCAGCGATGAAATTATCATCTGAAGCTCTTCAAAAAAGGTGCCCGTCGGCCCAGGGGGCCTATAGACAAGAAACCCCTTAAAGGATTGATGCGGAGATAATACTATGGAGAAAGCGAGGGATTCACACCCCTTGATGCCCTCCGTAGGGATAATGGTACAGGTGGCACGTTTGTTAACCAAAAGTGCTACACCCCCCCCCCTCGCCCTTTCAGCCTATCTTGCCTAAAAATATTGTAGTCAGAGGGGATGGCTGCCGCAATATCGGGGTTGGAGAGCTCTCCTAACCACGTCTCAGTCAGCATCAAGCACAATGGCTTTTCCGTTGCCAGGAGATCATAAATCTCCAAGGCATGCCGGCTAAGGGACCTAGTATTTAAGAGCATACACAGATGCTTAACGCTATGTGACTCCCTGACAGGCACGTGAGAACACCTTTTCTGAGGCAGCCAGCCTCAATCAGGACACCAATTTTTTCCCTTATAGCGAGCTGGAAACACCTTACGGCATGAGCCCCCCGTCCTCTGTAGGGACCGTAGCTCCAGCGCCGAATACTGGAGCATAATGATAGAAAGGGATATAAAGGCCCAAAAACAGCCTGACCAGCCCGTCGCCCTAGTCGCCTCTGGGACGCTGACGGGCGCAGACGGGCTGGACTCTGGCGTGACTCCGGCGCTGCGATGGCGCACCCGCTGCGCGATCCCGCTGCGCGATCCCGCTGCGCGATCCCGCTGCGCTCACAAGGGAGCTATATGTAGGCGTGCATCTAATCACACAGAGCGCTAGTCCGCTCGTAGGCACCGCCCCCCTCTCAGCAAACACCACTCTAAGATGGCGGCCGATGTTTTTCCCACCCCAGGACCCGGACCCGCAACAATAGCGGTGGACACCAATTACAATGCAGGTAAGAGGGGAAGGAGAGCCCTGCGTTAAAACAGGGGAAAACTAAATGATAGCAGCAAAAACAAATAGCCAAAAGGTAGATTTAAAAGTAGGCGCGATGTAAATAGCGCGAAGCGCGAGGCGCTATGCAGCAATTTCTTTACCTTGGTAGGGGAGAGCCTTGGGCCAGTCGCCTTATGTAGGCGTGCATCTAATCACACAGAGCGCTAGTCCGCTCGTAGGCACCGCCCCCCTCTTAGCAAACACCACTCTAAGATGGCGGCCGATGTTTTTCCCACCCCAGGACCCGGACCCGCAACAATAGCGGTGGACACCAATTACAATGCAGGTAAGAGGGGAAGGAGAGCCCTGCGTTAAAAACAGGGGAAAACTAAATGATAGCAGCAAAAACAAATAGCCAAAAGGTAGATTTAAAAGTAGGCGCGATGTAAATAGCGCGAGGCGCGAGGCGCTATGCAGCAATTTCTTTACCTTGGTAGGGGAGAGCCTTGGGCCAGTCGCCTTATGTAGGCGTGCATCTAATCACACAGAGCGCTAGTCCGCTCGTAGGCACCGCCCCTCTCTCAGCAAACACCACTCTAAGATGGCGGCCGATGTTTTTCCCACCCCAGGACCCGGACCCGGACCCGCAACAATAGCGGTGGACACCAATTACAATGCAGGTAAGAGGGGAAGGAGAGCCCCGCGTTAAAAACAGGGGAAAACTAAATGATAGCAGCAAAAACAATTAGCCAAAAGGTAGATTTAAAAGTAGGCGCGATGTAAATAGCGCGAAACGCGAGGCGCTATGCAGCAATTTCTTTACCTTGGTATTGGTTTAAATTGTTTAGGAGCTGTGGTCTACTATCTTGTGTGATATTTCCCTATCCCTGTACATTGGGCATGGTGCTTGGGTGAGGCCCTGGGACGTATGGGATGAGAGCAGCCTTCTACCCTCCACCTTCCACCCTGTGTGGCTCCCACTTGCAACAAACCACTTTTAGTTGTGTCCTGCTAGGACTCATGGCCACCCACCCCATGCTGCTGGGCACTGTTGTAAGTCCACCCATGTGACATGTATTTTTTGTGCACTCACCAGACTCAACGGCTCCTTCTATTCCATGTACTCCCACCGGTGGCAGCAGGGCCATGACTTTCTCCTCCCAGGGATGGAATACAGGTGGTCTGCGGGGACCACCACCTCCAGTGTGGTGTGCAGAGGCGTAGTCCTGGTCCATCTTCTTCTTGACCATCCTCCGCAGATCATACCACCTGTTCTGGCATTCCCCCCTGGTGCGCCTGATGGGTGCAACAGCATTGACCCGGTCTACGATCCTCTCCCACAGGCGTGTTTTTTCGGCCAGGCTGGTCTGTCTGACCAATGCGCCAAACAGCTGTGGCTCGACTCTGATGACTTCATCTGTAAGTATCTCCATCTCCGGGTTAGTGAACTTTGGATTCTTGGGTGTGGTCATGGTGTGGGGTGTATGTGATTGAGAGGGGTATGGTGTGTATGGATGAGGGTGTGTGGTTGGGATTGTGAAGGGTGTGGTGTGGGTGTAGATGTGATAGGGTGTATGTGTGAAGGTATGTGGCTGCAATTGTTGGTGTGCTCTCTGTTTCTTCGCAAGAATGGGTATGTTGCAAAGGATGATGGGTTGCATGTGTGGACCCTTTTATTGGTCAAATAGTGGGTGTGGCTTAATTTGAATTGGGGGTGTGTGTGTTATATGGGGTGGGTGTTAGTGTTGACCTCTGTTTGGCTGTGACCAGGACATTGATTCTCTATGGTGTGTACACAGGAGACATGTTCAGTGTTGTTGTGCGACTTGTTTGCAAAGTCCTTGTGCTGGTTTGGGTGTTGGCGTTATGTGTGCGTGTCGTACTTGTGCGTGCGATTGACTGGTACGGGCCGTTGGCGAATGGGGGTGTTCGCGTAGGGGGGTGTGCGTGTCGTACTTGTGCGGGCGATTGACTATTACGGGCCGTTGGCGGGTGGGGGTGTTCGCGTAGGGGGGTGTGCGTGTCGTACTTGTGCGTGCGATTGACTGGTACGGGCCGTTGGCGGGTGGGGGTGTTCGCATAGGGGGGTGTGCGTGTCGTACTTGTGCGTGCGATTGACTGGTACGGGCCGTTGGCGGGTGGGGGTGTTCACGTAGGGGGGTGTGCGTGTCGTACTTGTGCGTGCGATTGACTGGTACGGGCCGTTGGCGGGTGGGGGTGTTCACGTGGGCTTGTTGGGGGGGGTGCGTGTCGTACTTGTGCGTGCGATTGACTGGTACGGGCCGTTGGCGGGTGGGGGTGTTCGCGTGGGCTAGTTGGGGGGGGTGCGTGTCGTACTTGTGCGTGCGATTGACTGGTACGGGCCATTGGCGGGTGGGGGTGTACGCATAGGGGGGTGTGCGTGTCGTACTTGTGCGTGCGATTGACTGGTACGGGCTGTTGGCGGGTGGGGGTGTTCGCGTAGGGGTGTGCGTGTCGTACTTGTGCGTGCGATTGACTGGTACGGGCCGTTGGCGGGTGGGGGTGTTCGCGTAGGGGGGTGTGCGTGTCGTACTTGTGCGTGCGATTGACTGGTACGGGCCGTTGGCGGGTGGGGGTGTTCGCGTGGGCTTGTTGGGGGGGGTGCGTGTCGTACTTATGCGTGCGATGGACTGGTACGGGCCGTTGGCGGGTGGGGGTGTTTGCGTGGGCTTGTTGGGGGTGTGCGTGTCGTACTTGTGCGTGCGATTGACTGGTACGGGCCGTTGGGTACGGGCCGTTGGGTACGGGCCGTTGGCGGGTGGGGGTGTTCGCGTGGGCTTGTTGGGGGGGTGCGTGTCGTACTTGTGCGTGCGATTGACTGGTACGGGCCGTTGGCGGGTGGGGGTGTTCGCGTGGGCTTGTTGGGGGGGTGCGTGTCGTACTTGTGCGTGCGATTGACTGGTACGGGCCGTTGGCGGGTGGGGGTGTTGGCGTGGGCTTGTTGGGGGGGGTGCCTGTCGTACTTGTGCTTGAGCGAGGGGTACACGTGTGGTATGTGTTGATGCTGCTTGATGCGAGCCGAATATTGCCGTACGAATCATTATTGAAGTGCGATAACTTAGTTCCGTACGAATCGCGGTCAGGCTTCTCGTACAGGATCGTACTTGTGTGTTTGTACGGGCTGGTTACGATTCGTACGATAGAATTCCCGATACATATTCGTATGGATCATTGGCTGTGATTCGGACGGTTCGATGATATTCGTACGGAATTCGACGGGAATGGATCGGAATTCGCAGGTCGGACGTAAACTTCCCATTCGTACGGATTCGGATACGAATGCGAATCGTACGGCGGAATATTTTACCGGATCGGAATCGGCCCCCAAGTGTGGGAATTGATGGATTAGCCTTTTGTAATACAAGTAACAGGGCATGAAGATCTGCGTGTTGTGCAGTGCCTTTGCCTAAGGTCTTAGTGTGGTGCGCTGCAGATGGACCATCTTTCACTACACCTTGCACTGCTACACAGGCTGCAGAGTACTTGTATTTCATTCCTTTAGCTGGTTGAGCAGATCTATCCCTATAGAATATGCTTTGGTAAGGCTTTTTGGTGTATGAGGAGTATGTTGTTCATACTGGAGAAAGGTTAGTGTATAAAGAGTGGGATCTTACTGAAACTTTACGTCTACTGCACTCAAAGAAGTGTCGGGCTTGCTCCGCTTCCAGACGGACTTGAGGCGAGGGCGGAGCATTGACAGCATAAAGCCGGCCTTCTCGAGCAGAAGAACACTTTGCGTTCCAATTGACGCATGCGCGATTCGTCCGATCTCGCTCACTTACCTTTTCTGCTTCCGTGGCATCATACGTTGCCATCGATGTCTCCCGCGGTCTGCTGTTTGGTGATCCTCTTTGATCTTGCCCGGCATCCTCCTGTGCTTCAACTAACCTCCTTGTTCCGTGGCTAGATCTTCCTGCAAAACACAAAGGACAAGACATTTAAAGAATCAAGGGCCAGATGTACAACCCTACCAATTTGCGACCCACAAATTGCGTTGTTTTGTGACTCGCAATATGGGACTCGGAAATTGGAATGTACAACAGTGTCTCAGACACTGTTTGCGAATCCTACTGGGGTCGCAAATTGCATGCCTCAATAATATTCATGAGGCAGGTGCAATCTGCGACCCCATTAGGAATGGCTAGCACTCTCAGGGATGGTGGCTTGCTGGGGTCGGCAGACCACCATGTCTGTGACTGCTTTTTAAATAAAGCATTTTCTTTTGTTAAATGCAGGCCTTTATCCTTACAGGAAAACGGGATGCATTTAAAAAAGAAAATTAAAGTTTATGTTTAATTTTTTAAGGGTAGTCAGTGGTCCCTGGGACCACTCCCTGCTCTTAAAAAACATTTTCACATCCATTCACAAAGGGGAAAGTGTCCCCTGGGGACCCCTTCCCGCTTGCGAGTGGCTTACCACCTACTTGAAGTAGGTGGTAAACTGCGCGTGTTTTCCAGCCGCAAATATGGTTGCAAAACAATGATACATTCTAATATGACTCACTATTAGGAAGGGACGCCCTTCCTAGTAGGGAGAGTCGCAAACACTATTTTTTGAGTCACCGACTCGCAAAATAGCGTTTGTACATGCCAGGACACTTTTCTGCGGTTGTAAAAGAGCAGATTTCCCATTTGCGGCCGCAAAAAATGGTCGCACATCTGGCCCCAAGTCTACTAAGGTAGTAACGCGCTTAGTGCCTGGTCTGTTACAAACTAGAAGTTATTTACATATTCATATCTGATATGTACTTCTGGCCATAGGAGATTCTGTTCTTTTCCTTGTACTTGCATTCTGGTGATATAAGAGAAAGACAAGACATTATTCAGAGCTCAGTTTCTACATTAATTACAGAAACATACATAAAAGGACAAAGTAGCCCTACACATTTTTTTGTTGTAGTTTTTTTTTTTTACTAAAGAGTATATACAAGAAGTCATTGTATATGCTTTTCGAAGATATGGAATTTACTGCCGTTTGGGACTTATCTTTATGCTGATTACAGAAAGCTTTTAGGTATGTTTGTATGTTCCTGCCTATCGGCATAAAAGATAGATAATCTGTTGTACTCCTTATACCTAAGCCCTCTCTTTCTATTTTTATAGATTGTATACCGCTCCTGTGTATGCGGTCACTTACTTAAGTTATGGAAGAGGTGATTGTTACAGGTATTTCTATACAATTACACAGATATATTAAAACAAGTCATACAAGGAAGACCCTCGCTCAGGGTAATGTTGCAAGTAAGTTTGTCCAAAGTTGAGGAATCCTAGCACTGTTTGTAACTTTTACAGTGTGCGAGGAAGCTGCAAGGTAGCACACTTCTGAAAGAAATCAGAAGCCAGATCCCTGCACTCATTGGATAACTTGTATTGATGGACGGTCACTGTAAGGTAGGCAATCTTTGATTTTTAAAGATTAATTCTGCAACTGTGTGATGTTAATAGTGTTACAACTTTGTCCGATCTAGTTAGGTGTACCTCCAAGTTGTCATCAGTTAGATAGCTATCATCAAAATATGAAAATGCCTTGGGGATCTGGTTGTAGATCTCCATAATGCGCACTGAGAATAGGCCAGGACTGTTCTTATAGCCCTTAGGCAAACGTTGAAATAAGAACTGCACTCCATTAGAGGTTGTAGAGACTCCCTTTGAGGTGCTGTATTTTGTCTGACAATCCCATTAAAGCTGGCCATATTTTTTTCCTGCACCTGATTCATCTTTAAACCTATGCTATGCGCAGTTTGCATCACATATGTTCTTGCATGTGTTTTTAAGTTCATATAGTCTAAAACTAGCCTATAGGATCTGTCTGGTTTGGAGATGGGAAAAAGAGACATATTCGTTGGTGAAAGGCAAGGCGCTATTATGCACTGAAATTGCAACTGATCTAATTTTTTCCTTTAATACCATGATTTGCATCTGGCTTTAAAGGGTACTGAGCCTGTGTTTGAGGTGCACTGCATAACATATGGAATAGAATATTTATCCCACCCCGCTTGGTTTCTGTATAAGGCTGGAGCCTCTCTAGCAGGCCGTTCACTGATGTACATTTCCCTGATGTCTTCAGGTACTATGGGTTAAAAATCTACTCTGATTACTTCCTCTCTCTGGGCCCTTCCCTAATAAAGACTGGAGGGCAGTCTTCTTTAGCTCATATGACGTCATAATTGTCAGATAAATGTGCCCAAAAGACAGCTTGTGGGTGGCATGCCACTTTCAATCTGTAATTCTAAATCATAAACCCGCTCGTAAGGATTTAAATGTTTGTCTGGAGTCTCAACCAGTCAGAACTCATCAGGTGCACTCGCCACCAAAAACCTCTGAAGTGCCAGATGTACTACTGTGAGTTCTGCTGCGCTGTCTAGGAGTGCTCTTGCCCAAGTCTTGTAAGAGAATACGTAGTTGGATTAGCAGGTTTCTTGGAATGTCCTGCTACTTTCTTCTTCTTAACAAAAATCTTAGAGTCCAAACCTTTCTCTTCCCTCTTCACGCTAACTTCAGCCGCTCATCCTGTATCACCTTTCTTGTAAGCTCCTCCATTCTTTGCTGCTTTGATCGACTCCCCTTCTCTGCTCGTTTACTCTAAGAGTCCTGAAAAGCATGTGGAGAGCAGATATCAGAATACTGATACCATTCCGTTTTTTACATTTTCCTGTGGTCCTTAAAATTATAGCCACCCCTACCAGAGTCCTGAGATGCAGGCGATCCAGTCTGTACCACTTAGGTCCCAGTCCACAGAGACCAAAGTATACCCATCGGAAGAAGATCTCACTGGACAGATCCTGTTGTAGAAAAGGCCCTGTCTTCACAGAGGCCCCAGGAGAACTTAGATCTCACCTAGAACTGTGAATGAACAGAGAAGATAGAGTTAGTTCTTGCTCTGATTAGACTTGGGAGTCAGTTGGTCTGATGGCCCCATGATTTTGTCCTAAATGTGGGAAGATCACCACACCTGGAAGTCAGGTGGTTTGATTACCTCGTCAAATTCTTCTCGAAAGGAAGAAATATTTGTGTCTGGTGCTTAGGATTAAAAGAATCTCAGGTTGGAGTTGACTTTTCATGCTGACAGTAATCATGATGAACCATTCTTCATTCATCCCCTGGAGTTGGCTTTCTCTATCTTATGCAACATCTCTGGCCCCTCAGCTCAACATGATTGTTTCTTCTTTGCTGGACTGTGGAACAGTCTGCTCTTAGTCACTTATGTACAACCTACCTCAGATTCAATACACACCTCAGGTAAACTATACTCCTGGGATTGCCAGCGTGCCTGAACACTAGGAGGGAACCAGGTTGTTGATCCTCTTAATTGAATTGAAAATATTTTACTGCATTGTTACATTAACCTTTGCCTCCCCACAGGTGGGGACAATAAATCTAGTTTGTTCCATATATGTCTTTTCCCATTTTATTTGCACCATGAACCTTGTTGTGTAGGTTTGTTCCACACTATCGCCTGGTGTTGTCTTCCTTTCAGGTATCTGCTGATTCCTTTGAACCTGCTCATCTATTTCTCTATAACAAAACTTTAATAGTGAGACGCACACTCCTCACACATCCTAAACAAGGGCACCTAATCCTGCACAAATTCCTGTAGAACCACGAGCCGCTTCACTTCCTGCTCCTGACTCATGAAACATATCCCTTGCTAGGCCCAAATCATTACCAGGATGGCAGCGTTGTGGAGATTTCTGTTTCATTAGGAACACCCCCTTTGTGCACCCATGAACCTGCGAATAGTGATACAACCTTAAAATAACACCTCAAATTGCCTCTTCAAACTCTAGGGGGAGTTTGAGGACATTGGAAAAAGGGATCCAGGGCTGGGTCTTGGCGTTGACTCAACATTGTGTGATTCTGGGCAAATCTCTTAATCTCTCCGTGCCTAAAAAAACAAGAATGGTCAAGCCAATAGGTCATGCCTACAAGAGAGCTAATGTCAATGTTTTCAGCATCCGATACAGCAACGAGGCGGCTGTGCAGCATGGCTGAAAGTAAAAAACAAAAGCGTTTTGAAGGTTATGTCATAGTGCTTTCTTTTACATTCAGCAATGCTGCTGCCCAACATGTCTGAAAACATTGCCAAACCTAATGTAAATGTAGGCGTATTTATAGAGCGCACTGGTACTCAGGAGTGTCCTGGCGCTGTACTCATACCGCTAGGGAACCCATCCTGGCTTTTCCCCGTGAAATGTCCACTCCTGGGCATCCCCGGGGTGCAACCAGGCATCCCCAGCGCTGTAGGGGGCCGTTGTGGAGACTAAGCAAGCTATTGCCCAGAGTTGCAGCGTGGGACTCATGCTCAGAGTAGGCACCGAGGCGAGAAATCAGGTCCGAGGAATTATGAGCCCAAGAACCGCCGAGATCACCGAGATCAGCCGAGGCGGGATTTGAACCCTGGTCCCGGGCCAGGCCTCTACACCAGGGACTGCCGCTCTAAGTAGTGAGCCACACTTCTCAACGGTGAGGCCTACTAGCTTTGCCTTCGCTTATTTTGGAGGCTTTTTTAAAGTCCTTGTTTTTGAGTCTTTCTTGAAGTCAGTAACAATATCACCCTGGGGTCTGCAGTGTTACTGTAATGGCAGAAGTACATCATGTGGCACAGCTGAAGGGCTTGACCAAAGAGGACTACTACCTATTATCACGTGTTTGACCTGGTGGCCCACACCTCTACCTCCCCTTTTAGTGGCTTGAATTCCACCACAGTGGTGCCATCAAGATCGCTCACAGCCAGTTTCTCATAATAAATCTTTATATCAACAAAATATATGCTGCCTGCCGGGTAATGTCTGCCAAATTTCCAGCCCTCTAGTAAAAACACAAAAAAAGATCAACTCCTTTGACTTTTTTGTGTGCTTTAGAAATGTAATTGAGACTTCAAAGCCTTATTGCATATAATAGAACCCTTAAAGCCGAGGATCTTTAGTCTGGCTTGGAGCTCAGTTTGAAAAGAAACATTTCTGAGGTGGACGGCCGGGCGAATCATGTTTGCAACTGGATATTTGCATATTACGACAGACATGAATTGTTCTGTTGCGCTGGCTGGAAGCAACGGAGGGTTGAGGAAGGGAGCAAGCAACAACATAACAAGATTAAAAGAAATTAATCTGACCTTGTGTAACTAATCCGGTGCTCATATAAAGCACTCCAGCTCGGTGTTTCATTCTTCTTATGTCAATGCAACAAGTTGAAATGGGTTGGATCATATATTAACACCAGTCACTTAAGGTGCCACAAAGACACTGACAAGGATGTGGCTGCCCTGATATCATACCAGGGAGTGGAAAAAGGCTTTGCACGTTACATGCTTAAAGACAGTGTAATCTCTTAACTCAGGAGATGTTACGCTATTTAAAGGCCGTATTGTTCTGCAAAGTTAATGCCCTGCCTTCTGTGTGGCTTTGTCTCCTCTCACCTCACCATCCCATCACACACTGGCTTGATCGTTGCTTACATGCAACGTACACCCTATCTTTAAGGTTCCTTCAAGCGACCCTATGGATTCTTGTGGTGAAACAGGACACCTCACAGTGTCAAGTCGCCGCTAAAACAAACACCCTTGTATGTAAGGGAAGCAAAAACCAAGACCTGTGTAGAAGAGCCTTTGTCTTCCATTAAAGCTGCCATAAAATCAGTTTAGAAAAGGATACCCTCATCCAATATTTACTCTGCTTATGAGCAGATATCCACCAAGAGCTTGTCGGCACGTAAACCTGTTTCTCATTTCCTTTCGATATACCCATCAACTTGGGCTGGGAACTGTGTGATCCCTAATCAGACTTTTGTGCTCCCCAATGGATCTGTCTCACTTGTTAGTTAAATTTTACACATTTAGTATTAGAGCAAAAGCATTTCTGATCAGAACAATGTACAAGGACTAAGGGTTAAAGGTTTACTCAAAGAATATGTTATGTCATCTTCCCCATTCAGGATAAATTCATGGGGCCATCAGACCACCATACATTCACTACCCAAGTACATGGTTCACAGGGGTATCACCAAAAGGGAACCAGCAGAAAGAAACATTTTACTACAGAATACAATCAGAGATTCTCTCACCATTCCACTACATTAGACTTGGGCGTTCCCAGAGTTTACTACATGTGATGTGACTTGTTACATAGTATGTTATTTAGTCTGAGACAGTCATGTTGTCCTTGGATAGGTACATCGCGTTAAAATCGGATAGGAAAGTGTTGGTCTTTCTAGTTGCAAAGTCTACAATCCATTATTACAACAAACTAATAATAGCAGAGATGATCACGTGGTATACTATGGCTTCACATCTAAGATGGATTAAAAACAAAGTTTCCCATCTAAGATGGATTAAAAACAAAGTTTCACAAAGTTAGCGAAAGCTTGATTTTTCATACTTTATATACCTATGCAGTATCCATGAAAACCCATAGAATGGTGGTCCACTTGGATATGTGCAAATGTAAAACTTCAAGTTGACTGTTATTATTTATTTTTTTCAGTGGAAGAGAAGGGGCTGGGAGGGGAGGACAATGCAGGGGAGGTGGGAGCAAGAGGAGAAAGCTAAAACAATAAATAGTGTGTGCAGGGGAGGTGGGAGCGACAGGAGAAAGCTACAAGAAAAAATAGTGTGCGCCAAAAAAGAAGCGAATGAACATATGTTCTTGGTCCATGGTCGATGGAAGAGTTAACAAAATAAAGGAAGGGAAGCCTAGGGAAGCTAAGGATAGGATAAAATAACATTTATAACGTGCACTAATACCCGAGGGTATCAAGGCGCTGGGTAGATGGAGGGGAGAGAGAGGCATGGACAGGGCCGGACTGCCTACCGGGCAGTTTGGAATGCTGCTGAGCTGGGGGCTGATTTTGTTCATGGAGACCGGCGTGTGCTAAACGAAATTCGTTTTGCTTTAATTATTTCGAAGCACACGCAGGTCTCCATGAACTAAATCAGCCCCCACCACAGTGGAATCAGCCCCCATCTCAGCAGCATTCCAAACTGCCCGGTAGTCAGTCCGGCCCTGGGCGTGGATCAGCCAACTATGTAGAGAAAAGCCATGTTTTCAGTAGCTTTCTAAATGCCAGAAAAGATACCGCATTGGAGACAGAGGAGGCAGGGTGTTCCAGAGTTTGGCGGCCGCTACCGAAAAGGAGCGACCCCCATCTGGCCATGCAAAATCAGTTTTTTCTGGGACGAGGATCACAGGGTCCCCCCGGGTGTGTCCCATTGGAACATGGTATTCAGCTGCGGTGAGCCTTTACTGTGCAAGACCTTGTAAATTGTACTAAGGACCTTGAAGGAGATTGCCTTCCTAATGGGAAGTTAGTGCAAAGCACGAATCCCATCCCTGGCTGATTGGTGCTCCGGAATGTTAAGAATCAGCCTGGCCACCACGTTCTGAACAACCTGAAGTTTGTTCAGGGAAGCCATATTGATGTTGAGGTACAAAGCATTGCAGTAATCAAGCCGGGAGGTGACTAGTGCAATAATGGTGGGCTGATGCAGTTTGGGTGGAATGTACAGTAGTACCTTTCTAAGGGTTTTTAAGATATAGAAACAGGTGCTTACAGTTCGGCTGACCTGAGCATCAAAGGTCAGACCCTCGTCGAAAGTAACCCCCAGGTTTTTTGCCTTCCTAACCTGGACGGGAAGGGGACCACAGTCTGCCGGCCACCAGGCGTTCGACCAGATGGGATTTCTGCAAACCAAATACTAGCATCTCGGTTTTATCGGCATTATTCTTCATCCAGCTGATGATGTTTGCCATGCACTGGTTAAATTTTACTGCGACCAATTGCAAAACATTAGAGATGGAAACAGTGATTTGAGTGTCGTCCGCATAGGAGATCACCTGGAACTCAAATGATCTCACCAACTCAGCTAGAGGGGTCACATAAATATTTAGGAGGGTGGAGCTCAAAGAGGAGCCCTGGGGCGCCCCGCAAGGAAGGGTGGATGCCTTAGCTCTGAAACCTCCTAAACTAACGATGTCTTTGTCATGAAAGAGTGGAGAAGCTGCAAGCCTTTCCCATAACTCCCACTTCCTGCAGACGTTGAACCATGCGCTTCGTGGGCACGGTATTGAATGCTGCCGACAGAACGAACATAATCGAAGCAATGGAAAGATTGCATATTAGAGTGACAACAAAAATAACCAATGATATGCTGTGGGTAGGTTGTAAGCCCACTTAAAAGCAAACAATTTGTTTCGTCGCATAGCACTGTGGTAGGCAAATTTAAAAAAATGAGCGTGACCATAGGTAATTTAACTGATGCTCATGTGAAACGCTCCAATACCTTCGGGTCGAGTCCGCGCTATACAAAATTGCAAAAAATAAAAATAAACTGCATTTTCACACAATCAGAAACACACTCACATACACCCTTGCAGCCCTGCACACACTGCATCTCTCATGGGTTGCCCATATCAGGAAATTGGACGGTGCACAGACGGGCCCTTTTCACAAACACGCACACACACTCTAGCAGATACACACTGGCAGGGACAGTTTTCGCTCTAGCATTGTAATCTTCAAGCTGGCCTTCTTCGCAGTGTCATTCTGCCGGTCATGCTTGAAAATTGGATGCTTACGAAAAGTAATTTCTATTTTGGCTCCTTTTCTATCTTCCACGCCCATCTCTCCCAGCAAGCTGTCGGGATGAAGAGCCATCGAATTTATAAGCTATGCTGTTTAGCCTCATAAGTGACCTCATTAACGCTCCTGCAATTGGATTCCGGTAATGTGATAATGTGATTTGGATTTTTGCCCAGGTGAGCGCACTGCGCATTATTACATTTATAAACATGACGAGATTATTTTCTGGAATAGATTGTTAATCTTTGTTTATCTTCTCTAAAATGAGGACGAATGCGTCGCAGCTCCCCAAAACAACTATATCCCGCACCTGTGTTGACATGTCTCCCTTGCTCTTGCCCTCAACATGGCGGCCAAGGCTGCGGGTTTTCTCTGCTCTGACAGGATGTGCAGCTTTATCCTCGCTCCTTATGACAACACTGTGGTTTGCCCTGAAGCGCAGGCCCCAGCTCAGCTTACGTGGGAACCAAAGGCGCGCTGGCAAATAATGGGCCACCTGCAGGCCGCACAATCAGAAGTCAGCACAAAGACAGGGATGAAAGTCTTGATTCATTTGACTTTATGGAAAGCACGCTAGGCCAAAAGAGGGCCAGTATTGTATCCGTTCGGTCTGAAGCTGCACTCAACAAGCCTTGGCTAAACCAAGAGATTTGACGCTTGCACTCGAGTATAGAGAAGGGTAGCTTCCATTGGTGCAGCAGGTGGTATGGCATAGAGGCCTGAGTGGCCCACTGAACTCTGATCGTTGTTGTATTTCACAGTTCAATCAGTGGCCAGCGGGGCCCATTTCCTCCTTGCATTTGGGTTCATGACACACCGGCTACGCTACTGGACGCGAGCGATGACCAAAGCGATAGAAATGCTGCTGCTTTATAGAACTTTAAAAAAAAGATTGATTGGAGCATACAATGCATGGATCAAATAAAGAATTAAATATGTGACAGCCTACTTTTCAAATGTGAAATAGTCCCTCGTGCCCTCCAATGGAGGCAGACGAATACACCTAAATAGTTGAAAGGAAATGGAGACACTAAATTGTGGGCCCATATAAGATATGAATGGCATTGTTTCAAACCAGGTCTGAAGGTTACTAAGCCAAATAAGCCATTCACACCAGGATGTCAAATTAAAGTCTCAAGGTTTATGTAGAGAATACATGTTTGTCATGAATGCAGCAAGTACCATCGCATGTCAAACCTAAAAACGATATTGAAATATTGTTTTGAATGATCATTAGGAGTGGTCGGAATTTTTAATTCCGCCAGCGGAATTGGAGTAATTTATTAATCCCGCGTTACTCATGTAACGCGGAATTAATAAATAACTCTACCTTTCAGCCAGCAGAATCAAATCAGCACTGTAATGGTTTTAAACAGAGCTAAAAGATGGAACAGTCTCTCTATGTTTAAAAACTCTGCAGATTAAACTATAATCTGCAGTGACTTTTAAACACAGAAGGACTGCTCCCTCTTCCAGCCCTGTAAAGTAACATTGCATTGCAGTGCATACCCCTCAGTGCCCTTACATAAGTATGCACTAGAGTGGATACCTCTCGGTGCCCTTACATACTGATGTAATGGCATCAAGTTGTATGCACTGCACTACAGTACAATACATATCTCTTGTTGTCCTTACATAAGTATATAAGGGAACTGAGGGGTATGTGCAGCACTGTTGTGCAATGCATACTCCTCCGTGGCTTTACATGCGTATTTAGGGGCACGGAGGAGTATACACTGAAGTGGATACCCCTCAGTTCCCTTGTATATTTATGTAAGGGTGCCGAAGGGTATGCATTGCACATTTCGGTGCCCACTCTGCCCCTTCACGGAATCCCATGGAATTCTGCGGAATTTTAATGTAATTCCACGGAATTCCGGGGAAATAAACTCCGCCAATTCCGCCCACCTCTAATTGGATCATCCATTTTGTTGTTTATTTGTATAGTGAGCAATATGCCAATTGTATGGTATCAAAACGCTTTTGGTAGCCTGAAGATATCCCCAAAGGACCCAGAGGTTCCATCACAGATCGGAGTCTGATTTGGTTTGTGGAGAGGCGCAGCCATTAGAGCGAATAGGAATATATCTGGTGGGTGAATTCCAAATGTATGGTAATGTGTTGTGAGTTTGGCTGATCAGACTTCTAGGCCCTTCTAAACAGCATAAGTACCTTCCTGGAAGATGTGCATTCCTATTGCTTGGCAGATGTTTTTTTTGGTATGCAAGTGGTGAAGCCAGTACTGTTTGGAGTATTAAAAGCCAGTTCATTGCATGTATTCACTCTGTTGTATGTTGGGTTCTTTGTTAATGTATTTTGTTGTAGGATAGTAGTGCCCTCAGTTCAAGTCCAGTCAGTCATGTTACATGAGTTATCATTCCCACGTGGATTATGAGCAACACTGTAATCCTGCAGGTCCAACTCTATCTCTTTCCGCACTCTAGCTGCTCAACGCAGCCAAAATGCTTGGGCAAAAATGCAGTCTGGAATGGGGCATAACCACGTGGATTGGATGCCTTAAAACCAATTCTCCGGATTCTCTCTGTAGGGTGTAATTACCAATTTCATTTCTTAAGGCGTGTCATCCTTCAGCACTTGTATCTGGAAAGGTATCTTACATTTTATAGACCTTATTTACACAAGGCATAACAACACATGCTTTGCAAATTAATGGGCTTCTTCTGGTTGCACCTTTGTTGTTTAATCAATGTGCAGAGTATCCTCCTATCAACCACAGACTAGAAAAAGAAAACATATCTTTACATTGTCTAATACCAATTTGAGTTCTTACATTATGATGGGTTTGAGGGGGCGTGGCTTGAGCAGCCAAGATGACGGCCACTCTTTGACAGAGCTCCGTGCTGAGCCCATTATCCGACTACATCTCTCTGGCTGCCATTGGCCCTCCAAGCTACTGTGTAGTTCTATAAACCTATATAGGATCTGCACGTTTAGACAGCATACACTGTGGGCTTGGTGTCCAAACTGATTCCAGACCCCCCCACCGAATATGTCAGCCTGTATACCTGCTAGCTCACAGTGACACTAGAAACCCCTCTTACCAAGGAAGGAGAGAATAGTTCTTGTCAACTATCGAACATGACAACCCTGATCCCTCAGAATCATGGAAACAGTGCTACTAGTCACTCAGTCATTCAAGCTCACTTTGTCTCTGAGAGAGATACACAGAATAAATGAAGGGGACCTTTTCCAATAAGTAGTTATTGAACCAGCATCCTTCTAGCGTAAAATAGATGTGCTGAAACAATCATTAGACAGTAAAAGAAATAGATGACTATATGCCCTAACAGAGTAAAAGAATGGTAGATTTCTACCATAGTGCTAAAACGATACATACAGGCAAGTAAAAAAAATACATGACAGTAATAAAAGCGGACTCCTCCGATGCGTCCCTAACTAGATGTACCTGAATGTACCTAGCATGGATGTGGGTGTAAAGCCACGAATACCTCTAGGATAAAGTCAACCACATTACCTGAAGTGAGAGACTGTGGGACCCCGTTCTGGTCTCGAGGTGGACACCCTGCAAGGGATGTCAGACCACTGTGAGCAGGAGTATCTGCATGCAGGAGCCTCAGCGTCTCGCGTCAGTGTGTCGGCTTGGAAGTCCCTTTCTCCTCTCTCTACCGTAGCAAGAGACGGTGTATATATACCCAAAGTGATACCCCCTGGGGCTGTTCCTCGCTGTGTCATGTCGAAATAGGATGACGGAAGGAATGACCCTTGAACATAGTTTTAATGCAGGAGATGTTTGCCCAGCTGTCCAGATGTGATTACAAGAATCCTCATGCATAAGGAATGAGACTTAGGCCTTTTGGAGAAATCTCCAGGTCCTCTAGTCATTACCTCAACTAGGTAAAAGGTCAGTCCTAAGAACCGTTATGTAGTGCAATTTGAGAGCAATGTAGGAGAAAGGTGCAATTAGTACCTGAGCCTATAATGGGGTAACTATATGGAATATAACACTACAAGGATATATCATCTTGGGCGATGTTCACGGTAGAAGTGTTGGCGCCCTGGACAGCGGGGATGCAACCCATGGTTTAAAATAACTCATATTGTGGTGCGCTAGGGCGAAAGGCTAGGCACGGTGACGAGGGACTGCCGCAGCTCGGTGGATGACAGAGGTGCTGCCCCCTTGCTGTGGGCATATGTTGTACAGTACCTTTAACTCCTGTATTGCCTGCCTCTCTTGTGAATCTCTATATCTTTGAAATGTTTAGAATGTGTTGTTTTGAATAGCATAGGCGCCCAGATGCATGTTTTCATACGCAAGTGGATGCATTTTTTTATTTCAATGTAGGGTTGGTTAAATATGTAAGGTTGCGCTGGCAGTTGAGTAAGTTGCGACTACTTATTGGAGGTGTGCGCCTCACCCTTGTGGGCTCCTTATGTCCATCTATGTTGTTTCAATAAACATCATACCAACTTTTCCTGCTTGCAAGAATGATTTATTACCTGAGTATTTGTTGTGACAGAAATCCCACGCAACATTTTGCCGTCAATTAGGACTTTTGTTTTCCATACAGGAGTCCACGGCTTGGCAGTAACGGTTGGCTGATCTTGCAGTGAGTCCCTCGATCTTTTCCACCCTTGCGGCTGTATTACTTCTGAAGACGAGGTGTGGTTACATGACGTCACTGACCGACTTGGCAATTCCGGAGGTTTCCCCCTTCCTGTGTCATTGTAGCGATTCTGGACATCAGGCAGAGGGCGGGGCTTCAGGGTCGCAACAACACTACAACTCCCAGAACACCCTGGGCTCAGGCAGTCCGGAACCGGCAATCGAGACAGGGTATTTAAGCGCCTCCCAGGAAGTGCGTAGCGCTTGTCAATCGTTCCTGATTCCTGGCCTGAACCCGACCATAGTTTACTCCTACGCCGCAGCTGAACCCGCGGACGCTTTCCTTCCCGCTGTGGACGCCGCCGCAGCTGAGCCCACGGACGCTTTCCTCCCCGCTTTGGACACCGCCGCAGCTGAACCCTCGGACACTTTCCTTCCCGCTTTGGACACCGCCGCAGCTGAACCCGCGGACGCTTTCCTTCCCGCTTCATATACGGAGGTAAGAACTAGACTCGCACGGCCGTGCTTTACCAACAGTTCCCTTGTTTATTTTTTCCCTGACTTGGCTCAAGTAACTTACCCCGAAATACATTATCGGGTCACATGAAACTAAGCCTGCATTGTGGGGCATATCTTCGCTTTCAGACACGCCTGAGGATTGTTATAGGCGTTCAACACGACGGATACATTCCTTCACCGAGGTCCAGGCATCCAACGCAGTGGGGCAATTAGTGAGTACCCCCTACCTCACCTTTCTGTACCTATCTGGCTCCTCCTTCAAACCGAGTAACGGTGTCCTTTATTTTCTTAGCTGTGCTGCACTCTTAAGACTCGAGACCAAACCTAGAAGGGTGCCCCATCGACAACATATTTCCTTTTATTCTATCCCTTCCCTTTTCCCCGGATTGCGATTCTTCTCAAGTGTGTTCGAATCACTGAGAGGGTTGGCATTTAAGGGAATTGGGAGGTCTCTCTTCAAGCTGTGGTCCCTGCGGGCTAGAAGAAGACAGGTTAGTGGCATAGTGTTATCTGTTTGGGTTACTAACTGTCTGTTCCCGTGACAGTCATACGTCTTACAACAAAGAGGATTGTGCGCTCACTCTGTTGAGTGTCTCGCGACGAATCGCATTGGGTGCTTCTATTTACAAAGGGGTGTGTTCTTCCGGTTTACATTTTCCTCATCACCGATGCGTGGAATTGCTTTTGAAAACCCAGAGGCATTGTGTTGAGCTTTGTTGCTTATTTCTGTCATCTATATTCCGCCTGTTACACGGTGATACGCACACCTTTGTTTTGCTGTATTCTATTTTCGGTGACAGGCACACCTTTGGCAAACTTTTAGGTATTATTTCCTTGTACTGTGTTTTCACATTTCCTTGTCCAAATAGTATATTTTAATTTCTTTTATTTGCGGTTTTGTTTAGCATGGCATCAGTGTCAGCAAATTATTTGGCTCATTTAAGTCTTTTTTCTAGAACCTCCAGGGAAACCACCTGTCAAGTGGGCAACATGGGTGATGTCTTTTGAAAACTATTTAGTTGCGGTTGGAGCAGATGAGTATATTCCCAAACGCAAAGCAGTGATCCAGCGTTTAGGAACTGGCAAATTTCTATCATCTGGACCCAATTTAATACCTAACAGTTCCTTCCACGCTGATAGGGCACAGAAAGAGACCCAAGACCCATAAAGCACAGTTGAAGTTCTTAGATCTGGCGCTCTTGTTGGCACTCAGAGTCATAACTATGAGGTGGAAGTCAGCCAGACCCCCGAGTGTAGAGGTATGGCGCTCTGATTTGCTAAAATGGGGCAGAGCAGAAAGTGTGGTCCTGCGGAGGGAGGAGGAGAAAGGTCTCCGAAAACATCCCATTGCACAAGACTGGGAGCGGATGCTGATAGAGATAGAGGGTGTGGACCTAGAGCTCTCACAGGGGAATAACGCATGATCAACCATACAGAGTGGAGAGCAACGGAAGGAGTGGGCAGGGATGGGAACGCCGACTATACGGGTTAAGCCAGCCGCACGACAGCACAATCTCTGGACAGTATAAGGTCATTGTGCCAAGGAATACAGTGTGTACACAATGGAGAAGCTGGAAGACGTGAAGGGGTGGGGGGGAGTTGGGTGGGGCGAGGTTTAGTCATAAGGCGACAATGTAATGCGAATGTAACATGATTACTGATGTACTAGAATGGAACACCTGAGATCTCAGGAACAATCGGAAAGATTACATGTTAAATAGCCGACAGTTAATGGAAGAAAATGAGAAAAGACTGATGGAGGATAATGTATTCAAATGTAAAATGTAAAATCTGATACAGTCATGAATAAAAAGTAAAAAAAAAAAAAAAAAACAGTTCCTTCCACGCTGTATGAGTTTAAACCAATCTTACCTATTTGCTCATTATTTATTTGTCCTCTTTCTTCTCCGATGAATCTTTATTAGTGGTCAGGGGTTGGCAAAATAATTTCAGAATTCTAAAGGAGTATCATCATAAAGAATAATCATTTAATGTAACTAAAAAAATGACGCTAATAATGACAAACTCTGTTTATAAGTCAAAATGCTTTATCTAAAATAATGGAAATTAATCATCAAGTACAATACAGCTCGAATCATAGATCATCACACAAGAACAGCAAAGAAATAATTCACGATTGGGCATCTCAAATTTTAGTGCAATGAGAGAGTGGATAGGCAAAGAGACAAAAAGATAAAGACATTTGCAAATAAGATTTATGCAAATTCAGAATATCATACTAACCGATCATGCACAGTTCTTGAAATCAGATAAGCTACCCTCTGGCCATGGGAGTAAGCTGGGCATCCCCAAGAAGAATTGAGGCGCAAAGTCAAAGAGTCAGGATCAGCGGAACAATAGCCAGCCAAAAAGTTAGGAAACGGCAACACAGCTCTGTCCTCTCACAAAGTAGGAAAACGCGCTCCAAAGCCCCACGTCTTACTACTAATAGTTATACCCTAAATTCACCAAAGATCTAACCCTTCATGTATCATCACACATAGAATCTCAAATTTCATTGGTTAAAAACAAGGGGTGTCTGATCGCTCCTCTCTCGATGTGCCTAACCTTTCAACAATTCCTTTGTCTTTAAGCAGCTCACGTCATCAACCTTCAGGAGAGGAAACTCTAATATCGCTCTTCGGCGGCTTGTAGACTCCTCTATTCACTAATGTATCAATCTTGCAGTACACGTGTCCATATACTCGGCTCGGCAAGGAAGTCCCATTCATAATGTTCATCGATTCCTCTACACAACCTTGGCCATCATCAGGAACTCATGAAAGACACATTACATATTTTCTCCTTTCTACATTCTAATAAGAAAATTAAACTACAAGACTCTTTAGGCCTTCTCTGCAGAGCAGTTAAATACACTCTAGGAAAAACAAATACAAGTGTGATTATCATTATTTCATAAATTTCCACTATTCTATGAATACTTATGCTTGCATTTTCTTACGCTTTGCACATTTATTTTCAAACAGTTTGTGAAAAGAAACTCTTGACTTTTGCCTGTTATTTTCTACATAATTTGTGTGCATTTACAGCCTACCTTAACTTTCCCCAGCACGCGCTTGCACAGTTCATTTTCACACCATTTGGTTAATAATTCACACAATGAGGAGTTAAATCCGAGCAGATTTTATTTCTCAAAAACCCTGCTTGATCAGCAGCTATTTTATTTAGCCATCTGGGGCAAGAAGGTCAGGAAGTGTTTGACAATTTACTCAGTGTACCTGCTCCTACAGATGAGGAAAGTCAATGAGATCTTTTTCTGAAAGCAAAAGCACAATTACAAAATAAGTTATGTGAAGAACCGAACATTTTATTGGAAAGGTTCAATTTTTTTGAAAGGAAACAAGCTGTGGATGAGTCAATGGAAGAATATGTTTGAACTTTTAGGTTTCTAGTAAAAATTGCAATTTTAGAATGTCCTTAGATACCTATTTACGAGACCAATTTGTATATGGTTGTTTTTCTAGAAAGATTCAAGAGAAACTTTTATGCTATATAGATCCATTGTTGTCTGAAGTTTTGTTAGTAGCAAAGAGCACTGAACGATCCATAGAGTCTTCTTGGGCTGTGGGTCAAGAGTCTGTCTCTTTCTCTACTTGTCTGGCCGTGAATGTGATGAATGATTCTGATCAAATTAATTTTGTTAAAGCTAAGGATAAGTTTGCAAAAACGTATGGTAAATCGAACACTTTTTGTTACAGATGTGGATCTAAATCTCACTTAGGTAATTCCTCACGTTGTCCAACTATTGGCAAACGATGAATTAAACATAAAAAACAAGGGCATTTTCATAAAGTTTGCAAAATGACAAAAAATTCTTTAAAGGTTAATAGCATTGAGGTGCCTTGTGAAGTAGATGCCTTGGAATCATCCAACTTGGTTCTTAACTTCGATATTGTTCAGGTAACAGAAAAAAAGGTCAAATACCCTATTTGTCATGTTGTTTTAGGAAAAAAGCTTACCTAGAACTCCTGTATTGCCTGCCACTCTCGTGCATCTCTGTGTCTGTGGGTGCTCGAGAGTGGTCATCTTTGAAATGTTTAGAATGTGTTGTTTTGAATAGCATACGCGTACTGATGCATGTTTTCATAAGCGGGTAGAAGCACGCTTTTATTTCAATGTAGTGTTGTTTATATATGTACGGTTGCGCTGGCAGGTAAGTCAGTTGTGACCACTTATTGGAGGTATGTGCCTCCCCTTGTGGGCCCCTTATATCCATGCATGTTGTTTCAGTAAACATCAGCCCAACTTTTCCTGCTTGCAAGAATCATTTATTACCTGAGGATTTGTTGTGTTAAAAATCCCACAAAGCAGCAAACATCAGGAGCACCATCTATTCCCCCTGATGAAGGTTGCGGAGGCAGAGGACCAACTCGCTGGTGCAGCGCCCTGTGAACCCTTGGGGACTTGAGGTCTGGAACAACAGACTCCAGGCTGGCGGGCCTGCGAAGCATGAGCAGGGTGGAGGAGGGAAGGCACTGGGCTCCCTGTGACTCCCCGACTGGGGCGTTGACTTGCTGGGGCCCTAAGTCTGAATTTGGCCCCTGTGAGGGGGTGTCTGCAGCCTGGTCCCTCCCTGCGAGCTCATCAGTGGCTGTGGACACTCCCGCTGGCACTGGAATAGATGCAGCTGTGCTGGTGCTGCGTGACCCGCAGACCAGAAGAGGCGGGGGTCCTGAACTGGGGGCTGTTGCCTCGGGGCGCTAGATGCGGCAGTGAGGGGGCACTCCTACTGAGAGCACAGGTAGGTGTGCAGCGAGCTGAGCAACATGTGAATGAAGATACAAGCCTGAACATCGATGTGGGCTCTGTTGTGAGGAGTGGTGTTAGTACCCAGATATAATCCGAGGGGGCCTGGTCTGGCTTCCTTACCCGCTGGGATCACACTGCGTCCTTGGCTGCTTGCTGCAACTCTGCTGACTGGCTTGCCAGTGGCAGGGGGTGGCTCCCTACCCCCTGGAGACTCCTGGTGTTGACCCTCATGATAAAACTGGTGCCCGGCTATCCACCAAGAGCAGCTGTGAAGCTCCATACTGGCCTTACACGCGCTGCAGCCAGAATCCTCCTGCACACACAGAAAGTTATCCATGCTGAAATCACATATTATACTTCCTTATACACATTGACTACTACTGCGTCTGCAGAGAAAGTTGAAACCTTCTTGGCTGGCTTGTCCCCCCGCGTTCTGCCAAAGCAGAGGGGAGATTTCAAGAGGGACATTAAAATTTTTAAAGTCAAGGAAACTATCCATGCACTTGCCACCAGCAGGACCCCAGGCCCGGATGGCCTTCCACCTAAATTCTATAAAGTTTATGTTTTCCTTCTTGCCCCATCCCTGAAGACACTATATGACAAGGCCATGTCAGCTGCCTGCCTCCCACCCTGTCATGAAGGATTACTTATATCACTACCAAAACATGGTATGGATCCTACTGCGCAATAGTTTACCCAACCGCTGGTACTCCTTAATGCAGATTATAAAATACTCACCAAGATCCTAGCGGATCGCATAGCTCCTTTGGTTCCACACCTGGTACACCCAGATCAAAATGGATTTGTACCGGCCAGAAACACCTCCTTCCACTTTCTTCCATGTGCTAGAGTATGTCCGTTTTGTCTGGCGCCAGGCAGGTTGTCTGGTACTACACTGGGAAAAAGCCTTTGATTTGTTGAAATGGGCTTACCTGTTCGATGGGCTGCCCTTGTATGGCCTGGGAACCTGTTTTATCTGTCTTGTCAAACTCCTATAAACCCACTCATTGGCCACAGTAAAAATGGGCTGTGTTATCTGATCCAAAATCGATTACCTGGGGCAAATGCCAGGGATGCCCACTGTCCCCACTACTTTTTTCTTTAGCGATGGAGCCACTGGCACATGCCCTTTGGGTACAGGGAAAGTATTGGGGTATACCACTGAGCAAAGGTCTACACTTAGTTTCCCTTTACTCAGATGACATGCTCCTCTACCTCAAGGATATTCACAATGTCCTGGCAGAGATATCGCTGACACTCAATAAGTGTGCAGATCTCTCTCTGGTCTGAGGGTGACCGGACTGAGTCTTGCCTCTCCCACTCACCACCACAACAACCAACCCTGCTTTTCAAATCAATGGTGCCCTACTGACGTGGCAACCCATCACGTTTCGTTGTTAAGGCATTCGCATCTACCATAGCTCTGCCGACCTCCTAGATGATAACCGTACCCAAACGGAGACCTCACTCGGGGCACAGATGACATTTTGGAGGACACTACCGCTCTCGGTGGCAGGCCGCATAGCCCTCACAAAAATAGTAATGCTGCCCTGCGTACTGTATTTCTGTTCCAGTCATCCCCTTTATGTCGCCAAGTCCTTTTTACGTTCGCTGAAGTGACTGACACTTGGTTTCATCTGGTATGGCACACATCATAGGATTGCACTTGCTAAGCTTCATTTACCGTCTGATCAAGGTGGACTCAGAGTATTGAATTTTGAGCACTGCTCTCTGGCCTCTCAGCTACAGTGGGTGGCCCTGTGGTTGTCAGGCCACCAGCTGTCTGACATTGTGAATGCCCCCCACTAATGGGACTTAACATGCATACTAGACCTCTTCCAGCCCTTCTCTAGAGTTGCACAGCCCGATCCCCTCTTCTATGATTTTCATGCCGCTGCTACCGGGGATATCTTTTCCTTACCCATGCGGTGACGCCATACGCCCCGGCATTCTCATTAGGGACACCCTGGGGGGTGGGGTATGGTCACTTCCATGGCAGAGCTAGGCCCCTGGCATGAGGCAGGTCTCCATACCTTGGGAGATATATATCATGACGGTACTCTCCTCCAAATAAAGGAACTCAGCGTAGATGCAGGGCTTCATCCGGGCAAATTTCTGCTATGCAATTCCCTTATTCAGGCTCTGGGAACGCACTGGGGTGATGTACTGCAGGAACACAAAAAGCACCTAACAGTTCAATATTTGCATGTCATTTGAACAGGTTGCCACTTAATACGGTGGCTTGCCAGCTCTTTAGGCACACATATAGCAGCACCACTTAGTTGTTTTATTTATTTTTATTTGAAAGGTTTTATATAGCGCTGGCTAGACCCGTGGGCATCAGAGCGCTTTACAGGAGCAGACACAGTACAAGAAATAAAAAAACATTTACTCTGGACAAAGCACAAACAGTCAATTACAATAACACAATTAAATTAGAAATAAAAAGGGACAGGGGAAATAATTTACACGAGAGGATGGAATAAGGGTAAGACAAGAACCGTCAATTAAAATACAACAATTGGATTGTGAATAAAGAGGGACGGGGAAGAGCAATTTCCAACAGAGGAGGGAATAAGGTAAAGCAATTTTACAAAGGTAATAAAAAAACACACGGGTGGCGCTCAACCTGTTGAGTAAAGTGGGTGGCCACAAAGAAATCTTGGGCAGAGTAACGTGAAATGCGCAGCTTAGGAGTAAAAGAGGAGGGGTAACATTTTAAGGAGTTGAAGAGAGAAACGACGGAGAAGAGATCGAAGGAAGTGATGAGGGGGGAATGGAAAGAGGACATAGAAAGGGGGATAAGGTCCCAGTTAAGAGGGTGAATGTGTAATGTGGGGAGAGAGGATAGAGCAAGGGGCAACACAAAAGATAATCAGTAAAGGGAAGGAAGCGAGTAGGTTCAGAGGAGGGAATTATGGATCAAAGTATTTGTTGAGGAGGTGAGAATTAAGGTCTTTTTTAAAGCTGACGTAGGAGGGGTTACAGCGCATGTCCTTAGAGAGTGAGTTCCAGATGTTGGGGGCGTTCCCAGAGAAGGAACGAGATTGGGTGGATTTCTTATTAAACAGAGCGGAGACGAGCAGTAGAGCATTGGTGCTTCTCATAGGTCGGGAGCACCCTGCTTTGTTGAGTTTGTTTGTAAGGTAAGAAGGGGTTTGCTGGCACAGAGCTTTGTGTGTAATACATGCAGTCTTGTAGAGGCGAAATGCCTTCAATAGGTATCCAACCAAGGGCTTTTAGGGTCGGTGAGATGTGGTCAAATCTTTTACAGTCAGTGATGAGCCTAGCCGCCAAGTGGAGGACAGCACTAAGGGGGGCTAGGTGAGAATACCGTTGCCATAGTCTAGTTTGGAGAGAACTAGAGATTGAACAACCCATTTGAAGTCATCTAATGGAATGAAGGGCTTGATTTTCTTGAGGTGTCGGAGAATGAAAAGAGCTCCTTTAGCCGAGTCTTTTATAGGGTCACTTACTTCCTCGCAACTCCATTGGGATGGCAAACTAGGCCGCCCTTTTACAGACACTGAATGGCAGAACATTCTGGCTTACCCCTCCCTAAAGTCCCGCAAAGCCTTCTTCAGGGTTATACAATATTATATTATACATAAGGCTTACCTCACCATGAACAAGATCGACCATTATTTCCACCGTACAGATGCTGCCTCCCCCCGCTGCCACTTGCCCAATGCAGATTTCCTGCACATGTTCTGGGTATGCCCTTCGGTAGCTCAATACTGGCAGAGTGTCACCACCCACCTAGCGAGCTGCAAGGGGAATACCCCATTACTCACATGGGAGGTGTGCCTGCTGGGAATGTTTTGGGTCACCACACAATATATTGACCTGGCTCTTCTGCTCACCAAGCGCTTGATCACTACTAGAGGAAAATCATCCAATCCTCCCATGATCTCCACCTGAGCGCACTGTGTGGGTTCCTGAGCCCAGGTTGAGAGCTGAGCATTGCACAGAGAGTATATCAGGGGCTTGCGCAAATACCCCATCTCTGCCAGCTGGGTCACTCTACTGAATGAATTCCAGTCTGTCTTGCAAGATGTTTCTGTCCCCCCCCCAAGACGCGCCTATTCCCACTACCTACCTGCGACCCCTCTATCTGTTTACCTATCACATTATATGTTGGGTGCATTTGCGGTTTCCCCTGTCCAGGGCACAGGATACACATGTCCATTGTCTATTGAGCAGTTGAATTTAACCCGCATAATGTGTGTGTGTGGGCTAGTTTTAATGTTTGAAGTTCTGAAAAATAATATCTTTTTGTTGCACATGTAATACGTGCGGTTATGAGCTGTACCACAGTTACATACGTACACCAGTTCCCGTCTGCTCAGCCCAACTCTGCTCTTTTTGATGTGACAGCTAGGATTGTGATGTAAGTAGTAATTATGCCAACACATTGATGTGTTTATTGAACGCAATTCAGTTTGGGTGCCGACAAAATATAATATACCGCATTTCTTGTTCAAATATTCAATAAAAAGATTTTTTTTTTAAAGATAGGTTTCATATATTTAATAAACATATCCTAAAAATATTCACCCATTCCACCATGAACTAATTTCATTCCATTCCATCTCATTTAATTCCGAAACATTTCAGTTAACAACAAATGCAGAGGGATGAAGGAACCGAGGATGGGTATTTAACACACAGCAAATTACACATCTGCAGTTGAACAAGTACAGTTGCTCAAGAGTGCATTGTTTCTTTTATTCTTCATTGGAAGTTATTTTTCTCATGGGGAAACCCTTTACTTTTTAATCCAGAAAGTCTGGAGGCGGGGTCCATCCTCCTTCCTGTCTAGAGAGGATATTTATTCTTCCCTATGATGGTTTAAATCTTTGATAGTTTCCAAGGTGTTAAATGGGCAGAGAGTAGTTAGTCAGTGCCAGCAAACTCACATGTTTGTGGCCATTAACAAACTTTAAAGGCAAACTCTGCCTTGAACCTTCCACCTCCTTGCATGAGATTTACTACTGCTTAACTGTATTGGGACTTACTACTGCATAACTGTATACAGTCATGATGTACAGTTATGCAGTAGCAAAACCATGTATACCTGTTAGGTTTCTTTTTGTGGAAAGCTGGCAGGCGTAAATTGAGCTATTCAAACATAGAGGCAGGTTTATGGCAATTACTGGTTTTTATTTCAATATGATTTTTGAGAGTGTTATTCTCAAGATTCAATATCTTTGAGTTAGTGACCATTGGTCAATAGGGCTCATATGGCTTGCCACGTTTGGTATTTACATAAAAAATATATCCAGAAGCATGCAAAATTCTTAAGAGCCTCAACTAGGAGTACGTTTAAGGGTCATTAGTATTCGGGCTTTAAGGAATGCCGGAAATGACGAATGCCGTGCCTATATAGGCACCACCCCAGAGCACTGACACCTGTTTCTTTTCATGACATTTCCGTGCCAGAAGCACAGAGCCATGTCAGAAGGAGATGGATCAGTGTGCAGATATTAGGGACCTCCACCGACCTTTCTAGGCAGGAAATACTGGTTTGCAGGACCGGGGAGGTTGGGAGAGTCGGTAAGGAATCTTCGGCTAAATAGAGTCTCTTCCAGATAAAGACTACCAAATAAGGTGCAAAAGGTAAGTAACTCGTTCATCTTAAAGAGACTTCTACCCACAGATTCCTTACCTTAGAATAGATACTCAAGCAATACCTCCCCAGAGGTGGGTCTGCGAAAATGCTTAGACCAAAAAACCCTGGAGGATTGAACAGGCAAAGTGCCCGTCACAACAAACCTGACTGTCAAGGAAGTAGTATTTTGTAAATGTGTGCAGCAATGCACACATAGCAGCCTCAGATGTCCAGGTCTTAGACTCCACGAGCTAACACGGTCGTTGCAGACTTGGCTCTGGTGGAATGAGCCTGCAAGCCCTCATGGGGCTGTGTCTTAGCCATTGCATAGTAGATCTTAATGCAGAGCACAATACATCTGGAAGGGGTCCAATTCTGCACTGCCTTAACTTTCTTCGGTCAGGTGAAGCTAACGAAGAGTTCATCATCCACCCTGTGTTCCCTTATGTGATCAATGTTGGAAAACCACGCTCTTTTTGGGTCCAGGTGATGGACTCTCTCCTCCTTAGAAGTGTGAGGTGGAGTGAAGAAGGTCAACAGCGTGATGCTTTGGCCGACATGGAAAGCTGCAGAGATGCAGAGAACAGCTATGCATGGGTTTGAAAGGCGAAAGCATCAGGAAGTGAATTTAGGAGGAAATGTGTTCCTTTTTTCAAAAATGAGTCAAATTCAAATTCAAATTCAAATTTAGCTTTATTCGATTTGTTTGATAAAATCATAAAAGCATACAAGTACATTTTATACAGCAAGTCTAAAAACTTGTCCCCAACGAAATTTTTATGAGACTCTATAAAACAGTTTTCCAGATGATAAGAGTCAATGATGAAATTACAGCAGTTGACCTCATGTAAAAACATATGCAAAAGTTAAAACATGTAAGGGTTACATCATGGAATTTCTATATTTCATCACTGACATTAAAAAACGTGAAACGACAAAGATGACATACACCTCATCTAACAAAAGTAATTTGTAATAAGCGTCTTTGCATGTTCTTATGCCCCAGTGTTTTAGAAGAGGTAGTAGGTACAATTTCCTTGGGGCAGAATACAGATTGCAAAAGAACATAATATGAATATTACTTTGTGATGAGTGATCATCGCATGGGCAAATTAGGATCGAGGCAGTCCAGTCATTTTGTTTAGGGAAATTGACCATACGGAAAAAGGTGCCTAGGCGCAGCCTGGTGAGAAGCATACGAGGATAAGGGGCAGTTTCGGTTCTAAGGTACAATTGCAAACCTTCGGTGGGAGTAATTCTTTGGTAGCTCAAGGTGGTATTTTTGAGTTTCTCTGCATCCCATCTAACACCTTCCAGGTGGATAATTAAAAGTTTTTTGAGAGACGACCTAGACAGATTTTCAAGGGACTCTGGGTCATCATAGTATTCGGGACAACCAATCTTGGCGAACATCAACCGGACATGTCGCAACCATTTAATTTTGGGTGCGGCATCCAAGCTCATGCAATCCCTGATTAGATCTCTGTTAAATTGGCATTCCCTGGTAGTCCAAATTTTGTGCCAAAGCAAACATGGTGACAGCTTTATGAAGTCGCTAAGGTATTTGAGGCCAGTCTCAGTGTGAGTAATAAAAGTTGAAGTAGATTTGCTCACCCCCAATAAGTAACGAATAAAAAGATTCTCGCAAATTTGGAGTGAGGACACGTCTTCAAAGCCCCATAAGCCTGCTCCATAAGTGACTGTCGCTATACACTTTGCTTGGTAAATCTGTATCATCTCAGCAATCAGTTTGCCCCCAATTTTCGCTGCAAAAGTTCTCAGGGCACCAATAGCACGGGTAAAGGCAAGCCTCCTAGCCGATACTGCATGTTTCCAGGCTCCTTTTCTCTCAAAGACAACGCCCAGATAACAAAAAGTGTCTGTGGTCTCAATTCTTTGCTCGTCAAGGTATATCGAACATTGTGGCCTTTTACTCTTTTGGGTGCACGGCATGGAGAAAGTTTTTGAGATGTTCACTTTCAAATTTCTATTCCCCATGTAGGACGAGAATTCTCTTACCGCTCTCTGCAACCCTACCCTAGTCCTGGACATAATAGCCGCATCATCGGCGTATAATAGGATGGGTACAGGCCTACCATTGACAGCTGGATAGTCATTCTGGAGATTTGTTAGATGTTCTACAACAGAATTAATATAAAAACTAAATAGAAGGGGCGCGAGTATACAACCTTGCCTAACCCCTCTATTTATGGGGAATCTCTGGGTACATTGCCCCTGGGTCCCGAACCTCACCCTGGCACCAGCATCTCTATAAAGCTCTTTGATAAAAACCACTATGGTGGGATCCACCCCAATGAGTTCCAATGTTGACCAGAGCTGCAGATGATCCACACAATCAAATGCTGAGCTAAGGTCAACGAATGTAACAAACAGATCCCCTTTTTTAGCCTCAGTATATTTGGACATTAATAACGACAGATTTAGGCATTGCTCCTGGGTGCCCAGTCCCTTTCGGAATCCATATTGGAATTCCGAAATAACCTTATTTTCTGTCTCCCAGTGCTGGATCCTCTTTAGGACTATCCTTCCTGCAATTTTCATAAGGCCGTCTAGTAAGGATATGGGACGGTAGCAAGCCGGGTCGTCCCTGTTTCCCTTTTTAAAAATGGGGACTACAATAGCATCTGACCAGGTCTTGATTAAGCCGCATTTGTTTCCCATATTCAAAACGTTCGTTAAGAGAGGAGCCCAAAATTCCAAATTTGTTTTATAGGCATCCACTGGTGTGTGATCCGGACCCGGAGCTTTCCCTGAAGGACTTTCCCTGATTGCATTTTCAACTTCTAGGGTGGTAAAGACCAAATCAATTGGATACGGCGAAACTAGGGGGTCGCTTTGCTGATGATCTCGCATGAAGTTGTTCGAGGGTGAAAGTACCTTTTGTTGGTTCATGCTGTTCCCCTGTCTGTTGGTGTAGAGTTTCCCGTAATGTTCAACCCAGAGCTCTGCTGTAATTGCTACATCTATGCAATTATCAGTATGTATTGGGTTGTATACTGATCTTATCACTTTCCAGAAAAGGTTGGTGTCCTTATTCCTGGCAGCTTCTCCCAGTGCCTCCCAGGCCTCCTTTTTCATGGTTGCTTTTCGGAGGTTAATTTCTCTCTTGTACTCTCGTCTAGCCTCAGAGATTTGGGCCCTATTTTTCGGGATTGCGTTTAAAACTTTCTTCAAGTTCTTTAAGGCGGCTGTGCACCTAGAATCAAACCACCTGGATGCACGTCTCCCCTTCTTTTTGTGACTCTTAGTTAAAACGCCTTTTATGTACTCCTGTATATTGGCAAAAGCTGCCATAATCGCCTTAGGTTCCGCATCTTCTTCTAAGCAGACAAATATGTCTTCAAGGCAGGATAATATTAATTTGTGGAAGAAGATGGTGGGGTTCAATTTCTCCCACTTTAACACATAGCCGTTTATCTTTGCTAAGGTGACTTCCAATGGATACAGTGGGCCGCTAGGTTCCTTTAGTTTCTCTACTGGGAGCCTAACCCCAAAGGTAATAGGGTAATGGTCACTCATTGGATCTTCCCCTATCTCCCAAGAGGTTATAAAGTTGGGCGAGGTGGGGGATATCAGTGCAAAGTCAATTGTGGATTCACAACCTCTT
This sequence comes from Lissotriton helveticus, assembly GCF_964261635.1. NCBI lineage: Eukaryota > Metazoa > Chordata > Amphibia > Caudata > Salamandridae > Lissotriton > Lissotriton helveticus. Next base: position 1,387,127,421 of record NC_136067.1, read on the forward strand.
CCATTATATGTTGGGGCAAAGGGAACTGGGGGAGAGCATGCCTGATTAACGAAGGTGAGGTCAAAAGCAAACATAATACTGTTAAGGAGAGACCCCAGTTTGGTGTGTGAGAAGTGAAAAGGGCCGTCCTCCTCACGATCTGCAAGGCCGCACAAACCTAACTCAGAAAGTGGGCAGACAGCACAGTTAAAATCTCCCACCCAAATAACTGTATGGTCTCCCGCATTTTGGTCCCTCACTTTATGGATACAGTTTAACATTTTATGTAAGATGGATTCCATCTCATTTGGTGGCATATTGTTATAGAAATTCACCAGTATGACCTTTTGTGTGGTGCCCCATTTAAAAGAAAGGATTTGAAAATATTGGTCAGAGTGAAAATTATACACTTTTATATCCCCCACATTCGAAACGTATATACACAGACCCCCTTTATTGCGGCCCTGAATGGCGGGAGCAGCGGGTGTATGGAACGTTCGATACCCCATGATGTGCCTTTCTTCTACCAGCCAGGTTTCTTGCAGGCAAAGTATGCCATGCTTGTGGACCATCTCCAACCAGGGTATGTGCTTGATCTTGTTGCCCAGTCCTGCTACATTCCAGGACAGTAATGAGTGTTTCGGTTCACTGTCTACCTGAGGTATGTGGCCCTCACTCTCTATTAACTGTATGTGGCCCTCACTCTCTATTAACTCTACCTGATCTTGGAAATGTGCCCTGCCTAGGTGTTGTATGGCACGCACAGGGGGAGGGCGCTGGGCGGAGGTGGTTGGAACCACCATCAAACGGGTCAAGTTCTTAACAATGGGTGGCGATGTATTGCTATTAGTGACAATCATTGTGTGGTCTTGATCACTTGATCGGGGTGTTTGATCGGGTAATCCCAGTCAATCCACCTGATCTAAGCATCCAAACCTATTCATGGTGTGTGCACCTTCCCACCAATTATTGGTGGGTTGCCATCCCTGCACCTGACCCTTCCATCTGTGGTTGTGGATTGTGGTCCAAGCCCCAGGATGCTCTACTAGCTGTTTTGGAGGGTAGAAAAAGGTTAGGGGTTTGGTGACAATGATTTGTTCGGTCACGTATTGGTCCCATGTGGTAATGAGATGGGCTGTATGAGGGTCTGCAAAAGACATAACGATACAGTCTCCTGGTATCGATTTGTGGGTACGGCCCACCCAAGGGACTCTCCTGACCATTAGTACCCTACTCTTATTGGTGTGATGGATCTGCCTATTGGTATTTAACCAGTGGATCACTTTATTTTTTAAGGACCACTGGGTTTCAACAATATCGGGGGCAAGCGGAGGTACCCCTGCCAAGATAACCACATAGGGCCCAGCCTCAGGGGGAAGATCAATATAGCCTCCGCGAAAGTTCTGGTGATTTGGGTGTAAATTTGGTGTGCGCTCTAAGAGAGGAGTGATGGGATTATTCGCCTTCTGGTCGGCTCTAGGAGGGGGTTTGGGCTGAAGATGTTTTTTAGGGGGTTTTTCCTCTATTTTTGGGAGGTTGGCAGCGACATTTGCAAGTGTCCTAGGTTTGGGGATCGGAGTAGGCTTCGGTAACGGGGGGGGGTAAGGATGCAGGAAGAATCGAGGGGGCAGGAGGAACCTCCTTAGGCGCAGTAGCTGCTTTAGTGCCAATGTTAGAGGCTGGAGCAGGTTGGGTACCAGCATTTCTAGCCAGAGGTGGACTCTCATTAATATGGGGATGTGTTGCTTCCAGCTGTTTTAGGCTAAGCGTGGCCAGGGATACTAACGTTTTATCCATCTCGAGTAAGTGATTCTCAATACGTGACAGTCTGAGTTCGAAGGGTGTCAATAGTTGTTTTAAAGTGACCCAGACTGTCTGGAGAAAGTCTTCATCATCACCCACTTTATCCTTGTCCCTCTCTGTCTTGTTTAGCCCTCCCAGTGTGAGATTATCTGCATGGATAATGGGATTCTCTACCGCAGGAACCGTGGTGAGGTTACTATCACCCCCTATTTGGTGGATAGCTGGGGGTGGTGTTTGTTTAGGATCCCCTGCGTTGGATAATGGTCTTCTATGGTTGAAAAACTGCTGCCTTGCAGCTTTGGCTTTGGCTTTCTTACGAGCATAGGCAGATTTTACATTGTTTTTCTTCTTCGATGCTTGGCGACCTGGGTTTGTACTTTTTGGTACAGAGAAGGAGGGGGCAGTTGTAACCGGGAAGGTGGTGGAATTTCCCTGCTCAGTAGGTGGGTCACTTTCACTGGGTTGGACGGTCATGGGGGAGAAAATAAATGAGGAGTCTAATACTGGTGGGGAGGAAGGAGGGGGAGAATGATGAACGTCGGCGAGGATCAACAAAGGAGGCGGACGTTCCACCTGTTGGGGAGATGCAGCAGACGCAATATTTCCCAGGGAGGATTTTTTAGAGTTAGCAAATGTTTGGGAAAGCCTGCGTGCAGCATCTAACTCAATTGAAACCCTCTTCTGCATTTTTGTAATTTCGGCATCTATTGCCAAATTTGTTTTTACGAGGAAATCATCCAAAGTGCCATTTGGCTTGGTTAAACCCAGCGCGGTCTTACTGCGACTCCCCCGGGTACACATAATGTGTGACAGTTACAATTTCTCTATGGTACTCACTAGGGTCAATGCCCAGGCAGGATAACCTTGAGAAGAACCAAGGGGGATGGGCCAGGCCAGTCCTCTCTGTCCTCGAACGGCCTCAAACGGTCCCGCCCTTGTCCCGGGCTTCTCCCGGCGCCCTCCCGCGCGCTCCCGCGCAGCGGGAAAGTTACTTGGCTTTTATGTCTATGAGACTGGCGGATAAGGGGGTGGAGCCGGCAGGGAGAGCAGCCCAGGTGGTAACGGGCGCGCGGGGGCTCCTGGTCCTCGGAGTCCCCCGCTAGTAGCTCGCAGCCCTGCCGGTCAGCAGAAACGCCCAAACCTCCGCAGGAAATTGACGATGGCAAAGCTGTCAGCCGCGCAGCGGGACCCGCGAAGCGGGTCCGGCCAGTCGCAGCGGCAACAGCGGCAACAGGGAGCAAAACCCACCAGAAGTCCAAGGTGAGGCTGGCGTCTGTGAAATTTGCCCAAAAAGAATCCACTTGACAGGGGTTGAGGCGCCGGTTAAGAAGGAAGGATGGGGGTGGAGCCGGCAGGGAGAGCAGCCCAGGTGGTAACGGGCGCGCGGGGGCTCCTGGTCCTCGGAGTCCCCCGCTAGTAGCTCGCAGCCCTGCCGGTCAGCAGAAACGCCCAAACCTCCGCAGGAAATTGACGATGGCAAAGCTGTCAGCCGCGCAGCGGGACCCGCGAAGCGGGTCCGGCCAGTCCCAGCGGCAACAGCGGCAACAGGGAGCAAAACCCACCAGAAGTCCAAGGTGAGGCTGGCGTCTGTGAAATTTGCCCAAAAAGAATCCACTTGACAGGGGTTGAGGCGCCGGTTAAGAAGGAAGGATGGGGGTGGAGCCGGCAGGGAGAGCAGCCCAGGTGGTAACGGGCGCGCGGGGGCTCCTGGTCCTTGGAGTCCCCCGCTAGTAGCTCGCAGCCCTGCCGGTCAGCAGAAACGCCCAAACCTCCGCAGGAAATTGACGATGGCAAAGCTGTCAGCCGCGCAGCGGGACCCGCGAAGCGGGTCCGGCCAGTCGCAGCGGCAACAGCGGCAACAGGGAGCAAAACCCACCAGAAGTCCAAGGTGAGGCTGGCGTCTGTGAAATTTGCCCAAAAAGAATCACAATTGGTGACTTGAACAGGGAGGGCTGATCCTGCAACCATAAGAAAGTTGATATGGCTGAAAGATACCCTTTAACTGTCCCCAAAACAAAGCCTTGATGCGCTAATGATAAATTAAAAAACAGTACCTCAGACAAAGGTGCAGAAAGAGGATCAACATGTTTGTCAATGCCCCAAGCTACAAACTAGTCCCAACAGCAGGTCTACACAGTCTTTGTTAATGGATGTCTGGCTGTAAGTATGACCTCACAGACTTCCGTAGGAAGATCAAAAACTGTTGACTGCTGCTGCTCAATCTCCACGTATGAAGGCAGACTGTGCACAGGTTCAGGTGTAGAATCCTGGCCTGTAGTTGCAACAGGAGATCCTCCCGAAGAGGTAGCGTGAACGGAGGGCTGATGCTCGTGTTCAGGATACCGTATTCTCCGTGCCCAATCTGGAGTCACATGGATGACTTTGGACCACTCGTTCCTGATCTTCTTGAGAACTCTGGGCAGAAGTGGTATCAGCAGAAAGGTGCACTGAAATCCTGAGTTCCACTTGAGGCGAAATGGGTATATGAGTAAGAACTACCATGGAAACTCTACCGCACAGAAGTGCTGACATTGTGCGTTCACGGTTGAGGGGAATATATCCAACCAAGGTTCTCCCGAGTTGGGAAGAGACCTTGCATCACCTCTGGATGGAGACACCATTTGTGATTCACAAGTCATCGACGTCTGAGTCTGTCCGCCCTGGCATTCAGAGAGCCCACAAGGTGCTGTACAACCAGGAAAATGTCCTGGCGTTCCAGCCATGTCCAGAGATGCAAGGCCTCTTGACACAGGGTCCACAACCCCACCTAACCCTGCTTGTTGCAATATCATATAGCAGTGGTGTTGTCCATGAGCATAAGAACCAGGGTCCACTTGATGGAAGGAAGGAAGAAAGGAAGGCTTTCAATGGCAAGCGAATCACTCTCATCACCAACAAGTTTATGTGGAGCTGAAACTCCGCCAGAGACCAGAGTACTGTTATCTCCACCTCTCCCAGACTACTGCCCTAACCCAGATGGGAAGCATCTGTCACCACTGCAAGATCTGGGTGGTGAAGGGAGAGGGTTCTGTCTCTGACCCAATCGAGGTTCATCAGCCACCACTTAACTGTAGCAACAGTGCACTATCTTTTGCATTTCCCCTCAATATCTGGACAAAATTGGAGAGATTCCCCTGATGCTGAACCCACTGGGACTTCAGGTCCCACTGCAGTGCTCCCATATGTCAGAGGAGATGCTTTACCAGCAGGATGCTGGAGGCAATGAGACCCAGCAGCCTCAGAGTCATTCTCACCGACATCCTGGCTTGAGATGGAAATTTTGAAATCATAGCCTGAATATCCTTGACTATCTGCTCCGAAGAATAGGTTCGGAACTGCACGGTGTCCAGAATGGCTCAGATGAAAGGAAGCATCTGAGAAGGATTCAGGTGTGACTTTGGCACATATATAGTGAACCCCAGAGATTGCAGGAAGTCCACCGTAATCTGGAGGTGGGTGAAGAGACTGCCAGGGGCGAGCCCCCTCCAACAGCCAGTCGTCGAGGTAGGTGGAAGACTCGGACCCCTAACTTTCGCAGATGGACTGCAAACACCACCATCACCTTTGTGAACATCGAGGGACACTGGTAAGGGCAAAGAGGAGAACAGTAAACTGAAAGTGCCAGTGGCCTACTGTGAACCACAGGTAACGCCTTGCAGGCCGGCAGGACGGGTATATAGAATTATGCTTCCTGCAAATCTTGCCCTGCCATCCATTCTCATGGCAGACTGTACTGAGCCAAAGTGAGCATTGTGAATTTATCCTTTTTCAGAGAGTAGTTGAGAGGGCACAGGTCTAGTATATGACGAAGGCCTCCATCTGTGCCCTCTCAGGCAGCAACAGCAACCACGACCCAATTCTGATGTCAGCATCCTCTCAATTGCTTCTTTGGTCAGAAAAGCCTGCACTTCCTGATGCAACAGGAAGAGGTGGTCCTTCATCAGCCAATCTGAAAATGGTGTTAAGGGTGGTGGGTATTCTGTGAATGCAAGGGTGTGAACCCACTGAACAATTTGGAGCACCATTTGTCTGAGGTTATGGACTGCTTGATTCTGCCACAGACCAGTTGCCTGCGATGGTGGGTGGCCATATTAATGGGGTTTGGAGGCTGCAGCTCGCAGTGGGAGAGTTGGACTGGGCAGATCTCTGGCCCCACTAGGCTTGTAGGAACCGCGTCTGCAGCCACAAAAAGACTGGGAAGCCTGTTGCCCATGGTGGCCGGGAAGGGACATGGCTGGTAACCTCTACCGTAGCTACAGAAGGGGTGAAATGCAGAAATGGTTTGCTGTGGGGCCATAGAGAGTACCAAAGACCGAGCAATTGCCCTGCTGTCCTTAAAGCACTCGAGCACCAAATCTGCCATGTCACCAAACATGCGAGCACCATCGAAGAACATGTCAATAAGGGATAACTGGGCATCCCCCAAATAGCCTGTTGATCTCAGTAAGGTGTGGCAATGAAGTGCCACCGACCTAGCAGTTGCTCTATTTAGCAAGTCTGTTGTGTCTAGTCTGCAGCGTATTGTGAACTTTGCTGCATCCCCGTCATCGGCAATAGCCTGGAACAGGATTGCTTGGACCTTCTATGAGACCATGGGCCGCACTTGTGCAACTGAGTCCCAAACTGTGCGGGAATATCGGCCCAAGAGGCATGCAGTGTTAATAGACAATAGTGGAAATCTGGTGGAAGAGAAAATCCTGCTGGCAAATGTGTCCAGCCTCTTGGAATCCCTATTCGGTGTTGTGGTAGGGAATGCGTCAGGGTTAACCTTGCACGTGGAGGCCAGGCCAACCAGACTCTCCGGGTGTGGTACTGGGTAAGAAAAGATGGGTGCCCGGGAGGCGGTGGCAGGCAATGGTCCTGTGCACAGGAATGCCTGTGCAGGGCTTGGCCCAGGCCCTGAGCTGGACATCAGTGAGGGTTTCATTAAAGGCAAGACAATTTTCTGTAGGATCTACTCTGGGCTAAAGCACCTCTGTCAACACGTTAGTCTTGACTGTCACAGGGGGGGAGTAAGGTCTAGGACTTTAATGACCATCCTCCCCACCATGGCAAATGAAATCCCTTCCTCCATAGCCAGACTAGGCCAGTGTCTGAAGAGGTGTCCAAACCACTGGCATCTACCAGTTCCTCATACCAGTTATCCTCCGCTAGGGGCTCTTCCAGGGGTCGGGATAACTATAAGAATTCTCAGATCCTACCCAAACCTATTCCTCACAGAGCCTGTCAATTAAGGGAGGCGCTGTCTCTGATCCGAAGGGTCTTGGTCAGGTCAGCTCTGAAGTCTGTATCAGAGTCAGATATAAAAATGTATTTGCGGAGGAGTTACGCTACGAATCAAGATGGCGGCGTAAGCTCCCGGCTCCGCTGACCTCCTCCAGCAGCTCGATTATCCTGTCTTTAATCCTGACCTTACACCTGATTTCCTTGTTTATGAAGGTCTACTGCTTCTAAAGGTGCAATCCCGAGATTTCTACCTCATCGGCTGACGAAGATACGCCATGTTTCCATTCTCGGCCTAACAACGTGTGGAAGCCGGGGCCTCGATTTCTAGACTATCCGGGTCAGAGTTGAACAACATCGGCCGTGAGACCTGGACTGAGCCCGGTCTCCCGAAGAGTGCCTGAATTGTTGACTTTTTGTGACGATCCTTTGAACGATCTACACCGAGGACACACCAGCGTGCCACGCCGGCTGCTGTGGTGGGGGTCCGTTGCCCGGAGACCTTGCTGCCCTCCCGGGGTCGACGGGCTGGGGCCCTCTCTGACGGCGAAGGTGTGTTCTGTAAGACGAGGAGCGCCCATTACTTGATATCAGATTTGCGTGGCCCGCGACTCCGGAGCAGCCGGCCTCCGGGGTTTAAGTCCGGCTCTGTCGCCTATTGAGAGGGGATGGAGCGGACGGAAGGCGCGCCATCGCTGCAGGCCGTTTTGGCCGCCATTGGGGCGCTCCATTCGCACACAGTCGCTGTGTTCCGGACACTGATGGTGAAAGTGGACGGTATCCTGGAACCTGAGGACGACACCTCGATTGGTTTCCAGCAAGAGATGGTACCAGGGGTGCATTGCACATCAGAGGTCGAGGTCCCCGTTCATAACCCGGAGTTCATGAACCTTGACGGTCCCCTATTACCGACAAGCCAGCCCGTGCTTCTCGCTAGCGTCTCTTGCCTGATCCTGCTGCCGCCTAACGCATCTATAGACGGTCTTCCATGTGGCTACGAGTTCCTTGGTGATGGTTTGGGATACTCGCTGTTTTTGGACACATTTCCTCGTTCGAGCCGTGAACTTTTATCCTGTATTCGATCCTCCTGTGCTGACAAGAACTTTTGTGGACGCTTTGCCTTTTCCTTCAAAATGGCGGCTCGAGTGGCAAAGACTCTTATGACGGACCGTACTGGCCAGGGCTGAACTTTATTCCTGGGTTCCGATAAAATAGCTTTTAGCGATGCCGGGGTTGTGCCTATATTGTGACGAGAATTGGGTGGTTGTTGTTTATCCTCCCCTGACTGGTTTGTATAATTGCTAAATATTGATTTTACCATGTCTCGGGGTGGTCGCTGTTGGTGGGGGGTACGGGAGACCGGGAGTGTGTTTGCTTTCTCCTCCTCCACTTTCTCTTTTCCCTTCCTTTAGGGTAGTTTTTGGGCGACAGGCACGCTGTTAGGCCGTAGCCATTGCAGGGGTGCAGGGTGGGGGGTTAGGGGTGGGGTTTTTTATTTTGCCTTCTTTTGTTCCATGGCCCCTTTTGTCTTTTCTTTTTCCTTCTACGAGAGATGGGCTGTTTATTTTCCACGAATCCTTTATTGTCCGGGTGTCTTCGCTGGCTTAATTATCCTGTAACATTGTGGACGAGGTCACGCGGGTGGGATTGCTTATTTCCTATTTCCGTTATGTGTACCCGTGATGGGCCTTTTACTTCTTACAGTGATTATTGTTTGTATATTTCCCCCGCCTGGCCCTGTTCTGTATTTTACTGCGAAACACCTGATATCTGTATTGCCTGCTCTTGTCTTACTGTTAAAATAAAAAATATATAAAAGAAAAATGTATTTGCTGTGCCAATGGGCGTCAACAGCACCGGAAATGGCGCCACTTGAACAGACCCCAGGGAAGGTTGCGAACTCGTGATGGGAGCCGATTCTAATCCAGTAACTGATGCAAAAGTGCCTAACTGAGGTCAAGGGTGAGCTCTCCAGCGGGAATTACGTTGTGGCACCTGCCAAACCAGTGGGGTACGAAGACTCTCCAGAGGGATAGACCCGCCTGAAAATGAGGTGCATGGCTTCGTCAATTTCTTTTAGGTGGGTAGGGGTCACTCATGCTCCGGGAAACTCTGGGGGGCGTGGAGCAGACCCAGACTTTGGCTGGCGCATGGCACAGGGCCTAGTTTTGTGATATTGTTGCCTATAAAGTTAGTCAAAAATCCCTGAGGTAGCAATGGAGGTGCCGACACTCACCGCATGGTGTACAAACATTGACGCGACAATGGTGGCAGAAAGAACGGTATTTATCAATCGAGGTTGCCCTCAAAAATGGAGCAAGGTCTGGGGGGCCTGGAATGCATTCAGGGGAAATATTTGGGAACCACCGGAGGAGTAGGTTGATGAAGATTTGGGGGATGATTTCTAGAGATGGTGAAGTGTATGACATGTGGGGTTTTGTTAACAAATATGATGTCTCAATTATCAATGTGACAATGCACTTGGATTGTAACTTGCTGGTTATTAATGAATATGTATATCAACTGGAAGAACTATGCGAATAAAAAAAAAATCCCTGAGGTAGCTCTTACTCATCTGCGCTGATGATGTAGATAGAAAAGAAATGATGTAAGCGAGCTGGGGTGGCGTTTATAAAGGGCCCACACATGTCACTTCCGGCGTGGCCAACTTGGGGTCGATCGACGCCAGCTATTGATGCACAGAGGTGCTGCTCAAGATTTTCTCGATCCAATTGGATGCCTGGGGAATATTCCAAGTTAAGGAATCTGCAGCTAGAAGTCACTATCAGATATTGTGGTTGGACTGGGTGGTCTACCATTTAGGGTCCTAAATAACAGTATGGGTTGGGTGTGCTTATAAGAGAAACATGTAATGCATACCTAGGTCTGAATGTCCCAAGTGACCCTGAATTGCACTCAATGCTGCAAAGTAGGCTTGTCTGTAACGCTTGTCAGGCAGTCAACAGGTACACTTCTTGATGGCTTTTAATATTATTGTAACGTAGAACAGTGGGTACTTTGACTCGGTATTAGAAGAGCATTGAAGTTATAATATACAGTTAATCTAAATCTCAGTCGTGCTTTACGTACCTGGGTTTTCTTTTTTCAAGTCCGATGTAAATAGATGCAGCGCCTTTAAACGGAGCAAATTCGCATACATACAAGCAAAACTTGTATGGACAAGCAGGAAAATAAAGGGATATTCCTACATTAAAGAAGATGTTCCTCGCTAGCATACTTATTTGTTTACATCTATGTGTGCTGGTTATTTGGCATGCTATATGGCTCTGACTCCTCCAGGGGTCTCCAATCTTTTCTGTACTGAGAGCTACTTATGACTTATGTTCAATGAAACGCATTGAGAGCTACTAATATTATTAGAGTTGTATAATCTCCATTTTGTATATGTATATAAATTCAACCAAACAAAAGCTTTCTAATTTAATAAGCTGAGCTGCACACAGGTAAGCTACTCAGAGGTAGCTAGAGAGCTACAGTAACTCACAAGCTACTGGTTGGAGAACCCTGCGGCCTAAACCCTGCATATAACAACTGCCAATGAGTGGTCCTAGAAGTAACTCGCAGAATCAGCCTGTCAGTGAAAAAAGCTTCTGCAGCACTCTTCAGTTCCCTTCTTCAATTAAAAATGGATTTGGGCGCAAAGTGCATCCTACTGGCACCTTTATTAGAAGAGATGCACAAATGTTTTTGATGTTACTGAACATTGGCAATAAGGTAGCTGCGCTTACCTTCACCTCTTTACTTTGTTTGGTATTTACATCCCTGGAATCACATTGATAACAACCTTTGCATTGTTATACCATCCCTTCTCCCAAATGTCCAGGAAAAATGACTTATTATGAGTGTTAAGCATCGCTACAGCATTAGAAAAATAATTAACAATGCCTCTCAGCTGAGATGGGGGGGGGGGGGGGGGGATAGGGAGGGACTGTTACTTCAATGTTGTTTTGTTTTGGTATTACCGTTTATTTTATTCACAATGTATCGAAATATTGTGGGAACTTCTATTGCAGACACTAGCTGGTCTAACACAAAGATGTAAGTGTATCACGGGATTCTTAATAAGGCGAGGCCGTGGGCAAAATGAAGGTATTAAGGGGGTCATTAGGATGGCGTATTTCCCGCATACTCCGGGCCGGCGGAAGCCACCGCCGGCCCGGAGTATGCGGGAAATCCGCCGAGGAGGCCTGAAAGACCCACCGCCAAATCAGGATGGCTGGTGGGTCTCCCAATCCGTCCGCCGCTTTTCCGCCGCGGTCGGAAGGCGACCACGGCGGAAAAGCAATAACATGGCTGGCGGTGTCTATCAGACACCGCCAGCCATATTAGGATGCAGGGTGAGTCATGCTTTTCCGCGGAGGCTTTTCCGCCGTGGAAAAGCATACGGACAGTCACTTTGGGGGCCCGTTGCGGGCCCCCTGGGTGAAGGTTGCGTGGGGGGTGCACATGGGGGGTACCTATGGTACCCCTCTGCCCTTGCGTGCACGAAGCGGCAGGCACCACGCGGTGCCTGCCGCTTTGTGCATGCAAATGCACACCTTTCGTTTTTTGCATTGCGGCGGATGCTGCTTCAAGCAGCATCCGCCGCAATGTAAAACATACAGGATGTGACCGCCAGGGTGGCGGTCACATCCTAATTGCTATGGAGGGACCGCCGCTGCCCATGCGGACGGTCCCTCCAACTCAGGGGTGGCGGACGGACGCAAGTCCGTCCGCCATCCTAATCGGCCCCTTAATGTTTGATGTAAGATATGACAATAACAGGTTGCTGTGATGCTTTGTAATGACATTATTGACATATAACGAGAAATACTGTATGTCCTCACTACTAATTGTAATGCCATATTGTGATACTTCTATGGAACGAAAATAATAAAATATGTTTAAAAAAAAATAATTACAATAATGTAGTTTGCTTAATTTAGAGATAGGATTAATATCATTGTAATATCACTTGTAATATTCACTGTATTGTAATTAAAAGAAAATAAGTTGTAATTAAAATTAAATAAGCCTGAGTTAGTATTAAAATAATGAAATAGATTTAAATATATTAAATCAAAAATATTACAGTTAGGTCTAATGTTAAAATAACGAATAAAATGAAATTAAGCATAAACATATTTAATAAAATATAAGGGTTAGCATTAGGATTATAGTAAAGTTTATGCGTATTTAAATTTAACATACAGTAAGAATCCAATATAATTTATTTTACATGTATTTAAATGTAATATATTGTCATCTATAGCAGGGTATCCTCCACATTGCATACATGTTACGAACAAGCCAGGCACGGCTTTATGTCAACAGGAAAGCAATAACTACTTAGAGTGTTTGTGTGACAAGCCTGGAAACTAATGTTCTGAACTGTAATGCTAACAGTGAGTGCGAGATCACCATGCTATATTCAAATAATATTTTTAGAGCTGTAAATTGGCAATAATAGTGATGACAAAACACAGATCTGGAAATGTTCTGCTCCCTGAAACCTGCTTAGCTAAGTGCAGTGATCAGACCTACAAGGCCGTCATGACTCGTACAAATCAAAATTGAAAGCAAATGGAAACAGCTACATTCAACAGGGACATTGTTTGTATTCCAGAGCAATGGTACAAGAAACTGCGCAGGAGTGCCTCCTTCCCTCTCCACTGACAATAATTTGAGGAGAAAGTATCAAGGTATGTGAGGATTTGGGATGGGCAGACACAATACCTGATTACAAACAGACCATTAAAAAGTGCCGATATTGCACTGCAGACCCAATGGCTTGATAAATTATGCTGGACACTTATGCTGGAAGCTTACATGGGTTGGCACCAAATAATTGGGGAGTTCTAAACCATTCAGCCGATATATCATTGATGAGTCTGAGAATACGTATTCACATATTAGGTAAAGACTAGACTAACCAAATATGGAAAATAGGGAATGTGTGATAAAAACATGCTTGAGGTTTTCCTAATGTTCATTTTGTTTTATATTATGACTTCTGAGATTACCACAATAAGTGTCATCATTCTAATTCACAAGGTGTGTGGATGAACAGTACTTAACAAATAACCATATGTTGTAAAATAGCTGCGATTAAGTGAGTCCACTATATCTAGGGATCAGGGTAGGTCTCCATATCTAGACACAATAGCCCCCCCCCCCCCCCCCGGTGGATGAGAGTTACTCAGACAGAGTTTACTTATCTGAATGAGCTTAACTTGTAGAAAAGACTGACAGACACATGCCAGTTCTCATTTTCACTGAAGGGTACTATACATATCATTCCTCTTGAGTTTTAGGAGATCTACCAAGATGTGCCCCCCAAAATGTGGGATTCCCAACTGAGACTGGTGGTATTTTACAGTCCCCCTCAAAAGATAGGGGAGGTATGTCCATATCCTGATGAGGTTTGCTTAACACATACAAAGGATCAGCCCATATCATGGGGAACATTATTGAGTCTTTGTGAGCAATGGCTGGAGAATCAAAGGAGATTGAACTGAATGAAGTTGAGGTACCAAACATATTTGGCCAGCCCCTACTGGCCATATGCGGACACGAGGATTCCCATTAACTGGGGGCAAAATAGAACTAGTGGTCAGAGCAGACCCTGTATATACTTAGGATGAATTTTACTCCTGTATTGAACTAGAGATTGCAGATTCAGCAGGCTTATTTAGAAATTATGTAAAGATTAATCCACAATCCCGATCTAATGCTTTTGTTTAAATTGGGGTCCCATTGACTTACATTGAGCACTTAACATTGTCCATGGGACATTTCCACATGTAGTACAAATTGTACAGTTATGTCCTCTCATATTGCCAGGGCAGGCTTGGCCCATATTAGCTAATCCACATCCAGAACAGGAACATCTTCCCATAGCAAAGACAAGGCACATACTTATAGAAGTTGTAAACATATACATACAATTGATGCAACAGGTTACAGCCATTAATCTGAAGACAATAAATGTTATAATACAGTATTGCCCAGCTACACGAAATGATATACCGTTTTGGTTAGCAAGGAAAAGCTTTCAATTAGAAGCAGTGTTTCTTTACGGTACAATGCAGGATAAACACCTGATTTTGAATATGTGCTTACCGATGGGGATGGTACCAAATAGAAACCGTGTCAGTCATTGGGACATCTGATAGCTCTCTTATATATGACTACACACACAGCATGCCTTCAAGATTGGTATTTTCTAAAGTATTAAAACAAATACAGGAAGAACACAGAGCTTCACCTTCAGAGGACTTAGGAGGGCAGCTTGTAGGTAACAAAGATACAGTAGCTGAGATAGTTAGTGCTAATATTAAAAGCGAAGAAGTATTATTGGTTAGTTACAAGAAATATGATGCACCTCCACAGAATTAGAAAGAAGTGGATTTGCCAACAATCAAGTCTTACGTTTATGTCTCCATGGGGAGAAATATCTTAGAGGTAAAAATGCAAGGACTCCAGTTAATAAATAAGGTTGAAAATTGAAATCTTCAGAAGGAAGATGGAACTACAATGATCCTGAGTGCAGAGTATGCCATTCCAACGTGGATTAAAAGGAAGCCACAATTTTATCACAAATAAGTAGTGCAGGGAAAATGTAACCCAGGAGGTAAAAGCGAAATAAGAGCTCCAGAAAGATATTAGTTCTCTGAAGAACAGTATTCTTATTCTGCACAGGATCATTGAGATAAGAAATAGTAACCAAGCGAAAGTGTCCATTTTCAGCAGGACTTAATAAGGGATAAAGCTATCAGCAGTCAAGATGGGATAGTTGTGGATTGGGTCCATCAAAGCAGCCTTTTCAGAAGAAAAGAGTTACTGTTGTAAAGAAGTATGCTGTCTCACAGAAAGAGAATCCTACTGAGGAAAGGGAATGGTGGTGGCTGAGCTACACAGTATGGCGGAAATAACTTTAACTAGCTAGAGGCTCCTACCCCACCTAACCACGGAGGAGACTAATGACTATATACTAAACGAAGCACCCGATGGGTGCCTGCAAGGGCCGGGTTGAGGTTGTAAGGGTCAGATTCAGATCGAACAGGATACAAAATAAACTGAATGACTTTCTGGACTCAGTTGACTGATTCTTTGATATGATATTTGCAGAAGAAGATTGACCACAAGTTATAACTGATGTTCCATTAGGTAAGGACATTACAATGGTAGTGTATTATTAATTAGTGCCATAGCCAGTAGAGGACTGGTATGCCACAAAATGGGCATTATAAGTGGCTCTAGCATTATGTAAAAATCAAGCAGACTGAGATAAAGGTGCAAAACTACATGTGATTCCCTTACGGTAAACTGCAGGTTCAGAAGCAATACCCAATAAAGCCAGAAGTTCAAAAATATTTCAAACGAACTGTGAATGAATTTCAATATTACTGAACTGTCGCCCCCTGCCATAAACAATGAACACCCTTGTTTACATGAATTTGAAATCCGATAAGTCTTAGAGAATTGTATCAGACTATTGCAAATTGAATTTGCATTCCAAAACATATGTAGTACCAAATGTACCTGATTACCAATGCTACGAACACAAAAAATCAAGACCACGTTAGATATACCACATGGGGTTTTTACACAAAGCTCAGCACCTGAATCAATTAAATTCAAAGACTTTATTCGGTTTACAGCGAAGTAAACCATAAAAGCATCACATCAATACATTAAGTTTTGTATCAGAATAAATATAAGCTGGGAACATTCATATTGCTAAAATACTTGAAATATAGTCATTGGAAAAGACCACATTACAGGTTATAAAACACTGTGTAAAATTCAATAAAATATTCTTAGAAAAAAAATCCAGTAATCACATACTACCAGCTAAGCTGTACTGAGTTAAAACAATACAGAAACTAAACCATTTATTTTCCAATTTAAAACAATACAGCGACTACATCATTTCATTTTCTACCATAGTATTTCCCTTGTCCGCAACACCTTTTTAAAAAATCATTGCTTTGTGATGGCATGCTGTCACATCATTTAATTCATATAAATACTGGAAGATCTCACTGTAATTATTATTATTTTTTTTTGAAAAGAGGTTTAAGATATTTTCCAGTCAAAATCTGCAAAAAAGTGCTATACACTGGTTCGACTGTTCAGATCAATTATCGCAGGGGCATTTTCGAGGTAAAGGACCCCATCCTTCACTCTTTGGAAATTATAACAGGCGATGGATATTAAGGAAACGGAAACGGGTTAGGAGATATCTGTGGTAGGTGTTACGAGTAAAATTAAGATATGGTTGGCATCTGGCTGGTCATTCATTACAAATACCTTGCCACAGTAACCCTGTTTTGATCATGCATGTTCCTTTTCTCTAGATAGACTTTAGATATATACTTCTTAAGGTCCCTTTTGAAGAATCCACTTATGTTCTCTGGATGTATCCAGGGATCCCTCCCTGTCGAGCCCTCTCAAGGCGTTTTTATTATACCTTAGCCAAGGGAATTTATGTACCTGATAAAGTCCTAGACCTAGACAATCTTATATCACGGTTCCAATGATGTGTGTTTCTTCTTTGGACCACACTGAGTGCCATAATAGGAGTGCTTTTGTTTCTACTATATCTTGTAAGAAACCAACTCCCAGTTCTCAATGAATGATGGATTCTGATATTGAATGGAGTATGGCTAAGAGTCTTCTAAGGAACGTATTCTCTTGTATTTGGTTTGTTCCGTTATCCCCTATACCCGGATTCCAGCACCATATGTCACTGCAGAGACCAATTTAGAATTATATAGGGTCAACATCTCACTGATCTAATTGGTCCCTAATTTGGAGGCAAACCTAAATATGCCTTCGTTGTTTCTGGAAATATTTAAAATGCATATTTCCCTATGATGCTTCCAACCCCCATTTGAAGACAACTGTATCCCTAGATAATTAAAATGTTTCGTGTTTTGAATTTTTTCCCCTTAATAAAGGAAGTATTTGTTCTTCCCCTTGTTTGGCCACAGCACACTTTCAGGTATTTACCTTCCATGTATTCCGTCAAGGAGTTTATCAAATGTTGCAGGCTTTTCAGAGTTAGGGCCAAAAGGGCCACGTAGCCGGTATATAGGAGTATTGGTTTTTGTCATCTATGGGTGTCTGCAACTACCGACTGTAATTTGTAATCTATCCCAATTATATATAGGTAGAAGTGGAAGGGTGCCAGCACACATCCCTGCGAAACACCCTTCCATATATTAAAAGATGGAGTTAGCTCTCCCATTGGCTCAAAGCATACTTTAGAGGTTAAGTTACTGTACATGTATGCCAGGAGTCTTTGGGATCCCCCAGTAGATCCATACATTCCCATAGTTTATTATAGTTAACAAAATCAACAGCACAGCTTAGATCTATAAAGCACTTGTACAGGCAGCCTTCTTTAGCCATGATATATTTTCCCATCAATCAGGTTAAGCAACTACTAAACCGCCCCAAATCTTTCCTGAACCCATATTGGACATTTTTTAGGATATCTTTTTGCCCACACTTCCAATCTTTCTAAAATAACCTTTCCCAATAATTTAGATGGACAGTCAAACAGGCAGGTGGGTCGATAACATTTTGGATCATTCCTTGACCCCTTCTTAAAGATGGAAATGATGAATGAATTGGCCATGGATGGAGATATCAATCAATCAATCAGGGGTTTATAAAGCACGCTATTCAGCCGTGAGGGTCTCAAGGCACTGGGGGAGGGGGGGGCGCAGCTCAGCATCAGCCGAAGAGCCAGGTCTTGAGACTCTTCCTGAAGGTGTGCATGGTGGGGGAGCGTCTGATGTTGACTTGGAGCTCGTTCCAGGTCTTTGCTGCGACGTAGGAGAAGGCTCTTCCACCGTCTCTGGTTCTGCGGATGCATGGGTCTCTGCCATAGCGAGGTAAGCAGAACGGAAGTTCCTTTTGGGTACATGGAAGGAGACTCTTTCGTTGAAGTATTTGGGTCCGATGTTGTGGAGGGATTTGTAGGCATGGGTGAGTAGCTTCAAGGTTACTCTCTTCTCAACGGGGAGCCAGTGGAGGTCTCATAGGTGCTGGGTCATGTGCTTGTGTTGTGGGGTTCCGAGGACGAGTCTAGCTGCGGTCTTCTCGATGGTTTAGAGCTTGTGTAGAATGGTCTTGTTTATTCCGGCGTAGAGGGAGTTACCGTATTCTAGTCTGCTACTATGAGTGCGTGGGTGATGGTCTTTCTGCATTTGGGGGGATCCACTTGAAGGTCTAGCAGAGGATGCAGAGGGTGTTGAAGCAGGCGGAGGTGACCGCGTTGATCTGGTGGGTCATGGTGAGGGAGGAGTCTAGAATGATTCCGATGTTCCGGGCGTGGTCCGTCATGTGGGTGGGTTTCCAAGGGCAGGGGGCCCCCAGGAGCTGTCCCACGTGGTGGGGGAGGGTCCAAGGACGAGGCCTCTGTCTTCTCCGAGTTCCGTTTTAGGCAGCTGTTGTTCATCCAGGCTGCTATGTCTTTCATTCCTTCTTGGAAGCTGAGTCTGGTGTCTTTGGGGTTCTTTGTGAGAGAGAGGATGAGCTGGGTGTCATCGGCGTAAGATACTATGCTGAGCCCATGCTGTCTGACGATGGTGGCGAGGGAGGCCATGTAGATGTTGAAGAGTGTGGGGTTGAGCAAGGAGCCTTGGTGTACTCCACAGTTGATCTTTGTAGGTTCGGAGAGGAAAGGAGGGAGTCTGAGCCTTTGGGTTCTGCCATAAAGAAAGGAGCAGATCCAGTTGAGGCGGTTCCAAGTATACCAGCGTCGTGGAGTCTGGCTGCGAGAGTGCGGTGTGAGACGGTGTCAAAGGCTGCAGAGAGGTCTAGTAGGATGACCTGCTGCATTCAGAACCTCGGTCATAAGTGGGCCCCAAGCAGTGGGTTTGGACTTGTAAGTGTCCATCGGGACACCGTCGGGACCTGGGGCCTTCCCCTTTGGACTATTGCTCATTGCCCTCAATACCTCCTCCAAGGTGAAAGCCACAGAGGTTGACAGGAATGCCAAGGGTATCCTGATCCCTTATTCTAGAGCACTAGTGTGAGAAAAATCTGTACCAAAATTTTCTAACCACTGTGCAGTTATAATCGAGGTTTCCAGGTCAGGTCTAAGCTCTTTGGAAACAATAATGGAGCATTAATCGTTTTCCAAAAGAGTGTTCTGTCCTTGGTCTCTGTAGCTTGTGCTAATTTCTCCCATGCTTCTGCTTGTAACTCTTTTTTTCATTTTGCCTATTACACTCTTGTATGAGTCTACCTTTCACGGACAAGGGTCCCTGGGGCTTAAGTGCAATAGTCTTATAAGATCATTTTGCGCCTGAGAATTCCGGTGATTAAACCAGTCTTTATTGTTCTTCTCTTTGCTCTTTGGCTTCATTGTCAAAGTTTGGCTTATTGAATTGGAAATAGATATGTGGGCTTCCAATGTCTCTACATGATTATTTTCTAAGGCCAGACCTATCGTAAAGGACTCCATAATCCTGCCCACAAGATCACTTATAAAGCTGGAGGGATCAACACCGGCCGTGTTGAGTCCTACTGGGGTTATGTCGGCAATTATACCTGTTTCAGAAACTGGGTGTAAACTAACCCGTAATTTTAAAATTACAGGATTATGGTTACTGATACAATTTTCTCCCACCTGTAAATCCTGTTGAGTAATTCTGTCACTATCCGAAGTAAGAATGTAATCAATATTACTATTGCAGCCTCTCTATATTAAAGTTGAGGTCTGAAGGTGGCGGTTAGGGCTACAAAAGTAACTATGTTTAAATTATATTTCAGCAAAAGATCATTTAGTGCTGAGTCAAAAAGACAATCGTTACCCCTGGTGTCAGTAAAGCCACACACCTGTTTAGAACGGAAGTGACATACCATAATATTAAAATCCCCAGCACAAACTACATAACCGTCTTTAGTATGCTGATTAATAAAATGGTCCAAGTCTATTTCAAGGGCATTAACCACTTCAACTCTTGTGGAATCGAAAACATTATTAATAAAGTTAATTATCAAAATATCCAGGTAACCTTCTGAAGTAAGTAACATAAATTGATAGTAAGGTGACAGTAAAACGGTTTTGTTGACTTTTAGTGTAATTCTGGCAGAAACTAGTACAAGGAGGCTACATTTAGCCCTGCCCATTATGGAACGTGTAGCTGCAGTACAGTATGATGTAAACCCATCAAAATCAATTGGATTTATAAGCCAAGTTTCTTAGATACATACAATCTGAGCCTTTTAATCATTTTATCCCAGTCCTCTAGGTCTGTTTTATTGGCCAGACCAGCAATGTTCAATGATACAATGGCTACTTCGGAAGGGCCTGGGTTGTCGGAGGAAGGAGTCTCTGTCTTGGGTTAAATAACTATCATTTGTGGGTGATGAGCTATAAGTGACTGGTGTTGCTGCAGTAATTGCCTCCTCTGCGAGCACGGAATAAACGACCTCAGGGTTTATAAGTCAATTCAACTTATCCAAGCCATCGAGGGGTGCAAATCTATTATTGGTATAGATGCTCTGACCTGGTGTTTTCAATATTTCATTAGGAAGCTTTTGACTTGATAGTTGTACCCAAGGTTCAGGTCTATAAAAGAACCCCAAGGGTACTGCTTTTATATTGTTGTTCGTGCGGCCATTTGAGGGATATGGGTTCTGGAGAGACTGAAGAATGTTCTTGACCAAATAGGGGTTTCTTAAATTCAATACTATACAGTCCCCTTCCATAGTTTTTTGAGAATTTCCGATCCAGCCAACCCTTCTCCTGATCAAACTTTCCTTGAAAAATACATTTGCCTTAGGTACTCGTTGTGCTATCCAATAGATTACCTTATTTTTAAGATCATCGCAAGATTCTTCAGCTATGGGTTTCAAGCTGGGGGCCCCTATTAGGATAAAAATATGGAGAGGCCTACGGCGGGAGGTGTAATATAATACATCCTTAGAAAACTGAATATCCAGGTCTTTCCTCCAGGTTGAATCCTGACTGGGAGCCCTATCCCTAATATTAGTGGGGTTTCCTGGCTGTTTTATGGTAGTATGATTGGGATTTACAGTCTCCACCTCCAAATAGACGGAGCTCCTTTGAGAAGACTCGTTAAATTCAACCTCTTGTCTATTTGAACCTGCAGTTATCCTTGCCATCTCCTTGATTTGCCCAATAGATTGAAAAGTCGAGGGATTTAATTGTTTCTCAAGTACCTTCAGTGCCTTTTCCAGGCTAATTTCAAGACAACACAGTTTATCAATCAATCAGGATTTGTACAGTACGGCTGCTTCACCCGTGAGGATCTCATGGCACTGTGGGGTCATGCTGAGGGATCACTCTGCCTGTTACTGTTGGTTGAACATCTAGGTCTTGAGGTCCTTCCTGAACTGTTAGAGCGATGTTGAGGATCTGAGGTGCAGGGGGAGAATGTTTCAGGTCTTCGCCTCCAAGTGGGAGAAGGAGCGGCCTCCGCTGTTTGCCCAGCAGTTGTGCTGGGTAGCTGCTAGGGAGAGGGATTTGGAATGGAGTTCCCTGGTAGGTTGGTGGATATTAATTTGTTTGTTGAGGTACACCGGTCCCTCCTTGTTTAGTGCCTTGTAAGCATGAGTGAGCACCTTGAGCTGGCATCTTTTTGCATGCAACAGGTAGGCAATGGAGTTTCCTGAGGTGAGCGGCGACGTTCGTCTGTCTGGGGAGGTCGAGGATGAGTCTGGCTGCTGTGCTCTTGATGATCTGGAGTTTCTTCATGGGTTGGGCGGTGATTCCTACGTAGAGGGAATGCCGTAGTCGAGTCTGCTGGTGATGTTAGATTGCATGACAGTTCGCCTGGTGTTTAGTGGGAGCGATCTGAAGACCTTCCTGAGCATTCGGAGGGTGAGGAAGCAAGCAGAGGAGATGTCACTGACCTGCTTCTTCATGCATAGCTGGCTGTCGAGAATGATGTTGAGGTTGTTTTCGTGTACGGTGGGTTTGGGGGGTAGGGCCCAGCTCAGGTGGCCAGCTTGATGTTCCATTGGGTGTCCTTACCTTTCCCAAAGATTAGTATTTCTATCTTCTCTGTGTTGAGTTAGAGGCAGTTATTGTCATCCAGATGGCACATC
The DNA here is from genome assembly GCF_964261635.1 of Lissotriton helveticus. Taxonomy (NCBI): domain Eukaryota; kingdom Metazoa; phylum Chordata; class Amphibia; order Caudata; family Salamandridae; genus Lissotriton; species Lissotriton helveticus. The sequence continues at coordinate 1,387,149,522 of NC_136067.1, forward strand.
ATTCATGCAACTTTGAAACTTGTCTTTGATGGTCTTTGGGTCATTTGCCAGGGAAAGGATGAGTTGGGTGCCTTCCGCGTAGGAGATGATCTTGAGTCTGTGGCTTCTGACGATGTTGGCCCGGGGTATCAAGTAAATGTTGAAAAGGGTTTGGCTGAGGGAAGAGCCTTGAGGTACACTGCAGGGGATGTTCTTGGGGAGCAAGGAGTAGGGAGGGATGAGGATCTTCTGCATTCTTCCTGTGAGGTAGTATGCAATTGACTTGAGGACTTCTCCTTGGATTCTGATCTGGTGGAGTCTGTTGATCAGTATGTGGTGGGATGCAGTGTCGAAGGCTGCTGACAGGTCGAGAAGGATGAGGGCTGCTGTTTCTGTGTGGTCTAGCAGTATTCTGATGTCGTCTGTGACTTCGACCAGAGTTGTCTCGGTGCTGTGGTTTGCTCTGAAGCCGGCTTGGGATGGGTCCAGAAGGTTGTGGTTCTCTAGATGTCTGGTTAGCTGGATGTTGACAGCTTTCTCGATGACCTTAGCTGGAAAGGGGAGCAGGGACATTAGTTGTTAGTTCTTGGGTTCTCCTGGGTCCACTGAAGATTTCTTCAGCAAAGGATTTACATCGGCATGTTTCCATTTCTGGGCGAAGTCAGCCGTGGTGATCAAGGAGTTGAGGACCTTGGTGAGTTCTTTAGAGATGGATTGATTGCCGAGGTTGAAGTTGTGGGGAGGCAGGGGTCTTATGGGGCTCCGGAGTGGTTAGATCTCATGATGGATACAGTTTCATTCTCGGTGAGGGTGTTCCACGAGGTGAGCTAGTGTGGGTGGGTGTTGGTTGGTGTCAGGAGGTTGATGTTGTCCACGGCAGGGGGTTGGGTTGCGAAGTCTTGGAAGATAGAGTTGATTTTGTTGTGGAAAAAGCCTGAGAGGGTGTCGCAGAGAGCTTGCGAGTGTCTGATGATTTTTTGGGCTGCCAAGGAGTTGGTGAACTCCTTGACTATGTTGAACAATTCCTTGCTGTTGTTGTGGCTGTCATTGATGCCGGTGGTGGGTAGGCAGGAAATTAAGGCGTTGGTTCATTGTTGCTTTGATACTTTTTACCAGCTGCCCCATGTTTTGCTGGCAATGGAGGTGTGGGTGTTGGGGAGGGTTCAGAGATGACGAAATGAACACAGTGGTGATCGGTCCAGGTGAGCTCCTTGCTGTGGGTGTATTTTACTCCGTTGCTGGCTGAGAAGATGGTGTTGAGTGTGTGTCCTGCGGTGTGGGTGGGGTCGGTGACAAGCTGCTTGAGTCCGAGGTTAGCCATACTTTCTAGGAGGTCAGCAGTGTTGGCGTTGTCGATGTTCTCTAGGGGAAAGTTGAGGTCTCCTAAGAATGTGTCCAGATTCAAGTGGATGGCAAAAAAGGCGATGAAGTCAGGGCCTGCAGTGCAGAAGGGTGGGTGGGGTCCTGGAGGCCTGTAGGCGATGGTGCCTCTGATGGTGGTTTTGCTGTTTGTTCGGAGTAGGGAGTGGAGGTGCTCCATGAAGGGGGTTGAGTCGTCTGTGGTGGTTGAGCATTTGAGATTCTCTGTATGGATTATGGTGTTGCCTCTGCCATTTCTGTTGGATCAGTCCCTGTGTGAGATCTTGTATCCTTCGTGGGTGGTGATGTTCAGAGAGGATGTGGGGTTCAGCCAAGTTTCTGTGATGAAGTCTGCGTCCCGGGTGTGGGTCATGAATGTATCCCATATTTCTGTGGCGTGTTTTCCAAGTGAGCGAGTGTTGATCACCAGACAGTTGATCTTTCCGGAAATGTTGACGTCCGCCGTGTTGGTGGGTGTGTATGACGCAGTGTGGCTGATTGGAGAGGCATGGATGGTATCCTCGGTGACACAGGTGAATCTGCAGTTCTGGCAGAAGAAATGGCCTTTGGTGTTCATGAGGGAGGCATGGGCGCAGTTGTTGTTTTCCTGGTGTCCGTGGTTCAGGGCTCAAAGTTGATCTGAGGTGAAGTAGTGGCAGTCCATGGGGGTTGTGGTCCTGGCCCTGGGTGGGGTCCTGGCGCACGTGTGCTCTCGGCGCGCGTCTATACGTGGTTGTGCTGTTGTCTCTATGCCGCTGGGAGACAGGGTGCTGGAGGTAGGGGGAGGGCATGGGTGGAGGTTGCCTCCAAGGGGGAGATACCAGAATGGCAAAGGGGGAGAGTGATCCTTGTTTTGATCGCCAATACCAACCTAAATCTTAAGTTCACCCACAACCACATTAACAATCACACATACATCAACCATGGAATTTTTGAATGTGTTGGTTACAGTGGAGTTAGAGACAATTCACCGTAGCCTCTTTAGGAAGAGCACTGCAGGCTACAGCATTTTATACATGTGCCGTCATCACCTACCTAACCTCAAGTGGAGTATATCTTATGGGGAAATGCTGAGAGCAAAACACAATAGCAGCACCCCACAGACATTTGAGGAAGAAGCAGAATCATTGGTAGGTTTAAGACCTGAGTCTTCCCTGGTAAAGTGATTAGGATGGCTTGTGAGAAGGTATCGGGTCTACTGAGGTTTGCTATTACCTAAGAAAAGAGAAAAGGGAACTAAAAAAGTCAGCCTGATAACCACATTGAACAGTGAGACTAATTCCATTAGACGCGTGCTTGGGAAACATTGGCCTTTGGTTAGGTATGATCAAGTCATTGGCAATGTAGTCAGCCCTCGCCCTTTAATAACCTACAAGAAAAGTAGATCATTGAGGTATATTGTTATAATTCACCCACTTTAATTAACCCACTTTCACCAGTTGCAATATTGTATTTCAATGTACCTTCTTTGGTCTCTCCCTCTCTCTCTCTCTCTCTCTGCCCACCTTCCTCTTTCTACCCTTTGGAATGTTCTTACAGTTGAGCCAGAGGCTGCCTTGGAATGTTGACAAGGCAGCCTGACTGGCAGAGTTCGTGAGCTGTGCTTGACAGCGACATGGGGAGAGGTGTGGCGCCGCGGCCAGGGCGACTGACGCTGGAATCTGGGGATCAGGGTTCGATCCCCGGCTCCGGTGGCAGGTTACCCCAGCGCCATGTGACTCTGGGCAATAGCTCGCTTAATCATCCCGACGGCCCCCAGCGCCTAGAGACCCTTACGGGTGATTGTGCGCTTTACAAATGTGGATTATTATTATATTACATGTTAGAGGTTCCAGAGTGGAGACCGTATTAAAGGAGTAACTTAAACTTCACCTACATGTTACAGGCGTCTTTGTAACGTATATGTTGGTGCATAGTTACCCTATCAAACAGCAGGGGAACGCAGGGTCTTGGCTTAAAGAGCAGCAAGGTTTCTACAATGCAGGAATTTTTAAAGTATGCATCCACAGCGCCAGCAAGAAAACATTTCCATTAACTACTGTAAAGTGGTAAGGTAAGGCCTACCACGTGTGCGCACACTCAGCTAATGATGACACGGACACTAATGTATAGTTAGCCGGAAAGACCACGAGCGGTCTTCCGCTTGTTTATTTATACCTAGGGGCGAGCCCGCCCCGAGGCTGCGTGTGCGTGCGTGCTTGAAAGAGATACATTGTAGGTGAGAGCCCGGATGGCTCTCTACATCCCTCCTTTATTTTAGTACATTTCGGCAGGCACCTTTGGAGACTCTTGCTCAGGGAGAAGAACAGGCAAAGTCCAGCAACCGTTGACTCGGCCTTGGATTGGGCCGCAAGTTGTAGCGACGATCCTGGGTCCGAGGTAGTTCGACAACCCCGGCCGGGGTTGTCCTCGGACCTTCTCTCACATCCTCGACCCTTGGCTGACTCCGCCCGACCTCGGGGCCTGGTGACGCTGGCCTTGGCGGAGTGACCATTCTTGGCGGAGTAGGTGCTGGACTAGGATAGTTGTCTAAGTCCATGTTTTCTTGGTCTCCCAGTTCCGTTCTCTCAGTTCTCTGACGTCTGTCGACGTTGTCCATTATCTTCCTGAAACATGAGACATTCCTTGTCACGGTCTGGCCATTTCTTTTGGCTGTAATCATAGTCCCTTGCACTCGCTCCACTATCCACACTTCGGGCTCAAATGGAGTTCGAAACTTCCACCCAGGATGGCGATCCTTGACAACAACAGCATCTCCCTGCCGGAGGGCTGGATCTTTGGCATGCCGGTGTACACTCGCTTAGATGTTGGTGGCCTGTCGCCGGGCTTGTATGGCCGCAGCGTCCCTTTCTCCCGGCACCCATGTGCTTGCAGTGGGGATGCCATCCCGTGGAGCTCGCTTGAACAGTACATGTGAGGGAGCACACTTTGTCGTTGAGTGAGGCGTCTGACGATAGGCTCCAAGGAAATCGTCCAGGGCGGTCTCCGGGTCTTCACCATTATCAACCGCTATCCTCAGTGCTCTGTTCAAAGTCCGCATCAGCCTTTCGACTTCCCCATTAGCTTGGGGCCACAGGGGTGTGATTTTCCGATGTTTAATCCGGAGAGCCTCCAAGTAGGCCTGGAACTCCCTCCCTTGGAAGGGGGGTCCGTTGTCGGACTTGATTTCTTCGGGGAGCCCCATCGTGGCAAACACTCGGTTTAGGACCTTCTTTACTTGCGGGAATGCAGTGGACGCGATGACTTCCACGACTGGGAATTTGGAAAAAGAATCTACCAGCACCAGCATGTGCCGACCGTCCGGAAAGCTGCCAAAGTCAATGCTGAGTTGAGCCCACGGGGCCTGGGGTGCTTCTTCCGTGAGCACGGGTGCTGGGGCAGGGTCTCCGCCCGTGATCGTGCATGCGTGGCAGGACCGTATCATGGCTTCCACCTGGCTGTCCATCGCGGGAAACCACACCTTACTCCTCAAGCGGGCCTTGGTTTTTGCAATACCTTGGTGTCCCACATGGGCCAGGCTCAGGGCTCGTTGCTGAAGGCCTTCGGGCATGACGATGAGGTGCCCGCGCAGCACCACTCCCTCATCTCCGATGCTAAGTTCACTCCGTATTTGCCACAGCTGCTGTCTGGCATGACTCACCTCCGGCCGGAGGCACGATGCGCCATCAAGAAAATGGGCCCAGCGATTTCCCTCGAGTGCCTCTCTGACTTTCACCAGGGTCTCGTCCGTCGCAGTGGCGTCGCTAATTTCCTGGAGCGACATGTTCTCGGGGCACGCCGCTTGGGTGATCATGTGTACTATCTCTTCCACCTCTTCCCCGTCGTCAGCGAGGGCCGGTGGGGGGGTGACATCCGGATGACGCGACAAGTAGTCGGCGGGGTTGTGTGCTCCTGGCCTGAACACCACCTTGAACCGGTAACCCTGCAGCTGGACAGCCCACCGCTCGATGCGTGGGGGAGCAAGCCGTGACGTTCCCGCAAAGAGGGGCAACAGGGGTTTGTGGTCTGTGACCACCGTGAATTCCTGCCCGCAGAGGTAGAGGTGAAAATGCTGGCATGCCCATTTGATGGCCAGCGCTTCTCTTTCAATTTGGGCATACCTGGTCTCAGTGTCGGACAGGGCCTTGCTGGCATAGGCAACAGGCTTCCACTCTTCCGGTCCGTACTCCTGCAGCAGAACGGCTCCTAACCCCACTGGGCTGGCATCGACAATCAATTCGGTCCGCCTTCGAGGCTGGAAGTAGGCCATGGTGGTGTTGTCGAGCAGACTAGCCTTGATGGTCTGGAACGCCTTGTTGGCGGCCGCAGTCCAGTCCCATTTCTGATCAGCACGGGTGAGGGCTCGGAGGGGCTCCGCTAGGTCCGCTAGGTTCGGGATGAACCGGCCACAATATGTGGCCATGCCCAGAAAGCTTCGGACCTCGGTTTGACTCCGTGGAGTGCTGGCTGCTTTGATGGCTTCTGCCTTCTTAGGATCAACTTTCAGGCCTTCCCTCGTAAAGATATATCCAAAGAAGTCCACTGATTCCTGATAGAAGGCACATTTGGCGCGGTGGAGGGTCAGGCCGCTTTCGGCGAGTCTCTGCAGGGTCGCCCTCAAGTTGGCGTGGTGCTCCTCGAGGGTCGTTGAGTATACTAGGATGTCATCACTCAGGTTGATCACCCCCCTTAGGCCAGAGAGCACCTCGCGAATGGCGTTTTGGAAGACCTCGGCAGCCGACGAGACCCCAAAACTGAGCCGGGTGTAGCGACGCAGCCCCACATGCGTCGAAAACGTGGTGATGTATCTGCTAGCTGGCTCTAACTCCAGCTGGTGATAGCCTGAATTGAGGTCCAGTTTTGAAAACCACTTCGCCCCGTTGAGGTCAGCTATGATGTCATCCATAGTAGGGGTGATGTGCCGTTCGCGCTTGACAGCGGTGTTGGGGAGTCTCATGTCCACGCACAGACGTATGGCCCCCGGCTGCTTCGGTTTGGGGGCGACTACCAGTGGCGAGACCCAGGGTGTCGGGCCCGACACTTTCTCGATCACTCCCAACTCTTCAAGCTTGCGAAGCTCTTCCTCCACTTGAGGCCTGAGGTTGAAAGGCACTCGCCGGTGTCTGAGAGCGACAGGTTTCACAGCCGCATCGATGTGTAGCTTAAACTTCTTCCCCTTGAGCTTGCCGAGGCCCTTGAACAGTTCCGGGAATTCTTTTAACAAGAAGTCCGCGTGAGCTTGGTGTACTTGGTTGGCGAAAAACACCAGTCCCAGATCCTCTGCCGTGTGGCAGCTCAGGAGGGTGCCCTTCTTGCCCTCAGTGATGTGGAACTTGGTTACGGTGGAATATTCTCCGTTGACCACGGTGGTTTGAATCACTCCACGAAGAGGCATGGGTTCCGTCCCTCCATAGGTGTAGATGCGTGCCGCTGACGGTGCCAGCGTTGGTTTCGGGGACATGCGCTCATACTGGTCCGAGTCCATGACGTTCACGGACGCCCCTGTATCTATCAGCGCATTGACACTCGTCCCATCAACTGAGACGGAACACATGGGAGGCGGTCGTCTTTTCGTGGATGCTCGGCTCACGTAGGAGATGACATACACCTCATCGTCTTCGTCGTCCTCGTATCTGGGCCGGCGGTCTTGAGCCTCTGTGTCGGGAGGGGGTCTCTCCTGGTCGAGAGACAGCTGCCGGACACGCTGTGTCACAGTTCTGGCGCGCGGGCCTGCTGCTCTGAATTTCCCTCCCCGGCAGACAGTCGCGAAATGATTCATGCGTCCACACTTGAGGCACGTCTTGCCTTTGGCGCCACACGTGGCCGTGGCAGGGTGGTCTTCACCGCAGTACCCGCATTGGCTACTTCTTGTCGGGCCACCTCGCGGCCTTGCGGGCGGGAATCGTCTGTGGATCGCGTCCACCCGTTCTTCCTTGATGGCCGGGGCTCTTGCCGCAGACGAGGTAATCACCGGGGTGCGCAGCGCAACCTCCATCTCCTCTGCACGGGCATCAGACAATTCGTGTGACCTCGCCAGGATGAGGATCTCGTCCAGAGAGATTCCTGGTTGTCTGAGGATCAGCTTCCTCAGTAACTTTGATTTGCAGCCAACGATGATCTGATCCCTGATTTCGTCACGAGGGTTGGTGAAAGGACACGTGCTCGCGAGCCGTCAGAGTCGAGTGTAGTACATGTCGACCGACTCGGAGTCCATCTGCCATGCGCGTTTGAATTTGAATTTTTCGAAATCGTTATTCAGCTGAGGATCAAAATGTGCGTTGAGGGCCGCGACAGCGGCATCATAGTTATCCTCAGCTCCGGTGTTGGGGAGCGATTCGAATAAGTCATAGATCTCCTGACCCCCATAGAGAATGAGGAGCGACCTTTTCACCGTCCCGTCGGTTTCCCTCGTGCCCTTGAAGTACAGATTGAGGCGTCCGACCCATGCCTTCCAGCGGATAGCCGCCGTTGCCGGGTCCGCAGATTCGCTGAACGGTGGTATGGGCGCTGCACCGGCGTGCTGATGCGCGTGGGGCGCAGGCGCGGGAGGTCCTGCCGGGGCACCTGCTCCGGCTTGGGCTTGAGCCTGTGGTTGGGCTGCGGGCGCCACTGGTGGCTGCTGGAGCGCTTGCTGGGGGGGCTGGCCAGCCCCATCTTGGGCCGCTCCTGTCGTGTCTTGGTTCATGGTGTGGTGTCACTCCGGCCTCGCTGGTGCTTTCCGGGATGGTGGCGGCGTGAGGCGCAAGGCAGAGGCGCAGGCCGCGCTGCGTGTTGAGGCGCTGTAGGGCGTGATGCAGGAAGAGGCAGCAGTGGCGAGGGTAAGGACCTCAGGGACCCGCAGTGGTGGCAGGGTCTTTGATGCAAGGCCTTGTATGTGCCAATGCTTGTTGAGCTGCTTTCATGTATGTGTCAATGCTTGTTTCTTTGACTATTTTTCCCCCTCGTTGGACGTGAGGGCAGGTGCACTGCAGGAGGGGCCTGGCGCTGTGCTCAGCGCGCGCCGCAGCACGGGCGCCTCATGCGCGTCCTCTCCGGGAGCGAGGGCGGGCCCAGGGCGGGCCGTCACGTGGTGCTTGCCGGGCCTCTCCGGGGGCCTGCAGCCGGCAGGCGCACCTCCTCCGCGGTGGCAGGCGGAAGGCGGCAGGGCAGGGGCCGCGCAGGCGGGGCAGACGATCACTCACCCGCAGGATCTTCACCGCACGTCGGCTCCCGCCGGACCCGAGTCCCGCCGGCTGAAGGCGCTCCCTCACGGGAGACGCGTGGGCGGGTCTCAGGCGCACGGGGAGCCGGGACACCACAGCGGGCAGGCACCGCAGCGTGAGGCAGGCGGCAGAGCGACCCGGGGCACCAGGCACACGTGGATACAAACACCGGCCTCGTCGCCAATGTAAAGTGGTAAGGTAAGGCCTACCACGTGTGCGCACACTCAGCTAATGATGACACGGACACTAATGTATAGTTAGCCGGAAAGACCACGAGCGGTCTTCCGCTTGTTTATTTATACCTAGGGGCGAGCCCGCCCCGAGGCTGCGTGTGCGTGCGTGCTTGAAAGAGATACATTGTAGGTGAGAGCCCGGATGGCTCTCTACATCTACAAGAACAGTCAAAATTAAGAAATGTATTAACTGTAACAGTGGCTTTGTGGTTTATGTTGTGGTCTGTCCTTGTGGACTTTAATATGAGGGGAGCACGATTTTTCCAGTGAAAAAGAGAATCTTAGAGCACTTAGGTGCGTTAAAAACAAAGATCCCATCTGCCTGTAGCTCAACACTATCACCAGGCGCATCCCCAAGCACTGATAAGATTTCATTTTTTTGGGGAATTGACAGGGTCACTGTGAGCGCGAGAGGAGTGGGTACATGGGCTCATGTCATAACTCCGCAGATTTATTATCTTAATGACTAATGTATGAGGAGTGTTGGCAAACCTTATATTAGATGTATTATTGTTTGCATACTCGCTTTTCATATTTTGTAATATTAATGCTGCCACACACATTAGCATTTAAGTGCACCTGTGAATCTGAGATTTATTTTTTGGACAATGTTGTGTGTAATGCCCTCACAAAGCGTCATTTTTGTGCATTGTCTTTTTCAATAAGCTCTTATACATCACTTAAGTTTACACCCAACACCATATGATTTTTTTTTGTTATCACTCTTTTTACATTGTGTTGCGAAGTTTTATTGATTATAGGAATTCGATACATAAGTCACTTGGCTCTGGTACATTTGTGTAAATTGCTTAGTAACAGGTGTTTTTTGCAATCTACTGAATTAACACCACAATGTTTAGCCAGTTGGACATTTCTGGTACAATTCGCTTAAGTTTGCCACTTGGAGAATGGTTGTTAGATAATTGGCATGTTTTTATCTGACTTATTCACTCAATGTGTACCGCTTTCGCCATTTTGCCACTCCGCAGTTATATAGTGTGCCTACGCAATAATTCCTAATTTTAGGAAGTTGCAAAAAAACATTTTTTTTTTTAATTCGTGGTCTTTTTGTAGTGTCATGTGTAAATTCCCCTTATGATATGCTGATTGTTCCATAGGAGGCTCAAACCCCGAATGACATGAATCAGATAATCAATGTCATAACAAATATAATGTTTGGGACACAGGCGAGTATTTCTACTATGTCCATGGTGATGTTTTTTTTTTTAATGGAAATTGAGCACCTTTCCACCATTACTTGTGGCTTTGGCTAAGAACACCTGGTAGAAAAGCGTCACCTAGCTGAATAAACTTTTGCAAAATTGACATCTTGGAGTACGAGCCTTCTGTGTTGATCGTAATGCAGCGTTGTTTAGATTTATATTGTGGTCATCATGGACCCGTTTCCCGACACCGACCCTGATAGGTTGACGTAATCGGAGGAGCTGCAGGACGGCTGCTTCTGATATATATTTATATTATAATCACAAAAAAAAGGAAAGATTAAAGTTATGTTATAGGTTAGTGAAATGTTCAGTAACAAGGTAACATTTTAAACTCTAAAAACCACAGAAATTCACCAGTTATTGTTATAGTTATTACAAGTAACTATATAACTTGCGCCCTAAGGTAACTATAACTTGCGTCCCTGCAGTGCACAGTTTTCTCATCAATAATTTCATTGCAAATGTTGCAGTGATATTATCAATGATGTCTTAGAAGATGTCATGAGTGATGTGATATTTGGGCTAATTAGCAGTGCTGGGCAAGGGTGCGAGTTATAGTTACTTGAGAAAACAACAACTGGTGAATTTCTGTTTTTTTAACATATTGTAATATTTTATTACCATATGTAAAGCCAATCCCCCGCCATGGCAGGGCCAAAGTCTGTGTGCAGCAGGGGTTTGCCTTAGGCGCAGGCCAGTGACACGATGCAGGGTTGGCCGCAGGGCATGAAACCAGGCCCTCTGGCCAACCTACCTGGAGGCAACTAACCCCATGCTGCACATGGCCTTTGGCCATGGCCAATCCACCCGAGGCAACCAACCCCAAGCACGGTGTGCGTGGCCATGGGTTGGCCTTCAGTCACCGAAACCTCATGCCCCAAAGACAACAAATAAATATTAAGCCTTAATATGCCCAGGGGACCCCATCTCCATGGCCAAACTCCATTGAAATGAGGAGAGCTGTGTGGCCCCCTTCAACGAGCCTCATTATACCTCTGGAAACCGTTCGCTGGGGTTACATTTTATGAAAAAAAAGAGAGGGCCCGCTCCCTGAGACCTCATAGGCCCCGGGACCCCATCCTCCAGGGCCCAAATACAATTAAAAATGGGGTGTGGCATGTGGGGCCCACCTCCACAAGCCTCATTAGGCCGTGGGGACCCCATCTCCAGGGGACAAAACAAAAAAGGGGAAGGGGCCGTGCGGCCGCATTCCCAAGTCTTGAGATGCCCCAGGGACCCCAATCCTGGTGGCCATATCATATTTAAAAGGGTAGTGGGGCCATGCTGACCACCTCCCTGAGGCTTCTTGGGCCCCGGGGACCCCATCCTGCAGGTCGAATTTAATTAAAAAGGAGAGGGAATCTCGAGTGCGTCCACCATATTTGAGTCCTCTCGGGTCCTGGGGACCCCTGTTTCCCTGCCGGCAGGTGTGCGGGCAGGGAAACAGAACACAAGTCTGCTCCCAGCCGTTGGGAAAGTTTTAAAATCTCACGTTGGTTGGTAGCAGACTCCCATGTTTGCTCCTGTTTGATAGGAAAAATAAAAATGCTCCCATCAGACAACAGCAAACATACATTCCCTGCCTGTGCCGGTATAGCCAGGGAAACAACTACTGTGTCCTGGCAATGGGACTCCTGGGACACAGTCATAGAGCCAGCCATAGGGAATAGGGTTCTCGAGGCCTTTAAAGGCTCAGGGATAGGTGGCCAATGACCCCTCTCCCTTTTAGACAGTGTCACAGCTTCAGGGGATGGGGTCCTCAGGGACCTTTTTAAGGTTTGGGGAGGGGTGCCGCACAGCCCCCCTCCATTTTTTGATGTATTTGAGCACTGAGGTACCCAGGGCCTAATTAGACTCCGGAAGGGGTCACGCGCCGTCCTCCCTTATTGTTTTACCTTGGTCCTAGAGTGACACCAAAGGAAAGTTGACTGGCCTCTAGATCAGAGCCTCAGAGACAGAAAAGGCTCAATCCACCTTAAGCCCTGCACCTGAACTCTGTCCACTGTGACCCCTGACCCCCCTCCCCCAAGTGGTGCCACCCCAGCCCTGGACCTATGAAAGTGGGTATGAAGGTGCTTTGCCTGCCCCGCGGTAGTCCAACAGAACCGCGGCTGTGTGAGGTATCCCTAACCCAGGACCCCACAGCTCTTCAGAAACGCTGCTGTGCGACGCCTTCTCGACACAGGACCTCGCACTGCAGCCCATCATAACCGCCGCTGCGCAATGCATCCTTCACGCGAGATCTCGCAACGCCCCCCTCGGACTTAAGGTACTTTAGTCAGCAGGCCTAACTTGGTCCTTGTATCTGCCCCATGCTCCTTTACAGTCAGCCTCAACTTGTGACCGATTCAGCGTGACCAGATAACCACAGTAGGTGCTTTTTTGCTTTAAGCACAGTTTTCACTCAAACCTTTAAAATAGGGTATCTCCAGTTCTACTTATTGGATTTTTGTTGTTGGTCTCAAATAATTCACTACATTTTTTCGAAATTGATGTGTTTGTTTTCGTGTTGTGTTTTCACTTGATTACTGTTGCAAGTACCTCATATTGTATGTGCCCCCCCTTGCTAAGATCATTAAAGCCTTTGGTTTCGAGGTAATATTTTATGGTGATGATACTCAGTTAATTATATCCTTCAATGAAGATCTAACCAAAGCTAGAGAGTGTTTTTCAACCAGGATGAAGACAATTGCCGAATGGATGACAATTGCCTTCAGTTAAACACTGGCGAAACTGAAATCATGTTGTTTGACAAGGCCCAACAGCACTGGTCTTCTGACTGGTGGTCTTTTGAATTGGGTTCAGCGCTGAGTCCCAAACCTGTAGTTAAAAACCTGGACATTGAATTGGACCAAACTCTCTCTATAAAGGAGTAGGTTTTGTCTACTATTGGCATTTGCTTCCACACCATGCACCTGTTGAGGAGAGTTTTCACCTTCCTCCCGCTTTCTGCAAGGAAAACTCTGGGACATGAGCTGGTTATCAGTTGCCTGGATTATGGAAATGCCTTACTGGCCTCTAGAAATGAGACGTTCCTATCCAAACTTCAAGTGGAACAAAAAACCACTGCACATCTCATTCGCAACCTCCTATCTGAACGCCCTCCTCCCCTCTATTGAGTTCGCTTCATTGGCTACCAGTCTGTAAAAGGGTCTTTTAAAAAATAATTTGCATGACACATAACTCCCTGATTGGGAAAGCCCCCAACTACTTTTCTTCAAGGCTCACTCCCTATTGTCCATCTTGATCCTTAGATCTAGTGAGAAAGTGCTATTGATAGTCCCACGGATGAAAAGGACCCATAAAGGGGGCAGATCTTTCTCTTATCTAGCCCCGCTGTATTGGAACAGATTACCCCCTACACATCCGAATGTGCACTGAACCTCTCCATATCAGCAAACTACTTCAGACTGCGCTCTTCTAAAAACAGTAGTCTTTGCTCTGTCTGTGTTTTTGCTAGTGCAGCGATACCGCTTCCGGGTTGATTTGTGGGCAATATAAATTACATTAACATAACATAGATACTTTACACATCACCTCTAAGCTAAGCCTGACTGCTTTTGTTCCAAGTTACCCGAGGGTTAAGCACTGGTTGATTTGGAGTTTGCTCGTTTTCACCTTTACAAGAATTGTGTTTGCTGCTTGAGTAGGAGTTTCACCCCCTCAACAAGTAACCCAATTTCCTACAGAGATCAATAATACAACTTTTTTTGTGGAATATTTCGCTGTATCCCAGTTTAAACTTCCTATCATGCTTTCAGAGAAAAACAATCTCCTTGGTTTTCAGAAATATTTGTTAACAAGGTTCTGGTAGGAACAACACTGGGCCTATTCACAAAGGTACATTTAAACATGAGTAAATCTACCAAGGGGGCGTGGCCAAGCACGCGATGTGACAAGCCGTGCTTCGTCTGAGCTCCGGGTAAAGCTCCCCACACACGGGCCATTTATCCTGTATTCTCTGGCAGAACCGGGCCCAAACTCAAACCGAGTGTGCCCGGATACCCGACCCACCTCCGGGGCGATTTCCAGGAGGATCGGAGCACTTGACCCTCCGACCGGCAGCAACCCTCGCGGCTAGCCGCCCAGCACGCACTTCCGGCCGGCGGCCCCAACTAACTGAGGCCGGGGATCCGGCCTTGCGGAGTAGGCCGCGAAACGAGTGGCCTGCAGCGCGCAGTCCAGCGCAGAGCCGGGACCGCGTCCCTTACCCTGAACCTCCGTTGGCGAAGATACTCAGCGGGGACCTCGGACTCCAGTGGGAGGTCCGCCACCTGGGCTCATGAAGATCACGGGATCGGCCCGCCTCGCCTGCCACTGATGGGACTGTCCAGCCGGACTCCATGACCGCCAGGGGGTGAGTGCACGAGGCTACCCAGAGACCCGCGTTGGCGACAACGACCCAGGGCCCCTCCGGCCCAGAGCGCCTGCTACCCGGCACAGCCCACTGGACACCCCCTGGCCCATCTGCCGCCCAGCCGTAGGCCCAGCCCAGGTATAGGACCTGCGACGCACTGCCGTGCATCTCCAGCGCCCCACCCACGCGAGGGCCCCCAGGCGCTACAAACCCCTGCATCGCGACGGCCCGTGGCAGGCTGAATTACCGCCCAACCGACACTGGACCACGCGTCCCAGCAGGACGGACGCCGGTGGACCACCGTGCTGGGCCACCGCGAGGCCCGCTTAGACACTGTCGCTCCTGGCCCCGGACGACTGACCCCGGAGACAGCGCGGCCCTCTCTCCCAGGCCCATGCACATACCCGTCACGCGGAAGGTGTTGCGAACCACCACCGGACCCATCTAGCGCAGGGGAATCGGTACTGCGCCACGTGCAAAATGAAGCAGCAGCATATCGGCCCTCGCAGACAACCAGCCCAACGCTCAGAGACTCTCCCGGCCAGGCGCAGGAGCGCAGAATTCCCGACTTGCATCCCCCCCCCCTCTACCGGGCGTGGGCCGGACGTCGTGAACCCCCATGTGGCCCTAGGTGGAGCCTGGCATCGCCCGACGGAGTGCATCTTCCCGGGCCCAGCGGACGGGCTCGCTGAGAGAGACCTGTCGTTCCAGCCCGTCGGCCCGCCACGAGGCGCAGACAGGAAGCGACCAGACGGCGGGTCCAGCACGACGCTGACCACAACGCCTGTGAGCTCTTATAACAATTGCTACACGGTCCTCTCGCCCTCCCCAGTCGGCAGTGTCACACGATACCCTGGGGCCCTGCGGTGAGACGATCCTCCTCCTCCCGCCTACAGCCACACGCCATTCGCCGCGAGTGCGACGGAGGCCCTGACCAGGAAACTAACGCGCACCGGTCCCTCCATCGCGCACTGTGAGACCGTACCCACCCGCTTGACCGACCGCGACGACCTCCCACATGTCCGGGGGGACCAGAGCGAAGACTGGCACGGGAGGGACACTAAACAAGGGGAAAATGGTGAAACCTATGGAGACGGACCAGACTGCATCCAAACTGGACACTATGCTGGCGGCCATGGAACGCCTGGAGGAGTCCATGCAGCTGACCCGTACGTCGCTGGAGAACAGAATCGACAAAGTGGCCGTAGACCTGACACTTCTCCGGACCGACCACAAGAAACTGGCCGACCGCACCACATCCCTGGAACACGCGATGGCGGAGGCCACACCTAAACTGGCGCAGACGGACAAACACGTCCAGGACCTACTCAACCGGGTGGAGTTCCTTGAGGATAGAGCAGAAGACGCGGAAGGACGGGCCAGAAGGAACAACGTGCGCATAGTGGGCCTACCGGAACGATGGGAACGGAGAGAGACGGCGGAGCATATGGAGACCTGGCTCAGAGAGCTACTGCCAGAGGGCACGCTGTCGCCGCACTTTGTGGTGGAACGGGCGCACAGAGTTCCATCTCGCCCACCCCCGGAGGGCTCCAACCCGAGGCCAATGCTCATGCGAGTGCTGAATTACCGCGACCGAGATGCCATCCTCCGCGAAACGCGGAAATTGTCGGATATACAAGTGGACAATGCCAAGGTGATGTTCTTCCCCGATTATACTATACAAGTTCAGAGACGACGCCAATCCTTCCTCGTGGTGAAGCAACGACTTAGGCGCTTGACTCTCAAATACTCACTGTTGTTTCCGGCGCGCCTCCGAGTGGTGGCGCAGGACAAGACCCACTTTTTTGACACCCCGGAGGCGGCCATGGCGTGGTTGGATTCGGGAGTGGACACGAACCCTGGACCGGTACCGAGGGAACAACGCCGGAATCGAGGCACACGCAGACGGAGGCAACGACACACCTCGAGGGCTGAGTCACCGACCATGGACGCGGAGATCGGCCCGACCCCGGAACAAATTCATATTGAACAACTGGACGCCGTCCGCAAAACTGCTGAGATCAGCGGGTCACAATCACCTATCCTGCTTTCCAACACTAGCCCGCGCTCTCACGGGAGCGAAGACGACGACTACATATTCGGTCTACCGGATGGCTCGAACCCAGAGGGCCTACCTGACGTCACGCCCCAAACATCAGACTTGATATCACGAACGATCCTCCCCTACCCAGCCCTCGCTAGACCGTCGTGTCTTACGTATTGGAACAGTCAACACACCCTCAGGGATGGCTCGATCAAGGGCTCACATTGACACTCCTAGAGGCCCTGGCAACCATGATCGCTGTCTTCTGTGGGGCCTGTACTTTGCTATCGAACACCACCCCCCTCCCCCATCCACCGGACTGCCACGGAGCTGCCGTGGCGCAGAGAGGGGGGCAGGGGCTATCCTGCCAGAGTGCCACCGGAAGCATGACTTTAAAGGGGTGGACGGACCCCTAGAGGTGAGTGCCCCTCCCCCCAGGGGACTGGCGGAGACACTCGTGCCTTGGGATCAACTGTCCGGATCAAGTGACACTGGGAATTGCTCCTGGCCCCGGACTCTATCACTGTCTCCTGGCGCCCTTTTGGCCCTATGCCCGTGGAAGGGAGCCACTACGGCTCTACAGACGTAACGAACTACCTTGTTTAATTCAGGTGCTGTAATTAGTCATCCCCCCATTGACCTTACGGATTGATTGAGCTCGATAGAGCGTTTGGGCGGCGACTTGTTTTTGTTGTTGCCCTTTTGGTATTATGTTTATGTTCATGTTATACCTTCTGAGACTGCTACTGCGTGCGTCCTTGGGTACCGGGGTGGGGCTGTGGGGTGAAAATGCTCCTTGTTCGCTGCTGCTGTGCGGGTACGGGTGGGGCGGGTGGGGGGCTGGGGGGGGGAGGATGGGTCCTTAACTGTGATCAGCGCTATGATGGCTACGTTTAAATTTTGTACCTGGAATGTCCGGGGCATGCACACACCCTCACGCAGATACCAGGTTTATTCCTACCTTAAAAGGCACCAGACTCAGATTGCACTGCTCCAAGAGACACACCTAGTTGCCACTGAGGTGGCCACACTTCGCCGTAAGTGGAGGGGTCAGATATTTGCTACAACCTTCTCGGCGTTTGCGAGAGGGACCTTAATCTGGGTCCGGCCCGGGGTTCCATTTGCACTAACACACAGCAATATTGACACTGAGGGACGCTACGTCTTCATACAGGGCAGACTTGACGGGCAGCAGGTAGTCATAGCCTCCATCTACGCACCTAATGTGGAGCAGGGGAAATTTTTCACACGACTGTCGGCAACGATGGCGTCATGGCCGGGCGTACCCTTGATAATGGGCGGGGATTACAACTGCGTGCTTGACGCTTCCCTTGATCGCTCGTCCCTCCCGGTAGCGATCGCCCCGGTGCAGGCGACTTCCAGAGCCCTCCTTGACTGGGCAACACAATGGAACTTACTAGACGCGTGGCGCGTCCGGAACCCCACCGCCCGGGTGTATTCTTACTACTCGGGAGCCCATTCACTACATGTCAGGTTGGACAGATTCATGCTGTCCCGTGACCTGCTCCCCTCTGTGTCTGACACTGACTACCTAGGCCGGACACACTCGGACCATAACCCGCACACGCTGATGTATGGATGGAAGCGCCCGCGCCCGCCTATACCAACGTGGCGCCTGCAACCAGATCTCCTACTCGATACTCCATTCCGAGAGGAAATCTCCGGGAAGATCTTACAGTACTTCGAGGACAATGACGACTCGGCCTCCTCCCCGAGAACCGAGTGGGACGCCTTTAAGGCGGTGACCCGGGGCAACTGCCTCGGCGTCCAAGCTGGCTTGCGTAGGCAGGTGGAGAAAGATCTGCTACAAGCGGAAGAGGCTCTGTTGGATAGGGAACAGGAGGCGGCGGAGGGTGATGATGCACAACTCATCTCGGCTAGAGCGGGTCACGCTGCCTTGCTGGAGCGCCTAAAAAATATCAACTTCGCTGCACATTCCGCACGCACCCACAACACAGGCGACAGACCTGGCAGGCTACTGTCCTGGTTGGTACGGCAGGACACGCACTCTGCATCGATCCTATCCATCCGCACGACCCAGGGCGATGAGGTCTATACCCAGAAACAGATCCATGATGCGTTCACGTCGCATTACAAATCCCTATACAGCTCGCGGTTACGGGCCACGGTGGAGGAAATCACGGACTATCTGGCGCCTTTACAACTCCCGACTGCTACCGCTGCCCAACAGGCCGAACTAGGAGCTGCGCTCACTGGTGAGGAGCTACGAGAGGTGATTTTCTCCCTCTCCAATTGCAAAGCGCCGGGCCCGGACGGGCTCCCGGCGGAGTTTTACAAGGCCTACTCCCTGGTATTAATACCGGAACTGCTGAAAATGTATGGGGCGGCACTGGAAGACGCTGAACTCCCAGCGTCCCTGAACGAAGCCAACGTGGTCTCCCTGCTGAAACCGGGTAGAGAAGCGAACGACCTCGGCTCCTACAGGCCGTTGGCGCTCCTCAATACCGATTACAAAATTTTTGCAGCGGCCCTAGCTCGGAGACTAGCGCCACTAGTCCCCACTTTGGTACACTCTGATCAGAATGGCTTCGTACCCACACGGAGCACGTCCTACAATTTACGCCGTTTTTTCAGAGTCCAACGTTATGCGACCTTAGCCTGGCCGCGCTCAGGTTGCATTGTACTTGACTTGGAAAAGGCGTTCGACTCGGTGGAGTGGCCATATCTCCTCCGGGTCCTCGAGAAATACGAACTGGGGGACGCTTACGTACAGATGGTGGGACTCCTTTACCAGGCCCCAGAGGTCCGGGTCCGGACTGGACGGTTGTTCTCGGACAGGATTCGCATCGGGAGAGGTACGAGACAGGGCTGCCCTCTCTCCCCCATATTATTCGCCTTAGCGATGGAGCCGTTGGCCGAGATGCTCCGCAAGTCCGGAGACGCCTGGGGCATACCGCTGGCGGATGGCGTCCACTCGGTGTCTCTGTATGCCGACGATTTGTTGCTATATGTCAGAGATCTCACGACAATACCAGCGGCGATCACTGATATATTTCAGATGTTTGGCGACAGGTCGGGGCTCCGTGTCAACTGGGCCAAGTCGGGGACCTATGCGTTCGGTAGCGAGATGCCACAGTGTGATGTGTGCATGATGGGAGAGACGCTCCGATGGCACCCGACGGTATTTCGGTACCTTGGGATATTCATATATCGAGACCCTGTGGACCTCCTGGAGGGGAATCTAGTACGAGCCATCTCCTCGCTTACGGCCCAGGTCACGTTCTGGAACTCCCTCCCGTTAAATGTGCCCGCCAGAGTAGCGCTGACCAAGATGATAATGCTTCCCCGGCTTCTCTATTACTACACCAATCTGCCGGTGTATGTGCCGGCGCGCATCTTTAGAGAACTGGACTCCCTCCCCAGACGTCTCATCTGGAATAAGGGGAGACCCCGGGTAGCACTACAGACCTTGTTTGCACCCACAGACGCTGGAGGCCTAGCGGTTCCCAATCAGGAACTCTATTACTTGGCAGCACAGCTACAGTGGGTTGCCTACTGGCTGAGCGGTAGGAACCTAGTGGACACAGCCACGGCTGATGACATCCTCTCTCCCGTACAGGCGCTCGCACTATCCACCCGCTGGCGCGGGGCCGCCCCCCCACGCAGGTCCTTGTGGCAGTGGCGAAACGGTGCTTCATACGGAGCCTCCGGCTCACCAAACTAACGGTGCCCTATGCCCCAAACCTGCCTCTACTGGGGACGCCCCTGGGTACGGGCACGCTGTCTTCGGCCGAACTGCGCAGCTGGACTGCGGCAGACTTGGACGACCTGGGCGGCCTGTACAGCGACGGGGAGCTGTTACCCTTCGAGACCCTAGCCGCAGACACAGGACTACCGGTGGGTCAATTTCTAACACACGCCAGACTCTTACATGAGTTCACGAAGGCGTGGGGTGACCTCAGCCACGAGCCGTCCACACACCTACTCATCCAATACCTACACGTGATGGGGGACGGTTCACACCTTGTACATTGGCTTGCACAAGCCTTGCACGGCCACACGCAATTTTCTTCTTGGAGATTGAGGGACAAATGGATGGCCGACCGTGGCACAGACTGGACAGACAAACAGTGGAATGCTATTTTAGCAGGCGCCAGGGTCGTCCCCCGCAATGCACGGTTCAAGATTATACAGTATTACATCATCCACCGTGCATATCTATCTCCGGACAAACTGAACCGTTACTTCGGACTCACTTCCTCGGCGTGTCCCAGATGCGGTCTCCGAGACTCGGACTTCCTGCATGCACTCTGGAGCTGCGCACATCTTACCTCGTACTGGTCAGCGGTCGCGGACATGCTGACGGCGGCCACGGGCGGCACTCTTCCCAAGACCTGGGAGGTGTGCCTATTGGGACTCTACAAGAGGACCAAACAGACCAAGCTGCAGGCGCGCTTTTGGGATTTAGGCCTTATTACGGCCAAGCGTCTTATCACACGACGCTGGAAGAGTGCTGACCCACCGCGACCTGCGGATTGGCGCCGCTCTTTTGCCGCCTGGGCCTGTGCGGAGAGTGTGTCACTTCACAGGGAGGAAACCGCTGGACTCCGGA
Source organism: Lissotriton helveticus (assembly GCF_964261635.1). Taxonomy (NCBI): domain Eukaryota; kingdom Metazoa; phylum Chordata; class Amphibia; order Caudata; family Salamandridae; genus Lissotriton; species Lissotriton helveticus. The sequence goes on from NC_136067.1 coordinate 1,387,170,495, forward strand.
AATACCCGATCGCCCAGGACTGGGACGTTGCTCTGATTGCGTATCACCACGCATGCACACAAGCCGAAATAGAGTGCTGTCCCGTCGCGACATAGGGGGGGCTCCCTTGACTGCTGTCCGCACCTAACACGAGCTCCGCCGGCCCTCTCCTTCTCCCCCCCTCTCCCCCCTGCCTCCCCCCCCCTTTCCTCCCCCCCCCACCTCCCCCGTGTCTTTCCCCCCGGCTCCACGCGACCCCCCCCCTCCCCTTCCCCCCCCGGTGACCGAGACCGTGTGTGACGGAGACGTCCCCTGCCGCATTTGCCCTCCTGCCGCCTGTGACACCCGGCCCCCCCCCCTTGCCCCGCGGCTGCGACGACGCTGCCTCCTCACATGTCCCGCCCCTGCATGACCCATATCGGATGCACCACACACAGTTAGGATCCTGGATACACTACCACACACACGAATACTAGTCCAACAGTTTTTTGGTATGTTTTTCCCTCCCCCTTGTACTAGACTTCCCAGTTCATTCTTTGGTTGACACGGAGGCCGATAATACAGTACCCCTAATTATGCCCGACCACACTTCCTCATCTGTATCTCGCATGGAGCTGCTTAGATATGTCCGGGACTAGGAAGCGGGCGCCCAACAATTCATGCGCCACGAGAAGATATGCTGTTGCCTATATTTTCTGCTACATCGTACAGGGAACTCAATTTCATGTACTGACTGTTGACTTTTCTTTTTGAACGCTCTGGACCCTATCTGCAGTGCTGCTAACTGCGGGCACTACATCATGAGTCACTCCCTGGCACGGTCACTTATGTACCAATGCATTTCTACCAGCGACTGTTTATTTTCACTCTTGTATAACTGCTGTGTAAACATGTGCAAACTGCTAGGTACTGTGGTGGCGATAATCAGTTGTTATGACACTGTATGTACGCTTACTGGCTTATCTGTGAATTTAAATAAAGTTTGGGACCATTGGTCTTAAAAAAAAAAAATTAGTAAATCTACCAATGTGACCTCACTCTTAAACGTTGTAGTAAGATTACTCTTTTTGGCTAATTACCTTTTCCGAATGTAAATTTGTTACAAAATGCAGACATATACATTGTTGCCAAATGTACGAGTATAAAGTTACTACAGCCAAAATGGACTCTGGAGCAAGTCCAGCACCACACATGGCCAAACACTGGTATTGCAACCTTTATCTGCATCAGCATGTGATTTGGAGCAAAACGAATTTGTGCAGAACAGGGTTTCAACAATAATAAACAAAATGCAGGATGCATTTTCGTGGATCGGGGTGATTTTAGACGTACAGTGGCTGGATTAGCAATCTGTTAGGAAAGGGAGCAAAAACGTACATTGCAGGACTATTTCGAATGTAAATGTTTAGTAAGTAGCCGCATCTTTTAACCCACAATATATTTAAGTCCATTCGTTTTCTTAACTTCCGCATATTACTTCTAGCTAGCTTTGGATCTTTGTAAGGCTTTCTTGCCTGACTTCTGAATTCTCTACAGCTCAATGAAATGTTCTTATGCTGAAGGCACTGATATGGACTAAGACACGTCTTATTGCATTATTCTGGGATGATGCCCATACATTCAAAAGAAAGGTGATATCCCAATAGCTAAATGCTTAGTATAGTAATATATTAATTACACTAACTACAACATCTTATTCCAATCCTCCAAATCTCGACAGTTTATATATTGTTCAACACATTGATTTAATATTTTGGTATGAAGCTCTGAGGGTGATAACAAATACAAAGCAAGACTACCATGTCTAATCCCTTGCCAAACCAGCCAAATCATTGAGCTGACCTGGGACCCTCTGTCAGTAATTAACACTTGTGGGACACCACGTGGTCAAATGATGTAGTGTACATTCATTTTTGCTAACTCCTTGGAAGTGGGTAATCCTGGCAGTGACATAAAACGACCCATTTTAATCAACCTATCAACAACAACCAAAATTACAGTGCCCACTTGACTTTTAGGTTATGTAACTATCGAGCCCATTGACAACTTCTGCCAAGGTTTAGGTGTTTCACAATTTACTCCCTATGCTCTTATGCCCACCGTAAGGGGTCCTACCTGTGGACCTTTGCAGCTTTGAAATAAGCTTCTGGATATTCTGCTATATCCATATGCTGACTCCAGCCTTTTGGACACGATTTTGAAAATCCAACTAATTATAGATCCATGGCAGATGTTGTGGAAGCCAGTCTGTTTTTCTTGCATAACTACAATACCTAGAATTCCCAGCTCAGTGCCTTGTCTCCAACTCTGAGAGACAAGGATGGGTGCAGGGCCGGACTGGGACTCTAAAGCAGCCTTGTCAATTTTGTTTGACCATTCCAGGGGAGGGGGAGGGTTACAAGTGTGAAGCACTGTTGCTTTTGTTACTGGGTGCCGATATTGGAGCACCGATGCAAAACTGTCCCCCAGTAACAAAACTGGCCCCCACCACTGCAAAACCACCCTGCCCCCCCCCCACTCCCCACCACACACACGCTCTTCCAGCCTCCCAGAGAAATGCCCAATGCCTGCTATGGCCAGTCCGGCCCCTGGATAGGTCGAGGAATCCAGAAAACCTGTCGCTGGCCAGCGCATACCTGCTCACACCTCAGGCATGAGATCATAGTGAGCTGTTTTAAGCCCTAGTTTCTTCAATCCAGTGCTGGTCATTGTAGCAGTGTTCCTCTTTCACCAACCCTTTGTCTCCAAATTTCCTGAGGGTTTGCTTATCATTGTTCCTTGAACTAGCGCTGCCTGTAGTGCTACCTTGATTCTTCATTCCTGAGCCAGCAATATTTAGTGAATCCTTGAACATTCTGTCTTTCTCTAGTTACTTTGTTCCAGTTGCTACCTTTCTTTAACTTAGTTCCAGTTTCTAGTTAGCTACCTTATTTTCCCTGCTGCCTTATTTTCCAGTTTTCTAGTGTAGTTGTCTTCTTGCTTTCTGCTTGCTGTTCCCTTTTTTTGCCTTTCTTTTCTACTGAGCATTCCTCCTCTCCACCTCCTAGTCTACTGTTGATGTGTATTTTACTTCTACACCCTTGCTGTTACTGCCTTGCGTGTTCTGGTGTGATTGTAAGAATTCATGAGCACAGCTGAAAACCTAGGTGATGTTTCTTGTCCGCTGTGAGTATCGTCTTTAAGTTACTTTAATAACACCAATATACATATCATTTCCAAAGACCATACCTTTACATGTATATCCTCTGAGTTGACATTTGCAGTCAGTATGGGTAAAAGCTATTGTGAGTGAGGAACTTACAGGGCTTCCATTTTACCATGGCTACCGGGTGCTCTACCCCATATTCCCTTTATTGCTAATGTTGTTCTATGATTATCTTGCACAAACTGGGTATTAGTTATACTGAATATCCTTGAGTGCCTGTTCTTTCTGAGCTTCGACTTCATGTTACCTTGAGTAGAGCATCCCTATTGGATCCCTTATCTCCGCTGACTCCCTGTGTAATTTTGGGCAGTTCTGTAATGAATATTCTGTTAGCTTTGTCTACTCTGCAATCAGTGTTGCCAAAGTCTCTGAAAGAATGACCAAATCACCATTGCAGTATCACTTTTAAGATTTATTTTGCATTTAGTTAGTTGCTATGATCTTTGTGAGAATTGTTGTCTGTAAACTGTTTTGAATGTGTTCATAATGAACAGTCACCAGTGCTTCATTTTGGTTTGTGCACTGTGGTTCCTGAGTGCCCAACAACAAAAGGCCTTTAGTGTTTAGTTTGAAACTCTAGAATGATATATCCTAGGCATCAAACAAAGAATATCCTTATGAGAAATGGATATGCCTAAGCACCTGTTCTTTCTGAGTTACACTTCTTTTTACCTTGTGCAGAGCATTTCTACATGATCCCCTGGGTCTCCACTGACTCCCTGTGTGAACTTGGACAGATCTGTACCCAATCTCCTGAATACTTTTCCTATGCTGCCACCAGTCCTTGTCCGAGTCACTGGCAGAGCGGAATAGATACATATATTAAAAGACCCACAGGTTTAAATGGGAACGTTTAACTTGATTACAAATGGAACAACTTTGAACATACTGCTCCACATGTGCAAGTATAGTTGGCCACCAAAAAATCTCTTAAAGGCTCCTGAAGGTTTAACTATTTTGGTATGCATAGGAGCATTCAACACTTGAAATCCCAAACTGCTTGAATGCTGGGCAATCAACTCTGTTCCTGAAAAAAACAGACGCCAATCCGACTGACCTAAACGATTTTCGGCTGGTTCCAAACATTTCCTTCCTCACAAAACTATTGGAAATATGTTTATTCTATCAACTGTCACCACACTGAACAGTTCAACCTGCTAGACAAGTTCCAATTTGGCTTCAGACCAAGAGACAGCACAGAAACTGCTTTCCTGCACATCATGTACGATGATCTCAGAATTCTGGACTGTGACGATTTCTGTCAACTTATCCTCCTTACCTTGTGTTAGTGTTTAACACGGTTAATCATGGGACTCTCCAAGCGCTAATTGAGCACAGAATTAGGTTAGCTGGTATTGTTCTAAAATGTTTCGCAACTTTTCTACAACATCGCTTAACAAGTCAAAGTGGGCAGCTCAATATCCAATGAATCCCCACTCTGGGGCAGAGTCCCTCAAGGTTCCACCATCTCCCCACACTCTTCAACCTTTATATGGAACCGCTGATGGAGATACTCAAGAATGCGAACCTTGCCTACCACGTGTTTGCTGAAGACACCCAGCTGTACGTAAAATTTCCTCCTTGGAGAATATCACCCAACTCAGTGACACACTAACAAAAACCCAAAGCTGGTTAGCACAAAATCACCTCAATTTAAACTCACCCAAGAGAACCACCCCTATTTCAGAATGGGCCAAACTCGTAGACTCCAATCAACTGCAAATCAGGCATCACCAGTCCTTCGGAATAACCTTTGACAAATACCTTAACATGCAAGCACACATTACTGAATCCACTTGTAGTCAGGCCCAGTAACTCAACCTATTCAAATAGGTGAAACCATTCATCTTCCGCCCCGACTTCAAGTTTGCAGTACAGTCACTATTCGTATCCAGACTGGACTATGGGAGAACGACCCGGACAGGATTACCCAAATCATGAACAGCTTCAGTTCTTCACAACTCTTAATGCCACAGCAAGATTGACAAAGGGAATATGACACTTCAACCACATCACTCCATCTCTTTACACTGTCCACTGGCTCCCTTTTGAAGCTAGGATTGAGCTAAAAATTGTGCGCCTCGCATACAAATCCCTACACTATGACATACAGCTGTACATTAAGCAAAAGCTCCCAATCTCAGGAGGTAGCTGCTCCTTTAGAAGTGCTGAATTGCTACGGCTTGAGCCAGAAAGATAAAGACCTTCTCTGGGTCTGGCCTGAGAATATGGAACTCTCTTCCAACTGAGATTTGAACAAACCTTCTGACATTAGCTTTCAGAAAAGGGGTTAAAGGATTGTTTTTCAAAAGACGCCTGCCGCAAGGACTGAGAGATCAAGGATGACTCGAGGACCACCCAACACTCTTCCACTAAAACACAGGAGTATTGAGCTTCTCAGACGAGCCTCAGGAAAATGACAATGGACAATAAAAAATGTTCTCTCTTTTTTTTGTCAAGAGACTGTATTCTGTAACAGGTGAGTGTTGTTCAATGCACAGCACTCTAATTTCCTTGTGTCACTTTGGCACTTTATTAAACTCTTTAAATATGCTCAGTTAACATTTGTTCTCACAGTACCCAAAGCCAAGTCAGTGACCTGTGCTTTCTCCACAGGCTATGAAACATGTTATCATACAGACTGTGCTCTGAATCAAGTCAATCACCATTTAGAATGCATTTGATACTCTGTCTTTTCAACCCATAAATCTTCCACTTCAGATAGCAGTTTCTGGTATCAATCTGTGTTTTTAGTTATGGCATTACTACTGCCAGGCAGCTCTGTGATGGCTGGGATTCCTAATGGGTTGCAAATTGCGACCTATCTCATTAATATTCATGAGGTAGGTAGAATAGTGACCCACAAGGAATTCCTAAATAAAACTCAATGAGTTTCATACATTAGGAATACAGATTTCCTAATTGGGTTTCGGAAAGAATCGCAATTAGGAGAGCAGTATTCCTAATATTTGTACATCTGGCTCTAAGATAGGCAATTGGTCCTTTGTATTTGGGTGCACTTCGTATATACCAGCCTGGGTAATGGGACCACTGGGCTCCACTACCTTCGAACAGAACATGGTTGAAACCCTTCTTTGTCACTATTATAATGGCCACAGAGTGAGAAGACATACAAGAAACTAGGAAAATATACTTATTGAGAAGTAATGCCAAGGTATTGCTGAGGATTCCAAAGTCTTTTCACCACGATTTTAGGCAAATTGTGCTGCCCAGCTGACATCAAGATATAGAATTGGGCAGGCGGGGTTATGGGTGGGTTAAGAGTGTGAAAAGAGTTAAGGTACAGTGCAGAGGGGAGGACACTCTTCTTTGCCTTTTCCCTGTGCACACAGGAGGTCTGTAGCATTTTTGTGAGCATGGTAAGCCTTGTACTGGAGATAGTACTAAGGGAATGGTGAGGTAGTTGAGTAAGGTGGTTAGTGGGTGAGATCCAGAATACTTGGGGATCAAAGTAAGGTGGTGGTGACACTGATAAGAGCGCTTTGCAACACAGCGAGTAAGGATTTGTTAGTGACAGTGGTAGTGAGAAGGACTGGATAGAGGGTAGGTTGAGGCCTCAGACAACTGTCGTGGCGATCCTTGTCTGCTAGTAGGGTCATGGTTGTGAGGCACATGGTAGGGAATCGCGTAAGGGCGTGGCTTGTAGCTGATGTGAAACGACACTGGCTGAGGAGCTCAGTGCGCCGCCTTTCCCCGTAAACGTACATCCTGAGCCCCGTCGCAGTCACGAACGCAGATCTGCGAACAGGAGTACCTCGAGAGCTTGGGGCGACAGGTTGAGAGCCTAATTTTGCCCCCAGAAGAGTCCAGACCTGTGAAGATCGGAGCAGTCTGGAGAGGCAGAAACGATAACTAGATGGTGCCCACCTCTCGCTTGGATCGCTGAGAGAGCTCTATCTCCGGTGCAGAGGAGCACTTCACCATCCAGAAGATGCTGGTGTATTACCGAGGATCGGACGTCACCTGAGGACCTTTGGGGACAGCAAGGTGAGCCTGAGCCCGTCAGGAAACAACCCCTGAGCCCCGGTTTTGACCACTTTCGGCGCAACGAACCTTGCCGCAAAATGGCGCCTGCGTTGCAGTCTACTCAGCATGGTCTGAACAGGCCGACAAGACAGTGACAGTTTCCTAGCAGAGTGGAGACATATACCTGCCGCAGGGCCCCATCGGCGGGAAGTTAGTGGCCCCAGTGTATATGTAATGACAGAATAGGGCAACCCAATATTCCCACGGAACTGGGTATAATCAATAACATAAGCATAAAGGTTCCTGCAGGACTTATTTCACATTATTTAACAATTTGTGTATATGTCATAACAATGAGCATAATCAACAGAAAACAGGAGATTATAATTTGATCAGTGTATTTTATATAATGACATAAGATATATACAAAAAATATACCCTATTTGATCAGCATAGGTAGACATCCATATGACAATTCATGTACGGCAACTAACAAAATAAACTGCTACTTCAGTTTTTTATATATGAGCAGTAATGACTGACACTTTTGCAAATTATATGGACAATATGTACAATTTATGATATATAGTCATTATTTAACAACTATATACATTCTTGATATACATAGCTTGATGATGTTGTTAGCAAAAAAGTGTCAATTCGTCGACGTTTCGGTCTCACACCCCGAAATTAACCAAGACCATCATCAGGACAACCGTTGCACCATAAATCTATAGTAAAACAACATATCATATAATCAATAGTTCAGCTTGGAGCATTGCCGAGTACTGCAGGAAGTAGCGAAGCATAGCCAACAGGGCACCAGTCCGACTTCAAGTAAAAGTGGAATGGAAGTAGAAAGATCGGTGGGTTCACCCGCTCCCACTGACAACGGTTCCTCAGAGATAGAGATGCCACAGGTCACACTCCAGACAGCGGACAACATTGTCTGATGACATAGTTTAGGTGTCCCACACTGCAGGCGACGGAAGAGTGCTGCGGACTTGAACTAAGAAGGCGAATAAAGTGCACTACTGCTGGTTTCGTGGTGGGGAGGGACCTCAGATGTCTGTTCCGTGGCATGGTTACTGTCGCAGGTACCGGGGGTGGCGGGCGAAGATCCGGACCCAGAACTGCAAGCTTATCAACCCTGCAAGCGCTTGTGGACTTTGTTAGTTTACGTAAAGTTTGGATGGAAACTAGTTCACTGGTGACTGTCCTGGGGAGGGGGAGTTGGGGGTTTTATTAGTTTTCTGAGATGTTAGTTGGGAACAGACGTGTCACAATGGCAGACTATAAGGGAGGAAAGGTCTACTACATGCAATGGGACCCTCACTAGATCTAAAATGTATTACATGGAATGTACAGGGGATGCAGTCAATGATACGGCATCATAAAATTCATGCATACTTGATCCATAAGGGGGTCCAAATTGCGCTGCTCAAGGAGACCCACATTATGGCAGCTGAAGAGGCAGCGTTGCAGCATAGATGGAGGGGCCAAGCAATCTATACTAATTACTCATCATTTGCACTAGGGGTACTGATCTGGGTGAGGGCGGGGCTACCCTTTCAATGCAACAAACAAATTATAGACCCTGATGGCAGATATGTGATGGTTTCTGGGAGGCTGGATGGCAAGGACATAAGCCTGGGGGGTATCTATGCCCCTAACTCAGATCAACCAACCTTCTTTTCACATTTCTCTGGTAAATTGGCCTCTATTCTTACAGGCTCAGTGCTATTGGGAGGGGACTTTAATTGCGTTACTGTTGTTGCTCTAGATCATTCTCATCCACCACTCCCTGAAGCCCCCACTAATAAAATAGCAGAGTCACAGCAGAACTGACAACAGAGGTGGGTATTGGTGGACTCCGGGAGAGCCCAACACCTGGATATCCGGGATTACTCCTTCTTTGCAGCACTACACAAACTCCATGTTCGGTTGGAGGCCATATTGTGCTCCTACGACGTGCATGAAGGGGTGTGCAGTAGCGAATACCTCACCCGGACGATCTCTGACCACAATCCAGAGTTGTTAAGCCTGCAGTGGTCTCGTCCGAGGTCCAAAATACCCACATGTCATCTGAGACCTGAGGCCCTAGAAGACCAGGTGTTTCACCAAGAGATAGGTGCAGCCATTGAACACTATTTCCAAGACAATGCTAACTCAGCTTTGAGTTCCCTGGTAGAGTGGGATGGGTTTAAACAGACATCAGAGGCCGCTGTATACCGGTGATGGTGAAAGCGTGGAAGACTGTACTAAGAGAAAGAGGCACACTCCTATAGTTGTCTACTATATTAAACTAAATTAATTCAGTTGATAAATTAATCTGCTTGGGGTGCTGCATTACACACAAGTGTTGGCTAACACCGTTACTTAAAAAGGCAAGGGGATGCAGAAAGAGTCTGCAAGTAATGCGCACTGTTCCCTTGGAAAGAAAAATTGTTTCCACAATATTTATACAATCTTAAAGTTTTAACATATTATTAACATTTATTGTTATTCAAATTTTCATAAATCATATATGTGCATCATAATTGCATATTTCATTCAAGATACTTCATAAATAAACATACATACCATTGTTTACAATGTTTGTATATGTGTTTTGGTTGACACTATTTCATTTCATAGCATGTCACATTATTTTCTCAATGAACCTATTTACAGAAAAACAAGTCCAAATGAATCTTTTCTTCATACAGATCCTATTTTTGAAGCCGATGCCCAATGCATTTCGGGAACTAGTCCCTTCGTTAGAGACACAATCGGGGGTGCCCTTTAGTGATGAAGATGCGAAACCTTATCTGCCCAATGATACATGCAGGTAAAGAGCTACACCATCTGTGTTACTGTGTTTATATCAGTAATACCTGTACGTACGAACTGTGCATATATTATTAATCTAGAAGATAGTGCACGATTGTGTATTCAAAACTGTCATGGCTTATCTAAAAATAAATAAACATGCACTCATGTGCAGCTAGTAAACGGCTATCTATGTCAAAGTGTCGCAGCTTATCTAGATAAATAAATAAACATGCACTCGTGTGCTAATCAATAAATGTACCTGGACAGAACAGTGCTGGCTTGCTAGTTCTTTTAAGATGTACACAAAATCCAAAATCACGGATATTTCGCGCGTGGTGTTCCTAGAAATGGAAATAAGCGAATGACTCAGCTATGCCTACAATATATGTAGTCTTGAATTAAGTTCTAAAAGTTATCCAATGAATAAATAATAGGAGGAGCAACTTTGTGTTGTGATCGATTAGTATCTTAGTACTAATGTTTATTTTATTGTACAGATATCACTGGGAATACATTATTTATAAACATTATCCTGTATTGCACTAAAAACGTGCATGCATAATTCTTGTGTGACTATTAAACTGAAACGTAATAAATAAACCAATGTCATCAGTACTAGTGATAATCACGTACCTGACAGGAAAATGGCCGAGAAAATGTAAGCAGACTCGAACGAGATAGTATTGAAGCCACAAGACTTCTTGCTGTAAATCAAATTAGGACAAGTGTATCACAATCCAATCTATATATGTGTGCAGGGATTTATGTTAATTGAGAACTAGATATAAAGGTAAGTCTCTATCCTTACCTAAAATTCTGGTAGTCACGTGTACGAGAATTCCCCAACGTTGTGTGTTTCTCGATCTTCAATTCATACAGCAAAGGAACGTGGAAGGATACCATACGGCTCTAAATAAGTGCAGGTAACGCGAGGAGCGAACGACCGTCGGAATGCCTCGTGTGAGAATTATGGGACTTGTAGTGTTCATATGCGAAATGAATATATGTCTTGATGAATAACCTAAACGCCACGAAAATCCCAGCTTGTATATTTTTAGTGATATATTTAGAGGTAATCCTGTGTACCCTCATAAATTTACTAGTAAAGCCTAAAAAATACATGAGATTATATCCTTGATTGTCATAATACATACAACCCCTGTCTGTATGGTAACCTAACAGTTGATGACAATATTATAACATAGTGTATCCTTATTTTCATGCTATTCCATGCATCATATCATTTCTTGTTGTCTATCAAATGTCTACTTTAGAGAATGATCGATATTGACATTAAACAAATATAATTGTCGATTGTTGTCTATACATAATCTGTGTAACATACAAATTTACAGAATAAAGTACTCATACATTATCCATGTATTCTCATCAGAAACGTATATATCGGGAACATTATATTCATATTCTTCTATAAAACATTTCAATAATGCATGAACATGAAAATATATAAGAGACAAAATCTCTACTGCGTCAAACTGCTTATATGCAAATAAGATTCTCATCAAAATCAAAGAGCTAAATATGATTGTGTGTTACTTGCTGTCTTACATGTTGATAACATCATTGATAATCATATGTATCTCTTATGTTTAAATAGTTCTATCACTATTGTTATAGTCTTCTATCTCCAGTGATCTGTTATTCACGTCATGATTATATTTTGAACATAGCTTTATCAAGCTCAATCATGTTACTTGCGTATGCATAGAGTACCCCTCAGAGTGTAAGGTATATTGCTCCTCATAAAAAACAGCTCAAATCTAACCTGTCATTCAATCCCACCGGTGTAAGTGTTTGGAGAAAATGTATCCAATATGTTTCCCTCTGGAGTAATCTCTTTGTGATGTCTTGTCCCTCTATTTTTGGAACCATCTCCACTATTTGTACCCGTAATTGGGCAATGTTATGCTGTGCTTCCAACCAGTGATATGCAACTGGTGCTGATCTGTTTTGTGTCCTGATTGTGCTTTTGTGTTCTGTCAGTCTTGTTTTAAGTTTACGTTCAGTTTTGCCAACATATGCTCTGCCACATAGGCATTTAAGACAATATACTAAGTGCATGGAATCACAGTTGGCAGAATGTCTAAGAGGAATTGTCTTCCCCGATACGGGGTGAGTAAATGTGTTACCTAATGTAATGTTGTGGCAATGTGTGCAGTTGTAGCATCTAGTCGTTCCTTGATAAGTTTCTTTATAACACTGTTTGGACGGAGTTCTGATGATATCCATCAAATTTTTCCCCCGTGTGTATGCAAAGATAGGTTTCTCCTCATTAGATTCCATTAAACTCCTTTTCATTTCTTAGAAGATCCCACCTTTGTTTTTGATTTGATTGGAGGATGTTGAAAATCTAGAGACAAAAGTGAAAGCTGTAGTTGATTTTTTTCTGGTTGGAGTCAAAAGTGTGCTACGATCTTTTGTTGTCAATCTGTCCAAACTTTGTTGCAGAATATCTGTAGGATAACCTCTTGCCTCGAATTTGCTGATATGCCATTTCAATTGTCTTTCCAACGTATCATTTTCCGAACAAACTCTTTTTATTCTTAGAAAATGCGAGTATGGAAGATTCGTAAGCAAACTCCTAGGATGGAAACTAGAATAGATCAATGTACTGTTTCTGTCTGTCGGTTTGGTGTATATATCTGTTGTTAATTTCTGTAAGGTTTCATTCTTTGAAATTAACACGTCTAGAAAATTGACTTCTGATCTGCTAATCATGCAAGTGAATTGTATTCTTGGATTTCTGGTGTTAAGTTCATCAATCAAGTTTTTCAAGATATCTTGCTCTTTAGACCAAATTACAAAAATATCTTCAATTATACCGACAGTATTGTATTATACCATCTGTCCAGTCGTTGTTTGATAGTATATACTCTTGCTTAAATTTCGCCATAAAGATATTAGCATATGTAGGCGCTCCAGAAAAGCCCATGCTGGTCCCGGCTATTTCTGCATAGAAAGTATCCTGCCATTTGAAATAGCTGTTATTTAAACAAAATTGCAGTAATTTCATTAGAAAAATACATAAGTCTTGTGGCAAATCCATTTGAAGTAATGCCCATTCTGCAGCTTCCATACCTTCTGTGTGGGAAATTGATGTATACAACGCCGTAACGTCAATCGTACAAAGTATCCAATCACTTTGAAAAAACTCCTGTATCATCTCTAGCTGTTTAAGAAAATCTGACGTGTCTTTAATGTATGTACACCAAGATTGTACAAATTGTTGGAAATGGTGATCCAGATATACTCCTAAGGGTTCGAAAATAGATTCACATCCCGAAACAATTGGACGGAATGGGGGGTCTGTGGGATGTTTGTGAATTTTAGGCGTCATATATATTTTGGTCTTCTGGGGTTTTGTGTTTTGAGAAATGACTTGATTTGAGATGTGATAACACCTGATTCTACTCCTTCAGTTAAGAGATCTTCTAACATGTTCAACAATATCAATGTAGGATCTGTATCCAGAATCATGTATGTATTAGTGTCTCGCACATGATCGTCCACTTTTTGATTATAGTAAACAGTGTCCATTAGGACTAACGCTCCCCCCTTGTCCACAGGCTTTAATGTCAATCAATCATTCTGGACTATAGATTGAAGAATGTGTCGATCATGTTTGGTGAAATTAACATGCTTGTTTTTGTCGTATTTGATTTTGCGAGATCTCTTTTGATGGTATCCTCGAAGAAATCTAGACTTTTGTGAGAGGTGGGTGGTTGAAATTTGCTCTTCAGTTTGAATTTACTAGTGTGTTCATCATCTTGGTCAACTGTGTCCTGAACAACATTAGTGAAGTAATGTTGCAACTGGAGTTTCCGCATGAATTTGTAAAAAGCGACGTTTGCTTCCATAGCATTAGTATCATTAGTTGAAACAAAAGATGTACCTTTGTTCAAAATTGATATTTGTTTTTGTGTCAATGATACAGAGGATATATTGATTAGCAAGTTAGATTTTTCCCACTGCGTAATGTTCTACCTGCTTCCTCGCCTGGTTTTTCGGCGTTTGTTGGTGCTATTATTTCTTGACTTTTTGGCGTTGGTTGTGCTGCAATCTGTGCCTGTAACAAAAAAGACGGTTGACTAGTTGAGGGAGTAGTTGTATGTGTTGATATTGTTTTTGTTGGGACTGCAAATTGTGTAGAAGGCATCACTTTAGTTTTGTCTATTGGTTGCCGTGTGGAAGATGCATCCTGCTCTGTAGCGATACTTTCGTTACTCGATGTGTTCGTCCTGGGTGTGGTGTATCTTTTCTTTGCATATATCTCTGCCCATGTGTAGACCTCATTTAATTTATAGTCTATCGTATCGCGACGATACTTTCTGATTTTTCCTTCTTGCATTAGCAATGCTATCGATCTAGTTTTTGATTAAGATCATCTAATGTGGTTTTCCAAAATCTATGGTTCTATGTTCTTCTCAAGTTCTACTTTCAAATTAAAGATTTCCTCATCCAGGTCTTTAATAGTGCGTGATAATTCCTCAATGATTAACAGTATTAAATCTAGGGAACATTTATTGAGAATGGCGAACCATTTATCCATGAATTGTTGATTTAAGTGGAATCTGAAGAGCATTGGTCTTAAAGCTATTCTTAGGCCACGGGGTATCCGTTTGTTGCGATGATATTGAACCAATGTGCTTGCATGAAGTCGTTGGTTTAGCTGTCGGCGTGTAAGATACTCTAGCTGTTTTAATCTCTGGATTGTGGGGCCCCCATGTGTGTCTTCTAATCTGATCTCTTCAATTAGTGCATAGATATCTGTTGCCTCATCATTAGTATATGCCATAGTAGTGGCCCTATTTTCTGTGTTGTGTGTAATGCTATCAAAGGATGCCATAATGTATGTGTTGGTTGCGTCTGTTCTTTCTTGTGGGTGCTGCCTCTAGGAGCCAAATATGATCACTGTACTAAGAGATAGAGGCGCACTCCTATAGTTGTCTACTATATTAAACTAAATTAATTCAGTTGATAAATGAATCTGCTTGGGGTGCTGCATTATACACAAGTGTTGGCTAATACCGTTACTTAAAAAGGCAAGTGGTTGCAGAAAGAGTCTGCAAGTAATGCGCACTGTTCCCTTGGAAAGAAAAATTATTTCCACAATTTTTATACAATCTTAAAGTTTTAACATATTATTAACATTTATTGTTATTCAAATTTTCATAAATCATATATGTGTATCATAATTCCTTATTTCATTCAAGATACTTCATAAATAAACATACATTACATCGTTTACAATGTTTGTAAATGTGTTTTGGTTGACACTATTTCATTTCATAGCACGTCACATTATTTTCTCAATGAACCTATTTACAGAAAAACAAGTCCAAATGAATCTTTTCTTCATACAGATCCTATTTTTGAAGCCGATGCCCAATGCATTTCGGGAACTAGTCCTTTCGTCAGGGGCGATGTCCTATAAGAATGAGTGCAAATGATTTAAGATATCTTATTTCATATGACTTAAATTGCAGATTAGAGACACAATCGGGGGTGCCCTTTAGTGATGAAGATGCGAAACCTTATCTGCCCAATGATACATGCAGGTAAAGAGCTACACCATCTGTCTAACTGTGTTTATATCAGTAATACCTGTACGTACGAACTGTGCATATATTATTAATCTAGAAGATAGTGCACGATTGTGTATTCAAAACTTGTGGCTTATCTAAAAATAAATAAACATGCACTCATGTGCAGCTAGTAAACGGCTATCTATGTCAAAGTGTCGCAGCTTATCTAGATACATAAATAAACATGCACTCATGTGCTAATCAATAAATGTACCTGGAAAGAACAGTGCTGGCTTGCTAGTTCTTTCAAGATGTACACAGAATCCAAAATCACGGATATTTCGCACGTGGTGTTCCTAGAAATGGAGATAAGCGAATGACTCAGCTATGCCTACAATATATGTATTCTTGAATTAAGTTCTAAAAGTTATCCAATGAATAAATAATAGGAGGAGCAACTTTGTGTTGTGATCGATTAGTATCTTAGTACTAATGTTTATTTTATTGTACAGATATCACTGGGAATACATTATTTATAAACATTATCCTGCATTGCACTAAAAACGTGCATGCATAATTCTTGTGTGACTATTAAACTGAAACGTAATAAATAAACCAATGTCATCAGTACTAGTGATAATCACGTACCTGACAGGAAAATGGCCGAGAAAATGTAAGCAGACTCGAACGAGATAGTATTCAAGCCACAAGACTTCTTGCTGTAAATCAAATTAAGACAAGTGTGTCCCAATCCAATCTATATATGTGTGCAGGGATTTATGTTAATTGAGATCTAGATATAAAGATAAGTCTCTATCCTTACCTAAAATTCTGGTATTCACCTGTATGAGAATTCCCCAACGTTGAGTGTTTCTCGATCTTCAATTCGTACAGCAAAGAAACGCGGAAGGATACCATACAGCTCTAAATAAGTGCAGGTAACGTGAGGAGCGCACGACGTCGGAATGCCAGACGACGAAGCCATCTACGGCCTAACAGACTCCCCGGCCACGGAAGACCGACCTGATGTCACGCCTCAGACGGCGGATCTGATTCACTGATTGTATGCTGGAAACTCACTACCCTTGCGGTACTCACCGAGACATCCTTGGAGGCTTGCACGACCCTGGAACTGACCTGGTCGCAATGCCCTGACAGTTTGGAACACACTCCCCTGCCAGGAATGACTCGTAATCCTGCCGTACATGGTGAGACATGTACTCGCCGAACATATGGCTGGCGAGAGACTTGTCCCGAGGACGGAGCAATGGCCGGCTAAACCGCAGGGGCCCTGGTGATGGTGGGCCAAGTGTGACTGGAACTCTGGCCTTGCGCCGGTCCGCCTGGCTGGAGCTCGACTGGGACACGTAACGTATGGTGTTTAATACATGTGTATCTATTTATTTGCTCCTCCGAAAATGGTCTAGCCTGGTATACAAATCCCGGGAGGGAAGGGGCCCTCATACTACAGACTTAATCATTTGGACACAGTTATAGTGCTAAACGCACAGCACCCCCCCTTAGCTTTAAACTTTGTTTCTCTCCTTGAGAGTATGGACGGGAGCCTGTTTGGCAACCGACCTTTTGGTATTTTTCATGTATATAGACTATCACGGTTCATCATTTCGTCTGAAATGTTCTCCCTGATTCTTTTTATACCTTTGTTGTGGTGTATGGGAACGAACGTACCTCCGGGATGCCCCTACGGGGGCATTTCCATGTTGAGACTCTTGTGGTTGGCCGGGTGGTGGTGGAGGGATCGGGCGGGAGATATGCTATTGATATACAATGTCTAATGTGAAGATCTGCACGTGGAATGTAAGGGGCATACACACACCGTCCCGCCGCTATCAGATTTACTCTTATCTCAAACGCCACCACATCCAGATAGCTCTCTTGCAGGAGACACACGTCAATGAGGCAGAGACTTGTGTCTTGCGCCACAGGTGGCGAGGGCAGCTCTACGCCACAAATTACTCCTCATATGCTAGAGGGACCTTGGTGTGGGTAAGACCGGGCACCCCATTGACGATGACTGACACACATATAGACCCGGAGGGGAGGTTTGTCATAGTGAACCACAGGCTGGATGGGAGGTCGATGGTCCTAGCCTCGTTATATGCTCCTAACACAGAACAAGCAGACTTCTTGGTGCGCTTATCGGGCGCCTTGGCGCCTTGGCATGGGATTTCATGGGTACTGGGTGGGGAGTACAACTGTGTCCTCGACCCGACACTGGACAGGTCACTTCCTCCGCCACCGGGCTCACAGACCCAGATCGCCACGAAGGCCTTGCAGAATTAGTCTGCACGATGGGACCTGCAGGACGCGTGGCGCATCCGCAATCCACACACCAGGGTATACTCGTACTTCTCGGGGGCACATTCCCTACACGTGCGACTGGACAGGTACATGGTCACTAGTGAGATGCTCCCACACGTGACGGACACATATTATATGGGACGCACACACTCGGATCACAACCCGCATATAATGGAACTGACATGGCAGCGGCCACACCCCCCGGTGCCTACTTGGAAATTACAGCCAGATTTGCTCCTAGAGGGCCCTTTCAGACATTCCATATGCGCACAAACAGCACAGTACTTCGAGGAAAACACCGGCACAGCGTCCACCCCTCAAGTTGAGTGGGACGCTTTCAAAGTGGTGCTCAGAGGGCACTGCAAGGGCACACAGGCTAACTCCAGGCAACGGGTAGAGAGGGACCTGACACACATAGAGACAGAACTGCTGCAGTGAGAGCAGGAAGCGGCTGAGGGCGATGATGCAAGGCTACTAGAAGCGCGAACTGAACGTGAGAAATTGCTGGACAGGCTGCGAAACCTCAATTACATGGCCCACTCGGCCCTCACACACCACACAGGAGACAAACCTGGCAAACTGCTAGCCTGGTTGACCAGTCGAGAAGATCGCACGGCCCCTGTAACGGCGATACAAACTCCCAATGGGACAGTGGTATACACGCAGGAAGAGATACATGAGGCCTTTGTAGGGCACTACCGTGCGCTGTACGAATCGCGGCTACACACACTCCAATCAGACATCGCTGACTACCTCGGTACTATCACGCTGCCTGAGTTGACCGAAGACCAACAGGATGACTTGGGTATGCCGCTCACACCAGACGAGTTGCGCGCAGCCATTTTCGCCCTCTCAAATGGCAAAACTCCTGGCCCGGACGGGCTGCTGGCCGAGTACTACAAAGCATGTTCTGACATACTAATACCAGAATTACTCCGGACGTACTCTGCGGCTCTGGAGGATTCGTCCCTGCCCCAGTCAATGAATGAGGCGAACCTGATGTCTGGCATACATCTCGGCTCCTACCGGCCTCTGGCACTTTTAAATACAGACTATAAAATACTGGCGTCAACACTGGCCCAACGACTGGCACCACTAGTGCCCAGTCTTGTACACGAGGATCAGAATGGCTTTGTGCCCACCAGGAGCACCTCACAGAACATAAGGAGGTTGTTTTGGGTGCAGGCACATGCAGTGCGACAATGGCCACGGTCGGGATGCTTAGTTCTGGATCTGGAGAAAGCCTTCGATTCAGTGGAATGGCCCTATTTATTGGCGACACTACGTAAATTAAATCTAGGCGATGACTACATGGAGCTGGTCGGCCTGCTGTACAGACAGCCTGAGGTACGAGTCCGCACGGGCAAACTGCTGTCAGCTGCCATCAAAGTCAGACGCGGCACCAGGCAGGGATGCCCGCTGTCTCCGTTGCTCTTTTCATTGGCGATGGAGCCCCTTGCGGAATTGCTGAGAGGCAGGGGCGCGGACTGGGGAATCCCGTTAGTGGATGGAATACACACGGTCTCGCTCTTTGCGGACGACCTGCTCCTGTACGTCAGGGACCTGACCCTCCTACCGCCGGAGTTATCGGACATCTTCCGAACTTTCAAGGCGATGTCAGGACTCAAAGTGAACTGGGCCAAGTCGGGGGTGTATTCGTTCAGCCCTGATACCCAGAAATCCGAGATTAGGATCAGCGATGTGAGGCTTGCCTGGTATCCCACCACGTTTTGATACCTGGGGGTGCATATTTACAGAACCTTACCTGACGTGCTGGATGGTAACCTGACACAAGCCATCACGTCCATACGTTCACAAACTTCCTTTTGGAAGACCCTCCCGCTCAGCGTGCCAAGCAGAGTGACACTGGTGAAAATGATTGTGTTGCCAAGATTGCTATATTACTATGCCAACATCCCAACCCATGTCTCGGCTCGCATATTCAGGGAGTTGGAAACCATTATTAGGGATCTTATTTGGAACGCGGGGAGACCCCGAGTAGCGCTGAGGAAACTATATGCCCCAGCAGACGCCAGGGGCCTCGCGGTTCCCAACCAGGAGCTCTATTACCTGGCAGCACAGTTGCAGTGGGTAGCGGTCTGGCTAAGCGGTAGACATTTGGGTGATACGGCCACAGACACGAGTATGCTGTCCCCTACCCAAATACACACGATGTTCCACCCTCTAGCACTAACGACACGCAAGACGCAGCAACACATTGTAGTGGCCCGCAAATGTTACTCCCGAAGCCTTCGGCTCACAAAGACACTGAGGCCGTACACCCCGGTGCTCCCACTTTTGGGTACTTCCAGGGCCGCAGGTGTTGTGACGGAATCAGCAATGGAGCCATGGACGCGGTCGGGAGTGGACACCATGGCGGATCTGTACGCAGATGGCGCCTTGATCCCTTTCGAGACACTCACAGTGGACACAGGACTGCCCGCCGGGCAATTCCTACAACATGCATCCATAATACGGGCGTTCGCTCAGATATGGGGAAGCATTGCGGAGGAGCCACCTACACATCAACTTGTGCAATACCTATACGTCATGGGGAATGGCTCGAACGTGATCCATTGGTTGGCACAGGCTCTGCTGTCGCACACGCAACTCACTCTGCAGCCGCTGCGTGATAAGTGGGCGATGGACAGAGGGAAGGAGTGAACGGATAAAGAGTGGACAATGATATTAGAAGGCCCCAAATACATTCCCCGTAACGCTCGCTTTAAGCTTATACAGTTTTACATATTGCACAAGGCATACCTTTCGCCAGATAAGATAAATCAGTACTTCCCAGACGCCTCCGCGGAGTGCCCGAGATGCACTCTGTCAGGAGCGGATCTCCTTCACATGCTATGGCTCTGCCCAAGGATACAGATGTACTGGCGGGCGGTCCTGTCGCTATTGGAGAACAGCACTGCCATGAAAGTGCCACATACGTGGGAGGCGTGTTTATTAGGCCTATATAAGAGAACAAAACATAACAAGGTCCCCTCCCGCTTCTGGGACTTAGGTCTCATCACGGCTAAGAGGCTCCTCACCAAACATTGGAAACGCAAAGAGTCACCGCTCGCTGGTATTGGCGCACCTCATTCGACAACTGGGCAAGGGCAGAGAGCATTACTCTCCACAGAGAAGAGACAGCGGGGCTTAGGGCATTTCCCATAGCGAACCTTTGGGATGGGACTCTAAGCTCCTTCCAGCGAGAATGCCAGATTCAGGAAATTCCCCCGATCAATCCCCCCTTGACGCGGACACGACGTAACGTGCAGTGCTGAGGTCATGAAGTCCGGATACTGGAGCCCCAACGTGTGAGCGGACACGACACGCCGGCCTTGGAGTGCCGGCGACCCGCTCACGCGAGCACTATACCACGAGCTGCCATACACACGGCGGGTCTACGTGAATGTACCCCCCACCTCGCCGCGGCCCACCCACCAGCCACCAAGCTGACTGCCCACTGACAGACAAGTAGGAATTGACCGCACGCAACAACCACACCCAGCTCCTACTAAGCTAGTACGCTCACACCATATCGCACAACACACACTTCCAAGTTTACTCTCCCCCACTCTTTCTCTTTTCTCTTTTTCTTTTCATCTTTTAATTTTCCCTCTTCTTTCTCCCTTGTTCCATTGACCACTTGGCTAGTTCTAGGTCCTGTGAGCTGAGACCGCTCCGCTGACAGGTATACTGTTCAGGCAGTCAAAGATAAGCACACATATCTGCGGCGACACTGTCATGCTCGATCACGACCACAATGTAATATGTGCACATTGGATGACCTGAGTGGGGGGGATGCACGCTAGTGCCTCAGACACAGCAATAGATACACAGGGTACTCGGAATTTGGCCACAAGATAAAAAGGCAACAGACCTCATGTCAGCCCCGAGCCAAGGGGACGGAACGCTGGTCCCGCCACCAGAGTTCGCAGCTAACGCTGCGCAGACACACAAGGCCGGGACACCGAGGTAGTGTCACATAACAAGGGATGGACCCTCCCAATAGCTACTGAATGACACCGAACATTGGGAGTTGGGGCCATGACATTTTACATACCACTAGACCACAGTGACCAACCTCGCGCCAATTTACCCCTTTTCCACAAGATATGACACCGGTACCATCCTCAGTACAAAGATGCAACGTGATTGATGTGTAAACTTGTGGAGATAACATGCTTTGTTATGGCGTGAGTCAATCAACGATGTTATATTCATGTTTTTGTAAAACCAATAAAACATATTAAAAAAAAAAAGAAATGGTCCTACCAGTCCTGGATGAAGATCTTGCGACTACCCTGGGATGGGATGTGGAAATTAGAGAAGTAAGGGGAGCTATTAAAAATATGGCACACAACAGAAAGCCAGGAACAGAAGGCCTACCTGTCGAATTTTACCTAACATATATTGACTTGTTAGCCCCTAAACTGGTACAGTTGCACAATGATGCGAGTCAAGTGGGACACCTACCGGTCTCGACCAGGGAGGCGATTATCATACCCCAGCTTAAACCGGGGAAGCCATCCTGGGATAGAGCAGCGTATTGCCTGCTCTCCATGCTTATCCTGGACTACAAAATCCTGAGCCGTATACTGGCCACTCGCCTGCTCCCACATATGACAACCCTTATACACAGAGACCAAACTGGGTTTATACCCACCAGAAACACAGCCCTAAATGTCCGACGCCACATACAGATACTAGAGGCAGACACATATAGGAAAGAGGTGGCAACGGTCTTCTTTGTGGATATAGTGAAGGCATTTGACAGCCTGGAATATTCCATGTGATGTGGAAGGTTGGACTGAGAGATAGGTTTATGGTCTGGACGGCTCTCTTATATTCTAACTCTACAGCTAGAGTTAAAACAGGGGCGCTAATATCGGACACCTGTAATGTGGGACAAGGAACACAACAAGGGTGCCCGCTCTACCCCCTTCTGTTCACCTTGGTGATGGAACCGTTTGCAGCTCGGGGTAAAACAGGGCAACACTTTCAAGGCCTAAATGATTTGGGGTAGATCCACCACATTGCACTCTATGCAGATGACCTACTGTTGTTCTTGGCAGACTCGGAGAGGAGCTCCGGGGTGCAAAAGGCTTGCTACAGGATCTAAGTGAAGTTGCGGGGCTGAAGGTGAATTGGGCAAAGTCATGTTTGCTCCCAGAGATGGAGGGCAGGATAGACTCACAAGAAACTGAGGGAGTGAGATGGGAAAATAGGAACTTGACGTTTTTAGGTACCCAAATATACCATACTCAGGGAGACATTCTGGAGGGTAATATAGGGAGAGCTATTAGGGGCACAATTGATTTCTAGGGTTCTTTGCCATTGTCGGTGGCTGGCCGGGTGGCCCTACTTAAGATGCTGACTCTGCCCAGATTATTGTATTACTTTGGAACCCTGCCGGTCTGGATACCAACGAGGTACTTCACCCAACTTAAATCAGTGGTCTTGGGGTTTCTGTGGGGGAATGGTAGGCGACGAGTGTCACTTAGCGTCCTCATGCATCCGGGAGCAGAGGGAGGGTTGGCGGTGTCTGACTTTGAGGCCTACTACCTTACAGCACAGCTACAATGGCTCACGAAGTGGACGGCAAGCTGCATTCAGAGACTGGAGGAGTCGAGAGGACTCAGTGACCCTAAGAGTGATATCTCAAGTTGTATTGGGGCTGCCTGTTCGACCTGAAGCCCTCCCCTTGGAACTACGCACAGCCCATCAGTGTTGGCATGGATACCTGAGATGCGCCAAAATGAGATGCCCTTATGCTCCAGAAATCCCGCTACTTATGTGCGAGGCCTTGCCACATGGAGGTAGTTGGCAGAGACTAGGGGCTTGGCCGGAACAGGGGCTGCATACTTTAGGGGACTTATACAAGGAGGGCACCATGATCCCATTCAACGATCTGCAAGATTGATATGACTTACCCAGGGGGGACTTCCTATTGCACTCTGCCCTCATCGCGGCCATACGAAAACATTGGGGGGAGGCGCTTACTGAGCCACCAACGTCTCTAGGATGTCAGTATCTGGTCATCGCGATGGGGACGGTTAAGGCGGTTACGTGCATATACAGACGAATACGCGGGAAACATTGCTGTCCTTAACAGAGCTGTGATTAAAATGGGAAGCAGACATCAGGGAGGTTATTCCAGAAAACACATGGGGGGAGATAATAGAGAGGGCTCGGAAGAGCACCAGAAAGGCCAGATTCCAATAGATACATTTTTATATCCTACACAGGGCATACCTCACACCGGATAAGATCAATCATTATTTTGATTCCCAAGCGGCAGCTTGTCCGCTATGCAACAGGGAGGGAGCTGGTTTTAGACATATGCTCTGAGACTGCCCACAGCTGAGTAGCTACTGGGAAGAGGTAACTAAACTGTTGGCAGATATCACTGACAGGGAAATCGAGACATCAAAGAGATATTGCCTGCTACACTGGTTTCCGCACACAAAGAAAAACATAATCACAAGCAAATTCATAGATATGTGTTTAGTACTAGCCGAACGAGATATAACCATGCACTGGAAAGCAGAATAAGGTCCAAATATAACCAGATGGAAGAAAGAAATTATTAAGTGGGCAGAGTGTGAAGGAAGTATTAGGATGCAAATAGCAAAAAGAAGGAGATGGCCCTGGAAGCAGCAAGAGCATGGGAAACCCTAGTGCTAGTACTCCGGGCCCCAGATGATGCTGAAGATGAAGAATCGATTGGAGAGCCTCCAGTAGAGGTAAACTAGGCACTATACACCCATGACCACCAAATAGCCCCAGAGCGTTGGTTGGCAACTATAGTCCACCGCCGGCCTCATAGACTGAGGGTTCCTAAAGTGGTAACTCGGACAATCGCACAACAAAACTTGAAGCAGAAGATTATCACAAATGTGCAATCTGCATATAAGTGACACGCCTGGGGGGAGGGAAGGGAGGGGGAAGTTGACAGGGGGGAGTTTGAGGTTGAGTCTATCACTGCATGTAAAAATCCAAGGACTGAACATAAAATAATTCTACCCATTGTATAACTGTGGGAGGAGGGAGGACTCATGGGTACAGCAAGGACCTGAGTTTCTCTCATGTTATTGCTCTATGGAGCTGTACATATCTGACTCCAGCAATTTAGTATCCAAATACATGATAAGTGTGATGTATAGATGATTTCTGGAAACTTCTGGAAACCCCAATAAAGGTTGTTTACAAAACAAATGGTAGGGAATTGAGTAGCACCAGTGGGTAATGAGTCCTTTGCAGATGGAAGGGAAAATGGGTAGTGGTGCCGTACGAAATTGGAGTTTCTCCTTCGGCAGCTTACAAGAGGAACGCGGAATGGGCTCTGACGTTGATCGTACTGTGTAGTCTCTGGCTAAGGCTGGGGAGGGATAACAACAGGCTGTTGTCGGGGTTGGCAGAGTGGGAGGATACGTGACGAGAACGTGTAGTAGTGCCCCCAAAAAAGGGTTAGAGGGTACTGGAGATTTCAAATGAGGCATGCTCTCTGCCAAATGTGACACTGGAGGAGCAAAAGGGTCAGGGGTGTGGTGCACATAGGAACAGGAGGAGGTATGAGCGATATTGATAGCTTAGGAAAAAAAGATAAGTATGCAAGGAGCTAAATAGACATTAAAGGAAGAGAAGAACGTTTGCAGCGTCACCATGGCAGGGTAAAAAGTCTTTGTGTCTGGGTAGGGGAGCTTTGGAGGTAACGTGGGACCAAATTGTGAGGGAAGAGAAGACACAAGGTCATTCAGCTGGATCTGAGTAAAGGAAGGGGTTCAGTGTTTGAGAGATGGTCAGGGCCTGGGTCTAACGTGGCCAAGTGAACCCTGGATGCTCAGACACTCTTGGTTTGGGAGTCCAGGCAGTGAGAAGCCAAGCAATACTGTTGAGACCACTGAGATGGTCTGGAAGCTGGTAGAGTTAGAGGTCGCTCATGGGCACCAGCATGAAGAAAGGATCTGGTCCCATCCTTACACACAAGATGACAAGTGTTTGATTCACAGTAGTTCCTACATTATAGACAGCTTTTCATGGCCTCATCCTATACAGTCTCCACTTAGATACCTAGACTTTTACTCTGTTCACTTGGAGCTTATTGGATATTGGCACAATTTTTGGATAGCACCTATACCCTATTTATACTCACATCAAACCAAGTTTCAGCCACAACTGACTCTACATCTAATGAAAGTGAAATTAAATGAACACTAAGCCCCTTTTTCAGACAACATTGCTTGGCTTTTAACCTACCTAGTCTTGTGAGCCTTAACAAAGTCAGAGAGCAGAGAGGAAGAAACGTGTTGGCTGGTCTATCTACTCTATTGACTCGGCTGTTCATCTTGCAGTATCAACAACTGTACAATCTTGACAACCCTTGAAGAATAGTGAATTGTGATTACTGGACTTGATTTCAAGTCTAGAAAGAATTACTTACCGGTCATTTATAATTAGTTTGGAACGTAAATTGGTGTGTTCTTCTTGAATGGCCAGCGATGACTGCTCTGCACCTGACAGATTATGCAGGGTGGGGCTGTGATCATCCTTTTTGGCATTATAGTGTCAAATCCTGCTGAAATGTTAGATCCTGCTTGACAGGTCTGTTGGATTTTACATATAACATTGGGGATGCACTTGAAAGGAAGGGAAATAGGATGCCAAAACAATTCTTGTGTAGCCACTGTCTAGTTGCTGGAAAACCCTTTAGTTTTCTCCAAGACGTCTGTCTATTGGTGTATTGAGGGTACAGTGGCTGCCCCAAATTGCACTTTAGTGTTAGATGTGTGAGGGCTCCAGGATGACCACAGCAAACTCCCCCCCCCCACACACACACACCGCAGCCCTTTGAGCCCAAGTTTAGTTTGGCTAAAGGCTTCCACCATCTTGAAAATGCCCAGAGTTGGTAGCAGTGGCAAAAGGAACTGTTATCCTTTTGGGTAAGGCATGCCCAGGAGTCAGTCCCATCCACAAACTTGTGCCAGGCATAAAGGTGGCATCTCCAGGTACCCAGGTTAGAACACTCCTAGACATAAGGAAGATCAGAAGAGGGCTATACCAGCTGTTTGCGATATGAAAAGAGCCCTGACTGACTATACCTACTCTCTCTTGTATCCTGGATAAAGGAGTGCACTCCAAGGGTTATAAGGCTAACCTCCTGTTAAAGCGACAGGGACACAATAGGCTACAAAAGGCCTTTTCCTAAAACCACCCAACTGACCAGTGGCAAGTCGACCTCGACTGGACCCTGTTGTTTGGCCTTTGCCTGACACCCTGGGTCTCCAAGTGCCTCCCCTGACGTCCTGAGAGCATTAGAAGTGTACTCCTACGGTGGACTTGGACTTAAAGAACTAAAGTCAGAACATCAAATCTTTGACCAGGGCGAACCTGGTTGTTGTATCCCACGCTGCTCCATCATACTCAGTGTCAAATTGCCCCTAGGTTCTGGTCTACCATGTCTGTTGACTATCATTGGCACTGTATGCTTTTTGGCAGTATTTTTAATTAAAACTTTTTTTAATCTCCTGTTCCCCTTATTTGATTTTTGTCCTTTTGGTGTCATTTTTGTTTATCAAATTTTACTGTATTTTTCTAATTCAGTTTGGGATTTTTATTGACTTGAATTTTGACTCTATTACTGTTTTGGTGCTGCATAAATACTTTACACACTGCTTTAAGGTAAGCCTGTATGCTCCGTGCCATAGCTACCAGGGGATTGAGCTCAGGCAAATTTTATGATTTTGAGAGGTTCACACACATCGAGGTTGTGATTACCTTTTAGGTGAATGTTCCGCTTTATAAATGCAATTAATAATAATAAGAATAATTCCTTGAGGAGGGGAGTCACCCACCCCAAATAACAATCTAATTTATTACAGTGGTTAGACTGAAATGGAACCTAGATTCCAGTGTACCTCGATCATATTATTATTTTACCTTAAATCTTTAAAAAACATATCTCTGGTCCCCTGATAGGATTTTTGGTATCATTTTGTTTATTACATTTTACTCCAGTTTATAATTTGGTTTGGAATTGTTATTGTCTGGCCTGTGCAATAGCTACCTGAGGTTTGAGCTTAGGTTAATTTAGTGATTTTGAAGGTTCAGCCTTACAAGGGTTGTAATTATTCCTTGAGGTGGTAAGTCTCCCACCCCAAATAATAATAATCCATTTTCTTACAGATACTGTGACACATTCTTCTTCTTCTGTCTTTGTGACAGACAAATGGGGCGCTTATGGGAAAGCTAGGAAGAATATTAAGAGTTTGCTGAATGATTTGGGTGTGTCATTGATATCAGAAAAAAGGCATACAGTTGCTTTCATGCAACTGGATTCGTATTGCAAGAGGATAGAAAATTATCTAAGGCAAATATTTTGATTGAGTTGACTGAAGAGACAAGGGCAGACAAAAAGATACAGTTAAAAAAATAAATGTAGGTGTTTTGGCACACTAAGTGCAACAGAGAATATTTAACGTAGCTCTTGAAAAATGATAACCTAGGGTTCTCATTTTAGCAGGTGCAATAAATAACCGCTATTATAAATTGAGCTCTCAAAAAAGGGACCTAACATGCAGATTTTTGTGCTGTCTGCACAAAAAATCGAAATGTTCTATTTATCTTTTCTTTCCCTATAAAATTACAATGGATGAGTATTTATTGTAGTGCGTAACCACCAGGAGCAACACACATCGTACAAAGTGCACCACTTGTAACCGCAATCCCTTCACAAACGCCACCGTTAATATAAGAGGCACTCATATTCAAGCCCTTAAACTTCGTATGGTGGGTGGGTGTGGCAGGGGGGTTTCTTGTAAACGGTTGGCTTTGCAGTGTCAGAGGCAGGCTGCTGCATCACAGGGTGATGTTACAGGCAGAACTGAGGGAAGATTTGGAAGGCAAGTGGCATTTTTTAAAAGCGTTATTATGGTGACCGTGTTGTTACAGATAGAAGAATCAGAGTAGTGGGTTCCATTTTTTCAGGCACAAAAGGTGCTGGAGATTTTGTCTTGTTTTGAAGCAGCAGCATCTGCCGTGAATGATGGAGGGTAAGAGCATTGCCTTTTTGGAGCTCTTACCATTAGTGGTTGCTATGGCATTGTGGGGTAAGGAGAAGGCCAGTAATGTGATTTTCAGTATTGACAATGAGTTAGAGGTGGAGCTAGTTAACAATCTGAAAATGAGGAAAATGTTTTGATATTCTAAGGTGTTCATGTTTCGGGCTGTTTAACACAACATTATTTTTAGGGTTAGATACATTCAGGAATTGCTAACCAAGCTGCAGAGGTTTTCTCTCATTTGCAGTGACAGATTCCCAGGGCCTAGCATCAGGAAAGAAGAGTGTGTAGACAGTTATATCTGAGAAACTTTGGGAACTAGGAGCGTCAGGGTGCCTTAGTTGATCGTGGTTTCTCTAATACCATCTACTAGGTTGAGTTAAAGGCACGCTTGGGTAGAAACACTGCGTCAACAACTTTTGATCAATTGTTTTGTGTAAAATAATTATTGTAATTTTGTCATTGTGAAAAAATGTTTAAACTGGTATAAAGGTACTACTGTGATGAGAAATGTATATGGTGCTTCTATGATTTTACAACAAATATAGCACTCACTTATATAAGTGCAATTACTTTGGAAATAGAACACGTAAGTAGTACAAATACACTGTGGTCTCCAGGGGGAGACCAAACCATATATTAAAATAGTGGAATGCGAACCACGACTTAAGTAGAGACTGGACCCAGAACCCGTAGAAGATCCAGGGACCCAAGGAACCACCTAAGGTGAGTATCTAGGAACCCCAGGGAGGCAGTGTGCAGTGTGGAAACACGACCGCGTACTCAGCGCAAGTAAATGGGTAAGTCCTGGTTTCAGTTTTAAAGAAGGACCTTGACCAGGGGAACCTGAAGAAACCCCGTGGAAGCTGGAAGGTTGGAGAGTCACCCAACCCGTGGATCCCCCAGGAACCAGGATACCAACACCAGGGAAGCCAGGTGCATAGGTGCAAAGTAGTTTCGGAATCCGCGGTAGACCACAATGGTGGACTTCAGAAAAGATGCAGCTGGCGAAGAAGGTGAAAGAGTCCGCTGGAATCCAAACGTGGATTCAAGATGAGAGGTACCTCCAAGCAGAGGGGACAGAGTCTATGCCACTCAAGAGTGACCAGGAGGCACAGAAGATGAATGTCCGCCGATGTCAGGATGCAGGATAGTTGACGGTGCCCTTGAAGTTGCAGCTGAACAGACCAGGTGACGCTGTGGAGGACCAGGAGTCGTTCACAAGCTGTCTCACGTTGGATGTCAAGAGCGAGGAGGTCGGTGTCTGGCAGGTGCACCAACAAGCCTTGGCAGAGGCTAGCAAAGTAGTTGTCAAAAAAGGTGCAGTGTCAGGACCAGCAAGGTCCAAGTGACTCAGAAAGAGCAGGTAAGTCAGAGCAGACCTCGAGCAAGCAGGGGAGCCCACTGAAGCCAAAGAAGACCCTCTGACAAGGACCCACAGTCCGGAGGCACAGGAGTCGCAAAAGGACCTTGAGCAGCTCACCAAAGGATGAAGGCCCATGTGCAGAGGATGCATTGCAGGTGAAGATCTTGGCTGCAGGAGATGCTTGAGGCTGGAGATTCTTGGAGCCTGAGGATCTCTGGCGCAGAGGGTTAACAAGCCTTGGCCACGGCAAGTCAACGCGGTGCACAGGGATACTGCCCCGGCCTTTCCGATGAGGGATACCCACTTCAAACTTGCTGTGAAGACAGGGCAGGTCTCAAGGGAGTTGCAGAACTACCACCTGTGTTTCTGAACCTTTTGGAGTCCTAAGGAACTCAGGAACAGCAGACAGGTCAGCTTTGTTGCCGTGCCTGCAGATGCAAGGGAGTGACTCCATCACTCCAAGGGAGATTCCTTCGGGTGTCTTGGATATCCACAGGCCTTGTGAAGAACTTGAATGGAGCGCAGGCACAGACATTGCAAAGCAGACTTGAATCATGGGAACAGTTACTAAGATCTGTAGCATCGTCGTAAGGCCTCTTCTTTAATATGGTCTGCGTGGGGCCTGAACATGTGTTTTTGTAGCTAGTCTAGTATTCCTAAATTGAGCCACATTCAGACAGAAGGGAGACTGTCTCTGTTTAGTCTCCAATCTTCTTAAGGATTTTCTTTCCTGAAATAGGTCCTCCCAAACCATGGAACGGAGGGTTTAAATCTCTATTTTTTGCATTAAAGCTATGCGATTTTATCCACAAGTTCTTTCATGAATTCATTTTTTGTCATTGTAGAGATGTTGACATGTGGGAAGGAGGCTTTTCAAAATATATGCAAGCTAGTGAAATAGGAATCTGTAGATGATCGAAACAATCCAAAGACATATGGTCTTCAATAGCCAGTAAACTGGGCCTCGAAAGTTTTTGCGTGAGTGTGCAGCCTATGGTATAAGCAGGCGGATGTATGACATCACAACGCATGCTTTTACTCCGCATGCCATTACAACGCAGTTTTTACAACGCAAGTCGTTACAACGACTTGCGTTGGGGGGCGCTGGATAGTGGAAAAGTTTAATTTTCTATTCCAACTCCAGTCCCCGTGGATAGTAGGGAAGGTGTTGCATAGAAAATTAAACTGTTCCCTATCCTACAGCGCCCTCCAGCGCAAGTCGTTGTAACGACTTGCGTTGTAATAGCTGCGTCGTAATGGTAGTGCGGAGTAAAAGTTGCGTTGTTAAGGATGTTCCGCAAGCAGGCAGGTGGCATTGCTGTAAAAACTAATTGTTGCACAGGAAAGACAAAAACACATTAACAGCTGTGTCCTTAGAATCACTCCAGCGAAGGTTTAACTCCCCATAGAACACAATTTCACGCAGCAGATTAATTTATTTAGAGTATGCATCATAATTTCATCATCAAATGTTCTAGTCTCACTTAGAGAGTGGGAGATAAATGTTAATCTAATTGTATGAGCATGTAATAAGTAAACCTCCAGGTAACTGCTTGTGGTGAATAGAGACTCTGTGTATTGCAGCGAACAATAGCTTAGTCTGGGGAAGAATAAGATCCATAATGTTTTGTGAGGAATTGTTTACCTGAGTTTTGGTGAGCAGTAGGATACTGAGATCAGCATTACCAACAATTTCAACAACCTCCACTCTATGCTTGAAGCTGATCTGCAATTATGTGATAGCCAGTGTAGTGAAGAATTAAAACTCTTTATAAATGGTGTATCTATTGGTTCCAAGTGAATGTGTATATGGTTATTGTATGCCCCTTCTTAGACAGCTAGTTTATGTGAGGGGGATTCTCTGGTCCAAGATTATACAGATGGGTTAACTAAAATCCGGCTGGGAGAGAACCTCTTTGGAGCTAATCAGGTGTGTTACATAACTTCAAATGAGTTCAAGCAGCTCTAAATCATAGAAATAAGTGCTTGATCTGATGGAGTGAGGTCCTTGGTTGCTCCTGGCCACCACAGTACACACATGGAAGTGTATCGCCAGGCCCAATCAGTGTGTCTGTTGGAGTGAGAAGCACACATACGATTCCTGACAGAGAAGGACATGTGGTTTATGATTTAAGTAAAGAGGTCAGTTTTGTAAGAGAAATGTGCCAGGGTCATTTAGCTAGTCGAATTTGAGTCAGGGTTCAGCACTAAGGCGAACAAGTCTCATAGTGCACGATGGGAGCTGCTGAGCGTCAGATATCAAGGTTAGAAATAACCACACTATACTAGTTACATCCTTACCCCATAACTTACTTTTAGAAACGGAGAATGGGAGTTTGGATAGCATTCTTGTAAGAGATAAGTTAGTGCAACCTGTTACATTTTGGCTTTTAGGGAGACCTGGATGGGACAGGTCTGAGCATGATGGACAGATCTGCAGAGTAGTGAGCCACATAGGCTGGGGGCAACTTCAAGGGGTCTTTGGAGAGTTTGCTTCAACTCTAGTTATACGAGACAACTCATGGCCAGAGTTTGCGGAGTAAGGGTGGAGTTGAGCTGCTCGTTTCGGAGATGAAAAGCAGTGCAATTAGAGAGGACCGGCGGTAAAAGAAATGGAGGCAGCTTAAGAATAAAAAATTTGCTAGCTTTCGCGCCAAGAATTTTCAATTCTATTAAGGACACGGAGGCGAAGATTATGCTTTCTCTTTCATTTATTACCACTCACAGCAGCCAATGAAAACTTTGCATTATGTAAATAAACTACATTTCCCATGATGCACATGTAAAAAAATCACATCCTGTATGACCCCATAAAAGCCACCATCACCGGAAATCCTCCTCTTTCTTTGCTTCGAACAGTAAAAGTCCATCAAACATAACTCAAGTCCAATAATAACATCCTCCAACGTGGAAGAACAATCCAACTGGAAGTAACGTCTTCTTAACAGGAAGTATATTTAATCCATCTTCTTCTCAGAACCTGGAAGAATGAGGGACAGGAAACCCCGTAATTTCTGCTTAAACAGAATATAAACAAATGAGTGGGTAAAACATTACAATACTGTAATGTAACCAGTTGGGATAATCCTCGCCTCCTTGTCCTTAATAGAATTGAAAATTCTTGGCGCGAAAGCTAGCTTTTTATTCTATTCCAGGACCGGAGGCTTCGTATTATGCTAGTTTAACGCTGATCAAACACCACACAGGAAATATCACCCACTGGTTTATAATAAAACTGCTTTAAGGTAGATTCGGAAGACCAATCAGCAGAATGTATAATGTCCTGAAGAGTAGAACCCAACATAAAAGTCTTAGAGGCCATGGCGCCACTAACAGAATGCGCCCCCAACACTTGGGTACCAACACCCGCCTCTTGCATAACAGATTTAAACCATCTGGCTATCGTAGCCGCAGTAACAGGTTTGTAAGGTTTCTGCAAAGCAATTAGTAATTGCACCACACCAGCAGGCCGAATAGACCTGGTACATTCCTCGTAGGCCTTGAGACACTGAACTACACAGAGTTTTGTATTACTAGGAAAGGCATGATACTCCACACTTCGTAACATTGTTTTAGTTCTGGAAGTAATGTTAAAAGAAACTCCCTCAGGAGTAAATACTCTACCTGTAATGTCTAGAGCTTTAACGTCAGATGACGGTCTACAGACCGCGAGACATAAAAGCATGGCAAGTTTAGATGAAAGTTATTTCCTTGTTAACATATCATTTTGTGGCCATTGGTTAAATAAGGAAACAACTAGAGAGCCGTCCCATAAGGAAGAATATTTGGGTTTTGGCGGATTCGCTACCCTAATACCCTTCAATAGCTTACATATTAGTGGATGCATCCCTACTGGTTTGCCCTCAATCTGGGACTGACCGCCGAAATGGCAGAACCGAAGTTATTGATGGAACGATATGCCAAACCCTCCGAAGCCTTCTGAGAGAGAAAATTTACAACACATGGTAAGTCTGCCCCACGGGATCCACGTGTTATTCCATGCACCAACACACCAAGCCCTTCCAGGCTGAAGAATATCTCTTTCTGGTTGAAGGGGCCCAAGCTTGGTTGATAAAGGCTGAAGCTTGTTCCGAAAATCCAGGCATTTGCCAACGCTGCCAGAAAGTCTCCAGGCTATCAGGGACAACTGCCCCGATAGTACCATCGGGTGTATCTCTCCATGAGGGCCCTGGAGCATTGTTGGGGACTCTGGAATCCTCCTGGTATAGTCGCAGCTCGCCTCTAATAGAATCGGGAACCAAGGCGGCGACTTCCACAGGGAAGTCACCAGGATCACTTCCACCGTCTGTCTCATTATCTGCGTGACCCCCCGGGGAATTAATATGAATGGGGGAAAGGCATAATTCAGAGTCTGGGACCAGTCCTGAGAGAAGGCATCCATCGCCAGAGCTAAGGGATCCGGTCTCCAGCTGGAGAATTTGGTCATTTGACGATTCAATCAGGACGCAAACAGGTCGATCTCGCACGTCCCCCAGATCGCCTGCAACCATAGTACTACCTGGGGTTGGAGTTGCCAATCGCTGTAATCCTTGAGATATCGGGACTTCCATTCCGCCACTATGTTCGACTGGCCCGGAATATACTTGGCTATGACCGAGATCTGGTGACTGACCTCCGGTAGGGAGCCGAAGATAGCTCTGCTGTTCCATGCTTCCACGTGGGCCAGCCACCACTGAATCTCCTCCCAGACCTCCGATGAAAGAGGGACCACGTTCGTGTAGGAGAGGCCCTTCTGCAGATGCTAAATCTTCAACCTTTGAAGGGCTCGATATTTAAGAGGCCCTGGAAATATCTCTTGTATGGATGATGCCAGCAGGCCCACTATTCTGGCAATGACTCTCAGTGAGACCGTCTGTTTGGATAACTGGGAGCGTAGCTCCTTTTTTATATCCCGAAGTTTGGAGCAGGGAAGGCTCAACCGAGCCGTGTGAGAGTTGATGACGAAGCCTAGGAAATCTATTGTCTGGGAAGGACACAGTACTGACTTGGCTTTGTTGACCACGAATCCCAGATTTTGCAACATAGCAATTGTCCGGCGTAAATGCTGAACCGCCAAGGTTGGAGACTGCGCCATTATCAGTATATCATCCAAGTACACTATCATGCGAACCCCTTGTTCTCTGAGGTAAGCTATCACTGGCTTCAGCACCTTGGTGAAGCACCATGGTGCTGAGGGGAGTCGGAAAGGAAGGACCAAATATTCGAACCATCGGTTCCGCCATTGAAATTACAGGAACCGGTAATGAGGAGGAAAGATTGGAATGGATAAGTAGGCGTCCTTCAGGTCCAGATGGACCATCCAGTCCCCTTGTTTCAGGAGATCCGCCAACAAATGGATACCTTCCATCGTGAAATGCTTGTAGGTCATGTAATGATTGAAGTTTTTTAAATTGACTACCAACCTGTAACCTCCGCCTTTCTTCTGTACCAGAAAAATATTGCTGCAGAAACCACGAGGGCCCTCGTCGCAATATGCTATTGTGTGTTTCGCAGCAATTCTTCGATTTCTGAATATATAAAAGCGCACTCTGTTTGGGAAAAAGAAAGCTGTGTGGGCTGTCTGTCCTGATAAGGGATCTGAAAGAAGTCTAGATGAAAACCCTGAACTGTCTGCAATCTCAAAGCATCTTGAGATAGTTGAACCCAATTGTGAAAGAAAAACTGAGTACGACCACCCAAGGGAAGTGGGAATGTGTCTGGAGCACTCACCTGAAGATTCTGGGGCTTGAAAGCCTCCACGATATGCTCCTCTGTTAAAACGCCTCTTGTTGAAGCGTTGTGTGGTGGGGTAGAAAGTCCCCCCAGGGGTGGAGTCCCAGTCACCCCTGCCTCGACCGAAGTTTCCTCTCTGAGGACCTTGTAAGAACTAACGGCCAACCAAGCATCCCCGGCCTCGTCCGGCCCTGTTGAAAACACCAGCCTGAAAGATTCTCTTGATACCTGATTGTGCCTTGTCAAGAGTAGTGAAGGTGCCTACTTACTTGGACACATCTTTTACAAAACGTTCCCCAAAGAGGTTGCCGTTCGCCAAGGGACCTGGTTCTGCTGCCGCCAACACAGTGAGATTGGAGTCCATTCGCATTAGGAGTGATTTACACCGCTCCGTGGAGATGGCGCAGTTGGCGTTACCTAGGAGGCATATGGTCCTCTGAGTCCACCCTGCCAGGACATGGGATCTACCGCAGTACTCGATTCCTGCGCCTCTAAGGCCATCTCCAAGATCTTCGCTAAGGGGCCCACCACATCTAGGAGCTTGTCTTGGCACCCACGCCAGGCCCGATCAATACCTTTCTTCGGGTCTTTGACAAACTTTTTCAGGAAGGTCAAGAGGCTTGAGTCTATATTCGGAGTCTCCGCAACCTTGTCAGAAAGGTCCGGTCAGGGACACTCTGAGCGGAGTCTGTTTTGCACCTCCTTATCAAAACGTTTGCACAGCTTGTCATGTAGGTATGCAGCAACCTCGGGGGCCGGCAGCCAGTCAGACGAACGAGGGTGAACTATATTGGCTGAATTGAAATTGAAGGGAGTGGATGTTGGCTGTGGAGGTTGCACATTCTTAGACTTCTTGACCCTCTTTTTGGGAGGAGACTCATCCGGAGTAGCCGTAGACACTGGTATCCGTATTTGTATCCGGGGCCTTGGGTTTGCCAGTGCTAGGTGCAGGCAATGAGGGCATAGCGGACGAATGAGGCCAGGGATTAGATTGGGACTCTGAAGCTGGGGCGTCCTTGTGAGTTCCAGCAAGGAGCAGTGAAACCATGACACTTCGCAAACTTTTCTAATTGCTTCGTTATGGGCTTTAGCGCAGTGGCAAGTGCTTGCTGCACAGTCCCTGGGACTGTCTTCTCAAGGGCCTTGTTGACCGACTCCTGGACGGAGGCGTCGAGGTCCTCAACAATGTTGTCCTCTATGGAAGGGTTTTTCACTTCCTCCTCATTTAAGGTATTATCCTCTTCATAGTGAACTCAATCCTCCATCTTGGGACCAAATTTGTAAAAGTACTTGCTCATGGAGTGAGTTCTTCAAGAGGAGTAAGGGGGGAGCCAACCCACAGAACATCAATCCAGACACCAGGTACCTAGAACCTCAGCAGTAGCTGTATCACAGTTCTTACAGCCCTCAGTTCGTAGTGGAGCCAAAGAGCAGTCATTTTCATAGGAGGTGTGCACCCTCCAGGCCCAGAGCGTTATTCCTTCCAGCCAGGCGTAGAGATGCTGCTTGGTGGGGTCACACAGGCGAATAAACTAATTGCATGAGAAAAAACGGGCAGTAGCGACATGCCTAGCCCGATCCTACTAGAAAGTAGCCCAATTGGGCTACGCACTTCGAAACCTGAACTAAAACTGAAAGTGAAGGCTCCTCGCGCGATCGGCACATGAGGGGAGCCTCAGCGTGTTAAAACAAAGGAATCACCGCCGGCGGCGGCGCAGTACAGCCCAGCACCCCAGCGGGAGTCTAATTGAAGGCCGTAGATGCGGCAGTGCACTGTGAGCGTTATTCCGTGTAAAGCGGGAAATTCAAACTTGCCTCACTGCAAGATCAAGCACCGGAGCACGAAAACACAGTCCCTGGTGATAATGGAGATGCGGAAGCGTGCCGGAAGCGAGCGCGAAGCCCGCGCAGACAAACAGATTAATTTTAAGAAATTTGCAGACACAGCAATCAAAATAATCACAATCAAATTTCAGGAAAAGCAAGCAACGGAGAGCACAATAGTAGTGCTTGGTCAAGTAAAGCGGCGCCTGCCGAAATGCAATCACAATGTGTAATTACAAACACAATCAATCAATGAAACAATCGAGAGTACACTTAACTTTCTGCGTGAGCAGCAAAGAAAGAGGAGGATTTCCGGTGATGGTGACTCTTATGGGGTCTTACAGGATGTGATGTTTTACATGTGCATCATGGGAAATGTAGTTTATTTACATAATGCAAAGTTTTCATTGGCTGCTGTGAGTGGCAATAAATGAAAGAGAAAGCATAATACGAAGCCTACGGTCCTGTAATAGAATTAAGGGAATATTACATGATGACGATTAAGGGAGAGCTAGGGAGTGATGTTCAATATCTATGAAGAAGAGGACAAACAGTGTTGGTGCCATTGTGGGTCAGTTAGAGCAACCTATGATGGAACAACAAATATCACGTGCCCACAGGGAAACAACTTTCAGCCAGTTTACTCTTTATACTTCATCAGATTGAATTGTTATTATTAGTTACATTTATTGATGCGCCTACTCATCCTCGAAGGTATATCCTTGCGCAGTATAGAGCAGAAACATGAGAAGAGAGCAAAGGCACAGTTGGCAGTCAATGTTAATGTTGGATGAGCCAGGTTTGGGGAGCCATCCCGAACGAAATAAGCTTAGGAGTAAGTTGCGGATGCAGTGGTAAGGTGTTAGTTGCAGTGCGTCGCTACAAAATGGGTAAAAGAGCACTCCCCTCCCCCCGTTTTAACTCAATGGATTTGATGTGGCATGATGAGGGCCTGATTAGCTAGTCTTTATGCCTTCACTGGCTGCTAATGGATGATTCTGCTCCTAAGGTAGCCCGGTCGGAGTTATAGAGGGGCCATTAGATGTGGCAGAGCAACTTGAAAATGGCACTCTTGATTACCAGCGGCCAATGCAGTGATTTTAACACTGGGCTCAGGGCTGGGAATGGTGATGATCTGTTAGGAAGATTACAACTCAGCCTAGCCTCAGAATTTCGAATGACTTCTAGGTGTGAGTGCAAGAAATCCGCCATGTCCACATGTTAAGCGACTAATAAATAGTGCTAAAATAAAGTCCAAAAGTGCAAAATGGCTATATAATGTTTATTTAGTGTGCAAAGTTAGGGAGCTTGCAGTAATACTCTAGTTAACAATACGAATAACCCCACTCAAATACCGTTACATTACATATCATTAAAAACCAGTCACTCTAAAAATAGATATGAATGCTCAAAATTACAAAATGAAAAACAATTTTCCCAGCGTGTCAGTGGTGCTGTATGCTCACAGTCAGTCTTTACTTCAACATTCCAAGTGCCCCTGCATGAGAAAACACCTGATTGGATGCCGAGAAGGCTTTTGACCGCGTGGGGTGGGACTATCTTTGGTGCGTCATGACCAAAATGGGGTTCAATGGGTATTTTTTGAAAGGGATACAGGCACTATACGATAATCCCTCAGCTTGTATCAGTTACGGGGGACAGACTTCTACAGATTTTGTAATATCCCGGGGCACTCGCCAAGGCTGCCCTCTATCACCTTTATTATTCGCCCTCTCACTTGAACCATTCCTTTCTTCTCTTCAGATACAACCCGAAATAGTTCCTTTTAAATCTAATGAACAGGTACTGAAGATCACGGCATATGCCGACGATATTGCTATTTATACCTCGGATATAATCAAAACACTGCATGGAATCAAGATTGAGGCTCAAGAATTTGGCAAAGTATCGGGTTATAAACTAAACATAAACAAAACACAAATTATAGCTAATTATACACCGGCTTTTAACGTCCCTGAGATCTGTAAGTCCGCCACATACTTAGGTGTTAAAATTACATCTAATATACGCGAAATAAATAACCTTAACTATAATAAACTAATTAAATCTACTATCGTCCTGTTAAAAAAATGGCACAGACTGCCTTTGAATTTAATCGGCAGAATTAACCTTATCAAAATGAAGATACTACCAAAATTCCTTTACCTCTTCCGATCCATCCCATTAGGTCTAAACAACTCTTTTTTTTTTACAATTAAATGGTATATTTAGTAGTTTTATTTGGGAGTACAAAAAAGCAAGAAGGTCGCTGAAGCTTCTTAAAAACAATATAGACAAGGGTGGTTTAAACTTCCCCGATTTTAAGTTATATTTTTGGTCTTCATTTATTAGGCGCCTTCGATCTTTGTTACTTAAAGAAGATACTTTTTTCTTTCATATCTTTATGTTAAAATCTGAATCAAATATGTTTTTATTGCGAGCCAACGATCCTAATTATTACAAGAGGGTGAAATTTAAGACCGCCAAAGATATAATCAGGATATGGGTTAACATTATGGCTTACTGTAAAACCTCTTGTTATCATCCGAAATTGCCTCTATGGGGCAATCCAGGCCTTCCGGGAATTTTTAATGACGGAATGGCCCGTAGATGGTCTATATACGGTATCAATACTTTGGGAGATCTATATGGAGCACAAGGGTTTCTGGATTTTCATACTCTTCAAATTCTTTATAATGTAACGGAAACAATGAGATTTAAATACATACAAATACGCGATTTTTTTATAAGAAAGAAACAACTACATAATATTCTAGATTGTGACATCTGGAACTGTTTATATTCCAGTAAAAACAAATCAGTAATAAGTGAAACTTACAAATGTTTTTGCGATACGAAAACTGATGACTGTACAAAACTAGCTGAAAAATGGAGTAACAAAACTGGCTTAAATATAACCTCCAAACAAATTATAAGCTCTTTAGTTAATATTAATAGTGCTGTAAGGTCATCTAGTTTAAGATTACAACAGTTTCGTACTACATGTATGTTATACTACACGCCGGAAAAGATTTCCAAGTGGTCCCTCAATAACATTCAAGGGGATCGGTCTAAATGTCCCAAATGCTCTGCTCATTCAGCAGACCTAGGACACATGTTGTTTTCTTGTCCAACATTAAGGGATTTTTGGGGGGACGTATTTAAAGTCCTGGAAATCAAAAAAATCTTTTTACCAGTTCTAACCATATCGTCTGTATTATTGGATATACATCCTATCTCCCATCCCCAGTCTATTTTGATAACGATTCTCATGTCCTGCGCAAAACTCACACTGGCCAGAGCTTGGATAAATCCCAAACCTCCAAATATTTGGGAATGGTGGTCTCTAACTAATGAAATTTACTCTGTGGAGCAAGGACTAGCTAAACTAAGAGGAGCTCGCTCTTTACAAAAATTCGAGAAAATATGGGGCAAATTTATTGATGGCCCTGCGCCTACTTATGTATAGTAATTTACATTGGTATTGGTTTTGGCTTTATATTATTAGTTTCCTCGCTTTATTTTATATATGTATGCATTGAACTATCATATACTGTGCTCTAAGTGGAAAATGGAATTTGTGCCCGTCAGGGAATGTTCTGTATATGCTATGTAAATAATGAAAATTTATTTATTTATTTATTTTTTTCTTACATGTACAATGTATTGTCTTCCCTATCAGTCTGTCAATAAAAAAACTTTTTAAAAGAAAAAAAAAAAAAAAAAAAAAAAGAGAAAACACCTGATTTATAGGTAGGCATTATTCTCTTTACTGCTTTCCTATTCGAATCCTACTCGGCGTACACTCCATCTCCTGCATGCCTTGGTGCCTCTGAGTTCACCCTATCCTTGCACAAACCCAGGTGCCCAACGCCCATAGGGCTCAAAAGGCTTCAGCCTCCTCCGTCGTGTGTGTCAGCCTAGGTTGAGAGAGCTTTCCGGGCTACACACAGACAGTTTTTGAGTACTTCACAGGTCTTTAAAAGACCATTTACTTGTTAACGAGGCTTTGTTCTTTTTTCACCCCTGCCACAACTCTGCCTACTGCAGCCCCCCCCCCGAAATTTTTAGTAGCCCCCCCCCCGAAATTTGGCTCTAGTTGTGCCTCTGCACACACCTGCCACCTTACTCTCTACTAAATCTCAGTAGAATACACACCCCTCCTTACAAAGCATAAACTTTCCTTCGGAGTAACCGTTATTGCAACACCAAAATCTATATAATCTACTCATCCCGCACCCGTAAATTAAAATGTCTCATTCTGTTCAACCTCTCGTTGCTATTTCCGATTAACCTCCTCCCCACCCCACATTTTCCATTTACAATAACACACTCTTATAATTACACCAGCATCCATTAACATAACATATCACCACTTGAAAATGAAGTTGTTTCCGCACAAGATTAACCCCCCCAAAAAACAAATCTACGACAATAATTAATATCCAAAGGTCGAAGTGGGCAGGATCGGAGGGGCACGATGTGCCGGTACTTTTTTTTAATTTATAAGAAACAGTTCTCCTACTTTTTGTGAAATGAAAACCGTCCCGGGATGGCTAATTCTGATAGTTTAAATGCTTCAGCTGTAGTGTAAGGCAGGTAGTCTCCAGTGGGCAGACAGCTAAACAATAAACAAGCCTTCTTGCCGGGTGGCCTGCTTGCCTGAAAGAAATTTAAATGGGTACAACCGATTAATCTGCATATGTAATGATCGCTTGGAAGCTGGTATTGATGGTATCTGTGGAAGCTTCCTATAACACAGATTTATTTGTTTTGAGTGGTAGTGCAACAAGTTACCAGCTGAGCCATGAACTGTGTGCTTTTAGGGGACAGTTATATAAAAGAAATTGCACTATGTACAGTCTGGGTAATACTAAAATCCGTATATTAGAAGCACC
This sequence comes from Lissotriton helveticus, assembly GCF_964261635.1. Taxonomy (NCBI): domain Eukaryota; kingdom Metazoa; phylum Chordata; class Amphibia; order Caudata; family Salamandridae; genus Lissotriton; species Lissotriton helveticus. The sequence continues at coordinate 1,387,213,226 of NC_136067.1, forward strand.
TTTTTATCTTAGACTGTTTTTTGCATTTTTTAGCAGCTTATCTTATACTGTGTGTATGCAAGTTTAAGACAATCACACAGTGATATCTGTCACAGGCTGGGACCTCGTAGCACTAACAATACTCAAGTTACTAATCTCCACTGCACTAACCAATACTCAGGCTCAGATTTATCAAAGCATTGTGTTGCCCTTGAGCCACACAGGGTGGCACAAAAGCAACACAATCTCTAAGTAAGATTTACCAAGCCACACAAAGTCACCTTGCATAGCCCTGCATGGCTTAGTAAATCTGGAGTAACGCAAGGCAGCGCAAGTAATTGACTTGCATTACTCTATGCCTGGAAGGCATTACATGAATGGAGAGTGGGTGTTCCCACGCATCCACCCATGCTTTTTGCCCCATCCCAGATTTACCAAGAGTACTAAACCTGGGAATGCGTTAAAATTGTATGCCTTCCCGATAGAGGAGCAATGAGGAGAATTATCTTTATTTCTCCTCGTTGTTTCTATAAGAGTGCTGCATTCTGCACTACTCTTAGAAAGAGGAAAATGCCTCTAAGGATTGTTTTTGTGCAGGAAGGTGTCTTTTTGTCCACAAAAACAATCCTGCCTGCAATGCAGGCACACTTGCACACTGGTGCAAGGGTGCCTGCTTTGGCACTAGGCAGCATATAGTCCAATAGCGCAGAGAGAGAACAGGACTGTGTCATATGTTAGTAAATATAGCACTTTACTGCCATCTCAATTCAACGCGATGCAGTCTTGTTGCTTTTTACTACGTCAAATAATAATAAATTCGGCCCTTAATTCTGTGGCTCTCTGGTTGTACACACAGACCTCAGTAGTGCATTTACTAATAGAGGTTTCATCATGTACTACAGTGCATTTCCCACTGATTACTAACTTGTATTTATTTTTCATGTAAGCTGCACGGAATTTTATATGTAGTTACCTGAAGGTGAAATATCAAAAACACTTACAGAATATTTTGTTTTTTTTAGCCACACCTTTTACCCACCACCGGTGCTCACTGATCCCACCCCCACTGCATGAGGCATCACAATTCCCATACATCTTTAATGCAGTTTGACCACTTTTAATAACCACTGTGTGAGTCACTAACTTTGGGTGAATACGCAGGCGAGGTTTAAGGGTGGGTGGGATGATTGTCAGTTACGCCTACTGGGAGAAATGAGCAAGAACCTAGAAAACCAACGTACTCACTGTGTTAGGATTGCGCTTTAAAAATGCTTTAAATGATGTAGAAATGTTTATTATAGAAAATGACTCAGAGAAAAAAGAGTAAATGCATAATGTTTAGAATTCTAGTAAAAATAAATGTGAAAATACATTAGTTAATCACATGTAGGATTGAGAATGTTCTTGGAATATTTGTAAATTAATGCATGTTTCCAAAACTTGTTGCACCAGGCAACCATTTCTTAATGTGCATATTAACAAGGCCCAAAGGGCTTTTCACTCGACTATTGCTCACAGTTACATGAACAAGACATGTAGGAAAACTGCTTAGCATTGTTGACATAAACCCCATACCACTACTATGATCCCCAAAATAACCTTTCTAAACTCGTCACTACTCTATCCCTCCTTACATTATCTCATACCTCTTTTACTATTGCAATCCCCCAAAACAGGCCCTTTTAAACCCTTCCCTTTGCCTCTTCTCCCTCCACACCCCTTTTACTCATCCCAAACCTCCTCCTACAGCTATGACCTCCAAAAACAAATATTCTAAATCCTTCCCTCTTCTATCCCTCCATGATCCTTTTCAATCCAAATAACAGACTAACATGTCCACATCTCAAATTAATTTCATATTATACTATACTAATTCACTATTAATCCTTTATAGGTTCCGGAGTAGCGTGCTACTTGCCAAAAACGAGCTTCAACAACCCTTCAGGGGTAACAAGCGTTATATAAATGCAATCCTTTTCCTTCCACTATCCTTCAAGAATCCAAATAACTGACTAACATATCCACCACTCAAATTACTTTCATATGTCACTATACTAATTCAACACTAATCCTTTATGGGTTCCGGAGTAGTTTGCTACTCGCCGAAAAAAGCGCTTCAATGCCTCGTCAGGGGTAGTAAGCGCCATATAAATTCAATTACAATAAAATACATCTTTTGGAAATGTGCTGACTATAACTTTGTGTTCCTCCAGCTCCTCCTCACCCTATGTTAGATCATGTGTTAGAATACAAAGAGCTTATTAAAACTACTTATGCTAAATGATGACTTAGAAACTGTTATGAATTCTGTTTCAAAATAACATTGATAGATGCTTTCATATTACTGACAAGCCATTGTTCATAAGTCAATCTCATAGTGTATCTTTTAGCTTAGGTAAGAGGGTTCTCATGAGAACCTTCCCTCGTAACAAATGCTGTAAGAAATTGTACTGATTATGCAGTTCAAAGGAGGCAAGATGGCGGCCGCTGCAGTGGCTGAGTGAGCTGGCTCCTACACTACCTCCCTGCTAAACCTCTCTCTCCTCTATCCTGGACCCCTGCGAAAGAAAATCAAAAGAGCTTACCGCATTTCCTTACTGGTCATTCCTTTGCGGATGATTTGGCGTTCTTGGTCTTGGCTCTGGGGAGTACCGCTGCCTTGCAGACTGATAGCGTGGAGGACTCCCGGTGCTCTCTCCCCATTTTCACGCTGTATCTACTTGGCCGCAAAAATGCCTCCGTAGGCTGGGGTCAGAACCATTAAGGGGTGCAGACTTCCAGGGAGCTCTGGCGTCTCTCAGCAACTTACTCCGGATCTAACAACGATGAATCATGAGCCGAAGAAACGCTGCTCTACTTCTAAAACAGCGGGTGGGCCTCCCGGCTCCGGCGATCAACTTAAAAAACCACTGCCAAACAGAATCTTCCTGCCTTGTTCAAAGCGCAAGGCGATAAAAACAAACCAACGCGCGAGCTAGTGACCAGTCTTAAACGGACTGGAAAAACCGATACTCCATCGATCGCATCAGCGGCTGCTCTGATTCCACAAGCTGATGCCATTCAAGGTACAGAGATGCCACGCACTGAAACACTCGCTCTTGAATCAATTGTGGAACCGCTGATATGTGCAGGTGAGGGGGCACTCACTGATCAACGTATTCTCCCTGGTGACAGCGGGGAGCCTGGGGCTGTAAAAACCCTGCCCCCCATAGAAGATCCCCCAGTGGTCATTGATGGAATAGAAGCAGAACAACCAAACAGTTGCATTATGGGATCTGAAGTCTTTTCTGGGACTTGCCAAACCAAATCAGCTATCAACTGATCTCATTTAGTCAATCATGGAGGGAATAAACCATCAATTTCTAAGGAGGAGGATGCTGCAGACAAGTTTTACGCACTGTCAGATTATTCTAACTCCTCAGGGGATGAATATCCTGGTAATGATTGGGCCACTGACGGGAGTGACAGCAATAGCCTACATTGGGAAGAGGAGAGTGATAAAACATTGCTTGGACAAGGTATGGAGCTCAGACTACAAGATCCAGCTACTTTCTCTGATCAGTCCAAGGGTGTGGCAGGTTCTATGACCTGGGACTATTCCTCTTCACCTAATTTGGGACGGAAGGAGGCTTCGGAGGAAATCCAACTGGCAGGCACAGCTAATGTCAATGACAATGACAAGAATCCAGAAGGAATTATGCTTTCCACTATATACCAAGCTATTATGGCCCTCAGAGAGGAAACTAGAGCAGAGAGCTCCAGAACACAAGGAACCTACCGCAAACTTCAAAACTCTATCCGACGGGTTGCCAAGTCATGTCCTGACTTTGCATCAAGAATGGGGGAAGCTAAGACTCGAATTTCTCATCTAGAAGATGAACTAACGGCTCTAAAAAAACTTACAGAATCTTTGAAATCCGTTAAGAATGATACAGTGTGGAAATTGACTGACATTGAAAATCGCTCGAGAAGAAATAATCTACACATTTTGGGTGTTCCAGAGGGAAAAGAAGGTGGAGATGCCCAACAATTTGTGATTGAACTCTTTGAAGAGGCATTTCCTGAACTCAAACACGGGGATTGGAAAACACAACTCCAGAGGGTCCATCGATTCCCTTTAAATATACGCAAGAAGACTGGAGGACAGATGGACAGTAGACCGCGCGCCATCCTTATATCCCTTATTAACTTCTTAGCTAGGGAAGCCCTCAACGATTTGGCTAGACCAGATAGGAAACAGATGGCCAAGGCGTGTGATTTTTTCGTAAGGCCTGATTTTTGCCAAGTTACCGTTGAAAAAATATGTTTTTTGCGACAACTAAAACCGGCATTCAGGCAAAGGGAGCACAGGTCTTTCTACTTAACCCCGCAAAATTGAAAATTATTTTTCAAGGGCAAACACACTTTTTTCAGTCTGAGATTCTAGCGCAGGAAGTTTTGTCATCAATATAGGCTTGCCAGGGGTATTTAAAATAGAGAATGGGAAAGCACTTTACCATTTACCCTTTTTTTTTTTAGAGAGAACCAGCAGGGCATTATACATTTGAAGGTTTTTTTTTCTCCTCTTTTGATCTCTTACCTGCTTAATAATATGTCTTGACCCTTTCCCAGAATGGATCTTTGTATTATAGAGGGGGGTGGTTCAGCTCAGTGCAGGGGGTGGATCCCCGCTCAACATCACCAGGGACTGAAGGTCCCTATGCCTCGAGAATTGGGGGTTTGGGGAGGGAACCTTGGGGGTAGAGGGAGGAACTTTCCGGGAGGGAGGGGTGCATCGGTTGGGGAGGAGGGGTGGGGAGCACTAGGGTGATAAATTCCTATAGTCAGTATGTACACCTACATCTGAATAGCGAAACATTTATAATACCGAATCTTGTAATCCATAAAATCCTCTTGAATCACGAGTATTATGTTATTAGCTCAGTGGACACGCAAGTACTCAAAACTGAAAATGGATAGGGATAAATTACGTACATGTTCCATTAATATTTGTGGGCTCAATGATCGTAAAAAAGGAATTTATTCGCCAAAATAATCAAGCATATGCAAATAGAGGTGCTTTGTGTACAAGAAACACATATTTCTTGGTGTAATCGAAACTGGCTCAGAGACACTGGCCTTGACCTAATAGCCTGTACTCATCAAGGCACCACCACTCGTGGGGTAGCAATTCTTGCTAAACACAGAGTTATAGCTTGTAGACGTAAGAAGGGGGACCAACCGGGGCGTTGGGTGATTCTAGAAGCAGATATCAAAGGCTCTCGCTTTACAATTTGCTCCTTATACGGCTCAAATTTAGATGACCCTGAAATTTTGAATTATATTAATACCGAACTAGCCACTTGGACATCCCCGCTGGTCCTCTGCGGCGATTTCAACATCCATTTAGAGAATAGTTTTAATTTAGCTAGAAATTCACCATACATTGGCAGAAAGAATAGGACCTTTAAAGCCATGCAGGGGCTAGTTAGGGAACACGGACTAGTGTATGCATGGCACAAACACAGACTCGGAGAGCCAGGATTCACTTTCTTTTCTGCACCACACAATAAATTGGTCCAGTTGGATTACTTTTTTTGCTCATATCAAATAGCTGGGAAGGTTAATATTGAACTATATCCAAGAATTATCTGTGACCATAATCCATTAATTATGGAAATACCATTAATTGGGCTCCCTAGGAATACACTGACATGGACATTTGATAAGAACCTTTTATTAGATGAAGCTTGCTGCAAACATATGGTCAAATGGATCGTGGATTTTTTCAACATTAACAAGGGCACTGCTCCCGAAACTATAGTATGGGATGCATTTAAAGCTGCCTTACGCTGGGAGGCTCAGTTTCTCATTGCATCATCAAAAGACGGTCAAGGCTATGATCAAGGGCTGTATTGATGAACTAACGCTTGCAGAAGCAGAGCTCATAAGGAAAATTATCACTGCTCAGAATACTGACGAATGCCTACATTTAATTTCTGCCATCAAATCTAAAACACATCTATATTATGCCGAAGACCTTGCTGCAAAGTACGTACAGCACAGGTTAGATATATATGATCTTGTGGAAAACACAGGGAAACTACTGGCCTAACGTATCCAACAAAGGGCGACGGTGCATGGCATAGGCAGGATTCAGGATCCACAGGTATTAGACACTCCGTCAGGGATACTTAGTGTATTTCGAAATTTTTATCACCAATTATACACTTCAGAAGGGGAGGCCACCAATGGAAGTATTATGGAATTTTTAAATTAACTAAACACAGCGAAAATCACACTTGAACAAAACTAGTCTCTTAATACCCCAATCACTTGGGATGAAATCGAGATAGCAATCGGTTCTCTAGCCTCGGGTAAAGCAGTCGGACCAGACAGGAGCCCCCTTGAGTTTTTTAGGACATTTCGACAAATGCTAAGTCCTATGTTAGCAGCTTTATTCCAGCTTGCTCAACTGGGACAGACCCCCAAATCTTGGCAAAGGACTACCATTGTAGTATTAAAGAAAAAGGGCAAACCTGAACTCAACTCTGCATCTTACAGACCGATCACACTTATTACGGAGGATAGTAAGATTTACTCGAAAATAATTGCTTCCAGGCAGGGCACAGTTATAATTCCTCTGGTATCTATCAGCCAACACAGGTTCATCCCAGGAAGAGATACAACAGATCATGTCAAGAGAGCAATTGCTCTTTTCGGCTGGGCACAAGCCACTGGATCACTGCTCGGGATGATCTGTTAGACGCCAAAAAAGCGTTTGACAGGGTCTCCTGGCGGTCCTCTGGTCTCTCCTACAATGAAAGGGATTTACATCTGAATTTATTCAAGCAGTCCAAGCTCTCTATATAACACCAGAAGCTGCTATTCGAATATCAGGGCAAACTTCGCAAGCATTCAACATTAGAAGAGGAACAAGGCAGGGCTGCCCCTGCTCTCCACTGCTACTTTCATGATACATCAACCCTTTTTTAGATAAACTTGAAGGGGGAATTAATATCGACCCTGTAAACATCAATAATACTAGCTACAAAACATTGGCATACGCCGATGACATTGCGATTTTCACTAGCAATCTAAGGTTAGCTTTCCCAGCTGTGGAAATATGTGCAAAACAGTTTGGTGTAATATCTGGCTATAAACTAAATGTGGACAAAACGCAATGCCTACATTCAGATAAATTCCATCCGGCAGACATTCCAATTGTATCAGAGGCTATCTATCTGGGGGTTAGATTAACAGCCGCAGTGGAACGCATCCTGGAACTTAATATTTTACCTGGTATTCTCGCTGTCGGTAAATCCTTGGAAAGACTACATCATTTGCACTTATCACTATATGGCCGCTGTAATGTCAACAAGTGGCCTTCTACCAACTATATTTCAGGACAGGATTACAATTAGCTGGGGCAACGCAGAAATCACTGTCTTAGGGGACTTAAGTCATGAAGGGAAACTGACATCATTTACACTTTGGTCTTCCTAGGGGGCACTTTTTCAAATGTTTGCAAATTCGTAGCTTCTTAGGCCCTAGGCTACATGTGGATAAGAGGAATTTGGATTCAATAAGTTTAATAGAACTACTGCGTAGTCAACCAAGGATTGGGGCAATCTACCAGGCACTATTGGCAGAGTTCCCGGATAACTTAGTATCCCAAAATGCTAGCTGGGAGAGGAAGCTAGGGAGAGAGAATATTAATCTGGAAACAACGTTAGAACTTGCAAATTGTGCAATCTTGTCTGGCAGCTTGAAAGCGCAGCATTTTATGTCGGGTTTTGATTTATATTATACTCCCGCCAAAACTTCTAAGTGGGCCCGCCTCCTGGGAAGCTCATGCAGCAGATTCTGGTTATGGGGAGCTGATACTTTACATATGTTTTTTACATGTCCAGGATTGGAATTTTTTTTTTCTCAAAGATATTTTTATTGATTTTGGAAAACAACTCATGGCACAGTCCGCCCATTTCCCACACAGGGGTGACCAAATCACAAGCCTACAGGTAACCAGGCTAGGAAAGAGCCCAAGGATCTGGAACCATTTCCCCCTTCCCAATGCACAGATCCCTGGATAGTTTACAGTCCAAAGAGTAATAGGTGTGCCAGCAAGTCTTCTCAGCGACAATGTCAACAGAAGAGTTCTGGGCTTCTACAGGCCTAGTGAGGAGCCTGTGCACAGTCAGGCCTTCAAGGGATAGAGGTTATGGCTTCCAAGAGGTTAGGGGTCACCCCCTGGGCTGAGAGAAGAACCACTGACAGCAATCATGAGTTAAACAAAGAACTGAACATCCCCCAAACCCCCCCACCACCCCTCCAGGCCCCCTTCTCCCCCCTCCCCCCTCCCGATGGTGGCGTCACCCCTGAGTGGAGTCGCAAGAGAAGGATAACTTAGAGTTGGAAAAGATGTAGAGCCCGTACAGTGGGGGGACAGACCGCTGAAGGCAATCCACGAGACAGGAAGGCTACCAGTGGGCCCCATCTGAATTCAAAGTTCTTGAAGTCCTCTCGGAAGATGTCCGACATACGCTCCACACTGAGTAGCCTCCAGAGGCAAGAGTGCCACAGGGACATCGCCGGGGCCTCTTTTGTCTTCCAAGCGGCCGCGATAGTGGTTTTAGCAGCCCCTGTACAGAGCCACATAATTCTTTTGTCTGCTCTGGTTTGGTGCTCTAGCATAGGGGCTCGGATCCCCAAGAGAGTCTCAGCCATGGTGGTCGGGACAGGGTAGTCCAACAAGTCTTTCATCTGTGCTAGTATTTCTTCCCAGAAGGGTCTAATAGAGGGACAGTCCCACCAAATGTGTTGGAAATCGCCCAGGAGTCCACACCCTCGCCAGCACCTACCTGATGTCCCTGGGAAGATACGAGCCAAATTAGAGGGGTGCAGGTACCAGTCAGTCATTGTTTTTAAGTGTGCTTCCCGTAGCTCAGCAGATTGGTTGAATTTGAAAATATCGGACCATAGATGGGACCACTCCTCGTCAGTAATGTCTCGTTGGGCCAGCCCCTCCCATAGCGTCATGTATCGCGGCCGCGGGGACGACGTTGAGGAGAGCAGGAGCTTATATAGGAAGGAAATGGCACCCTTCATGCTTGAGGATTTAACCAGGAAGGACTCAAACTTGGTGAGGGAGCGAGTCGCCCCATCCCGTACCTGGGGACCTAGGGCCCAGTGCAGCATCTGAGTGTGGTGGAATTGTTCAGTGTCTCCTACCCCATAGTCTCTTTTGCAATTATCAAATGTAAGGGAATCATAATTGTGAAACAGGTGGGTCAAGGCCAGGCAACCGCCCTCCCTCCAGGTGTCAAATGGCCCCTCTTGAAGGGCAGGGGGGAAAGCTGGGTTGAAATGGATAGGGGTAAAGGGCGAAGGAAAGGAAGACCAGCCCTCCAGTGTCGCCACCGAGTCCCAGGCCGCCAGAGTGGCACGTGTCGGGGTGCTAAGGTAGGCATTCCTGGGCCTGTCCCGCTTCGCGCGCCAAATAAGGTCCCAGATCGTCCTGCCTGCTACACTACGGTCCATGTGGAGCCAGTGCTTCTCGGATTCCTTCTGGGACCATTCGACAAGGATTCTAAGCTGGGCTGCCTTATAGTAAAGCTGCATGTCGGGGAGGCCAGCACCATCCTCCCTCTGGGGACGTCGAAGCACATGGAAAGGTAGGCGCGCTCGCCCTCCCTGCCAAATAAAGCGCAGGATCAATGTTTTCACCTTACTAAAGAAGTCCCTGTCCATATCGATGGGAAGAGACTGGAACAAGTACAGCAATCTAGGAAGGAGGGTCATCTTTACGGCGTGGATACGCCCTAACCAAGAGAGGAAAAGTGGCTTCCACCTCGTGAGCTCCGCCTGGATGCGGTTCAGCATCGGAGGGAAGTTGTACAAGTGCTCCACCTTAGGTGTAAGTTGCACTCCCAGGTATAGGAGTGAAGAGGGCGCCCACGCCAGTGGCGACAGTGTCTCCAGGTGACCGGCCTCTACTGGGGAGAGGGTAAGGTTGAGGATGTAGGATTTAGTCAGATTGACTTTGAAGCCAGCCACTTCCTCGAAGCGGCTCAGTGTAGTCTGTAGGTGCGGGAGAGATGTGCTAGGATTGGAAAGGGACAAGAGAACGTCGTCCGCGAAGAGTGATATTTTATGGGATTCACCCGTAAACGGTAGGCCCTCGATTCCGGGGTGTCTCTGATGGCGATGGCTAACGGCTCTATACTAAGGGCAAACAGTAAGGGGGATAGGGGACACCCCTGCCTAGTGCCCCGGGAGTGATAGAAGGGAGCACACTGGATGCCATTCACCGATACTCTAGATCTCGGGAGTTTATAATTGGCCTGGAGCATTTGTATGAATGCGGGGGAGAAGCCAAACGCCTGAAGCGTGGCCGTAAGGAACTTCCAATCAACACGGTCGAAGGCCTTTTCCGCATCGAGCCCGACAAGGATGGCAGGGATATTAAATTTTGGAGCCTTTTCAATGAGATGAATGATGCGCCGGGTGTTATCGTGCGTCTGCCGTCCCGCTATAAAGCCCGACTGGTCCGGGTGGATAATGAGTGGCATAAGGCCACGTAGTCGAGTCGCTAGGATCGAAGAGTAGAGCTTGGCGTCGATGTTTAAGAGAGCGATGGGCCTGTAGGAGGCACAAAGCGTGGGGTCTTTCCCCTCCTTAGGGATCACTGAGATCACCGCGTCAGCCATATATATTGCCGCGTCACCCTCAGAGGCTATTAAATTAAACAGCCGGACCAGGTGGCGTCCAAGGTCGGCTGCAAAGGTTTTATAAAAAAGCGCAGTGTAGCCATCTGTGCCCGGTGCCTTATGGGGCTTCAGAGCTTTGATAGCAGAAAGCACCTCCTCTATTGTGATCGGGCCGTCAATTCATCATTCCAGGCATGGGAGACCTATGGAATAGGTAGGCCTCGAAGAAAGTTCTGCTGAGCGTCAGGGTCCAGAACGTCCCTAGAGTACAGCGCTTTATAAAAGTCTCCGAATAGATTAGCTTTGTCTTCGTCCTTGTGGGATAGCGCCCCCGAGGGGGCCCGAATACCACCTATGTATTCCCGCTCCCGTTTGTCACGCAGTTGCCGCGCTAGGTGTTTCCCTATTTTATTGCCTTGGGTGTAGGATAGATTCCTTAATTTAAGGAGAGTGAACTCAGCTCGATTATTGTAAATAGCCCGCAGCTTGCCTCTGACGGCTGTGAGGCTGCGGAGAGGCTGTCAGCAGGGTGTAAGTTTGTGGGCCTGTTCGACCAACTCCAGTTCCTTCTCCAACAGTTCCCTTTCCTTCGCTCTCTGCTTATTTAGGGCGGAGTTAAGCGCTATGCACTTGCCCCGAAGTATTGCTTTAAGGGTGTCCCAATTATTATACTCAGAGGTGTCTTCTGGGTTATTTTGGTCGTAAAAGTCCCTTATAGTTTCCCGTAGGAGGGTGTACGAATCCTTGTCCCGCGCCAAGGATGCATGGAAGTACCACCGGGTCGGTGAGGGGGCATTGCCAAGCCAGGTCACGCAGATTGAGTACAAGCCGTGATCGGACACGGAGATGGGGAATAGCCTAGCCTCCCTCAACCCGCCCCGTAGAGATTGGCTGGTGAAAATGTAGTCTAGCCTAGAGTAGGAGTGGTGTACGTGGGAGAAAAAGGAGTAGTGTTTGGTGTGGGGATATAGGGCGCGCCAGCTGCCCAGCAAGCCCATGTCGTGAATGAGCCCCTGAGTGTCAGGGTGAAAGGAGCCCAAGCCAGAGCAGTTAGTGTGCGTGCTGTCGAGGGAAGGGTGCCAGACCAAGTTAAAATCCCCCATTAGAAATAAAGGGCCCTCAGCAAAGTCTGTCACTTTACCCAAAAGAGTATGCAGGAAGTCCTTCTGACTGCTGTTGGTGGCATAAAGTGTAGCAAAGATGCAAAGCCTCCCTCCCAGTCGCCCCTTGACCATCAGCCATCGACCTTCTTTGTCATTCAGTATGTCCAATTGTTGGAAGTGAGTGGAAGAACGGAAGAGGAGTGCCACCCCATTGTGCTTGGAAGGAGCGGAGGACTTATAGATATGTGGGTACAACTTATGTTTCAGGCGGAAGTCCTCAGTTTTCATTAGGTGAGTTTCTTGGAGTGCAAGTATGTCTATATGGTGGTCTAAAATGTATTTTCAGACTTTTTGCCTCTTCTGGGGGGAGTTGAGTCCCCTAACATTCCATGTTCCTATCGTAACAGGCATTGGAACCTGGAATCAAGGGAGCTGGGTACTTAAGTCCTCAGGCACACATCCCATGTCGTGACTCCCCCCCCCACTCCCCAGGGACCAACCATCCAGCATCACGGCCGTCCCCCCTTCTGTGGTGCAGTAAATGACTGTACGACTTCTCAGCTGGCCTCCGGCCCCCCCTCCACGCTGCTCATGTGGGTCAGTCGGTACAGATGAAAGTGGGTTGCCACCACCGGTTCCCCCTCCCCCACCCTCTCCCCCCGAACTAGAAACCCTTCCCCCCTCGCCCCCCAACTCCCTCCCCCACCCAGCTATCCCCCCTAGAACCGCCCCTCACAACATCCCACCCCAACCCCAACTCCCCTCCCTCCCCCCCAGTAACTGCAGACTGTCATTGTCTCTCATCCAAGGATGAAAAGGAGAAGGAACAAGAGTAAGTATACGGTAGTCTTACTAGTCTGGTCGGGGGTGCCTTCCCGCCAACGGCCATGCGGCCAGAACGAAGAACCAGGACAGTAGGCGACAGTGTGTCTTTCATCCCGGGGCACCAGAACCGCCGTCCGTGGCCACGGCTTCTACTGCGGCGCGTTGACCTGCTTCAATTTCCGTCGCAGGGGGTTTCCGAACTTGTTTCCGCCTTCTCTGATGGCTCCACTACAACTTCCTTCCAACTGTGCCTGGCGCGGATCCCTGGGACTCGGCCTCGTCTTCGGGCTGCTCAATTCCTAACAGCGTGCAGGCCTCAGATACCGAACGAAGCTGGTATTGTTTGTTCTCCAGTTTGAAAACTAGGCGAAAGGGATGGCCCCAGCTATATGTAATGCTGTTCTGCTGTAAGTAAGTGGTGACGGGTTTGAAGAGTCGGCGCTTATGGAGTGTGAGCGCTGCCAAGTCCTGAAACAACTGCGGGGACGTACCTTAGAATGCTATAGGTTGTTTCTGGTGCGCTTTTTGTAGTATTTCCTCTTTGTTACGGTAGTCCTGAACACACACCAAAATGTCCGGAGGGGGTGCAGTTCCCGCACAAAGTGGTCCGGTCCTGTGAGCTCTGTCTAGCTGTAGAGGAGAGTCCAGCGGTCGTTCCAGAACGTGGTTGAAAAGTTCCCTAGTGTAGCGAAACACATCTCGGGTGGCATCGGATGTGGCCACATTTCGAATGCGAATGTTATGGCGCCTAGAGCGATTTTCTAGGTCCTCCAGATGGAGCTGTAAGTCTACTTGCTGGTCGTGTAGCCGGATAATCTCCTGCTGGTGGGCCGCCAGTTCCGTGTCCTTGTCGTCGCTCTTGGTTTCTAGGTCCGCCACCCGCTCCCCTATACCGTCCATTTTGCGCCTCACCTCCCGGATTTCACTGGTGAATTCTGTCTTAAAGGTCTGTATGTCGTCCCAGAGGGACGCAAAGAGGGATTCCAGAAAGGCCTTCGTGATGGGTTCCGTCCCGCTGTCGGAGGTCTGGTCCATCTTCTTCGGTGCAGTGGCCCCGGCGTCCTTCTGTGGGGGGGTCACTGTTTTCGCGAATAACTCTTTCACCGTTTTGCCTCTGGGAGGCCTGGCTGACGACATCTCGCTGTACCGGTGCCTTTGCCTCCCGGTGCAATGATCTCCACGTGCGTTCCCCAGAAATGCAAATCTTCACCGTGGCTTCGGCGTGGCGCTGGTACGCCACGGGCCGGCGCGATCCTGCCTGTCTCCCATGCAAGGGCTCTCTCAGAGCGAGTGGGCCTGCGTGCGGCCTGTCACAGGCTGGTGCCCAGTTGTCTTCGATGCGGGTCGGGCCCCCTCGGGAGCTCAGCCGCCACCTCTGATGTCCTCGAGAGTCTCTTCGTGCACTGTAGCGCCCCCACCTCTGAAGCCAGGGGCACTCCCGGCCGCTGTGCCGGTGCGTGCGCCCCCGGAAGCCAAGAAAGTCAGTGCGCCCCAGCAGGGCCTGAGTCCAAGGCCCCACTCGTTACTGCTCGTCAGGGCCCCGCAGTGTCAGCCCCCGCCAAGGAGGTCAACATCCGCAAGGCCCTCGTCGAGGGTGCCTCAATCTGAGGGGACTTGGTTGCCACCGGGCCGATACGCCCGCCGAGGGGGTCCTCTGCCCCGGGCCCCACACGCCGCCCTCACTCGGGACTCACCACTCTGCCGCCCGAGATTACCGGGGTCTGCCCTCACCTCCGGCTCCGTCACCAGCGTTGCGCCACCATCGCCTTCGAGGCCCGCGGCGTCCAAGCACCGCCCTGCCGTCTGACGGGACGAATGTCAGCTCCGCCGGCCGTCCAGAAGTCTCTACCGCCGCCGCAGGGTGTCTGTGTTGCCTGCCGATGCTCGCGGGGGACACCTGCCTCAGGCCACGCTGGTGCGCCGCCGCAGGGGGCTCGCCGCTCGGCCACGTACTCCACCCCGAGGCGGCCTCGCCACCAGGCCGGAGGGGGGAGGGGCGCCTCGCGCCTCCGGGTCCGCAGATGTTCCGCACCGCCCCGCGCTGCTCCTCCGTTGCGCTCACCGGGTCCGGCTTGCTATGTGGACGGTTCCGACAGCTCAGAGCCCCCGACCACGGGAGCAAAGGCGTCGGAACTGGTGCTGAAACAGGGCCGTTGGCAGGAGCTGAGGCGATCCACGTCCGCTCACTCCGCCATCTTGGTCACACCCCCCCTGGAATTCTTTTTTAAGGATATAAGCCAATTTTGAAATCTGATCTTAGCTACACCTGTAACACTTACTTCTGAGCTGACAATTCTGGGGGTTGAAGGGGACGAAGTGGGAGCACTTCGTGGGAGGGTCGAGACTAGCTTTCTATTTATCACTATGTCTGTTCTAAGGCTATGTATAACCTCCCAGTGGATCACCCCAGATGCTCCTACATTTATCAATTGGAGATCCAGGCTGCTTGGGGTAAATAATATAGAATCCTCTGTTTATAAAAGGCGGGGACGAAAGAAACGAATATGGGGATTCAAAATCTGGACCCCGATTACCAACTGGTTAGAGAAGACTGTGTAGCTTCAAGCCAAAATCTTTCTTTTTTTCACTTATTATTTTCTTTTTTTTATTTTCTTTCTTATTTTCCCTTTTTCTTATTGCTCTTGATCCTCCCCTCTGATAATTCTTTGTCTTTTTTTCATACAATGTCAAATAATGTATAATCAATACTTATCCATTTTTGATGTTAATATGTGCTGTTTATTTTGCAAATGAAGCTGTACTTACTGTGATAACTTACTGTTTGGGAATTAATTTTTAAAAAAAGAAAAAAAGAAATTGTACTGATCATGGTGACAAGGGTACAGACTGTGGGAATCGGAAAAAGAAACATTGTATGACTGGTGACATCAGCTTGTGAACTATTGTCATTGGATATCAACAGAGAATGCCTGCAGAATTGTTACAAAAGTATGAATCTCTATTAACTAGTGTTCCTAGTTAGTTAGCCCACTCACTTTTTACTTACACTTTTATCTCATTCTCTGAGATTTACCCTTACTCTTACCCATCATTTCATTCTCTTGACTTTTCCAGTACTCCTACTGCTGGATCTCTCCTTGTCCTGAGACCTTTCCTTATGGAAAGTTGATTTCCTTGGCTATTTCCCTGAGGTTACTACTTTTTAATTATTAGTGATCAATGCTACTGTAAGAATCACACTTTTATTTACTTTTGGGACATCAGCTGTAGGCAACTCAACTGAGTTTCCAGAACTACTTTTTATGGGAAGTTCATCTCTTACTCACTCTTCTCCAGAGGTACTCTTCATGGGTTCTATTTTAGAGTAGGTTCTTTAGTTAGTTTACAGGGGTTTCTTTATAGAACACTGTGCATTTTTCTAATGCTGACTTCAAACAAAATCTATTTTATATTTCTGTAAACGTACTAAACTGAATAAAGATATTTAGAAATTCTAACTTTATGATAAATAAAGGTTTATGAAACCTCTGATGGAGCGGAAATTAGTATCCTACATGGGGTACCTGATAGGAGTGCAATGTAACCGTTACTGGTATGCGCTCACATGTTATTCAGTGTTTTTGATTAAACTAGGAAGTGTAAACAAGTATCATGGTCTTGTGAAATTAACACAGTTCAATGTGAAGCTTAACAAATGATCCATTGAATTGTTCTGAAAATGTATAAACAATGTAATACACTTATATAAGGCTCATTAGTGATGTTACGCATTGACACGTTAAATATATATTGAATGTTTATTAGGCCAATGATGTAGTTGAAATAGACGTACTAATATAGTTTAGTGAAAACGTTTCTATTGAATATGCTAATGATTTTATGGAAATGATAAACGTAAATAACATGTTTTGTTCATTATTTTAGCCTAAGTGTCTAGGCCTGAGTCCACAGCTCATTTTAAATGTTCCTGTTTCTGAAAATAATGCTTAGATTCCCATGCGAGTCTTGTAGAATGTTACTTGGTTCCATGCTTTGCTTTGCAGGTGGTCAAACGTTTTGTTTGCGAAGATTAAAGGTATTGTTTCCATTAGATATTGTTAGGTATTGTTTCCATTAGATAGTTGAGGAATGAAGGAGTTACAGTTAGCTTGGCATGGCAACGATAAGGTGAAGGGTGGTGCGTTTACACACAGGAGAAGGAGAAGAGACCAAGGATGAACTGTTGCAGAGGGGCCTACATGGAGATGGCTGTGAAAGGAATTGACGTTATGGACACTTTTGTGGGTGAGCCTACTGTAGAGTATGTGTGAGAAAACCATTATGGAACATTTTCTGAATACAATTATGAATATATGATGCATTGTAGAGAGGGAGAGATTCCCCATTCCCTGTTGTCTCTCTGACAGAGAGCATCTAAGAGCTAGCTTGCTTCTTTCCTGCTTGTGACTTTATGCTGCTGACCCATCTGATGGTGGAGTGACTTCTAAGGGAGGATCTAACCATTGACACTTTTTTCTTCTGGGCGTTTTGCTTAAATGCTGAATTAGGGATGCCACTTCTAGAGTTAGAGTATGGCTAGATAGAATTAAATGCTTTTCTCAAACAAAGTGACGATGCAGGGGAACCTTAACTTTTGCTTCCTGATTACATGCATAATGGTAATAGAACTAGTTGTTCTTTGTTTACTGCACGGAGTAAATCTGTTCAGGAGATTTGGATTTCTTTTGTTTCCTTTGTATTTTTATACTCTCATGCTCAGATTCGTAATATGTCCAACTGTTTTTGAATTTGTAATAACATTTCACTAACCTTCATTTGGTTGTCAACTTGGATTATGGTGTAGCCATATTGAGTTACATTGTATATTAAATTGATTTACAAGATTTTTCTCCCCTTTACATTTTCATGCTGCTAAAAAAGAGCCATTGAAGGATCAACATTGGAGGAGTACTGAACAAATGGACCCAGGCCCTTTCAGTTGGTAGCAGAGACAGATGGTTTGCACATGAAGTAAGGGGAAAATCTAGAACCCAATCTAGAAAAGTCTGGAGCCCTGACCCAAAAGTCCTCAGTTTGAGCCCCAGTGATCGAGAACTGGAGAGGACTGAATTGTGCTGCGAGAGCGAGTGATTATTAATAGGGTATGTATGGAGTGTGTTAGATTGCGGTGATGAGTTAATTGTGTGATGTCTTGCGGAGTTGTTGCGAGAGTCAAGTTGATGTGGTTGTCTGGTCTGACACGGCCCAAGGAGTTTATATAAGATATTTGGCCCCGAACTGTTCTAAGATCCTGGGATATTTTTAAGGTGTAGAAAACACAGAGATTGCGATTATCTGCTGAGATAGGGACGACTGCGAATCGTGTAATAGACCTTTCGTGCAAAGGGTAAACTGTACTGATTTGGGTGAATCCCCACTAGTTGAGGTTTCGCTGTGACTGTGTATTCCTGTATGTGTGTGTCTCTCTATTCTTTTAGAAAGGCAGACAATTACAGATTATAAGATGATTGTGTAAGGAGTGAATGGGTATGGAGAAATTGTGAAAGAGGGTGAACCGCTGTTAGGAGTGAGGGTGATGTCAGACTGCTGCATTGGGAAAGGTTGATTGGTGTAACATCGCACTGGGATTGGCTGATGATTGTCTATTACATCTGGGGTCGCATCGTTGTACTATTTGATCATTAAATTGCAATTGGATTTTTGAGATTTCATTAACAAGTAAAGTCATGCATGTTTTAAAGTTCTTCCAGACATGTTTTGAGGGGATGACGTATCACCACTCTAGGCGAGGAGGCGCCACTGAAAGATACACTGCTTATTATATGGCGACAAAGGTAGGACTTCCTATTGTTATTTGGCTTAAAAATTGGCACAATATAACTAACAAAGAGGTTGCATTGCTAGTTCCATGCTTGCCACTTTCAAGTTGGAGGTACTTAATCAGTTGAGGAGAGTGATATTTGAAATAAAACCTTTACCTAGCCCTTCACAGTTTGAGGGGCTTGATGCAAGGATGCGTGCAGCTCATGCTAAGCAGAGAGATCGCTATCAGGGAAAGATGAAGAAAACAATGAGAGCTTACCTAGAGGCACAGTGGAACATAAAAAGATGGAGGTTAGACATGATTGAGGGAGAGAGATTATATCATGCACTGACAAATAGATGAGGATGTGAAAGACTGGGACAAGAAAAGGAGGCAGATGGAAACAATGACAGTGATGACAGCTTGTTAAATGGATTGTTGTGTGACCGTCCACCCTCTTATAGTCCACTACAGGGCGGAAGTGGGAGAAGCTCCAATGAGACAGTTAACACTGGGGGTGCATCAGCACCAGTACCCCCAGATCCTGGTGTTGTGGGAGTGATATTGACAGGAGCATGATTACTAGAAGGGAGAGAAGAGGTGAGAACATGCATGACAGGTTGCTCAGATCTTTGTAACCCGATACTGTATGATACGCCCTTGAATGTACAATGAATTGCTAATTTACTTTATGCTAATTGAACACTGCTATGTATTCCTTGAGTCATTGAGCAAAGTTAATAAAAAGATTTAAAAAAAAAAAAAGACTGCCAGAAGCTCTTACGATACCAGTCACGATTGGGCCTATCGTTCCCATATATGACCAGAACTCGACAGGGAATGAAAATCAGCGGCAACACATGGGTACTGAAGGGACGTTACAAGACAGATCAGCAAATATTGATGGGGTTTTGTTCCATTGACTCCTGTGTACTCAAGTACTCTGTATGTAGCGACAGCAGATCCTTCTGTAATTCAGACTAGCTCTCATACTGTGAGACCCCTAACTACAGGAAGAGAAGAGAGAGGATGATATTTGGATGTTGACTGATGAGACAACAGTTCTGCACAACGGCGTATTGTACCCTATGGTAAGGCAGGGTTTGGCGCATGTAGGAAGAGATGCGATAGTGAGGTTGTTCAGGCAGACATGTTTCAATACAAGGTTTCGGGTGGTTGCAGAATCATTGTGCCACCGATGTGTAACATGCAAGGAAAAGGACTGTTGTTACACTGAGTCACACAGGGAAGTCAGGAGGACCTTTCAATAGAATGCAGTTGGATTTTGTTGAGATGCCTATGTGCAATGGATTAAGGAACATTCTGGTTGTGGTGTGCATATTCTCACATTGGGTTGAAGCCTATCCAACTAGGAGTTGTGAAGAGTCTCACAGTAGCCAAGCTGTTGCTGGGGTAGCTCATTCTGAGGTTCGGATTTCCAACTACATTGGAGTCAGACAGAGGAACTCATTTTAATAATGAGGTCCTGAAATTGCTATGTGCAGTGTTTTGGATGGAACAGAGGCTACATTGTAGTTACAGGCTGGAAGCCTCAGGAATTGTTGAGCAGGTTAATGGCACCCTGAAGTTGAGATTGGCAAAGGTGTGTGCTTCGAAGTCTCTGAAATGACCCAATGCATTGCCTCTTGTGCTGATGAGTCTAAGCAGTGTTCCGGATAGAACTTGCTTGATGCCTCATTAGGTTCTTATGGGGCAAGCAATGCATTGGGGGGGCTCAGGCTGCACCAACTCCTGTTGAGGGGAGGAAATATATGCACTGCTGCATGATCACAGAAAGGGCAGTGTTTGATAGCAGGAGGTGCCCCAGGAAGTGGGACCAGGTCTTGTGAAAGTGAAATGCTCACAGGGTAGAAATTTGCACTAGCCCCTCTCTGAGGCCCAGTGGAGCAACCATGATGTATAATATCAGAGAAGATTTGGACGGGAAAACACTGGAGATGCAGCAATATTACAATTGAACACTCTGCTCTGTTTTGCGACTAAATTGTGTAAATGCACAACTGCTACGTCATAATGATTGTATCCTATTTGATTGTATTATTCTCACAATAAAAAGATGTTTACAAAAAAGGCATGTGAGAAAGAATTGCCTTGAGCCCCAGTGGCATGGACCATACCAAGTGATACTAGTGACTGCGACTACTGTGAAATGTGGCGAAGTACCGAACTGGGTCCATGCCTCTCACACTCAGGGAGTTCTGAGTCCCTCTGAAGAAACAGCTCCTCTCCCAGAAGCAGTGACAGAAGTGATCGGAGAGTCACTAGAGAGGACAAGCCAAGCTGTAGGGGGACCAGTGGAGGATGAAGAAGCACTAGAGCAATCCAAGGGGGGTCCAGTCGATGAAAACACCAACGTTGACTCTGAAGAGAGAGCAGTGGTGTCTGAGCAATAGTCCGACCCCGACTAAGGAGCTAGTGAAATGAGGAGACAAGTGCAGTCAAGACCGAGAGCAAACCTGAATGAGATCTGGCAAGAAAGAGAACAGAGAAAAGACCTAAGACTCACATCTGAAAGAGAGCTCACACAGATAAGTGAAACGCCTGAATCCGAGCAAAGTGAGGCTGAAGATGAGAGACTGAGCTCGAAAAGGTCGGAAAGGGTTAGGGTGCCTTGTCGGATGTATTCATCCCCTTAGTAGACTTATTTGGCTGCCAATGCTGAAGAAAGCGAGCTATGGGAAATTAATGCTGATAACTGATGTCTTGCTGAAGATTACAAGGACTGAGTTGCATGCTCTTCTTTCATTGGTAGTTCCTTACCCACCAAGATTGAGTGGCCTACGCACCCTGGTATTGAATGTTGATTTACTTATCTGGGAGTAGAACCATCACCTCCAGAAGTTGCAGAATTGAGAGCGGATCTATTACAAATGATCATAGATGAACTTGGCTCAGAACATATTCAGGATGTTGAATTAACTTTTATGAACTTTTTCAAAGGTGTTTGGAGAAGATTACCTAGGCCCAAGTGGATGAACAATACATGTAGGGTTTACATCTAGAAGAAGATGGAGTAGGGTTAAGGAAGTCTTATGAACTTGTGTAAATAACTGCAAAGTAAAAAAGAATTAAAGGATCAAAAAGAGAAAACAAAAAGAAAAGAGAGAAAAGAAAAAAAGTGCTTGCTGGAAGCTCTGCTCAAGAGATTTTTGTGTTTTCCTGCTTTGTACAAGCAGAGTCTAATGGAGAAGAGAGACTCTGTGGCTGCTGTTTCTATAATCGAAATGTAGTCTCATCTGCTTTAGGATGGAGTCTGGAAATTCAAACCGTAGTCGCAAATGTATTATAGGTACACTTATAACCATTGTAGTGATAGTGATGATAGTACTAATTGTAGAATCAGTTTTGATATCCTCGGAGGAGGAGACATATAGGGCATATAGTATTCCTGAAGTGCTTAGACCTACATCAGTGGTTTCAAAGAAAGGTACTCTAGGATCAGAGAGAGGTTTAGTTGTTCAAAGACAACAGCATCTCCATGTTTACTTGTCCAAGGAGGATCATATGTTAGATGCTTTTACTAGCCTTTTATATGAACACACAGACAATGTGGAAGCTAGATTGTTCTGTTTGCATGCATTTACCCGCATCAGTGGAGGAAGGTCTCACATACCATCACCTACCTGCGACCTATGGCATTAGTTGTAGTTTGCTTCTTAGTATATTTTATAAGAAGGATCATTATGAGTATTATTTTTCTAACTATGATGTAGTACTGTTTGACTTACCAGTATACAAACCCCTGAATAAATATGACCCAAAGAAGATAATTGAAATGATAGGGATTTATTTTGTGACTACTGCTACGCTAGACACTGCTTACGCTCATAGACACAATTTAACCTGTACATTTACTGACATTGAGAAAAAAACTCATAGATCAGGTAGAAGATAGATTTGCAGTTGCAGTTAGTGAGGGAAATAAACCTTACAAATTTCCCCACTGAACAAAGGAGCAATTAGGTCATTGTGCTATAGGGAGTTCAGGACCGCTAGCTTTAGATTGTAAACAGAGAGGGTGACTATGTATTCACCAGGCTGAGAGTGGATATAGCTCTGTGTTTGTGGGAAAGAGTGAGTGTGAGAAGCTGGCCTGGTACATGATGTACACTTATGTAAGTGGACATCCTGCACCAGTCCAGACAACCCTTATGGTGATTAAGGAGGTCTTAGACAACCATTGAAAGTTCTCTAAGTGGTAGCTGTGGAGAGCAGCCTTCAGGATTTGTCCAGAAGGAGTATAAAGCAGTTTGTTTTACCAGAATGCAATCTTATAGATTAAATGACACAAGGTATTTATAAAAATAGGTATTTATTATATAATACTCTCTAACACGTTTAGATATCTCCTACCCATAGATACACATAATGCACACAATACTTTGCATAGAAATCATATAAATAGCACAAAATACACAGTGAACCCCAGGGAGGGACCAAACCATATATTAAGAAAGTGGTATAAGAACCACGACTCGTGTCAAGACAACGTCTAGAGGACGTAGAAGTGCCGGGCCCCCAAGGAACCACCCACAGTGAGTGACTAGGAACCCCACAGAGATCGTGTGCAGTGTGGGAACACAACCGTGTTCTACGTACAAATCAACGTGTAAGTCGTGGTTGCAATTTTAAAGGAAAAGGACCCTTCCTGGACCCTGAAGAAACCCTGTGGAAGACAGAAGGTTGGAGAGCCACCCAACCCGTGGATACCCTAGTACACACGTTACCTACCCCAGGGAAACCAGGTGCATAGGTGCGAAGTGGTGCCAGGCACCGCCGTCATTTCCAATGGAGGATTTCAAGGAAGTACAGCTGCTGGAGAAGGAGAAAGTGTTCGGTGGAATACAAAGGTGGATTCTAGTTGAGAGATACCTGCAAGCAGAAGGGACAGAGTCTATGTCATTCAGGGGTGACCCGGAGACCTGGAAGACGAATGCCCACTGTTGTCAGGTGTTGCAGGAGAGGTGACCTTGACGCTGCAGCTGTGAGGACCAGGCAACGCTGAGGAAGACCAGGAGCCGTATACAAGCTGTCTCTCATCAGATGTCGAGTGCTGAGGGGTCGGTGCCCGTCTGGAGCACCAACAAGCCTTGGCAGCTGCAACAGATGCAGAAGTCGAAGAAGGTGCAATGTCGGGACCAGCAAAGTCCAGTGGATTCACCACAAGCAGGGGAGACAGGGCAGGATCTGAACAATCAGAGTAGCCTAATAGAAACAAAGATGACACTCAACAGGACCCACAGACCGGAGGTACTGCAGTCACAAGAGGACCTTGAGCAGCTCACCAAGAGATGCAGGCCACAATACGATCGATGCAGTGTGGACGAAGATTCTGGTCACTGGAGATGCTTGAGGTTGGGGATACTTGGAGCCCGAAGATCTTGATGGAAGAAGGCCAGCAAGCCTTGGCAAAGGCAAGTTGAAGCGGTGCACAGAGGTTCGGTTCCTGCGGCTCCAACGAGGGTTACTAGCCTCAAACTTGGTGAGAGGGCAGGGCAGGCCTCGAGAATCTTTCGTAGTTCATAGGAGCTCAGGATCAGCAGACCGGTCAGCTTGGTCGTGGTGCCTGCGGATGCAGGGAAGTGACTCCTTCACTTCACGGGAGATTCCTTCAAGTGTCTTGGATGCCCACAGGCCTTGAAAGGTTCCTGTATGGTTCACAGGCACAGACAATGCAGCAGACTGAAAGGGGGACGAAGTCAAGCCCAAATGAAGCCAGCGAAGTTCAGAGTGCCCAGACGGTAGAAGTTGAAGTGGCATCTGAATTAAATTGTGTCCCACGACGAATCCAGGTAAAGGTAATAGCACGCACCCGCGCTATGCCGCTGGAATTGTAATCTACAGCGCTGCTTAGTTTTAAAAATACCGCTTTTGTATTTTCTTTTTCCTAAATTGCATTTTCCCCTGTTTTTAATTGCATCTTGCTGTGCCCACACACTTGCATTTAAATTGGGCCCCCCACCGCGTTTTGAGCGGATTCTTTCCACCTTCGTGTTTGCCTTCGTGTTTGGCGCCTGGTCGCCATCTTGGGGGTGGCTACTGGCGAGTGTGCCACTTGTTTGAGCGCTCTAGCGCTGATTAGGACCACAGGTGAGCCCTACTTAAGGTGAGCATTCTCTCTGCTCGACCTTGGTAAAGGTAATAGCACGCACGCGCGCTATGCTGCTGGAATTGTAATCTACAGCGCTGCTTAGTTTTAAAAATACCGCTTTTGTATTTTCTTTTTCCTAAATTGCATTTTCCCCTGTTTTTAATTGCATCTTGCTGTGCCCACACACTTGCATTTAAATTGGGCCCCCACCGCGTTTTGAGCGGATTCTTTCCACCTTCGTGTTTGCCTTCGTGTTTGGCGCCTGGTCGCCATCTTGGGGGTGGCTACTGGCGAGTGTGCCACTTGTTTGAGCGCTCTAGCGCTGATTAGGACCACAGGTGAGCCCTACTTAAGGTGAGCATTCTCTCTGCTCGACCTTGGTAAAGGTAATAGCACGCACGCGCGCTATGCTGCTGGAATTGTAATCTACAGCGCTGCTTAGTTTTAAAAATACCGCTTTTGTATTTTCTTTTTCCTAAATTGCATTTTCCCCTGTTTTTAATTGCATCTTGCTGTGCCCACACACTTGCATTTAAATTGGGCCCCCCACCGCGTTTTGAGCGGATTCTTTCCACCTTCGTGTTTGCCTTCGTGTTTGGCGCCTGGTCGCCATCTTGGGGGTGGCTACTGGCGAGTGTGCCACTTGTTTGAGCGCTCTAGCGCTGATTAGGACCACAGGTGAGCCCTACTTAAGGTGAGCATTCTCTCTGCTCGACCTTGGTAAAGGTAATAGCACGCACGCGCGCTATGCTGCTGGAATTGTAATCTACAGCGCTGCTTAGTTTTAAAAATACCGCTTTTGTATTTTCTTTTTCCTAAATTGCATTTTCCCGTTTTTAATTGCATCTTGCTGTGCCCACACACTTGCATTTAAATTGGGCCCCCCACCCCGTTTTGAGCGGATTCTTTCCACCTTCGTGTTTGCCTTCGTGTTTGGCGCCTGGTCGCCATCTTGGGGGTGGCTACTGGCGAGTGTGCCATTTGTTTGAGCGCTCTAGCGCTGATTAGGACCACAGGTGAGCCCTATTTAAGGTGAGCATTCTCTCTGCTCGACCTTGGTAAAGGTAATAGCACGCACGCGCGATATGCTGCTGGAATTGTAATCTACAGCGCTGCTTAGTTTTAAAAATACCGCTTTTGTATTATCTTTTTCCTAAATTGCATTTTCCCCTGTTTTTAATTGCATCTTGCTGTGCCCACACACTTGCATTTAAATTGGGCCCCCCACCGCGTTTTGAGCGGATTCTTTCCACCTTCGTGTTTGCCTTCGTGTTTGGCGCCTGGTCGCCATCTTGGGGGTGGCTACTGGCGAGTGTGCCACTTGTTTGAGCGCTCTAGCGCTGATTAAGACCACAGGTGAGCCCTACTTAAGGTGAGCATTCTCTCTGCTCGACCTTGGTAAAGGTAATAGCACGCACGCGCGCTATGCTGCTGGAATTGTAATCTACAGCGCTGCTTAGTTTTAAAAATACCGCTTTTGTATTTTCTTTTTCCTAAATTGCATTTTCCCCTGTTTTTAATTGCATCTTGCTGTGCCCACACACTTGCAACAAAATTGGGCCCCCCACCGCGTTTTGAGCGGATTCTTTCCACCTTCGTGTTTGCCTTCGCCATCTTGGGGGTGGCTACTGGCGAGTGTGCCACTTGTTTGAGCGCTCTAGCGCTGATTAGGACCACAGGTGAGCCCTACTTAATGCTCGCTCCACTCGCGCAGCGGTGACGCGCAGCGGTAGCGCCGGACTCGCGCCGGAGTCAAGCCAGAGTCCTGCCCGTCTGCACCCGTCAGCGTCCCGGAGGCGGTCGGGTCGGCAGGTGGGGCTCTGTTATCCGGCATGTGCACATCTGGTGCATCTATGTTGCGTTACACGTCCGAGGAGCTGCGCTCTCTCAATCATTGCGAGAGCCACTGTTGTCCTGTCTTTCCTGGCCGCCACAAAGGTAAGTCCCGCTGCCCCTGCTGTGGCTGGCGCCCCAATCGTGCTCTTTCATCATCCCCCAATAGTAACATCGTTGGCGCTGAGTATTCCTGCATGCTGTTAAACACTAGATCGCGTGCAGGCATGCGCAAGACATCTTTGAGCTTCTCGATACAGAGAAGCCACTTTGTCTTATGTTGACTGAGACCTGGTGGGGAGATTCCTCTAATCCGGACGTTGCTATGGCAATTCCGCCGGATTATAACATCTTCAGGAAGGACAGAGCTAAGGGAAGGGGCGGAGGGGTGGCACTGATGGTGAAGAAGGGCACGGCGTGTACCATCTTGCCTGCGGAGGACATCCGCGGCTCCGAGTCCCTCGCTTTTTCGATCACTCTCGATCCGCACCAATCAGTAAAGGGATTACTAGTATATCGTCCCCCCGGCCCGCCTGGTTTGTTTTTTGAAGACCTCGATTCGGTTTTGCTGGGATTGGCCCTGAAAGCAGAACATTGCATAGTAGCCGGGGATTTCAACTTTCGGATGGATGATCCGTCGGACCCGGCTGCCATTAAGCTATCTGAGGCAATGACCCCGCTGGGCCTTATCCCTTATCTGCAGGGGCCTACGCATGTTAAGGGGCACACTCTCGACCAGGTTTTTTCTACATCCGCTCTTGTGGTGAAAGAGATTCTCCCGGTGCTGTGGTCTGACCATCGGCTTGCCAAATTTGCGATCAGAGGCACGGCCGGGATGTCCATCTCTGTCCCACAGCAGCGGGGTCGGGTGTCTAGAGCATTTAATAGAGTGACTCCTGAGTTGTTGGCTCAGGCCGCTCTTGATTATCCCTGTCCTCTCTCTGGCGATCTGGAGAAAGATCTGGAGTCCTTGCAGGCATGGCTCTCCGATAGGCTTAACGATCTAGCCCCGGTGCTGCCCCCCCGCTCGACATCGAAACGGGTATCGGCCCCCTGGTTTACCACTGCACTGTGGGCTATGCGGCAGCAGTGCAAGGTAGCCGAAAGGGCCTGGCGGGCACACTATGATAGTGTGGACAGGCTGACCTACAATGCGGCGGTCAAGGCCTACCACCGGGACATTCGCCTTGGAAAAAAAGCCTACCTGGCAGGGAGGATAGAAGCGGCCTCCAACTCCTGTAGGGAGATTTTTACTATAGTGAGAGAATTCACCTCCCCTCGGTCCATCATATCTGAAGGGTTGCCCTCAGATTCCTGGGCCGCGGATCTTGCTTGTTTTTTTACAAGCAAGATAAAACTCATACAGGACTCTTTTCCACCTGGAGCACCTGCAGGGCCGTTCAAACCTGAGGCTGATATGTTCCCTCCGGCCCCGCAAGGCGCTACGTTGGCTGTGTTCCCATCTTTGGCAGCCTCTGCCTCCTTAGTGCTTATGGGCAATCTGAAATCGGGGTCGCCATTGGACCCTTGCCCAGCCAAATTTCTGGGTAAGTTTGCGGAAGTGATCAATCCATTGGCGAACCCTCTTCTGAATCGCTCATTGAGCCAGGGAGTGGTCCCGTTGGCCTGGAAGCAGGCTATGGTGATTCCGTTGCTTAAAAAGCCTGGTCTCGATCCGAAGGCTCCAGTCAACTACAGGCCTATTTCTTTGCTGCCGGCCCTCGCAAAAATTTTGGAGAAGCACCTTCAGACGGTGCTCTCAAACTTCTTGGAGACTCACGAGATCCTGCATGCCACCCAGTCTGGCTTCCGCTCAAACCTTAGCACCGAGACCGCGCTCCTCGAGGTTTCGGAAACCATCAAAGGGGTGTTGGATACCGAGGGCAAAGTCATGCTGGTGTTGTTGGACTTGTCGGCGGCCTTTGACACCGTCCCCCATGATGGCCTTCTCGCAAGACTCTATGAGATTGGCCTTCGGGGGACGGTGCTCAGCTGGTTTTCCTCCTTTCTAGCTGGCCGTCGGCAAACGGTCTGGGCATCTCCAGACACCGCCGTGATGCCGCCTCTGGGAGTTGGGGTCCCTCAGGGCTCTATATTGAGCCCGACCCTCTTTAACATCTTCATGACCCCTCTGGCGGCGTTGGCGGAGTCGTTCGGTGCCCGGATCGTATCCTATGCCGATGACACCCAGCTCCTCTTCTCCTGCGAGAGAGGTGGAGACTTTGATGGGGAGAGTATCCGGAATTGCCTTGGGGCTGTTTTTAAATGGTTCCAACTGAACAGCCTCAAGTGCAATTCCGATAAATCCGAGGTACTCTTCTTTGGGTGCGACACAGAGCCAATCTGGCAGGCCTGGTGGCCCATCGATATGTTCACCCCGTCGTGTTCTTCCCTAATGGCTAAGAACTTGGGGGTCAAGATGGACAAGGGGCTAACGATGAAAGCCCAGATCCTTGGGGTGACTGGCACCTGCTTCGGCCTGCTAAAGATGCTGCGGAGGTTTTTACCTCTGCTGTTTGAGGAACACAGGAAGCTGACCGTGCAGGCTCTGGTCGGGTCCAGGTTGGATTACGCGAACGTTCTTTACCTGGGCCTACCAGAGTACTTGCTGCAGCGGCTCCAAGTTGCGCAGAACGCGGCGGCTCGGGCCATCTTCGGTCTAAATAGACGAGCCAGCGCCTCGGGTCTATTGCTGACGCTGCACTGGCTACCCATCCGCAAACGGATCGCCTTTAAGGCAATGACTCTGGCCTACAAGGCTCTCCATGCGGTGGGAGCAAAATACCTCCAAAAGAGACTGGCCTTCTACCATCCGGCTCGCTCGTTGAGGTCAGGATCTTTATTCCTGGCGGCTGTTCCGCGAGTGAAGAGAGCGCGCCTGGGTGGCCGCTCCTTCGGTTTGCTGGCTCCATAGATGTGGAATTCGCTTCCGCTCTCGCTCCGGGGGGCCACCAGTCTTCTTGCTTTTGGGAGGGGTCTTAAAACCTGGCTGTTTATCCAGTAGGCCCCTCAGTAGCCCTTCTTACCGTATTTGTTTTGCTGTCTCATTTTAATTGTGTTGTGTTATGGTGAAGCAGCTTCCCTTACCTAAAGCGCCGGGACACTCTTTTTGAGTAGCCGTTGCGCTATACAAAAGATAAAATAACATAACATAACATAACATAACACCCATAGATACGCTCTTAAGTAACCTAAGGAAAGGGTTGGGACAATTCAGGGGACCTTCTCAGGGGAGGGTCTGGACAGTGGGGAGGTTACTCCCATGTCCTTTGTCCAGTTTTGTGCCAGAGTGGGAGCCATCGGTTCCCAGAGGTGGTTTGAACTGGACTATGCATGGGGACACCAAATGTGCTCCTCATGCAGACTGAGTGGCGCTGGCAAGCGCATCCACTCTGCCCCAATACACTAAACCCTGTCTGGGAGGTGGTCACAACTTCCTCTGACAGGATACCTATTGTTCTGCCTTCCCCTGCTCGAGATTGGCTCAGCAGCAGGAGGGCAGAATCGTGTCTCTGGTCGGCAGCAACCATTTTGTGCTGTCCGGGTCTAGAAGACTGGTACCGGGAACATAGAGAGCCTAACAGAGGGCTCTTTCAGTGCTTGGAATCATTCCTCCCATACCGTTAACAGTGTGGGGGTATGATTTTAACATGTTTGATACCAAACATGATAGGATTAGTTGCAGCCAGTTTTGAGATGGTTATCGTGTAATTACGTGGTTCACCTCCATATGGTATATGGCTGCTATACTTAACCGGGAGAATGGACTCCGTAGGCTGTAGGGGTGTCCTGCATGCTGCATGCAGGGGCACCCTCATACTTAGAATCTAGCACCCCTGCCTTCAGGATTGCAAAAGGCCTGCTGTCGGGTTGACTTATAGGTCTTAAGTGCAGTGTCCCTAGATATAGGAAACCTAAATCTTTCGTAAGTGGTGCTAGCACCAGCTTACACAGGCTGCAGTGGCAGGCCTGTAGTTACAGTTTGAATGGTCTCTCATGGGTGGCATAAAACATGCTTCAGCCCATGGGGGACCTCTGCGGTACCTATGCCCTGGGTACTAGGGACTGATAAGAGTACTTCAGTATCCAATCTGGGATGTCCTTAAGTTGGGGACCTGATTAGCAGGATCCCAGTCAGACTAGTCAATACCAGCTTAGAACCAGGAAAAAGTGGGGGTAACCATGCAGAAGGATCCTACCTTCCTACAGTGAGTGTGATCATACGTTGTTGGTTTATTGTCCTTGGAAAATGTTTTTAGACAACACTGCACATATTATACCAGGAGTCTACCTAGTGTGTGAGAAGAAGGCATATTTGAGACTGTCTAGCAAATGGTATGGTACATGTTACTTAGTGGTGGTTTTTCCCAAAATATACCACGTGGAGGATTTGAAAGACTTAGTAGAAGAAGTGAAAATTAGACAGAAACGTGGGTTGAATGCTGGAGAAACTGTGGGAGACATTTTTGGAGCAATGATACCAAGCTTAGAGGTAGTGCTGAATGACATTAAGATTAGAAAGTTGTCAACCATAATTCAGGCCTTGAAAAATCATAAAACTTTTACTATACCTGCAGGTCTAGTAACTTAAATAATCTACTCAACCTATTTGTAATGATGTTGATTATACAGAAACTGGTTTCAAATGATGTGATTGTGGGCGAATATTTTAATTCATTGAGCTTCCATTTTCTTCATTAATACATATGAGAGTACCTACAAATGTCCAAGTTCAGCATGTCTGCTGTACAAGAAACCATTTTGTCGGATTTAATAGACTAAACTTTTATTCTCCATATTTAATACAAATCTAGCCACATATAAGTTACACATGACCCCTGACTTGCCTCTTAGTTCATTAACCGCATTGTAATCAGGGTGGGGCAGGAATATTTCTCAAATCATGTTGAAAAATTATCACTTTTAATAAATACATAACTAAAGCATGAAGTGGTAGCACACTGTCATTTGTAATCAGCAGATTTTACATTATAATTATCACAAACTTTCCCACTCACATGCGGCTTTACTGATAAAACTATATAGTGTACAAACAATAATGTTTGGAAATAGAGTTTATGTAAATATGTGTTATTTGCACATCACCAAGTAAAATGTTCTGGTTTGTTTTGCTCCTATTTAACTCTTTTTTTGCATCACACTTCTTAATTACAAAAAAATTTGCTTTTGTAATTCCTGACCTATTGTGAAATATTTGTAATATTAACTTACAGGCTATTTATTTAAATGTTATGTGTCAGAGAAAAATAACTGACATCTTCAGACAGCTCACTTGACAAAAACCTATAAAGAGAAAGAAAAATAAACCTCATTTTCCAAGCAGCAATTAGTTAAAAGACAAACAAACATGTAATCTCTTTCCTTGAACAGAAAGCAAATGTGTTAAGATAAAAACAAGATTTAATGGCATCTTTATTGCTCATTCACTTTCTGAATGAACAGAACACCTGCTCCTTTCCAATCTAAGTTTACTTGCAAGATGGGACTAGTAGATGCTAAAAATAGCTCAACCTGAGAAACTTTTACTAGCAATTGAGAGTGGGCGAGTAGATTTTTCGAGGCTTGTAGTTGATAAGCGATTTAGCAATACTGCTAAATCTCTATTGCTTATAGATGGTGAAATGGTTTTGATCAGAGCTATGGTGATGCAGAACCGACTTGCTTTCGATGTTTTACTCACAAAAGAAGATGGAGTCTGTCAGATGCTTAAGGTCCAACAGTGTTGTACTTCTATTCCTGACAGGAGTAAAGATTTACAGAGGTATATTAGCAACATTACTGAGTTACTTTAGGAATTCATGGATTTAGCTATTGAAGGTGCCTGTGATAAAGTTGGAGAAGGATTTGGTGCAATTGAAAGGCGGTTTGCAAACTTAGGATGTGGATTGTTTGGTTATATTGTGCAACCAATATTGATTGTTGCCATCTGTATCATTGTTTTGATCAGAATGGTGAGAGGATATAAGTGGTACAAGCCAAGGCAAAGGGAATGAGTTTAGAGGGAAAAGACAGGAAGATAGAGAAGCTGCAACACAATTATTACAATATTCTGAAGCATATGGAGGAGTTTAAACAAAGAAGATTGGCGACAACATCTGTTTAGATCGGTCCGTCTGATTAAGATTACGTAAATTATCATCTGATAGGCTTATCTGATTAGATAGGACAATTATTGTGATGACTTAACGTCATCATAGGGGGGACTGATAAGGTGGAACTCTGTATCCTAAATGGGGTACCTGTTGGCACCTTCATCAGAGAGCGGTAACATAGTAGGTTCCTCTACACAGTGGGCCTTTTGACGAATGTGTGACAACAAAGGATACCATCCCACTCTCTGGATAAGAAGCCGGTAACCCCTATAAATTAGTAAGGCTTTGATATAATTGGTTAAGGTAGGACTCGCCTGAGCTCACTTAAAGTTTTCTTTAATTAGGAATTTATTTTGCATGGTGTAATATCACATTATTTAGAGGTCCGTTTAGCAAGAAAATAGGGATCTTTGACCCTGAGGAATGCCCCAGACCCATATGGGCTTGAGTGGAGAGCACAACATGTTGGCCTAAAATTTGATTGCAAAATGTGATCGCAGAAGCACCTCGCATCCACGGAGAAGCGTTCCGCAGCCGCTGTCATTGCATCACTGAACAAGGGTGTCGCCGCTGCAGCTGTCGCATCGAGCCAAAGCGTCTCGCATCGTCCGAGAGTGTCGCAGCCAAAGATGCTGTTGTTGCATCACTGAACAAGGGTGTCGCCGCTGCAGCTGTCGCATCGAGTTGAGACATCTCGCAACATCGGAGAAGTGTGTCGCATCAAGAAGAAGACGCCATCTTTGTTTCATCACACTGGATCTTCATCGCATCACGGCGTAGCTAGCCGCACCGCCAAGGAAGCGCAGTAAGAAACCAACGCATCACCGTTCCTGCGCGTAAGGAACCGACATATCACTTTCCCTGCAACTCTTTCGTTGTATAGCGTTACGCATCTTAAGGTACATTCACTTAAAGTGTTGCATTTTAAGATCTAAACAGAACTAAGCTAATTCTACCATTTTGAATACAGTATTGTGGATTTTTGTCGTTTGTGGTCTTGTGTTAAGTCTATATAAAGAATACTTATTTTTAATCTACAACTATGTGGTGTCCATCTGTAGTGTTGTCACTGGATTACTGTATGTGTTCAAAAATTTTTTACACACTGCCTCTGAGATAAGCCTGTCTGCTCGTGCCAAGCTACCAAAGGGGAGAGCAGGGGTTATTTAAGGAGTGTACCCCCTTACCCTGACTAGACGCAAGGGTTCCTATTTGTCAAACGTACCTACCTCTGCCAACTAGAGCCCCCAAATCTTACAGTTCTCATTTGTGAAATTAATGCTTAGATTCCCAACAGTCTTGTAGAATGTTACTTGTGTCCATGCTTTACATTGCAGGCGGACAAACGTTTAGTTAGCGAAGAGTAAAGGTATTGTCCCATTAGATAGTTGAGGAATGAAGGAGTAACAGATAGCTTGGCATTGTGAAGACAGGTGAAGAAAGGTGCATTCACACAGGAGAAGAAGAGGCCAAAAACTAACTGTTGCAGAGTTGTACATGGAGAAGGCAGGGAAAGGAATCAACGCCATAGAAAATGTTGTGGCTCAGCCTACTGTAGACTACATGCGATCAAACCATTATGGGACATTTGTTGAATACGATTTTCAATATATGATGCTTTGTAGAGAGGAACAGATGCCCCATTCCCTTTTGTCTCTCTGACAGAGAGCATCTGAGAGCTAGCTGCTTCTTTCCTGCTTGTGGCTTTATGTTGCTGACCCATCTGATGGTGGAGTGACTTCTTAGGGAGGCTCTAACCACTGACACTTTTTTCTTTTGGACCTTTTGTTTAAATGTTGAATTAGGGATGCCACTTCTAGAGTCAGAGTAGGGATATATAGAATTAAATGATTTTCTCAAACAAAGTCTCGATGCATGGGAACCTTAAGTTTTGCTTCCTGATTACATGCATTATAGTAATAGAACTAGTTGTTCTTTTCTTGGTGCACAGAGTGAATCTGTTCAGGAGATTTAGATTTCTTCTGTTTTCTTTGTATTTTTATACTCTCACGCTGAGATTCATGTATGTCCAACTATTTTTGAATTTGTAATAAAATGTGACTAACCTTCATTTGGTTGTCGACCTGGGTTATTGTGTATGAATGAATAAATGAATGACTTTTATTTGTGCAGTTAATCAAAACCATTACAAAACACATCATATTTTAAAAAGAACAGGAGAAAAACACTTTTAGAAATATAAAACAATACATATTTGTTCGAAGAATTATTTAAAACCACCATTTGTTTTTGTTGTAAAATAAGACAGAAATTTGAGAAAAACCTGTTATGGTCAAAGCAGGTCAAACGTTAAGTATTGTCCAAGCCTCCACAACCCGGGCCCAGCTTTCTACCGAACTCCAGAGGGTGCTCCTGACTTGGCATGTGGAGAGTTGCCCTTCAGTAGTGTGTGAGTGTGGTAAACAAATTTCGCAAAGCTCGCCATGTGCTTTACAATGTCCAAAGTATAAAGTTGTTGGACTGCCTCTTTTGCTGTACGGGTGCCCAGTTGAATGAGGATTGGTCTAAGATAAGTTCTATGAGCTGGCTGGAGGGCTGGACAGCAAAATAGAATGTGGGCCAATGATTCTCGTTAGTGATTGCAGAAGCGGCACTCCCTAATACTCGGCCTTGGGTTCGAGGTAGGATATAGTTCTTTTTAAGGAAGAGGGTGTAATCTGGCAGCTAAGATCCTGTGTAAGGCTGTCCTGCCTAAGGTGGAGTTTTTGGCTGGACTGTGTGTGTGGGAGACTTTGGGTCTCATGAAAGCCTCTTGCTGCCAGGGATTTCATATTCAAAGTGCGAGAGCGTAGCCGCAATTGCTTTTTTATTGTTGCCTTGATGATAGCATAGTTGGTTAAACTGGGCTTCCAATTCTCTGTGACAAGCTGCAGAAGATCTTTGGCTAAGGCAAGACAGGCAGACCATGGGATGCTGGTTGGTAGAAAAATAGATTTTAAAACCGCCTTCATGGAGTATATGGGGGGCGCCGTTGTTAAGAAAAAGTATTTCGAGAGAGTCGCCAGCTCCTCTAGTATTTGTTGATTAAGGTCAAATTCCAAACAAATTAAGGTGTTCCGGGTGCAAGCTGGTAGACGGAATATCTTTTTGTAAGCGGTGCAATGTATTTTTTCCAGGTCCTGCGCAAATTTCCCTGGAAATGCCTGTTACGCGTAATTGAGGGATGGTAAAAGTTTGGCCCTAAGGATTCTTTGTAAGGCCATTGTTGTAGGGCTATCCAGAGTCGCGTATAATTTGCAAAGGGCATAGGTGACCATTTTCCCCTTCTGCTGCAGTTTGTGGAGGTGCACCTGTGGGCGTCCCGATTCGCTGATCCATACCCCCAGGTAGTTGTAAGATTTGACACAGTCCAGAGTCATCGTGCCCATCTGCCATTTTGCCGCCTTTTTTTTCGGGTAATGGCCAAAAATTACTATTATGGACTTCGATGAATTAGCGACCAGCTTGTTCTGAGTGTTGTATATTGAAAGGGCCGTAAGCGCTATTGAAGCTCTATTTTAGTATGGTCAAAAAGAACCAGATCATCGGCGTACTGCAGCAGCTGTATCTTTGTGAGGCCAATCCTGGGCGTGGCTAGTGAGGCTCCATGCACTGCCCGGCCCATATCCGCAGTATACAAATTAAAGAGCATCGGGGCCAGGACACATCCCTGCTTTAGCCCCTGGTCTGTGGTAATTTTCCCTGTAGCGAACTGACTGGTGAGTTTGACCCTTACCCAGGTACACGAGTATAGTGATTTAAGGGCTTGTAATAGGGGTGGACTGATGTTCCAGAGAGCCAGTTTTTGCCAAAGGATGGATCGGTCTACACGATCGAAGGCGGCAGAGTAGTCGATGAAGCAGGCAAAAAGCAGCCGGCTGAAATGGGACACTGCTTGCTGGGTTAGATACGACAGGGCAACATTGTTATCCACAGTTGAGCCCCCTGGTCTAAACCTGGTCTGATAAAAGGGAAAAAGTCCTTGCGCCTCTACCCAGTCCACTAATTCAGCCAAAAGTAAGCTTGCATAGGCCTTGCCCTCGATGTCCAGGGGGGCGATCATTCGGTAGTTCCCAGGGCCAGTGTTTGGCCCTTTTTTATACATTAGTTGCAACAGTGAACCCCTCCAGGAGTCTGGGATGTCCCCCAGTAGCCTACATTCCGCATATAATTGCCCCAAGGTGTCTGACCAGAAGTCTGTATCGTCCCTAAAAAGGGAACCTGTAGACCACTAGGGCGGGGGGCTCCGTTCTGTCGTATCTTTTTTAGAATTAAACGGACCTCCCCTTTGCTTGGGAAAGTTGAAGCAGCTGGAGGGACTGCCGACTCTGCTAGGGTGTTTCCATGTCCCTCTCCAGATGTTGAGGCACTATTCTGTGGGGTGCCATTCGGGTCATCGGTATACAGTCTTTTAACATGGGCTACCCATGTAGCTGCATCAAGAGGATTCTCCCTGTTTGAGGTCCCGTGGAATAGTTGGTTTAGATATGGCCAGAATTCTTTAGATTTACACAGTACCAACAGGTCAAAAAATTTCAGCCATTTTGCCTCAGTGAGTTCACATTTTGCCTTCCAAACCTGTTGTGAATGATTTTTAGCGGCTGATTTGAGTTCCTTTTTGGCTGATTCTGACCTACTTTTTTGAAAGGCCCTTCGTTTGGCCTTTAAGCGTTTAGCGCATTGCTTTATCACTGGAACTTGACCCAGGATGTATGTTGGATTTCGGGGATAGTGTACGTGGTGTGCCCCCGCATCAGTGTGGCCAGTGCGTATGCAAGTTTGTCCCATTCCCCTATACGATCACAGTTATTGTGGCCGGTCTGCCATCCAACCCACAATGTTTTCCATAAGGCAAATTCATTGGTTGTCCTTGCCCCAAATTGTATCCTTCTAAGGAGCCTATGCTGTTCTTCACCATGGGATGCTCCGATGCAGGGGACGGTATAGCGGATGTCTGTTCTGATGGTTAAGTTCAGAGTTAAGGTGGTATGATCACTTTCGCTCTGTGGAAGCACTTCGAAGT
Organism: Lissotriton helveticus; assembly: GCF_964261635.1. Classification (NCBI taxonomy): domain Eukaryota; kingdom Metazoa; phylum Chordata; class Amphibia; order Caudata; family Salamandridae; genus Lissotriton; species Lissotriton helveticus. The sequence goes on from NC_136067.1 coordinate 1,387,250,666, forward strand.
TTAGCATGTATTTTTGTAGCCTCTCACCTAATTGAATGTAGTCTATGGTGGTCTGGTTGTTGTAAGTGGGTGCGTGACATACCCATGGCTTGACTTTTGTAGATAGGGAGTGCGTGGTGGCTAGGTTGTATGCCCGCATAAAGGCATTAAATCTCCCAGCACTCCCAACGGAATGCCTTCCCGGCACATCCTCGCCTATTTTATGCATGTTGAGATCCCCAAGGATGATAGGTTCCATAGAAGCAAACTGTGTGAGCAAAGACTCAATCTGTGCAATCAGTTGAGTAAGCTTGTCCTTGGGGGCCTGCCCGTGAAGATTGTAATATACATTGATTAAGAGAAGGGATAGGGGACCCTCGCAAGTATTAAGCCCTTTCAAGATCCCAGACAGGAACATGTCAGAGTCATTCTTTATCTCAGTGAAATGGACTTTCAAGGCATGTTTGATGTATATGGAGATGCCCTCCGCAGGTCTCTAGAATATAGTGCCTTTGATTGCAGATTTGAAGTATTCCGCATAACCTCCTATTGGAATGGACGTGGTTGACCAAGTTTCTTGAGCGCAAAATAGATCAGCCTCTGCAAGGAGCATGGTCGCCGAAGTACTTTGCAGAACCTTCGTTATCCCTGCGACGTTCCAAGTCATTATGTTTAGTGATTGGATGTTGGCAGAAAAGGGCCTGGGCAGAGCTGGGCTATTACTTGGGACGAACCAGGCCTTTGTCAATCCGGACCCCTCACTTGATGGGGCCTTGAATTTTGTTGGCCAAGTTGACCGCGACCCACCCCCAATAGGCCGAATTTGGAGAGGGTGCGGAGCAAAAGGGGGTGAGGTTTTCGATGTGGAGATGACCTGTCTCCCCCCTCAAGGCCCATCGACCATGCACTGACTGTGCAAATTGGCTTGAGCAAGGGAGCCTGTAGTGTAGTTCCTAATTTCCCTATAGGCTCTGTGCATTGGAATAACATAAACAGCAGTTTAGACGTAGGACTGAGGTCATCTAGGTCTCTACTGACTATGTTAGACTTAATTAGGTTTGCTAGCTAGCTCAGAGGTCACTAGAAACTTTCTCGAGTAAACAAGGAGGTGTTAACTTCCCTGAATAGACAAGAAGGGATTAGCTTCTGACAACCGCATAAACATGACAACTTTGCTCCCTCAGAATAAAGAGTATATCTCTAGAGTCGTGTGAAAACAATAGACAACTATTTCACTCAGTCAATCGTGCATGCTTAGTCTCACCAGAGTGCAGAGAAATAGAGAGACGGGCGTTTTCAATAAAAGTTGTTATTTATTGAGCAGTCTTCTTTCTCATGCAAGAGAAATGAATTGCCACAGTTGCAATACTTATCATGAAGTAAAGTGCGTACAGTAAAAGGAGTATTATGAAATAATACTGTAAAAGCATTGATATGGTTTCTTAGCCACATGATACTTTAAAACGGATAAAATACATAAAAACATTGACTAACGTACTCAACTGGTGCTTCTAATATACGCCTACCCCGGTGTACCTGACCTAGCCTAATACGTGGGAAGGAGTAAGTAAGTTACAGTTTAAGTTGAGTTGGTTTTTTGCCAAGAACCTGAATCAAGAAATCTCTTAAGGTTTTAGTCAGCTCCGTACCTTGGTTATAGAATGAAGGAGGTCTTGTATCTCGTGTCTCAGGACTCGATCTCCCAGCAACCCGCAAGGGTGACTGGAAACACCGGAGCTGGATTTCTCGGCAGGAGCAAAGACAGCGTCTCTCTCAGTGCGTCAAATGGGAGGGTCGGCTTCCTTCAGCACTCGCATCGGCTGGGTGTCGGGCAAGTAGATAGCCACTCTGCTCCAAACCACCGTGTGTTTGCTTAAGGCAACGTTGGTATATTTATACCTGAAAGGTGCCGTTTTTGACGTAAGGTTGGGCATAAGACGTCACTAAGAACTAACAGTTCTTTCTGGACTCCAGGAGTTCTTGTGCAAATCAAAACAAAAGCAGGGGGAATTCCCGGGCTGCTGGAGGCTTGGTTTGTTTAAAGAACATGTTGTGCTTCAAGGAGTCTATGGGAGTAGCCTTGTCATTTTTGGACTGCATTGGCTATGCCTAAATATGGACATGATTCTTATGCCTTTATAAGGATATGTTTTGTTATAACTGTGAGAAGTTGGCCTGGTATATGATGCTAACTAGTTGTAGTGATCACCTTGTACCATGCCAAGCAACCCCCTTGGTGCAGGTTGTAAAGTCAACCTTATAGACAAGCTATCCTAGGGGTAGCATGGACTAAGCAGTCTTAGGCTAAACTCTGTAAAGGCATGTGAAGCAAGCTGTTTTACCATACACAATCCCTCGAATACCAATTGAAAGGACACCACACAGATATATATTGAAAATATATATAGATTTATTTCTACAAATATCCCCTATACTCTTTATGAGCACAGAAGCAGATGCGTTAAAACAAAACACAGTTTAAATATACAAAAGTTGCACAATTATGGATGAGCCCAAGGGGCCACCTAAACCATATACTAAAATAGTGGTATAAGAACCACTATGGGGAAAGTGAAAAGGCCTAGGGCCTGGGGAATCGCTGGAGCTGTTCGGGACTAGCAGTGAAGAAGTCGGGAAAGGCCCGCGGGACTCGGGTGCAGTGCGGAAAGTGCACGCATTACCAATGCAATGTCAATGGTGCGTAAAAGTTACAAAGTTAGTTATTAAGGAACCTTCCGAGTGACCTAGAAGGATGAAACTTTAGACACAGACACTAGAGGTGTATACCAGTGTGGGAACACCGGCATTGCTGAGTTACCTCACCCACAGGAAGCGAGTGCACAGGGTCAAAGTAGTGTCGGGTTTCATCACGCAGGTCGATGGTGCTTGGAGCTGAAGATGCTGCAGGCGGCTCGATGTGAAGAGTTCCGGTGGATCCAAGGGTGGATCTGAAGAGGTGAAGACCTGAAAGCAGAGGGGACAATGTTCAAAGTCACTAGCCAGTGACTATCGTGGAACCAGGAAGGAACCAGGCGATGTCGGGTGCAAACAGGTGATGTCGTGAAGATTGTCTCTGCAGCCACGTGGACACGAAGAGGTCAAGGACGTCCAGGAGTCGGTCACGAGCTGTCCCACGTAGGCTCTCGCTGATGGCGGTGTCGGCAACTTGATTGGAGCAAACAGGCCTTGGCTAAAGCAAGCCACGCAGGAAGTGATGCAAGCTTCTCACTCGGACCAGCAAGGTCAGAGCGAGTGCTCCTTTTTAGGGGAGAAAGAGCCAGTCTGGAGAAACCAGACCAGCAGTGTAGTTTGTCGTTTTCGTCGCCAAGATGGCCGCTAGCCACGTGGCAAGTGGCCGGGATGGCGCGTCGAGTGGCACAGTGCAAAAGGGCCCCACGCAGATCGTGGAGATGCTGGGGGGCTGATCTTCGGTGCAAGGGCTGCTCGAGGTTGGGGCTTCTCAAACCCTCAAACCCCAAAGCACAGCATCGAGGGTGCCTCGGGTGCTGCGCAGTCAGCTTCTCGGGGGTCTTTCAAGAGGTCCGGTCCCACGTCTCTCGGTGCCTCCACGGGTCCCTTCTTTGCAGGGACTGTGGATCGGGCTGTGAGAAGTCTGGGAGTCTGGGTCCGACGGGAGGCGGCGGCAAAGCAGACGTCGAGTTACTGGATGGTGCCTGTGTTCACAGGGTGGCCACTCCTAGGCCACAAGGGAGATACTCTTTAGTCTTCTGTGCAGCAGAGTGTCGAAGTCCAGTCGTCTTCTTAGTTTCAAGTTGATTCAGGATGATCTGAAGTCTCAGGACACAGCTCCCACTCTTATTCGAATCTGGGGGTCCGGATCACCTACTATGTCCCTCCTCTGGGTGGGACCAGGAAGGGGAGTGGTTACACCCCCTTTCCTTTGTCCAGTTTCGCGCCAGGACTGGGGCTGGAAAGCCCCAGCACGGGTTTGAACTGGCCTATGCACAGGGACACCTTGTGTGCCCCAGGCATGTCTGATTCTATTCAGCCCTGTCCTACCCAATACACAAAATCCTGTCTGGGGTGGTGCTAGCACCTCCCAAGGCAGGAAACCCTTTGTCCAAGCTGCCCTCGCTGGAAGGACTCCCAGCAGCAGGAGGTCAGACTTGTGTCTGTGGTGGCAGCATCCATTTTGTGATGCTGAGGCTCTGTTTAACTTTAACCGGGGTTCAGGTTAGGTACATGTTGTGTCCCTCTAGAAGGGTGGAATGCTACCCCCGTCACCAGAACTGGTGAGGGGGTAGTATTCCAATTCGTATGACACCTTACTCGACATGTTTTGATAAAGCCAAACCAAAGATAGCATTTAACCGCGAGGTTCATAATGCACTTAAGAGTATATGGTATGGCAGTATCATGAAACAGCTAAAGGACATGGTTCCGAAAGCTGCAGACAGGCTCAGCTCATGCCAGAGCACTATCTCACATATTTCCAAGCACTCTGCCTCCAGGATGAGGCATTCCATAGGAGTGGCTGATAGGAACATATGTGTCCATTTTAGGTTAGGTATAGGCATACTACACGGCATACTACACCTAAGTAAGGGGTGGTCACACCGACTTACCCCAGCTGAGTGATCAGCCAGTTGTGTCAAATATGGAGGCCAGGCCAGGGGTGGCACAATACGTGCTGCAGCCCCTGGTAGGCCTTGGAAGCACCTATGCCCTGGGTACCTGGGTACACTGTTACAGGGGCCAATAAGGTGAACCAGTTCCAATTTCGTTATGCACCTAAAGTGCATGGGTAACAATTTAGAGAGAGAACAGCAGGCTGTGGGTCTGATTAGCAGGCCCACAGCCACATTAAGTCATAAACCAGTGAAGCAAAAAGCAAAAATTTGGGGTGACCATAGGATAGCAGACCCTACTCTCCTACACAACCCCCCCCCCCCAAACGCAGGGACATTAGACTAACCTTGACCAGTTGTGTCTTCATGTTCTAAGTGGAAGTACCTGGAGAGACCATTTGCATTACCATGGTCAGTCCTTGGGCGGTGCTCCACTGTAAAGTCCATCCCCTGTAGGGAAATGGATCACCTGAGCAGTTTGGTGTTTTCACCCTTCATCTGATTAAGCCATAAGAGGGGCTTAAGGTCGGTCTGAATCTTGAAGTGAGTGCCAAACAAGTATGGTCTCAACTTCTTCAGGGCCCACACCACAGCAAAGTCCTCCCTCTCAATGGCTGACCAACGTTTCTCTCTGGGGGTCAGCCTTCTGCTAATAAAAAGCAATGGGCTGGTCTTGACCATCTACATTAAGTTGTGAAAGCACAGCTCCCACTCCCAACTCAGATGCATCTGTTTGGACAATAAACTCTCTTGAGTAGTCAGGACTCTTCAGGATATGTGCAGAGCACATGGCCTTCTTCAGGTCATCAAATGCCTTTTGACAGCTTACTGTCCACTGAACCTTTTTGGGCATCTTCTTGGATGTCAGATCATTAAGAGGAGTCACAATGGACCCATAGTTCTTCACGAACTTCCTGTAGTACCCAGTCAGGCCCAAGAAAGCTCTGACCTGAGTCTGGGTAGTGGGAGGAGTCCAGTCCTTTATGGCCTGAATCTTACTCTCCAGTGGTTGAACTTGGCATCCACCCACAAGGTGGCCCAAGTACACAACCTTACTCTGCCCTATCTGGCACTTGGTGGCCTTGATAGTGAGGCCTGCCTTTTGCAGAGCCTCTAGCACTTCCTTCAGGTGGACCAGGTGATCCTCCCAGGTGGTGCTAAAGACAGCAATATCGTCCAGATATGCTGCACAAAAGTCATCCAACCCAGTAAGGACTTGATTCACCAACCTTTGGAAGGTGGCAGGTGCATTTTTCAAACCAAAGGGCATCACCACAAACTGATAATGCCCACTGGAGGTAGAAAATGCTGTTTTGGCTTTAGACTCCTCAGCTAACCTGATTTGCCAGTAGCCAGCTGTCAAGTCAAATGTGCTCAAATACTTGGCAGAAGCCAATTTGTCTATGAGCTCATCTGCCCTTCGAATTGGGTGTGCATCTGTCCTGGTGACAGCATTGAGTCCTCTGTAATCCACACAGAACCTCATCTCTCTCTTTCCATCTTTGGTGTGAGGTTTGGGGACCAGAACCACTGGGCTAGCCCAGGGGCTCTCTGAAGGCTCAATGACACCTAATTCCAGCATCTTTTGCACCTCAGCCTTGATACAGTCTCTGACATGGTCAGGCTGCCTGTAAATGTTGTTCTTTACAGGAAGACTATCACCAGTGTCCACCACATGGGTACACCAGTTAGTCTGACTGGGTGTCAGGGAGAACATATGTCGGTATGACTGCAAAACCTGTCTACAGTCATGTTGCTGATGTTCAGTGAGGCTGCCATCTAAGGCCACACCATCAACTGAGCCATCCTCAGGATTCTGAGTCAGCAGGTCTGGGAGAGGGTCACTCTCTTCCTCCTGCCCCTCATCTGTAGCCATGAGCAAGCCCATGTCTCTCCTGTCAACATATGCTTTCAGCCTGTTAACATGGAGCACCCTGTGGGGGCTCCTGGGAGTTCCAAGGTCCACCAAGTAGGTAACCTCTCCCTTTTTCTCAAGGATTGTATGGGGTCCAGACCATTTGTCTTGGAGTGCTGCTGGGGCCACTGGCTCCAACACCCATACCTTCTGTCCAGGCTGGTACTCAGTCAGGACAGCCTTTTGGTCATGCCAGGCTTTCTGTAATTCCTGGCTAGCCTCAAGGTTTTTGGATGCCTTCTCCATATACTCAGCCATCCTGGAGCGGAGACCAAGTACATAGTCCACTATGTCTTGCTTGGGCTTTTTGAGCGGTAACTCCCAACCTTCCCTCACCAGACATAGGGGTCCTCTTACAGGGTGCCCAGACAACAGTTCAAAGGGGCTGAAGCCAACACCCTTCTGTGGGACCTCTCTGTAAGCAAACAGAAGGCAGGGCAGAAGGATATCCCATCTTCGCCTGAGCTTTTCAGGTAATCCTTTGATCATGTCCTTTAGGGTCTTGTTAAATCTTTCAACAAGCCCATTGCATTGTGGATGATAGGGAGTGGTGAACTTGTAGTTGACACCACATTCCTTCCACATAGCTGTCAAGTATCCTGACATGAAGTTTGCACCTCTATCAGATACTACCTCCTTAGGAAACCCCACTCTGGAGAAAACTCCAAGTAAGGCCCTGGCCACAACAGGAGCTGTTGTGGTCCTAAGTGGAATTGCCTCTGGGTACCTGGTGGCATGGTCCACCACCACCAGTATGAATCTGTGCCCAGATGCTGTAGGGGGATCCATTGGTCCAACAATGTCAATCCCTACCCTTTCAAAGGGCACCCCCACCACCAGTGGTGTTAGGGGGGCCTTTGTGGTACCACCTGCTTTACCACTTGCTTGGCAGGTTACACAGGAGCGACAAAACTCCTTTGTATCTTCTGACATGTGAGGCCAGTGAAAGTGACAGACAAGTCTGTCCCATGTTTTGTTATGGCCTAGGTGTCCTGCTAAGGGAATATCGTGTGCCAAGGTAAGAAGGAAGCCCCTAAATTGCAGAGGTATGACCAACCTCCTGGTTGTACCAGTCTTGGGGTCTCTACCCTCTGAATAAAGGAGCCCATCATCCCAATAAACCTTATGGGTACCTTGAGCATTCCCAGCAGCCTCAGCAGCAGCCTGCTGTCTGAGGGGTTCAAGAGAAGGACAGGATAACTGAGCCTGCCCCAAGTCTGCCCTAGAAGGTCCCCCTGTCCCCAGAAACTCAACCTGATCAGGTTCAAGCTCTATAGGGACAGTTCCTTCAGGGGTCTCAGAATCATCTTCCTGTGAAGGCTGATCCTCACTTGTAGGCATTTGGGAAGGCACAGCCTTTACCCTCCTGTTCCTTGTCTTGGGAGGTACTTGGTCCATTGTTCCAGGATCCAAGACCTGAGGTTCAGAGAGGCACTTTTTGGCCTGTGACCTGGTCACAGCAAGGACATGTGATGATATCCCTAACATCTCTGCATGAGTCCTGTACTCAACTTCTGACCATAGAGAGCTCTCCAGGTCATTGCCCAACAAACATTCTACTGGGAGATCAGCACTAACCACAACTCTTTTTAGGCCAGTTACCCCTCCCCAGGAAAAGTTAACAATTGCCACACTATGTGTAGTAGTGACATTGCTGGTATTGGTCACCAGGTAATTATCACCTGGTATGTACTGTCCAGGGTCCACAAAGCTAGGCGTCACCATAGTGACACTGGCACATGTGTCCCTGTATGCTTGAGCCACTTTTTCATTAATCAAAGGTGTCTGTCTGTACTTGCCCAAATTATTGGGGCTGACAGTAGGGGGAAAATCAATCTCCCCATCACAAATCAGAACAGCCTGTGTAGGAGTTCTGACTAGGCCAGAATCTCCATCAGTTCCCAAGGTGATACCCACTACCCCCTTAGTCTGTGGACCAACACTGCTAACTGTACTAGTGGGTGCAGGTGCCTTAGGGGCTGCAGTGTTGGGGGCTCCACCCTTTTTACAATCACTTGTCCAGTGAGTGGTGTTTTTGGAAAAGCTACACCAGGGTTTTCTTTGACCTTCTTTCTTCTTCTTGGAAGTTTGGGACCCACCCTCAGTATTAGTTTGGGGCCCTGTTGAAGACTTCTGGTCTTTAGCTTTCTACTCCCCACCCTTCTGGTCTGTTTTCTTTTGGTCACCACCCTGGTTCTGGTTCTTTTGCTTAACTCTGGTTCTAACCCATTTGTCTGCCCTCTTTCCCAATTCTTGGGGAGAGGTTAGATCTGAGTCAACCAAATGATGATGCAACTGCTGGTTCTGACAGTTATTTAAAATCTGTTCTCTCATAAGCAAATTGTACAATCCTTCATAGTCTGTAACCTTACTTCCCAGCAACCAGCCCTCCAGAGCCTTAGTGGCACATTCAACAAATTCAGACCAGTCCTGAGTCTGTGTCTTCTGGGTATCTCTGAACATTCACCTGTACTGTTCAGTGGTTAAGCCTAACCCATCAATCAGAGCACTCTTCAGGACCAGGTAGTTTCTAGAATCCCCATCACTAACTGTGAGTAGTCTGTCTCGGCCTCTACCTTCAAAGGAGAGACACAAGATTGCTGCCCACTGATCCTGAGGGACCTGCTGTACTTTGCAAGCTCTCTCAAGTGCAGTCATTCATTTGTGGATATCATCCCCAACTTTGTAGGGGGGCACAATCTTACTCAGGTTTCTATTGTCATAGGACCTGTCTTTATCCTTAGGGATAGTGCTGCCACCAGTGGATCCTAATCCACTCTCTCTAGGCTGCCTTGCTCTAGCAAGTTTCTCTTTGGCCAGGGCAACTTCTAATTCTTGCTTCTGGATCCTAAGTTCAGCCTCTCTCATTTTGGCCTCATGTTCCCTTCTCTGAGGGCTAGTCAACTCCCTTCTGGAGTTGCCATGAGAACCTCTAGAAACATGGGAAGTATTGGATTCACCTGAGTGATTCCTCCTCCTCCTATGCTCCTGGTTAAGTCCATTTGGGGGTCTGAATGGGTTGGACCCACCTTCAGTCCCAAATAAGCTTAAGTTAGCCTGGTTAAGCCTGCTGACTAACACCTGGCTATTTCTCTCATCATCAGACCCACTTTCTTCCTTCTCCTCCTCTTCTTCCTCATTCTCTGGCTGAGTATCTCCAGTGACCTGGTCTTCCTCATCTATGTGGATAACAGGGGCAGGGGCATCAGTGTTTTCTTCTTCAGAAGGAGAACCTCCATCACCAGTCCCTGAGGGGCCTGGTTTAGAGCTCTTTAGAGCTTCAGACTGGTCTAAAAGCTCTCTGAGGTGTCCTGCTGTAGGAGTAGGACCTTTTTTTTTGATTCCTCTCATGGAACACAGTTGCCTCAGTTCCTTAAAAGGAAAGGTAGCAAATTTGGATGGTGCCCTTGGAGGGTCACTCTCAACAGAGATGGGTCCAGTGGATCCCTCTGCTCCAGACATTGCTCTAGTGTGGTGGATGTGTTGCAATCTACCTACACTTGTGTTTTCCTACAAAACCTATCTAGTAGTTGTAGTCAGGGTGTGCTACTCCCTATCCTCTACAACCACTAAGTTCAGTAGAACTTAAGTATACTAGTCTTGTTTTAGTGTACCTATCAGGTACCTGTATGATCTTTCAAATGATACTCTCAAAGATTGTAATGGTAAAACAACAGCAAGCTCAAATCCCAATCCGCTGCTCACCAATGTGAGAAGTTGGCCTGGTATATGATGCTCACTAGTTCTAGTGATCACCTTGTACCATGCCAAGCAACCCCCTTGGTACAGGTTGTAAAGTCAACCTTATAGACAAGCTATCCTAGGGGTAGCATGGACTAAGCAGTCTTAGGCTAAACTCTGTAAAGGCATGTGAAGCAAGCTGCTTTACCATACACAATCCCTCGAATACCAAATGAAAGGACACCACACAGATATATATTGAAAATATATATAGATTTATTTCTACAAATATCCCCTATACTCTTTATGAGCACAGAAGCAGATGCGTTAAAACAAAACACAGTTTAAATATACAAAAGTTGCACAATTATGGATGAGCCCTAGGGGCCACCTAAACCATATACTAAAATAGTGGTATAAGAACCACTATGGGGAAAGTGAAAAGGCCTAGGGCCTGGGGAATCGCTGGAGCTGTTCGGGACTAGCAGTGAAGAAGTCGGGAAAGGCCCGCGGGACTCGGGTGCAGTGCGGAAAGTGCACGCATTACCAATGCAATGTCAATGGTGCGTAAAAGTTACAAAGTTAGTTATTAAGGAACCTTCCGAGTGACCTAGAAGGATGAAACTTTAGACACAGACACTAGAGGTGTATACTAGTGTGGGAACACCGGCATTGCTGAGTTACCTCACCCACAGGAAGCGGGTGCACAGGGTCAAAGTAGTGTCGGGTTTCGTCACGCAGGTCGATGGTGCTTGGTGCTGAAGATGCTGCAGGCGGCTCGATGTGAAGAGCTCCGGTGGATCCAAGGGTGGATCTGAAGAGGTGAAGACCTGAAAGCAGAGGGGACAACGTTCAAAGTCACTAGCCAGTGACTACCGTGGAACCAGGAAGGAACCAGGCGATGTCGGGTGCAAACAGGTGATGTCGTGAAGATTGTCTCTGCAGCCACGTGGACACGAAGAGGTCAAGGACGTCCAGGAGTCGGTCACGAGCTGTCCCACGTAGGCTCTCGCTGATGGCGGTGTCGGCAACTTGATTGGAGCAAACAGGCCTTGGCTAAAGCAAGCCACGCAGGAAGTAATTTAAGCTTCTCACTCGGACCAGCAAGGTCAGAGCGGGTGCTCCTTTTTAGGGGAGCAAGAGCCAGTCTGGAGCAACCAGACCAGCGGTGTAGTTTGTCGTTTTCGTCGCCAAGATGGCCGCTAGCCACGTGGCAAGTGGCCGGGATGGCGCGTCGAGTGGCACAGTGCAAAAGGGCCCCACGCAGATCGTGGAGATGCTGGGGGGCTGATCTTCGGTGCAAGGGCTGCTCGAGGTTGGGGCTTCTCAAACCCCAAAGCACAGCGTCGAGGGTGCCTCGGGTGCTGCGCAGTCAGCTTCTCGGGGGTCTTTCAAGAGGTCCGGTCCCACGCCTCTCGGTGCCTCCACGGGTCCCTTCTTTGCAGGGACTGTGGATCGGGCTGTGAGAAGTCTGGGAGTCTGGGTCTTGTCAGGCTCTGGGCTCGGGCTCCGACGGGAGGCGGCGGCAAAGCAGACATCGAGTTACTGGATGGTGCCTGTGTTCACAGGGTGGCCACTCCTTGGCCACAAGGGAGATACTCTTTAGTCTTTTGTGCAGCAGAATGTCGAAGTCCAGTCGTCTTCTTAGTTTCAAGTTGATTCAGGATGATCTGAAGTCTCAGGACACAGCTCCCACTCTTATTCGAATAGTGGGGGCCGGATCACCTACTATGTCCCTCCTCTGGGTGGGACCAGGAAGGGGAGTGGTTACACCCCCTTTCCTTTGTCCAGTTTCGTGCCAGGACTGGGGCTGGAAAGCCCCAGCACCGGTTTGAACTGGCCTATGCACAGGGACACCTTGTGTGCCCCAGGCATGTCTGATTCTATTCAGCCCTGTCCTACCCAATACACAAAATCCTGTCTGGGGTGGTGCTAGCACCTCCCAAGGAAGGAAACCCTTTGTCCAAGCTGCCCTCGCTGGAAGGACTCCCCGCAGCAGGAGGTCAGACTTGTGTCTGTGGTGGCAGCATCCATTTTGTGATGCTGAGGCTCTGTTTAACTTTAACCAGGGTTCAGGTTAGGTACATGTCGTGTCCCTCTAGAAGGGTGGAATGCTACCCCCGTCGCCAGAACTGGCGAGGGGTAGTATTCCAATTCGTATGACACCTTACTCGACATGTTTTGATAAAGCCAAACCAAAGATAGCATTTAACCGCGAGGTTCATAATGCACTTAAGAGTATATGGTATGGCAGTATCATGAAACAGCTAAAGGACATGGTTCCGAAAGTTGCAGACAGGCTCAGCTCATGCCAGAGCACTATCTCACATATTTCCAAGCACTCTGCCTCCAGGATTGATGAGGCCTTCCATAGGAGTGGCTGATAGGAACATATGTGTCCATTTTAGGTTAGGTATAGGCATACTACACCTAAGTAAGGGGTGGTTACACCGACTTACCCCAGCTGAGTGATCAGCCAGTTATGTCAAATATGGAGGCCAGGCCAGGGGTGGCACAATACGTGCTGCAGCCCCTGGTAGGCCTTGGAAGCACCTATGCCCTGGGTACCTGGGTACACTGTTACAGGGGCCAATAAGGTGAACCAGTTCCAATTTCGTTATGCACCTAAAGTGCATGGGTAACAATTTAGAGAGAGAACAGCAGGCTGTGGGTCTGATTAGCAGGCCCACAGCCACATTAAGTCATAAACCAGTGAAGCAAAAAGCAAAAATTTGGGGTGACCATAGGATAGCAGACCCTACTCTCCTACAATAACCACATAAGGGCATGAATCGGGGATATCTAATTAGGGTCCTAGATAGATTCACAACACCCACTCCACGTATTATATCAATCATTACTAAATACTAAGCAATACTAAACATATAACAATGCATGTGTTTTCCAACCCACCCCAAAATACATAGATTGCATTTGAAATGGTGTATGGTGTATACACGAAAATGAGTATTATACTGTACCTCTTTCAAGCAGTTGTATCATTCAGATAATGCATATATAAATATCGTCTGAATGAATTGCGAAAATTACATTTATGAAATGGCTCTTAATACAGAAAAGAAGGTCGAGACCATTTCATCACATATTTATACAATACTGTACATGTGCTGGAGGCTGAGGTAAAATATTGTCTCTCGAGTCTCTAAAAATAGAAGTTCTGTTCTCTAAGAATAGTTCTACTTTAAGCAGAGTACCATGTGCCAAAAAAAGGTAAATATTTTGGAAATGGAAAAATAATTACGTTTTCAGGGGAAAAAATAGTTCCAATTGTTTTCAGTAGTGTTGTTTATCAAAACTGAAGGCCGAATTCAGAGTTCAGGGAACCCTGTGTGCTCGTTGTTTTAAAAGTTATTCTCGTTGTTAGGAGAGAACATCATATCAGAGTTGCGAAAAATTGGTCTACAACAGTAGGTGAGAGTTCGACGAAGTTCAAAAAAGCTGAAATTGTGCAAATGTCATTGCTATCATCGATGTCTGGATCAGCAATGCTCACTTTCATCTCGTACTTCACTGCCACCTCATCGTAATGGTGAAGTCTGAACGAATGCCGTCATCAGAATAGGTAGCCGCTGGGGACAACACGTTGCATGAGCCGTTACCGAACCAAGCAAAGTATCGATATCCATAGGTACTGCTGATGGTAGTGTAAGACAGACGTCCAACACGCATTCTTCTCCGCATAGCAGACATCGAAGCACAGGTAAGATGCAATCTTGCCAGATTGGTCTGAATGAAAGAAACCAAGTTGTATTCAGACCTCTTAGCCGGGCTAATCCGAGGACTCTAGTGATTCGGTCTCGGTAGCGTATTGCTAGGATCGTTTCTTCCATTGTAGCTGGAGTTCTGTCTTTGGCTTGGCTTGCCATATCAGAGCAGAAGGAGCAAAAATAAAATTCCTGCTACGAGTCCCAAAAGAAGAGGCAGGCCGCCGAATACAGAATGCACAAAATTCGGGAAAATGCCCAGAACTGTTTCAAAGGGTGCTAACAGTCCCGAAAAAATTGTCTTAAATACATGTGCGATGCCACTGGTATCAGACATGTTTAAAATTTGACCTAACATTTCTACGAAATGTACAGGGCAATTTGTTGATAATAGGGAATGTATCTCTGCCGCTGTCCTTGCAACTTGCAGATCATACGTCTCTTTGGACGAGGTTAAAGGCACAGTTGTCTGTAAAAGAATAGACTTCATTCTGCTTCAAGTATCAATTCGAATAGAAGAGATATTCAAAGAAGGCCATATTGCAGCCTCCATGTCTGGATTGCCGTTTGGATACAATACTTGCATACAGCAAATGACCCTGGAAGTGACGGTTACGAGATAGGCTTTTCCTGGCACCATGCCACAACAGCTGTGGTCACTTATTAGAACATAGCTGTCATTGGAAAGCTGTCTGAAAAAAGGCTCTATCTGTGTTGCAGGAGTGCCGTGCAGGTGACATGAAAGGTTATTTGATGAACCTTCGCAGGCTCCATGCAAGTTAATACCTTGACACAGAAGTGTACCGCTTAGTGATTTTTTACAATTGTTACCACTAAGGAATACCTCTTTTTTCCCTTCACTATAACATTTATGTGTATAAGGTAATTTCCAGGTTGATTTGATGTATCCTTTACCCAACCTTTCATACAGGCCTGCTGGTATATACTTTTGGCAATATTTAAACTGGAAAGTTGTTATTGGGATTGTAATCGTTCCATGTATTATCCATTCAATGACAGGTCTCTCTGACATTGTCAATGGTAATCTCTCAAGTTTTTCAATGCTCAGAATAGTATAGTCTGCTCCTTTTTGTGCCAAACTGATTTGTTTATCAGTAAGGTTAAAGATAGAAAATAATGACGTGTTGATTAGACGCCATGGCACGTAGCCTGAACGCAGGTTTTGCAACGTCCAGCCTAGCTGTACAATAGAACGCAATTGGGACTGACCATGTTGTAACATTAGTAAGTCCTGCTCTATTATATAAATAGCAGATGATACAATACTGTCCAGTGAAAAAATTCTGGAGGACAGAGTCATTAACCCATTGTCCACTACAGAAAGTGATTTTTCCAAATTTATACGATCAATTTCTCGTATTTTTTCTGCAGTTTCAATTTGCGTTACTTTCCAAGCTTCGTTGTAAGCAGCGTATATACCGGCGTATATGAAATGTTTTTGACGCTGTTTGGGAGGTCCCAATATGAAATCTCGCAAGTCAGCACCTTCTTTAAGTAAAGTCAAGTGTTGCTTAATTTCTGGCAGTGTGGATTTCTGTAGCCACTCAAGGCAGAGTTTTCCTACACTAGGGGCTAGATGTAGGTAACTCTAATTTACCGACTCATAAATACCGAATTTTACCGATTCGGTATTTATGAATCGGTAAATTAGAAGGAGGGAGATGTAGGTAATTTTTTATTTTGAATTACCGAATCTGTAACATTCGGTATTTACCGATTCGGTAAATACTGAATCGGTATTGCCCATTGATTCCTATGGGCCTTGAAGCCCATAGGAATCAATGGGCAATACCGATTCGGTATTTACCGAATCGGTAAATACCGAATCCTGCAAGGGTGCAGGGGGTGTCACTTTGACACCCTCTAGCACCCCAAGTACAGGCTTGTGTGACATGTGGCACACATACATGCCCTAAGGGCATGTCTGTGTGTCACATTGCACAGGAGTGCATGCACAGCTGTGCATGCACACCTGAATTTGGTATTTTACCACCCAATAGGATTGGGTGGTAAAATACCGACTCTTAAGGGCCTGTGGCACTCCTAGGAGTGTCAGCTACATGTGGATTTACCGAATCGGTAAATATACCGAATCGGTATTTTACCGATTCTGTAAATTTACCGATTCGGTACATTTACAGAATCTGTAAAATATAGGCCCCCTACATTACAAAACCCTAATACCGGTCGGTAACGGCCGAATTTGGCCGTTACCGACCGGTATTAGGGCTCCTACATCTGGCCCTAGATGTTGTAACTATCCCTGGATGTTGTCTCTGGGAATATCTTGGGTCTGGCCTGTTCTGTTTGAACCCCTGTGTTTTGTTCAGGAATCTATCTTGATAGTTATTTGTTTCTGTGGGCCAGATCAACCATTTTCTCCAATCAGGATTTGTTCTGTTTTGGTGTAAAATATGGGCTACGTCTATCTCCACATCTGTAGTGCTATTACTATCAGGTATGGGCTTTGGAATAGACGGTTTGTTTAAGTCTTTTATCTTGGCTAAACCAAGACAGGTTGTCTGTTGAATGGTGTCATTCAGGAATATTATCTGTTCTGGGATCATGCAGGCTCTAAATAATGCTTCTAGACCTTGTACCTGCCAGTCTTTTGAACCCCAGATGGTTTTTGGTTCAATGTTGTTTTTCCAAAATTCAAAACCAAATGTAGACATTTTATCATAAAATTTTTCAGAATAAATCAATTTAGTATTTGTCAACATTGTTTTCATTCCTGTCTTATTTAACATTTAAAAATAAAACGTTTCTGGATCACTGTTGTTAAACCCTGAGAAGTATGTGAATTTCTCATAAAATGTTCTCGAACTGCCTTTTGGCGGTGTTGGACAATGTTCCCATTGATTATAATTTAAAACATTTCTTGGTTGAGCAGATTTATGCAAATAGTGATGACCATAGTGGTTAAAACAGTACATTTCTTCATAGTTCGATGAACCCTGTAAATAATCATGTTCTGTAAATTTTGCTGACATTACTAAATCTGACATCATATTATTAATATTTTCAAAGTCCCAATCATCAGAGAAAGTACTTGGTGTCACAAAGTCACTTAAGGAAACCTTAAATTGATGTGGATATTTCAAGAGCTCAATCGGGCCATAGATTTCATAATCCGTTTTGTCCCATGCTACCCCACCGGGTATTGGATTGGCTGTGATGTTCACTGATGACAGTTCTCTCTTTTCGATGTGTGAGGATGTGTGAGGCTTTAGGACCAAGTTGATGTTCTGACTTGCTGTGTCCATTGTACTATATTTTCCTTCAATGAATTGTCCCAAACATAGAACCAAGATGAGCCAAAGTAGGAGGAAAAGTACACCTAACACAATCCAAAATTCAATCCATGGTGAAATCAGATATGTTTCTTTTAGTTGATGAAAAAGTTCAGTCATTTTTTCTTTGAAAGTTATTGTTGCTGGCGTTTCTTCATGTTCACTTGGATCATCAGAAAAGTCACCGAAATTGATGAAGTAGCCAGATGCAGTTCGGTCAATTGTTGGAATTGCTTCCGGATTCTCATTTGTCTTTGCATTTTCTTTGTTTCATTAGCATAGTCTGAGGCTACATCGTTGTAGACAGGCATTTCTTGACGAACTGTTGCAATTTGGGTTTCAAGAGACACACGTTCCATGGCTTTGTTGCATAGTCCTTTTTTATTCACTGCAGGTTTATCAAATGTGATTAGTCTCTCAGTTTGAACCTCTTGGATTGTAGCAAGATTTGGTCTTCTGCTATTTCTTGGGAGTCCACTGGGCCTACTACTTATTATTGGCCACATGATTGTCATTTTACCAGGTCGATGGATACAACTCTGTTCTCCTTTTTACCAGCAAGGGGCGGTAGTACTACTGATCTTGCTCCGCTGACAGCTAAGACAGGTACTGCTTTTCTGTAAGAAGGCCCAAATTCCTTCTTCACCGCGATCTTTTCTCTGACTAGATCCCCAATCTTTGGAATCCAGACAGGTCTTGCTGGGACAGGTGGTTTCTCTTCAGTGGCTGTTGGCTTTAACTTTGTGTTACTAAGACTTCTTCTTGTTTCATTTAAGTCCTGTAAAACAGCCAAACGATCTTTGATATCAAAGGCTTATTCTTTTACCACTGAAGTCTGACAATCTAAGTCCTGGATTTTCATTCTAGTGCCGAACAATAGTTCGTAAGGAGTGATACCTTTTAGAGAATTTCTTGGCAGATTGTTAAGACTACGTTGGACACTTGTTAAATGTTTGACCCACCCATCACCCGAACCTAATACCCTCGCCGTTATAGATTGCTTTATGTCACGTTTTTTTCTTTCCACTACCGCATTTCCCTCAGGATGGAACGGAGAAGAGTACCGCAATGCAATGCCCATGCTGGTCATGGCCTCTTTGTATGCTCAAGAGCTAAACGCAGGACCCTGGTCAGAGTGTAGCATGCCTTGTGCGTATGTGCCGATAAAGACTCGCAAATCTTTTATAACAGTTCTGGCGTCAGCTGAGCGCTGGGGCCACATCCAAATGAATCTCGTGCAGGAATCCACTGCGACCATGATATATTTATAGTTCCCATCCCTTTGTAAGGGACCACAGTGGTCCAGGTAAACACATGCTAATGGTTTATCTGAGATTAGAAGG
Organism: Lissotriton helveticus; assembly: GCF_964261635.1. Lineage (NCBI taxonomy): Eukaryota > Metazoa > Chordata > Amphibia > Caudata > Salamandridae > Lissotriton > Lissotriton helveticus. The sequence goes on from NC_136067.1 coordinate 1,387,269,212, forward strand.
GGCGTCTGTGCTGGTCGTTTCACTGTTGATACTTTCATTCTTTTGCATATTTCACATTCTAGAACATAGTTTCTAGTCTGTTTCCTCATGGTGGCCACCAATATCTCTGTTTTAATAATGATACTGTGGCGGAAACACCAGCATGTGCAGAGGCGAGCCCTTCGTGTGCCGCTAAAATTAGTCCTAACCTGTGTTCCATGTTTGGAATTACTCTATCCCCCATACCAGGGATTCGAGCAAAAGGAACATTATTCGCATCAGTTATGTATGAGTACTTTACTGGGAAGCCTTTCAGGAGTGTTTTCTATCATCTTTTACTGAAGCACTGACAGCTTGCATTATATCGCTATCTATTTTTGTTTTTGACTGGGTGATAACAGCTACGGAAGCCGTTTGCACAGCTGCCTTTGCGGCCTCATCAGCCAATGAATTCCCTGCAACGTGAACGCCATCACGTTGATGACTCAGTGTATGTATCACGTGAGTCTTTTGTAGTTCTCTTTGTAACAGAACTACTTGTTCCCAAAGCGTTTTATGCTTTATTGTGGCACCTGTGTCATTTTTGTAACCGTTTTTGATCCATGTCTGCATGTCGTTATTGTAAGACTGGACGCAGTAATGCAAATCGCACACTATTAGTGTGGGGAATTCGCGATTGGCATTTTCAAGCGCCATCTTTAAAGATCTTATTTCAGCTTGCTGAGCTGTACAGTTTCTGAGTGATTCAGTTTTTGTAATTATCGGTCTGAATTTACCTAAGCGCCAGCGACCTTTAACAATCGCGCACGCTGCATTGTAAGTTTGTTTTCCCACAATGTAGTGTTGTGCAAATCTGTCTGTGTAAATCACACAGGTGTATTGTTCTAGAGGCAGAATCTCGATCGGCAGAGGATATTCATGTTCGTATTCTAGATCTTTTAGTTTTTTCATTTTTGGATCAAAAGCGTGTTTCACGTCTTCTGCAGCAAGAGAATTTTCCCATTGTATCCATTTTGGATCTAATGCCACAGCATTTGGAATGCGTGGTCTTGTTACTGCTTCTAGGGCAGGTACCGGTGTAACGATTATTATACGTTTACCTTGTGCGAGGGCTCTTTCTTTTGCTACAGCAGTTTGAACCGCAGTTAGAATTTTTTCAGTAGAACTGAATTTCATTTCAGCTTGTGTGTACAAGTGTGATTTATAAGCTATTGGTACCGCTTCTCCCTCATTAGAGGTGAGGTACGTGAATCCGCATCTTCCTGGGATGACTCGGATTACAAGGTTGCGTATATTTTCGCGTGTTTGCAGTTTTGTTTTAATTAACATGTCTGTTTGTAATGATCTTAAAATTTCTGTGTTTCTCTCACCAATTAATTGGTTTGAAATCAGGTTTTATTAATTCATAGAGAGGTTTAACCCTCTCTGCATAATTTAGAATGTATGTTCTTCCGAAATTCAGAAAACCTAGTATTGATTGTAAGTTCTTCAGCGTTTTTGGAGCTTGGAGTACTGCACATTTCTCTAAGAAATTGTCTGCTAGGCTTTTGCCTTCACTTGATAATTCATATCCTAAAAACAGGACAGTTAGATGGGCAATTCGTGACTTTTTAAAGTTGAATTTATACCCTTCAGCTGCGAACCCAAGTATTATGGTGTTCACTCTTTTTAAGTGTGTCTCCAGGTCGTCGTCTGTAAGATAGATGTCATCGACATAAGATAATGCCTCATCATCATACATTTATAGTAACTCTGTTACCCTTGCTGAGAATAATCCTGGGCTATTCTTGAATCCCTGTGGGAGTCGACAGAATTGTTTTTGCGCTCCCATTGTTGAGAAAGCGGTCAAATACCTGCTTTCAGGTGCAATGTTTTGACAAAAGAAGCCATTTGAGATATCTAATGTCGTTTTATATTTTTTGCGCACAATGTTATTCAGTAGTGCTGCACTGTGTGAGTTTTGTACTGCAAATGTTTTGCAGCAAGAGTTTAGGTGTCTGTAGTCCAAAACTAGACGATATGAATTGTCTGGCTTGGTGACAGGAAACAAAGGATTGTTCATTTGTGAGGTGCATGTTTCAATCACCCCCTGATATTCAAGTTAATCTAAGATCTCCCTGACTTGTTTTTTAGCTTCTTGCTTAACAGGATACTGCCTCTGTGCAGTAGGTTGATTTTTTAACTTTATGGTGAGGAGAATCCTCATCCCATCCTACATGATTTTTATATAATGCAGGGGCTTGGGCCACTGCCCATGTTCTAGCAAATGTGTATTTTTTATGAATTGGAATGTGATTTGAGAAGGCAGGCATAATCATTTCTTCGCCATGAGGGAACTCCCTGACAAGCTCTGGTGGCCAGTCTTTCTCAGCTAACAGGATGGCATAGCCTTTCGAAAGGTTATCCCAAAAGAGACCCCTTACTTTCCTAGTCTTGTCCCCCTCTATACGTAATGTTATTTCATATAATTTATGGGGTTTGCTAACTCTGGTGTCTGCAGTTTCCACTTGAATGTATTCATTCGTGTCCACTGTCTCCAGAATATTCATCAGGATCTTGCGAGCTATGGTTACTTCTGCTGCGCTGTCTAGCATTGTCTGGGCCCACTCTCCGTTTTTCAGTTGTGTCCTCAGAATCCTCGGCATGTTTTATTTTAATACTAGCTACCTTCTTCTTTGGATATTGTAATTTTTTACTTTGATGAGCAGGTTCCTTGTCTTTGGACTTGATGTGCTCTTCTTTGTGTTCTGACCGTCCTCTTCTTTCCGATTTCTGTGAAAAAGTCTGAAAAGATCGAGAGGGACGTGTATCAATATCTTGATATCTGTCAGGTTTCCTCAATTTATCCCTATCTCTAAGGTTGTATCTTTTCTCAGAGGGCTCCCCCTGGGGAAACTTGCCTCTTTGTTCTGGAGATCTATTTCTCCGTTGAGGAGACCTTCCTCTGGACTGGAATCGTTTTTCTCTGGGAGTGGATTGTTTTTTACCCTCCCAACTCTTTTTTGAAGTATTGAGATTATTTTTAATAAATGTTTTTTTCAGGATTTTCAAGTAGTTGGGGTGTTACTGGTTTCCCGCCCAAACTATCTCCACCTAGTTCTTCATAGGATTTTTCTATGATTCTGGCAAGTTCAAAAGGTTGTTCTGCTATATCTGTTTCTTTCAATTTCTGGCGGATCGCCACAGATGCTGCTTCTCCTTTTAATATAGCCAAGACTTGCTTAAAGTCTTTTAGTAATTTCATACCTAGAGTTAAAGCAGGTTCTGGACCGTATTCATTTTGAATCTGTCTTAGTACGTCTGGTATAACCGCCATGGACGGAACACCATGTGTTTTTGTGTAAATTGAAGCAAAGACTGTGCCCCAAGTGTCACAGTCCTACACATGTGGTGCGATCCCCATTGGAAGAGAGATAGTCAGAATTCTGTGTTTCTCATGAGGTGTAGTATCAGGAAATACTGCATCTATTTGAGTGATTTTCTGGGCTAACCCGAATGGAATTTGTTCCCGTTTTGCGGGAATTTTGCCAATGGCTGATTGTATATTCTGTGGTGTGTTTTTTTTTGTGTTCCCCTGGTGAGGGGTGGTCTGTGGAATTTTTATTGCCGGTTGGACTGTTGAAGTCCGCATGACATATTGGACCAATTGTCTGTGTATTTTAATTAACAGTTTTAGCTGAGCTAATAGTTCTCGGTCTGACATCTTTTCAATGTCGGGATGTGGTGTGTAGCTGGCTAGAACCGGCCACGTGGCTCCTGGTCTACATAGTGGACCGAGCCTGGTGTTGTGATTTTGATGTTTTAGGGCGCCATTAAACCAGAGCAGGTGCTCTTGGTATGTTAGTGGGATTTCAACGTCCTCGAAAGGAGAGTATTCATCCGGAGGTTCCTCTATTTTGTAATAGTGGAAATCTTGTGTCACAGCGTGTGCTGCTGGGAAATGTATCCATGAATAGAATACCTCTGTCTGCCGATATTCATGGGCCTCTACCACAAATATGACTGTACCACCTCTTGGTGATAGTCCATTTTCTATAAGTTTAAGAGTTATAGTTCTTCTTATATTTACCGGAATGATTATAGCATTCGGGTCTTCTTCTTGGAGACTTGTGTCATCCGCTAGGAGTTGAGCTGCTATTCTAGCTCTCTCTCTTTCATCGTCACTTTCCCCCATTTTACTGACAGAAAGTTTTTGTTGCAGAGCAAGTTTCAAGGGAAACAAAGATTAGGTGCACAATATTTTGGAACACTGTATCCTTCAACGTTGACTAAACCAAAAACTAATACATAGGAATCTCTTCCTACTAAGTTCCGGCGGATATTAACCTTTTACCCACTCCAGACGTCTATTGGAGTATTTACGGGGAAAAGGGTCTGTGTGAAAAGCACGACTGAGTTACTCTAGAGTCTTGCGTTAGATTATCGCCTTACCAAACGTTGGGCGCCATGTAGTGTAGTTCCTATTTTCCCTATAGGCTCTGCGCATTGGAATAACATAAACAGCAGTTTAGACGTAGGACTGAGGTCATCTAGATCTCTACTGACTATGTTAGACTTAATTAGGTTTGCCAGCTAGCTCAGAGGTCACTAGAAACTTTCTCGAGTAAACAAGGAGGTGTTAACTTCCCTGAATAGACAAGAAGGGATTAGCTTCTGACAACCGCATAAACATGACAACTTTGCTCCCTCAGAATAAAGAGTATGGGCCCGATGTAGGTAGGCATTTACCGGTCGGTAACGGCCGAATTCGTCCGTTACCGACCGGTAAATGCCTTTTCCAAAGTAGGGGGCATGTATTTACAGATTCGGTATTTTTACCGAATCTGTATTTACCGAATCTGTAAAATTACCGAATTGGTAAATACAGACTCGGTAAAAATACCGAATCTGTAAATGCAGATATAGGTGGCGCTTTAAACAGTGCCACCGGCCCCTCCGAATTCGTTATTTACCATGTAATACTATTGCATGGTAAATAACGAATTCAGGTGTACATGCACATCTGTGCATGTACACCTATGCCATATGACACACAGACATGCCCTTAGGGCATGTATGTGGGCCACATGGCACACAAGCCTGACATTGGGGTGCTACAGGGTGTCAAAGTGACACCCCGTTCCCCCTGGCAGGATTCGGTATTTACCGATTCTGTAATTACCGAATCGGTATTTGCCATTGATTCCTATGGGCTTCAAGGCCCATAGGAATCAATGGCAAATACTGATTCGGTATTTACCAAATCGGTAAATACCGAATCATACAGATTTGGTAATTTAAAAAGAAAATTTACCTACATCTGCCTACTTCATATTTACCTACTCTTAAATACCGAATCGGTATGATTCGGTATTTAAGAGTAGGTAAATCGAAATTACCTACACCGGGCCCTATATCTCTAGAGTCGTGTGAAAATAATCGACAACTATTTCACTCAGTCAATCGTGCATGCTTAGTCTCACCAGAGTGCAGAGAAATAGAGAGACGGGCGTTTTCAATAAAAGTTGCTATTTATTGAGCAGTCTTCTTTCTCATGCAAGAGAAATAAATTGCCACAGTTGCAATACTTATCATGAAGTAAAGTGCGTACAGTAAAAGGAGTATTATGAAATAATACTGTAAAAGCATTGATATGGTTTCTTAGCCATATGATACTTTAAAACGGATAAAATATATACATACATAAAAACATTGAATAACGTACTCAACTGGTGCTTCTAATATACGCCTACCCCGGCGTACCTGACCTAAGCCTAATACGTGGGAAGGAGTAAGTAAGTTGCAGTTTAAGTTGAGTTGGTTTTTTGCCAAAAATCTGAATCAAGAAATCTCTTAAGGTTTTAGTCAGCTCCGTACCTTGGTTATAGAATGAAGGAGGTCTTGTATCTTGTGTCTCAGGACTCGATCTCCCAGCAACCCGCAAGGGTGACTGGAAACACCGGAGCTGGATTTCTCGGCAGGAGAAAAGACAGCGTCTCTCTCAGTGCGTCAAATGGGAGGGTCGGCTTCCTTCAGCACTCGCATCAGCTGGGCGTCGGGCAAGTAGATAACCGCTCTGCTCCAAACCACCGTGTGTTTGCTTAAGGCAACGTTGGTATATTTATACCTGAAAGGTGCCGTGTTTGACGTAAGGTTGGGCATAAGACGTCACTAAGAACTAACAGTTCTTTCTGGACTCCAGGAGTTCTTGTGCAAATCAAAACAAAAGCGGGGAGAATTCCCGGGCTGCTGGAGGCTTGGTTTGTTTAAAGAACACGTTGTGCTTTCTAGGAGTCTATGGGAGTAGCCTTGCCGTATTTGGACTGCATTGGCTATGCCTAAATATGGACATGATTCTTATGCCTTTATAAGGATATGTTTTGTTATAACCACATAAGGGCATGAATCGGGGATATCTAATTAGGGTCCTTGATAGATTCACAACAAGCCCTCCCCTCCTGGGATCCTCTTCAATATGCTAACCATTGGAGGGTTCTTTGTGGGTGCCTGGAGGATATATGGATACTTTTCCTGTTCCAATCTCTGCACTTCGATCCCCCATTCGGCAAATTGTTCTTTTTCCATGAGGACTCTGTCAGCAATGTCTGTGTTGGCCCAGGTTACGATGGTTTGTTCTTTCCCTGTGTGTGAAGGCAGGGCAGCAAATTGTACCCTGACAATGTCCCTGGTTGAGATCTGGGAGAGGGTCTGTGTATGTTGGAGGAGGGTCAAAATATTTGTTCTATTAAGAGAATCATGATTGCCCTTTGACGTATAGCTTGGAATCATACTCGTTTTTGAGGAATGGGCCTCTCCCAAGGTTCCTGTGGGGGGCCTTGTTGACCCAGGGTTGAAAAGAGGCCATTGTGTAGTGAGATTAGTGCCCACGTGGGTGGATCCAGGCTGGAGGGCTTGCAGGGAGCCTAGGGGGTCAAATTCCGTTCCTTGCTTTGATCTTGGAGACACAGTTCTGGTGGGAGCGTCATTAGGCTGATAGAGTTAAACCATGGGTGGTCCTTGCACATTACCCGGGCAGGTTGTTAAAATTCCTCTGTGCCTGGTGTTATTCTGGGTACTAGTGGAGGAGGTTGGAATCAGGCTGTTAGGTTGATGGAAATGTCCCATTGGTTGGCCTTGTACATTTCCCGGCCAAGTTGTTAGACAGCCTCCATGTCCGATGTGATTCTTGATACTGGTGGGGAAATGTACCGTTAGTTGGCCTTGTACATTCCCAGGGCGGGTTGTTAAGTGTCCTCCATCCCTACTGTAGTTCTGGCTGACATTCAAGGTTCTGGTAGGAGGGATTGAAGTCCTGGTAGGGGACCCGATGGTTCCTGAGTTCCCGTTCAACCGTCTTACTGCTGGGTCGGTGCTTTGTGCACCCGACATCCCATAATTGATGTTGTTTAAGTTGGAGGGGGCTGGCTGACTGTCTCAGTCCAATGTTGGCGCAAGCCCTACAGTGTCAGGCCCCCCCCCCCCCAGCGTGTGGCTCCTCGACTTCTTAGGACCATTCCCTGCGGCTGCAATCTCTACTGAGGGCTCGTTAATGGTTAGTGTGTTCAATGAAAATAGGGCAGGTGAGGGCTTGCAGTTAGACTTCTTGCAGAAAATTGGGAAAAGAGGCTGACTGTGTTCCAGCTCAGTAGTCCGATTGAGTGCAGAATTTGTTTGTTCTGTGGCCATAATATTAGACTGGTGATTTCTTAGCGCTAGACTCCTGACTTGCTTCTTTTGTTTTTTGAGGCGTTTCTTCTCTCTCCGTGTAATTGGCGGGGCAACCTTGGCAACTTCCAACCGATTAGTGGCACCTTCCGACCAAGTAGTGGACCCTGAATTGATGAAAGTGGTGTCCCCTGTAGAGCTGCTCAGTTCTGTTGAGCCCTCTAAAGCTCCCAGAGGGGAGGGCTGAGTGGCCGATGTTGATCGCTGATGTGATTGTATGGGCTCTGGATTTTTATCCCCGGCGTCTGGCGTGTGGCTGCTGGTATACTGCTCTGTGTTAGCTGCGACAAGGCGTGCACTAATACTGAGCTTTAGTTCCTCCACCAACAAGGAGAGTACCATCGGGAGTGAAGCCAGTTTGTCTATTAGGACTAGACATCGGCAATCATGGGGAGGAGAGGAAAGAAGAAAGTTGTCCCTGTTTGCAGCCGAGTTATCTATTTTTTTGTCCATCTCTACCATTTTAGTTACCATGATTTTCAGGGTGTCCATTTGCAGCTCGAATTTCTCTGATTGCCATGTTAGCACGTTAATGGCGGTAGAGAGGGATCTGACTGATCTTAGCAAGTTGTCCTGAGCGCATCAGAGCTCAAAAGGCAGGAGCAGTGGTGATCTGTATAAGGAGTCCCTTGTCCCCGGATCAAACTGAGGAGATGATCCTATAGAGATGAGTGATCCACATTTGCTAGTATGGGCTACAATACCCAGGGTTATTGTGTAGCCATATTGAGTTACAATGTATATTAAATTGATTTACGAAACTTTGCTCCCCTTTACGCTTTCATGCTCCTAAAAAGAATCGCTGAAGGATCGACATTGGAGTACCGAACAAATGGGCCTAAACGCTTTCACCTCCACCAACCTCTCATCATTGACTGATTGGCAATTCTAAATGTCATTGATATTTTCATAATTTTGAAAGAGCTCTAATCCGGCTACGGTAGAAATGTTCGCTGACCCCTCCGGAGCCGCAAGGACTCTCCAAGGCAAGATTTGTAATTGGGTGTGTATTAAGATTGAACCATCTTGTGAGTCCTTGGGTTCCGCAGCGTTCCCATACTTTAATGCACTTCAGCTATTGTTAATAACCACAGGGCGAGTCAGTGACTTTGGGTGAATATGCAGGTGAGGTTTAAGGGTGGATGGGATGGTTGTCAGTTATGCATAGTGAAGTGGGGGTTTACCTGTACGGCTTTGTCATATTTTAGGACTGTTCCTTGTCAACGCTAACCTGTTTCCACAAAAGTGCCCTTTTGTACATCACAGAGGATTCTTTCGTAAATTTGCGCCATGTCGCAAGGTCCACCATATAGCGCGCCGAGCTCGCGAGAGAAAATCAAAACTCTACTTTCTTTGCACTCCTAGGGAAATTCTTGCATGCTTTCTCTCCCGTCGTACAGCACCCGGTCAAGTCAACCCTCACCGCCTCACGAACACACATTGGCAGAGTCGGGGAACGTCACGACGTCAGTGGTGAACTGTCAGGGGATCCAGGCTCCATTCGGGACGGGACGGGCTGTACCATCAATAGTAGGAAAAAGGAAAGGAGACCGGCACCATCCTTGCATAAAACCGTACGCTGCAATCACAACAGGAAGTTATTTGTTCTCCAGATACAGTGCGTATACGAAGAAACAGAGGGGGGAGCAACGAGCTCTATACCAACTAGACGCGTTATTTTAAATGCTGCTTTCAAATCACCACCCCCAGGTAATTCAGCCAATTCTGTGTTCCGCCTCCAGCACGCGCCCGCGTAGCCTCTCTGCTGAAGCGCGTGATCCAGGGCGTCAGGCACGAGCGTTGGTGGACAGCATCCGCGTGCGCGCGCTCGGAGCCGCCGGTTTGTTGTGCCGAGCCTGAGCCCGGCAACCCGGCGGTGGCGAGGGTGATGGAATGAGGCTCGCGGCCCCAGCCCCGCATACCCCCAGTTTGCAGTAGACGAGGCAGTAGAGGACACACGTCACGGTAAGAGCCTATTATGTGTTATTAATGACTCGGGGGACTATCCTCTACCCGGGAGAGGCACGGAAAGGACCCGCCCCCTCTAGTCCATACTTCATTGACACCTGCAGGGCTGCGGGGTCTGAACGAGATGGATTTGTGCAGCCTGAGCATCGACTGACTGACTGTCTCAAACTCTAGCAATAGCTACAATGCCTGGTGCCAAAGCCAGCATCAGACCGCACCGCCAGCGAGTTCCACCTATCATTCACTGACTGCACAGTACCAGATCCGCATGCTGCCAGAGAGGCAGTGCATACATTGCACACTACAGAGGTCACTGCGCAGTGCTAGAGAGGCCTTTGCATTGCACAGTAGCAGACTGATCAAGGATGAATACAATGTATAGAAAAAAAAATGTGTTGGAGCCGGGGCCCTGTCAGTTCGCTATGTGCCGTAAACCAGAAATGCGTAGTTGTGCCTCTCACGCCTCGTCCCCACTTGTGTGTTATTTACAATGCACGCATTCTGTTGATTGTGTCAGTGGCAGCTCTCTGCGGAGCGTAATCACTTCTTTCCTTTCAATTACACGCCCGCTGTAATTGCTGCCTGTATGGCAGCTTCCGGTCCTCCCGCCGTGAAGGTGCATTCCTCCTCTCTCGGGCAGACCTGCACCTGCTGGGTGTTGTCCTACATTGCATGTCAAGTGGAATCGGTTTCAAAAGCTGCCGAATCTCTCAGATCCGGCACAGTGCGCTCAACCCCACCTGCAGCCTCCTCCTGCCAGATGCAGGGGTGTAAACAAAGCTCCTTGTGCGGGATTTTATGTGCCTTCCCATCTGAAAGGGAAGACAGGGCGCTCTTTCTTTCTGTGGTCAACATCTCAAAAATTGTTGTGTAGTTCGTTTGATTTTTTTGTGTGTGTTCCTTGTGCGTAAGCTAATGCCACTTCTCGCCACGTCTGAGCTAATGAACGTTTTTTTCGTGACTCACATGGACAGCCATAATAATTATTATTATGGTTTACAGTCTTAATAATGTATGCATTAACCAGGCCAGTTCAGGGGTTGAAGATCGCTGGTAAAAGGTCAGTGAGATCATTAGCTCGTGAGACTGTATTTCACTTAACCAAAAACATTTTCACAATGTTTACACAGTTTAATATTTGTTTTTCAGTGTGTAGCCTATTATCAATGAAGCGACCCCTGCCTGTGGGAGGATGGGGAGAGACGTGGAAAGGGCCGTGCATTTAGGCGCAGCTTAATGGCTATGTTAGGGGTGGATTCTTCATGTTGTCTCTAGGACGAAAACCCTCACAAGAGTTGTTAGCTTTCTGGGATAGATTTGCGCCTATGCCGTAGCCAGTGTGCCATGAGCTTTAGGGCAAGAAAGAAAATTGGCCCCTGGCCGCCCTTTAACTGTGAAATACAGTAATAATATTGTTAATGTTAATTGGGATTTGTAAATCGCCTTATCACCGGCAGGTCTCTAAGCGCGGAAATAATGATGGTTCCGGGAGCCCTTAAGGCTTCTGGACCCTGGTGCCACTGCACTTGTTGCACCAGTGGAAGCTATTCTGCTGATTTGGTTATTTTTTTCCTGATTGATCCTGTACCCGTAACGATCACCAGGGTTGTTTGAGTTGTGTGCAGCATGGTTGCATGAAAGGTGAAATATTCGTAGTGATGTGGTGAACTTGTTCTCTGGGTTAAGGAATCGTTCAAAGGTTCCCCTTTTATCCCATGCATTACACCTTTTTGTTGTCTTTGTTGGAGCTGTGTGTGAAATTGTCTCCCACACGAGTGGCAAGGATAACCCTTAGGGAGCTTCGTTCTGTAATAATGTGGGTCCAGTTAGAATTGTTGAATTGGATGTTCCGGATGAGGTGTTTGAGGTAAGAAAAAAATGGGTTGAGCTTTATGGTTCAACAAAGTCAGTTCACCAGACAGAGGGGACCAAGATGGCTTGGTACATGAGTCTATAATGAAGTGAGGAACTGTAATGATGTAAATAATGTCTGTGATTGGTGTGATGCCTTGCTTTAAGAACGTCTTGTTGTCATGTTTGAGAAAGATATGTTAATAAACACAACAAGATGTCAATCTCTAACACCACAATTGTTGTATGGATTGTCTTCTTTTCGGCCCTGGTACCACTTTCTGTTGTCGAGTTTTGCTCCTACTAAGTCAATTCTAAGTATTGGTCGTCGTTGCTAAAAGTTTACTGAAAAAGAACTATTGGTGACTGGAGCTTATGTGATTAGTAGCTAGATGTAGAGCTAAAGCGCTATATAGAGCTGGTGCACATAACTGCAAGGTTATCGTGAAAACAACTGGTGTACTCTGCCAAAAATTAACCACTGTTCCACTGGAGTGAAAGTGTCCAGCTTTCCATACAGAAAACAATTTGTAATTTCTGCTGTCTTTTCTCTCGTAATCTTTAAAAACAAAGCTTTTGGGGTCATAACTGCGTTTTACCGAGTACAATACTTAATTTTGATGTTAACAATTACTTAGTGAGTTTACATGATTCTAGTTAATATTAGTGAGTGGGGTAAGTAAATGTAGACTGTACCCTAAATGCCAAATTACAAAATGTGCTGGATAGGTCACTGCGATGCGTACATGTTTCTGATGTATGTTTTGGTTTGAATTACATTTTTAAGCCTTAGTGACGTGTAAGACTTTTTTCAACTGGGATCCTACAGCAAGAACGCCTTCCACAGCAAAAAGACTTTGCTAGAACACAAGGTTCCCGAATATACATCTATAAATATTTGGCCTCTGAGCAGAAGAAGTGAGTGCACAAGTCTCATCTATGGTTTGTCTTTGTCACCTTGGCTATTCAGTGCTTATGTCCTCCGGTTGCCAGATATCATAGAACAATTCATGATTTTGTACCAGAATGATGCTAACGGTACTCAAATCCTGGTCCGACTTAAAGAGACCAACCTCAAGAACGGAGATCACCTCATGCTTTATTTCCATTCTGGTGTGAATGACATTAAGCCATTTTATCCCTGAGGTGGAGGGGGTCTTCTGAGAGCAAGAGGGTGAGCTGGGTGTCGTCTGCGTAGAATATTATGTTGGGTCATGGGTTTTGATGATGTTGGCCAGGGCCGTCATGTAAGTGTTGAGTAGGATGGAGCTGAGGGATGAACCTTGAGGGACACCCCAGATGGTGCTTTTGGGTAGCGAAGTGAGTGGTGGTAGTCGGATTCTCTGGGTTCGTCCTGTGAGAAGGATGCGATCCATTTGAGGGCCTCTCCCTGGATTCCTATGTAGTGTAGTCCACCTTGACTTGATTCATCTCCTGGCCAAATGGCCCAGCCCACTGGGAGAACCACCATCTTGAGTATGCGAAGCAAAAAAACCTAGGTATATTCTTGGAACATAAAATATTTTTTACTCTCAGAATGAATGCAGACAAGCAGTGCATGCTTCCACTTCAATGTACTCAGCAAAGTGAAACAATAATTAAGCTTCTGACACAAATTAGGTCTTACAGGGTCCTGGTATTGTCTTGGCTTGAATATTGTAATAGTATTTATATTGGTCTTCACATACAGGTCCAACTAGTCCAGAACTCAGCTGCAAGACTTGCAACAGGTCTTTAGATTAGAGCACATCGCCTCAACACACCTCAACATCTATTAGCTTCTCATCAAACAAAGGATAACCTTCATGTAGACCTGGTCGACCCATAGAGAATACAGGACCTACAGTTTAAAATACTTGTCCAAACTGTCCTCAAACTGTAAGCATTTACACTTTGTTAGACTTTCACTGGACTACAGGATTACCATGGCACAGTTTAGCAAAAAAGACCTAGTAGGAAGATGCTGAGCATTTGTCAGTTTTCATCATGTAACAATCACCCCCAGAACTCTGGCATCGGCAGGACAAAATCAAAGACTAGAAGGAACTGAGAACCATATTTTACTGCAAAGCATTACCTGAGAGTGTAATCTAGGAATTGCCTAGATCGTAGTTAAGTACACAAGGCCATTTTTGCTCTGTGTTCCCCTCCCTCACTCCGTCTTGGTTTCCAGTATCTTCCTTCGATTGTAAGGACTTTTCTCCTTCTTTCATCCCTTTCTGGGTGTGGAATGTTCCACTTGGACTGTGAATTGAACCCAATAGCATTTATATAGTTTCCTCCCTTTTGAGGTGGTTAGTAGAATTTATCTTTATCGCCTTTCCCTCTTGAGTCTTCTTTGCCCCACTGTTCAGGCCTTTGAAGCGGCTCTACAACATATAGAGCTTTATAAATCACTAGTAAAAAATATTTAAATGTGAACCTTGACTCCTACGTGTCATCATTTCCAGCTCTTTGGTTTTTTTTTTCATTTGTTGGTGTTTATGCGTTTTGTTCCTGAACAATATGGCAATGTTGCATTATTCAAATGACGTTTTAAGCTCATCTTTTTATCGTTCTATCTCGGAAATCCAATTAGCGCTATTACAGGCGAAGTTTGCAGCAGTAATTTGTAATCAGGCAAATTTTCTTTAGAATTGTTATTTGTTCATTAAATATATCTATATTTCTACAGTACTTTGGTTTGGTTAAATCCATTAGGATCTGAGCTTTGCGGGAACTGATGCCATTGCATGGATGAGCTCCTCTAGGTTTTTTTAGTAACATCGTTTCACAGAAAAATATGCAATAACTTGATTATTACACATTTTCCTTCCTTGCCTGCATTTAAACTTTAGTTAAAATACCAATATGAGCAATGCGATTACACTGTTTCATAGGCTTACTTTATTCACAAGGACATCATTTGTGTAATAATCATTTGCTTTAATCACATGCACAAAGGGTAGGTAGTAATTTGGAAATGAAAAAGTGAAAAAACGTAATCTAAAGTTGTTACTGTATGTCATTCTTCATTTTAACAGTTAGAACTTCATGGCGCCCACAATTGTGTATGTTATCACATGATCGTGTGTATTTTCTTCCTTTGCGTTGTGCTGCAATTTAGTTGGCAATGTGAAAAATGTATTGTTTGGTTTTAGTACCCTTGAGAAGAAACTTGCTGGGCAACTAAACCTGTCTGACAGTTCAGAAAGTTATTTTCTAAGTAGACGATATGTAGGTAAAGGATTAAGTAGCGAGCTAAGTTACTAACATTTAAAATTTACTTTAGAAACAGTGGACTATCACATATGTGCATCCGCAATTAATGAGTGGTGCGTTTTGTCTCTTTTTTTGTCTATTTAGGGAAGTGGGATAGGTATCTTCAGTTGTCTGCACCCTGTTTTTGCACCATCACTTGGATAGTGACGTGTCTGGGACATTAGGTAAGGGAGCAGAGGAATGCATGGGCTTACCAGTATTTGAAGACTAGCACCATGCTTTTGGGAATCCGAGGACGATGTCGGTCGGACTGCCCCCAACAGGCCGTTGGTGACGGTCCGCCTGATATCCAGGATATCGGTCCAACCGCTGGATTACAGTACTGGCGGTCGGGGCAGGGGAGAGACCGCCCGCCACCTCTGAGAGGCTGAAGTAGCCTGTTAGGGTGCTGAAGGGATTAGAATGTCAGTGTCCGACAGCTTTTTTATAGCGGTCCCACTGCCATGAAAAGGCTGTTGGAAAGTGACTTTTGGGGACCCCAGCAGGTCCCCCGTCCCCTGTGGTCCACTGCTTAGTTGCCATGGGGGCACATGTGGTGCCCCCCCAAACATCCATGCACTGTGTGCCAGGCACCACATGGTGCCTGGCACACAGTGCATGGATGTTTTCAAAATGCTTTTTACCATTATGGCTTGTGCAGAGGCCCTTTTCCACGGCCGCTGCACAAACTGCAACAGTAAAATGCATTTTACGACCGCATGTAGGCCGGTCGTATCGTAATTGGACTGTTAAGACCGCTGACTCCTTGTCGGATGGTCTCATGCCTGAAACGGTGGTGTCGTCCACTCGTTCGATCGCCCTCGTAATGAGGACCTCAATATTGTGAGAAAGACCAGGGCTGTCATAGGTGAGGCTGGGTTCTAAACACATGGTGACCAATCTGTGCAGATCTATGCATTAATGGTCATTGTTCATTTTTTCTACTATTTAAATCCACTCTTTAAATATGCAATTATATAAAGATTACAAGGTGGTATCCTCATTAAAAATTAAACTAGCACATTACCTTCTGTCAATTGTATAACATATCAAAGATTAGACCCGTACCCCCGATTAATAGTAATATAAGTAGGGACATGTTAATCGTCCAGGCTACACCTAACCACCCCACACATGTATGACTCATAACTGCCCTGCTAAAAAAAAAACCATAAACATTAACCATGACTTCTGCCTTTTCCACAAAGGAACTTTAAACATAGTTACTAGAGTTTAAACCTTCTATTTTCCTTCCTAATTGTGTCTCCAGACTCACAGTGATAGCACTTTTCATCCCAACATACAGCAATGTGTACACAGGGTCCACCAATTCCTGTATTAGTTACCAAGAGAGGATAGGGACAAATATATTTAAGGTTTCACTTGGTGTAACTAATATTCCATTGCACCAGAACTACTGTAACTTTTCAGAATTAACTCCAAACTTGATTATTGATGATCTGCAAGCGACTACATTTTTACACAATAAAAAATGACAGGAAGCAGGTCATAGTGGTTAGGCCATTAATGTTTAACATGCCTTAAGTGTAATCCCCTTACCCCTCCACAGTAGCGCGCTACATGGGTTTAAAAGCACAGCAAGGAACCAGATGCCCTTTATGAGGACAATAACCTGTTTTCAGAAAATCTACAACCTATCACCTTGACACTACATATGAAACCGTTTCCCCATCTGTCCACATTGCCTCCTGCACAAATTGAACGTTCCATGAGCAGTTCTCTTGATCCTCTCAGATTTGAGCTACAAACAGATTTTGTGTGAATGATCTTTGGAATATCAGGAGGCTCTAGGAACTTGTCATAGCTTGTTACAGGGACCTTCTGGGGCCCTCCATCAAAACCCTTCATCTCACCAACAAAACAAAAAAAAACACTTCTCTTATCTCTAGCAAAGGTATCCAACTCAGATGTTGGCAGGCTAGATCATGCAAGATTTTCAAACTAACCACTCATCATGTACCCGAGTTTCATATAGAATCAGTGCATGCTGACACATGATTTTGCTATCCTGAAAGTGTGTTATGGGTCTGTGCACCACTTCTTTTCAATCTCTTATCCTGTTTAACTAAAAAGTCCCCAGATGATTAATTCTCTTCATTAGTTTAGCGCTCACTACCTCAATATCCTTTTCTTCTCAAAGAGCACTTAGTGGCTGGTGTTCAAATTGCTCATTATTGCCTCTTTTTAATCTACATATCTCTCTACAATATGGCTTTTGGTTGCCAAACTTCATGAAAGTGGCCCTCAAAAATATCTCTATCATCCTCATCTCTGTTCTCCATAATCAATCTCTATGCACGATTCTTTGCAGCTGACCACATATACTTGGTTATGAACATGGCCACCTTGTGTAACTTAGGTCGGGCATTGAATTTGTTCTTGTTCATAGTCCCTAATCACAACTTGCTCTGGCATTTTTACACCCAGATCCTCCTTACTGACTGTTGACCCTCAAACGTGTTTTGGATCTTTTTTCTTCCTTACCTCCCAGGCTCTCCCACACCCCCCATAATAACTGCTGACTACTTCAGTTCTATAGGACACTGCAAGGATTATTGTGCCCAAGACACTATCTGTGCAGCGACTTCCTTTGAACAGTAGAGCACAAACTGTCACCCTTTAAATTCACACATTTTACTGGAATACCCTGCAGGATCATTGATGCTAGACTAGGAGCTGTTAGAATTTGTCATACATGTAATTGTTCCTCGGCGAGAGCAGGAACTGATAAAGGGTAATTGTTAAAGTATATTTAGCTGTCTCTTTTTGGACTCCTGTTCTCCCAGTATAGGAGAGCAGGACAAGCCATCAGCCATGTTGAAGAATCATACACGCCATGAGAGGACAAGACAGAGTAAAGGCTTATACTAAGTGGAATCGGAAAGGACTGGATAAAGTCTCACATTTTATTGGACATGGTAAAGGCTTACACAGGATAACATCTTGCACAGGATTATGACTGAACAGGGCTACACCAAACTTGCACGTAACACAACATAAAATAGAAAGACTTGAACAACTATACCAGCTGAAAACTAGGGCAGTCTTCAGAAAAAGTTCAGATCATAGTTGAACCTGTGTTCAGATGATACAGAGACAGACAGGTCTTGGTGTGGATGGCAGGTCGACATAAACATCTGAAACGCAACCCTAGTAAAATCCAGAAGGCAGTGTAAGCTGATCAGTACAAAGACTGTCAGTAAAGATGCAGTTTAGAATCTATAAGGAATTATAAAATCTTTGCCAAATCGGTACAACTGTTAACATTTTTTTCTGATGTGCAATTTTGGGTGACAAACAATTTATGTGAATTAGTAATTTCAATGAATCATATGACATAACTTAAAAACTAATGAATGTGCACTTAAAATGTTATGGTTATCTCATTTAGAAGAGTGATTAATAATGTAGTATAGTTATGCTACATTTTTCGTGCGAGACATTGCTATTTTGAAATGGATGCGGGTTCTGGTGTTCTGCTTATCTTGCTTTTGCTCACTTCTTCCCAACCATTTCTTCGGAACAGAGTCCTATGACGTAAATGAACTGTAGGGTTACCAAGCAAGTATTTTAAATTAAACTTTCCACCATTTACATGATGTATAATTTTGGAGGATTTCCATTGATAGTTCTGATGTGGTGCAGAAGAACATAATTCTATGAACTATTGTTAAGAAAATGTTTCATATTGTGTTGTACATCTTCGGAGTGCAGTTGCTGAGGAAGCAAGTGTAAGATGTCTCTTACCTTAAAAACGGGGTCAGTCTTAAGAATCTTTCAGATATACGAAACTGTTTATCATTTGTTAATGCAACAGGCTTTGATTGATAGGGGGCTACTCTCCATTTTTCTCCTGAAACTCTTTCCGATTATTTTGAGATTTCCTCACTTAGGATGCTGTTAGTACTGTTTATGAGTTTGACCCTTAGACTTTAGGGAGATTTTATTGACTAACTAGGGTTTCTTTATTATCTCTTATTCTGTATCTGAGCCTTAATGGCAGATTATGCAATGACTCTTTAACCGCATCAATGCGGCGGCATTTCCCGCTGTACGCGGCAATTTTGAAATTACCGCGTTACATGACGAGCTCAGCTCGTCATCAGCGCACGGCAGGTTACGCTCATGACGAGCTGAGCTCGTCATCAGCCCCGAAGGGGTTAATGCTTTATTTAACATTTTTGTATTAAGACTTTTTAACTTAATCTTGATCTAGAACTAAGTTCTTGAGTGGTCAGTTTCTAATTTTGATTTTACTCAATTAAGTTTGTGATATTTATAAAGAGGGTATGTTCTTACTGCTACATCAACGAGAAGACTGTCTCAGCTGAACTGCCTATGGTAAAATTTTGGGTTCCATAAAATTGGGGTTCAGAAGGTTTATTGGGGGTTGGCTCCCATAAAGTGTGATAGCAGAGGGTATGTAGCTTTAAATGCACCTCCTATTTAAGTGTTCCCAGAAAGATTTTTGTAGTTTGTGATCCATTTATTCCCAAATCGAAGGAGAAACAAGTTTTTGTAAATTTGTCAATTTTCCTATGATAGACCCTCCTGGGAAGTGACTAGATGTATTGGCTGTACATTCCTGAATGAAATTGGACTGTAAGTATGACTAGGGAGAAATTTAGTTGATGAATGTATTTTAAAGTATGATTTGTGAAGATGGATTTCTATTTTTATGTTGAGTTATTTGGACACATGATTATGATCGTGGGTTCTATTGCTGGATTGAGTACTTTTGTGATGATTTATTATTCATATTTGTGTACTCATTTAAGATTGATGTGTTATTGGTTTGAACAAGAGTTGGTTATCTCATTCGTCGGTAATCCAAGCATTCGAGATATTCATTTTTTGTGTGTATTGTGGTGTGTAGAGCACGGTTCTGTTTACATATCTGTAGGGATTCTGAATTAACAAACTTTTCAGGTTTGAAAGTTTAACATGGTTTTTTGTGATACCCTTGAGTGCACAGGGTGAGGTACATTGACTTGGAGGTACATTTCTGCTGGTCAGGATTGGCCTAGCGATAATTTTTGTAGGATTGTTGTGATTTTTCTTTTTTTCTTTTCTCATATTTAAACTCTGTGGTTTGCAGTCGCATTATTTGACTCAAATGCTGACGTTTATTCCTTTCAAGGGAAAACAGCCATTGGGATTTATTAATTTTAAATGATTTAAACTGGTTCTGTAATTATTTTCCTGTTCAAGAAGAAATCGTGCTGTGATTGGTTAATCAGCCGGGGAGCCACACTTGGATTGGTTGGTTGCTGGCATAGTTGCCTTATTTTTTTTTTTGTAAATCTGTTTTTATTTGATTTTTGATAGTGGTACCGCGTAAGGCATGACAAACAACTGACCATGTTAGGCATCGCTTGTATCATGTAAGGTTCAGCAACGTCCTATAACATATGTACAGCGTACGCGCAGAATGATGCATAATTACAATCGGACATACATCGGGCTGGTTTTTGCACGGCATGTGGTGTAGGTTAGGTAAGGGACAAGAGCATGGAAGGAGGGGGGTGTGATGACAGTTCGATCACATCTCTGTCCTCTGGATTGGCTCTTGTTTTGCCATGCATATCGACTAATGTCCGTTGTTGCACTCAAGTGCGGGTATTGTCCCGTGATGTGCACAGGTGCTTTGGCGCTCAGCTGTGAAGAAGTTCCGATCAGAGATTCACTGCTAACAATAAAACTAAATACTGTGCACTTCAAAGAAAAGGTGGAGCATAGAAAAACAAAGGAGAGGGATGCACAGTCGAAGTAAACCAACTAAACGACCCGTATCTGGCATTGCTGCCTTATGATAGGTTCACCTTTGAGCTGCACTGTTATTGACTGTTGTTTGTTAAGTTTGTTTAAAGAGTTTTATTGTGATTGTTAATTTGTTTTAAGTCTATTTAGCTGTAAAACATAGGTGGTATAATTACGAAACCCAAATCAAAAAGCGAGAAAGCAAGATATGGTGAAAGATTACAGAGTGAAGGAACGCCAGCATATGAAATTATGGTAGACGTAGGGTATTACACATGCAACTGGATCTCTGAGTGGAATACATATACATCACATATTGAGGTTTTAAATATCCCATTAGAGAGTACCATAAATATTAATAAGCTAATAATAATACGCTAATAGTAAGCTAATTTCTAAGACAAGCAATGTACAATATCAAAAATGATGCCAGGTACCACTCAGTTTGAGGTGCTCAGTAAATGGGATGGTATAGTAGCTGAAAAGGAAAAAGAAAATAAAGAGAAAACCATGAGGAGGTCATTCAGTTGTTGGCTAGAAATTAAACTGGACTGCTAAGAGAAGGATGGGAGAGAAAATATTGAATGTGTAGAAACTTTACCTGCTATAGTTAATGCAAAAGAGCAGGATAAATAGCACAATAAGAAAAAGAAGGATGTGGAGTCAGAGGATGATTCTCAATCATAAGTGAATTGTTCAATTCTAGACCTCCTCCATATATGGCGATGTTGACGGAAGCACCCAGACTGTCATGGGGTTGATAAGATGCAGGGAGAGATACATGAATGGCACAAGCCTCTACTAGGATTTCACTGAGTGCCCCAACAGAAGATAGTCACAATGGCAGTGCCTAGTACAAGAGGCATCCGGCTACTATGAGATCAAATACAGGTTACTACTGTGAAAGCAGTGGTGATAGGGCTATCTCCAAAATCAATTTGAATTTGAATAAAACATCGAATTTGGTGAAATGTTACAAGGGAAGGTGTATTTTAACTGGATATTGAATTACAATGCCGATGAAATGAGGTATTTGAAAAAGGACCTAGGTGTGCTAATGAAACTCACAATTAAGTGGACAAATTGGCTGATGAGTTAGAAGTTGACTTTAGAAAAATGAAAAATGTAAGCAAAATTATAAAATGGACTTAACCCATGATGAGAGTAAATAAATGAACTTGATTACTCTAAGAGCTCAAATAAAAAATGTAATTAAGAAAACAAGAGACTGGAATGATTTGAAGAAATCTTGAGCAAAATGGAAGAAAGGGATAGCAAATAAAATAGAAAATAAAAGGGATTAAAGGAAAGGCAAGGAATATTGCAAGTGATTCAGAAATAGAGACAACTTCAGAAGTAGAATTTCCCCTTAAGAGAAGTACATGGAGAGAATTTGGTACATGGTCCTAGGAGAAGTGCTGATTTGTATGCTTTTTTGTTTATAACTTTCGGAAATTGCGAGAAAACCCGGCACAATGATATGAGGGTAAACATCGGTTGACACACACTTCCCCAATGTTATGAACTGGTTTAAATAAGTTGTTTGAGATTCTTATCCAAGACGATCTGTGGCTAGAGTGTAAAGTTATTGCTGGAAGGCCAGCACAAGAACCAGCTAGACCTGTCCCCAATAATGTACCAGCAACAGAAATTCAAGAGAAGAACAAGAATGTAATTAAGAATTTAAAAAAGCGAGTTCCTAAAAAAGTTATAAATAGAGAATGACACACAAAGCTAAATAATCAGTGTGTTTTATTATGAGAGGTTGATGCATGTTTTCAAGAATCACAGCATAGTTGAAAACACTGAGAAAAAGAGAGCTAGTGGTTTTCTTTCTGCTTTCGTAAATGGATTGAGCTTGGAGATTAGCAATCATATTCAACAGAGTGAATTGTGTTGTCAGATGAAAAGCATTGATGAGATCTTGATGTTGGCAAAAAACAACAGTGACCAATCACTTTGAGAACAAGGTAAAAGAAGTTAAAGGAGAAGATAAGATAATCGTTTAGGTAAAGCAGTTTGAAAAAGGATCACAGAATAAATAAAATTTCCTGTCCAGGGAAATCCTGGTTTGACAGTTTGGGCTGGGCTGTTTCCATAAGGAACAGGGTCAAGAATGATTTGCATATAGCTGTGTCTGAACTGGGATGGCAAAGTGAGCTAAAGAACGATGATGGACTAAACCTAAATCTGTGGCTGGGGGGGGAGTATCTGAAAAGTTTTAGCACTCTGTCCATCATCTTTTGTTTGCTTTGTTTGTCCTAAGTAGGCAGAGTATGCCCAGATGTGGGTCCCATGCTCATTTTGCCACTGGATTCAAGCTAGCCTGGCTGATAAGGGGTGAAACCTGGAAATCAGTCCTAGTATGCTTGTTTCCGTCCAGGGAAGACCTGTCATGGCAGTTCAGGTTGGGCTGTTCCCCTAAGGAAGATGGTCAAGACTGATTTGCATATGGCTGGGTCTGAACTGGGGTGGTGAAGTGAGCTAAAGAATAATGATGGTTTAAACCCAGATCTGTGACTGGGGGTGAGTGTCTGAAAAGTGTCAGCACTCCCTGCATCACCTCCTTGTGTTTTCATTTACAAGATTACAGGATTTCGGATGCCACAGCATAATGGCTTGAAGTATGTCTTGGTAATAGTCTGCCTGTTTTCCATTTCCCACAAGAAGCGCAGCTAGACCTACAGTTGCCAAATTATTGTTGAGGGAGTTGGATCCAAGATTCAGACTCTCAACTTCTATTGAGACTGATCGTAGC
Source organism: Lissotriton helveticus (assembly GCF_964261635.1). Taxonomy (NCBI): domain Eukaryota; kingdom Metazoa; phylum Chordata; class Amphibia; order Caudata; family Salamandridae; genus Lissotriton; species Lissotriton helveticus. The sequence goes on from NC_136067.1 coordinate 1,387,292,493, forward strand.
ACATGCTTCAAGAATGAAGTGTTGCAAATAATCTTCACAGCTTTTGAGATCAAGCAGAGATTGCATTGTAGTTACTGACCTCAATCCTCAGGTTGAATGAACGTACCAATGGTACACTCAAGAATAAACTGATGGAGGTCTTTGTCTCAGCTGGTCTGAAGTGGCCTGATGCGCTTCCTCTTTCTTTGATAAATTAGAGTAGTACTCCAGATAGCAGGACAGACTTGACTCCCCATGAGATCCTGATGGGCAGAGCAATGAGACTTGCATTTGTACCTTGAGCAGCACTGATTTCAATAACTGATGACATCCCTCTGGATTATTGCAAATATCTGGCTGATATGGTGAAATCGGTCTCTTATCAGGTGAACATGTCAACTAAAGACTACAAAGATAAACCCTCCCATGGTCTGGATGAGGAGGATTGGGAGGTTATCTGAAAGCATATTCAGAAAGGGTGTCTTGACAAAAGGTGGAAAGACCCTTTCCAGATGATATTGCCAACTAACAGCGCTGTCAAGTATACAAGCGTGTCTCAATGGATCCACTCTGTTCACATGAAAATAGTAAGAGTAGCTGAAGGAGTAGATGGGGCAAATGAACAAGGTACGAAGTCTGCTCATCAAGCTGAACACCAAATCCAGGTTTGCCATTGTGAATCCCGAGGGGCGTGAAGATTTCTCTGGGACTGGTGAAGATAAAGTAAAAAAGACATGAGCAGAAATTCTAGGTCAGCAAAAGGTTAGATGGATAACATGAAATTACTGAAGTCTAGTTACAGACTGATCAGCATGAAGAGCTACTGACATGCAAAAGAGCAAAGCATGATTGGCAGCAAGAAGAAGTAGTCTCTGTTCAAACTTATGACAAGCTGCAGTTGAAAATAAAAGTGAAAAAGACACATTTGAGAAAAAAGGATTCCCTGTGGAGAAAGCAGACAAAGACCAATTTGATCAAAGAGCAAACTTTAGTTCGAGTCAGTGCTCAGGATTGTGCTCAAATCAAAGCCAAGAAGAAGACAACAATCGCAAAACTGCAGAAGAAAAAGAAAGTTGATGGCATTCAAAGAAAAATAACAAGTAAGTGAAAAAGAGACTTAAGAGACTTTGAGAGACAGTTATATCCAAAAACTAGTGCGAGTGAATCACCGAACCTAAAATAAGCCTATCTTGAGTAGGTGTATTTACCCACTGTGTCGAAAGAAGAAGCAGATGAAATTGAGGAGGATTATTTTCACATTAGCGAAAGTCAATATTGTTTTGAGAGTTGTGCAGACAGCGAGACAGAAACTGAAGAAGAGCCACACTGAGCCAGACTTAGTACTGAATAATCAAATTAAGAAGCTACATGTAAAAATCTAAAAAGATATTTGTCTAAGAACCTGTTCTAGAGACTTTATGACAAGTTTGTTTTGAATTTTTAGATATGAACCTTTACAAAGACTGTGAAGCTGAATCAAATGTTTCCTCTTTTTCTGGCTTATTATTGTTTTAAAGAAAGAGAGAAGACAGGATCTGGACCTGCGGGGTGGAGTCAAGATGGCGGGCTGAAGCTGCCAGGTGAAGGAGATCGCATGGAGTAGCTCCTTACCGTTTCCCGAAAAACTACGAGGAAAGCGTGGAAAGTGCTTTTTTGTAGCATCGCTCTTTAGCGCTGTAATCTATCGAGACTTGTTCTATTTGAAAATACTTCCGCAGGGGGGAACGCCTGCAATGCTATTGTACCTCTCTCCTACCGTGGCTGGATCTGGATGTTGCAGCTTGTTTGTCGGCTGAGTAGAGGGGTTTTGCCGGTCTGGAAACTTAAAAGTACCGGCCCCCTCCGAACGCTCAGCAGGGCGTGCAACGGGGCGGGCCTTGGATTACTTTCCTCTCAGCTGTGTGTTCTGCTGAGTGAAGACCGAACGCCGCATCTAGCTACACAGCCGCCACCAGAGCTTAGCTTCGCCGTGCCGATGACATCGAGGCTGAATACCCGCTCCACTAGAACTGGGAGAGCGGGGAAGACGGGGAAACCGGACGGCTCAGGTATGATGTTATCAGCGAAGCTAAAGCGGCATTGGGGAACTCTGTTGTGAAAGCTAAGATGGCTACGGGTGCTACGGCTGTTAATACTGGAGGCAAAGGTGTAGTTAAGGTTACAATTGACAAGCAGTCACCCTGCCCAGTTACACATGATATAAGCGCCAGTAACAACGACGAACTACTGGCTTTCTGTGATGAAATTTTAAACTATCAGACTTTGCCTTCTCAAAGCGAATTAGAGGGGACAGGAATTAATGAAATAATTGCTTTAAAAACAATTAACACTGCCTCAGCCCCTCTTACCACTGATACAGGCAAAGCGACCTTTGGGGGAAAAGATAAAGGCAAAGACAAGACTGACAAGACTGACAAGGCTGACAAGGCTGACAAGGCTGACAAGGCTGACAAGGCTGACAAGGCTGACAAGGCTGATAAGGCTGATAAGGCTGATAACGCTGAACTACGTACAGATGGAGATCTCACCCCTGAGGCTGAAGCTATAAGGGAAAAGGAAAAGGAAAGCGACATTGTAAATCTTGAAGCTGTTACAGTAGAAGGGGGCGCAAATACAAATGTAAAAACAAACGTGTATTTAGACACTGTGCCAGTAATACTTCATGCTACAATAAACAGATATGTCGATCCAACTGGCCATATTGACATAACACAGTCTACTCAAGTGGCTGATAAAATCACAGCCGAATCTACACCTGAGAAGCAACTTGGCGAAACTTTACCGGGAAAGAATATCTCTGTGTGCTTACATAATGATGAAACGGAGAGGGCGGAGGAAAGCTACAATCCTGACTACGAAGAAATTTCTGAAGAGGGTGAAACCGATACGGAAACCTCCACTAACAGAACTAATGCTTGTCGAGTATCTGGCTTAAGAAAAGCAAAACTGAAAGCCAAAGCTAAACAAAAAATTACAACTCGTAAACTACTGAATAAAGACCCTATTGCAAATAAGAAGGGACGTAAGGCTATAGTCGATGGTAGCCCATTGAGGAAATGGATTGAAGCAAAGGGAGGAGTGAAGGATATGGCTTTAAGACTCTCTGGGGCAAGTCCTGAGGAAGATTTGAATTTACGAGACAAAAATATACCTCTCAGAATGGACACTATAAAAACGAACGTAGATATAATAGCCTCACCAACTCTACTGACCAACAATGGACCTGGTGACTCGTGCTCTATTACAGCAATACAGCCAGACACTTTAGCTCCAGCCCTATCTATCAACTTGACGAGTAGTCTTGCAGCTAACGCCACCATTAACTCACAAGTGGATCCAACAAGTTCCAAGACAAACTCAACTCCGATTGAAATTGACTCTGACAACTATCCATCGGAAGTATCAAATGCTGAACATATTGAAATAGCGAAAACAAATACTGGCCCTAGCTGTTTGGGGCTAGTAATCTGGCCACATCATTAGACCACAGTGACACATAAAGCCAACTGCAAACCCAATCAGCATTACAGGGGGGAAAAAAATAAAAGCTCATCCAGATATTACATCTACGGATCTAATTATGCAAACTCTTATAGCACAAAGACAAGAAAGTCAACAACAATACTTACAATTAAGAGAGGACAATACCAAATTGCAAGCTTTCATGAGTGAAGTGTGTCAAAAGCTTGGAGGGGTCACGCAAGAGATGGAAGACTTAAAACAACGAGTTGTGGAAGTACCTATGGGCAACGTTGAGGACATTTGGTATACAAGGGCAATATCTCGGTTGGGTCCAATCTCTATATGAATCACCAACAGCAATAGTTAGTTATCTAGGAGCCAATTCGGCTAATTTCTCAATTAAAAGGGGGACTAGGCAGGGGTGTCCTTTATCACCCCTGCTATTTGCTTTGGCTTTGGAGCCATTTTTAAATGCACTGACAACACAGGATAATATAATTCCCATAGAGCATGGAGGCAAGAGTTTGAAAATCACAGCTTTTGCTGATGATATAGCTATATACACTACCAACTTAGTTTTGGCCATTCCTAAGATAATTGAGGAAGCTAGCAAATTTGGTGCAATATCGGGGTATAGGCTAAATGTGAGTAAAACTCAAGTTATTGCCAACTCTAAGCCTATACAACCGATATTAGGGCTTTGCTTAAATGCCACTTACTTAGGAGTTAAACTTACTGCTGATATAGAGAAAAACATAGCAGTGAACTATGACCCCCTACTCAAAGAGATTACTGCTACTCTTAAAAACTGGCATAAGATACCACTTAGCCTGGTAGGACGTATAAATATAATCAAAATGTAGATTGTACCGAAAATATTGTACTTATTTAGGTCCATCCCTATGCAATTGAATAAATGATATATTAAGAGAATAGAGAGCATATGTAGCAGTTATATTTGGGGCTATAAAAAAGCCCGAAGATCAATGACTGCATTGAAACTCTCAATAGAAAAGGGAGGATTAAACTTCCCGGATCTTAAAATCTATTTTTTTGCTACCTTTATCCAACGCATACGCAGTCTCTTGTCTAAGGAAGGTTCCTTATTCTATCACCAATTTATGTTGGGATCACAAAGCAATCAGTTTCTATTTCGTGTGCATGACCCAAATCACTATAAGAGGGTCAAATTTAAGACCGCAAGATATATTAAAAGAATTTGGGATCAAATTATGAGCACTGACAAAATTCCATTTTTTAATGCGGAGTTACAAATCTGGGAGAATCCAGGGATGCCAGATATTTTTTCCGATGGCGCCTGCGCACAATGGATAGACCATGGTATAAACACTTTAGGTGATCTATATGGACCGGACGGCCTTTTGAGATTTAGTATACTAAAAACACTGTATAAAATTAGTGATGTTATGTATTTTAAATATATACAGATACAAGACTTTTTGGTCAATAAAATGAAAATTGGGAGAGTTGAACATTCAGATATCTTACAATGTATTTATTTTAGCTATACTAAATCGCTTATTAGTAAGAGCTATGCTTGTCTTAATAAAGGCCGAACAGGGGATTGTGCGAAAATGGCAGACAAATGGACCAACAGATTAGGAGTTAATATCAGCTCCAACCAGATTGCAGGATCGCTTAAACAAATAAAGCGAGTGGTTCAATCTTCAAATTTGAGGCTGCAATTTTATAGAACGGTCCCTCAAATTTACTATACGCCTCAAAGAATAGCTAGCTGGACCTCTGGAAATATTTATATTAGCACTATTGTTATGATTTAGATACTTGTGAATATTTATACTGTAACCTTCTGTTTCTATCATAATGACAACTCTATGTACAGATACTTATGTAATGATATATGCATAACAAAATATGATTTTTCTTTTTTCTTTGCTTTGTCTTGCAATAAATAAAAACATTTAAAAATAATAAAGAAATATGAAGGAAATATCATGGGTTTAAAGGAAATTTTGGTTCGGTTTTAATTTTGCCACTAAAATTGTGGTCTTAAACAAGAAGATGGAAAACAGCAGATACTGTAAAATTGTATGGATGACTCTACTAATTAGTACCTTATTAGTATTAGTTGGCGTGTTGATGTGCTTACTGATTCCCCTGGGGAATGTTTCAAGTTATATGAATAGAAATGTTGGAGCATAAATTAATCTTGAAAAACTTTAACATTATTCGGGAATACATTAGCATAATGAGGGTTACCAAGTGCTATGTGTGCACTCATCTTCCCACATCAGTAGACGGCTCAACATATGTAGATTTAAAGATGTTGTATTCATTGTTCTATAACATCTTTGTAGCTATTTGTAATAATGAGGAATGTATTTCACATTGCCTGATTTCAATGTGCCCTTGGAGAATTCATTATTAATGAGAATGACGAAGAATTTAAATAATGTGAGTATTTGAGGGTATTTGCACAAAACAGATATGATGCTAACCTGAAAAGAGATTATTTGTGTTTATTGAGTAGTAAAGAGCGTGAATTTATTAGAGAATATAATGAGAGGACTGAAAATAGTTGGAAATTTAGAGGTGCAGAAGATTGTTGTAAAAGAAATACAAGAAGAGGAAGCATTTAGATTCTAAGGTTTGCATTCTAGGTTAAAAATGGATCATGAAAGAATAGGTGAAATGTGTATGGTAAGGCACAGTACTTTGGAAAAGGACAAAGTAGAATTCACAGGTGTGAAAGTGTGTGTGACAACTTATGAGGTCAGTGTAGATCTTTTGTCTGGAGATGAATCTGTTATGTTTGTGGTTAAACTGTTTATATTAACTTGCCAAGTAATTGGGTAGGTTTGTGTTATTTAGCTTTAGTTTTCCCTATAATTTATCGTGTAGATGAGTTAAATGAAGAACATGGCATGAGAAGGGTAAAACAAAATATTGGCATGTGATTTTAGATATTTTAGGAGTGAATATCTGCCAGTTGGTGTAGTCATGAATGATGTGAAAATTAGACGAGATAGACTTGGTAGTAAATAGTCATGTTGTAGATATGGCAGGGTCTGTTAAATTAGTAAATGTAGAGATGGTAGCAGTTAGGGCAGTGGTCATTCAGAACTGTCTTGCCTTGGATATTCTTTTGACAAAAGAGGGCGAATTTTGTAAAGTAATTAAGGCTAAGAGGTGTTGTACTTATATCCCTGATTATAGTGGAGCAATTGAATCTATTATTACTAACCTGAATAATTGAAATCATGAGCTTAGATCATTGACAGAGCCAGGTTTATGGGAGAGTGTAGGATCCTCGGTAAGAGAGTTAGGAAGTAATTTGGTAAAGTAGGCGACTGGTTAGGTAATATTGGTGGTGATGTTCTTCACTGTTCTAACACCTATAATAATTATGATTTGTGAAATGTCTCTATTGCTCTTATTAAAATACTAAGAATATATAATTAGTACATATTGCTCTTATTAAAATACTAAGAATATATAATTAGTACATATTTATAAATAATTAAGACTAAAATATGTTATGAATCAAGAAAACGAAAAAGGTCAATGGATGTGGAAATGAGCGATAAGGAACAGAAATATCCACAATTAAAGCAGTTGGAGGAGTGAACAATTATCTAAGAAGAACATTTCGATGAACGAATGGCTGATTAATAAAGTTCATTATTATTTTTTGTGATTATTAATAAATAATCAGAGGAGGGAGGTTGTCAAAGTTTTTTTGCTTATGCAGTTTTCGCTTACAAATTATTTGTGTGAAGTAATATTAATGATACATATGACCGTAACTGATGGAGTAATGATTTTGCCCTTTTAACGATATGATTATCTCATTTAAAAGAGTGATTAACAATATAGTATAGTTATGCCACATTTTTCGTGCAAGACACCTTTATTTTGAAATGGACGCTGTTTCTGGTGTTTGGCTCATCCTGCTCATTCCCCCCGCCCAATCATTTACCCGCCGCGAATCTTCACTCCTTACACTTTCCGCAGAACACAGAGCACTATGATGTAATTGGACTGTTGTGTTAGAAAACATCTATTGTAAACAAAACTTTCCATTGTGTACCTGATGTATCATTTTGATGGTTTTCCATTGCTAGTTCAGATGCTGGCGTGCAGAAGAACATAATTCTATGAGCTATTATTAAGAAAATGTTTCATATTGTGTTGTACATCTCCGGAGTGCAGTTGCTCAGGAAGCAAGTGGACGATTCCCCTTACCAAATGGATTAGTGTTAAGAACCTTCCAGATATACAAAATTTTTTTGGTTTGCCAGTGCAACCTAACCATGATCGTACCATGACGAGTATGCAGTTTTATTGACTAACACATAAATGGTTTTAATCAGGGGCAATTTTCCATTTTCTTCCTTATCCCTGTCCGATGATTTTGAGATTTCCTCACTTAGGATGCTGTTGGTACTCTTTATGAGTTTTACACTTGAAATTAAGAGAGATTTTATTGATCAACTAGTGTGTCTGTTATGATCTGTACTTCTGTATTTTGTATTTGATCCTTCTTAGAAAATGATTCAATTTCTATGTAATGCATTATTAACGATTTCATAGTAAACCGTTTTAAACTTAATTTTGATTTAGAACTCAGTTCTTGAGTAGTCCCAGTTTCTAATCATGATTTAATTGTACTATGTTTGTTATAATGGGAAGATTATTCTGTTACCCTAGATCAACGAGCAGACCCTCAGAGGTGAATTACCTAACGTGAAATTAGATTATTGGGGTTCGACTCCCACACCACCATAAATTTAAGATATAATGTGGAATGTGTACGAGATACAAAAATACTGAAAAGAGTGGTTAAGAAGTGATTGTATAGGGGGTGGACAAAGCAAACACAAGGAGATGATGGACGGAGCTCTGAAACTTTTCAGACACTCACCCTCAGTCACAGTTCTGGGTTGAATTAATCAACGGACCCAGCTATATGCAAAACACTCTTGCCCCTGTTCCTCATTAGAACATCCAGCCCGAACTGCTAAGCCAGGTCTTCCCTGAACCGGAAATAAGCATCCCGAGACCGGTTTCGGGGTAACACCCCTCATCAGCCAGACTAGCTTGAATCCAGTGGCAAAGTGATCAAGAGACCCACGACTGGGCATACCCTGCCAACTTAGGGAGAACAAAGCAAACACAAGGTGATGATGGATGGAGCGCTGAATCTTCTCAGATAAAACCTAGAACACAGTTTGTTTAGAAGTTCTGGTAAGAAAGTTGAGAGTGCTTGATTATAGCGAGTTGCCATTTATTTTGTAAATCACCTCACCTCATTCTATTTCATGCCCCATAGTGCATTACAAGGTGACCATTGCTAGAAAACACATATGTTACTTCACCAGTGTGCAAAAAGCATTTTTTCACACCAACGTGGACTTCTTCCAATAGACCGTGGTTATGTGACATCGATGTTTACCTTGGTTCAGCCTAACTTGATCACCAGTCATACCTAAACAACATTATTGCTGAGCCCGTGTTCCTGTTTGCTAGATCTCTGATCAAAAATATTTGTTTTGTGACAATAGTTAAAGTGCTGTTAGAGATGTATTGCTTCAACACACATATCCTTTCCTATGTTATTTTTAGGGTTCAATTACTTACCCTTTTTTTGGTGTTAATATCGTCCATACAGAACTTACAACAGAGCGAACCGCTCACTTGTGACCTGGAAATGTAATAGTATACCGGGAAGATTAAAGATGATCATGCGCCTTACCCCGGTTGATGCAGGGAATGTCCTCGATAGTCAGTACTCACTCACTCCTGTTGTGGCATGTGCCTATGCACATACCCCGGTTCCGTCTCCCATCCCAATATGAGCCGGGAGGGGGAGTTTATACTCAAAGCAGTACTTCCTCTCAGAAGTTAGGAAGACTAGTGCGGTGATGGCGGGGGCCATCTTGGGAGGGTCAGATAAGCCCTGGGCGGTTTTACTCGTCAAATTGCAATGAAGGAGCTTACGTTTTTTTATCCAAAAACCTCCACCAAATTACGCATTATGTGATTTAAGTTTTATATTTTTATGCATTACGCATTATGTGGCTTATGTTTTTGGGAAATCTCGATAGAAGTGCACATTATACACCATGTGTTTTTATTCAGTCATTCTGAAAGTCATATTTAGATTAATCGAGGCTTGCATGTGAGAAAGACCTTCCTCTATATTGGTAGTTATGTGCAATAGAGACATGGTGAAACATAGATGTATGTATAATCAAAGAATGAGTAAACTGAAGTTTTCTTTTCTGTGTGATCTACCTCCTTTGAGGAGTAAAATGTAGGTTCGTCCCCATAACGTAGTATGGTTTTGGGGAATTATGAGGTTATCTATTCAGTTTTCCCCAGGGGATGTCATCATTCAGCCCGACCCTATGAGTAGACACCCTGAAAATCCACATCTGCTCCTTCCTGATAGAGCTTATTTTCGTATCTGTGGGTGTGACTCTAGAATAGTCCACCTCAGGTCATCAGAAGCATGTCCCTCAGTGGTGTAGTGGGCACACATCTTAGTGCTGGTCTTTTTGCACCTGATGTTACTACAGTGCTCAGTAATTCGTACTTTGTCAGCTCGGGTAGTCACTCCTATGTACTTAAGCTGGCATGGGCATGTAATCAGATAAATGCAGTTGCGTGTATTGCAATTTCTTTCTGTTGTGCCCATGTTCATGTGTCTGTCAGTTGGACGTTCTTTGTTGGCTGTGTGAGGGGAAAATGTTACAATGGCTACAAGGGTATTGACCTACCACTGGGGGCCGAATCCAAAGTTGTCTCTGCATAGGCGGTGTATTTGTTTTTGCGTCTTGTGTTCATCAATATGTCCCTGAGGTTTGCTGTTCTTCTGAATGCAAATCTAGGGGATTAAATGTTAACTTGACAGTATACAAAACTTCCCAGTGTTTTTTATCCCTGTTGTTGTTATGTACTCTTTTTTGTGCAGTTCTAATGTGTTTTAGGGGTAGATGCGGGTACCCACTGAAAAACATTAGAAACTGCACAAAAAAGAGCACTTAACAACAACAGGGAGTCCCTCCTAGAACCACAAGTAAATCCACAAACTGAGAAACTCACACGCGTCACCACTTCTACCCCAGAGTCTTACTTTATCAAAAAGGTGATAAAAAACACTGGAAAATTTAGCATACAGGGAAGTTAACATTATGTCCAAATGGTCCTTAACCCCTCCCCTGGTGGTGACGGAACCACTCCGTCATCAGCCGCAGTCGCGCTGTGCTGATGACGGAGCGGTTCCGTCACGGCACGCTCGGCACGCCTGCGCGGATTCCGCGCCTGCGCTGAGCGTTCTATTGAGCGGGCGGGGCCGTGACGGAACCGCTCCGTCATGAGCACAGCACAACCGCGGCTGGTGACGGAGCGGTTCCGTCACCAGCATGTGGCGGCCGCGCCCCCTCAGCACTGCGGCAGAATTGCCGCCGCAGTGAAGGGGTTAATCCCAACACTATACATATTTAGCAACAAAGCTAGCCTTGTATCAGCAGATAATTGTATATTTTACATTCTTTAGTGTTTGCTGTCAACTACAGACCTTTCCTTGGCACAATGAGATCCTGGTAATGTGTCATCTAAAAGTCGAACTGATAGGTGTGATGAATTATCCAGACATCTAGGACTATTGAGTGAGGCAAGTGTGTTCATGGCCTGTTGTTTACGAGTGCCTATATGAAAAAGTGACCCAAAAAATATCAGCATTGGCACGTTAGTTGTTGTTTTTTTATTATTTGTCTCAGGCTTACTGATAAGAGCCAAAGCCCTTTCTTGTTAGCTACTCATCTGCATCTTGGCATCCCTCTCTAACTTGCTCATTTCAGTCTCCAAGGCAAGAAGTTGTTTTTGCTTTTCGCGTTTTCCCCCACTGTTGCTGAATATGCTTAACCCCTGGATAACTGCGTTGTATGCCTCCCAGAGCATAAGGTAGGAGGGCCTCAGCCGATTATCCTCTCTGTGCCTCCCCCCACTCCCGCACCCACCTGGGCATTGCCTGCTGGAAGGATCCTTGCGGGGTCGGGCTCGGCCCCGGGTGCTCATGACCGCTCGGGACGGCAGGAATCTTCCGCCGCCTTCTCTTGCTTCGCCCCTCACCCTCACTGTATGCCGCGCCAGGGCCGGCTCTAGGCTCACGGAGGCCCTGAGCAGGGAGTGTAGGTAGGGGGCCCGTGGCAGCCAAATCCCTGCCAGGGGCCGCCACGCAAATATGTATCTAAGGATATATATTGGCGTGGCGGCCCCTGGGGTTTGGCGGCCCTGTGCAGGTGCACAGCTTGCACATGCCTTAGGCCGGCCCTGGCCGCGCAGGCGGGCCGCTAGCCAGGGCAGGCCCTACTCAGTTATGTACTGGAAACAATGGACCGCGGCTTTAGTAGCACTCACCCGGAACAGGGCCATAGCCAGGGCCGCCCGCTGAGTTCTGGCACCCTCATAGTCCAGGCCGACCACTGGGATCTCTCTCCCAGCGCTATGCGTTCTAGGCACCATGCAGTCCAGGTGTGACCCAACGCCTCCCACTGCTGCAGTTAGACGCTGGCAAGTGTTTCCGATGAGGGCATTGAAGTTTCCCCTGGTTGTGGTGCGGATGTTGGGTGGATTACGGGGATAGAGTGGTGCGGGCTCCGGACCTCTTTCAGCACACGTCTGCCATGTTAGGTCACTGGCCACGCACCCCTATAAAGAAGTGCTTACTTTGAGCTGGTGGTTGCTGTTGATGGACATTGGCACCAAGTCTCATAGTTCATCTTCGACTTTGGCCTAGATTAATAGAAAGGCAGAAAAAAGGACAAAGAGGGAGAAAGAGAAAGATAGCAAAACTGACAGAGGGAGAAAGCAGCAGTAGAAAATATCCTGAAGAGTGAGAAAAAGAAGTAGGACTGGTAGAGTAGGGGGCTGTGGTGTAAGAAAGAGAAATAAAGCCGAATCAAGCATAGGCAGCCTTGATATTCACCTTTCCTGGCATTCTGCAAGACATACGGCGCGCTCCTAAGAAATACTTTGGGCTACTGCATTTTTTTCGTTACAAAATAAGCACCGATCAAACGTTATTGGCGAATACGAAAGGGATCTGGTGAGAAACAAATATAAACCGAAAGTTTGCATCAGGTTGTAACCAGTGGTTATTGCACTGTCTTATTAGCTAAGGAGGCGTTTAGTGCTAAGTGTCTAACAGGCAGGGGTGTGAGAAATAACGAGTACTTGTTTGTGTTTCTGCTGGGGTGGAACTAACTGCCTTACTCTGCCATTAACGTTACCATCTTTGGAAACGGCTGAGTGGATGTAAAGGCTAGCATGCGAGCGAATAAAGGGCGTGTCCCGAAATACTGCTGGACCGCAAATGATGGTTCCACACACGAAGACAGCAAACCGCACGCTGTGAACCCCTATTATTGACGTCCTAATATGGCAGTTGGATTGCGCACGCCTGTGCATATTCCTACTTTTGATTTATTTATGCAGCAAAGGCTACACGTTTGTTTTGCTCTTAAATTCGTTTCTGATCCATCACAAGTGATCTTCCTTGCAATCTGTTTTTCATTAAGTATTAAGGTGTGTATCTCTTGCAACTTGTCAGGCGAGTACTCCGTGGCCAGGGAACTCGGGGACAACTGGGCGCTCCTTGCACTATGTGCATTATATGTCGCACTTGGAGCCCCATCTTCGAAATAACCAGTAAGAGCTCATTGAAAGCCACTAACCCTCATATTATTTTAGGCCTTGCCTCTCTTATTTTTTTAGTGAAGGTGAGCAGTCAGGATTAGGTGTTAAATAGCACAGAAGCATTATTTATTTTTCGCCATTCAATAAGTTGTGTGCCTCACTTAATGCAATCGGACTAATTCTGTCCGATATTTTTTTTTTGTATATTTCTTTATTGGGAGTTTTGTTAGGTGCATACATGACCTGAGGGCATAAGGGTGCTGTACAGTGACACACAAAACAATCACAAGATGTTGATTTCAGAGAGCATAAGGTTAACGCAGATTGTGTATTTGTTACACAATGTACAACGTGCGTAATTTCTTCCAGGAGATAGGTTAGGGTGGTGGCTTCTGGAGGGATAGGTTAGAATGACCGCTTCCGGGGGGATGGGTTAGGATGGCCTCTTCCAGCGGATAGGTTAGGGTGGCCTCTTCCATTGGATAGGTTAGGATGGCCTCTTCCAGCCGATAGGTTAGGATGGCCTCTCCCGGGGGATAGGTTAGGGTGGCCTCTTCCAGGGGATAGGTTAGGGTGGCCTCTTCCGGGGGATAGGTTAGGGTGGCCTCTTCCAGGGGATAGGTTAGGGTGGCCTCTTCCAGGAGATAGGTTAGGGTGGCCTCTTCCAGTGGATAGATTAGGGTGGCCGCTTCCGCGGGATAGGTTAGGGTGGCCGCTTCCGGGGGATAGGTTAGGATGGCAGCTTTCGGGGGATAGGTTAGGATGGCCGCTTTCGTGAATAGGTTAGGATGGCCGCTTCCGGGGGATAGGTTAGGATGGCCGCTTCCGGGGGATAGGTTAGGATGGCCGCTTCCGGGGGATAGGTTGGGATGGCTGCTTCCGGGGTATAGGTTAGGATGGCTGCTTCCGGGGTATAGGTTAGGATGGCCGCTTTTGGGAATAGGTTAGGATGGCCGCTTCCTGGGGATAGGTTAGGATGGCCGCTTCCGGGGGGATAGGTTAGGATGGGCGCTTTCGGGGGATAGGTTAGGATGGCCGCTGCCGGGGGATAGGTTAGGATGGCTGCTTCCGGGGGATAGGTTAAGATGCCCGCTTCGCCTCTGCCTTCTCTCTGTTGATATGGATATGGATAGGGTTGACATCTTAAGTGATACAAGTAGGGATTGTTGATTGAGTTCAAAGATGTGTTAGGCGTTGATCAGAACTGTAGGTGATATCCGAGTAGTAGTGATTTGACTCTTCACTTAAAGGAAGCCAAGGAGGGATTTGCTCATTTTTTTGGCAGAAGAGTTAAAGATTCTGAAAGCCCTTTTCAGTGAGAGTGTGCATATGATATTCTCTTTTTGAATCTGGGGGGCACCAGTAATAAGTAGCAAGTCCGAGGTCCATAAGGAGCACTGGCAATCTCATCTGGTACGTTTTCGAGCTAGATATTTAGAAGTGCTGCAGGGAATTGCTTTATGGTAATGCACACAGTTTTGAAGATGCATCATACTTCAACTGAAGGCCACTTCAGCATGGCTAGTGTGGGACATTTGTGGTCACAGCATCTTGTTTACCATATGAGTCTGGCTGCTACTTAGAGAGTGGCCTTCATGGGTGTCAGATGTGTTCTTGGGGTGCCTGTGAGGATGACGTGCGTAGTCTAGCCTTACAATGACCAGTGCCTGCACTATGCTTTTGATATAATTTATATCATATTGTATCAAAATATATATTCAGGGGACACTAGCAGGCAGCAACAAGCAATCATGCCTCAAAGGTGTATGGTCTAAAGGGAAAGCTTTGAAAGTTCTGTGCAGTTGTCTTACTGTTTATGTGGATAGGTGCTAGTCTGACCTAAGTTGTGTAAGTGGGCACATCATTCATGCTTTCAGTCACTGTTCTAATGGCAGCCACCACAAGCTGTGTGTAGCGTAGTTGTGTAAGAATAGAAGTGCTGCGTTGTTTTGCACTTGCAAGGTCTCTGTCCTCAGCTTTTGGGGGGCACAGCAGTTCTCTAGCACGGTGTTTGTGTATATGGCCTCAAGAAGAGGATGTGACTAAAGTCTGCTGTTCGCTAAGGTTTGTGCTATGTGGAGCAGATCAAAAGATCAAAAGTCCATCCGCTTTAAATGGCCACTGAATCAGGCAGGTCCACCACTTTAAACCATGAAGGCAAGAAACCAGGAAGTTCTGATTAACATCGACATATAATTATTTTCCCAAATCAATGATGTGGCCATTGGCATTGGTTTAGAGGCATGGCACAAGTCGGGGGTACATGCGAATGGATGGCGTACAACCATTATTTTAACAGGGTGTATGCCGTCCACCCTGCCAAGAAGTTGGACCCCGCTGAAAAATATGCTGAATTAGTCCCAGTGTAATTTGCAAACACCTGGACACATTAAGCAGGGCCTGCTAGTTGAGTCTGCGTTCGATCGCCAACTACGTGCCGGTGGAGACGGGGCTTTCTTAGTTCAGACTCCTGCTGGGCCCATAACAAAGGTGACTCTGAGGGGTCATCAGGCCTCCTTTTGTTCGTTTGCTCTAGTCTCTTGGCTCAAAAAAGAACAAGGAGAACCCTACTCACATAGGAACCAGGGCATTAAATGATATCATAGAACAACGGCTCCTGTGGTATGGTACTATATAATATATATTCAATGTATAGCTTAATAGCAGATTCTAAAGACACAAAAGGGCTAGCAGGGATGTCAAAAAGAAATACACCAACAATTTGGGAGAAATCTCAATACTGTTTATATACTTCAAAACATTAGTTGCATAATTATGCAAATGTATTCAGTTTGTCACATAATCATGTGAACACAAGAAAAAGGGGGTGCACAGTGTCCCAAGTGTACATGTGAAATCAAAAAATAACTATACAAACAACATAAAATAAATACAGGCACAATGGTTTCTCATAGAATAACAAAGAAGAAGGAAAATGACCAAAATATTAATAATCAATTATTTTAGTGTCTATACATAATCCTAGGCACTAATTGTTGGTTCAATTCCTTGTGGCGTCAACGGCGTTTCGACCCTCAGGGATACGGGTCTCATCAGGACAAGGCATTGAGGGACATCTGAATAATAGCTTGTTCTCACCCATGCGTGGTAAAGAATTGAGAATGACTTACAGGTAACCCAGCCGGGTACACTGTAGTGGTCAGAGAATCAAAGGTGTAATGCTCACAGATGGTAGTGTTTTCAATATATACAGGACAAAGCCTTCAAACATGGGAGTGGCGCCTAATAGCGCACGATGCACCCACGTCGTTGTTTGGCTTAACAGGGATGAATTCGATATTATTTACAGGACGATGCCTGAAACGATATGTGTGCCGCTTGATAGCGTTCCGCAATGACTCTCTGCTGGTCTGGTTTTTGACATCTCTGCTAGCCCTTTTGTGTCTTTAGAATCTGCTATTAAGCTATACATTGAATATATATTATATAGTACCATACCACAAGATGCTAGTCTCTTGGCTGGCAGCAGTCAGGAGACTCGCACCTGGAAGCAACTACAGCAGAGATGAAACAAAGACTCACACCTTTTTAGCACTTCACACATACTTAAGAGGCAGCTTTTCACTTTGTTCAGGCTCTGTTTAGGAGATATGCATGAACTGTAAGAATGTCAGATGTGTTGGTCTTTCCCAATATTTACACAAAATAAATAGCATTTATAAAGTGCTTACTACCCCAGAGGAGGCGTTGTAAGAATTTAAATAGGACTATTTTTTCTTGTGAAGAACTATGGGTAGAAGAAGTTTGCACAGACAAAAGGCAACATTGTTTTATGTGTAGCTTACAAAAATGTGAATCTTCTGCCTAAATCAGGAGGGGTTCCCAGTATACTCAAAATGTGCTCCAATGCACTCATGATGCACATGTTAAACATATATGTGAGGGCTTCAAATCTGATGTTTCTTCTTATGATGCCACTTCTTGTGATGCCACTTCCTGTGATGCCATTTCTTGTGATATCACGTGCCATGATGTCACGCGCCGTGATGTCACTTGCATACTAATTAACTAGGTTAGGCCCCCTACTTCTTTTTTAGGACTTGTGCCCTGTTTAGAGGCTCCCCCTATTACTGCACACAACCCACAGTTTAGAGCAGACATGATCCCTGATAGTCGGTACACTGGTCGACCATAACTTGGTGTGCATCAGGCTTCCAAAATAGTTAATGGAAAAAAATACATACACTGCAGAATCAGCCAGCTAGACTGTGCTTGAGTCTCCAAAAGCATGACCACATAACAGCAGCATTGAAATTCTGCCAGTCGCAGCTGGAGTTGTGTTTTAAACAATCTGTACCATCCACAGAGCATATTAGCAGTAAGGTATGATGTATATGCCAAACCTCGACCCCATTACATCAAAGTCCTTGACCGGCACATCTTGTCGAATTACCCAACAAACTTAGAAGTGCCCGCAAGACTTAGGTAGAGCTCAAGAAATCCAGGGCACAAAATTGAGAAATGCTCTGAATGTGATCTTGAGGCAGAGCCAAACTATCTGCGCTCCAGAAAACTCTTTAAACTGTTGTTCAGATTGACCTTTCAGTAAGGTCAAGATGTCCTTCTAGTAATGCCATGCTGGCATTTAGTTGCACTCCTAATGCTGGCCAATCTGATAACTTCCACCATTTCGACATGCATAACCTTCTCAAGTAACTGCTAGGCAATGTGGTGGGTATTGTGAAACTCACTGAATAAATAGACATGTTGTCCCTTAATTATATTATTCTGCTTCTCTGCTTTTTGCATTTTATTTGTTTTCCCTTTTCTAGCTTAATTGTATTTTCTCTCATCTTCTGTGATTCTCATGCAGGTGAGATTTGAAATATGACTGAAAATTTTGTTATCATGGCTCCATTACAGAGAGCTAAATCACCAAAGTTAAATGGCAATTGTTTTTTTTACCCAAGCTGTCACTGATTGATGCTGGAAAGATGAATGACTGAGTTGAACCTCTGGAGTTTGAAGCAGTGAACGTTGCACATAGTTCATGGTGTCTGCGGCATTGTGCTACAAGGCCCTCTTAGTTTTTTTTAATAAAGCCCCCACCTCCATAAACATACACCAGTATTCCTGACATATTTCTTCGTTGCTATGTTATTTGCATAGGTTGGCCTCTATTTAAGTTAGTATTATTGGGAAATTGAATATAGTTACAAAGCACAACGATTTGGAGCTTTCCTACTATACATGTTACAATCCATAGCTGTTGACTATTTTGTTTCTAAGACTGGTAAAATCAAGTGATTTTTGAGTGTGAGCCCTAGAAATTTGGCAAATGGGTTCACTATTGTGAAAATAGTGGCAGCTAGGCAGATAATCACTGCACCACCCAATATTGTCACAAACAAGTTATATCCTTCCCCATTAATGCGTCCCACCTCAAATGACCAGCTGCCACATGGTCATGTATTAAAGACAATCTCACAAAATTAATGAGAGGCAACATTGGGCTCATCGGCTGCTATTCATGTTTTGCTTCCAGCAACCAGAGTATCCAGCAACCAGAGTATCCAGCAATGGGTAGTGGAACAGCCCACTTCAAGAAGACTGGCTCTCCTGCACTGTGGGTGTCCACATTTAGCCTGATCATATATGCACTTCCACTTAAAGAGAAGTAGACTTTATTGCAGGGTAGTGGGTTGGTATTTTAATTTGCTATTGCCTTTTTTTCTTGCCATTTTTGAATAATTTTTAACCCTCATTTGTCTTCAGGTTACAGTAATTCAAATCCAATAATAGTACTTGTTCTTTGCATCAGTAAGATTCATATTACCCTCGTGATGTGCATTAAAACTAGCAAGGTTTTCATACTTGTTACAAGAACTCCGGCCTACTAGGAAGCACCCATACTGTTATATTAAAACTATACACGATGGTTTATTTGAATTGTTTTTAAACTAAAAAATTCTGTGCAACCACTTAAAGAAGACACTCTTCGCCCTGGCTTGCTAAGGCCAGGCTTTGCCAACGTTGTTTTTTTTGCATTGCATTGGTGGCAGCCGGTTTACGAGTGAACCAAAGCCCCAAACACTATAGATGTAAACATTGGGAGTAAATGGCGCCCTTTCCAAGGCCCGCATTCTTCTAAATCCCCCGGTGCTTTCGATTCCTCGTGCAGGCGACCTGTGCGTAGAGAGGGCGGGGCCGGCCCTGGGAGCCTGGGCTCGCGCGCAGCGGTCCTGCCCTTGCAAGGATGAGTCAGACGTCGCACCTAGGGTAGCAGTTATCTGTCTCGCGCCTCTATCAGTTGGCTCCCTCTCAGACGCACCCTCGTCAGCTGAGGCCTGCGCAGCCTCCGCCCTCAGTAGTTTCTTCCTGAGTGTGCCTTTTGTTCCGCTGGCCTTGCAACAGAAGGATCAGATTTGGGACGCGGCGGAGAGAGCGAGGCGCACAGGCTCGGCAGATAAGACATTAATCACACACTGCACCAGCACCAAATCAGTAACGACGTACGGGAAGACCTTGAATTCCAGGCCTGCCGCGTTCATCCCTCCAAGATTCCTGCTCGTACACAAACTCGCATTTGTGAGACATTTTCCGTTTATGCCTGGAAATAGTTACCATGCATTTTAATTATGTAAACGAAATCTTTGCATTTTTTTCTCTTATTGTTTCCAAAAGCTTTTTTCTGGAAAAGACGTGAAGCCACACACCATACTTAAGGTTACTCCTGTTTAAACTGAACTAGTGATGTGGCGCACTTTATTTCTCAAAAGCTGTGACGCAGAGAAGTGGGTCTAGACTAGAGCGAGCCTTGTGTGTCTCAGTCTTTAAGAATCTGGTACAATTATATCTGCTGCCAAGGTCAGTGCGAAACGTTAGGAAATGCAGACTTCTAGCATAAACACTATGGAGTTCATGGTTATGATATGGAACCTACAGTATACTCAGAATTAAATAATGTGCCCCGCCTGCCACATTTGTTGGTGTCTTGTCCATTTACAGGAGGGGGGACTGACTTTCAGTCATCGTGAAAGAACTCCCGGCCCGACAGGTTAATTGATAGTTTGCTTCTTAAGAGAATGCCTCCTGGGGCCCTTCTTTATTTCACAGAGCCGCCATTCACCGCAGGTGCAGCAGGTAAACTAAAGGCTTAGAGTTTCCTGCAAGGCCGAGTGGAATCTGCAGAGCTCTTCTGCCTGGAGGAGCGTAGAACACAGCCTGTGCTAACCTAATAGCCCAACAGGCTACCCGCCCACCTTTAAATAATTGAAATCCTTTGTATGCACGTAAAATGATATTTAGCATAATTAAATGGCATGCGGACTGATGTTGAGAGGATAAGTACATTCAGGGCTTTTCTGAATGCTTTACATTTTATAGTGTCCTGTCCTGAAGGCTTCTTTAAAGGGACATTGCTGAGTCTCTTCATGTTAGGCTTCCAATGTGGCGGATACAGTACACTCTCATTTTGAAGAATTCGAAGGTTCCTTTGTGGAATTGCTGGAGGTCATATTAGTGTACTCCACTTTAGAGTTGGTATCTGCCTGCTGTAACAGCATGGTGTGGGAAGCAATGAACAAGTGTCTGGCGAAAAAAGCTTGATTCTTTGGCCACAGAATTAATTTAGGATATTGTACATATGTATCATGTAAGTTCAATCACATATATTTGCTGTACTGATGAAAGGTACTGGGTATGTAAAAAAGGAATGGGTATATGGAACAAAGTTCACTAATTAAGCGCAGGCGGACTAGCTGAAGCACTTGTCACTTTCTTCACACCCTGTCCCGTCCAAACTACTCCTTTCCCTGTTTGAGGCTGACTATCACTGTCCATTCCCCGCAAACCCTGGGGCATCCAAGATGACAGCAACTTTTCCATTGTGCTTAATTATGCCTTCTAAAGGCCTGTGTGGTACACGAAGACCCGCGTGAGAGCAAAGTTTCTGTAAAGGCCAGTGTGATGGGATATCTCCCGTAAAAGCCAAAGTTCAAAGGTATTTCTTATGCAGGTCACTGGCCCTGTATATCTTCTATAAATGCTAGTTTCATAGGATTTGCTATGTAAATAGAGATTAGTAGCGTAAACAATCGGTTGCTTTCTTTATTTTGTAACTTTAAAGGTTTTACAACTTTATTTTCTGGTCTCCTTTTATCCATTACACCGGGAGCACTATGCATTTCAATCAAAGACGTATGCAACGCAAGAGAGTGCCACTTCACACTTCGCCATTCACATTTTAATTTGAAAGGCGTTTCTGTGTGACCTGATTTACAAGTTTATTTATTAAGTGCCATGGCACAGGGTGTTAGTGTACTCGAACAGTCATTAAACATAATGAAACTCATCTAACATAAGATGTATCCACGTTCAAACCTAGTCTAGTTTTGAGAATTGTTCCTGAAGTACAACAAACCACTTGGATTCAAGTGCATAAGGGAGAAGTAAGTAGAAAGGCAGCATGGAAATTTATACTCGCAGTAGTTTGAAGCAGGTTCGTATTTTGCCTGCAATGCTTTTTACCTTGCATATAGTAGATATAGCTGAGATAAAGGGAAGAGAGTTTTTTTCTAAACTAAATGATTTCCCTAGTCAAATTTACGGTTGGCTGGTGTGCGAGTGTATGAGGCCAAATGTCAGCTGTCTTACAGATGGTGTTAAGTGCAGGGGGAAATTACTGTAATATATATCACTTGAGAGTTCTCCTTAATATTTACTATAAATCTCGATTCAGAGTCAAGTAACCTTGTTTTTGGATGTTTATGAAATCCTGTGAGGTTCCAAATCAACCTTAGATCAACTGGTAGATTCTTCAGAAGGGTGGAGCTAGCACTAAATAAAGTCACCCCTCAGACAGACACTTAGATAGAATCTGGCTGGAGGAGCGAAGGGTTTTCTTGAAAAGGGTCATAATTCAGCCACCGAAGATTGGGGCATTGCTTGATAGTGAGTTGTTTTTGTGTTATGTAAATAGGCTAAAGATACCAGATAGGACTTTACACTCTTTAGAGCTTGCTTATTATATACATTTAGCAAACTGCCCACGTTTTCATGGCAACATGGGTTGCAATTCTAATCAGCTGAGTGGGTTGGAGCCCAGGTGGCTGGGAGTATCCACATAAGTGGAATGTCACTCAAAGTTAGCGGTGATGATTTCAGGGTGCAAATAACTGTTATCAAGTTACCTTGTTTTAGTAACGTAGTAGTAGAGGGTTTACATCAGAGGGTGTTGTTCAAGGTGAGGCCAATCCCAAGTCAGTATTTTTAAGTGGGGAATGCCAGTGCCATGATCTCAGTTGGCGGCGGCAGCCCAGGGATCCACCTGATCCCTAGTTAACACTGGGGAATGGAGCTTTAGGGGTAAACTTCAACTGTAGACTCATACTGTAATATTTCTGGAACCATAAGGACTAGAGAGAAGCAATTCAAAACATTGTGATATTGGGGCTCATGCCCCTCGAATGTTTGAAGGGTTCTGATGCATGCTTCCACAAGGGCAGGGCTATTATGGGATGTATCTGGATGGCGTAGTTTTGTATTCTATGCAGATCATTGACTTCTTGGATGTTACTGAAGTCTTTTTGGTTTGTTCTTGCCAGCTAGTAGTAATGTCCTTGTGACCTCTGAGGTACTGGGTTTTTAAGAACCGGCACAGAACCGGCAACCCAGCGGTGTCAGGGTACACCCAGAGACCTCAGGTTCTTCCTGATTCAAACCACAGAAACTCAGAGTCTTCTAGGTGAAGTCAAGGATCGATTTTATTGGCTGCAACCAAGGTAACAAGTGTCCTAGAAGTACAACACACGGGGAAGTATATTCTCAGGAGACTGTTCGAATTTACAAAATCAGGCTTCTCTTCTTATACAGAATTTTAAGCTTCAGGCAAACATTCTTGGTTTTACAGTAAATCATTGACATATCTCTAGTACAAAGAAAAAGCAGAGTCATGATGACATGTCCATATTTCACTTCGTGCTGCCTACAACAAATCACCCGGCAAGGCCCAACATTTCATCAGATATCGGTGGACCCCCAATAAAACGGGCACCTCCCCACCATAAAGCAAGTGAAGCAAAAAGAGCAGAGACAGATGCGAGCAAGATACGGCAGGTGTGTGTGCTGAAAATGGTTTTATGGCTTGTTAAGCCTTGATGCTATCTTGCTCGGCCACTGGGAGGGGAACTGACCTAACGAGTTCGGCCTGGGGCAGTGGTTCCAACTTGCACAGGTCATAGGAAAGTCGATGAAGGTGTACGTGTCCTTTTGGGATCGAATTCAGCTGGATTATAAGCCTATGTAAAGGGCAACTCAGAAAATGGCTTCCATACCAAAAATGGAAGTTGAGGGTTCTGAACGAAAACGGTGATTTCAAGGTTTTCTTACACAGGATGTGACACAAAGGCCACATATTGCAGGAGCACACTGCACGCATAGACAGAACAAGAAAAGAATGGCTAAGACCATCCCAATGACCATCAGAATTTTCCATCCCCAGGCGCATATCAGTTCCCAGAACCATCCCATTAACGACCAATCTCCTTTATCTACATGAATAAATTCGGAAATCTTATGTAGTTTGGAGATGGCCTGGTACACTGTTGGAGCGTTATCTGGGATGAAAACACAGCAACTAGATTGGATCAATCTGCATACCCCACCTCGGTCTGCAAGTATGACATCTAAAGCGACCCTGTTCTGAAGGGTCATAAGTCGATCCGACTGGAGCTCAGCAGTCAAGTTACTAAGGGCACCAGCAGTTTCAATCACGGTGGACTCAACTACCCTTGTCAATTGCCTTATGTTCCTGCTGTTAGCCATGGATCCCCAGAACGGCAGAAAACCCTTTGCGAAGTCCCCAAATTCTTGACCTGCAATGTCTTCTTCACTCAAGACACCTCTAACTATCCTTGTCTTGTGGTAATCTGCCGCTGCTGTGTAGGTGGGAGGCAACAGGAATGAAACAAAACATGAGCCCGAAAAGTCAGGGGGCAACCATGTATAGGCTCTATCATGGCAGATGAAATAAGTACCCTTAGCTGCTAAGAACGCGGGGGAAGTCTGGGCTGCGAAAACATATGTTTTAGTGCAGATACTCTTCCCTAACTGAGCCCTGGGATTCGTGCCATTACCTTGCAGACACAGATGACCCTGATGGGGTACAATCCAAATCGGGGACGATCTCTTAGCTTGCTGTTTCTCACTCAGAGTAGCTCCATATCCAGTCATGTTCCATCCTATGTATACTAGTGTCTCATCTCTCGGGATAGTCTCATAAGAAATACCTTCCTTAATCATGTCTACTATACCCTTGACTAGAGCACTTTTTCTAGGATTGTCTGTTACAGAACGTAGGGGGTAGATTTCGTGTGCATATATGAATATTGTCCTATATGCCCATACAGAACCATTGTGACTAAAGGGCAGGACCAGATAAGGGATACCTTTATCCGTGGTGTGAGGCATAAGATCGCACAGCCAACAGTTAGTTGTTTTCATTACAAGTTGGTGTTGGTGCAAGAGCTGAACAAAGGAGTTATTAATGAACTCCAATCTCCTATTGGATTCATGGTCAGGAAGAGGGTGGAAAGAGTGAGAGGAAACAGTAGGAGGAGGTATGGGTGATGCAGTGGGTGCAAATGTTACCCGAAAAGAGAATAAAACATAACTTATCAAAAATATCATTACACTGAATAGCATAAAAATACACAATATTATAAAACTTTTCTTTGTCATCACGTTACATAATTTGCGTTTAAAGTTCGTTGGTTTGGCAGATTTCTCCATCTCGGAAAACTCCATCCTCTCCAAAGTGCTGCCCGCGGTGGGAGGTTGACTCTGCTAAGGGATGCTTCTGTCAGTCTAGGGCAACTCCCTTGGACCAACCAGAACTACCGACCTAACGTCGTCAGCTGCACCCCAAAGACTTTAAGCAACCGCGGCCCTAGCAGCGGAACCCGGATGGCGGTTCGAAAAACAAAAATAAGCAAGTTTCTCAGATGGGAGAGCTGCACTTTAAAAAAAAAACGGTGTTTGGAAGGAAAAAATAATTTTTATTAGTCCATGGATAAATCGTTTCTATCAGTTCGTTTTTCTCGGTCTCAAATTATACCGTTGTCTTCCAGGTACTGTTTGATCCTGGAACAAAAGTTCAGGCTCTGTAGTGTTCAATAGCTTGGATGGTGGCACAGCCTCGTGCGAAATGTTCTCATTGTCTCGTTCAGAGTCAGTTCTTTTTACCCGTACATCACTGAAAGGTATGACATGTGGCACGGTATCAGGTTCTGGGTCAGCGACACCCTTCTGGACCCACTGGTCATAAGGCAGAGGAAAAGGGATTTTCTTACAATGGATCCCGTGGACCCAGTTGGCCTTCCCCTCCACCCGAACAGCTGATCTTGTGGAAAGAAGGACGAGATGCGGTCCGGTCCACCTGGTCGTTCTTAGTTCTCTGAAAATTCTTGACCAAGACCCAGGATCCAGGGTCTATCTTATGTCCCGGAGTCTCAGAGACCGGAGGCAGGGTGTCGTGAACCTGTTGATGCAAAACACGCAATTTAGCCGTCAATTCATACAGATAATCAAGCAAAACAGGGTGTTCAAGCTCACTGAATTTTGTGGGTCTAGGCACTCCCCATATGTTGGCTGGCCGGCCAAAAACGATCTCATACGGGCTAAGTTTCACTCGTGAATGCACAGTCATTCTGGTAGACAGGAGTGCTAAGGGTAGAGCGTCAGGCCATTTAAGACCTGTGCTCGCTTGGATTTTTGCCAGTTTAAGTTTTAAAGTGCCGTTGTAGCATTCTACTAATCCAGCTGATTGGGGGTGATTTGCAGCGTGGAACTTCTGCCGAATACCTAGCCCCTCGCACACTCTCTTCATCACACGACCCACAAATTCACTTCCATTATCGGACCAGACCATTCTAGGCATTCCAAACCTGGGGAAGTACTCTTTCACAAGGGCTTTTGCTGTGGACAAGGCAGTGTTGTCTTTTAGGGGATAGGCTTCTACCCATCTTGAGAAGGCACAAACAACAACGAGTACGTATTTCAAAGTGTTGCACCTCTCCATGTGAATGAAATCTAGCTGCAAAACCTCGAACGGATACGTAGGAGGTGCAAAATGACCAGCTGGAGTTGGGGTTCCCCTCCCAGGATTGTGTTTCAGACACACCATGCAGTTCTTGACAACATTCTCTGCACACTTGGGAATCCCTGGATTCTGCCATACTGGAGCCAACAACTCTCAAATCCCTTTTACGCTGATATGAGCCATTCCATGAGCCATTGTTACCACTGCAAGCACATATGCATCGGGTAACAACCATCTCTGATGCTCTGATAATTCAATCCAGCAACCATTTGCATCCATTCTAACCGTACTTTCTCTCCACGTGCTCAACTCTTTCTCTGTGGCCTCAGCTTGGATGGACCTCACACTCTCTATTGTGTCTTCACACATTCCAATATCACCAGTCCATCTTGCAGGGCCTGCAACGTACATTCGGCTCATTACATTCTTTGCCGTTTCTTTCGCGATCTCATCAGCAAATGCATTTCCACGACCAACATCATCAGTCACCTTCTTGTGAGCACTACATTTCACAATCGCCATCTGCAGAGGCAAGGTCAGTGATTCAAGAAGCTCATTCACCAACTGACCATGCTGAATCTTAGCTCCATGCGAAGTCAGGAACCCACGTTCTCTCCACAATCGTCCGAAACTGTGAGCCACTCCAAATGCATACTGACTATCAGTGTAGATAGTCACTTTCATTCCTTTAGACAACACACATGCTCTCGTGAGTGCAATTAATTCTGCTGCTTGAGCTGAATTATGTGGGACACGTGCAGCTTCAACAATTGTATGCAAAGTCGTAACAGCATATGCTGCAGTCGTGTCACCATTCGGGAGCTTGAAGCATGACCCATCCACCCACAATGTACCATCACATTCAGCAAGAGGAGTATCGGATAGATCTACTCTCCCTTTCGTCTCTTCCTCTGTTCTAAGAAAACAATCGTGCTGTTCTGAAACACCTGATTTCTCTATAATTGGCAACAATGTGGCTAGGTTTAAAGTACTGCACCTTTTTATGTGCACATGACTCGCTAGTAATGTTAATTCGTAACTGGACAATCGAGCACTAGTTAAGTGCTGTGTCTTGGTTCTATTTAACAACGTGTCTACTGCATGTGGGACCATCACGACTAGTGTAATATTCATTACTAGACCAGCAGACTGTCGAATCGAAACAGCTGCTGCTGCTGTGGCTCTTAAACAACTTGGCAATGCTTTAGCTACCAAATCCAAAGTCGACGAAAAATAGGCACATGGACGCTGCCTACCTCCAAATAACTGAGTCAACACTGACAATGCACAGCCCTCTTTCTCGTGGACATACAATGTGAAAGGTTTACTGTAGTTGGGAGTACCTAACACAGGAGCCGAACATAATGCTGTGCGCAATTCGAGAAAACTTTTCTGACACTCTTCAGACCAAGGAATGGGATTGGGTGTATTTTTACACGTTAATGCCACCAAGGGTTTGGCCAATAACGAAAAATGTGAAATCCACTGTCTACAGTACGATGTAATGCCCAGGAAAGCATGCACTTCTCTCTGTGTTCTTGGCACACTCAATTTCGCTATTGCCTGAATTCTTTCTGGGGTCAGTTTCCTTCCCTCCTTCGATAAGAGGTGACCTAAGTAGGTCACCTCTTGTCGGCAATATTGTAGTTTGGAAAGTGACACCTTGTGATGTAAATCACACAGATGACGCAATAATGACAGCGTGGCCTTTTTACAAATTTCCTCAGTATCTGCAGCAATGAGCAAATCATCCACATACTGTACAAGAGTAGCACCTTTAGGTAAAACAATCGTATCAAGCTGTGTTTTTAGAGCTTGACTGTATATTGATGGACTTTCACAGTAGCCCTGTGGAGCACGTTTAAAGCGGAAGCTGCGACCTCCTAAACTGAAGGAAAAAATATCCCTGCTATCCACAGCAATCGGGATGCTGAAGAAAGCATTCTTCAGGTCAATCACCGAAAACGAAGAGGCAGAAGCTGGAATCATAGTCAATAATGTGGTAATGTCGGGGACAACTGGGAATTGTGGCACAACTATTTTATTCACCTCTCTCAGATTATTTTATTTATTTTATTTTACATGTTTATACCGCGCTAGGATCACCTCCCGAAGGAGTATCTCCGCGCCTTTGGCATCTGAAAACAAGTAGCGGGGCTTGACCAGGAGTATGGATCAATATTGAAAAAGGAAGGTTTTTAATAGTTTCCTAAAAGGAAAGTGGTCCTTGCACAGTCTCAGAGATAGTGGGAGGCTGTTCCACAAAGTGGGACCCGCAACAGTAAGAGCTCTTCCCCCTTGCCTTACTTTTCTAAATCTTGGGACCTGTAACAAGGCCTGCTCACTCGATCTCAAAGAGCGTGTCGGTGTATACCAAGAGAATTTGTTAGTCAAGTATGCTGGACCCTTCCCCTGTAAACACTTATGCATTATACAGCAGATCTTAAACTTCACCCTCTGTTTGATGGATAGCCAATGCAGCTTTTTCAGAAGGGGTTTGGAGGGGGTGCGAGAGGGCTGGTTCAGAACCAAACGAGCGGCAGTATTCTGGACCACCTGGAGCCTAGAGATTACTGCTTCATTTATTGACAGCAGCAATCCATTGCAGTAGTCCAAGCGACTCAATACTAGGGCCTGCACCAACGTTCTCCTAGTAGAGTCTGGTAGTAGGGGAAATACCTTTCGTAACATCCCGATGATATGAAAACAGGAGCCCACCACTTGATTGCCATGATGTTTTAAGGAAAGCTCCTGATCAAGTCGGACGCCAAGGTTTTTCACTACCTGCTTAGGCTCTGGAGCCGGGCCAAGATCTTGAGGCCACCAGTCTGGAGTCCACAGAAGTTTGGCCTCACCAAACAGCATCACCTCCGTCTTTGCAACATTGCACTGCAGGAAGTTAGATGCCATCCAGTGTGCCACCGCCTTCATCCCCTGAGCAAAGGAGTTCCTGACCTGCACCGTAAGGGTTTCAAAAGGAAAGAGGAGTTGGGTGTCATCTGCATATGACACAGGAATAAATCCATACGATCTCATGATGTTAGCTAAGGGGGCCACATAGATGTTAAAAAGAGTAGGGCTCAAACAGGAGCCCTGTGGCACCCCCTTAGAGATCTCCAACTCCTCTGACCGATAAACCCCCAGGGTAACCCTTTGGGTGCGACCTATCAGGAAACTCCTCAGCCATGACAGCGCCTTGCCTTCCAGGCCGATGTTAACTAGCCTGGTGGTCATGATGTCATATGACACGGTGTCAAACGCCGCAGACAGATCCAGCAGAACCAGGATAACAGAATGACCTTTATCCTGGAACATGCGTAGATCGTCTGCGACTGACAGCAAGGCGGTCTCAGTGCTGTGTCTTGGTCTAAAGCCCGACTGGGATGGATCCAGACCGCCTACTAGCTCAGTATGGCTGGATAGATGGCGATTTACATGTTTCTCTATAATCTTCCCCAAAATGGGAAGAAGAGAAATAGGCCTTAGATTCGCCAACTCCGTCCAGGGAATGGCAGTATTTTTCCTCAATGGCCTTACTAATGCCCTCTTCCAGTCCATGGGAACCTGCCCTGTACAAAGGGAAAGATTAACCAGGTTCTGGATTTCTGGTCCAAGAACTTCTACTAGCTTAGGCAGGATACGGGCAGGAATGCTATCATAAGGACTACCACTCTTGATTTGTGCAACCAATGAGTTTACCTCTTCCAAAGAAATAGGCGGAAAGCTGGAGAGGCATTGAGTAAGTGGTTCTGATTGTACACTCGACTGGGATCTGTTGTTCATATGCATTCCCTCAGCCGTCTTTGAAGCCACTATCTTCTCATCTCAATCACGAATCTGTACACAGGTGGCTGAGAGGGATCAGTTTGTTTTAAAACAGGCAGAACAGGACTATTGCAAATGTTGCCTCGTGTTTCTTCAATCACATCTTTTTCAATCAATTCGTAAACGATCGCTAGCGAAGCTTTTTCACCTTCACTAGATATTTTGTATTGGGGAATTCGTGGCATTTGAACATTGGCTTTCAATGTTACAACATACGGTGGTATTTCTAAAAGACCCACATCATTAGGACCAGCGGCCCAAAGAATATCTGGAAGAAACGACAATTCCGCTGGAAGTTTATCCCTCGACAAATACATTGGAGAAACCACTTTCTTGCCTAAAGTAAGCTGTACTCCTGAAGGAGAACAGTACAAAGTCGCATACAATCTTTTTAACAAATCCAATCCTAGCAAGTTTTCGCCACAACCTGTTGTCAGAATGAGGGGTGCTTCGAATTCGCAAGGACCAACAGAAAGAGACAAAGGGTCAGAAATCGGATTTCTAACTGGGGCGCCAGAAAAACCAACAGAAACGTTCATTTCGCCAGAAAAAAGGTGCGCCAGGGAGTTTGGAGTGTATATTAGAACTCTTTGTAGCACAAGTATCCAACAGAAAAGGCTCTGACACACCTGATGTAATCCCCTCAACGTAAGGTTCACTCTGATCTACTGGAACTGAAACAACTCCCTCTCTTTGTCTATGGCTGTCCTAGCAATCATTACCCTCCAAATACTCATCTTCTGTATAGTAATCATCAACATAGTATTGAGCTGTCCTGTCAGATGCGTTGTTCTGCTGATCGAACCTATTCATAGAATTTTGGGGTGGAAGGGGACGTGCGTTGTGGGGGACGTTTCCACGTCCTCTACCTCTAGGCGCTTGCTGAACACCACGACCTCTTACACTAGAACCACCATTTGCACGCTGTAACAAAATAGGACAACTATACTTGAAATGACCCTCTTCCTTGCAATACGAACACTGGTTGGGGCCTACAGGGTCACGTGGCTGAGTGTATTTGACTCTTTGCGAGTTCCTCTGATACTGTTGAGGCTGCTGAAAATTATTCTGATAGTTATTCTGACCACTATTATTTTGACCACCACCACCACGTGGCGGATATGCTTGCTGTAACAAAACCTTCGTTTTCAACTCCTTAGTTTTCTTTTCTGCTCTATCTTTCTCGTCCTTGTCTCTATTTTCGTAATATTGTGCAGTAGCCCATATCTGGGCTGAAGATGACACAGCCCAAGAACTTTCTGAATCCTTTAACTTTTTACACAATTCTGGAAGCAGATTGTGCACGAATTTATCGACGAACAATCTCTGACCACCTTCTGTGGTCATATCTTGACCGCTGTGTTCGACAAATGTTTCTTCAAACTTGGTGAAGAAATCTGAGACAGCTTCTTCTTTCTTCTGCTTGCATGCAGACAACTTATCCCAATTTACGCGTATTGCAGGCATTATCGTTTTCATGTAATCAACTATTTTACCAGGGAGTTCTTCTATCAAAGGCTCAGGCTTAGCACCACCAACTTGTCGGGCATCTGCAGCAGCAATATTAGCCCATGAGTCACCTAACTCCTGATCATGATCTGTATGACGAATTTTACCCCATAAAGGCTGTGGAACAACATTCCCAAATAACATATCGATATCGGCTAAATTCATTATACATGATCCAGCAGTTTGTGACAACTCTTTGTAATACCCTGCAGGATTTTTACGCGGATCAGGTAATGTCTGTTTAAGTGCTAAAACTTCAGCTCGCTTCCATGGGACATGTACCCATACACGCTGAAAGTGTGGCAGAATAGGTGGGTTAACAGTTGTGTCGCCCTCTCTCCATTGTGGGGGAACTTCTCTCATGGGGTATTGTCGCGCCTTTTTCCTACTAGATGCACTAGGCTCAGATTGTGACCCAGAACTGCTCCCCTTACTCCGATATGATAACAATATTTCCACCGCTTTCTCCACATCGGGACCTACAATCATGCCCTCTCCAAACTTGAACCGTACACGACACAACTCTTGCGGGTTGCATTCCAGATCATTGTCTTCCAAATCCTCACAAAGGAAAACACACATCTGTTCAAAAACATATCTCTGCGTCGGTGCTTCCCATTGATGGAAGACTTCCATGACAGCCTCTACATCATACTTTACAGTGTCCATAACCCATTTCCGTGCTAAACCATTCAGTGAGTCTCTCTCTTGATAGTCAGGCAGTCGACTTCGCAACTGTCTTCGTCCCATGTTAGGGGTCGTAGTAGGCGACCCAAAAAGAGGTGAGAAAAGGTTAGTGACAGTGCTGGCCATTTTCTGCCGAATGGAAGGTGAAACTGAAGGAACAACGGGTGGAACAACGGGGTGAGATAAGGCGGGGGGAGAGACAATAGCAGAGGAGGCATCAGGAGAAATAGAAGGAGCACTAGGCAAAATCGTAGAGGGAGCATTAGGAGAAGTAGAAAGTACACTAGGCAAAATCGTAGAAAGTACAGGTGAAGCAGATGTGGTCGGTGGGCCTGGAGGAGGCTGCACCGAAGGAGCAGGAGTCAGCTGAAGAACAGCTGGTGGGTGCTGTGGAGGAACAGGAGGCACAGCAATCACAGGTTGCGCAACTAAAGGTTGCGGGGGTGCAGTAGCATTTTGTGCCTAGGGGGGTGGCGAACTTAATAAATGCGACATTAAAGGATCTTTTTCACGCTCTTTTGCCGCCTCTTGCTGAAGAGATGGCAAAACTGGATAGCATTTATCTATTGCCATTTTACGTTGCCTTTGCAACTGCTCACTCATCTGCTCTTCTTCATTGTCTTTAAACTGCATAGCAGCTTGCATTACTGAAAGTCCCCCTTCTCTCTTATTTTTCTTAGCTAATTTAATTTCCTTCTGTTTGGCCTCCTTACGCCATAGGCGGAAAGAGTCAAACATCGCCGGCCGGGCTTTCTTTTTAAAGAGTTTAACTTCAAGGTTATCTAAGATTTCGGTATCAAAGCTGCCATATTGGGGCCATTTTAAAACACCATCTTTTCTTGTGTATTTGATCCACACTTCATTATATGTGATGGGGCCTACCCCATGTTTCACATATAACTCGTAAGTTGGAGTTCCAACCGGAGGAACCGGACATGAGTCCTCCAATCGGGAGTCCCTATTATTACAACCAAGACAAAACTAATTTCCAAGTCTAAGACTAGGCATCCTCGCTCACTAGTCTAGCTCCAAACTTCAAAGGATTATCGATTACGATATTTCTCGTGAATACACGAGTCCTTCGGCTTTGGCGCTTGCAAGCTCCAAATCAAAGCCAACTAAGGACTGGGAGAAGCTCCACTTATAGTTAACTGAGATATCGATGACGTCACCAGAAGACTCGTCTTAGTGTTTCGCTCTACCAAACTTCAAGGGTCCAAATCAGGGCGATAGCCAGGGCAGCAGTCCTCTGTAGCCGTTGGGAAGCGGGGAACCTCGCAGCAAAGACCTTCGGACCACGTCGACATGCAGGGGTCGATGAGGTGGTTGGCCGTCCTCCGGAATTTTCACACGAAGCTCCTCACGAACCTCTGGCTGACTGGTACCACTGGAATCGCCCCAAACGTTGGGCGCCAGCTGAGGTGCTGGGTTTTTAAGAACCGGCACAGAACCGGCAACCCAGCGGTGTCAGGGTACACCCAGAGACCTCGGGTTCTTCCTGATTCAGACCACAGAAACTCAGAGTCTTCTAGGTGAAGTCAAGGATCGATTTTATTGGCTGCAACCAAGGTAAAAAGTGTCCTAGAAGTACAACACACGGGGAAGTATATTCTCAGGAGAATTTACAAAATCAGGCTTCTCTTCTTATACAGAATTTTAAGCTTCAGGCAAACATTATTGGTTTTACAGTAAATCATTGACATATCTCTAGTACAAAGAAAAAGCAGAGTTATGATGACATGTCCATATTTCACTTCGTGCTGCCTACAACAAATCACCCGGTAAGGCCCAACATTTCATCAGATATCGGTGGACCCCCAATAAAACGGGCACCTCCCCACCATAAAGCAAGTGAAGCAAAAAGAGCAGAGACAGATGCGAGCAAGATACGGCAGGTGTGTGTGCTGAAAATGGTTTTATGGCTTGTTAAGCCTTGATGCTATCTTGCTCGGCCACTGGAAGGGGAACTGACCTAACGAGTTCGGCCTGGGGCAGTGGTTCCAACTTGCACAGGTCATAGGAAAGTCGATGAAGGTGTACGTGTCCTTTTGGGATCGAATTCAGCTGGATTATAAGCCTATGTAAAGGGCAACTCAGAAAATGGCTTCCATACCAAAAATGGAAGTTGAGGGTTCTGAACGAAAACGGTGATTTCGAGGTTAAATCGTCACTCGAATTTGCTGGAAATGTTTGTACATAGTGTACTCGTCATTCTCGACCTTTTTATACCAAATTCGTCATATTTCGACGAAGTTTAATTCTCGAGTCCAGAATGGTTACACGAGTCCAGAATTTTCAGAACCACAAAACCTCCAGGTGTCTTGTTCTTCCAAGACAGTCTCCACTCAGACTACAGTGTTCCGAGACTCAGTGTTTGTGCTCCTGGTCTGGGACCTGCTCCTCTCCACACTTGGCCATTCAGCTTCGTCCTCTCTCAGGGCAAGTCACACAAGCAGCGCTGCTCCTGATCCGATGTTTCTCACCCATCCTTCAGGGAGCACAATGACATATAGAGTCCTGCACTTGGCCCATACTGCTGTGCTTGTGCAACAGTCTTCTTCTTAATAACACAAATCCAAATGGTCCGGGGGGGGGGAGGGAGGGTTTAGAGAGATTATAAACTAAAGTCGTGTCACATTTACAGTGTAATAAAGGGTCTCATCACCAAAAACCTAAACGGAACAACAAAACAGTCCATGAAATTCAATGTGGTTGCTAAATGGCCCATTCAAGCAATGGCAAACCATAAACAAGCATTGGCATAGCCAATAGGTCTCGCCTTTGGGATCTTATAAGTGTTTAGTTATCCAGCACAATATCCTTGGTGTAGCAACATCACCGTTGCTTGGCTAAACACTTATAAGGTGCCAAAGGCGAAACCTATTGGCTATGCCAATGCTTGTTTAATTCATGCCAATGACGGTAAGGTTGCCCTGCTAGGATCAAGACTTCATTTTGCAGATTAGAATGTTGCACAAGTTCAACTTTTATCTCTTTAAAAAAAAGAAAAATGGGTAGGTTTATAAAGCAGTCGCAAATTACATGGACAATTAATTTGCATTGGCCGTTAATGAATGGCCTGTTTTTACATTTGTATATTTTAGATTATTGTTATTAGTGTTTACATTTTTGTTATACCTCACACTTTTCTCATTCAGTTTTCTTGTATTTGCATTAGTATGATATGTCTTATTTTATGGTTGGATTGTGCAGCGCCAAGTGACTTTACAAAACAGTTAAATATATGGTGTTCATTAACAATATTTATTCTATCATAAGCTCAGATATACCTCAAAGGGCAATCTCTCAAACAAGGTCACACAGTTGCGGGAATTCTATTGACATTTAAATGTGAACACTTATGTGGGAAAATGTTGGGTTTTAAACTCGATTGCATTAAATTAGGCAGGTGACTATTTTGAAGAAAGACTGTCTGCTCAAGGTGATGAGCATATCGAGACCTGCCAACAAAAGGTCGAGTACTTAACTTCCAGAAATTGAAATCTCCTAAAGTTAGGATAGAGGAATACTCTACTGCTTATGAATATGCAAAACAAAATGATATGCCATCATGGAAAGGACCTTTTTGCACAAAGGTCAACCGAAGGAGCCCACTTGGTCGGATGAATTCTATTTAAATAACCACGCGGAGCACTCCTCTATTATAGATCTGTGCACGGCTGCTTCCTGTGACCTTTGTAGGATCTTACAGTCTTTCTTCTATTCTGGCAGAGAGAGGCCCCGGCCATAGCAGGTAGTAAATAAACCATGTCTGTTTATTTATTTTATTGTTTTATAGAGCACAAACTTGACCCGTAGGGTATCAGAGCGCTTTACAGGGGCACATAGCAGTGTACAATAGGCAAGGAATCACAATAGTTTAGCGGACACGTATGAAACAGTTTACATATAATTAACTCCGGATAAGGCCCCAGGTCCCCGCAGACCTCACCTGAGGTCCTTCCAGGGATGCTGCACGTGCTTCATTTCTCTCTGCGCAGCAGGCTATCCGGACAGGCGCCCATGACATTTTGCCGGGTTGGTTAACGGCAAGGCCCCGTCATCCATTTGGTTGCCTGACAGATTTCCAATGTAAAGTCATTTTCTTTCCCATCACGGCAGGGCCTGGTAATTGTATAGCTTGCTGCTTGCCTGTGATGAGCTGTCGGGCGGCTAGAGGGAGGCATTACCGTTCTATGTCTTTGGACGGAACCCTCCTAGGAGCACTCCTTTCTCTGCAGGCGTCGGGTAGCTTTTGTTAGTCATATTTTCTCTCTTTTTAAAAAAAATGTTTTTTTAGATTGGAAGCCCACGGTTCAGGGAGTTCCGCATTGTTTCCCAATCACATCTTTTTATTTTGAAAGCATCCCTTTCAGCTCATTTGCCATACATTTTGTTTTACATAATGGGTTACATCGAGTTCCCAGTGTTCTAATTTTAACTTTGAACTGCCCTCACTTAAGGGCTAAATCTCCAGGGGGATATTTTATTCTTGCACGATTTTTGTCCCCTTCGGATTATTTTGTGTTTTCATATCGCTCGTGTTTTGTCTCATGTAGTAGTAATGTATAATTGCCCATTCAAGTAAGACTCTTCGTTGTGTTGGACAGATTGGTTCGCTGATAATTGAATTATCGAACATGTAATGCATTGTTGATCTGTGATGGCTTGACTATAAGTGCACGTACATAGGTGATAGTTCCCTTTCATTTGTTTATTGCATAGAGCGCTTACGAATGTTGACCTTTAAAGTGTGAGACAGAAGGTCATTTCTATATGTGACTTTGAGAGTGTATAATAACTTTATATCCCTATAGCACAAGGTATGCTTACATGGAAGTAAGATAGGGAAGATCCTCTGTTAGGGAACATTTGAAGACTTGTGATGGGTAAAGAATATGCATAGGCAATGTAAAGTGATGTAAATAAAATATGTCTGCAAAGCGATCTGTGACTCAATTATTAGTATTGCCATGAGTGATGTATGTAAATTATGTTATGAAGCAAGTTTATCGTTCTTTTTTAACTAGACTTTGGGTGAGATGGCTGGAGGTATAGACTTTTGTTTAAACACTATGATATAAGATTTCTATAGCCGGCACATTCATACCATAAGGCAACGAATGGAACAGATTGTCTTTGGTTAAATTTGGTTCTGTATTCTTAATCAGTTATCTGTAGAATACATAGTCTTTCTCCACTGCTCGTTCCACGAACCATGCATTGTGAAGTCTCCATTTACAGTTCTTATCTTTAGATGAAGCAATTGCGCACACTAATGAATTTCCCTGATGTCTCAAGCTCTAGAATAGCATCAGTGGTAGCATATACTTTGCAAAACGTGCTCTTGAAACGAAAAATAAATGCATTGTAAATGGCTTGTATAAATTGCTTGGTTTTCACCCTGTCAGGTTGCATTATACTTAAACAAATTAGTTTAATTAATTTTTCGCAGTCCTATGGGGAAAAGCTGCTTTTATTAACTGTTTTGTGTGTTTTGGCTTGTCACGTTCTATATTGGTCTGACTGAGTAATACCACTGTCAATTGTCAGACAGCACATTCTAGACCTGATAATGTACAATGTAAAGCAACATATAACTTTGTTAGAACATCTGGTGATCTTCCTGACATGTAACGTGAGGCACTGATATTTGCCAATTGAAGCACCAGAAATAATGACTCTGTCATGAATTAATTTATCTGATTAGCATAATCGTAATGTTAAGGCCTGGTGAGCCGATGGGATTGCTTGTAACTTGGGCATTAACTACACTTGACCCTTTGTCCAGTTCTGAGAGTTGTAAGCTTTAACAGACTGGAATTTGATTAAGGGATGTTAGATTTAAATGCCTCGAGGTAGGAGTGGTCAGCCTGCATCTGGGAACGTTTCTGGAAAGAGGACAGGCATATTGATTTATGCCCACTACTGCTGTGCGCTGTGCTGCTGCTGATGCATCCATTGGCAGGGATATGTGCTTGTCCCCATAGTCATTGGTTCAAATCAAGACAGGTGCACTCAGCCTTTCACACTTTGAGTTTTCAAGAATGAGCACCATTGAATTGGGTTACCGTAACCACCCGTTATTGGTAAATAGTGCTAGGATATGTATTGGGGAGGTAGTGTGTTCTGTTATTGTTTTGTTTGGGCACTTAGATGTCTGTTGCGCCATCTAATTGGTTATATATGTTGTTAACATTTCTTGTCCTGTTTTCCTCTAAAGTGATAGACTCAAGTAAGTGGTCTCCAACACATAATGTTTCATTTATTGACCCATTTCCAACTCAATATTTATTTAATCAACATGCCAGTTGCTTACACTGCTCATATTAGAGTCTCCGCTAGTTGGGACAAGTGGCTGTGGCCTATGACTGTAGCCA
Source organism: Lissotriton helveticus (assembly GCF_964261635.1). Taxonomy (NCBI): domain Eukaryota; kingdom Metazoa; phylum Chordata; class Amphibia; order Caudata; family Salamandridae; genus Lissotriton; species Lissotriton helveticus. The sequence goes on from NC_136067.1 coordinate 1,387,331,079, forward strand.
TACCGATGGGCCCTTCTTGTAGTGTTGTCATTAGTGAGAGGGGTGTTCCGAATGCTCCTCTAAAACTGCTGCCACCTATGCACTGTATGAAGGCATCAATCTAGTATGTGCTGGTATTGCTCACTCTCTCTTTCACCTCTGCCTAGTAGAAGCGAGACTGTGGGTGTTGTAGCTTAGGCATGTAAACACAGGACAAGGAACATGTTCTGATTGTGGTTAGCAGATAAGGTTTGTAATCCCTATGACAAGGTCACAGTAGAGTAGTTGTCAGTTTTTTAGCAATAAACGAAGCAATTGTTTGTGAAAGTAGAAGCATGGCAGTCCATGCTAGACTTACAAATGCTTTCACAGGTGACAAGTCTCTGTCGTAATGTGCTCTGTTTCCCTTCAACCTGAATGCAACTTTTTAATGATGACTAGTCAACATCTTACATTTTTTCCCCTCAATATTTCCTTTTACCACTTTCAGAATCCACTGCATCAGCAGTTTCCAAAGTTCTAGCATTATGGAGGAATTCCTTTTTGAAGGAAAGTGGAGAAGCCACATGATTACTAAAAATCAATATAGATCAAATGTCTGATAGTTAAGAGTATCCAGGAGAACTGGTTGATATTCAGTAGAGCATTATAGTTAAACCTCAGACAAACACAGTTCTTGGTTAAAATACCCTAAAATCCATCTGCTTCAAAGCTTAGGCCTAACTACGCTAAAAAAAAAACTACTCAGTTGTTGACCCTGCATGGCCAATAGCCTAAAAGGGTAATTGAGATGTTGGGTCCTGTGTCAGTCACTGCTTCTTGAAAAGTGGTTCTGAATCAGGAGACTGGTTCCCTGGATAACTACAAAATAAGCTTGATATAAAATTCTGGTAGGAGCAAGCCTCCAGTCTTTTCTCTGCACATCTTAGGGGAGCAGAACGCTATGATTTATCTAGCTATATGCTTCTCGAAGGTGAACCCTCAAAATAGTCTGTTCTGAGGAGACCCACCTCGCTTACTTGTGTCATTCAAACACGCATACGTTTCTCCCTCCTCTCCTCAAGCGAGGTCGGCCCCTGCCTTGCACCGCTTTTCTCTGCGAGCCGTTTGGTAACAACCTCCCGCAGTCAGTGGAGGGGCACTGCAGCTGCCCCACCCCTTGGCCCCTCGATGTGAACCTTCTGGCAGAGCTCACTTGCTCTCCCAGATCAGTTTCTGTGGGATCTTTGTCACCGCTGGAATGGTAAAGCTGGAACTTGGGAGGGTACTGGGCTGGTGTTGGAGAGCAGGGGGAAAAGGGTTCTTAGTACCTAGGTAGCCACACACTAACCAGCATAACTGACCCTTGGTAAACGAGCCCCTTAGTCCATAAACTTCACAGTTTTCTGGACCCCTCAACCAGCAATAAGCTCTCCCCGTAAGCTGAAGACAAACAGCTAATATAATTTTTAGTCAAAATGATCGTTACACTTAAGGACCACCTTCACCCTCGTGCATGACGAGTTGCCGGTCTGTCCCTTTTCAATGTTGCTGACAAAATCATGAATGGGTTGTTGATTTTCCTACTACATCTCCAGCTCACATTTCCCATTTGTTTTAGTTGGTGTTATAAATCTAAATGTAACCCATGGCACCAATAGACCAGTTTACACGTTTCATCACCCAGAATGGTTAAAAAAGATACACCCTGAAAGGATTTCGCCATCTTGGCCCACCCAGTCACTGGGCCTTCCTGCCTGCACTAGGCCTTCCTGCTTGAGGTCGTAGAAGACTTATGTGCTACTAGTTTTACTTCCCATGGTGGCAATACCTTTGATTAAAAAAAATAAAAACGTGATGTATTTTACAACTGCAATACTGGCTCAACAGCTGTGGCTGCTTAATACGAAATACAAACATGTCTGGCAACTGTACAATCAGTGCAAGCACATATACAGGCACCTCGATCAAGTCCTGGTGCACTAATTCTGCTGCAAGCGTGGGAAACACATTCAAATTCAGCCTTGCACACTACTTTCCTGCCTTCTAAACAAAAGTCACATACTTTGTGACCAGGTTTTAATAATACAAGTAGTCAGTCAGACTTCCCCACCAAAGCCTCCTGAAGGTAAGTAGGTCTTCGGTCTGCCGTAGGAGGATGGGGAGGGTGTTCCAGGACTTGGCAAGGTAGGAAAATGATCTTCTGCCGGTGGTCGCTCTCCGGATGTGGGGGACGAGGGCGAGGTCAGTGGAGCAGAGCTGGCGGTTTGGGGTGTGGAAGGTGAGTCGTTTGTTGAGGTAAGCTGGTCCGGTTTTGTGGAGTGCTTTGTGTGCGCGGGTGAAGAGCTTGAAGGTGATCCTCTTGTTGACGGGAAGCCAGTGCAGGTCTCTCAGGTGGGGTGTGATGTGGCTGTGGCGAGGATCATGCGTGCAGAGGCGTTTTGTATGCGTTGCAGTCGATTCAGCAGTTTGACCGGGGCTCCCGCGTAGAGGGCGTTTCCGTAATCCAGTCGGCTGCTGACGAGTGCCTGGGTGACCGTTGTTCTAGTGTTGGTTGGGGATCCACCTGTAGATCTCACCGTTGTCCAGTAGGGCCCTAATGTCATCGGTGGCGGCGATGACGGCAGTTTCGGTGCTTTAGTTGCTGCGGAATCCGGACTGGGACGGGCCCAGGATGTTGTTCTCCTCGAGGTAGCGTGTCAGCTGTTTATTGACAGTTTTCTCAATGACCTTTGCCGGGAACGGGAGCAGGGAGATGGGCTAGAATTTCTTGAGGTCTTTGGGTTCTGCTTTGGGTTTCTTGAGCAGGGTGTTGATCTCAGTGTGCTTCCAGCTCTCCGGGAAGGTCGCAGTCTCGAAGGAGATGTTGATGGCTTTGCGGAGGTGTTGTGCAATGGTGGCGCTGGCTTTGTTAAAGATGTGGTGAGGCATGGGTCTGATGGGGAGCCGGAGTGGATGGTGCTCATGATTTTGATGGTGTCGTTGATGTTGGTCCAGGTGAGTAGGGGGTCGCCGTGGGTGGTGGCCGACGGGTCTTAGGTGTTGTTGGCAGCCGTGGTACACTGGTTGTTGAAGCTGTCGTGGATGTCTGTGATCTTGCCGTGGAAGAAGGAGCCAGGGAGTTGCACAGGTGTTGCGAGGGTGGGATGTCGTTGGTGCTGGAGCTGGGGTTGGAGAGTTCCTTCATAATGTTGAAGAGCTCTTTGCTGTTGTGTGCATTGTTGTCGAGGTGGTACAGTAAGGAAGGCAGACAGTTACCAGCCTGTCCTTTCAAGCCATTGTGCCTTTTACTTCTTCTTTTTCCTGGGTCATTCGCCTCTCCTGGCTGTAGTGCTAAGTACAGTGCTGTAGCTTAATATATTGGTTACTGTTCAGAGAAAAAAAGTAAATCACAGCAGGTTCCCATGGAATACTGCATTGAAAACCCTAGAAATGTTGCATTCTTCGTCTGACAATGTGGTTCAGGCACAGGAAAATTCAATTTTGGAAGGTACCCAACAAGTGCCTCAACCAACCACGAATGTCAAGAACAGCCTGAGGCCAATATCTATTTTTGGTTAAAAATATTTCAAGTCGTATTTATTAAAGTAAAATATTGCAAAAGAAAACCGCATCTATCAACTCAAGTCAGTAAACGACAACTTAAGAAATTGAGTGTTACAAATCTGTGCATTTTTTTGAAACTTGATACAGAGTGGTCCGACTCTTCCTGTAGTTCCATCTGTATCATCCTAACCCCTTGGTGTCCCCCCCCCCAATCCTCTATTGAGGGTTGGGATGCCTATATTAAATTGGTGTAAAGAAATCCCCTGAACGTGGGAGCAAAAGGCACGCTCAGATGTGAAGCATTTTATTCCAGCCAGAGGGAAACCCCCGGAGTACCCCTTGGCGGCCCTCTATCATCCGTTGGAGAGATGAGCTGGGCAACAGGCCCATAACGTGTTCACCAGGCACGAACCTTATCTAACACCACTCGAAAGAACTACCTAAGAAGGCAGCACCATCTGAGTGGAAGGCCAGTAACATTCTTTAAAAAAAAAAAAAAATTATTTGCATTTTATCAAATAACAACAAAACAGTCATGTCATCACTGGTCATCATAACCCGGCTTCCCACCCTCCACCCCCCCAGCCTTACCACTAAAAACCATACTTCAGTGTTCATCCCACACCATTTCACTAGCACAGTCTGTGTCCAGATCTGCCATGCCTTGCCAGGGCCAGTAACATTCTTGGCAGCGCCTGTACCTAACCCCCAGTTATAAAAGGTTAAAGCTCCTATGCTTCCCACCCTGAATGGAAACCACTAATTATGTGCCTTATTCTCTGAAAAATGCACAGATGACCTTGTATGAGCATCACTGCCAACCTTGACCCCATCCAGCAAATTGTTACAAGGCAGAGCACATTATTTTTCAACAACATCATTAAATGACAATAACATGCCCGAATCTGGAAAAAAAGGCCTGGGTGGGAAAAAAGCAAACTGCTGCACTCGGTCGACAGGCAAACAGGAAAACAAACATTGGCAAATCAAATAGGTTTCACTTACGCGAGAGCTATTGGCTTTGTCGATGCTTTTTGTGGGGAACAGGAAGGTTGGACGTGGCAGAGGAACAGCGGGGGCTGAGCAAGGCAACAGAAATGGGGAGGAAGATAAGCAACACGACAGAGTGTGAGGGAGGACAGAGGGAGCAGCAGCAAAATGGAGGGCATGGCTTGTGTGTGGGGGCAAGCAACAAAAGGAAGGTGTGGGTGAGAGAACAGCAACACCATGGAGAACAGGTGGGGGACCAGAGCACGGACAGTGGGAGGAGGGCGGGCCTAGAGACACACAGCCCGTTTCTACGTTTTTTTTTGTTTTGTTAAAAGAAGATAACACTGACTGCGCATGTGCAATGTCTCCGGCATAGCCTAAAAACACAGAACAGGAGAGTGCAATGGGAGCTGTAAGCAACAGAGGCCACACTGCTGTACATCCACATCTTTAGGGCAAATGGGAATTTCCCGCATCCCTGCCGCCAGCTTGGCCAATGGTAGCATGGGGATCAAAGTGTCCGTAACTCCACCCACCATCTTAACCGTGTTCACTCCCATCAACCCCTAATTTGTATGGGTGCCTCAAGGATTCTCATGACAAAACTTTAATGACATTTCTAGCCATAAGACTATTTATGTACATTTATGGTAATCATATTCAACTATAGAGCATCACCTGAACTTGAAGAAATAAATAGCAATAATTGTTGTATCACAAGTTAGGTTATTTTTTCTTTTTAGGATTTCATATTAATTTTGTAACATAATGCCTCTAATTTTAAAAGCGTCAAAACACACACTGAAATGTGCATTAAAGGGTTTCAAGGCTCCCGCCGTTGTACTTATGTGTTTATTCCGATACACTGTACTCTTCTGTGGGCCACAGGCTCTTACCCAACTCTTGCTTTTCTGTTCCTCTTAAGTCCTCGTCGCTGCTTTGAGAAGCAAAGGCATTCTAATCAAATATTAATGGTTTATTATGAGAAAATAATTTGCAACGTATGAGGTATTTTTATTGCGTAGATTGACGGTGCTAAATGTACACAAATCATAAATCGATAGTGAAGCACCAAAGGCATTTTAGAATGTATTGCCCTTTTAGTCCATTTACTTTCAAGGTTCCATCTCATTAGTTCTGGCGGGAGTCGGCGAATTCTGCTCTGCTGAGCATGTACACTCGGCCCTAGAGTGTTCCTGTTTGGTTGTGTTATCAGTGTGTAAATTGTGACTTTCAACCAACCCCCCTCTGGTGTGTCTTTTGAGGCTACCTTGCCAGAAACTGTGACTTGATCGGCCAGCCGAATTGCTGTTTCTTTTCTGTGCGTTCTCACTTTGCAAAGCCACCAGTAGAAATTGGCCTTTATTTGATCTGCGATGAATTCAACAGAAAAGGCACTTTAACTTCATTATATAACTCAGCATTAACATACGGCAGGAAAATAAATGTGTAAAAGTTTAACGACCATAATCATTGCAAATGTTAATATGGTGGTGTAGTGCCCCCAAAGGTATCATTCAATTGTAGAATTTGTGTTGTCTTCTTCTGCAAGTGTAAACCCACAGAAAATATTTGAAATTAATGACAAAGTAGTTAGGTTTGTAAAATTAAATTGGCTAAACCCTTTTAGAAACACGCATTGCAATTTAATTCTGATGGAAACTGATAGTTGTGTATTGCTACAACACAATTTCGGACATAGATTTCTGTTTCGTATGTACTGTCGTTAAAATGCTGTCCACTAAATCCGTAACAGGGGTGTGTTTGATTTTGATTTGTTATTTTCGTAAATGCTAAAGTGGATGATGCAAGGGGAACTGATTTCTCCCTTTATAGCTGTTGATTCACCAGAGGTGACAAAATAGGCAAAGGCTGAGGAGGAAATTGTGCAGAACGCTGAAAATATTGAATAAAGCCGTTTTGGACGCACATCTGATGCATTGTCACACTGTATGGGTGGAGACATCTTTGGGTGGAGTTGTGTAAGAGTGGGGCAGGTGTAAGTAGAGCTGGACAAACTCTGAACTCAGGTCTCCAGTTTCACCATTCTAAAAGAGTGTTTGCTTACCAGTAAGTGATTTGATGAAGCCTTTGTCTTGCACAAGGAGAACGAATAAAGAGCACTACAAAAAAGGTCAGTTCCTAGAGGATTTGCAGCCAGATCTAACAAGCATTGGCCAAGCAAGTAGGTCTTGCCTATGCAAGAGCTATTGGGTTTCCAGTGTATTTTAGCCATGTTGTACACCAGTGTGGGTACTTTTCAGCATGGTTAAAAGTTTGTGGTGTAGAGTAGAGTACAGTGGCGTGGTGTAGAGTAATGGAGATTTGAGTGGAGTATCGTAAAGTGGCATAAAGTGTTGTGGAGTGGAGTGATGTAGAGTGGTGTTATGTAAAGTGGAGGGGAGTAGAATGGAGGGCCGTAGAGTGGAGGGTCATAGAGTGGGGTAGAGGGGCATAGAGTACAGTGTCGTGGAGTGGCATAGTGTGGGGTAGTATCAAGTGAAGTAAAGTGTTGTAGAGAGGCATAAAATGTTGTAGAGTGCAGTGCCATTGAGTGGAATTGAATGAAGAAGAGTGTCATATAGTGGAGAGTCATGGAGTGGTATAGAGCGGAGTAGAGTGAAGGGCAACCCCACATCGTATGAAAATATGACCCCTCTTCCCAGTCACAGCGTAGACACTGCGGAGAGGGAATGACTCCCATCTTCCAGAGACGAAGGCGCGTGTAATACACTCTGTGGACAAATTTAAACAGAATCAACCGGTATCTAGAGGACACCGGAGAATCTGTAAAATACGCGGGCCCGATATCCATGGGTCTGTCATAAAAAATAGGACAATGTCTGCATACAATACAATATGATCCGGTTGTGAGTTAGGCCAGTCAAAACCCCGGAGCACCGGATCTAGACTAACCCATATCGCCAGTGGCTCCACTGCCAAAGCAAACGAGCGGAGACAAGGGGCACCCTTGACGTGTGCCACGGCCAATGGGGAAAGGGGAGGAACACTGACTGGTGACATGAACTGAAGCCATGGGCTTAGTGTACAACAAGCGCACGTATGCCTGAAACCACTGACAAATTACATGCAGCTGGTAGCTGAAATAAGTACTCCCAGCTTAGGGAGTAAGAAGCCTTGTCTATGTCAGCAAGGAGTATAGCTTCCGGATGTCCCAACTCCGGGGCTAGTGCCGTAGCATTATGGACCTGGCGAATATTGTGGCGGGAGGCGTGATGGGGCATAAAACCGGATTGGTCCAAATAGACCAGCTCCTCGATATAGGCTCGTAGGCGGGCCGCCAGTTCTTTTTGCAGGAGTTTAGGCTCGAAATTGATCAGGGAGATCGGGCGGTATGAGGAGGGATCTTCTGGAGGACGACCTGGTTTCAAAAGCAGAACTATCGCCACCTGATGACAGTCCTGAGGCAATAACTGTCCATCAAGGGCCTCATGTATGGTGTCCAGCAAGTGCGGGCCCAATGTGGACATATGGGAACAGAGAAATACCATAGGAAACCCGTTGGGGCCAGGGGCCCGGCCGGACCGCATCGCAGATAACACCACCTTTAGGTCCTCTACCGTAATAGGAGAGGCCAATTAGTCCCGCATTTGGTCAGTCTCCGGGGGTAATACCCCGAAGGAATTCTGCTATGTCATCCACGAAAGCTGGTCCCTCTTGGTGTACAATGAGGCAAAGTAACGCGTGAATTCCTTAACTACCACTGCTGGGGAGGAATGTAATTCACCATCCTCACCTCTAATGATTGGAGCCACGGTTGGGGCGTTCCCTTTTTGACAGAGTCGGTGTAACATTTTGCTCGATTTGTCCTCCCCACTAGTATATGCGATGTTGAGACGCCACTCATATGTCTTTAGCCTCATCTAGAAGGTGTTGACGTAACCGTTGGTGCGTGAGCGAGAGTTATGATAGAGGATAGGACTAGGTTTCAATGCGTTTTGTGACTCAAGCAATGTACAGTGTTCTTCAAGCTCAGTCCGTTGGGGCCGAGCGCTTATGCTTGTCATTGGTCCGGTAACGTATGTCTACCCCTCTAAGAGTGGCATTACATGCTTCCCAGAGAGCCTCTTTGGTGGGGGCGGATTCGGTATTCAGGAAACATTTATCCTGAAGGGCCTCCGCAAGACATTCTTGGTAGTCGGAATCTCGAAGATGCCAAGGGGACATGCGTCATTGAAAGGCATTTGTGCTTTCCTAATTCTTATGAATTCTGTAATATTTGCACAGTTAATTTACAAAAATTTACATTTTGCTGTGTGCTAGAACAAGTAACATTCTACAGCCTTTCGTCTCACATGAGTAGCCAGCAGGATTGTAATATATATCCTCTCACTTTGAAGGCAGACATAAAAAAGGAAACACCAAGTTCCTTGAAAGACAAAGGCTTATATTTGATCTCGGTCTTTGGATACACAGCAAATGTGACAAAATAAGAACATAATTTAAATGCCTGTTTACAGAAAGCGAGCAGTTGTGGAAGAATACAAGAACCGATGGTGAACAGGATATATTCCACAGGAGGGACTAACTCAAGCTGGACAGTGTCAAACCAATAAAGCCAGCAAATAGAATGCAAGCAAATGTGAGTTACAAACCACAAAGTCAATGGTAAGGTGGAATGCATTCCCAGGGACGCTTTCAGAAAGACCCCAGATGTTTTTGCAAATCAGATATTAGCCTTTGACCTAAAAATCTCCATTACCAATTTCGACTAAAAAAAATAATGATCTGGGACGAGCGCAGAATTCCCTTACACAGCAGTGGACAAGCCTAGTGAGGCTTGAGCTTGGCTCAAGTTGAATGTTTGACTGCGACATTGGACCCTGAGGACAAGTAAGCCAAAACTGAACCATGCCAAGCATATAGCAGTTGGAGTGCAGTGAAAAAATGTATGTGATCCCGAGTGCAACTGGAGCAGGGTAAAAGTCGTGGCTAAAAAGAACAGCATATTCTGTAACTACTTTGTCTTTCGCCTTCATGTAACTGGATGTAAAATAACACACACCGTTAATGAAAAATAAATGTGTGTTAAACTAATAAGTGAGATACGCACTATTTTACATTATGAAACCTTGGTTAATGTGATCTCTGGAGATGTCTGTGTGTAACCAGAGAGCCACATAATTGAATCTCGTTTTTTGCAGTGGGAAGAGTGACTTATGTATTTTTAGTGCTAAGGGGTCTCAGCCTGTGACAGGAAGCACTATAAATATGTAAGTCATTGTTTTAAACTTACCATTACACACAGTATAAGATAGTCATAAAACGCAAACAATTTTACTTTTAAGACTAAAAAGTGTTTTCTATAAATCGATTTTAATACACTGTACCTATTGTTTTTCTAAGTGTTCATTAAAAGCATGCACTTCATATTAAAGCCAATACCTGCTGCCAAGCAATCTCATCATACATTAACCATTCAAACCCATTTCCATTTATTTGAGGCTGCAGGCACCCTGGCAAGAAGTCTTGTTTAGCTGCCTGTAACTCCCTTGGCCTCACAGCTCAGGAGACTACCTCCCTTACATTTCAGCGGGGGCATCTCAACTGTGGGAATTCATTGTCCTAAGAAGGTTATCTTATAACAACAAGCATTTGCAATGCAATATTTCTCGCATTTGCGAGGGTTTAAGTTACTGGCATTTTAAATGACAATACCTTTTATTTATCTGTTTTGATAACTAACACATAAATAAAAGGCATTGTCATTTACAAAGCCAATAGCTCAAACTCTTGTAAATATGAGACCTCTGTTGCCATTGTCCCAGGCTGCTTGGAAAGTGAAAGCGTGCACGGCACACTGAATGTTGCAGGAAAGCATGTTGTGCCTGCAGTAGGAGAAACTCCTTAAAGAAAATAGTGCTTGCAGACTAAAAAAGACATACCGTGTAACAACAGATGTAAAAGGGCCAGTCCTCTTGGGATGTTACAAATGAAGACAAGGCGGTACTAAGCAGGGATTAACAGGCCTATTAATGAATCAGAAGCCAGCATTTACCAAGGACATTGACACAAGCCAATGACCAATATGGGCGGAGAATGGGTGGGGCTTCAAGTCTATACTCGAATACAGCATGCCTCACAGAGCAGCATATGCTGTGCCCAGTCTCGACCTAAAAACTAAGGGAACTGTTTATAATACATTAAAAATGTATGAGCACATCGTGCCCCACAGATCTTGCCCATTGCGACAAATCCAAGCATACCATGCATTACCAAAATTAAGCTTTAACCCCTTTGATGCTCATGACGAGCTCAGCTCGTCATGAGGTATACCTCTAGGGTGCTCATGACGAGCTGAGCTCGTCATGACCACACCCATTAACATTATAGCCCAGCACAGGAGAAGGATCTGTCAAGCAGCCAAGGTGTTAAAAACGAAATAATACTGTATGCGTGTGCAATCTAAAAACAAACAACAATAAAACCAATGTTCTGCTGTATCTGCAGTCCCACTGAGAAATATGCATTTTTCTGACTGAACACCTGCAGGAAGTTAAGAATCCTCATTGTTTTGCTCATGCATTTTTAGGTCTCGACCTGTCAATCCGCTTGCGCATTTGCAGCTGTCGAGACATATAGAGGTGCATCAGGAAAGCTTACCAAGAGGGCTTTGGCAGGCGGATTACGCACAGTGCATGTGCTCCGTGCGCGCGCTTGCCATATGCTCCCCGAGCGACTTCAAAGCTGCCACTCCCCCGCCCGCCGCATCAGACTTCAAAGAAAGGCTGCCGCTCCCCCGGCTGCCGCATCAGTCTTCAAATGAATTCTCCCCCGCCCCCCCGCCACAGCAATGCCGAGAGCTTGTTTCCCTAGCAGCCTCTACCCCTTTTCACCTTCAGCTCTCCTCTCTCCAGACATGATCTACTATTTTTCTCTTAAACCACTCTCCGACCTCTCTATCTCTTAGAGGCAGCCTCCACCCTAGTCACCTCCAAAGCACTTGCCCCTGCTTCCTGTTCCTTGTTTTGTGAAGAGCTCGGTTCCGTCGCAGAGCTCTCCCTGCAGCTTGCAGACATACTGCCTGGTTGCGCCTGCCCTGCCGTCCTACTCCCATTCCTTTTTCCTCTTTCAGCAGCGTATTATTTGACCCTCTGATAGCGCCCCTGCTTCTCCATGACCCCCACTGCTCCGAGTGTCTGTAGGCCATAGTCGGCCGAGAGCTTGTTTTGCCTTTTCTTTTCCCACTATCTCTTGTCTGCCCCCGTACTCCCCGTCTTCATTTCTTTTCCCTTCTTATATTTCCCCTTATTTTAACATTTAGCACTTGCCCCTGCTTCGTGTTCCTTGTTCATTATTTCCTCTTGGAGTGGCGTTAGTCGTGCTTCTAAGCAGCTGGTAACACACTACTATTACATTGAGACGGATGGAGGGCTGAGTCAGAAACTCTGGGATTGAAATCGTTGATTTTGCAGGTTACCACATCATTGATACATCAATACGTCAACCCACTGAGTTGCCTGTCCAGTTTTCACTCAGATCCACTAACCTTTCAGGAGGCATCAAGCCCACAGCATACATGTCACACAACTGGCTCTGCTCCAGCCCTGCTAGGCATTCAGATGCCTGGACATTTCATCCTATCTCCAGATGTTCTCCTAGACTAGTCGGTGGCACGGGGACTCCTCATTTCAGCAGCCTTTCCGGAAACATGCAAGCCTTGAATTTGTCAGCTGCCACAACCTCTCCCGCGACCGCCATGTGGTTGTGTAGATTTGTCTGCACAGCCTGCAATCAGCCAGGTCGCTTGACAGACCGAAGAAGAATCCGTAAGATTAGCATCTGTTCTATTGTACTGCGTTTTTTTTCTAAAGAGCGCAGAAATTTTAGGCGTTACCGTGTAACACTATTGCATGTTTAGTTTGCAAAAGATTCCGTGGAAATCGCAACCAGACGTAAATAACTGCCTCCTATTGGAAGATGCAAATCCTACATAACAAGAACGTAAAAGGAGTGTGTTACAGTTGTTAAAAGGGTTCAGAAAATTACACCTGTCCCCGTTGTATTCCGATCATGGGCTTGACGGTCGCGGTTTCGAATGCCAGTATCACCCACTCTCTCTGCTGACTTCCGTAAATGACTTGCCTTTAAATATGGAAATAATGACGCGCTGTTTGCAGCTCATACGGAATAGCGCTCGGAACTGCTGTATGCAGCGTTATAAAAGACAAGTTATTGTTCAGATTTGTAGTGAACCATTCCATTCGCCGTAAGGAGATCTGCGCGTCGATATATCTCACGTTGCCAGGGAAGTTTCCAGGCACTAAGCATAGTGGATAAATGAAAACATCTGTATAGTGCCCTGAGAAGAAACGATCCCTATGTTTATTTCATTGGAGCGACTGCGGGTTAATGGGTGTGACGTCATAAATACGGCACTCAGTTCATTTAGACATGTTGGCGCGAAAAGCTTTGTGCACTAGCGCCTCGGGAATACTGCAATCTAGCGCTTAACGCGGCCGGACAGCTATGTTACATCCTCTCGAGCACAGACACTATGCACGAACACAGGGGCAACCCTGACACCCAAAAGCTCACTTACGTACATTTGTAGTAAAATCATGCATTTTTAAGGTAGTAAACATTTTACTTACTTACATGCACATATCTAATACATTTTGGGGCATATTTACTAACATTTCACGCAACGCAGGGCCGCAAGCAAAGTTGCTGCGCTGTGTGAAACTGAGAAATGTTGGCACATCTACAAATATATTGTGCATTTCTGCTGCCTCCTAGCGCTGCCTTGCAACAATGCAGGCGCCCTTGCACCACACAGAGCCCCACACAAACAACCACACACACACACACCCACACACACAACCACACACACACACACCCACACACACAACCACACACACACACAACCACAGACACACACCCACCCACACAACCACACACACATACCCACACATACAACCACACACACACACAACCCCACACAGCCAACCACACACACACACAACCACACACACACCCACAACCACGCACACACAACCACACAACCACACACAAACCCACAACCACACACACACACACACACACTCCACACACAACCACACAACCACACACACAACCACAACCCCACAACCACAACCACACACACACACAACTACCACCACACACACAGCCACCCACACACAACCACACACACAACCGCAACCACACACACAACCACATGCACAACCACCAGCACACACAACCACATGCACAACCACCAGCACACACACAACCACAGACACAACCACACACACATACAACCACACACACAACCACACACACACAACCACACACACACACAGCCACACACACAAACACAACCACACACACAAACACAACCACACACACACACACACACACACACACACACAACCACACAGCCACACACACTCACACACCCACAACCACACACACAATCACACACACACAACCACACACACAATCACACACACAAAGCCACACAGTCAGTGCACACTTCCAACAGGCACAGACACCATCAGTCGTCAGTGCATGCTTTCACCGGGCACAAACACCACCAGCCATTAGTGCACGCTCCCACCAGGCACACACCACCAGACGTCAGTGCACGCTTTCACCAGGCACACATACCCACCAGCCGTCAGTGCACGCTTTCACCAGGCACACACATACCACCAGCCATCACTGCACGCTTTCACCAGGCACACACACATCACCAGACGTCAGTGCACGCTTTCACCAGGCACACACCACCAGCCGTCAGTGCACACTTCCACCATCAGTGCACACATCAATTGTTAACGCATCCACAATTAACTATTGTAGCAATCGCAGTATGGCACACTTTACATATTCATCTAAAGAGCAGCATGCCACCATTGCTACAAAAATAAATACACATTTTTTTTGGCATACAATTCATAGACGTTTGTTGCAATTGGTGTTGCAATATTTAGCAATGCCAATAGCTCAAACTTAATTAATGCGAGACCTATTGCATTGCAAATGCTTGTTTGATATTGTTGGAATGCTGACCATCTCCCTCTTGGCTGTTTAAATATGGGGAAGACATTCATATTTTCACAACATTATTACCCTTCCATCCCTAGCACTTAACTTTTTACCTATTTTCAAGCTAGACTACATTAGCTAATGAAATAATCGAAAACAAAGCATTGTGCTGTGGTGGTAAAAGTGAGAGACAGAGCGACATTCATCTATCACTTCACTTAATTGTGCCTCATTTTACTTTAGCGCCAAATCTCAACCCACCTGATGAAATTCAGGTCACGAAGTGTGCGATATAAAAAACTTGTGTCATATGGTTTAACAAACCATTATGTGGCCCCTCCTGAAACAGTACACATGACAAACTTAAATCTTGGTTAAATAACGGCAATGTTGTCAGGGCACTACAGGTGGGAAAGCATTCTCGTTTAAAAAGTATTAGTTTAACGAATTCGAGTGTAGTGATATACTCTAACAAATTACAATGAAATAACCCACTTTACCCGGAAAGATTTTTAGGTTTCGCCCTGGCGTTGCAACTGTGTAGCAGTTGCTCCGCCCAGGGCGAAATCTCATGATCCTACATATGGGGCTTTGGTCCAGCCTCTGTCTCCCATTGGCTAGCTCCATAAATGGAGGCTAGCCATTGGGAGACAGAGGCTGTCAATCACGCTTTCCCGTGAAAACGCGATTCGGGGGCGTTTCTCGGGCTTTTTTTAAGTCCCACCCCTTTGTCCCGGGCCGCGCTGTGATTGGCTGGCCGGCCCGGGACCTGACTTGTTAAAAAATGTGCCCGCGCCTTCTGTTTAAGTTTAGTCCCTTGGTTACTTCTCTTCCCGGTCTCTGTGTTGCTCTTGCCTTGTGCTTCTCTGCCCCCACTCTCCATGTTGCTGTCTCACCGTATGCTTCTGAGCCCCTCCATCTGTGTTGCGTGCCATATTCTTCTCTGCCCCGCCACCCCCCACGTAAGTCTCTGTGATGCATTGTCTTGTTTATTTGAAGCACGTGATGTTGTGATGTTGATGGAGTGCCTCCCAGGCACAGACACATTTTCTTCCTGTCTCGGCCCCCCCACCCCGCCCTGCCGTTCGTGCCTTGCATAACTGCTGCTCATGTAAAGCGCTGTCTCCCTCCCGCGCTCTCCCATTCGTGCCGTCTACAAAAGCGCCACCCCCCTCCCTCGCTCTCCCGTTCGTGCCTTCTACAATTAAGCACCGCCCCCTCCCGCCTCTCCCATTTGTGCCTTCTAAATGCTGCTGCTCATGTAAAGCGCTGTGTTGACCGCTTGTTTTTTTCATATTAACGGCAAGCTGAACCTCCTGGACAGCTGCTCTTGACTCCAAATGTCATACAACCTTACTCAGAGGGACGGGACGGTATTCTGGCGCAGGTTCCCAGTGATGCACGGGGGCGGGTGATTCCGAGGGTGGCCACTCCTATTTGCTTGTCTGTGGGTGCAGGTAGCAAGGGTCGCTGTGCCAGATGGGGTGTGGGGGTGTGTGTGTGTGAGGGGGAGGAGGTAAAATGGCTGCCCGAACTAATTGTTTCTGTTTCAGTGACCAGGGCTGCCCTGCGGAGCGGATTACATGTGAATGATCTGTCTTTGCTGCCGGGGTCTCCCTAGGGTCCGGGCTGTGATCGCTCATCAATGGTGACATTGTTTGGCTCCAAAGTCACCAGTGTTCACTCTGCACAGTCCCGACTCCTGATCTCCAATTCTATCAGCAAAGTGACTTTTCTGCCTTCAAGATGCATGGCTTGGTCCTGCGAGCATGAGTGTCATCTGAATAATAGGCAGGGGTAAAGTGGCATGTGTGCGAGTGAGCGGTTACGAAGTAAAGTCGCGTTTGAGGTTGAACTCGGAACATCATACATTCTGGAAGCCTACTTGAGTCTTGTATCTTCTATTGACTGAGTACAGTGCAGTCACAGCCTGACACGGCCACCGAATGCCCCCTCATTAAGTGTAGCACCTTTACCCATTGTTTGCATTTTATCCGAACGCGCGTTGTATTTTGGGGCTTGTAGTTTTGTTTTAGGTTTTAATGATAGGCACATAAACCACAGCTTATAAACTGCTCAAAAGTAAAGACAAGCTTAACCGCATGCGTGCGGGCGGAATTCCGCTCGTACGCTGAGATATGCGAAAGCGCATGTTACGTGACGAGCTGGGCTCGTCATCAGCGTAGCAGGAGGCTACCTCATGACGAGCCCAGCTCGTCATCAGCGTCGAAGGGGTGAAGGTGTCACCCCTTACGCGAGAGCACTTGGTGGCAGTGTTGTAACTAGATTTCTCTCTCTGGGTGTCCGGTTTAGTTACGGGAGTCTAGAATCCTAGCTTCCGTATTTGTTAGGACACAACACTCAGCAGTGCTTAGATGGGCTGAAAAAGGTGGTCTTTTTTAGGGGTGATGGTGGGGAGAAAAAGACGGTTCTTGAAGAAGGGTGGGCAAAGAAACGTATCTTGCAATCTTTTCAAAGTGGCTTGGCTTAAAATATGTAAATTAAAATTAAATGTGGAAAAGTTTTCATTTTTGAAAAGTGCGACTGAATTAAATATTACTGTTCTGTGAGAGAGGTGTCTCCATCACTCCAGATCTTTCCATGCCACTTTCCTGTGCAGTCTTTCACTCTTCTAGGCAATGCTTTAAATCAGCAAAAATAAGTGTAGGTATTCATTAAAATGAGCTAGAGGTGTGGTGAGTGAGCGGGGCTACAGGGAAGACATGATGATACTTAATGACATCTTTATTAGTTGCAGCACATACCACAACACATGAAAAATGTGTTTATATAAATAAAACAGGTTAAGTACTTACACAAAATAAAAGCCAAACACGATGACATGTTAACATTTCCTTGTTTTGTAATAGTTGCACCTTCTACATACCATGCTGTTAATTGCTGTTTTTTGGCTCAATACTATATATTTTTGATCAACGCAATAGTCAGAAAATGAAAATACCCCCACTTCAAACCAAAGCTTTTATGCCACCAAGCAAATGAAGCAACTCGACCCTCCCCATCTTGTCTCATACATCAATCTATCCATTCATATTTTCATCCTACCATTCACCTGCTAATGTCCACCTTTTAACCTTTACATTCTGTGGTCAATTCTCTCTTTAAAAAAAAAAAAAATCTTTTTATTATCATAACACAAGAGGAGAAATATACATATCAGATGTCATTAAACGAAATACAACACAGCTGTGGACGGGCAAATGAAATGGAGAAATACCGTACAGTCAGAATCGGCAAAGAAATCAATACCAGTGTAAAGCAGTAGCAAGACAATTAGATAGCAATGACCGCAGGCACCCCCCCACAGCCCCCACCCACCAGGAGTACAGGATATACGAAGCAGACATATGACACCCAGATACGGTTAGGCAAAAATCAGGAGAATACGCCACATCTCTTGTGAAGAAGGGAAAAGGGAAATAGAATGGTCATAGAAAATAACAAAGAAAGAATAAGAAACCCCCCCACAACCCCCCACCCTACACCCCTGCAGATGGCTAGGACCTAACCCCACTAGCAGCGTGCCTGTCGCCCCCTAAACTACACCCCAAGGAAGGGAAAAAGTTGGAGGAGGAGAATGTTGCAAAGCGATACGAGCTCCCGGACTCCCATCCCCCCGCCAAAAGCAGACACGCCCTACCGTAATGTTAAGCAAATTGTAGCAAATCAAGAGACAGTTCGTAGGGGAGCCGCAAACAGAAAAAAGGGGACCATCCTGCCGACCCCCGGCACCACAGAGGCAGCAAATCCCGTCACGAGCATATCAGACCAACAATAATCAGACAATCAGATTCACATCTGGCCCTCGCTCCCACAGATATCATCCAGCAAAGACAAAAGAAACAGTACATCAGAGTCCAATCAAGTTCAGCCCAAACCCTCACGATCCATCACGATGACCCCGTCCAATACAAATAGGCCGCTGCGTTTCTCCACGTGGGCTCTGTCCATCCGAACCGCCATCGCGACAAAAATAATAGAAGATAGTAGTTTGGCAAAAACAAGTCGATAGGAGGGAAAACAGGATAGACGGCCACAAAATCCAAAAGTCAATGCAAGGCCACTGCCCACCAGCGATAAATCAGCAAAGCGATTTTGATCACTCACAGAAAGAGGAAAGGATGTAATCCGACAGACGTTGGGGAAGTCACAATGGCTTAGGAAGATAATCAAATCCATCTCGGGCGGGGTCGACATAGGGCTAAATAAACGTCCAGTTCTTTCGAGCTCGATCGCCGCTATTTTAGGGTCGCAGTGGATTTCCGTGTCGGTATTCCGCACAGGGTCCTCGGTAACAAGCAAGGCGGTCTCCGCGGAAGAAAGATCTCGGCTCTCCAGTAACAAGGGGCCGGACTCCGATCCCGAGCCTATATGGTCAACAGTTGTGATAATCACCTGGAAGGTGGCGGTGAACCGTGTGTGGAGCTCCAAAATGGCGGCCATTACAGTGCGTAGCGACGGTGTAGTTTCAGCCCGCTCCATCGCCCCTCAATGAGCGACCGGGCGGGTGTCCGAGCCTCGGAGGTCGACTACTCCGGGGCACAGGGCAGAAGCAGCGTAGAAACCACTGTTAACACGTCCAGAGCACGATAGCGTACCGTCGCCGCCCACGAGGAACCGAGCCCAGAAAACCCCGGGAGCTCAACGGGGCCTCCGGGCAACGGAACCCCGAGCAAATAATCGGTACAATAGGCCACCGAAGTTACTGGGTAGAGCTGTCACCAAATCACCATCCAGAACGGGAGATGAAAAACGCCACTTCGGGAGACCGGAACCGCCCTCGGTCTGTGGCTGATGTTGTTCAACTCCAACCCGGCCGGGTTAGAACTCGAGGCCCCGGCTTCAAGTCTGGGGTAGGCCAAAAATGGCACACGACATATCTTTGTCGTCCGAGCAGCTGGAAATGTCGGGATTGCACCTTTCGAGTCAGGCGCAGTTCACCAGCATGGGAGTCCGGCGGGAAATCAGGATGGGAATCAGGATTCATGAGCCTCTGGCGGAGGTCGGCGGAGCCGGGAGCTTATGCGGCCATCTTGGCTACGAGCGTAGCTCCTCCGTCCAATTCTCTCTTTTTAATCCGTCATTCAGTATTTCACCATTACTTTGGTCCACCCTTCCCTATCCATCCACCTCCAAACCCATCCATCCATCCATCCAGGTGCGCGTTTAATAACTACGCCACACGAGATTCCCCGCAGACCAGGCTCTACAGAAGTACTAGCTCTCCCTGTGTAATGTAACAGGTGCTCATCTAAAGCGCTCCTATAGCTTCCGCTCATTGTGTCAGTACTTTTTCTAGAGCCCCCCTCAAATTCTTTTGAACTAACTTTTTTTAAACGTATGGCGATTATAAAGTTGAAAATAGGCAATACTATGTAGTCTTTTTTTTCCAGTTTTATTTCGCTCACCCACTGACCTTAATGCAACCTTTTAACTGACAAACACCCTGTGAAGGACGGATATGCTTTGACTGGATTCTGCCCTGTTGTTGCCTTGTGTGTCTTCTGTATGCATGACTTGCTCTGGCCTAATGCTAGTCTGTTATATGCCTCTGTATATATCATGATGATATCCTTTTTTAGGTTATTCAGAAACACTCTGCAGGGCATTCTAGAAGATCCTATTATATCCACATAAGGAGTCCTTATGTCACTGCTGTCATATGTTTTTATTTATTATTTTAAAGTGACTGTATTTATCCAGTCCATAATGGAGTCTGTCAATCATTGTAATTGCCTTTGTACAAATGTAGAAAAGTCTTTACTCAATTTAATGAATTTGGCAATATGAAGGGCTGAGTTGGCCCTGCCATAAGGGCACAAGAGATTTCAGCAGCAGTCACTTAATGTGCAGAATGAGCTTACCAGTTGAGATAAAAATTTGTCATAAACAATGTCAATAGCTCTAACTTTTTCAAAGGCGAAACCATTGCATTGTAAATGCTTGTTTAGTATACTTTCACGTTTGCTGTATCGTTTACATGCTGAATCTTTTTATGGCTCGCTCATGCTTTGGCACTTAGACGTAAGCCAGACAGACCTCAGGCTCAGCCATGCTTGGGTCTCGCTATGAATTTACGGGCTCACTCATCTCTACCGTAATATCACGCTAAGGCCCGCATTACGAGATTTGTTCTATTTGGTGTAGGTCTGAGAGAGGGCAGAATTGCAAGTTCCTGCTAATTCTCCTACCCCCCCACCCCCATTCCTGCATTCACAGTCTTTCTCCTCTGAACCAGGAATAACGACCTAAAATCCAGAAATTCCATGTCTTTTTATGCACATTTTTTTCTCATCCCGGGGAGAAAACTGCTGACATTTTTCACCTGGTCAGAGCAAGAGCAAAGTGTCAGCAGGGCTGCCGGTGAGGAGTGTTGGGTGACGTAGGGACAATTGTAGGGGTTAGGAAAGTGAAGGCGGAGCCTGGCATGTCCACTCTGACTGACGTCTCATTTAATGCCTGTCTGTCTGCAACTGAACGGGTGACTGCACCACCACTCTGATTTGGGCACAGACCACCAAAACTCTTGTGTAAGTATGAAAAAGTCCGCTTTATTGAAAACAGGTGCACCTTACAAAACATTAACCTAGGCCTTTGCCTTACAAAACGAATCCCCTCTAACCATTTTCCAACTATCTTGCCTCCTCCCCCCACCCCTAAGGCTCCCCCTCTCCAATGATTTGCAACTGTTTACAACACTTATACAAACCTTAACTGTTGAACTTTTAATCCTGTAACCTCTTCTCCTATCTGTAAAACCTGTACCTATCTAGACATCTACTAAAATGAGTTGCCTTCCCAGCCTCTCTAGGGTCCGGATATGTACTGAGTTTTCCAAGAGCACTCAGCGTCCAAGAGAGGGTTTAGCAGAAGCTGCCTACTGCATCAGATTCCCAAATATTTTGTCTTCTTAATCTCGGTCTGCTGTAAGGGATATTTCCTTAAATCGGCAGCACAGTTGAGTGTAATAAACCCGTACATATTTGAAGCCATACTTTGAAACAGGATATTTGTGGGTTCCTTAGAGCAGTGCTTTAATGGATTTTCTGAGAAGAATCCTTTGCAGCTGTTCGAAGCAGTCCTAACTAAAAGGTTACATCTGGCATCTCGGAGCCGAGGAACCATCAGTGTATTTTTTTTACTAAAACATATTAATATTATGTGCTGACAACTTTTGTGTTTACCCCACACGTATATTCAGAGTTTCTACATATGTGCAAGTAATTCGTGTATAATGTGCTTAGTTAAAATAAATCTAAATAGGTTAAATATCATATCTTCACAAGATGCAACGGTTTGAAATGCAATACCCGTTCGTTCATCGAAATTTCTTCACTCGGTGTATTTAAAAAGCGAGTTTCTTTGGCAAAGTACATTATTTTTATGAGGGTGCGTGGAAGTATTTTTAACAGGTGCAAAGTGGAGCATAAAATAGCGCAGCTCCCTGCAATTTAATCTGACGCTTTAAGCAACAGTTTCACATAGAAAGTCCAGAAATTACATTATCCTGTATTTTTACTCTATTGCTGTATTGTTGTAGCTTGCCTATTAAACTTATTATTGAACCCCTGGTATTTGAAAAACATCCTATTTTTTTGACGGAGCATTCTAGGTGTTTCTGAGTGCGCAGTACTAAACGCAGTGTCACAAGTACTTTTTATCTCCTCACTTCCCATGGGTGGGAATATTCCCACCGACTGACCAACACAGAAAACAGTACATTTAAAGCAATAGACAGGTCAGCGATGCATGCATACATGACCATATAATATCCCCTCGCTTCCTACGTCTCCCCATCATGACACTCTTTTAATTTTTTTTTTTTAACCAAACATAGTGGTCGATTTGGATGGCGGACGGACTTGCGTCCGTCCGACACCCCCGAGGTGGAGGGACCGACGGCAGGGGCAGCGGCGGTCTCTCCGTAGCAATTAGGATGTGACCGCCACCCTGGCGGTCACATCCCGTATATTTTACATTGCGGCGGGTGCTGCTTTGAGCAGCACCCGCCGCAATGTAAAATATGCATGTTTAACTTTGGCATGCACAACTTGGCAGGCACCGCGTGGTGCCTGCCACCTTGTGCATGCCAAAGCAGGGGGGTACCATAGGTACCCCCCATGTGCACCCCCAACACCCTGGGGGTTCGCAACGGGCCCCCAAACACAAAAGACCACATGCTTTTCCACAGCGGAAAAGCCGTCGTGGAAAAGCATGTTTCTGTAGTAGGGGATCTCTGTGTATAGTCATAATCTAGTGAATAGTCCCGCCCATGTGCGTGGACCCCGGAGCAATCAAAAATAATCTCTTACAGTGTCAAAAAATGCAGAAAATGCATAGACACTTAAGAGAGAATTTAAAGACAGATAATGCAGCCAAAAAGGCTACACTGTCCAGTACTTCAACTAGAAATTCCACCATAAAATCCACAAAACAGCAAAGCCTGTACAGATTTCCCTTGCTTAACAGCAAAATCCCTCAGGAATGATAGAGAGAAGAACCTGGACAGACAAGCCCCATAGGCTGCCATTATGTGGCTTAATTAGGATACTGTGCCTTTAAGGAACCTTCCAGAACCTTCTCTCAGTATCCCAGAATGCATAGCAGGTCCAACTTAGCCTCAGTTCTTTTTTCCGGCTCCTGCAAGCAGGACCCTGGAGCATTGAGCTCTCCCTTTCAAGGGTTTTTGTTAGTGTTTTACACTGATTTCGATTTTTGGTGCTTTTAAAGTACTTTGGTGACTTTCTTTCTGTGTTTCTGCACTCTTTTTTGTCCATAATGCCTGCATTATTCGACAAATGCCCTGAGTGCTCAAGAAAGAAGGCCAGGACAGACTCCCATGAGGTCTGTATTCTCTGCCTTCCCTCTTCCCACATTCCTGAGGAGTGTAGGATCTGCAGAAGCTTCTCTGGAAGGACCCTGAAGGAGAGGAAGAAGATCAGGCTTCAGGGACTTGAGGAGAGAAAGCTGAAGGCACGAGGTGGGTCAGGAGGGGCTCCTTCTACCCATGCTGAGGCCTCTGGGGGGCTCCCCAGGGGCAGGAAGACCAGCCCTCGCCCAAGGTCTCCGTCTGGGTCAGTTGCGCTGACCACGACGTCGAGGGGACGGTCAACGGCCAGTTCCAGGTCTCCCCAGGGCTCTGGGTCGAGAAAACGTCGCCCGTCGACGTCGAGGAACGTGTTCCGGCCGCCGTCGAAGCCGGTGTCGATATCCTCGTCGTCGCTGTCGGCGTCGAGTGATCGACATCGGAGGGCCCGGCGTCGGCGCTCGCCGTCGAGGCGACACCGCCGTTCGCCGTCGAGGACATCGTCGTCGAGGGGATCCTCGTCGTCGAGGTCGCCGTCGAGACGAAAGGCATCTCCGGCGCCGAAGAGGTCGACGTCGAAGCATTCCAAAAGGCCGACGTCGAGACGGTCAAGGAGATCGACGTCGAGAAGGTCGGAGAGGTCGACGTCGAGAAGGTCCAAAGGGTCGCCGTCGCAGCGATCCAGGAAGTCGACGTCGAGACCGGCGAAGAGGTCGAGGTCGCCGTCGAGGCACCATCGCCCGTCGTCGAGGTTTCGTGGCTCGTCGATCTGGTCGGGGTCGACGTCGAGACGGAGACACGGTTCGACGTCGAGGAGTGTGATTCGGTCGACGCCGAAGGACCGTTCGACGTCGAGGGGACATCGGTCGTCGTCTGGACACCGGTCTTCAGCGTCTGGAGGTCCTAAGGACAGGCCCAGGCCTGTGGGGGGCTCCCCACGCTCTGGAAGAGATGGTGGCTCGCCGGGACTGGCGCATTCCGGGGTGGATACTCCGATGAGGCCGGCTACACCTCCTCCGCGGCCTGCTATGCCGATGGGTCCTCCTCCGAAGGCCCCTACCCCACCTCCGAAGCCGGCTCCGCGGGACCCGCGTCCGGTTACTCCTCCACCCCCGATCCCACCGAGGGGGGTGTCGATGCCTAAGTTTCCGACGCCCCCGAAGAAGACTCCTAAGAAGCCTAGAGCTCCTGACCCTGGGAGGCCGAAGGAGCGTCCGAGGCCCAAGAGGTCGAGATCTCGCTCGGGGAGACGGGACAGATCAAGGAGTGGCCGTGGATCTTCTTCACGATCCAGGCATCATCACAAGAGACGTCGGTCCAGGTCACGTTCTCCATCTGGGACCCGTTCCTACTCGCCCACGCTGTCCGATTCGCCGGAGACTAGGGTGTCTCCGATAGACGATATTAGCACATTTCAAGAGGTTCTCCTGCGTGGTGCGGCGAAGTTGGGCATTGAGGTTGAAGCGCCTACGGCTTCTACCTCGGTAATCTTTGAGACTTTACACAAAAGGCACTTGTCTCGCCCCCTGTTACCTCTGGTGCCGGGGCTCCTTGAGCCCGCCGAACAGCTATTCCTGACGCCGGCAACGGTGAAATCTGTACCTTCCAGGATACTGAAAAAGTACAGGGCTCCGGACTCAGACCCAGCCTTCTTGAGGAAGGACCCGGTACCGGATTCAGTCATCGTGACTGCTGCTCGGAAGCTTCATGCCACCTCCCCTGCGTCCACGGTGCCTCCGGACAAGGAGAGCCGGTGGATCGATTCTGCTGGTCGCAAGGCGTGTGGGACATCCGCCTCGTCCATGAAGGCAGCCAGTGACTCGGCTTTGCTGGGACGTTACGACCGGTCCCTTTGGGACTCGATGGAGCAGTTCGCAGACCTCGTCCCTTGAGACCGCAAGGAGGACTTTGTGGAGATCGTCAAGGAGGGGATGCTGGTCTCTAATCAGGCCATCGGCGCCGCAGCAGACATATCGTTGCTGTCCGCGCACGGATATTGCCACGGGATTCACCAGAGACGCCATGCTTGGCTCAGGTTGACATCGTTGAAACCGGAGGCACAGCAACGCGTGGCGAATCTCCCGTTTTCCGGAGATACCCTCTTCGGGAAGCACGCGGATGATGAGATGGCCAGGATGAAGGCCGAAGCGGAGACCCTGACGGCAGTGGGCTTGGAAAAGCCCAAGGAAAAGAAACCCTTCCGACAGTACCAACGTCGGTTTGGGGCGCAGGGTCGTGGAAGGGGGCAGTCTGCTGGTCAACGTCAACAGCGGCAGCAGCAGCAGCAGTACAGGCAGCCCTTCCAGAAGCGACAGGGTGGTAGAGGTCGTCAACAGTCCTCTACCGCGACCAAGGGCCCGGCCGGGTCCCGTCCCTGAGCTGTTACTTCCCCCTCGTCCGTTACCCGCTCCGGTGGGGGGAAGCGTTCAATTTTTTCTGGCAGAGTGGAGAAAAATTACTCAGGACAAGTGGGTGCTGAATATTGTTTGCAATGGATACAGTCTACGTTTCACCAGCCCTCCTCCATCGATTCCTCCCGTCAGCTCGCAGTATCAACTGCGCGAGCTTCAGACGGAGGCGGACGTTCTGCTAAGGAAAAGGGCGATCGAAGACGTACCTCTGTCTCAAAGAGGAAGAGGTCTGTACTCTCGGTTCTTTCTTGTCCGCAAGAAGGACAAAAACGAGTTCAGGCCCATTCTGGATTTGCGGCAGGCAAACAAGTGGATTCGCAGAGAAAAGTTTCGCATGCTGTCGTTGCATCAGATCTACCCTCAGCTGCAACGGGGAGACTGGATGTGTGCCATAGATCTACAGGACGCATACTTCCACGTGCCCATTGCATGCAAACACAGAAAATTTCTGCGCTTTCAAGTCGGCACCAATCACTATCAGTACACGGTGCTACCCTTCGGACTGAAGTCTGCACCCAGGACATTCTCAAAATGTATGGCAGTGGTAGCGGCACACCTGAGGAAGAACAAGGTGTTTGTCTACCCGTACCTGGACGATTGGTTGATCAAAGCCTCCTCCTTCTCGGAAGCTCGAGCACACTTCCAGAAGACGTGCGTTCTCTTGAACAAGCTGGGGTTGCACATCAACATGTCCAAGTCGGTCCCGATTCCGGTACAGTGCATCCAGTACTTGGGGGCCTCCATCAATACGCTGTCAGCAAGCGTGTCTCCTTCGGAAGAGCGACGTTTATCACTCGTTCGGAAGGCTCAGGCTCTCATGAAAACTCCGTCTACGACTGTGAGGACCGTGTCTTCTCTACTGGGATCGATGGCCTCTTGCATCTTTCTCACTCCTCACGCACGGCTACAGATGAGACCTCTGCAGGAGTGCTTGGAGGATCAGTGGGACCAGAGGAGAGGTTCTTGGGACGACAGGATACGACTGTCTCTACATGCTCTTCAGTCTCTGAAGTGGTGGTGCTCGAAGGAGAATCTCCTCAGAGGCGTTCCCTTCCACAAGGACATTCCCACACAGACCATCGTGACGGATGCGTCTCTCCAAGGTTGGGGGGCGCATTCCGGAGACCTGCAAATTCAAGGGACGTGGTCCCCGACGGAGTCCACGTACCACATCAATTTCCTGGAACTGAGAGCTGTTCACTTGGCACTGAAGGCCTTTCATCCGTCCTTTCAGACCAACTCTCTGCTTGTTCAGACGGACAACACGACAACGATGTATTACCTCAACAAGCAGGGGGGCTCGAGATCGCGCACTCTGTCGCAGGAGGCGCAGGCGATCTGGCACTGGCTTCTGGCTCGAGGACTGTCGATAACGGCCACCCATCTGCCAGGTGTGCAGAATGTTCAGGCAGACGAACTGAGCAGAATCGTGCAGGAAAACCACGAATGGGTCATAAACGACGAAGTACTAGGAGAAGTCTTCGCAAGGTGGGGAACTCCAGACGTAGATCTGTTTGCCACCGCCGAAAACAGCAAATGCCGAGGCTTCGCCTCCAGGTACTACCAGCCAGGGACGCTGGGGAACGCGTTATGGATCAACTGGTCGAACAGCTTTCTGTACGCTTTTCCACCAATTCCCCTGATTCCGGCGGTTCTCATCAAGCTGTCTCAATCCAGGGCGAGAATGATTCTGATTGCCCCGGAATGGCCCAGACAGTGGTGGTTCACGGACCTGCTTCACCGTTCTCTCCTTCCTCACATGAAGCTGCCGTGCAGGCCGGACCTTCTCACGAAGTTCGGGGGGCGGATGGTGCACCCCAACCTCTCGTCTTTGAGTTTGGCGGCATGGCTCCTGAAATAGTGCAATATGGCCATCTGAATCTCCCAGAGGATTGTATGGGCATACTGAAGGAGGCTAAGCGACCTTCCACTAGGACTTCCTATGCTTACAAGTGGAAGAGGTTTTGCATCTGGTGCAAGTCTAAGAACTATGACCCTACGTCATGCAAGGAAGATGTCATCCTTCCATATCTGCTTCATCTGGCGCAGTCGGGCCTTAATGTCCATTCCATTAAGGTTCATCTGGCTGCTTTGACTGCCTACAGGAAAGGCCCTTCACAGACTTCCTTTTTCCAGATCCCTGTGATCAAGGATTTTTTGGAAGGCTTGAAGAAAGTGTTCCCTCCTGTCAGGCTTCCTTCGCCTTCATGGGACTTGAATGTGGTGCTGTCCAGATTGATGAAGGAGCCTTTTGAACCCATTCATAAGGCTTCGTTGCAGCACCTGTCCTGGAAGGCGGCGTTCCTCGTGGCCATTACATCGGCCCGCAGGGTGAGTGAGATTCAGGCATTGTGTTGCCAAGAACCTTATACTGTATTTCATAATGCTAAAGTTGTTATGCGTACTCACCCTAAGTTTCTTCCCAAGGTTGTTTCTGATTTTCATATCAATCAGACTATCACTTTGCCTACGTTCTTTCAGAATCCTTCATCTCCGGCGGAAAGGTCTTTACATTCCCTGGATGTGCGGAGGGTGCTGAAGTTTTATCTTGATAAGACTAAAGATGTTCGTAGGTCAGACCAATTGTTCATCAATTATGGTTCAGTCAGGACGGGTCTTGCTACCTCTAAACAGTCCATCTCTAGGTGGATTGTGTCCTGCATTCAGTTGTGTTACTGCAAAGCTAATAAGACCTTAGGGGGCAAACCTAAGGCTCATTCCACCAGGGGCAAGGCTGCTACGACAGCTATGCTCCGTAATGTTCCCATTGCAGAGATCTGCAAGGCGGCCACTTGGAAGTCGGTCCATACCTTTGCTAAGCATTACTGCCTGGACTCTGATGCCAGGACAGACGCTCAGGTTGGGCAGGCTTCGCTGCGGAATCTGTTCGCACAGTAGTGGCGTTATTTTACTCTCCACCGCCGCTTGGTGTGGGGATGGGCTTGCCATTCTATTCACTAGATTATGACTATACACAGAGATCCCCTACTACAGAAGGAGTAGTTTCTGTCCTGTAACTCCAGTTCTGTAGTAGGGGTATCTCTGTTATAGTCATAAGCGCCCTCCCGCCTCCCCGGTGGAGTGTTGTTCATGATCATAATGCTACAGGTCTGGCGTTTTCTACGCCTTCGAAAAGAACTGAGGCTAAGTTGGACCTGCTATGCATTCTGGGATACTGAGAGAAGGTTCTGGAAGGTTCCTTAAAGGCACAGTATCCTAATTAAGCCACATAATGGCAGCCTATGGGGCTTGTCTGTCCAGGTTCTTCTCTCTATCATTCCTGAGGGATTTTGCTGTTAAGCAAGGGAAATCTGTACAGGCTTTGCTGTTTTGTGGATTTTATGGTGGAATTTCTAGTTGAAGTACTGGACAGTGTAGCCTTTTTGGCTGCATTATCTGTCTTTAAATTCTCTCTTAAGTGTCTATGCATTTTCTGCATTTTTTGACACTGTAAGAGATTATTTTTGATTGCTCCGGGGTCCACGCACATGGGCGGGACTATTCACTAGATTATGACTATAACAGAGATACCCCTACTACAGAACTGGAGTTACAGGACAGAAACTACTCCTTCCGTCTGCATCATAATATGGCTGGCGGTGTCTTGCAGACACCGTCACCATATTTGGGTACACACACCGCGGATCAGCGACGGACGGACTTGCCGTCCGCCGCTGATCCCACCGCCATCCTGATGTGGCTGGTGGTGTTTTCGCAGTCCGAGGCTGTGAATCCGCATCCTCCAGGCCGGCGGTGGCTTCCGCCAGCCCAGAGGATGCGGATTCACCGCCATCCTAATCGGCCCCATAGTGTGTAGCTATGATGTTGAATATTTTGCAGTCAGGGTCTTTTGTTGAGCAACTAGTGGTTTATCTTCCTAGATTTCTCTTCTGATGCCTTGCGAGCCTCGATCCCCCTGAAGCCAATTAATGAGTTAAGAGGTTAATATGGTTATCATATCTACCAGACTTATTCGTAGAATTACTTACCCCACCAATACTAGTAGGACAGTTCATGTTTCCTGGCTGTAGGGCTGAGCTTCGTGTTTTTACAGTTCACAGAAGGCCCATAATGTGTGAATATTCATCCGATTACTGCAGCTTCAAGGACCTCCACCACCACACACCTCTAAAGCATACCTTCTTCCCACCATTTCACTCAAAACAGCACATTTTTGGTAAGCCATTTCAGAGACTCATAAGCTCCTATGTATGTGTAACATTCAACCCCTCGTTTTGTGACCCAGAGGCCACTTCCCTTTAAGTCAAAGCCTGAGGTACTTCCCAGTGCCTGATATTGCAATACCCAGCAGGACGACTCACACTCCTGGCACTGCAGTTCCTTCGAGCTGCGTGGTATTGTGGTACCAAAATTGTTTAAAGAAAAAAGAGAGAAGGGTCTGATCATAAGCCAGACCCTAGGCCCACTCACTCTGGCCATTCGCAGTTGAGGTTGGGTGAAGGGACAACCAACCTACAATTGTGCACGGTGGAAGGCTGTGCACAGCAGGGGAGGTTGGGTACCTGTAGGTGGTTGAACACAGGGCCTGGCTGAGTCCAACATCTCACAGCGTTCGGTCAAAGGCATGTGCAGTCGGGGTAGGACACGCACAAAGGGTTTGGCGCAAGGCCTAACCAGAAATTGGATGCCCCAGGGAGTTGGGCGCAGGGCCAGAAACTATGGCCAACCCCGGAATGTGGTACTAGTACCCAGTTCTGCAGTACACAGGTATCAGTAATAGTGCCATGGTACCGAAAAGCCATTATAAAAAAATAAAAAAAGATTTTGGCACTAGGCCTTCCTCTGCAGCAACTGACCTGGTGCAGGCCTTAGGCCGTGTACAGTGGGGGTTACTCCTTGTAGTAGGTTGGGTGAAGGGCCAACCCACTGCTGCATATGATGAAGGCTGTACACAGTGTGGGATTAGGCACAGGGCCTGGCCAGACAGGTTCTATGCCCAACCCCACCGCGGCCCAAAGCTAAAATCTGTGGCAGCGGGGGATTGGACAGTGACTGGGAAGGATAGACGCAGGGCTTGGCTGGAAGTTGAGCCCCCCGGCTGTGCTGGGCACCAAGCTGTGAAGGGCGAAGGGCTTTGCCAGAGACCAGATCCTGTTGCTAACGCAGGAACTGCAGTACCAGCACCCAGTACCATGGTACCCAGAGAAGCCCCTTTGAGGTACTGCTACTGTTACTGCAGTACTGAAACACCATTTAAAAAAAAAAGGAACGGGTCAACATTCTCTCTCATAAGCCCATTATGGCTATGCCAAGTGAAATGTTGCACATTTTGGAATCCGTAAATAATGTGAGATTTTGAATAGATCTCATAAAGGCATTAGTGCTTGTCTTTTTACGATTTGTGACAGAAATGTGCCCAACTACAGTTTATTTTAAGCTTCCATCTCCCGTTGGACTGTGTTCTTAATTAGTCATTACTATGACATAAAGGATGCTGCCTGTACAGTGGGAGTTAAGTACTGAGACTGAATCTTTGAGTTTTCAGAAATATATTTTTCTCTCAGATCATTAGGGCAGCTGTGAGCCTTTGGTAACAGTCGTTTCTAGATGCAAACTGAAGAGCAGCTGCTCGCTGTCGGCAGGCAGTTTTAGTAATCTTATTTCCCTGATGTATTGCCTGGAATAAACAATGGCCGCCCTCTCAGTGGTCGCTGCTTGGCAAGCTGTTCTGAAGCATTGGAAATGGAAGAGGATGCATTTGACCACCACAGAGGTACAACTATTGATACTGTAAAACAAAAGTCAAATTCCAACTATTGTAATATTGATATTAGAGTTCTTTTTAGTATGTTTACATCCATCAATGTTTCACTGTAAATAGAATGTACACACCAGAAGAAGGCCTATGTTGGAATACAAGTGTATAACAAATATACCATAGTAAAATATAAAGAAGACTTGAGAAGAAGGAAAGTTATGTGAGTTAGAGAAAAAATATATATAAAAAACTAGGCATCATGTAGAGGAATTATTAGAATGATTCACAAAAGGCAGCAGAAGTTTAGCGTTATCTTTTTGAGGACTGCATGTGATTTGCTATACAGGAAAGTGGCCGCAGTTGACCTTAATATGAAAGGCTAGAATGTAAACATACAAATTTAAATTAAGATCTCAGAGTCAACTTATCAAATTTGCTTTTACTGATGATAAATCCTGTTGCCTTTTACCTCATCAACTCAGTAAGACTTCAACTCAAGTTTCCATTTAATTTGAGGCATGTATCTGTGAGGAACGGTGAGGGAAAGAGAAGGAAATCTTACCTGGTGAGAAAGCTGACGGTCCAGCAATGTTGTTCCTCAAGAAGAGAGGTGACCTAAAAATAACAAACATGCTGTATACAGTAGGTCTTTTTTAACTATGTTGCAAATGGCTGAAAGTAAAGAAAAAAAACTGTATGACAAAGCCAGCTATGCTTCACTGAAGCCAGCTCTGCTGTATAATCTATATTATATCCTCCCTGTAGATCTATAGTATGGGAGCCTCAAGTTCACTCCTGACCTTTGCATGCACCTCGTGTTCAAAACGGTCAAGAACGGTCACTGTACCTGCTGCACCATTCAAATCATGGTCCTACTGCCTGCAAGGTAACTGCACTTGTGACTGCTTGTTTAATAGTAAAATATAGCAATAATCAGTGTTCAGTTGGTATCCTAAACATTTTGGCCCCTGTGCCACTGCACCTGCTGCACCATTCAACTCCTAATCCTAGTCCCTGCAAGGACAAATGAGAACATGGTTTATATCCAGTAATAAAAGTGTTCTGAAAAAGGCATAGTTGTAGACTGAATACATAATTATTGTGTAGCTTTAAAATAAGCACAAACACTTTCATAAAAAATGCCTTTAAACTTCTCCAACTCTCCAAAATGAATTCCAACAGATGTCATAAATAAAGCATATGCTTTACACCTCAAATTGAAAATCAAGCATTGTTAAATTTTGATACATTGTGACTAGCTCTATCCTGTGAAAAGATCTTCTCCTGTGCTTGACAGTGAATGGGCCTTAAACAGTGTAAATTGCCCAAGATCACCATATGTTAGGCTGAGACTGAAATGCATTTGTACTATGTTCCTAAAAAGGCATTTTCACAAATTAAATGGACTCACCCAAAAAAAAAGGAATTTTGCAAAAAACGTGTTAAATATGAAAATGTCTCCGAAAACATTCCAAAAATGTATTTCATACACATGCAGAAATGTTTAATCTTAATATACTAGTACGCCCTACTAAATCAGTGCGGTCCGCAAGCGCCCTCCTGAACTTTGCATGTGACCCCCAGTTGAAAACGGGCGAGCATTTATGTACAAGTTAATCGACGCGAAAGAAAACAAGTAACTAGTACATAAGGAGACACACTCAGTTAAAGTTTTTATTTTGTATAAGTAATAGTTTTTAAGCATGATTTTAGAAACGTTCACGCTTCCATCCACCCTGACAATGCCAGTAATGAACTTGAAGCCCCACGAGTGAAAGGTAAAAGTTTTGTGCAGCTGAAGTACAAGATACCTTTTGAGATGGTGATGTCTAAAATACATTTTATTTAAAAGGGCACATGCAGGCTCCATGGAGAAATTACACTGCATTCCTCTTTCCTGTAAACGCTCTCACTTTGAAAGCAAAATAAACAGGCTCCCTCAAAGATACAGCTTGATATGTGATCTCAGTTTTTGAATGACCAGCATATGACGAGATAAGAACAAGATTTACGGGCCTGTTTATTACAGAAAATTAGTTTGTGGAAGAATACTGTAAGTATATCTTTGTCATGGTGAGGTGCGAACTCGAGCTGTACAGCCTAAAGCAAATAAAGTCAGCAAATGGAAAGCCAGAAAACGTGAGTTACAAACCACAAAGTCAATGGCAAGCAACGGTCAAAATGCATTCCCAGGTCATCTTTCTTGAAACTCCCCAAGATGTATTTTCTCATACCACACAGCTGCACTGTCATGTAGGCTTTGGCCTAATAAAGGCCAGGTGAATCCGCAGCCAGAGGAGGTGGGGTTGAAACAAAAACATAGGCGGGAGGAGTAACTGAAAAAGGACTACGTCTGGCAAAAGAGGGGAGGAGCTTCTAACAGAAAAGATGGGGTGGAACCATGAATCAGAGAGGAGAAGGACAGCATGATGGACAAGGAGGAAAAAGACAAACACGACACAAAGGAGAGCAAGTGAAAAGAAAAGCCAGGAGGGAGGTGCCTGACGGCATTTAAATTATACCTAATCACAGTTTTATTTTCCTTTTTGCACTTTTCCCTCACATACAAACTGAAAAGGGTTCACTATTTTGGAATACACAGAGTGAATTGTATTTTTTTCTTTTCTTGGATGAAGAAATCTACCATTCAGATTATAAAGCTTAGATGTTATTTAAAAATGGCTTTGCTCAGCCTAGCGACCCAATATACCCAAACTTTAGGGGAAAAGGGACTTTCCTTTCTCCCTTATAAACACAGGAGTTTTTCCCCTTTTCTTTCTTCAAAATCTCTTTGCCCCCACTCCCCAATCTTTAAAAAGGGGGATCGATCCAAACCTGGCAATTACAGGCCAATAAGCCTTATCGATTGTATTAAAAAAATTATTGCCAGGCTGGTATTATGTAGAATACAGACATGGATGGACGAAACAGACATATTGACACCACTGCAGGCAGGGTACTGACCACACACTGGCACCATAGACCAGGTTTTTAGGTTCGTGACCATATACTGGAGGGTGGTTATTTTGGGAGGGGGTACATTTATCGCAACGTTTATCGATCTAAAATCAGCTTTTGATCTGGTGCCCGCATTAAAATGTGGAGAGCTTTTATGGATGGGGGATGCCTCTTGAAATATTGGCTATTTTAATTTTGTTACATAATTCCAATTTTGTCCAGGTCTGCTGGGGTATAAATGGGGACGTTAGGAACAAGTTTCCCATCTCCAAGGGGGTCCACCAGGGGTGTGTCCTCTCACCAACCTTGTTCTCCCTATTTATTAACAGGGTCGAGCGGTACTTTTCCAACTACCCCACAGACGCCCCCACCCTAGCAGGCATGAAGATACCCCTGCTAATGTTCGCGGATGATACTCTGATAATATCCAAAACCCAGAAAGGGCTGCAGACAGCTCTAACTAGGTTCGAAGAGTTCTGCCACGACATGACCTTGTGGTAAATGTGGATAACACTAAGTTTATGGTTCTCCACAATCATAAGGTCATCAAAGGGAGTGTTTTTATGAATAACGTCCAACTTGAGCAGACTGACGTTTTCATATATCTGGGAATCTCCTTGGGAAGGAAATTAAACTGGAAACCCCAGATCGATATGCAGGCTCTCAAACATGCTCAACTGACAGGAGTCCTTATGAAGGAACAGAGACGTTTATTTATTTATTTATTTAAAGGCTTATATAGCGCAGGACTCGACCCCCGAAGGGGTATCTCCGCGCTTGGTTCACCCTATGTGCTAAGGATCGCGCTCTCCTGGGTATGTTAAGAATCATGCGGTCTGAAACAAAAATGTCTTCAGAGCTTTCCTGAAAGCAAGATAGCTAGTATTTTGTCTCAGATTAAGAGGAAGTTTATTCCATAGACTGGGACCCAGAAACGAGAGTGCCTCCCAGTCTTGCCCTTCTGATTGACGGAACCTGTAGCAAAGATTGATTACTTGACCGGAGGGTACATCCGGGTTTATAGGGGGTGACCACTTCAGTCAAATACTGAGGGCCTGAGCCAAAGGTGCATTTATGAATGACGCAGCAGATTTTAAACTTAACCCGTTGCCGGACGGGCAGCCAATGAAGTTTCTCTAGAAGGGGGCGAGATGGAGTTCTAGGCGGGGCATTAAGAACCAGCCTTGCCGCGGTGTTTTGAGCCACTTGTAGCCTGCTCAGCAGAGTATCATTAGCGGATAAAAGAAGACCGTTACAATAATCCAAACGACTAACTACAAGGGCTTGGACAAGGGTCTTTCTGAAGATGTCTGGCAGAAAAGGAAACACGCGTCTCAGGAGTCCAATTACCCGAAAACAGGACCAGGTAACCTGATTCACGTGTTCCTTAAGTGATAGTCCTTGGTCCAGCCGCACACCTAGATTTTTCACTGTCTGTTTGGGACTGGGGACAGGCCCCAAGTCCAGTGGCCACCAGTCTGGCGACCACAACAGAGGAGCCTCTCCAAATAGCATGACCTCAGTTTTCCCTACATTGCATTGCAGGAAATTAGAGGCCATCCAACAAGACACCGCTCTCATACCTTCAGCAAAAGAGTGTTTAATTGCAGGGGTGATGGTCTGGAAAGGAAATAAAAGCTGAGTGTCTTCAGCATATGACACTGGCATGAATCCATACGCCCTCACAAGGTCAGCTAGGGGGGCACACATTAAATAGTGTAAGGCTTAAGCATGAGCCTTGTGGAACCCCCTTAGTGAGCTCCATAGATGTAGAACGGAAGGAGCCCAAGCTGACACTTTGTGAGCGGCCTGAGAGAAAGCTCTCTAGCCAGGACAGAGCCAGACCTCCAACTCCCATCTCCTGCAGACGACTGAGAAGTATATCATACAATATCGTGTCGAAGGCTGCGGACAGATCCAACAGCACCAGAATCATTGAGCCTCCTCTATCCTGTGACATCCTGATGGTATCAGTCACGGAGAGGAGCGCTGATTCTGTGCTGTAGTTGGATCTGAATCCCGATTGGGAATGATCTAAGCCTCCCGATGCCTCGATGAAATTCGACAGATGGGTATTCACATGCTTCTCAGTCATCTTGCTGAAGTATGGCAGAAGGGAAATGGGGCGGAGGTTGGGCAAATCTGTCCATGGCAGGGCGGAGTTCTTACAAATAGGATTCACTAAAGCTTTCTTCCATTCTTGTGGAACCCGTCCCTCCCCAAGAGAAAGGTTCATCAGCGTCTGGATCGAAGGGCAGAGTAAGCTGCCCAAAGGAGCTACCATTTTGGCGGGTGAAAGATCCAAAGGGGACCTTGTTTTAATTTGACCAATCAATGAATAGATGTCACTCTGGGTAACCGCCGGAAAGGTGGTAAAGGTGCCAGTAACATGAGTGGGAGAAGAGGATAAGGTATTAAGAGAGCTGCCCTTAAAATTAGTGGCCTTTATAATTTTATCGTAGATGAACTCTATTTTACTTTTAAAAAAGAGGGATATGTCATCGCACAGGGATTGAGAAGAGTCATCAGGACTTTCACAGGCCGTGGGTTCAATAAAAGTCTGCAAGATCCGATATAGTGCCTTGGAAGAGTTGCCGGCTTCCATCAACTGAGAGGTGAGGTAGTTCTTCGTGGCTAGCCTAATATTTTTATGGTATAAGGATAAGGCATTCGAGTGATTTATCCTACTTTCCTCAGATTGTGTTTTCCTCCAGGTTTTTTCCAGTTTCCTACAGCCCTGCTTCTCCAGTCTAAGTTTCTCAGTATACCATGCCTCCTGACGGGATACGGGACGCTGTTTAGACAGTTTCAGGGGGGCTAATGAGTCTACCGCAACTGAAAGAGCAGAATTAAATTTAGATAAGGCGGATTGCAGGTTATCAGATACTAAGATAGGGGGTTCCACCAATACTTTCTGGAGTTCATCCAGTGTCACTTTGTGCCACTGTCTGCGCCAAAAGGGAGGAGGAGTAAGTCGTTTATTAGGTTTATCCAAACCAAGGAGTAAAAAATCGATGATACAGGGGTCTGACCAGTTTAATCTAGTCGGGGGTCAGCATAATACCTTCGAACAATTAGAAAGGACCATATCCAAAGAATGGCCTGCCACATGTGTGGGGCCATTATTTTGCTTTGTAAGCCCCAGTATGGAAATGTCTGAAAACAAGGATGAGGCCTCGGAATGATTAGGAAGATCGCCATGTATGTTAAAGTCCCCCAAGAGAAGGAAATCCTCTTTAGCTTTGAAATGGGGGGGCAATAGTTCAGTGAGGGAGAGAGTAAAATCCCTACAAAGCCAGTGGCTCCTGTCATAAAGATATATAATACTAAAACTACTACCTCGGTATTATACGGAGTGGAGCTGTGGGGCTTTGAAGACTTAGCACCCCTGATTGCAGCCCAAAACAAATTTGTGAGAGCCCTATCATGTCTCCCACAATCAACCCCGTTGATGCCTCTATATCTAGATTTGGGCTGTAAATAAATTGATGATATAGCCCAATACAGACCTGTGGCATACTGGAGAGGCTTTGGGTCACCCCTGAACTGTGTCTGTTCGCCCAAGCACTTCTTGATACCAGGAGGACTGACAGCTCATGTAAGATCTCCTGGTTAAGAAGGATATAAGTAACCCTGAGTGATATGGGGTTGTGCAGTTTATGGGAGAATCCCGTAGGCAACCTCTTTCCCTCAAAGAAAGAGTTTAAGGTAGCATACTGGAACATGACTATGATGAAGCGATATGCATCCTTAAAGAGGCCTTCCCTGACGGGATTTTTAGAGAACAAACATGAGTACTTGTATGAACATTACTGGGACTTTATTACAGTACCCAACGATAGGAAACTGTACCATCAGTTTTGAGTAGGTTCCCTCCCAATCAAATCCCTTTCTTGCAAATGGCACCCTCTGAATGAAGACAAATGTATTGTATGCCCAACTCAGATGGAAACAATAGCTCATGTTCTGTTTGTTTGCCCCGCTTATAAGCCCCCCAGAAACATATGGCTTCAACCAGTCTGTTTAAATCTCGGTACAAGGCCGGGCGCAGAGGCACTAAGGATTTTGAAGTCGGATACATGTGAACCCATAGCGATTGCTGTCGCAACATTTCTGGGATGGATGTGTGTCATTCGAGCAAAAACGACAAGGACACTATAGCTGTGACATTTTTTATTAACAATTTTAATACTTATGAAGCTTATAGCTGTTTTATTTAATATTTTGTCTATGTAGACGAATCCCATTTCCCCATACAGAGTGGGT
The DNA here is from genome assembly GCF_964261635.1 of Lissotriton helveticus. Lineage (NCBI taxonomy): Eukaryota > Metazoa > Chordata > Amphibia > Caudata > Salamandridae > Lissotriton > Lissotriton helveticus. The sequence goes on from NC_136067.1 coordinate 1,387,369,765, forward strand.
GTTGTCGCGTGTCAAATTGCGAAATATTTCCTATGTAGTACATTAGAGGATTAATGTAAATCATTTGTGTCAGTTAACCCCTTCCGTGCTCCCGTCGGCCACTCCCTCCCCAGTGCTGCCAACGGCCAATGCAGCCCCGCCCACCCTTTAGAACGCCCTCACCGCTGCGGAAAAAATGGCGCGGTTAAGGCGTTAAAGAAGTATTCACCTGGGGTCATCTTGAGACCTTAGGAGCCATTGTCTGCGACAAACTCCCAATTATTATTCTAGATTTAAGCCCCATCTTCAGGTAGCCATATCCATTCACATTGAAACTAACTATTTAAACATTTCTATGCGTCCATAAACTGTAATGGGCTGTAATGCAAAAAGATTACAATAGGGTCTTAAAAGCTAACACTGTATAATGCATAATAATATTTTTATCCTGATTTCCCTGGTTTTCACCCCAAACTCAGCAAAGTTAACTAGTGAAAGTGCTGCTACTATTTTTTGTTTCAAAATACCTGTCTGGACAAGGCTTCCATCTATTAAAGATACATTCCTTTACGCTACCTACTTCAGAAAGGCGATTGACTCAACTTTGCGGAAAGGTTGGTTCGGCATACTCAGCAAAAGCGAATGGAGCCTCTAGCCATTCTACCATCTCCAGTAGTGTCGTCCTCTTATTCTAATGGTCAATCAGTTGGGTTCAGCAGTTTTATGGCAGATACTTTGAGTCTGGATAATATTTTTCATGCTACTTTATATATTGTGCAGTCGTAGACCCTGGTCCTTAAGGAAAGTACTTGAATTGAGAAACCTATATTTATTTAAATGACGGACCTGGGTGGTGCGAAATGCAATTGGGTGAAAAATTATATCTAGTAATTTGGCAAATTGCCATAACAACTGGATGAGGATTAGTCTACCGTGGGCTCAATTTAAAAGGTAATACATTGTGTAGGTATTTTGAGGACACGTTAATGTTGATTTGTTGAGTTTGAGGAAGAGAGTCATGGGGTTGATACACAGCCCAAGAGAGTCAGTTATTTAAGGTACTAAGATGCTTCATGTTCCAGAGCAGTTCTTTGCTGTATTGGTTACATATCGAATTTCTCTTCTTGAAGAAAATTCCTTGTATTGTGGTTAATTTATTTACACGTAGGCATTTTCCCACAGCTTCCTTCTCGTTTCTCAAAATGTGTTACTTTAGTTTGTTAGTTCTTTTAGGTAAAGAATGGACCAGTATGTAAATGCGTTTGACATATTACTATTGGGGATAAACATGATCATGTCCGCGTTTTTCATATCATAATTTTGTTAATTTTCCAGAGATTCGCACACAGCAGACTGTCTTCTTCCCATACATGTCCTCACGCAGGTAGCCTAAATAGAGTAAGCTCTACATGGGGCCTGTGTACGCTAGCAATCTGCAATGGACGCAAATTGCGAGAAGTGCACTTGGAATAATTTGTGAATTCCTTGAACGTTGGAAATGTGTTAAAAAGAGTACATTTCTAACTTTATACCCAGCAGTTATGTAACTGAGCTTCCCTAGTGACGTTGAGTTTTGACAAATCAGCATGTATATTGTGATTCAAGTCATGATTATCCCTTTCCTGCACCCCCTCCCCATACGCGACACAGTGCGTACCATTTTGTTTGGGTACATGTGCTGTCAATTCTGCAGGTGACCTTAGTTTATTTAGAGAAGTCAGTTGCACAAGTTATAATGTAAAATCTTTGAGCGACGTTTAATAATAAAACTTCAGATTAATACAGCGGTCCTTTTAATACTTGTTTGCACTAATATACATCTGCAAAGTTAACTTTTTCATTTGCCACCCTCAGTGATACCAGTAATAAACAAAATTGCATAAAATTACTCGAGATAATAGGAAATCCGAGTGAATTTATTTAGTGTTAATTTGTCAGTTTAAAGTCTAGATGTGGATTCAGATTAAGATGAGTACATCAATATTTAACCTGTCCTAATATTTACCAGGCCCAACGCTGCAGGATTCTGTAACACAGTGGTAATTGTAGGTGACCATGAGGATTACACACTCTCCTTATTTGGTGGATTGATTGGGTGGGGAGCTCTTGCAGCTGGGGGATATAAGAATGATTGTATGGCAGGACGCCTTTAGAGAGATTTAGAAAGACAAATACTGTTGCTCAAGCCAACACTTCGAGTAGTAGGCCTACATGTGTTGGTGTGCACTGATTCTTTTGCCACATTGCAACTCTTAGAGTACTCCTCATTGTAGGCAATGATGTGGTTCTGTTGGGTTAGGTTTCTCATAAAGCATCATTTTGTGCATCACTACATGTGCCTTTGTCCCCTATACTCATTGCCGTTACACAATTAATCCATTAGGTAGTTAACGCAGCTGCTTCACAAAAACATTTTTCAATTTCTTTTTTGTCAATATGTTCTTTGTTTAAAAGAGGCAGACTGGAAGGGAAGATCTTAGTCTCCTTTTATCTTTAGACTGTGCCCTGTTTCTAGTTTTGTAACACTGAAGTGCTCAAAGGGTTTGACTGCGTATTTGTGAAACCTGCTGGTGGACTACTTAGCTGAACTCAATACCTTCAAAATGGGATCTACCCGTAACAGCAGTCACCTCGGGGAGGCAGTGTCTCAGGATGGACGTGCATTTGTGAGAATCCCTGTGAGATCTAACATTTCAGCACATCTAAACCATGCAGCTAACCTCTGCATTGTCTTTGATGTGCAGTGGACGCATTTCTTCAAATGCTGTATGAAGTTAAAAATAACGTTCTGCACTCTTGGATGGCTCGGTAGCTGCTCTGAAAACATTGCTAATCAGGAAAGTAGAACTAAAATACTTTCTATAAGGAAGAAGAAAAGCTTTGATGTGTACTTAAAATCACAAAATATATTAATTATGGAAAGCCGCACGTAAATAGTCAAACATCCTCTGTGCTATCTTATATTTTTTGTTATTTATAGCGCAGCAAAGCCAAAAGCTTGTGACCTAGATGACCATTCAAAACCCAAGTGACTCTTGCCTATAAGACCTGTTGGCTCTGCCAAAGTTTCTTTTAGCCATTGTGTACAGCATCGCAAATGTTGTGCAGCATGATAAAAAAACAGAAAGGAAAAAGATGTGTTGACTAGGATCACTGTGTCACTTTGTAGGCGCACCCATTCACTCAATATGTATGCGTGTTCCTAGTCAAGGACATAGGCTTTTTAGGTCTCGCGATAGCGAAAGACCTATTGCTGCCTAGTCAGCTCGGAAGGGACCACAGACTGGGGCACGAGCGCCGATTGCACCTCGTGGACGTGCATGCCCAGCCCCGCCTCCCGAGCCGTGCACATCTTAGTCAGTCAGCCATGCCTCTCAGTCGCGCGCGCACGCACACACAGGCACACACACTGTATACACACACGCTCACACACACAGGCGCACCCCCCCTCCCCCCACCTGTTCACGCGCACGCACACACACAGTCACACACGCACATCCACATACTCGAAGTGCCCATCTCCTATCTCGCTAGCCTGATGCACCAAAAAACACGTCCCCCCTACTCACCGGGCTGACTCAGGACTCCCCCGCTGTTCTCCAGGCCGGTCTTTCCTCCTCAGGTGTGTGTCAGCGGCGCAGGCTTGGCAGCAGTCGGGGCTCTCCATGATCATGCACCGCAAATCTTCAAGCTGGCTTCCCGGATGACGAGTTTCCTAGACGTCTGATGTGCACGCTCACGGTACACGGAAACGCGCACAGCGTGACTTGGAGTACAGCTGAGGCGCATGCTCGCACCATTATCCTTCGCTTGTTACTAATCTGTCTGTCTTGAGCACCGGAGTCCGGACCGGCCCAGGAACTACTGGACGCAGAGGAGGCGAGGGATCGATCAGGTACGTTTTTTATTTTAGATCCCCCTCCACCCCCCTACCCCTCCGGCCCCCGAGAATTGCGAGCGGCTACTGTTGTGCACGAAGAGCTGTGTCCGACGAACATGCAATGCCATTAAATTATTAACTGTGCCCTCGCCTCAACACCTTTCTTATCCCTAGAGCGGCTTCACATGAAAAATGACAAGTAAATATTTCGATCAATGGAATGTTGTGACATTACATTTACCTCTTGCTGCTACGTATTTCGTGAATGTCGGTGAAGCTTTCACCTCTCAGGAAAAGGTTAAGCCGAGCCCGCCATTCTGAGTGATATATATTTGGATGTTAAAATGTTTCTCAAACCCCTGTCAGCAGCAGCTATTCTGTGGAAGCATGTCTCAGTGCTAACAGCACCATCTGGTCAGGAAGGGAAAGTGGTGGGTGCGAGCAAGGGTCGAATAAATACCAGGAAAGCTCTAGCCTAGAACGGGTGGCGCTGGCGTGTCAAGAGAATGTTCCATTGTGACCACATTTATTTGTTTCCAGTTCTTTCAAACATTTTGAGAATTGGGGCGTCCAATTCTTCCAAAGAATAAAAATCAATTATGATTTATTCAGCAGTCAACACTGCAGTGGCTATAGTTTCTTTCTTTTAGCGAATGCACTCGATTTTTCGTCCACTGAAGGATGGAAGGCTAAATTGGCTTTGGCGGGATAGGAACTCTTGACTAACAAATCACAGATAACATCAGCGAGCGTTTAATTTGCGGAGCCATCCTGTGTAATAATCTTAGTACTAGGATAAGGCCGACGGTATTGTATTGCATTGTAATTGTATTTATATAGCGCTTACTACCTCTGACGAGGCGTCGAAGCGCTTTTACGGCAAGTAGCACGTTACTCTGTGGTAGGGGGTTGGGACCAGATATTCAGTTCAGTGCCGCTGGTTTAATCAACAAGTTTGTTGTGGATTATAGGCTATTAACAGTGTTCGTTATGTGATTTCATGAAGTCACCGATTGCAAGATGGAAATGTGCATTGTTTGAATGTGGAGGGGCTTTATTGATGATCACATTAATTTGCAATACGAGGTAGGGCCAGTCCTATATTTTTCATGCGCAATGCGATTTTGTTTTACATGTTAACACGCATTAGGGAAACATATAGTGTAAAGCCCAGGCACCAGGATGCATATTTTAACACGGACTGTTAGCCTTTTAAATCTGGTGTGAAGCAGCCGGAGTTATCTGCATTCTGTAGCTAGGCCACACTCTGACAATGACCTGCAGTGCAAACACCTAAAGTGATGACTTGGACATTCATCCTCAGAGAGCTGAGTATCCAGCAGCTGTGGTCCTGAAGCGTCTTGGTGATTAGCCTGTGGCTAGTTTTGTCTGCGCGCAGTGGCTGGCTTGTGCATCGGCAGTAAAGTCCTGAGTGAGAACTGAACGTCCGTTCTCCACCCTGAGAGAAGAGAAACCGCGCCATGCTCACAGCGAGGGGGGTGCACACCTGCTGTTAATGGACCCCCTCCAGTGCACGGCGCTGCCTGGTGCAGGGCTGGCTACACAGGGGCCCGCAGGCTCTAAGCCAGCAGGGGCAGCGAGGGCAGGCTAAGCCCCCCCCCTCCCCCGAATGGAGCCACTCGCTGCTCCTCTACTTCTCCCAGGGCAGCACAGCTCCAGAAACCCATCAGCAGAGGTGGCAAAGTCCCCAGAGCAGAGGGAGCCGTGCGGCCAATGAACTGTCATCCTGTCCAGCCCCAGAAGTGTTTTCTGCACCCCCACTACTGTAAAAAAGTCAATGGCAGCACTAGGCATCGGGAAATAATGAAGTATACACAAAGCCCGGTTATACATGAAATTAAATAAAGGGATATGAGATGATTGAGGGCCAAAATAAACTAGCGCTATCGCCACAGCCCACAGGTTATTTTCTGATTGCAACTTGTATAATGGAGACACAGCCTGAGGGGAGTGTTTGCTAAAAACTGCAGGGAACCCTACAAACTCTCTGTGGAACAGTGGGGTGTTTTGCGGTTCACTAGGGTGAAGGCAGTTTTTATAGTAGCTCGCATATGTTCATTCGTTCTGCATACGCCGCACCAGTTTCAAATTCCACCAGCCGCCACTGACTCGGAGCGCGACTGGTGAACACTTTGGATGTTCTTGGGTGAACTCTCCTCCCTCCCGGCGACCCGTGTGAAGCGTCCCGTGGGGTCCTGCTGCGGGGCAACAGGTGGAAGAGAGAGCCCGTGGGAGTGAAGCGGGGCCCGGCCGGCACTGCATGGATCCTCTCCCGAGCTTAGACCCGCCAGAATGCACGACCTGCCCCGGGAGGTAAGACGGACCGCGACTTCGCCGGAGGGTATTTATTTATTTAATGTGATTTTCTACAGCGCAAAAAATTACCCGAAGGTGTCAGAGCGCTTTACAAAAGAACCAGTTGTGATACATAAGGATATAGGATTACATGAGTTACATAAAAGATACAAACAGGAATTTTTTGTGCAAATGTACAAGTTGTAAAGTCATACAGGACCCTGAGCCATCCTCATTGTATGCACTGCCCCCCCCTTCCCACAAAATCTTTTCACAACCTGCTCCACCATCGAGATAGACTGTGCCACGAAGCCTGTTGTACCGTAGACTCCCTGCCTCCACTAGCACCCTACTACACACCCACACGATCCCCGCATACTGCCAACCACCCCACATGCTTCAGGTGTTCACCTTTATTTGTGTTCCTGTTTCATTCGGTGTGTGCCTGCTCTGTCTTTGTTCTTCCGTGACCCACCTGCTTCAGGTGTTTCCTTTTATTTGTATTCCCATTTCATTCAGTATGGGCCTGCTCTCTCTCTCTCTCTCTCATTTTCCGTGGGCCATCTGCATAAGGTGTTTCTTTTTATCTGTATTTCTGTTTTATTCGGTATGTGCCTGTTTTCTCTTTGATTGTCCGTGGCTCACTGCTTCAGGTGTTTCCTTTTATTTGTATTCGTGTTTCTTTTTATATGTGCCTGCTCCTTCTCTTTCATCTTCCGTGGCCCACCTGCTTCAGCTGTTTCCTCTGATTTGTATTCCTGTTTCATTCCCTATGTGCCTGCTTTCTCTCCTTGTTCTTCTATGGCCTCTGGCTTCAAGTGTTTCCTTTTATTTGTATTCCTGATTTATTAGGTATGTGCCTGCTCTCTCTTTTTGATATTCCGTGGACCACCTGCTTCAGGTATTTCAATTTATTTGTAGTCCCGTTCGGTTCCTTATGTGCCTGTTTTCCTCTCTTTGATCTTCCATTGCCTTCTGGCTTAAAGCATTTCCTTTTATTTGTATTCCTCTTTCATTCGGTTTACGCCTGCTCTCCCTCTTTGATCGTCCATGGGCCACATGCTTCAGGTGTTTACCTTTATTAGTGTTCCTGTTTCATTCGGTGTGTGCCTGCTCTCTCTCTTTGATCTACCATGACCACCTACTTCCGGTGTATCTTATTACACACTTACGGCGAGGAGGGGGGCTTCTCCTTAATGACTGCTAAAGTGCGGAATTCTCGGTTTCTCCCTCTGGATCAAATCTCTCGTCATAACTACTTCCGCAAAGATTTGGGATTTACTTTTTCAGCTGTGAAATGAATCTCCACATTGACCACTTTTTTTTAGCGCAGTATACCTCAGTGAGGTGATAGTTTGCACTCTGTACTCTTTAATTCATTCGCTGTTCCCTCTTATCCACATCTGATTTTAGCTGTAGATCTGTTTTCCCTCTATAGGTTCTAGAAAAATGCAGACTCAATGCAAAACTTTTCATATATTTTGGAATTAGTTCCTTCTTCAGCTTGTATTAATCGATGTGACGAGTTTGTTCCAGAGTTCAGCTCTGCGCACCGTCAGGGGATGACCCCAAAGCGTCCCTTCATCAGTCCTGCTGCTGTCAGGAGGAGAGTCGAGCCAGCCGAAGGAGAGGGGGGTTTGTAGCCACGGTTTGACAATCTAGATTTCCAATTTGTGGTTCTATGATACCGCAGTAAAATGATCTGGAAAATGGTGTTTGTCTACATTCCACAAGGAAACTCAAGAGTTTGGGGAACAGAGCACCGGTCAAACGAAAAGTCTGCGAACTGTCCTACCTTAATGAATTTCTCAAATTCCTTCTTGTAGCTTCTACACCCTCTCTTGCTTCAGAAGTTATAAAACATTACGGAAGAGGGAAAAATCTATGTGTAAAAATATATGCAAGTAAGAGCCGAGTGTATGTGAAACTGGGAGCAGCAAGGCCATTCATAGGCAGAGGGGTCTTTGTCGCCCTAGACAAAATAACATTTTACTTCCCCATCACTGACACGTGGGTCAGATTTGATGTCTGCAGACTTTTATTGGCCTCGCAAGATGTCTCCGATATAAAGAGGATTTTACAAAAACCAAGAAGGGATCCAGAAGAAGGCAAACAAATAAGTTGCACTGCATCCACTTATTTTTAGGTCTCGACCGGCCATGAATGCGCATTGCAGCTCGAGACATATAGAGGTGGATCAGGAAGGCTGATCAAGGGGCTTTGGCAGGCGGATTACACACAGTGCATGTGCCCGTGCACGCGCTTGCCATTTGCTCCCCGAGCCGCCTCGCACCCACGCAATTGCCATTTGCACGCAAGCCACGTCACACACACCCTTTGTCTGAGCCTCAAGGCATCAGACTTCAAAGGCTACCGCTCCCCCGCCCCCCCCGCGTGCATATCGCGCACCACCTTTTGTCTGTGCCTAGCCCTAGGCATCAGTCTTCAAAGGCTGCAGTTCCCCCGCCTCTCCCCCCTCCCCCGCCACAGCCATGCCGCGGGCTTTTTTTTTTTATAACAGTTACGAGCCGTTAAGTGTTTTTGCGCGCACCACTGCCGAATACACCATGACTGCACAGACTTGCACGCAGAAGACAGCATTATACAGGCCTGGGTTCTCATCAAGTATTTTACCAGAAAAGTCCCAGCAAAGGCTCAGTTTTTCACCGTACTCGTCTCCTCTGTGCACATCGGACGCATTATTTCACCGTACTCGACCCCTTCAGAATACATCAACCCGTTATTTCACCTACCTCTTCCCCTTCAGCACTCGCAGAACACGTTATTTCACTGACCAGTACATTACAGATGGGACACGCTATTTCACGTCCCTTGAGCACCCTCACACACCCTCTCACACCCTCACACACCCTCACCCTCACTCACCAACACACCCTCACTCACCCTCACACCCCCTCACCCTCACACCCCCTCAACTTCACACCCCCTCAACTTCACACCCCATCAACTTCACACCCCCTCAACCTCACACCCCCTCACCCTCACATACCCACACACCCCCTCAACCTCACACCTCCTCACCCTCACATACCCTCACACCCCACATACCCTCACACCCCACATCCCCTCACAACCCATCACCCCTCACAACCCATCACCCCTCACAACCCATCACCCCTCACAACCCATCACCCCTCACAACCCATCACCCTTACCCTCACCCACCCTCACACACCCTCACTCACACTCTCACCCTCACTCACACTCTCTCACACTCTCTCACCCTCACTTACACTCTCTCACCCTCACTCACACTCTCTCACCCTCACTCACACTCTCTCACCCTCACTCACACTCTCTCACCCACACTCTCTCACTCACACTCTCTCACCCTCACTCACACTCTCTCACCCCCTCTCACCCTCACACCCCCTCTCACCCTCACAGCCCCTCACACAGCCCATCACCCACCCTCTCACCCTCACCCACCCTCTCACCCTCACCCACCCTCTCACCCTCACACACGCTCTCACCCTCACACACCCTCTCACCCTCACACACACCCACACCCCCTCACCCTCACACACCCTCATCCTCACCCCCCTCACACCCGCCACCCTCACATACCCTCACCCTTACCCTCACCCTCACACACCCTCACTCACACTCTCACCCTCCCACACACTCACCCCCTCTCACCCTCACCCCCCCTCTCACCCTCACAACCCCTCTCACCCTCACACCCCTCACCCTCACACCCTCACCCACCCTCTCACCCTCACTTACCCCCTCACACCCTCTCAGCCTCACCCACCCTCTCACCCACCCTCTCACCCTCACACACCCTCTCACCCTCACACACCCTCTCACCCTCGCACACCCTCTCACCCCTAACCCTCACACCCCTCACTTTCCCTCACCTCCCTCACCCCCTCACCCTCGGACACCCCCTCACCCTCGGACACCCCCTCACCCTCGGACACCCCCTCACCCTCGGACACCCCCTCACCCTCAGACACCCCCTCACCCTCAGACACCCCCTCACCCTCAGACACCCCCTCACCCTCAGACACCCCCTCATACACCCCCACCCTCACAAACCCCCTCATCCTCGCACACCCCTCATCCTCGCATACCCCCTCATCCTCGCACACCCCTCATCCTCGCACACCCCCTCATCCTCGCACACCCCCTCATCCTCACCCACCCCCTCATCCACCCCCTCATCCTCACCCACCCCCTCATCCTCGCCCACCCCCTCATCCTCGCCCACCCCCTCATCCTCGCCCACCCCCTCATCCTCGCCCACCCCCTCATCCTCGCCCACCCCCTCATCCTCGCCCACCCCCTCATCCTCACACACCCCTCATCCTCACACACCCCCTCATCCTCGCCCACCCCCTCATCCTCGCCCACCCCCTCATCCTCACACACCCCCTCATCCTCACACACCCCCTCATCCTCACACACCCCCTCATCCTCACACACCCCCTCATCCTCACACACCCCCTCATCCTCACACACCCCCTCATCCTCACACACACCCTCATCCTCACACACACCCTCATCCTCACACACCCCCTCATCCTATCACCAACCCAATCACCTCCCCTGACCCTCACCCACCCTCCCACATCCCCCACCCCCTCACCCCCCACCCCCTCACTCTACCACTCTACCGCCCTCACTCACTCTACCGCCCTCACTCACTCTACCGCCCTCACTCTACCGCCCTCACTCTACCGCCCTCACTCTACCGCCCTCACACACTCTACCGCCCTCACTCACTCTACCGCCCTCACTCACTCTACCGCCCTCACTCACTCTACCGCCCTCACTCACTCTACCGCCCTCACCCACTCTACTGCCCTCACTCTACCGCCCTCACTCACTCTACCGCCCTCACCCACTCTACTGCCCTCACTCTACCGCCCTCACTCACTCTATCGCCCTACCTCTATCTATCTATCGCCCTCCCTCACTCTATCTATCGCCCTCCCTCTATCGATAGCCCTCCTTCCATCTATCGCCCTCCCTCCTTCTATCTATCGCACTCCCTCCTTCTATCTATCGCACTCCCTCCTTCTATCTATCGCCCTCCCTCCTTCTATCGCCCTCCCTCCTTCTATCTATCGCCCTCCCTCCTTCTATCTATCGCCCTCCCTTTATCGATAGCCCTCCTTCTATCTATCCCCCTCCCTCCCTCTATCTATCGCCCTCCCTCCCTCTATCTATCGCCCTCCCTCCCTCTATCTATCGCCCTCCCTCCTTCTATCTATCGCCCTCCCTCCTTCTATCTATCGCCCTCCCTCCTTCTATCTATCGCCCTCCCTCCTTCTATCTATCGCCCTCCCTCCTTCTATCTATCGCCCTTCCTCCTTCTATCTATCGCCCTCCCTCCTATCTATCGCCCTCCCTCCTATCTATCGCCCTCCCTCCTATCTATCGCCCTCCCTCCCTCTATCTATTGCCCTCCTTCTATCTATTGCCCTCCTTCTATCTATTGCCCTCCTTCTATCTATTGCCCTCCTTCTATCTATCGCCCTCCTTCTATCTATCGCCCTCCTTCTATCTATCGCCCTCCCCCTCCATCTATCGCCCTCCCTCTCTTCCACCCACCTCCTTCTCTAACTCCCTGTTCTCTTCTCTTCTCCTGTGCTGATCTGCTGTTCTCTTCCACCGCCTCCTTCTTTAACTCTCTGTTCTCTTTTGCTGATCTGCTGCTCTCTTCCACGCCGCCTCCTTCTTTAACTCCATGTTCTCTTCTCCTGTGCTAATCTGCTGCTCTCTTCCACATACATCCTTCTGTAACCGCACACACACATACATACAACCACGCACACACACACTCAACCACACACACACAACCACACACACACAACCACACAAATATCACTCCACACACAAACATCACCCCACACACAAACATCACCCCACACACAAACATCACCCCACGCACAACTACACGCACAACCACACGCACAACCACACGCACAACCACACGCACAACCACACGCACAACCACACGCTCAACCACACGCTCAACCACACGCTCAACCACACGCTCAACCACACGCTCAACCACACGCTCAACCACACGCTCAACCACACGCTCAACCACACGCTCAACCACACGCTCAGCCACACACACAGACAACCACACCCAACCCCAACCCCACACCCAACCCCACACCCAACCCCACACACACACACAACCCCACACACAACCCCACACACAACCCCACACACACACACACAACCACACACACACACAACCACACACACACACAACCACACACACACACAACCACACACACACACACAACCACACACACACACACAACCACACACACACACAACCACACACACACACAACCACACACACACACAACCACACACATCTTTCTATCACCCTCACTATATCTATCTATCGCCCTCACTCTATCTATCTATCGCCCTCACTCTATCTATCTATCGCCCTCACTCTATCTATCTATCTATCTTTCGCCCTCACTCTCTATCTATCTTTTGCCCTCCCTCTAGCTGCCCCAGACCATCAGACAAGCCAGTTCATGGACCTGTTTCAGAAACAATCTGAAAACTTGGTTGTTTCCTAGGATGGAAAGCTAGTTCTTTCACTGCCTATTACGGGCTGGTAACGTGCTGACCATCACCATTTCTAAAAGCGCCAGGATACCCGTAGGGTGACAGTTTTTGTGCTATATAAGTGATTTTTACATTACATTACATTACATCTATCGCCCTCCCTCTAGCTATCTTTCGCCCTCCATCTAGCTATCTATCGCACTCACTCTATCTATTGCATCACCACAGCATCACTCAGGGGTACCACAGCATCACTCAGGGGCACCACAACATCACTATGCGCTACCACAGCATCACTGAACGCCACAGCATCACTCGTCGCCACCACAACATCACTCAGCGCCAACACAGTATCAATCTGTGCAACCATTCAACAACAACAACTGGTTCAAATATTTTCTCTCAATGTTTCAAGCTTTATTACAAATGTCATAAAAAGATGTTAATATTTCACTTCTGTTCTTGGATTTTCGTGACAATAAAATCCACTGAACATAATCTTCACAAAAGTTATTTACAAAAGTTTAAGCTATTGCCATTATAAATTACAATAACTTTTATTTAAGTATTAATTATTTAGAAAAATTAAAAGCCATTGTTATTTGTAATATCAATACATCTAAGTCACGTAAATACAAAACATGTTGCATTACAAATGCTATAGGTGTCACATTTGCAAACGATAAAAGTATTGGCATTGTAAATGGCAAAGCTATTATTTTCGCTATTTTCAAAACCAACACATAAATAAAAAATTTGTCATTCACAAGACCAATAGCTCAAACTTTCATAATGCGAGACCTATTGCATTGCAAATGCTTGTTTATTTTATTTATTAATTTGAGATAGCTCAATAAATAAAGCAAAAGTAGCGCAATAGGGATTCAAAAATAAAACATTTAAATGTATTAGCAGGTTGTTTAGAGCGGGTTGGGTGGGTAACACGGTGTGCAGGGGGAAAAGCAATACAATGAAGAGAACATAGGCGAAACAGCAACGTGGAGCACAGGGGAGAGAAGCACAGTATTGGTGGGTGAATTAAGCGCATGGACAAGAGAGAGCTAGGTTGGGGGGCACTCGAGGGATATTGGTGAAAAAGTCATGCACTTTCATAGAGTACTTAAATGAAAAGAACAAAGCTGTTTCCTAAAAGAGAGGAGAGAAGGCATAGAAGCCAGCCAATCAAATATATTTAAAGAAGCTGTGTTCCAGGGCAGAGGCAAGTGCAAGATGGACAGGCAGAAACTAGAAAAGCCATCCAACAGAAAGCAAGCAAATAAGAGTGACAGTAAAGCCAACCAATGGTAAATCACCATGTGGGCTTCAAGTCTTTGTATGTTCTTGGTAAGTCACAATATGACTTTCTCAGCCAGACAGCTAGTGCTGTCTGGTAGACTCAACCTGAAAAAGGAAATGTACTTGGTTCTAAAAAGTTTTAAGGTCATCACAGGAAATTACAACTTTATGATGCAGTGGAGAACCTACTTCCCTCAACACAGAAGTTAAACATATTCTTGGAGTGAACCCCAAACTCCTCAATTATTCAAATACGTTAGACCTAAACTGGATACGCCCTGCTCAGCTGACTGCAAAATCCAGAGTCACCATGGCTAATCGAGAATGAAAATGATAATCCACTAGAGAATGAAAAACTTTCTAGCTATTGTAACGGAACGTTTCAATCCTATTAAGGACATGGTGGCGAAGATTATCATCTTTTTTCTTCACTTTTATTTAACAGCTACCATCTTTAACAAGCAAAAGACTTAATTTCCCATGTACCATTGGGAAAAGGAAGAAATTCATGTCAACCAATCAGCAGAAGGGCTCCCTCCTCAAATTTTTCTGTCGACTCTCTTCTTGCATCTTTCCTCCTGCAACCATAGCCGGCATTAGAACTTTTCACTCCTGTTTGGAAGTCTCCATTCCTACGAGATAACAGAAACTTTTAGTATTCTGAATACTTGGGAAACAAGTTTACAAGCAGTTGATATGTACTATGCATGAGAATAGCACACCAAAATTCTCACTGAATCATATTAATGACATATTTAGGCAGTACTTGAGAAGAAATTCCAATGCTCGCTTGGAACGAACCAAGATGCTTTCCTTCATCGAGTGGGATGAAAAATTTGCAACTGAGAGGCTAATCCTCTCCTCTGTGTCCTTAATAGAATTGAAACTTTCTGTTACAATAGCTAGGAAATTTTCCATTCTATGTCGGTACCCGAGGTGAGGATTATGCTAGTTTAAAGCTTATCAACCACCAGTGCTGATATGGAGGAAACTGGTTTGAAATAAAACCTTTTGAAAGTCGAATCTGCGGACCAGTCTGCTGCATTAAGGATATCCTGCAGGTGAGCTCCAAGGACAAAAGCTTTAGAAGCCATAGCTCCTCTGGTGGAGTGTACCCCAAACAATTTGGTCTCCATGCCAGCCTCATGCATAGCCCATCCTGCCTCCCTTGTGATTATGGGAGTAGAGACCACCTTATATTGCTCCTTAATGGCAATAAGTAACTGACAATTGCCCTGGGGCAAACCACCTCCGCCATGGCCTCATATGCCTTAATACTGCTAACCACACAAAGTCTGGGAGAATCTGTGAAGGCAGGGTACAAGATAATCAGTGATTTACGCTTAGTATGTCTAGAGACATGGAAGGGGACCCTGTCTGAGGTGAACGTTCTCCCCGTAATGTCCTGGACCCTGACATCAGAGACCCTTCTGCAAGACACTAGGCATAAGAGAGTAACATGGTTTTGCAGATAGTTCCTTCTTAGAAAGGTAGCAGTTACTGGGCCAGGATAGCAAAAGGTTCAGCACATTATTAACGTCCCAGAAAACTGAATATCTCAATTCCAGGGGATGGGACAACCAAATGCCTCTGAGTAACTTTCCTCACCAAGGGGTGCTCTCCCATCAAATGACCGCCAATGTGAGCGTGTCCCGATGATATCACTGAACAAAAGGTATTGACTGATCTATAGGCCATTCCTTCCGAGGCCAGAAAGCTCAAGATGTGGACAACATCCGACCCCATGAGATCCAAGTCTCTGCCTACACCAACACACCCATTGAGTCCATGCTGACTGATACCGCTTGATCGTGATATCTGCATAGGCTTCTGAGAGTAGTTCCTCAGCACATTGCAAAATGCCTAGGACTTGCCATCTAGATCTGTAATCCTCCCCTTCATAAGTTGGAGGATTCAGTCCATGACCAGGTGGTGAGGATTCCCAGAGGGATTTTTGAGGAGATTGGGATGCTGGCTTAGACTGATTGAAGAATACCAAGAAAGTTCCATCAGAACCGGAAACCACACTTGAGATCTCCAGATCGGGGTCACCACCACAAAATCTGCTAGCTGGCGGCGGATCTAGCATGCGATTCTCATTATCATGGTGAAGGGAGGAAAGGTGTAGCCCATATCCACTGCCGAATCCTGTAGGAAGGCATCGGTTGCCACCGCATTGGGGTCCGGTCCCCAGCTGAAGTACCAGAGAGTTTGATGATCCAGCCGGATGCAGCTGCCAAAGGCTCATGTCTCACAGATATCGGAACTGCCAGTCCGCCACCTGGTTGTCCGTTCCTGGAAGATGCATCGCTACCACAGAAATATGCTTATCGAGGCAGTAGTCCTTAAAAATTTCTGGCCAGGGCTGAGAGGGCTCTGAACTTTATGTCCCCCTAATGGTTGATGTAGCGGACTGCTGCCACATTATCCATCTTCAGAAGGACTTAACTCTGGGCTCTGTCCTTGGTCCAGCATCTCACCGCGATTGGAGTCAGCCATCAACTTGAGGCAGCTGATGTGCAAAGACTGCCCTGCAACAGACCATCCGCGTCCGCAAAATCTCCTTAGCGTGCTCCCCAGCCAGTGCTGCTGTCATCCGACTCTATTACTAGATCAGGTTGGGAGCTGAAAATTGCATGCTCATTCCAGGCTTCCATGTGCGCGAGACACCACTGAAGTTCGACTCCGGCATCCTCAGAGAGGGGAACATGTTGTGAGTAAGTGAGACACCTGCGAACATGGGGCACCTTCAACCATTGCAGGGCTTGGTAATGAAGAGGCCTGGGAAATCTGGCCTTGATAGAGGAGGACAGAAGGCCAACTACCCTGGCGATCTGCCTGAGAAATATGAACTGTTTGGACAGTGTTCTACATATCTCGTGCTGGATTTTTGAAATCTTCCTGTATGGAAGGCTCAAGGGCGACTCGACTGAGTTTACCACAAAGCCCAAGAATGTGAGTGTTTGAAACAGGAACAGGACCGATGTCTCCTTGTTGATGATAAAGCCGAGGGACTGAAGGAGGGAAACCGGTTTTCGCAGGTGGGCCGTTGGTGTCTGTGGGCACTGATCCATGAAGATAATGTCATCCAGATACACTATCATGTGTATCCCACCGGCTTTAAAATGCTCTACCACTGGTTTGATAACTTTGGTGAAACACCAGGGGGTAGAGGATAGGCTGAAAGGGAGGGTTATGAACTCGAAAGTTTAAGCTTGCCATTGGAACTGAAGGAACCGACGATGCGGCGGGTATATATTGGGATTGTGAGATAAGCGTCCTTGAGATCCAGACATATCAACCAGTCATTGGGTCTCGGGAGGCCCTAAAGCAGATAAATTCCCTACATCTTGAAGTGATGGAAGTCCAGCCGCTTGTTGAACTCCCGGAAGTTAATCACTGGGAGTTTGCCCCTGTCCCGTTTCTCAACTAGGAATAGTTTGCTGAGGAATCCTGAGTGGTGTATTATGGTAGGGACGACGGCATCTTTTGAGAGGAGTTCCTTGATCTCCAATGTGGTAAAGGCGGCCTCTGCCTCGGAGAAGAATAGGGGTCGTGGATGGGAGGCCTGAACCGGGAATCCGTAAAACTCTGTGGAATCCCTGAACGGTTTGCAGGACCCAGGAATCTGATAAAGTTGTCCAGTTTTACATGAAATGTGCTAGCCTGCCCCCAAACCGTTTCTGAGAAATGAGAGATACACTCACTGTGGGTATTGGAGTTGCCTCCCGTCTGGAACGGTCTCTAGAAATCCCTGAACCGGGATATGTCCTGCCACTGGTCCCACTTGGATGCCTGGTCTCTAGTAGAAGCTTGTAATTGAGGTGGCTGGCTCAGCACCCCCTGCCAAGGTCAGCCCCTGCAAAAACCAGGGGGGGGGGATTTGTTTTTTGGAGGACTGTGCCTTGTCAAGAAAATACAATGTGGTCACAAACTTGCTGAGTACTTGATGAAAGACTCCCCAAAGAGTATGCCCTTTGTGACTTGGCCTGCCTCAGAGGTCACCAAATCCCCCAGCTTTGGGTCAGTTTTAATCAGGAGACCTGCCCCTCTTGGTAGTGATGGCGTAGTTGGTGTTTCCCAGGAAAATGATGGCTCGTTGGGCCCAGCTGGACCGTTTCTCTGGGGAAATTAGTGCACCCAAGGCTTTGGCGTCCTCCGTAATGTCGAGGATCTTAGGGGACCTGTTGTCTTCAGAGGTGGATTCCCTTTTTTGGGTCCCTGATGCATTTGGCTAGGAACGTAGCAATTCTTGGGCCGATCTAAGGCGTTAGAGCCATTTTTCCTTCCAGACGGTCAAGGACACTCAAACTCAGACAGTTACGTATTTCTTTGTTGAAGGGCTTACGTAGCCTATCCCCGTGTATGTGGCTACTTTGTCTGTTTGGGTCCATTTAGAGGAACGAGGAAGCATTAGCTCCTCAGGGTCCAGCATATTGGACCCTTTGTCATTGGTATTCCCCGTGCCAAGGGGAATCCCCGAGGGAGGGGGAGGCCAACGGCTGCCATGGCCTGTCATGGTCTGATTCCCCATAGGATCCAGCAGAAGATTACTCGGTATCAGGAGGGTGGCGGAAGGCTGGCCCATCTCCTGTGCGCTCAGCCCCAGTGCATCAGGTTTGGGAGGAAAGGGAGAGGGAAGAGGATGCGGAGGAGCCTGGTTCATGAAGGCTCTCTTGAGCCTAGTAAAGGCGTCCAGTTTGACCCCCAGGTTGTGCAAACATTTGCGTGGGCTCTCGAGATGTTTCGCATCAGGCTGCCATGGAGGTAAGGGGGCCGAATGCCCTGGCCGGTCTTACCTCGGAGCGAGGGGGTTAAAGCACCTTTTGGCCATTTGGAGGAGTTTCTGCTCGAAGGGCGCCACCCCATCCGAGACCTCCTTGAGAATGAAAGCATCCACAGCCTTGCAAAATTCTTCTGTGATCGTTACATAGGAGAGTGACTGCTCTTTCAACTCATTCATTGTAGCAAAGGGCATTTTGTGCTGGGGGAACCCAGGACCAACTAATATCCTGCGTGGACACCAAAACACTCTGTATTTCTGTACGGCTTGTGATTGCCGTCTGGGTCAGTGCTCTGAAGTAGAGGAGTGCACAATGCGGGCAAAATGAACAAGAATATAGACCCCGCAGGAGTGTTCAGACTCCAGGTACATTTGGGTACTGATAACCTGTTCTCCATGGCCAGAGGCGCTCATGCGAGCTCATGCGGGCTCATACGGGGATTCCCGTCACGCTCTGGCTGCTGGAAGCTGGCAGAAAATGCTAGTGTCGAGAAATACGAGTCGCGTGAGGCATTACTTCAACTCTAAAGTCTCCAGCTGCTGGTCGGATCATCTGTAATGAAAAGTATTGCTGGAAATAGAGGTTGTTTTTAAATTTTCCCAAGAAATAGGCAATGTTCCGTGATCCACTATGATTTATCTATGGGGCACAAGGTTGGTAGGTCTGATGGTATTAGCAAGGGTCAGCACACTTCCATTAATGTTGAATGTCTTCCAGGCTGGCCGTCATGGACCCTGGCACATTACAGTGACTGCAAGAAAGATTTAGTAGTGCTCAGAAGTTTATTAACATGATGGGGATAGAGTCAGATGGAAAGATTTGCATTGCTACTACCCCTGTTCTGCTGGAGATGTATCCGAAAGCAGCATGGATCAGCACATTTCTCACGATTGGCATTGGTATGTGTATGTGTATGTTTCATCTCTTTTGTCGTGGTTCCATGAGACCTTCATTGGTCAGAAAATGAAAGCCAAGCTCAATTTCATAAGCACTTTCCAGACGAAGAAATCATGGTTTCCTGGTCTAATAGAGCATTCATTGAATTCTCCAACCCATCTTCCCCTTTCGAAGGGCTTTCTCATGAGCCTCTAGTGTAAACCTCACCCCTTTGCAGAGAAATTACACTCTGGTAATTCGGACCTGATGGTTTGGGACCATATATTTTGAGAGATTAGGCTTTATCGCCTTTATCAGAAAATCATTGGAACTGGGGGGCCATTAAGATCTAAGTAAGCATCGGCAATTTGGGATAGTTGATGTATGGAACAGTTCATTCCATTTCAGCTGATAAAGTGCACGTATACAATTCGACCTTTGCCAGAAAAGCTTATTGAAAAGTTAACAGCTGCTGCTCAGCAACTGCATTTGGTCATGAATTGGTGAACAGAACATCAGTGAGAGAGCTTGTCTTAGTACACAGCATCTAGAACATTTGATACAAATTAAACCCTGGATACCTATGTTCTTCCACAGCTGGCATTTCTGTCTGGTGATACAGATGTTTCAGAATTAGGCAGACAGTTGTAGCTTCCCTCAGAAATATTGAATACATTGAAAGTGTCACTAAGTTTGGTTTCCTGTAAGAGAGTCTCGGATGTTTCAGGAGGGAATCCCATTTGTATTTCCGAAAGGCAGATAGCAAGGTGACCGCATACC
Organism: Lissotriton helveticus; assembly: GCF_964261635.1. Lineage (NCBI taxonomy): Eukaryota > Metazoa > Chordata > Amphibia > Caudata > Salamandridae > Lissotriton > Lissotriton helveticus. Next base: position 1,387,390,243 of record NC_136067.1, read on the forward strand.
TAAGTTATGAGTGGTCATCAGAAAGATATTTTTTTTCCAGTGACGAACCCACACAGCACAGTATCTTTCCTGATTTAGCTAGATGGGTAAGGGAAGATCGTGGTTAGAGGGGCATTGTAGTATTTAAAAAAGTAAAGGATTGAGCAGTTAAATTAATCTCAGCCACTGGGGGTCACATCCCGATCTATGATTATTTTGAATATTATGCCACCTCAGTTTGCACCTAGACAGGGCCGGACTGGGAACCCAAAGCAGCCCTTGCAATTTTGTTCCACCAGCCCCTACCCCCGGAGGCAGTGGTGGTGGTGGGTGAGGGAAGGGCAAGTGCGAAGCACTGCTGCTTAACAAAACTGGCTCCCAGCCCTGCTGCTTTTGTTACTCTGGCGCAATATTGCAGCATCGCATTAAAACAGGCCCCCAGTAACAAAACCGGCCTGCTCCAAAACCGACCCCACTGCTCCAACACCCGCCCCCACCCTTCCACCCTCCTGGGCAGACGCCTGATGCCTGCTACGGCCAGTCCAGCCCTGCACCTAGCCATATGTAAATCGCTCTTGACCCTGCTCCATTTCGAACAGTCCACCCATAACTGCCAGGTCAGGTCCTCCCTTAACCGGAACACCAGCAACCCAGGTCCGGCTTTGCATTTATTATGGCTCATCAGCCAGGTACAGCGTGATTCCAGTGGCCTAGTGTGCATGGATCCCACGGCTGGGCATACCTTACCCACCAGTGGGGCATCAGTACCGCTCTTTTTGGAGCACATTCCACAAGAGGAGCCTTAGCCAAAAATGCTTTTGGAGTGGGACTTTGTCTGACATTGTGGAAGTTGCTGACTGCCAGGTATGTAATAGACTAAAAAGAGTTATATTTTAAGCCCATAGAACAATTGGTCTCTGTGGTGACAGACAGTATTTGAATGCACATAGTATGAGCACCCAGCCTTATCACCGAGCAGCGATTTTTGTACACTAATGTGTGAAGAAGTGTAGACTATACTACCAACTCATATACTCTTTCTCCTGTAGTTGTATTGCTTTACAGACACGAATGAGACTGGCAAATGGCATTTGGTGGCTTTCGTATTTATGGGTATGTGAGTCCATCAGAGGGTTGCAACACTGCGGAGTATGGACACGTAATGTTATGGTGAATATATTAGTTCAGATTCCTCTGTTGCTTGATTTTCTTAGCTTCAGAGACGAAGGTCTTTGAAGTGTAGAAGGCCGGTAGTAGTCCACAGAAGGACCTTTAGCTTCAGCCAAAGCAAAGTGCCCGATTATGGGGTTGCATAGTTAAACACACTCCCTGGGAAAGATGACTTTCGTTTGATGGGAGCTGCAGAAGGAAGTGGAGCATGGACAGGATGTGACGTTTGGGTTCAGGTGCTTTGATCTGGGTATTGTTTTTCAGGAGAAAGCCACATCCTCGTGGTTCATGGGATTCGTAGGCTTTGGTATTACATGATGGCTCCTGAGTTTAAAGTAAAGAATCAATTGGCTAAATACTGTTTTCCGGGTCTTCAATAGAAAGACAAACTTCCCGAAGTAGTAGATAAAGCTGCCAGTTCTTCTCCCAACACTGCGCCAGGAGGCAGGCCATTTTCCTTCCAACGGAGGACATAAGAGATAGAAGAGAGAAGTGTGCGCAGGAATGAAAAGTGCAAGAAATGCTTTTTTGTCTGATGACTCACCGTTCGTTAAAAGATCAAACAAGGCTATCATTCATCAGTAATCCGTAACATAGAAACAGGATTGGAACTCAAAATAAAGCATTGTACCCACTAGAGAGAAACCTGCTTAACTAAAATATGGGTTTTGCATCATGCACCATGGTTACAACCAAGTACTCTCAATGCCACTAGATTTCTTTCTAATTACATTGTTGTGTCGAGTAGGAAGGTGTGTTTGATTTATTGCAGATTACGGGTGTGTTAAATGGGTATTTGCAAAGATGGGTATTTGGTGGGGGGAGGAGGAAAACGATTGGCCTGTGTTTGCAGAAGTAGAGAAATTGTATGACCCTTCTCTACCATCATTCTGATTAGCTGTGGGGCAGGGGGGATTGCTTTATAGTGTACACTATAATTTTCTGACAGACCTTTAATAGGGCTGCTCAGAGTCACTGCTTTACAAGCTAAAAACCAAGGAAGTGTCCCGAGGCAAGTGCCGAAGCAGATTAATAAGGTGAATTGACTTGCAAAACTTTGCGATGGCTGCGAGGAGGCAGAGGTTATCTCAGTCAGTGAGATTGGCGGTAGGAGGGCATGAATCTGATATATCCAACAAGAAGTGCACTGTACCCAGTGGAAGGCGCAGTGCGCTCATAGAGGCGATGGAGCCAACGGGAACAGAGGCGATATTGGGAAAATTAAACATTCGTAGTAGCCATCTGAAATCTTGCTTCTGTTCAGATTCATATACTTCTTCTCATCCTACGTAACTATACTTTGGTACCTGCACTGTTCTTATCACTCTATCAAACGCCATTCCCCTTCCTTGCCTGTTTTTGCACACATAATCTTGAGAACTATACACTGTTTCTTTCACCCAATTTTAATTATTTACATATATGTAATAGCCTTGAAAAAGTTGCTTAGACGAAACACTTGTGGGCTGTACTCATTCTTTTCCAACTGTACAAGTGATCGGCTGGATGTATCGACCCTTTTCAAAACTATACACATTCAGACATGCTAATGGCCATCATCATGGGACAATATTCGTATGATACATGGTACCAGTTGATAAGAACAGGCATCTACTGTGAATGAGCTTCATTGCACATATGGTTGCATCAACTCTTGAATGCTGTTTTTTTCTCAAACAGTCTGTGAATAAAAAGTAACAATTGCTCTACCCATATGTCCATGTGGTATTGCTATTATTTGGATTCTAGTGTTGTAATTGGTGTGCTGCGGACCATTTCATTATTTAGCTGAGTGTCACATTTGATTACACTCAGGTTGCACCCAATTGGCAGCAAGTGTGTAGCACTGTGTATCACCCACACAGATACACAACTTTTATCGTTATACTATCTAAGTTTCTTTGTACAGTTTTTTCTTGTTTGAATGGGTGGTTGTGAGAATCCACTGCTACCAACTATAAAGTTGTAACATCGAAAGAAGTGTTAGAAAGCACGTCCTTAATGGACTACATTCTGCATTTGCACGCCAGCACTTACTCCTACATAGTCCCTCACTATGCACTTGGGAAACAACCATTACATCGCAACTTTTACAACGCACTACCATTACAACGGAACTTTTACAACGCAAAAACCATTACAACGCAGGTATTTACAACGCAGGTATTTACAACGCAGGTGCTATTACAACGTATACCATTACAACGTAAGTACTGGTAAGTATATATTTATATTTAAAATGTTATGTTTGTTTTTTAAATGGGGTATTTTTTGGGTTAAGGGTCAGTTTTGGGTTTTAGGGTAAAGGGGCATTTTTAGGGTTCAGGGTGAGATTTGGGTTTTTGGGCTAAGGGGTATTTTTAGGGTTCAGGGTCTGTTTTTAGTTATAGGGAAAAGGGGTATTTTTAGAGTTCAGGGTCAGTTTTCAGTTTTTGGGTAAAGGGGTATTTTTAGGGTTCAGGGTCAGTTTTCAGTTTTTGGGTAAAGGGGTATTTTTAGGGTTCAGGGTCAGTTTTCAGTTTTTGGGTAAAGGGGTATTTTTAGGGTTCAGGGTCAGGGTTCAGGGTCAGTTTTCAGTTTTGGGGTAAAGGGGCATTTTTAGGGTTCAGGGTCAGTTTTGGGTTTTTGGGTAAAGGGGTATTTTTAGGGTTCAGGGTTAGTTTTCAGTTTTTGGGTAAAGGGGCATTTTTAGGGTTCAGGGTCAGTTTTGGGTTTTTGGGTAAAGGGGCATTTTTAGGGTTCAGGGTCAGTTTTGGGTTTTTGGGTAAAGGGGTATTTTTAGGGTTTAGGGTCAGTTCTGGGTTTTTGGGTAAAGGGGTATTTTTAGGGTTCAGGGTCAGTTTTGGGTTTTTGGGTAAAGGGGTATTTTTAGGGTTCAGAGTCAGTTTTGGGTTTTTGGGTAAAAGGGTACAAGGTAAAAAATAAAGTAAAATTACATTTAAATTAAATTAAATTAAATTAATTAAATTAGAATTATTTACATTTGTAATTTAAATTATATACTTACCTATACTTACGTTGTAATGGCATGCGTTGTAATAGCCCCTGCGTTGTAAATACCTGCGTTGTAATGCCATGCGTTGTAATGGCACCTGCGATGTAAAAGTTGCGTTGTGATGGCATGCGTTGTAAATGCATGCGTTATAACGTCATACATCCTATGCACTTAGTTTGGGCTGTGGTGAGACCTGCATAACACTTTTACAATGCGACTCTACCCTGATTTTCAGATTACCCTGGTCACCCAGTACACATGCATGTACAGAGCCAGTGCTGTGGAAGGATGGGATGCCTTGGTGCACTGTTCAGTGTAATTCTCTTCCAGGAGCTACATTCTAACCAACCAATGCTAAGTCAAGCTTGGATTGGTCCAGGCAGTGGTGCATTGTGGAGTGTATAGAGCGCTGAGCCACAACAAGACCAACCAAAGTGGTTGAAGGTTGGGAGATACTAGTCAATCAATCAATCAATCAAAGCATTTGTATAGCGCGCTACTCACCCGGAGGGTCTCAAGGCGCTTTGGGAAGGGGGGTCCGCTACTGCTCGAACAGCCAGGTCTTCAGTTGCTTCCTGAAGGAGAGGTGGTCTTGGGTCAGACGGAGGTGGATGGGGAGGGAGTTCCACGTCTTGGCAGCCAGGTAGGAGAAGGATCTTCCTCCCGTGGTGGCTCTTCGGATGCGGGGGATGGCCGCGAGGGGTGGCTGGTCGATCGAAGCTGGCGGGTGGGAGTGTAGAAGGTCAGACGGTCGTTGAGGTATCTTGGGCCTTGGTTGTGGAGAGCTTTGTGTGCGTGGGTGAGGAGTCGGAACGTGATTCTCTTGCTGACGGGGAGCCAGTGCAGGTTTCTCAGGTGTGCGGAGATGTGGCTGTGTCGGGGGATGTCCAGGATGAGGCGTGCTGAGGCGTTCTGAATGCGCTGGAGTCTTTTCTGGAGTTTGGCTGTGGTGCCGGCGTAGAGGGAGTTGCCGTAGTCCAGTCGGCTGGTGACCCTGTTGAGTTTCCCCAGGAGCAGTGGTGCATTCTGCGGCCCACCTTGGTGAGGGGCGCTGCTCCAACGCGCAGGTCACAGAATGACCGTGGGGGATTGTAAAGCGACCGAGCTTTTGTTATGAAAAAATATGAATCATGTCCATTTGAAAATGAACGTTGCTATTTTCAAAATATGGTGCCCATCTCTGAATCTTCACTGTAAAGGACTGACCAGTAAACAGGCGGTTGGGGCACTTTATGAAAATAATAACGTTGTTATTTTTTAATGCTGATTTTAGTAAAGTGGGTGTTTTGTATTCTGATGCTAAATAGAAGAAACATCAAGTCAAAATTGCACTTTATTTTTGGGAAAAGTTCTCTATACAATGCATGTCTTCTTTCAATCCTCGAACTGTGATTTGTAACATTTAATGGTTTTTAGCTTTAACATTTGCATGTGTTTGGCCGATTCAAGCGCAAATGCTTTTTTAAAATTAAATATGTTTCTTCGGAGAAGGTCTGGTCTACTACTGGGCCAATAGATCTATAGAAGCAACACAACGTCCATTATAAAGTGCAGCAGACGTGCTGAGAACTGCCTTATTCCATTACATGTGTTGAATGTCATTTTAAGATTTGAGGATACGATATGCTGACTGCTACAGTTACATATTTCACGATCTGCTTATCCCGCCATGATACAGTTTCCAGTCTCTGGAGGCTAAGCTGTGTGTTTGTTTTTGTTTTTTGGTGTAGGGTGTGGGAGCAGGCGTTTACTTGTCTGTTGCTTAGAACTGTTCGTAACCGGATTTTGTATAAAGGAAACTATGTAAAATATGTAAAATTTGCTAAATTTAGGTTGAAAGTATCCTTATTAAATGAAACTCTGTTGCATAGGAACAGATCCAACGAGGGCTTTGGGCACGTACCGATTCCGGACTGTTGTGCACTTTTATTCTGCTATTTCATGCTCCCTCTACCCAAAAAGATAGAGTTGAAGAATTCCCCACCTAAACATTTCAAAGGTTCAGGAAGGCACAGACCTTTGTCCAGAGTGCTACTGACCCCAGGTGCCACCAGAAGACATACACCACTAAACCTCACTGAAAGTCCCTGAACTCAAACACTGACCCAGTTTTAGTGGCATTCAGGAAATGTAATCTGCCTAAGCAAGGAATCAGGGTACCTGGGACGTGGAGCCTTCCCGAGATGGCTCTGTGCTGAGCAGGTGCCATGCTATTGGCAGGCACCCCCAGAACTCTACCATGTTGGGTGCGTCAGCTCCTCTTTGTCCTCCTGGTTCGCTTACTAATTCGGATATTTTGTGACCGCCACCTACGGATGCCCTGCATGTGGCTGGTCCCTATATAGGGTACTAAGCTGTTCTAAAACCTTGGAAGCGAACACGGGTAGTTAGCCATCTGCTCGTACTGCTTAGTATCTAGGTGTTTCTGGTTTCTGGATGGCGCTGAGGACGGTAGTACCTTCACTCCTTTCAGAATGCTTTCTTTCCCAGTTGTCTGGTGGCTGGGATTTTTTTAGAAAGGCAGCAAAGCCCTCTTTCCAGGTGCAGTTACTTTTGTAATATCCTTTTGCTGTTCTGCATTTAGGGGAGTCACTGTCACTATGGAGGGGGTGAGAGTGGGAGGTATAACTCTTTTTAACTAGAACTAAAAAAAAAAGACATCCACCACTGGAAATGTAGCAATTTATTTATTTTTATTTTTTGGTGGTTGATTAAGCACAGCATTCCTGGACTAATATACATATTTAATTGGCAGTGAAATAACAATACTAAATGGAAAATACTAACTGTTTATTTGTACAGTGATTGAATCCACCACGAGGATGCACGGAAGTGCTGGTGCTTAGACTAGCGTGCTGGTGGAAAGGGAGATAAATATAGGCTAATAGCCACTTTTGTATCAGAGTGCAAATCTGGTCATTTATTGAGACTACCTTATTAATACTTTGTTTGGCAGGAATATCGTTTTAATGGGTATACATTTGATTATGCATAAATCAATCAATCAATGAATCAAATCAAATCAATCAATCAAATCAATCATATATGGCCTCACAGCATTTAAAAGTATGTATTGAAGACCCTTGATTCTGAAATGTATTTGAATTAAACCTATTGATGGGATTACAAAAGTCAGTGGTATATTGGAAGAGCCAAGAATTGAACAGTAATTATGCTTTTAGAAAGGAGGTCGTTTATCCAACTAGGACTGGTGTGAACATTGTAGTGCTACAAGAAATAGAAGTTTATAGGTGCTAGTAAAATAATTTGTTTTTGTATTCTGCTTGATGCCCGATGGAGCTACCTGGTTTAGCTATAGGGGAGAAAGGTCGGGGATTCCCTCCTTGGACGCCACCTACCCAGTCGGTCTTTAGCCAGACTTCCTTTCGTCTCTCCTGTCGTCTCTTCCCACTTCCTCCCTCTATTATCTCTACTTCTCTTCTCTCTCAATGTACTGAGACTGAACTTTTCTGTCTGATGCCCGATGGAGCTACCTGGTTTAGCTATAGGGGAAATTGGCCGTGGACTCCCTCCTTGGTCGTCACCTACCCAGTCGGCCTTCAGACAGTTTTCATCTCGTCTCTCCTTGTTGTCGCTTCCCCTATCCTCCCTTTCTCTCCTAATTGTATTGCCTATTCTTTTTTTTTGGGGGGGGGGGGGGGGGGAGTTATTGTGTAATTGTTTAACTTTTTCTTTTACATTGTTGATTCTCATGTAAAGCGCTCTGATACCTCCGGGTCTAGCCAGCGCTATATAAAACTCTTTAAATAAATAAAATAAATAAATATATGTTTATTAGACACGAAAGATTGAGAACAATTGGTAATTTTGAGATGCAGAATTTCCTTCCTGTTACAACTGAACCTTGTCAGACTCCTGTGAATTGGTGAATTATCTTGCAGGTTGGAAGTTCCACACCAGTTTACTGCTGTAATTCCCCATTTTTGCTCTGTTTTCAACCAGTTTAAGGTGGAGAAATGTCCGAGGGATGGGGGAAATACAGGAGTGTGATATTCCTGCAAGCCTTTTAAGTCTCAGTTTCTCTGAAAGGTTAGGGGATATAACGTCCTAAACGAAATAAAGCCTTGAAACTTGTATAATGACCAGTAGAATGTGACCATTAGATAAGGCTTAGTAATACCTGAAACATGCAACATCAGTCTAAAACACTCTCTCTAATTTCCTTATAACATTCGAGTTGTAACATCCCTGTGCTTTTGCTACAGCCTCCAGGAACTCTCTATAGCTTTCTGAGCCGACCACTTCAATGATACCCGTGGAAGGATGAATTTTAGTCCTCTTATTTCTGCTTTACCTTCTGTCATGTGAGCCCCCCGTCATCAACTGTTCAGGGTGTAATGTTTATTTACTGGGCTCAGTAGAGGGGACCAGGAAGCTAAATGTTAAGCACACATTACAAAGCACAACAATAGCTTTGATATTAATTTCTATTACACTGCTTAAGAGCTTGTGTTTGTAAGAGCTGCTTATTGGTGTATTTTCACAGTACAGATTACACATTTACTTTATATTATCTGTAATTGGAAGATCTCTGATATGAAGGAGAAAAGACCCAAAGATACAATGGAGCCTGATGTTAAGATGTTGATATCACCAATTAATAGGAATAAAATATCCTCTAGTAGTCGTAAAAATAATTGGTCATTGGAAGTTGTTTTATGACACTAAATAGGATTTACTAGAAATTAAACAATGCAGAATTGATTTCTAATGGAATGCAGTTTAATCCGAGAGCGCAGGAGGCCTCCCTTCTTGCCGGTTGGATCAGTTATGCAGACGTCTGGTGGCGCTGGGTGTTTGAACAGCCTGCATGACCGAATTTGGAATGGCTTCTAACAAACCTACAAATTAAATTGTTGAATAAATTGGTTCTGCACCCAGCAGGATAATTTGCTTTGATTTCTTTTGGAAGCAGTTCAAGAGTAAGACTTTGATTATCTGGCGGATATTTTGTGGAGTGCTAAGGACCTATTATGCACTGTCTGCTATGTGAAGCTAAAACCATACTTTGTACTGACCAGGACATTCTTCTTTTCTAATATGACTGTTCTGATGTATGCTGTGCCTGTTAGTCTTAACTATATCTTCAGAGTGAATGAGTACACACAGAGTATTCGCCTGTTGATATCAATCATCGTTCCATTTGAAGCAATCTGCATTTAAATGAACGTCTGTAAATTATTCACATCATTAAACCATAGTGTGACTGTGCTTGTGAATGATTTTATGAAGCGTCTCAATTGTGTTTGGCATTTGTGGTATGTCTCACAAGAGATAAATAAAAATTAAGTATGTTTGTTCTCACTGGCATCACAGTACAACTGTCTAAACCTTTAGAACAGTAAGCCTTATTATTAAAACTAATTTGTATCTGTGGGTATAGTAAATTGTAGGACTTTTCTTAAAATATGTAGTAGAAGAAATACTTTTGTTTACATTGTTCTTACCGTGAAAAAACTCCCACAGAGGTGAGCTAAGGGCTTCAAGCTTAGCATGTCCATGCATTGCAGGCAGCACATCTCATGTTATGGCTTTGTGTGGTGGAAACTGCTGTTGCTCCCAGTTATAATGTGGAATTCAGAAAACCTGTGCACACAGACGTTGACGGTCAGTAGCAGGCATGTATTTGATGCAGGAAGTGGCAGACTTGAGAAGTAGGGCTACAATCGAGAGGTAGTTTTCAGACTACGCCTAAAAGAGCAGACGTAGTCTGAAAATAAAAGATATGGCAAGCATAAAGTAAGAGGTACTGCTGAGCTCTGGAAAATTGACCAGTGATAAATAGACACTATGTGGACTGCACAATTGAAGCTCCTATTCCCTCCCCCTGAACTCATTGCAAGAAACATGTGAAGTTTCTATCTTTAGTTTACATTTTCCCATGCCAGTTGCTCACCAAAACTGCAGACTCTTAGGGTGCCCATGTTAACCCAGACCTGCGCACCTCATCTGTACTACACATCTGCAGATAAAGTTGCGCCCATGGCTGCTGGCACATTGCATCATTGCCTTTGTGATGTGCATGATTAGAGAGTTAATGTACAGATATCCTGGTGTTCCCATGCACCCTTCAGCCAGTGTACCTACCTAACCTTGATGTACCACAGTGCCCAGTCCTCCTCATCTATAAATTGATCTTTGCGCTTGTGCCATGAAAGTTAGGTTAGGTTTGGCCTCCCACATGCCACTAATGTTACAGAGTCATAACAAACCTGTTGGAGATACTGGGAGAACAGGGCATGCAATGTGGCTTTGCAGTTGATTGAGCGAGATAGGCATGCAACTGTCGCGCTTCAGCAGTGGAATGTAACTGTTGCTGTGCAGTGATGTGGCATATCCGGTTTTGGTGGCAATGGTAAAAATGTTGTTCTTTCATTTACAGAATTCTCATTGTAGCCATTTATTTGCTTTAGTAGCTTGTGTGCCGTACTTCAGTTTCAAAGGACCTCAACGTCTAATGTGCCTGGTCTCTTTATAACAATGTATTGCATGGGACCCGCTGCCTGAGGGAAGGAGAACACAGGCTGAAGAAAACGGTTGATAGCAATCCAAAGTGAAAGATTCCAAGAGAATGTGTCTAAAAAGATTTCTTTTTCATCTCCTTTTTTTCCAAAATGCCTAACACATTTAAATTATTGAAAAGCAATAAAGCAAGAAACCGTATACCTGTTTTGGTATTTTCACAGATTTGCATGCTTGAATCTAACTGAGTCCTAATTCTTGACGTCCTCTGTAATACTGTAAGAGTAATACACAGTATGTACTTGTCTCCATTGCAGTACACTAGTGCAACATTTCCCAAAGTATGGGTTGCGACCCACTGGTGGGTCTTGAGACGATTGTTTGTGGGTCTCAAAAGTCCAAGCAATAAATAAAGATGCCTGTAAATTCTGTAATTATCTTGAGCTACAAAGACAAGAGGACAAATGTCAGGCAATGTCTTCTGATAAATTGCTGCCTATTTCTTTAACATGGGAATTGGTGTTTACAAACTCCTCTCACTTTGCACAGGGAGAAATAAATGTAAAGTGAATTATGCAACAAGCCTCCTGGGGAACAGGGAACGTGAAAGGAAAAGCTGTAGTATGTCATTTTGTTGCAATACACAACAAAATATGGATACCTGCAAATGAACTGTACACATTCTGCGGTTAGGATGGCAAAAGTGAAGCACTTGTAATTCACAGCAGGCTTGAACATTAAGATGAGATGAAAAGCCAAGTCTTCAGGGGTTTTGTAAACAACGTAAAAGACTCCAGGTGTGTAATATGGGTAGGCAGGGCATTCCAAAGCCTGGCCGCAGCACTGGACAAGGACCGGCCGCCTCATCTGACTTTCCGGAATCTATGGATACTGACTTTCCTCTCAGAAGGTGATCTAAGTGTCTTGCCATGGATATACCAGTTATACACGGCTGAGAGATGTTTAGACCCGTTATGATGGGGGCTTGAAAGACTAAGATGATTTATCACATCCAATATTCAACTTGTAGCTAATTCCAAATTTCTAGCTTGTGGTTGTAGTGGGAGGGCTGAATTTGATAATGAGATGAGAATTATCATCTATTTGTAGGAAAGAATATTCTGAGATTTTAGGAGCAACATTGAAAAGAATTGAAGATTGGACTGCTCCTTGTGAGACACCACAGGTGATTAAGATCCATTTTGATATAAACCCTGTAAGGCTTACTGATTGCTTTTTCCAGGCCAGAAAAAAAAATCTCAGCAACAGAGAAAGATTGCCATAAGCAGTCTGCTGCTCCTGCACTAAAGACAAGGGAATTAGACGTGCACCCTCATTTACGGCACAGCTGTAGGAGGAGGTTCTCAGCATGGGAATTAGCCATAATGAATCTAGCACTTACCTTAAACAAAGCGTCCACATAAGGCATGACCTATTCTGAATGCCTCTCGAATTAGATTGGATTGACTAGAATAAGGTAGTATATGTTCAAATACGAGGAGGGGTACTAAAAATGATGCATGAACATTTTTCCCTGCTTTACTTGTTTTTTATTCCAGAAACCTATATGATGTGTTCTCTCTGTGTATTTGAACTGCATGGAAATCAATTATGCTTGTTTGTTAATTAGTTTGTAAATACAAAATAAATATTAAAAAAGGAGGAAGCTCATCAGGAGCAGTCTCTCAAAACTTACTCTGGAGGTTTGTTGTGTAGGATGCTATAGCTATAGACAGATGATACCTTGGGCGTCTTATGCATATGTTTCCATCGGGCTCCAGATGCACTACAATCTACCAACAAGCGAAGATCGTCCATTATGGCAATGGTGACTGACTTAGCGCTCTGTTAAGGCTGAATGCCTAGAAGGTGGGAAAGGAGGCTCACCTTACTGAAAAAAATTGTGACGGGCCATTTGTCCAAGTAGTGCGGCTTGGTAGATATACAACAGTTCTTCCACATAGGGGGACTGCTAATAATCCGTAGGAACGATCCACATACAAGGCTGCCGTGGTATAGTTCTTAACAAATTTGCTAGCACACATCTTCTGATAAGTCAATTATCTTTAGGTGAGAAAGCTGTACCATCGGAGAGCTATGTTGCAGTATTTTTTTTAGGGAGAGAATGTCCTTTAATAGATGTCCAAAGCGTACAAGCAGTTGGTCCGAAAGATTAACATAGACTTTGTGGCCAATGGATATAGCTAAGGAGTGAAGTGTCTGTTATGACGGTATTGTTGGGTAAAGAAAAACATAATGTGCAAAATGCAGGGTTCATTAACTTGAAGGTATTGCATTACAAATTGTACATTTGGGTGACCATGCAAAGAGCATTCACTTTGTACCTGCACATGATCATTCGAAAGCTAGGCATGGAGGCTAAAGTGCTCCATTACTAAATACAAGTGATTTCTCCAGGGAAAGGACCAGATAGAGTAGGTGTTTACAGCCTAAACTTTTCTCCATCATGCATTTGATGTCGGATGCAGAGGGCCCAAAAATGATGTAGGCATAGAGCCCACATCCTTCCTTCCAGCACACATTTAGCCATCTAACCATCGATCAGTGTGTTCATCCGCTGCCTGTCCATCTGGATAAGCTTGTTATTGTGCTGTGCTGTCCATCTGGATGAGCTTGTTATTGTGCTGTCTGCCTGGGTGTGTATCTGTCTTTGTGCTTTGATGTTCGGTAGCAGTGATGTGCTGTTCTGTATGAGTATGTGTGATCTGCATGTTCTTGTCATGTATGCTGTTTATGTGATTCGCTTTAGAAAAGCCACGCCTGCTAGTCTTGCTAGTGCGCAATATTTTTGATGAGTGATGCACCTGGCTTGTTTGTGACATCTAAAGCCTCATTTATGTAAAGCCTTTAGGAATGAAGGCAGACATGGACCACGTCCATTTCACATTCCTCTGGATGACATCTTCTGAATACCTAATAATCACCGAGGTAGACAGCCAACGCCTTGGTCAGCGACTGCCATCACCTGCTCCAGCCTTCTTGTGTCCTCCTTCCTATCAAAAGACTTATAGGTTGTAAAGACCTTTTTATACTCAGCGTGATCTGAAGATGAATAAATCTGCTTCACTGTGAAAACCTTTGCAAAGCACCAATTGGCCACCAGATTTGTGTGATGGTATTAGTCACAACATGATTGCTTGTTACAGAGGATGCAATGCCCAGGCATGTGCTTTACTTTGACAAATCTTTGCTTTCATGTGTTTCAGTGGCACAGGAAGCTAGCTCCCAGTATGCATTTGTTAAACAGAACCCAAAGCAGTAGCACTGTGTCGATGGTGACATTGAAACATCTAGTAAATGTAAACAACGTGCTATCGACCTGCTAAGGGTTAGAAAAGCAGTTTTATAATATAAAGTCTGATGTCCCGGTGATGGTGATAAAATGGCAGTCACGCATTGGCTAACTGCAGCGTTCTTTATTTACGCTAAACACACACTATTATAAAACGTATAATTCTTTAAACTGCTGAGAAGCCATCACATATTATCAAGATGGAACGTTAGCAAATATTGCGTTTCAGATGTCTGTGTTTGAAGTCACAGACTGGCGCCGATTTAGCGCTGCCGGTTTGTAAGGAATTTTTTTAAAAAATTGAAGACAAATGGGAATTTGAGAGCTTCAGTAGTTTGCAAGTTCAGAGTTGGTGTATTTATTTAGAAAAAAACGCTAGGGTTGAGTTGTGAATTTCCGACAGTAACCCACCCGATCTTTGGGCTTTATCCAACTTCCAATGAATAGCTCGTTTCATAACTCTTCCTAAACAAAAATCTAAAATTTCACAGTGTTGTGTTCACCGCCGAGCTTTGTGTGCAACAAAGGAGTCAGTTCTTGAAATTCATTCCCATCCTAATGTCGTGAGAATCGCCATAGAGCTCGCAGCAACAATACCAACTCCACGTACATTCCTCTTGTGGACAGGCACAGGCTCGTTGCTGCCCTGTTCTATTTTAATGTACTTAGACAAAAAGGTTAATTGTAATTAAAAAATAGTTCCCTCGTGGAGAAATCAAAATTTGTATAGAAAAACTATAAATTGCCTTGTGCAAAACATCAAGTCGCTCTTTTTAAAGGAACCTACTCCAAAAACCGGACATTACATGCACACCATGCAACGAGGTCGTGGTGCATTAACCTCTTTGAGTTTGCATTTTTTACAGTTCATATATAATGTACAGAGGCAGCTGTCGGGATCAGTTTTGGATTCCAGTCTGAGTCAGAACAACACGTGCGCAGCATCACATAAGGGCCAGAAAGACGCGCCATCACTCAGCAACCTGTATAGTAGGGCTGTAACAGTACAGTACGAACGTACAGGGAACCAAGAATGTTGTATGTAAAGGAACGCATCTATTAAAGTATCCTGCAACAATTAACGACCCACAAAGCCCCACTCCGATCCTGCTAGCATCGAAGCGGCCCTCGGGTTCACCACAGACCATACTATGCGCCCCCTCTGAAAATGTTTGAGAGTATCTATGCTCTAGATTATCCCTCATAGGTGAAGGCATTTTTTTGAGTGCACAATTTTTATTCAGGGTGTCATACAGAGTTTAAAGTCGTGATGATGACAGTGTGAAAGCTTAATAATGAAAAATAAAAAAATAAAAAAATAAAAAAACGTGACCACCTTCTAGCCTACTGAAATTCCAGGAGTCCAATACCTCAAGAACAGCTGCTTGAGGTCACTCTGTATAACCATACTATTTTTAGCTAAATGGTCTCTGTTTGTTTATGTTTGAGTTCCACATTGGTTGCTTGACATATGCAGCGTATACTCGGAGCTACATCTGAGCATCCTTACAATTACTCAGAAACTGAAGGGTGTTTCCTGCATCATAGCCTTCTATAGATGTGGCATGCATCCATATCGGGGCGTGGCCCACATTCGCGGGGCATGGCCCACATTCTCGGGGCATGGCCCACATTCTCGGGGCATGGCCCACATTCACGGGCGTGGCCCACATTCACGGGCGTGGCCCACATTCACGGCCATACCCTTTCATGAAACACACATGGAATGTAAGTGGGAGGATATTGTTCTTGGGAAGGACACAGGGCCAAGGTGACAATGTCCTACAAGCTAAGAACCTGAAAATCAGACAGCCCCCTTTCTATTACCAAATTATTCCCAGCCCCTCCAGCGCAGGAGCATCTGAAAACAGCGAGGCCCCTTTCTAATACAAAATTATTCCTCAGCCCTCCAGCGCAGGAGCAGCTGAAAAAAATAGCAAGGCCCCTTTCTCTTAAAAAATGATTCTCAACCCTCCAGCACAGGAGCACCTGAAAACAGCGAGGCCCCTTTCTATTACAAAATGATTCCTCAACCCTCCAGCGCAGGAGCACCTGAAAAACAGTGAGGCCCCTTTCTCTGAAAAAATTATTCCTCAGCCCTCCAGTGCAGGAGTATCTGAAAACAGCAAGGCTCCTTTCTATTAACATGTTATTCTCCAGCCATCCAGCACAGAAGCACCTGAAAAGCAGCAAGGCCCCAGCTATTTCTAAATTACCCAACCCTCCCCACCCCTTCACTGCCTCAGGGCAGGAGATGGGCACACGCAGGGGGAATGAAGGTCGTGAACATGCCAGTGAACACGCGCGATGTGCACATCTCCTGTCCCCCTTCCGTCCACGCAAGCCAGCTGCATGCAGTAACTGCGCTAACAACAAAAGCACACACAAAAACAAATACTCCCTAAACGAGCATGGCGTGCTTTCGCTTTCTGTCCCCCCCGGCGTTTCAGCCCACGCTCCGCCTTTTCTCTGTTTTCTCTCCGACCAGCCCTACAGCGCTGGTCCCGGCAGACAGTTTAGCTGAAAGAAATCCTTAATATAGCGCTGTACACTGTAGTATTAATTGAGATGCCCACACAGATAGACCACAATAGCAGCCACTCACAAGTGCATTTATAATCACTTCAAAAAGGATGGCAGCCTCTCCTAACTCGAGCTCTATCAAAGTGTTAAAGGCATCCTGGAAACACTTCAGGGCCTACAATTCAAACCAGGCAGCTCTTAGAGGGTCCTATCTGATCATGAGGTCACCTATACTGTAGTTAAAGCGCTGCGGTCCCGATAGAAGAGAGCGAATGAGCTCAAACTTGTGAAAGGCATTATACTCAGTTGACCAATATTCCATTGTTTTCCAAATTAATTGAGAAATGCGTGCAAAATCAACTGAGCAATCACATCGCCAATTTCACGCTACTGGATGATTGCCAGTCGGGTTTCAGTACACAGCACTGAAACAGCGATCCTACATATTGTCGATGACGCATTACAGGCCCTAGACCATAATCAACGTGTCTTCTAGTCCTTCTTGACCTGTCTTCTGCATTTGACACATTAGATCATGAAAAACTATTAACTAGACTCCATGACAGGAAGGGAATGTCTGGAAATGTGCTGAAATTGTTTGAATCCTTCCTTCAGAATAGAACGCAAAGATTCCTGGTCAACCAGACACTATCACCATCTTGCCCTAACTCAATTGGAGTTACCCAAGGATCTACATTATCTCCATCACTTTTCAACTTGTATGTCGAACCTTTTACAGAAATTCTCCGGAACTCGAAGATTTCCTATCACATGTATGCAGACGACACGCAGATATACATCAGGATCACGTCTCTCGAAGACATCAAGTTAATGAATGAGGCACTTAAAACATCATTACAATGGTTAACTAGCAATCATCTGAAGTTAAATGCACAAAAAACAGAATTCCTATTAATCTCACCACCAAAGAAACACACAGAAGTGAAGGAATGGACCAAACTGATCACAGCATTAAATTGCACCCCTACTCTAGTGGACTCAGCGAAATCACCAGGAATCACGCTGGACGAGAACCTAGACATGAAAACCCACACCTAAACTATGGCAAAAAGTGCCCGTTCTCATCTAAACTACATTAGAAAAGTGAAACCATTCATTTCTACGGCAGATCTCAAACTGGCAGTCCAATCCTTGGTTATCTCGAGGATTGAATATGGATGTACAACCTTAGCTGGGCTACCTAATATTTTCACAGTACCACTAAAAGCATGCCTCAATGCAGCTACAAGACTCATCTCCGGATCAAGGAAATTCAACCATATCTCTCCACACCTGAAAGTGTTAAACTGGCTATCGTATGAAGCCAGGATTCAACAAAAAATGGTATGTATTACCCACAAAGCGCTCCACTACAATACACCGACATACCTGGCCCAGAAAATTGAGTTATCAGGAGGAAGCAGACCTGCTAGGAGTGCCAAGGAGCTGTTGCTGAGACCACCTATCTTCCGGAAGAAGAAAACATATGATAGAGCTTTCTCTGGAGCAGCCCCCAGAATCTGGAACTCAAGCCCTCCAAACATTAGGAAAATCCCTAACACAGCAACATTTAAGAAGGAAGCTAAGATCTTCCTTATGAGTAAGTTCCTACCATAGACAAGACAGTTCTGCTCTAGCACCGTGACATAGAAGGCACCAAACCGAACAGCACTGTAAGTAAAGAGAAAGTCACCAGCGATACTGGAGAGAACCTTTAACGGTAGGATGCAGCGCCTGACTCAGGGAGGGAGATTGCATAGGGAAATTAGACTCCAGAACTATTTGGTACTGGAAGTCCCAGTACTCCTTTGATACCAAGATGTATCCAAAAAAACTTACTTCATATGTCTATTTATATATATTGTAATGTTAACATTTATGACTGTATACTCACCTACCTCATATCATTGTGAAATGTCTGTTATAGAAGATGTATCTCTAAACTACCTCATGTAATGTGATGCGCTCTGATACTCAAGGGTCACGTTTGCGCTATATAAAACTCTTTAAATAAATATATAATAAATGCCACTGATCCAGTAGAGGACACTGTCAAACAAACCATCTACCAATTAACTGAAGATATCTCTCCGAGCCATCAACCAGACGCAACACAGAGAGCGTGTCGTCCACAAAGCAGTCGTCAATGTTAGGCTTAATTGGAGGGTGTGGCTGAAACAGTTAACCAGGTAAGGCTAAAACAAGAGATACTGGTCTTCAAGCCGTAAACCACGTAATGACCAAAGTAGAGGACCACGTGCTAGCGAGTCCGTGTTCCATGGCCTGAACAGTGGAGTGCCATTATGAGCTACAGCAGTGCGCCATTTCAATGTGTACATTTAAACAGGTGCGAGCCTTATGTGTGCTCCGCCATTCTACAAGCCGTGCTACACCCGCTAATAGCGCCTTGCGAACAGGAGGGTTGGTGCTTGGGGCGCCCTATACTGCCTTCTTCATTCAAGCGTGAACAAGCGGACCCATTCCTTTTTAGGTGCAGGGAGCTAGGCGATTTGCCCAGAATCACCAGATGTTTGAGGGTCGGTGCAGAGACTCGAACTGGGTTCCCCAGCTTCAAAATCCCATGCTCTAGCCATTCTACTATGTTGCTCTACACAACGCGTGTAGTGTGCCTTGCACCCCTAGGCCGTCGCGCTATCACCCCCACCAGGGACAGAATAAGGATCTGTGACTCGGCCCGCTCTCACCTGCTGAACTCCAGCAGCGCCTGCTTGGCCGAGTTCTACGCGTCCTGCGCCAACAAACACACACGCACCAGCCGCCCCCAGCCAGTGCACGCGTACTCGTCCCCGTCGACGTACGCATGGCGTGCTTTCAGTTTCTCTTCCTCCGGCGTTTCAGCCCACGCTCAGGTTCTACCGCCCGCTGGGGCCCCCTCTCTTCCTCCCTCGCAGCTCTCTCCCCTCCTCTGCCTGCCTCCTCTTTGACCCCCCTCTTCTCTTCCTCCCTGCCCTTTCAGTCACCTTCCTCCCCCCTTTGACTGCTTTGTGCCTCTTCCCCGCGTGGTCCCGCACTGCTCGGTGAACCTCGGCAGAGAGCAGCCCTTGCACGGCCATGAGGATGGAAAACACACGGCCCGCCGGCTCAAGATGTTCCTGCTGGCGATCCTTACCGGCCAGCTTCAGCTGCGCAGGAAGGTGGGTGTCCCCGGCAGACACCCTCCCCATCCCCTGCTGGCATGTGAGAGTGATCGGCCTGACACCCCCTGCTGGCATATACTCGTGATCAACCTGACACCCCATGTGCTGGCATGTGTGAGTGTGAACGAGCCTGACACCCTCACCCCCGCTTGCATGTGTGAGTGAGTGTGAACAAGCCTGACGCCCCCAGCTGGCATGTGTGCATGAGTGTGAACAAGCCTGACACCCCCCTGTAGCATGTGCGTGAGTGTGAACGAGCCTGACACCCCCAGCTGGCATGTGCGTGAGTGTGAACGAGCCTGAAGCCCTCTGCTGGCATGTGCGCGTGATCGGCCTCACACCCCGTGCTGGCATGTGTGCGTGAGTGTGAACGAGCCTGACCTTCCCCTGATTGTTGATAAACAGACCACGTTTCATATCCTCAGACCTGTATACAATTTCAAACATCCCTGCATCCAAGTTATATATCTACAAATAATAAGAGTGTATACAAATATTGCAGAATGCAGTTTTTTTTGCCAAGGGTTGCTTTACATCTTTGGTTTCATCATGTCCATTGTAGGAAGAAAGGGTTATTTTAGCTTAACTTTTGCTGCGTTAGTTCTTCTTAAAAGTTATATATGGTGCCGTAGACTCAGAAGATTGATCCAGTGTGAGCACAATGGACAGTTTAATAAGGAATCATTCAACTGCTTCTTGAAGGTTATGTAACAGTTTGATGTTCTAAGGGCTGTGGGAATGCTCTTCCAGATTCTCGGGGCAGCACCTGCGGAGGACTACCTGTGCTTAGGTTTTAAGCCAGTCTCATGGGTCCCCCCCAAAAATCATAATAAAATTACTTATGTGTATGTAGGCGGAGTTTTGATGCATCCCTTTCCTGCATTCATCTGTTCATGCCGTTTAGGCTCCTGCCCACCAAAGCATACATGATGGTCCATGGATCTGCCCACTTCATCCACTGGCTGCTTGGACTGAGAGGGTTGGCATTTTGCATGCACCTTCTAAGGAGTGCAGTGCAGTGCCAGGAATGGTCTAGGCTGCTTGGCCACTACTTTATTTCATATTTGTATACTTTATATCTATATATTTAGTGCCAAAAATGTTTTGCTTATGTTTGCATAAACCAATAAGTAAAAATAATAATGCCTTTTATTTTTGTTTTTGTTTTAAAAACATAAATAAAAGGCATTGTTATTTACAATGCCAATGGCTCAAACTGTTGTAACTGCTAGACCTATTGCATTTTAACTGCTTGTTTTTGCTTGCTGTCCAGCCATATTCTGTGGGAGAGGTGCTGTGGCTCGGGGGTGGCACCCAAACTGTCTGAGACACTTGCCTCTGGGGCCAGGTCACTTCTGCTACATGCCCCTGTGTGATTGGACTGTATGCTCAGAGGGAGACACCCTGTCAGACCGTCCACCCCAGGATGTAAATAAGGCGCCAGTCCTGGGAGGGCTATGAACCTTGTATAGCCTCACCCTGAGGACGTGTAGGCAGGGGGCCCTGGCAGGTCAGGCGATGATGGAGGCGAAAGAACATTTTGGACACAGAGCGCCCTGGTCCTGGATCGAGGCTTGGGACCTCAGCTTCCTCCTCTTATCCTTCCCCTCTGGGGTGATGCTGTGCAGCCAGAGGTTCAGCATCCTTGTTTCATTAAAATGTAAAGTCCAGTCCTCTGCCAGTCCTGCTGCTTTACCAATGGTAAATGCCTTTTGCTTTACCAATGGTGTCGAATGTACAGCAGTATCTTCTGCTTGCTTTCTGTTGGGTTGTGGGTGTTGCATTTCCAAGCGCTTGCTCACCAACGAGCTATATGACTTCAGCTTTTGCACTCCTAGGGCACATCGAGAGGAACGGGGGAACCCCAGGGCCCACAGTCCACTGTCTATAGGCGGCTGGGGATCTGGCTCTTTAGAGGATCCGAAGTTTTATAAGGTGCTGTGGTTTGCTTGGGCTCCAGCATGGTTCAAGGGAAGACAATGGGACAATTGCGAATAGACCACTTTGCGGGCACCAGAAGAACTGACACGGCGAGGATGGAGAAAAGGAGTGCGTCCCCTACTGCTGGTATGGAAACCTTAGGTTTGCAGATCCCGGCGGCGATTGAGAACTCCAAGCAGGTCCTGGAGCATAAAATGGGCACCATCACCATTGAGGTAAATCTGCTGCGCGCAGAGCTCTGAGGAGTGCTGAGCACTCTAGAGAGACTGAGTAAAAGGTGCAGGTGCTTATGCAGGAAGTAAAGATGCTAATGGCCACAGAGCACACCATGTCAGAGCAAGCAAACTGATTTAATGAGTGCCCTGAGGATGCAGAAGGGAGATCCAGGCGCTACAATCTGTGCTTTGTGGAGTTCATGGAGTGGGCAGAGGGAGAGGCTGAGGAGCTCTTTCTCGAGGGATAGTTCACCGGATTGATGGGCAATGGGGTCCTGCCACACTTCTATGTGATGGGAATAGCGCACAGTGTGTTGGTCTGACGTCGTCCTCGTTGAGACTGCCGAGGGCTATCCGTGCTAAAATCCTTAACTATAGGGGCAGAGACCCTATATTGCAGCAGGCCGGAAAGAATGGGTACCCCAAATTTGAAGGGAGCATAATACACATTTTCCCCTACTACACATGCAGGGTTCAGGCGCATGGAAAGTCATTCCTGACCATAAAGAAAAAACTCTGGTCACTCAATCTCAGATCTATGCTCCTATACCCGGCCAAACTGAAGGTACTGGAAGGATGCTGCTCCCATTTCTCTGGTTCCATGGAGGAGACCAGGGATTGGCTAGACCATCGGTGTGGCGCTGGGTCTGACCGCAACCCAGGAGGAGGGGCGAGACCCAGGAGTAGACCTAGCAGGTCGGCTGAACTGTGGAGATGGGGAATGACCCCGGAGGGAGAGCTGCAGCACATTGAAGTGCAACCGGGTGGCACACTGGAGGTGGCAGGAGACTGTACCCCGGATCACAAATGGGGTTTGGGAAGGTGCCTCCCTCTCAACATCATCATAAAACACCTTCATATGATTGGTCGGGGTGGGGTGGGCTCAGCTGGCTGTGGGAAGAGGCAGATCTTTGAATACAGCTTCTTCCCCATCAGTGGATGGTGTAATGATGAAGACTTGGTAAGAAGTGCGGTGCAGATTGGGGTAGCAAGAAGGCGGTCTATGTTTCCTGCAAGTTTTATTCTATAGTAGTTGGAGTAACTGTTGGTGTTCGGGCTGGAGGGGTTAGCTACAGACCTCTCTAACCTCGCTTGCAAGTGATTATACTGTTGACATGAGGTTTTACACATGTGGAGGTGGTGGGAGTAGGTGAGGAGCCAGGGCTATTGGGTTAGGGGTGGACCCAGTTGGGTTTTTGAATGTTTCTTGCAGTTGCAGGATGTGGGCATACATAGACACAACACATCTAAAGTCTAGGCAGGCAGACACTTGGATATAGTCACAGGATCCATTAATGGCACAGGTCAAGTTTCGGGAGGACATACAGTACTCCATACTATCATGGAACATTAACGGACTGGATAACGAGGTCAAACGGGGCCTGGTTGCGCAATATATAAAAAGCCTAAAGCCTAACATAGTCCTTCTTCTGGATATACTTCTGTTGGGGACTTAGTGCCACTTCTTGGGTAGTGTAGCATACACAACCTTAGCACATGCAGGGATTCTGTTTGGCTCCAGGGAGTGGCCATACTGATTAAAAATATAACCCTCGAGGGAGGAGCCAAGATGGCGATCGGAACAGTCGCATGAACGCTTCGCTCTGAGGTCCCTTCCTCCCCGCACGCCTATCCTGTTGATAATCCTGAGCGAGGCTTTTTGATCTACGTTGTTAGAGAGAAGCGCTCACTTACCATCTATTTTTGGGGCTCCGCCGTGCAGTAGATCCGGAGAACTGCCCTCGTCTGCTTGCCGGCCTTCGTGGCGCTGACGCCGGGGCCTCGACTGCAGAAGTTGCCCGGCAGTGTTCGTAGTGTTGGCGGCCCTGGTTTGGATGAGAAACCGGTCAGTGGGAGCCTGAGAGCCACGAGCCGGGAGAGTTGGTGCTGACCCACTCCCAATAGTGGGTTGCACCGTATGCCCGAGCTGTCGACGAGCCGGAGAGAAGCCGTTTCGCCCGGTTCCCCTTGGGTGTGACGCCCGCCCATGTTAATAGTCCCGTCTGGGAACCGGTGGTTGGCTCCCGGAGAGCTGCGGGGAGCGCACCCGGCCTTTCGGTGACTCTCCTTTCCGCACCAGGCGTCGACTGCCGACGATTAGCCGTGAGACCTGTTGCCTCTGGTGGTCGGACTGGACTCGGCGGTGGAAGGGACGTGGCGGAGAACGAAGTGGCTAAGATGGCGGATGGCACCTTGGAGTGCACCCCTCCTGGGGACGGAGACACCGCTGAATTTGAGACCCCCGGACTTTGGCTACATGGTGAGATGCTTACGCGTAGTCACGTGCTGGTTGCACTGGTTACCCTGCGGATTGCTCTGCTCCGGAACTCCCGGGACTTGGAGGTACGGATCGCTGCCATTGCCGATCCGCCATTTTGTGGCGTAGTGGCTTTCCCCCGAGTTGGTGCCGCTGAATCTCCTTCGGTCGCTCTGCCAGGTTCCCCGGATGACTCTACAGTTCTGAGGGTGCGAATGGATCTGGCTCCTGTGCTGCGGTGCTTCCCGCATCCTGTGCTTTCCTTTCCGTGCTTGGCGGACCTGTTTTTGGACTTGAACTTGTTGGTGGTCAGGGTATTGTTGCATTCTGGCCGCCGCCGTACATCGTCGGCTGTTTCTTGGTGGCTGGGACGATGTTGTGCGGCGGCGTCGCCTGCTCCGCTTGGAAAGATTGAACTTTTTGTATCGAACTGTCTCCTGACTGCAAGGCTGTTTAGCAGTTCTACTATTCACAGAAGTGGCCAGGGGTGACCTCGCTTGGGTCTTGGAGGGACTTCTTGCTGGTTAATGGTGATTTAAGGACACGTCTTGTGGGGCTGTTACTGATTGTGTTTTGTGCGCTCGCTGATCTTTGTACTTTCTATGGCCTCTGTTTCTACGATCTTAGTTGCGGGGGTGGGGGGGACCGGGTATCTGAATCGCCGGCTCCTTTCCTCGTTCTTTTTCTTTATTGTCTTCTTCTTTCTCTCTTTATTTCCTTTCTTTAGGGTGACTCTGGGGCGACAGGCACGCTGTTAGTGGGGTAGGCCATAGCCATTACGGTGATGTAGGGTGGCGGGTGTTGGAGGGGTTTTGTTATTTTAGTTTGTTTTGTTCTATGGTCCTTTTCTCTCTTTCTTCCTAAGGGGGTTGGCTATATCTTCCTCTTCCATCCTTTTTCTGTTAGGCATCTGCACTTGCCTCTTCTTTTTGTCTTGTGCGGGTGGGTTTTCCACACGATGTTCTTGCTAAATTGCTAGCCATTGTTTGACCTTTACTCCTGGCCTGCCTTTGGCGGGCGTAGGGTGTTTTCGGCCTTATTGCTTATCGTCGATTTCTGATTGCCTGGAGGGGTATACCCCTCCTGTCTCTTCTTGTTTATTGTGTAGTGTGATGCCTCTGTTGATATAGCCACTGCCTCCTTCTCAATATTATAAAAAACAAACCTCTCCTATCCTTGTGCTTCGCTGTGCTACGACCACGTACTATGACTATAACGTGATTCCTCCTTTTATCGTACACATTTACAATGCTCCTGTCTTTATCTCCTGATTTTGCGGCCGGCCCCTGTGGTTGTAGGCCTGCGCCTGTATTGCTCTGTTTGACTTAATAAAGGTTTTACAAAAAAAAAAAATATATAACCCTCCAGCTCAGGTGACAAGGTTCCTGGGTAGACTAGAACGGGAGCTATGTAAGGGTACAGGGAGTTTGGGGTAGGACAGACATTAATCTGATAATTGTATACGCGCCTCTCTAATTGCAGGCACCCACAATGTAGAAAGTGGTGGGCGTACGCCTGGAAACTGATTCTTCATTGCATATTGTCGGTGAAAATTTCAATAATGTTGCAGCCACAGATTTGGACCGCTCTGGGACTATCAGGGTGCCTCCTAGGGGCACGCCCATGGCACAGTTCATGGCCACATTGGGTCTCTCTGACCTGTGGACGCGCTGCCATCCAGGGGAAAGAGGTTACTCATATTTTTCGGGGATGCATAGGGTCTACTCCAGGATTGGTTATGTATTTGCTCCAGCGGGCACGGTAGCCACTGTGGACAGGGCTAATTACTTGGCACAGGGGTAGTTTGACCGCTCCCCTCTCTGGAGTACTCTGGGTGGGAAGTGGCAATCTTGGAGCGTAGGAAGGAAACTAAAAGCATGGGACTTGAGGGATGCAAAAATGGCCTGGGAACTCTAGATTGACATAGAATTATACTTCACTGAAAAGAAGGGCTTGGTGCACTCAGTGATAGTTCTCTGTGAGGTCTACAAGGCAGTCCTCAGAGATAGGCCACAGAACATAATAGCGCACAAGAAACATTGCAAGGTTGAGGAGGTAGAGGTAATTGAGAGACAGCTGTTGCACCTGGAGGAGCCTGGAGGAGCTTTGGTGGCCAGCAAGAAGGGCATGCACTTTTTATTGTGGCAACGCACAATTTCGGCCCAGTCAAAATATGTACTCCTGGCTCCCAAAATGTGGATGGAGCCAAATCCCCTCTTTAGTGATACTCACATAATTGTCTGGCGACAGCTGCGCTGTCAAGACGTACCATAAAGCCTACATTTGGAAAGAAAATGCTTGTGGACTGCTTGAGATGGAGGTGATATTTGTAACAGCAGAAGTTGTTTCCTGCATGATCATAATGTTCTGTTCATGGAAGAAAGTGCAGTTGTAGGGTGTGTAAAACTTCTGAGTGGCGGCAAACTCACTTCCATTGTATAATGAGGCAGTTAAGTTGGGGACATTTCAGACACTTCATAGATCATCCTGTCACGAATCCACATTTCTGAAGGTATGAACAGCTGGGCAAATCATCTGAGAGGGCAGCGTACAGCAGAGAGATGCAACTTAAGATACAGGCTTTTTAGACGATATTCGCACCATCCATAGCTTGTAAGCAAGCCGGGCTGAAGACGGCTGGAATGCCAGAAACCGGTCCTCGGTAGCTTGTTTCCGGTCCAGGGAAGACATGGCTTGGCAGTTCGGGCTGGACTGTTCCCATGAGGCACAGGGTCAGACTGATTTGCATATAGCCATGTCTGAACTGGGGTGGCTGAGTGAACTAAAGAATGGTGATGGATTAAACCCAGATCAGTTGACTGGGGGTGAGTGTTTGATTGATTCAATGCTCCGTCCATCACCACCCCCTTTTGTACCGCTTTTGGTCGCCATACGTGTGGCAGGGTATGCTCAGACGTGAGTCCCTTGCTCACTTTGCCACTGGATTCAAGCAAGCCGGGCTGAAGACGGCTGGAATGCCAGAAACCGGTCCTCAGAAGCTTGTTTCCGGTCCAGGGAAGACATGGCTTGGCAGTTCGGGCTGGACTGTTCCCATGAGGCACAGGGTCAGACTGATTTGCATATAGCCATGTCTGAACTGGGGTGGCAGAGTGGGCTAAAGAACAGTGATGGATCAAACCCAGATCTTTTGACTGGGTGTGAGTGTTTGATGGATTCAATGCTCTGTCCATCACCACCCCCTTTTGTACCGCTCAGACTTCATCAGGGAACAAAACTCGGGTATCCGTTGACAGATCTATATATATGTCAATCTCAGATTTCTGCCACACTTCCTTTTGTTGACGCGCCAATTTCGGCAAAGTACCCTATAATCTCTGAAGCGCGCAAAAATAAAGTGCATTAGTGCGACCTCAAACCTTAAAGCAAACAATCTTCAATACTCCAATAAGCGATCTGTAGTATGAGCAGAATGCAGCGGAGAGTACTCCTTTCTGTATCAAAAATCCGCCGTGTTACCAGAAACAGTAGCTCGCAGGATAGGTTTTTCTGAACTGCCACACCACGTTCCTGACTTTTCGACTGTACTGTAGTGTTCTTATTGTTCTCGAAGGGACATCAGCCTAACAACTTTCTAAACCGCAGTTCAGTGCACTAAAGACTTGAAGCAAAATTGCTGTGGCTCTAAAGGGTTAAAGATCTCTCTGTCTCTGGATCGTCTACGGACTCGTGATAGACCATTCTTTCTGTAACAAGACCCTCTGTACCTGCATATTAATCACCCTATGATGTTCAGGAGTCTAAGGCCTGTTTGTTTGATAGACCATTGGGTATGATCTTCCTCTCCTGTTTAAGGCTCTACCAAATCAAATATTAGTGACACACAGAGAGCTTCTAACATATTGATTCTTCTTGGTGAAATCCAGGCACATCCTTGCCTCTTTTTCGTCTGTCCATCGCCAGGGTGCCTCATTCTCTGAACATCACATCGCTCTGAAGTGACAGAGAGCAATTCATAAAAAATGCCTATGAAATAAATACATTGTTGAGTGAGGTGGATCATTTTGGTGTGTCATGATGTTGGCATGGTTGTGGTGTCTTTGTAACTCCTAGTTTGTTAGATCTTTTGTTTGAAAGTGTTCTTGATTATTTTCACCAGGGTGGGGTGGATGGGGCGACGAAGTGGTCAGCCGATACAGAAGTGTGTATACATGGTGTCTACTCAATCCAGGGGGAGTTTAGCCACAGGTCTAGTGACTTGTTCATTTTTGGAACAGGTGGGCACCCTTCGGGAGAGATTTCCGTGTAAGTCATTTAACGTGATGCCAATGTTTTCTCCCTATATTAGTGGTTTTGAGGTTGGGACCTGCCATGAAACATCCTGTCAGAGAGGCCTTCATGCTTTTCTATGGAGGCAGCAGAAAGGAAGAATCTATTCAAATGTCAAACCACATTTGATTTGTTGCCTAGCAGCCAAAGCAAATTATGGAAATAAAAGGCTGGGAGACAGATTCAGCAGTGCAGTACAGTGAGCATTTCATCTGTCTTTGCATACCATTTTTTTTCGTTTGTTGTCTCGTGTCTCCATCTCAGAATAAATGCCGTCATTGTTCCTTTGGCCACCCTGTTTAAAAAAATCGCAGTGGCACATTCAGTTAACTCGTACCCTTGATAGTCTCTACATAAACGGCTATGAAGATCCATAAAATAGGTTTATCAGCTGACTTTCGCCCTGGTTGAACACTTTCAGTCTTCTAAGATATGTTTGGAATTATTATGTGCTTTAATGAAAACGCGTTCTTTTTGGATGGGTGTCGAAAAACACGTTTCCATAACTCGGCTGTAGTTTAATTTTTCTTTGTGACTTGGAATTAATGTTGAGTTATAGACTATTAAAAGAAAAATTGCACGTTTTACAGCACCTCTGTCCAGCCTATACGACTAAGGCCGATTCACTTTTCCAAGCAGGATCTAAGACTAGCGTACAAGGAGGTAAGGGCCTTCAAGCGCAAAATGCCCATTGTGCGAACTGCAGACCAAAGGCTTCCGAAGACATGTGTTCTAGTACCAAAGTAATGAAAATGGGAACCTGGTGATAAATCTGAGGGAATCCAGCATTTGAAGATGCTGGGGGTTCAACTCCGTAAAGATCTGCTGGAGGAAGAGTGGCTCCCCTGACTTAACCTTGAACGAGGCACGCCTGATGGTACTGATGTTTGAGCAGGAATTGCGCTTCCTGCAGTCCATATGCATGGACCGGACTGGGAGCTCACCTCATTTACCACGCAGACCGCTGTTCTCAGCCTGTCTAATGTGTGGACCAGGAGATAGAGTTGTGACTCGGGTGATGGCATACGGTCCTTATGGTGGAGTTCTTAATCTAGGGGCAGTTCCAGGATATTGGGAGGTGTCTAGTCTGTGTGGAATTTGAGATGCAGAACTGATGAAAGGCTTCCCTGAGATGACAAATGCAACAAAGTGGTCTCTTTGTACTCCTATTGATATGCTTGTTTTTGAGAGTGACAAGCAAGTTAATAGTAACTGGTAACAGTTAATGCTAGCATATCCGTGCCGTAGTATGTCAGGATCTGTGAAGGAATATCTGAATTTTTAACCGAGTCGGTGCGTAATTTTACG
This sequence comes from Lissotriton helveticus, assembly GCF_964261635.1. Classification (NCBI taxonomy): domain Eukaryota; kingdom Metazoa; phylum Chordata; class Amphibia; order Caudata; family Salamandridae; genus Lissotriton; species Lissotriton helveticus. Next base: position 1,387,419,872 of record NC_136067.1, read on the forward strand.
TCCAATTCAGATGTTGAGCGGAGGCGTGCGTTGGGCCAGTGAAGAATTGTTCCTTCAGGTTCTCAGTATTCTCTGTGGCTAATGGAATTACTAACTGAATTCAACATCTGCCTTAGGATAAGAGTCCACAGAGTGGACTCAATTAATTTAAAAGCCTCTTTAAGTTTGCCATTTTTAAAAGATTTATACAGTGCTTTACGTGTGGCCATGAAGTTAAACTAACATTCTTGTATAAGAGACGTAGCCTAAGGCCTTGGTGAACTAGAATCCTATGCTGGACTACGGACGATGTGGGCATTTTTAAAAGTTGATCCATTTTCTGCACTGTTGACAACAGACTGCACATTTTTATCTCATACATATATATGCTTTACTCCTCTCCGTCAGTCAGACCTGATGAGGATGTGTTGTTACATGGCATGGCACTCGCCCAGCTCTTGGTAACCGTAGTGTCCTTTCCACCCTCCATGAGAGGGCCCCTATTGCTCTCCTGGGTCATCTTGAAATGAGATATCCTTTGCTCTTCCACATATGCTACTTGGCAGGGCTAAAGGTCCCCGGGGCTGCCCAGCAGGCAAATCCACCTGAGCGTCTTGGCCTGTCTCCTATGAGACTGAAACACTCACACTCTTTTTGGAATCTTTCAGACTTTATAGATATTCACCTGTAGGAACACAGCAGCCTCATAGCTCGAGTCACTGTCAGCGATACTGTACTTTCTCCTAGGCCACCCATCAGTGGGTCACCTGTGCTACAATTTCTCTCAGTACATGTGGTTCACATCCTAGGTATTAAACACAGCCCCTTAATACAAATATGTTTTATTGCGGTAAACGTGGAGTCCACATTATGGCATCCCTCCGTCTTATCTTCAGGTACATTAAAACATACGATTACTACCTAAGAGGAGTGTTTATGTTGTTGCATGCATTATGTTTGCCAAAATCACAAGCCTTGTGTATGAATAATGTGCAGCTTCATATAAATTCCTAAATGGTGTACAGTTGTGCGGGGTTGATTGCAACAGCAAATCACATTTGAATCAGCGCAGAGCACAGTGAACTTCAGTTAGGCAACTGGTCAGCCCTCTTCACTCTATGATTTTCTGACAGTGCAATTCACAATTTGGTTCAACCCACAGGCTGCCCCTTTGATAATTGGGATGTAGCGAGGGGTGTGGAATTTAATAAAATATCTAAGTGTCTATGGGCAGGTTGCTTCGTAAATCTACTTGTCCTGTAACAAAATCCACTCATCCCTTTCGTGGCATGTAGTGCGGCAACACATTATGGCAGCAATCTTATTATATAAGAGCTCTGATATATATAGCCTCTCTGATTATGCAAGGGCACATACCATTGTAGTTTTTGAATGCCGGAAATCCCCTTATTTTGCCACGTTTCCACAGATCTACATACTGGGGCTGAAGGTAGTGGTAAGCAATAGTTCCAGGGTTAGACTGCCATTTTGAGTCTGTGCAAACCTACTAACTTGCATGTTTTAAGGGTTTTCAACAACTCTTTTCTAATCTTCTCCCATACTGAGAAATGTTGGAAATGTATTCGAGTTGGGGAAAAAGAGGTTGGAGGAAAAGTGAACTTGCAAATACTCGATTTTCGCATGAGTAAATCTACACATGCATATTTGCTCATGCTAAAATGCAGTTCACAAATATTTTCTAAGAGTACTACTTCTTGTCTTACGTCTGTAAATTCTTGGGAATTCACTAAAGCCGTATAGCTGCACTTAATGCAAAGACATATACCATGGGTGCACTTTTGAGACTTTCTTTAATAATTGGGCCCCAAATTTGGTATGACGTTGACCATGACCTTTTCCGTTTATTAAAATTCTGTCTGTCTGTCTCTCCCTCTCTCTCTCTCTCTGTATCGTCTGGCTTCACTGTGGGTGACAGCCTTCTGCTCTTTCACAAGGAGCATATTGGCACACAAAGTAGTTTTGTTTAGTGCCAGTAACTACTGTGGCAGTGTGTGCTTTTTGAGACCAAAATCAATTCAGGCTTTTGCCAATGTTTGTTATACTGGTGAGGGCCCGCTGCTCCCACACCAATAAGGTTTACAAAAACCATGCCAAAACAATTCACACATTGACAAAACTAAAAAGCTGACCACCATTTTCAGACCTGCTGGCTTTGCCAATGCTTGTTTATTTTTGTTTCCCATAATCTTATTGAAACTGGTTACACTGATTTTCCGTTATGAATATTTTTGGGAAATACTAGCATGCATCAGCACATGTTACTAAATGATGCTGTAAAGAAATGGTACCTGAAATTTTACAGTAGTTTAGCAAAATGTTTTTTTTCCTGCTTTCATTTTTTTATGAACATTTTATTTTGAAAGCAAAGAATCATCAATTTTGCTTTCAAGCTTCTGCAAATATTTGCATCACATCAGAGAGCATTCTGGGAGCATTATACATAGCCTCATAGCGCTAAAATTTGAAAACGTGTGTACAGTGCCCTTCCTTGATCCATAATGTGGAACAGCAAACTGGCAGCCAAAGAGTTTGTGCTGCAGGGTGTTGGGCCCACTTGTCCCAAGGATAAAATACACATGAAAGTGTGTTGCCCTTGACCCCAAACAATATGTCCTGGGCGTCATGCTATAAGAATTCCACATCCCTGGTAGCTCATTATGAGTGATGGCATTTTGAGTGATGGATTTTTGCCCCATTACGGCTTTATTCCACACCAGTAAGAGTTGGTATCAAGATGCAGAGAAGGAAAAGGAGTTCCTCCCCAGCCACCACCAGCATGCAACACATACTGCACCCCAAAACATGCTACGTTGTATACTTGCAGTGAGGCTCAATACAGCAATATGGCTGTGCCGGAAGGGGGACTGCAGCAACCTCATTTATGGCACTCTAATGAAGCAGTATTTTGGGGTTACTCCTTGCTGACAACTGTCCTGGCCTTTCGTAAATAGCAACCTGTTTCTGACAGATCAGAAAGGCAGGTTGTAGCAGTGTGCACTTTTAAAATCACTTGTGCAAAACAAATGTTTTCTGTGTTCGTATTTTGTGTAGTGTGTCACATGTAGAGGAATGGCAGTAGTTCCAGCTTTCACCCCCCCCGGCGCCTCCCCTAGCAGGAGCGACCCGTGGAAGTACAAGTGGTGGGGCAATGGGGCTGGGATGGGGGGTGGCGGGATTTGACTGATGACCACCAAGGAAAATTAAATAATTAACTTTCCCTCGTTGTCGTCTGTCGAAATCCCTCTCCACCCGGTCCCGCTGCTCTTACCTGCACGGGCCGAGGCTGTCCCGTAGCAATCCCAAATGCCCTTCTCTGAGATCGCCACGCTCAGCTTTTGAATTTGTGTAAACAAATTAGCAGACTGTCCCCAACCAGGGCTTAACTCCCAGGCAGCTCCAGCTTTATAATTTAGTGTTGATTGCCCACTTCGATGAATAAAGAGACAGACTCACAGTGCCCTCATCCTTCCTCCGAATTACCTACAGAAGGATGCTAACAAGTAAACTGTCTGCAGTAACAACAGGGATGTTTTTGCAGAGAAATAGGAGTCACACCATCAATGAATCAATGTTTGTACAGCGTGGCTACTCACCTGTGAGGGTATCAAGGCACTTGGCGAGTTGGGGGGCTGCTGATCCGACTGGGCATGGAAGTTCAGTCGAAAAGCCAGGTCTTGAGATCCTTACTGAAATGGGTCAGCGACGGAGATTGTCTGAGGTTGAGGGGCAGGTGTTCCAGTTCTTGGCATCGGGGTGGAAGAAGTATCTTCCTTCGGTTTTGGTTTTGTGGATCCAAGGGACAGTAGCCAGGGCAAGCTGGGCATAGTGGAGGTGTCTGGTGGGTAAGTGGAATGAGAGGCATGCTGGTCCTGCGTCATCGAGGGCTTTGTAGGTGAGCATAAGGCGAATATTCTGTGATCAGCAAAGTTTACAAAGTCAATTTGACAAGAAACTAGTGAAAACAAACTACACTGTTCCCTCATGGGTGTTGTATTGTATTGTAATTGCATTTATATAGCGCTTACTACCCCTGACGAGGCGTCAAAGCGCTTTTTCGGCGAGTAGGACGCTACTCCGGGACCCATAGAGGATTAGTGTTGAATTAGTATAGTGAAACATGCAAGTACATTTTAAGTGGTGGATAGGTTAGTCAGTTATTTGGATTTGGAATGATAGCAGAAGGATAGAGGAGGACAAAGGTTTGTATTTATATAGCTCTTGTTGACGCACGCTATTCAGGAAGCCTATAAAGGATTACTGGTGAATTAATATGGTGAAATATGAAGTCATTTCAGTGGTGGATATTAGTCAGTTACTTGGAGTGAGAAGAATAGCAGAGGGATAAAAGGGGAAAAAAGATTTGCATATATATATAGCACTTGTTACCCCTTATGGGTGTTGAAGCGCTTTTCTGGCGAGTAGCACGCCACTCCGGAACCCATAAAGGATTAGTGTTGAAAATTAGTATAGTATAAATATCAAGTAATTGGAGTAGTGGATATGTTTTTCAGTTATTTGGGTAGTATATTAGTATAGTTGAATATGGAATTTGAGAAGTGAATATTCTGTCCGCGAAGTCTTTTGATATAGAACAATCTCTTCGGTTGATTAGCCAGGGAATTATGGGAGCACTCCCATAATTCCCTGGCTAATCAACCAACAGACGCCACGATCCTGGACGCTTAGCCAACAAACGACGTACTGTTGCCGGCGTGAAAAATGAACTGTCAGACATGGCGAAATACACTTTCGGCTTTTGGCACACAGAGGAGTACTAATGCTGATTGAAGACAATTACCTACCTGTGATAAAGTTAAAGAAATCGTTTCCACTAGGAGTTGTGAGGAGACAGGCGTCGATTGTTCTATATCAAAAGACTTGGCGGACAGAATGGGCTGCTTATAGGATATTGGTTCACCTGGACACCACCTTATACATTGGCTCGTTGAAAACCTATGAGCACAGTAGGCTCAGAGACGTTAGATTAAGATATTCTGCTCCTGAAGAGAACCCTTGTAATGATTGGGTTCGAAACGCGCCAACCTAGCGTTGTTTTGTGTCAAACAAACATGTTGTAAAAATTATGTTGGTTTTGGTGCACTGTAAATAGCTCTTGTTCACTTTGTGATTTATGATTGATATTGTTTATTGTGCATTAGAAAGACTGTAGTTAAAACATCTACGGTTGTTTGGCAGCTTGTTTCTTTCCCCTTCCCTGGTTTTTCCCTTCAAGAACAAATTATGGTGGTTTAACCGGTTGGGGAATGTTTTGTATTTCTGAAGTATTGTATGGGTTATATATCAGTGTGTATGAAATGTATGGAGTCATAAAGTGAGTTTGGTGTCTCTGTGGTGATTATTTGTATTTGTACAGGTTTTTGTATTGCATTATCAATGTTGACTGAAATAGATCAAGTTTTTTCACTTTTTGAAAATAACAAAAAAGAATTAAAAAAATAAAATTGAGGATTGAAATATATGTTTGGCGGGTACCTTTGATTCATTTCGTTGGCCTGATGATGTAATATTGTTTGAAGTGGTTATCAGTATTGGCATTATTTGGTTTGTTTTATCAGTTGAGGCTGGCATGACACACGGATGGGGGGGTCGCGTGGTGATTGGTCGGGATGCCGGCCAGCCATGTGTGTATGGGGAAGTCATTTTCTCGGCTGCATTCAGCCTACATGGAGAAAAGGCAGAGTGCGCATGACTGGTTTGGTCAGCCCCAGAGGGCCGACCAAACCTTCAGCGCCCTCAGCAGTGGCCAAGCCACTCCTCCCCTGCCATAGAGCAGGACCGCCCGCCCACCCCCCCGTCCTCAAACAAAGACTTCTGCTTTCTCGCAGTGCGAGAAGCAGAAACATGAAATAGTATTTTACTTTTTCATGTTTCTGCTTCTCACACTGCGAGAAAGCAGTGGGGCGACGCTCCTCTGCCCACATGGAGGCGCCGCCCCTGGAGCTCATGCCTTCAACCTTAGGAGAAAATCCAAATTGGACCACTTAGATCCAAAGCTGCGGTCAACGGGTTTCAAACACATTTCTACAATGGATGCGCAGGTAAATATAGAGCTGTCTTTATCTCCGCAATCTTGCTATCTGTCAAATAAGAAACAAATACGTGCTTGTTGGCTAGGCAAAGCTCATGTAGCTTCATACACGTTGTCAAGTCTGTTATTGCAAACTAGTATTACTCTACAGAAATTATTGAAAGTTAGCACTGAACTGCGACCTATGGTCACTTATGGCACGCTAATTTTTTTTAGATATATTTAGAGATTGAAAGTTGTTTCATAATGGGCATGAATTAGAGCTTTTTAATGTGCATTTAGACAACTGTTGATGTGTAGTTGGAAAAATGAGGCCGTAGGAAGTATATTTTTTTTGTAACAAGTTAAGTAACAGGCAATGGTGAGAGGGCTATATAGTGTGACATGCTTTTTTTGTATCTTCTCTGAGACAGACCTATTGTAATAATTCATAAATTGCATCAACAAGGCACACGCGCTGTCTGGGCTTTTTCAGATTGCAGAAATGAATATTTGAGTGGAGGCTGAACTTCAAACATAACATGGGTGAACACTTTTAATGCAGGAATGTTCCTGTACATTTTCTCATTAATAAATAAGTAATAAAAGATTTGAAGCTGCAACGAATGCAGTTCCCATATTTAAATACTAAAGTTTCTTCCTTTTGACTGAATTTCGGTTTTGCTTTAATCTTCAGGGCGATTACTTTGTGTTGCTTCCTTGTAATCATTTTGAAGCCACCCAGTAGTGGCTCCTTTCTTGCATTTAATAGTTCCTCTGAAGCCAATGCGAATGAGCTGGCTTGAGGTCTCCTGCTAGTGGTGGCATATAATAATAATGTACAAATAGAGCTTTTTTGTTTTCACGCATGCTCTTACTCTCTTTTTACATTAATGCACAGGAATTGCACCTACGAGCAGGGAGTAAGCAGGCAAGGATCACAGCATCCTTCTTGTACTTAAGGGACAAGACCCTGGATAACTCGGTAGTATAGTTCACAGTGGTGTAGCAGGTCAAGTGGCACCTGGGCCCAAGAATGTGAAGTGCCTAATGCACTCACAGTATTGCTATCTTTTACTGTCAAACCAGATTTAGGGGGTTCATTTTCCTTGCTGGCATTCAGACTCCTAGCACTTTTACTAACTGATCCTGCTTCTTACTTGCAAGGCAGATGATGGTTTATATGGTGTCTAAAAGCTTTCTGTGAATAGACATATGGGTGGTAAATTAGGGACTCCTGTCTGCCAATGCTACCTTTCACTGGGAAAAGTATGGCGGAGGTCAGCCAACTAAAGTTATTTCCCAAATTTAAACCCATGGGTATGCTTGGGCAGTATGTTGTGTTTTGTAAAGTGTTCTATCTTCAAACATTTGCAAACTTTGTTCTCATTGGTTGACCTATATACCTATATACGTTTTGCTATCAGTGACTTTTGGGGTACCTTGAATCCCCGATACTGAAGTGAAAGCTCTGAATAAAATATTAATGCTTATAGAATGCACAGACATGCGTGTCAAGAAAATTTCTTTCCACAAGCTGTAGAAAGATGTCTTCAAATCTGTAGGCAGAAAAGGGTGGAACGTCTTTTTTGGAGTCATCCTCAGGCTGTTTAATGTGTGTGGATGAGACACCAATAATGCCACTTGAGTTGCTGTTGAACATTTGATGCTATAATTCTGATGAGACAACCAACAAAGTGGGTTGGGAAGACCGAACTGGCATCGAAGATAGAGTTCCAATGCTGGTCACATTAAAATCTGTTCTGTTTGGGAAAGCAAAATACTTTATGATCAACTGTTTATTGTACCGTGAACGTTTATCACAAGCCACTGTAAAGCTGCACATACAGCAACATCATTTGGTATGAAATAAGTTTTATTGTTTGTTGGCCATGCTTCACTTGAAGCACAGCGTTATGATGGTTTCTAGCAGTTGCATATTTTCTTAATATTGTTTATAGTCATCATTTATTTTCCCAGATGAATCTTTAGAGGACGCACATTTTATATTTGTATGTTTCACCGCCTTTATTAATTTTGTTATATGTGTTTTGTATTTACAAAGACAATGGAGTGGTGCACTACCGGAATGTTCATGAATTAATAATGAAGCTCGATCAGTTCCTTCGTAGAAAAAAGTCTTTATTCATATAAATCCAAGTGCATGAACGTAAAACAACAGCCAACGCGTTTCGTTCTTGAAAGAACCTCGTGTGTTTTGTATTTGTATAACTAAATCCTAAGAAAAGTATTCAGACGATGAGCTATATATTCCAGTATATCATTCTAACCCCTTGCCAAAACCTGATGATAGAACACAATATAGTCTATCTAAAATTCAGTTGGTATTTCATTGGAAAGCGTTGCTTCTGTCCTGCCTGTGGTCTGCCACTCCCTTCAAGACACTTCCATTTTGGAATGTTCATGCATCCTCAAGTTGAACATTGAGATGTTGATTGCTCGTATTTTGTTGAAAGGTTCTGTAAGCAGGTTGAGTCGGTAGGCGAAACGGATTAGTCGATCTCACTTGTGGCATTAAAATGGACCCACAGAGCAAGAGGAAGCCAGTGGAGCCTTTACGATGTAGGTGTCATACAATGTGGTCATGAAATCATGGTTAAGTTCCTGGCAGCAGAGCTATGCAGCCTCTAGTAAACATAGACATTTACAGTAATAGATCGTAGTGCCTGCAATGGCTCCAGCGAAGATTCCAAACACTGTGATATGTTGTTGGAATCTAGGGAGGAGACATAAATAATGACAACTTTTATTTACTTCATTTATTTAGTCCCCCGGAGTTAAAGCAGGTTCTAATGGACTCCTAGCTTTGTACCTTTGGGAAGGGACAAGATCTAACACCTCTTATATAGAATAAGCTGTATTCCCTATAGAGCTTCTTTAAGACCTCCTTAGATCACGGACGTACCCAGCTCTGTTCTCCTGTAAACATTTGTAGTATACTTCCAAGCCTTGTGCCCCACCTCAAATGTCTTCCCAGAAAACACCACTCAGAAGAACAACACTTTGCCCGCCATTCATCCAGAATGAAGTGGCTGGTTACTCAGCCTTCTGGAAAACACTTTGAACCCTGACAATGGTAGGAAGGCGCTATGTAAACAGCAAATTTCTTCCTAGAAACACCACTCAGAAGAACAACACTTTGCCCGCCATTCATCCAGAATGAAGTGGCTGGTTACTCAGCTCTTCTGGAAAACACTTTGAACCCTGACAATGGTAGGAAGGCGCTATGTAAACAGCAATACAATACAGACCAAGATACCTGGGGTCTCTAATTGCAGGGATGCTGCAAGCCCCTTGTCTAGTAAGTATCTTTATATGGAAATGAGAGTGGAATTATATTAACCGTGCCATTGAAGCCTTTATAAGCCGTACCTTGTGATAGGTTTAGTAGCAATTCATGTTGTATTTAGTGTTCCTGTTGCATTTCTAAACATTCTGATGTGGCCTATTGATACGCGACATGTACACAGAGAGAGGTTCGCAATAACTGGATAAGGATGCATGTGACGGGTTCTGTGTAAGCAGGCATGGTAGTGCAGTGAGACAACTGTTGCCGCTAACACATGATGTTAATTACCAGCCATATGTTCAAATTCAGCAAGAAATTAAGAAATATAACTTATTTACAGCACTTATAAATGGCAGATGTACAGTATGAAGCATTTAATAAAAGCTTACATAATGAATTGAAAAATAAAGCAGTTTCTGCTTTAAAGTGCACATTGAAAGAAAGTGGACAGTTGAGTTTGTTGTAATGCCATCCATTCTGGTGATTGCATTGATGGAACAGTATATTGAGCGGTATAAAAGGAATGGGAGGAGCAGCACACAGATAACCACAGGTAGTCTTTCAGTTTATCATGCCATTTCCCTTGCTAATGTTTGTTGTGACTGATTGACTTTTGGCAGACCTATTTCTTTGTTGATCATCAAATTCACCAGAGACGTTTTGGGTGGTGCCCGTAATGTGTACTTCAATGTATAGCAAACTTTTTGTCATCCAAAGTACTTTGCAACAAAGAACATTTTCACCTGAAAAAATCCCAGACCTACTGGGCAGTGGTTGTTTTAGTTTTTGCGCTAACAAAAGCAATATTTAAAAAAAGGCATAAATATAACAAATATACAAATTAAGGCGTGGTCAAGCACACCACCAGTGAAGTGCACTCTTTTTTTTTAAAACTTTATTTTTTGTGCAGGGAATAAATGAAATAGGCGTGTCAAGCCCAAACAACATAACAGTGGTACATTTATGCCACACTTCCACGGCCATCGTGCCCACATCCCTGGGGCCGGGCGGCAACATCGGAAATAACACTAAATGCGAGGTGACGCTAGGGCTGACACTCTCCACATGTCTCTCACCCATCCTGCTTTTTTCGTATTCTACCCTCAACTCCCCCCCCCCCACCCCCCCCCCCCCTTACAAATCAACCAACTGGTAACCGGTCTCATTAGAAGGAAAAACAGTCAGGTCGAGCGACCCTCAATCAACGTGTCATTATTTCCTCCGTGTCAAGTACATATAGGTAAACAGTTGCTATTCTCTCCATCCATTTCGTTGTGCAGTACCCAATCTGTGTAGCGCCTCCATGCTGCCTGCCTCCCTGCCACACCTCAGGCGCACATCGTTTTCAGGTGTCCCCCTCTAACCCTCAGCACCTTCCCCTCCCTCTCTGTGGCACCTCTGATCGCCCACTTCCAAGCCATGGTATTGTCTCCACTTGCCCCACACCTTTCGGAATTTCTTGGGGCAGCCCCTCGCCTTATATGTGACCCGTTCCGCTGCCATATAGAGGTCCAGCCCCCTCCTCCACTCCTCTATGTCTGGCCTCTCCGCCACCCCCCAGTATTTCGCAATGTCCCGTTTGGCCACCACTAGTGCCAGCACCAGGAAAGTGATAAGCGGGCGTGGCAGGTCTACCTCCGTTACCATCCCCAATAGCGCTAGTTTCGGGTCCAGTGTTAATTCCACCTCCAGCACTTCCCCCAATTCAGTGAAAATGTGCGACCAATACACTTGTATGTCTGCGCATGACCAGATGGTGTGGAAAAAATCACCCTGAGCCGCTCTACATCTAAGGCATGTGGCGTCCGTTATCCTGCCCATCCTGAGGAGGCGCCTTCTATCGAAATATGTCCGATGTAGGACGTTCAGTTGGATCAGCCTCAGTCTTGATTTAATAGCCACCTCACGTGGGTGCATCAGTATGAGCTCCCAGTCTAGGTCCTCCATTCCTCCTACATCTGCTTCCCAAATTCCTCTAAGTTTCGCCAGTGTCCCCAACATATTGTTCGTGAGTGTTTTGTACGTGAGGGACACTGCCTGGTGTACCATCTGTTCCTGTAGGAGTCTCCCTTCTAGTGGTGCATATTCTGGCATGTCTTGTAGTGATAGCTTCTGAGCGTTCCAGGCATGTGCTAGCTGTATGTGTTTGTACCGTTGTGTGTGGTGTAAGCCATATTCCGCCCGCAGCATCGCGAATGTCTTCAGCTCACCATTCCTTGTCACATCCCCAATAGTGGATATTCCTATGTCGTCCCACCTGGAGAAGCTTCTTAGTTTTCGGAATTCTGTGAGCCAAGCGCAGTGCCATAGTGGCGTCTGACGCGTCAACCTCCCCTCCCACCCCGTGGCTTTCGTGGCCGTAGTCCATGCTCGGATTGTAATCACCGTCGCGGGTAGGAGCGTCCTCCCTGCTTTCCCGCCATACAGATAGTGGAGTATACTGTGCGCAGACAATTTGTGCCTTTCCAATGCGTACGTGGGGTGAGCCGCTGGTGTATGTAGCCAGTCATTTACGGGCGTTAGGTGTTCTGCCCAATAGTAAGCCTCCAGATTCGGTAACGAGATCCCTCCATTATATTGGTGTCGTTGGAGTGTCTGAAGTGCGATGCGTGGTTGTTTACCTAGCCATAAGAAGGAGCGCAGGTCAGCGTGAATTCTGGGAATGGTGGTAGCTGGGAGCGGGTAGTACTCATTCTGGAGTGCGTAGAGGAATTTGGGTAAAGTGATCATTTTATACATCGCCGCTCTTCCCAGAATGGTGAGCAGCAACTGCCTCCACCTCGTCATGTCCTCCACCGCCTCCTTCATTATTCTGCCTACATTCTTCTGGAAGGAGACCTTCTCGTCCACCGAGATATAGACCCCCAGATATTGGAATCCCTCCACAGTGGTGAGCAGGCGGGCCGGTAGTGCTACCCCCGGTACCATCCCCTGCGGTGTGTACAGGACAGACTTATGCCAATTGATGTTGTGGCCAGCCATCGCCCCAAATCCCTCCAGCTCTCTGAACTGTGGTAAATAAATAAATAATACCCTATTTTTGAATACATAAATGAATAACAGATAGCTCAATAAAATAAGAGTCAAGATTCGAGGTAGTAGGAGTTATGCAGGTTTAATATAGGATAAGGACAGGAACAGGACAACCTGCACAGGAATAGGATGGCAGCGCTGCCGGGAGAGGGAATGGAATGGAGCATAGGGATAAGGACAACCTTTAATGACAGTACATCAGCATATATACATAACGCAAACACATAGCATTACATTGCAGTAGGCGTAGCAGTGGGTGGAGCAGAAGGCATGACGCGTAGCAGTCGCGAAAGATAAGGGTAAAAAGAGGTGTAACAGGGCGTATACATAGACATGTGATGCAAACGTAACAGAATATGTCATGAATAGGGCGGAAACATTGGAGGGGGCTACCTAAGGAGCCGGGACCTCTAACCTGGTGGTGCGCGCAAACTTGCAATGACGTGTTACTAGGAGAAACTGGGGGCTATGAACTCTGTGCTAGGAGCAGAGACTGAAGTCTGGAGAGTCAGGGCGACATGTACCTAAACAGTATCTAGTATCTGATGTTTAGAGAACATGTTGATATAAACTAGAAGTCAGGAGGGGAAAGGCTGACTTGATTCTAAGACTGGACTATGCATTATTCTACATGTAGTGCGTGATGAGGAATATGAAATGACCATTAAATACGGTATTTCTCTAACGTGGAGCCGGAAAGGCTAGACAATGACGGAAACTATTGATGCAGTTCAGTAGCTTAGGAATGCAGAGAAGGAGGACTGAACTGATAACTGGAATCATAACATATTCTTGGCAGACTCAAAGGCAGAGCCAGCCTGAACCGGGCACTGCGTGGCAGGAAGTAAGTGAAGGGTCGAGGATACAGGTGGGGGCTGTATCGCTCCTCAGCGAGGCTGCAGGAGACAGGAGCTGAATCTGGAGTCCAGGCCCTTTTGAGGCCTAGAAACGGGCACTTTACAATGGAATAACGTGCACACTGAGAAACGTGGCAACGTAGCTTTACATAGGCCTGATATTCGTAGTATTCACGAGAGCTGGAAACTGGCATACTAGAGGTGGACACAACTATAATTGCGTCTTGAATCGAACATAGGGAATACATATGCATATTTAATCATGCACACATAACATATGATGGATGACACGTAGGGACACAGAACATGGCAAAATTTACTTTTCCACATTCCCTCCTTGTCACTACGTTTCCATCAGGAAACATCAATATTCATGATACCATCTATCATTTCATACAGTATCATTTGCTCGTCTCGAATTATCCTGGAACGGGTTTTAGAACGGGGCTTGGGACTAGGAATACATGATGTAGCACAAATGCCGCAAATCGCAGGGCCACATTGTATACAGAGGCAGCAGCTGAATATGATCGCTACTGCAATACCTAGGAAGGACAATATTTTCCATCCCCATGCAGAAATTATATTCCAGAACCAACCGGACCATGTCCAGGTGCCTGGATCTTGGTGTATCAGATGGGCAATCTTATGGAGTCTGGTTATAGCTGAATAAACAGACGGCGCGTTATTTGGAATGAAAATGCAGCAACTGGATCCGATGACTCTACAGGCCCCGCCCCTATCGGCCAGTATGACGTCAAGGACGAGACGATTTTGCAAAACGACAAATCTCATAGCAGATTGCTCTTCAGTTAAATTACCTAGAGCAGAGGCAGTCTCATTTACTACAGCTTCAAGGGTTCTTGTTAACCTACGGATCAGTTTACTATTCTGGATAGGTCCTATAAAGAAGAAGAAACCTCTATTGAAATCTGTATACTGTTCTAGGGCAGTTTCAGTATAATCGACAATTGGGGACTCCCTTCTATGTCTGATGTGTACTAGAAGTGTATTTCTATGATAATCAGGTGGGGCTAGGAAAACTGGTGGCAGTAGGAAGGCAATGTAACAGGTTCCCTCCCAATCGAGGGGCAGACGGACATATGCAGTTTGACCACAAATAAAATAGGAATGACGTGAGGCTTTGAAAATAGATTTCCCACTGTCACTATACTTGACAATAGTAGTACAATCACTATGTCCTACATGTACAGAACCATAATTTCGGACACATAATTCGCCTTTGACTGGTAATACTGAAATAGCAGGTAAGTCTGGAGTAGTATCAGACTGAACATTCAGGACCATAAAATTCGAAGAATAGTTACCTAAATTGTACACTTCATTTTCTAGATCTAAACCTGTTCTGTGGGGGAGACCTTGCTTGTCTGGGAAACATGTACTGTTAAGAAAAGACATATCTGTTGAGGATGACGTTAACGTGGACCATGCTCCACACGAACCATTATGTGAAAATGGATAAGGAAAAAGTGGCAGAACTCCCTTCGGTGTCTGGAAAGGGGGGAGTCGACCACACACCCAACAATTAGTGGCATTGCTGGTCTGGTGTGAGTAATGTAACATACGGATAAATGAGTTATTTCGCATAGCGAGGCGGTAAGAGAGTTCATGAGGAGGTAGGTCACTAAACATGTGCTCTACAGTAGCATTAGAAGACTTATTTACATGAGGAACTGGGAAATACAGGTAAAATGCATAACTGGTGCAGGAAGTCATAATGCTGAGAAATAATATGAAACTCAGAAAAACGATACATCGGATTGAGTTTTGACTAACTCTCTCACTATGGGGGTCTGTTCTATACATGTCAGAAACAGTCTAACCGTTTCACCTAGGGGAGGACTTATACAATCAAACTGACTGACTTATTTTACTAGACCGGAGTTTTAGCTTATACTCCTGTTGCGGAGTTTTCTCTAACAGGGGAGGGGTTGTAGCAATGTCTTTTGCGGGACAGTCCTTGAGAACAATATTTTGGCAATCCTTCAAATCCTGGGAAATGTTCTTTAAGACGGGTTTCAGTTCATTAAATTGTTTTATATGAGAAAGGTGCACCCAGCCTTTGCGACCTTCCAACTTCACGGCTGTACGGGTGGTGAGGAGGACCTGTCGGGGCTCTTTCCAACGAGGCTCCAGCGGACTTGATCTGTCAAAGTTGCGGACCATCACCATGGATCCTGGAACGATTTCATGCGGTGCCACCTCGGTATTGTCTGGAAATGCGGCGGCAACCTGTGAACGACATGAGTTGAGGGCAGACATCAAGGAAGCTAGGTAATCTGTCAGCATATTACTTGAAACATCGGTAATACTTCGGGGTCTAGGAGTACCCCACATGTTAGGGGGGCGGCCGAAAACGACCTCATACGGGGACAGACCTGATCTGGAATGTGCGACCATACGCATATAAAATAAAGCGACTGGCAGAGCTACTAGCCAGTCCACACCTTTCTCTTTGCATACTTTTGCGATTCGGATTTTCAGAGTCTGATTATGTCTTTCTACGAGACCGGCTGCTTCAGGATGGCGTACACAATGGAACTTCCACTGGTACCCTAACAACAGGGAAACATGCTTCATGAGTTCAGATGAGAATGGTTGGCCGTTGTCAGAATATACGACTCTAGGGAGTCCATAACGAGGGAAGAACTCACGAACCAACTGCTTGGCAGTGGTCGCGGCTGTGTAATCTGGGACTGGATATGCTTCTGTCCACCTGGACAAAGCGCATACAACTACAAGGACATACTTGAAACCTCGACATCGCTCCATCTGAATATAATCCATCTGGAGGACTTCAAAAGGGTGGTCAGGAGGCTGGAATCCCCCTTGTTCCACCGGGACACTTTTACCTGGATTAAACTGACAACATATCATACAGGTACGGACTTTCTGCTTGGCTGCAGCTCGTAAATGCTTGTTGAACCAGATGTTCTGGATACTGTCTAACATAGCTTTTTCTCCTAGATGTGCTGGACTATGTGCGGTATTAATAATGACTTGAACCATAGAGTCGGGGAGAAACCATGTGGCTCTACCCTTCGTTAACCATCCTTGATCTGTCTGAACCCCTCCTTGTTCGGACCATTTCTTGATTTCTTCAGGAGTAGCATGTAACTGTATATCTATGACATCTTGTGTAGGGTCCTTAACTGTCATGCATGTAGTCGGATCTGGAGTATGTGTCTGATTAACTGGAATGTCTGGAGTCTGTGCTGTAAGCTTGGCTGTTCGGTCTGCTAGATCATTACCTTGGGAAATAATGTCAGTAACTTTCGTATGTGCTTTGCATTTCATGATAGCAATAGATGTCGGTAAATGTATGGCATCTAACAGAGCTTGAATAAGGAGACCATGCTGAATCTTGGTTCCATGAGAAGTCATGAAACCTCTCTCCTGCCAGAGCACTCCGAAGTCGTGTACAACTCCAAATGCGTAGCGTGAATCTGTGTAAACATTAACTTTCAAGTTCTTGGCATGTATGCAGGCTTGTGTCAGAGCAACTAGCTCTGCTGCTTGAGCGGACAGGGTGTCAATACGGTGTGTCTCTATAACTTCAGTGTCAGTAGTCACTGCATACGCGGCGACTAGTTCTCCTGTACTTGTTCTCATACATGAACCATCCACATAAAGTGTCAGGTCGGGATCTGGTAATGGAATATCTGTCAGATCTTGTCTTGGCTTTGTCGTAATGTTAACTACTTCCACACAGTCATGTGTGACGGAATTTGAATTAACTGATGGTAACAGTGTAGCAGGATTCAGGATGTTGCAGCGTCTGATTTCTATGTGTGGCTGGAACAGTGTCAATTCATAACCTGTTAAACGTGCAATTGTCAAGTGCTGAGTTTGTGTTCGGTTTAAAAGAACTTCCACGGAATGTGGAACTTATACTGTCAGGGTGTGTCCCAAAACTATGGAATCACTTTGTCTGATAGCTAGTGCTGTGGCTGCAACTGACTTGAGGCACGCAGGCAGAGCCTGGGCTACAGGATCTAATGTGCTCGAAAAATAAGCACAGGGCTTGTATTGTCCTGCTTGATCTTGTGTGAGAACAGATAATGCTGTACCTTCGCGTTCTGTGACGAAAAGTGTAAAAGGCTTACTGTAGTTCGGTGTAGCTAGAACTGGAGCTTGGCATAAAGCTTTCTTTAACTCATTGAAACTAAGTGTATGTTCAGATGTCCAAGGGAGGACAGTCGATACGGCTGCCTCCTGTGTCGTTAACTGTATCAGTGGCTTGGCTAGAAATGCATACTGAGGAATCCATTGTCTGCAATAAGAAGTAAGGCCGATAAAAGCACGTACCTCCTTCTGGGTCTTGGGCTGAGGAAGACTCGTTATTAACTGAATACGGTCTGGTGTCAACTGCCTACCCCTCTTGGACAGTAAGTGTCCTAAGTATACCACTTGCTGGACACAGAATTGAAGCTTAGAAGGGGACACCTTGTGCCCCATCTCGGCTAGGAAATACAAGACTGTAAGGGATGCTCGCTCGCAAGCACGTTCAGAACGGGCTGTGATCAGTAGATCATCGACATACTGGAGCAGGGCAGTGTCAGTTGGCATGTGAATGTTGTCTAGTTGTCTCTTGAGTGCTTGACTGTAAATACTAGGACTTTCTGTGAAACCTTGAGGAGCGCGTGTAAACATATAGCTCCTTCCATTTAAACAAAATCCGAAAAGGAACTGGCTGTCTGAATGTATTGGAACACTAAAAAATGCGTTCTTGAGGTCGATTACAGTAAAGAATGTAGCTTCGGAATCAATGGTTGTTAATAGGGAAGAGATATCTGGGACAACTGGGTACTGAGGAACAATACACTTATTAAGCTCTCGTAGGTCAATCACTAATCGATATACTGGGGGTGCATTTGGATCAGTACGTTTCATGACTGGAATGATCGGAGAATTACATACATTGGAGTCAGTTTCTACAACTACTCCTTGAGCCATGAGCTCGTCAATAATTTTGGATAAGGCTGCTACAGCCTCCGGTGGCAATCTGTACTGTCTGATCCGTGGTAAAACTACACCTGGCTTGAGAGTCACACGATAGGGTGTGATTTGCATATAACCTACATCAGTTGGACCTTGTGCCCATAAATGCTGTGGAACATTAGACAGTCTTGAATCAAAATCTCGTAATACATAGTGACCCTTAAAGTCACGTAGGAACAATCGTATTCCCTCTGGGGAACAGCATATAACTGCACCTAATTCTTTCAGTGTCTTAATGCCTAATAGATTTTCTGGACATGACTTAGTAAGTAACAGATCAGTAGTGCGGGACAATGGACCTACTTCTAGAGAAACGGGCTTTGAAATCTCATTTACGATAGGTTTTCCTGAAAATCCAAGGGAAACATTTCTTGAGCCTGAGAGCGGAGCCCCTGGAACTTCGGCGTGACTAATTGTGGTCCTACTTGCCCCTGTATCAATTAAAAACTTTCTGTCTTTCCCTAATACTTGACTGTGAACATAGGGACCTTCTTGATCTACAGGTATCTCGATGAGAGGCAAGCCTACCTCCCTCTCTAGGCTGTTTCATGAATACTGCTGGTACTCTGGATACTCAGACTGTGCATACTGGTACATCTGCGATGTGACATGCTGTGTTGCAGCAATAGGCTGCGGTGCTGTAACTGTCTGTGGTGCATTCTGTGGCTGAGGAGTCTGTGAAACTTGTTCTTGTCTAGGCGGACGTGGTCTTTCTTTAGTCTTACCGGTAGCTATGTTGTGTTTCAGAACTGCACACTCGTTTATAAAATGACCTGGTTGTTTACAATAATTGCAATTCCCTTTAACAGGAGCTGCTGGATGACTGGCTTGATTCGGACCCCTCTTCTGACTGTCTTGAGGAACAGATTGTGCAACTAGTACTTTCATTTTCGTGTCTTTCATACGTTTTCTTTCATGTTCTTGCTCTTCTCTAATTCTATTCTGGTGGTATTGGAGCATTTGCAACATCTGGGACGGGGTATTAGCTTGCCAGGTACTTTCGACTTTCAAAACTCGATTTTTAATTGGCGGACTTGAATTCTCGACTAATTTAGTAACAAAAAGGTGAGGATATGACTCACTACTTGTCTTGAGGCCACTGTTGATACTAAAACATTTTTCAAATCTAGAATAAAAATCACTAATATCTTCATCTTGTTTCTGTTTACAGGCTGAGATTGCATCCCAGTCCTCTTTTCTAGTTGTCAATAATCTGGGTAAAACTTGAATCAATAATTCTGGTAATTCTTTACATTTATCTCCAAGACCGGTACCTGGTACTCGTATCTTATCTTCAGCTTCTAGGACTGCCCAATCGATCTTTTTCTCTCCCATCTCCCAATCTTTTTCCTTGAGCTTCTCATACACCCCTGCGGGCAACAGAACTTTTAACATTTTAATTATATCTGGATACGTGTATTCTCCCATACGGAGCATGTCTTTTAATTCTCTATGGAACCCTGCTGGATCTTTGTCATGACAGGGAATTAATTTCTTCATTTCAAGAAGTTCCATCTTTGTGATTGGAGTGTATACAAACACTCGTTGCATTTCGCCACCCGTTCCTCTAACTGGGTGGACTTCTCGTAACGGATTCTGTCTGTCTATGTAAAATGGTTTACTTTCTGGGGGTGAGACATGAACAAAATGCGGGTTCAGAAACGTTCTATATTTGTGGCGCTGTTCTAGAATGACGCTAATTAAATCGGTACCTAGACCTCTCCATCTATACTGGAGTAACTCGTTCAGGATATCATGTAGCGGACCTGGATCAGAATGTTGACCCTCATACAGAGTAATGAGGTGCTGAATCATATACATACCCACCAGTCGTTGCTCGGCTGGGGGCAGTTTCAGAAACATTTGTGCCACTATTTCGTCTGGAAAAGTGGTAGAATCAGTAATCCATCGGACTGCTGAT
The DNA here is from genome assembly GCF_964261635.1 of Lissotriton helveticus. Classification (NCBI taxonomy): domain Eukaryota; kingdom Metazoa; phylum Chordata; class Amphibia; order Caudata; family Salamandridae; genus Lissotriton; species Lissotriton helveticus. Next base: position 1,387,440,043 of record NC_136067.1, read on the forward strand.
CGGGCTACTTCTTGTTCATGCATAGTTCTTAACTCACTATAACCGATTCGTGATTTCAGAATGTGATCGGTAGCTTGAAATACTTGTTCTAGAGAACCTTGTTCTGGTGCTGGATGATGGAAAGTAGACTTGGGTTCTAGACGTGAATGGCGATCTGGAAATCTGGATTTTCCTACATACGCTATTCTGGCGGGATTCTCGTCCTCTACCTCTTCAGTATCAGAGTTACTTTCTTTCTCGCTTACTTGTGCTGCTTTACGTTGTTCGTGTATCTTTATTATTTCTCTACGGATTTTCTTGTACATACTCTCCATAGCACTGATCGTCTTGTGCTTACCCTCGGCTATACTATTACTCCACTTCATCAGGGCTTTCATTTCGGCCTGATTCGTGGACGGGTAATCTTGTTCTCTTATTAGACAATTAATCAGAAACTTTAATATCATGAGCTGGGTCTCAGCTTTCCTTTGGGACATGACATCACTGATACTTTCTGGATCATCCCCTGTACGGATGAAGCGATATATTCTGTCTAGATCTTCCTTCATATCTGGTAGGGTGACTAGATACTCGGCCACATTTCTTACGCGTAATGAATATAAAACCATATCATTTTCGCCTGGAACTGGATCATAGCAGCATTCGGCAAGGGATTTTCTTATTTCTGCAACAGACAGTCTGGGCGTACGTTGTGACGCTTGCATATGTAATTCGGCTGCATCTAAACGTTTACGTGGCGGCGGGGTTTGAGGAAGACCTCCCCCTGCGGCCCCTAGACTAGAATCATCAACTGATGCTTTTCGTCCTGGCAGGGTGGGAAATTGAAATGCGGGCTGGACTTGTATGGCGGGCTGGACCGGGGGTACCGTAACAGGTACTCCGGTGTCTGGAGGAGCGGGAAGTGCCTGATTTACAGGGACTGGCGGAGCGGGAACAGGATTTGCATATTCCGGGACTGTGTCGTCCAAATAGGACGAGATGAAAATATCAGCTGCGGTCGGTTTGTGACGTAGCTTGATCGGAACTAGTGGTGGCGGGAAATTACTGGATGCCTCCGGGGTTGCTTTTGGCAAGCCCTCGGCAAGAAGAGGATACATACCCTTAATGAGGGCATGCCTCTGTCTGTCTGACTGTTCGGCTTTGACTTGTTCACCTATCTCGATTAGTTCTTTTTCTTGTGCTCGTTCTGAGGATTCTCTACTTAATTCTGACTTTCGGATTTCTTTTTCGGTTCTTTTATGAGCTTCTTTACGCCATAACTCGATGGCATCTTTCTGTGATTGTCTGGCTTTCTTTTTCCATAATGCTTCTTCTACTCGCATGATGCACTCGGCATCCCATGTACCCGATACGGGCCATCTATACTTTTCTTCTAACTGTTTGGTATACTCTACCCATAAATCTAGATACAATATGGCACTTATGCCATGCTTCTGATACATAAAGTGACCTGGACTGTCCCTCGGCGGAACAGGAACTGCTTCTTCTAACAAACCCTTTCTAGTTTTTAGCTGACGTAATCTCGAAAAGAGAGACATTGTAAACTTGAATCGGAACACAATACAATACACAAGGAACAATAACAATTGGGAGAACAATTCAGGCATACCACGACATTGGAAGTACAGTGAACAACATCATAACATAACAGTTCGGACAGAATATTACCTGGAATACTGAGAACAGAAACACAAGAATTTCTCGAGAACGGAACAGACTAGAGTTACTGGATGCACTGCTGAAACAGTACGAAACATACCGGTCCCATAAAGGGACGCATCAAGACCCGTATCCACCTAGGTGAACACTTCGTTTGTGGGCCTGTGTACCACCAACCCACGGACCAGAGTCAATTTAGATTGACCCTGTCTAGATACTACCCCAGTAATGGTACTCACCGGGCAGCAAGAACGGAAAGCCTCGGATCGGACTGGACTGCTACGACGACGGACGACGAACTTCGGACTTCAGTTACGGGTGGACCTCCGGATACCTCGGACCTTGGACTCTTGGCTTGGGCTCTGGTCGGGACTCGCCGCGTTCCTCCACCGTCTCGCTTGGATGCTGGACCGCCTCCTCCGTCTCCTCCGTGGGCCTGAGGGATACTTGAAGCAGAAATATCTGCATGTGCACGGTATGGTTCCGTCACGGTTGCAGAGGGTCAGGGGGTCGGCGTGGCTTCACCGACGCGTGGGGAAAGGGCAAGTCCCTATTCGGGCGCCATTATGTGGTAAATAAATAAATAATACCCACCGTCACCTCCGGTTTCGTAATGTATAGTAATACATCGTCTGCATAGAGTGAGATTTTCTCCTGGGATCCCCCTATCCCGCCCCACTCAAAACCATGTATCTCCGGATTTTGTCTAATTTTGGCCGCCAATATTTCTATGGTGAGTGTGAAGAGCAGCGGCGACAGCGGGCACCCCTGTCTGGTGCCTCTCTCTACCCTAAATTCCCGCGATAGGCATCCATTCACTCGCACCCGCGCCTTCGGTGCTGCATAGAGCAGCCTTATCCACTTCCGAAAGTTCGGACCAAATCCAAACCGGCCCAATGCCGCCATAAGAAATGGCCAGTGCACTGCGTCGAACGCCTTTTCAGCGTCTAATGACATGAACCAGTGCGGCTCCGTCCTATCCTTCACCTCTTGAAGCCAGTTGTGTGTCCGTCGAAGGTTGAGTTTTGTCGCTCTGTCCGGCAAAAACCCGGACTGATCTGCGTGAATAAGGTCAGGAATGACTGTACGTAGGCGTGCTGCCAGAATCATGGCCAGCACTTTTACCTCCATATTCAGCAATGAGATGGGACGGTATGAGGCACAGTCCTCTACGGGCTTGCCCTGTTTGCGGATTGGTACTATGGTTGCTAACTCCAAATCTCGGGGGAGGCTCCCTGTGTCGTAAGCTTCTACGTACATGGCCAGGAGGTGACGCGTTAGTAAGTCAGCTGTTTTTTTAAAGAATTCCGCCGGGAACCCGTTGGGTCCCGGCGTTTTCCCCGTTTTTAAGCTATTAATGGCTGTGGTAATCTCCTCCCGAGTAATTGTCTCCTCGAGTGGGGCACTGAGTTCCACCTCCAGAGATGGCACTTCCACGTTTTCCATATATTGTGTGGCCTGGTCCACTGTGCCGAGGTCTCTTGCTTTATAGAAGTTTTCGTAATGTAGTGCAAACGCATCGGCAATGCCCCTGTCGGTTGTTTCCATGTCCCCCCCGTCCCTCCTGACTTGGGCCACCCACCGTGCCGCTCTCTCTTTTCTTCCTAACCACGCCAACAGCTTGCCCGATTTATCGCCGACATCATAGAGACGGTGTAACGTTGCAAGCGATTGTGTTTTTGCCTCATTCGAAACCAGTTCTCTGTATTCTCTTTGTTTGTCGCACAACTGCCTCAGCGTGCCTATCTCCTTGTTCAGGAGATAGTCACCTTCCAAGGTCAGGATTTCCGATTCTAATAACCTCGCTTCCCCGTGCTTCCTGTTTCGTTCGTCCCTCAGTCTCCCTTTGAGTCTATCTCTCAACACCGGTTTCATGGCCTCCCAGAAGGTAACTTTGGAGTCTACTGAGCCCTCATTTTCGGCTACGTACACTTTTATGTCCGCCCTCAGACCCCGTTGTATCTCTGGCGTGTGAATGTCCCAAGCCGCCAGACGCCATTCCGTCTCTCGTCGTTCGGAGGAAATCCCCACCTTCGCATAAAGAGGGGAATGATCTGAGATCCCCCTTGCTTTATAAGTGTATTCATCCCCCTCCGACAGGTATTGCCGTGCCATGAAAATGTAGTCCAGCCTGGAAAAGGCTTTATGTGCCCCTGAATAAAAGGAGTATGCCTCCTGTGTCGGGTGTCGCCAGCGCCAAGTGTCAGTAAGCCCCATCTCTGCCATATACGTCGCCAGCGCTGTCTGTGTCCCCCCTCTGCGTGTGGGTCCCGAGCGATCCAAGGCTTCCGACATGACGTCATTGAAGTCCCCCCCCACAATTTGCATCGTATCTGCAGTGTCCAGCAGTATGGACGCCACCTCTCTGAGTGTACGTGACTGGAGCTTCGGAGGCGCATAAACTGAAATCACTGTCATGTTTAGCCTATTCCATGTTCCCTGTATCCCCACGTATGTACCTTGTGGATCACTCCATGAGCGTGTTATGTTAAATGGGTGTGTTTTGTCCATTAGTATTGCGACCCCCCTTGCACCCGAAGTATAGCCCGCATGTGCCAAGACTTTGTATCTCCCTCTCGTTATGAATGTGCAAGTCCCTGCCTTCATGTGTGTTTCCTGTAGGAGAACCATGTCCGGGGCGAGTCGCTTGATGTACGAATTCACCAGTCCTCTCTTAATTTTGGACCCCAGACCGTTAACATTCCATGCCAAGATGGAGACTCCCCTGTGCAACCTCCCTGATGACATTAATGTACCTGCCATGTTGTGCAGTTCCTCTGCAGATTGGTAGGAGACCCCCGCCACTGTGTGTAGCCTATGTGGGTCTCAGGATTCTGACCGTCTTCCTTCGTGTGTTCCCTTCCCCAGCTACCCCCCCAACTACCCCAACTTGGTGTAACTCCCATCACCCTTACCCCCCCCCCCCTCCCCACCTCCCTCCCCCTTCAGACTCGACCCCATCAAGGTACAAGCTGTTGGTAGGAGTCGGTCTGTCACCCCCCCCACTCCCACCCTCTATCCAACTATGTCTCACAAAACTCCGCCTAAATCAACCCGCGGTGTATCCCCCCTGCCGGGCGCTCAACCCAGCCGAGGTATGCACCACTCCCTGAGCTTGTTTCCCGGCGGCGGAACTACTATCTCACTAACAAATGCTCTGTTCCTGAAAACAGAAAAGGGTGTTAAAATTAACAGAAAAAAACAACTGAAAGGGTTGTGGCCACTTGCGTGTCATGTCCGTGTCCCGACCGACCATCCAGCCGTCCATCACTGCCACTTTCATGAGTGCGAATCTTGCGTGGTCGGTACCGCGCTGCAGTGCGTATCAGTTCTTTCCTGTTCCAACTGCCGTATCTCGGCTTCTAATGGATGCAATGCGCGGTGATCACTGTCCGAGTGCTCATCATTCCCGTCTGAAATCCTGTGGCGTTCCCCTTCCCCATCCGAGCATGCCTGGTCCAGGAGCCTCCTCGGCGACTTGTGTGTCCAGCTCGATGTCCCTGGCGATTCCGATCTACCTCTCCTGGTTCCTGCTGACGGGCGTGGCTGATATGGGGTCCCTGTGTACCTCGAGTGCAATCTTCTGGATCTCCTCCGCTGCCGTTGTGGTGAGCCCCACCGTGCCTGCTCTTGTGCTGCTTTCGCCAGTTCCTCTCTTCCAACTGCTTCTCGACTATTGAGAATCGGTCTTTCCTCCAACCACTGCCATGCGTCGTCTGGGTGAGTGAAGAAGTGTGCTTTATCTTTGTATAGTACCTTAAGCTTTGCTGGGAAGAGCAACATGTATGTAATGTTCATTGATCTCAATTTGGTTTTCACCGATTCGAAGGAGCGTCTTTGCCTCTGAACCTCTTGACTATAATCTGGGAAGATCATTATGTTCGTGTTTTCCACTCTGATGTTACCCATCTTCCTTGCCTCACGCAATATTAAGTCTCTGTCTGCAAAGTTTAGGAAGCGGGCAATCACCGGTCTGGGCCTGGCTCCCTCCGGAGGTTTTGCAAGGAGCGCCCTGTGCGCCCTTTCGATCACAAAGCATGATGAGAAGCGGGCCCCTGCGAAAGTGTCTGTGATCCATGTATGCAGGAATGACGCCATGTTGCTCCCCTCGATTCCTTCTCTGAAACCCACGAATCGGAGGTTATTGCGCCTGGCCCTATTTTCCGCGTCGTCCACCTTCCACAGCAGTTGTCTGTGCGACGCCTGAAGCTCTGCCATATCTTTCTTGAGCGTCGTGATCGAGTCTTCGGCCTCACCAATGCGCGTTTCAGTCTCTGTCACTCTGGCGGAAAGGTTCTTGAAATCCTGCCGCAGGAGCGTGACCTCGGAGCCCACCTCCCCAATTTTAACCTCCAAGGCTGCTCGGGAGTCCTGAATGTCTGATCTAGACGCCTGAATCGCCGCCAGTAACCTGTCCGTGTCGGTGGCACCCTCCGCCGTAGCACCCGCGCTGTCTTTGGATGATTTTGGTGCTGTAAAGGTATCCAGCGTGCCTTGCTTGGGCGGCTTGGGCTGGAGGTGGTCCTTCTTCACCATCGTCGCCGAGGTCGTGATGCCGCCGCGGGAGGTGTGTGGCGGTCGGCCTTTCGTGGTCACCCCCGCGCTGTCCGCTGCACCGTGTACTACTTTGCGCCGGATTCCGTCCGCCGTGTGTCCCCCACTTTCTCGCGGATTGCCACCACCGTGCCCGTCCCTGGATGACTGCTCCGGGCGGAAAGCTAGCCGTGTCTCCCGACCCCTTCCGCTCCGTATCGCTATGCCTTACCCGGGCGCTCGCCGCCACCTGGGCTCTCACTCCAGACACGTAGCCACCCTGGCTGGATTGGGGTTCTGTCACTCGAAGGCGCCGATGTGCCTCTCCCCTCCCTGCCTGTGGGTCGGTGTATCAGTGCCTCTCCTGGTCCGTCGCGGTCACTCCCCTCCTCCGGTCAGGCGGCTGGCGGCAAAACTCGCCGATTTGGGGTTCGCCCGGGTGCTGTGTTCCTCAACTCCCCACGTGTCCAAGCCGCCTCTCAGGTGCCGAGTGGGGGGGGGGGGGGGCGGTGGGGACCTGCCAACGTCTCCCTCAGCCAGGTACCGGATCGTCGCTCCCACACCACCGCCAGAACTCAGACCCACTGCCCCACCGCACTACCGCTCCTCCGGTGTAGCGCGCCCTTCAGGTGCTGGAGGACTTCCCTGCCATGGCCGCCATCTTGGTAAAGGTCGCGGCGCACCGAGCCTCCTCACGAGCCACTTCGCCGGCCCGGCTGCTCCCCGTACCTTGTCCCGGCCGTCGCTGCAGATTCTGTGGGCAGGGGGACCACTCACTCCCTTCGCCGGTGCCTCCGTGCTCTCCCTCACTTGTCAGCGTGGCACTGCTGCCGCCAGCTTGAGTAGGGGTATCTCGCACCCGATACCGTCCCTCCAGTGGACTACACACAGGGGTGAACGCGTGCCTCCCGGCGCAGCTGGGTCCGCCGCCCCGCTACTCCGCTCACTTCCCAGCCTGTCGGAATTGCCCGGTCAGGTGCGAGTCTCTCTTGCCGACCGGTCACTGTGCCGCCATTTTGTCCGACGCTCTCACTGCCCTCCGATGCGTCTCACAGAAGTCGGCGCCGCTCGCTCAAAAGGGCCCCGTGCTGGACGCCGGACCACTCAGTCCCCTCCCGACCACCTCCTACAACCGGCGTGAAAGTTGCAGGTCGTGATGGTGCTAATGCAGGTCGGATCTTTAGACGTCGGCCGGGAGCTCCCGGTAGACACGTCTAGTCTATCATGCCGCTGGCCACCCAGTGAAGTGCACTCTTATTCAAGTGACTGTGCATACCTGATAAGTCAAAAAGCCGTCACCCCAAAAGTTTTAGACTGATGCTGCTGGTTTTTCTACTCTTGAGAGGGCACAGAGTCCTGCTAACCAGACCTCAATGGCAGTGCCCTGACCCTAAATCTGTATGTTTGATTGGCATATACCAAATTGTCCTAAGCTAACTTAAGTCTAAATCCCTAATATATGGTACCAGTGGTACCCAAGGCCTGTAATTTATACTATCCCCTCAGGGACTGCAGCACTTGTAGGGATTGGTAAAACGTGACTCCCATCCTGCTCCTGAAGACTGGTGGAGTAGTTTAAAAACTGCTAACTCTACTTTATTTTATTAATGGGAAATCCCCATACTCCCTTTTTAATGTGTGTAAATCACCCCTATAGAAGGCATATCAAGTCCTAAGGCAGGGTGCAGCATATTACCAAGTAGAACATGTGCTTAACATGTTCTGGTAGTAAAAACCTGCAATTGTTGATTTTACTGGGGAGAGACTAGTAGCCCTATTGGGAAGTACAGAGTTACATGCTGACAACTCAGCTGTGCTAACGTCTACCAATCAATGTAACTTGTTGCCATAGGCGACTTTTACAAAAGTGTTGCTTTATTGCACCGTTTTCCAGTGGCCATTTGCTGAGTCTGCCAACAAGACCGCCTTCCCGCGAGAGAGGTGACATGTTAATGGCTCCCATGATAGGTAACAATAGAGGCTTGCTACTGGAAGAGCGCTGCCTCCTCCTAGCAGGAAGTCGTATGAGATGTTGGCCCAAAAGGTTAGCTTCAAAGGGGGAAGCTGCCTTTGAATGGTAAATGGTAACCACACTCGAGAGGGGCTTTTCTTTTGTCTGGGTAGACAGGTTGACATCTGGGACAGAGAGAGCAAATCACTGGCCAAACTAGTTTTAACATGGGCATGTTGCCCCGAAGGAGCTACACCTCTAGGGCAGGCTACCAAGCTCCACACTCCAAGAGAAGAGTTCTGACATCTTGGCAGTGGGCAGTATAGAGCACTCTGGGATAGCTAGATGCCACACTTCACAGTAAGTTGTCATCAGGCAGGAGGGAACCTAGCAGTCCAATGGCTAGTGGCCGCAACTTCCCTAAGGGCACTTTCTGGGCATAAAAGGGGCACTTCTGGCACCCAGAACTCCGATCTTGCTTGACTGGAGAAGAGGACTGAAGAAGGACTGCCCTCCTGATCCTGGAACCAGCAAAGAAGATACTGCACCGATGTTGGACTGCACCTGCTGCTCTCGGGACCATCAAAGGAAAGGACTGTGATTGCTCTGTCCTGCTCGTGGAGCAGACATCTCAAGTCCAGCCAGAAGCAGAGATTCAGTTGGCTTACTTCCTCTTCGTAGCACAAAGCCTCAAAAGCTGAAGAAGCTTGTCTGGGCAAGTTGGTAGCCCAGATCACCGGATTGTCACTCCTCATCACAGTGCAGCCTGGGAGACTTAGACCTGACACTCAAACATTGCACCAGCGGCTGTTGGACCTCGGAGAGCCATAGGAGTGCAGAGGGAGATCGCTGAGTTTGTTGTGCCTGATGACCAGTAGTTCAGTGGCTGCCGAACTTTTGTTGGATCAAAGAGGACATCGACCCCTGTTGCCACAATCGCCCGACTAGGACCGTGGACCAGCCCCAGAAAGACCCTGTCAACCGCATATCATATCCACCGTCTTTGAGCATCCTGTATACTTTGTATCAGGACCGCTCCATAGACGTCAATGGTAAGGGACAACTGACTTTGGAACTGGACAGAAGACTGCTTTTCTTGTAGAGGTAACGGTTTCTTCGGACCTTACTGGTCCATTTAACTGGCTCCTTGTCAGAGTAAGGCATCCAATGTAACTCTTAAGTAACCGCATTCCAGTTTGACCAACATTTTCTCAAAGAAGTTTCGAAGGATTAAATTAGTTGAATTTGCCAATGCTTGTTCACAGTTAAGTGAGAAGTCTTTGTTTATTGTTAATTGTAAAATCCATATCTCCAGAACACTCCGGTGGATATTTTTGACTTTGGTGTCAATACATTGATATAAATATAAGCTGTTTTTCGTAAAATACTGTTGCATTTCTTGAGTGTGCAGTTTCTTTCTACAATTGTTTTAGTGCTGTTTAAATGATTTAGACTTGTTCCGTTATTTAAGCCTGACTGCTTCAAGACACAGCTACCCATGGTTGAGCTAAGGTTTGACAAACCAAACCTGAATGATCCTTGAATGGTTGGTAGTGTATTACACAGTGAGGTCTCACAACCACACCATATAATAAACCCCATTTCCTCACACTATCGCTGTCTTCGCCATCCCTGGACACGTGTTTCGGGGTATCACCCCTCGTCAGCAGGGATAGGCCGTGTTCTGGGGTTGCCGGTGGCTGCCAAATATCTGCCAGGTTTAGTACCACTCAGGCGCATAGGTGCGGAGTCCCAGGCTCGTCAGCCAACTGCTCGAGGGAGCTTTAACATTACAATTGGGGGTGGGGTCGCACACTACTCACACACCAGCGGTATCGCCCCTAAGGACTATGGTAAATGTAGTTACGTGTTCCGCGATGCATCTTATTTCGATTCTCTGCTATCTTCGCTGTCTTCGCCATCCCTGGACACGTGTTTCGGGGTATCACCCCTCGTCAGCAGGGATAGGCCGTGGACCAGGCACAGATTGAATCAGCTTAATTAGTGCATGCCTGCTTCTTGCACTGTGATTGAGGTACTATTTCTTCTTCCCCTCCCACTCCTCCTACCCCCATCTGGTACTTCCTCCTTCCCCGCATCTCCCTCGTTTTGTTTTCCCCATACCCGATCCTCTTGCTGTCTGTTTTTGCTGCTCCTTCCCTGCTAGAAATACTAATAGTTTATACCTAAGTCTGTTTTATCCTGGAGGTCATGTTTTTACAGTTTTTTTCTCGGTTGCTTAATAAAGAGACACCTATTTTAGCACATACCTTCATTTCTTTTACTTGTAACCACTATTGTTTGAAACCGAGCTGGCGTATTGATGGAAAGCACTGTGCACCACTTTTCTGTTTACCTTGATTTGCTTGGATGGCAACTGTGACTACGTTTAGTCCCTGGTGTTCTTTTGCAACTGTGCCACATTGGCCTTTTCTTTTGTCAGTTTCAAAAAATGCAGCATAGAACTGAGGATGATACTTTGTGCCACTAAAAGTATTCATATCAAGATGAGTTAAGGGACCATCCGGTAAATTATGTCAAATTAGCTCTCAAAATCTAAACTGGCATCATCAAAGGACATAACATTCTAGGATGTCCATTATTGCTGATTGTTCGATCCGCTGGACTGAGTAAAGTAAACGGATTATTTTCTTTACATCTGGATGCCTCTTTCAAGGGGACATCTCGTGATTGACGTCACAGTACTCTCAGAATCTAATCAGGGTTTATCAAATAAAGGAACATTCCAGAACGGCTATTTTGGTTATCGAAAGTGATGAAAGACTAGATAAAGAGGACATTTGTTTCTCTACATTGCACGACCCCTTTAATGCTTTTTTTTCTGGAGGATATAATCATAACAAATATTCTTTTGCTTTTCCATTATGTAAACTATTTTCCAGCTATATGCTGCAGATGATGTCCATATGCACACACCGGGAACGTTTAAAGTGTGTGAAAATGTGTGTGATTTGAAGGCGTGGACAGATGGAAGAGCGTCTGCTTGAACAAGATTAACACATCATTTGTTTGGCTTTGTACTCGTTCGCGCATACAAGGAAAAAGGTTTTAAAGCAGACAAGAAATGTTGAAATCTTTACAAATGTCTCCTTATGGGGAATGATTGCCGGAAGCAACACGTTGATGTAATCGATGTTATTAAGCCAATAAAGTCATTATGGTAGTTTAGGTACTTTAATAGAAGTACAGAGAAAAGCTGGTGTGCCCATTAAAGGCTCAGGAGCAACTGACAATATGAGAATACCAGAGCATTAAGTCGCAAGGTGACATCAGCAGATATAGAATGTTCTACTTAAAGGGAAGATGTAAAATAAGAGAATACAACACAAGTCCTGTCTGTTAAGCCCTAGATAGTAATTTATGTTTATCTGAATTAATTACCCTGACTTCTTAGCCTGAAAGGAGTTGCATGTTCTTTCCTTTATTACTTTTTAAATAATAATTTATGGTAATTTAATAATGATCAATTAAACGAGTGTAGTGACAGATTTTGAAGAAGAATATAAAGCCAAATTACGAAATTGCGGACAATAGTACATACTAGCAGTTACCCATGAAAGGAGAGTTAACAAATGTTATTATTTATACTCAAATCAAAGAAAGGAAAGATCCGCCCTGTTTCGTTTTTAATAAAGCTACATGATTAATATAATATAAATTATACAACTATCTGACTAGAGTTACACACAAGACAACAACAAACTGTGTATAATGAGAATAGGAATTGAAAAGGGAGCAAAACGGTATATTTTAGAAATATTTTCACTTGCTAACCTTGCACAGTCTTAGAATTATAAAATGCAGGAATCTATACCGTAGGCTTAGGGTTCTACAAATTATTTGGTGAGCAGCAGGCATCAGTCCTGGCCATCACAATTTGAAATGTTAAGTTACTGTTAAGCAGTCTTATTTGATGGTTTAAAAAATGAGACATGAAGTTAATTAGAGTTATTCGACAACACCAGTCATTATCATGAGCATACGGTATAGGTTTATGAGTGCTCTGATAAGTGTTACTTCTAGCTTCAGCTTTGCTAAGGGTTAGTTTGAAGGCAAATTATGAACAAGTGCTCCAGTAAACCTACCCCAGGTAAAAAGTTCATTTATTCAGAGCGGGGCTCAGGATATGACCTTACTTGAACTCGAAAACATCTATTCTATTACTTGAACTCTCAAACATCTATTCTGTTCTGCACTAAATATATAGGAGTACAGACATTTTGACCTGTATGCGTGTGTGTGTGTGTATATATATATATATCTCCTGCATTTCTGGCAGATATTGCTTAGGAAAAGTGTAGGGACGAAAGCTCTAGCCTTAGACAGCAATTCGATCTGTGCTTTATTCAGCTTTTTTTTAGTTCAACGTTCTATCTGACCCTGTGTATTCCATGCCCTCCCCCAAGCTATACCATGAAATTGACCTCTGTGATCATATGCGTGATCCTGGTTGGCGGGAGACTCTATTTTCGCCCCTCCGGTTGTGACACTGATGGTAATTAATATTTTAGCGAAGGGCATAGGCCTTCATGCCTCGTTGTACAACTCAGTTCTGTTAAAACCACAAAACAGAGGTCCTTGAGCTCTCCATAAGTCTGTGTTATATTTCGTAATATTTATGGAGACCCTCTGTGGCAGGAATGAGCTTTTTGCAAGCAACAAGCATAATAATCGTTCCTTTAAGAGGGTATTGTCAAACTTGTTCTCTGTCTGTCATGCATGTGCTTGAGCCCACCGGAGGGACCCCATCACGCTTTCATCCGTGTCTCCTTTGTGGTGTAATATACATCTGAAAGAAACAGTTAGTTATAGATTCCTTACCTTAGGATTACCCCCAGGCGTCAGACTGGATCCGTAAAGTTTTTCGTCAGCAGCGCGTCGAAAGGTGGCATTGGTCAGCTCTGCGTTCGTCTTGGTCGCCGGTGTGACGTCACGGTAGCGACATAAATGCTACCCTCGGGCACAGACGTCAGTTCTTTCTTTTTCTGCGCCAGCCAGAGCAGATCCGGAGAGAGCAGTACTTCCAGCCACTATTTGACTGACTTTTCTTGACTTTTGTCAACATCGTTTTTGCAGTCTTCGACTCCTGGTGCACGAGGGATGCCCGGTTCCAAGGCCTGCGGTTCCTGTAGCCGACTGATGTCGGAGACGGATCCGCACTGCATGTGCCTGTTTTGCCTGGAGCGTTACCACGATCCCAAGTTGTGCTCCGACTGCCGGACCATGAATCCGAAGTCTTTGCGGGAGCAGTCCCAAAAGCTTCTCGAGGCCCGGCAGTCGGCTCCACGCCGTTCGAGGTCCCGGTCAGGTGGGTGGTCAAGGGATCTGTCGCAGAGCCACCTCTACCAGTCTTCTTCCAAGTCTTTGCTCTCCTCAGGTGAGTCGAAGCACAAGAAGAAGTCAAAGAAGCATCGCTGCTCTTTGACTTCTCCCCTTCGGTCGGCTGATGCAATGAGGGATGCGGGTGATGCCCCTCCCGTGGCTCTGTGTGCAGAGCCCGAAGGGTCGCCTCAGAGTTTCCTTCCCTTCCCGGGACCCGGAGCGACCCCTGCTCAGCTTTGCCAATTTTATGAAGCGCTGCATGCCATCTTTGGGCAGCCCAACTCCGCCGATGTGCCTTTGGGCCTCGCAGACTCGGATGGGGGCCCTGGGTCTTCAATGCTGGCGGCTTTGGCCCAGGCACCGCAGGGTCCCCTTGGATCCAGGCCTGGATCTGAATCGGCGCCGGTTGACCTGGTTACACCTCCCCCGGCGCAGATTCAACCGGCACCACGTCCGCAGCCGGCGCCGGCTGCGTCGTCAGCCGACGTCGACCGGGGCCTCCACCTCGATGTAGGCACGGAGCCGGACCAGCATCGACAGACGCCAGATCCGGCGCCGATGGGAACTTTTGTGCCCTTGTTCTACCCTGGCTCTTTTAGGTCAGATTGGCAGCCAGAGGAAGGTGAGGAGGGCTGGGAGGGGTCTGGAGACCCTTTAACTGATCATATGGGCTACAAACCATACTGGAGAGACGAACTGGGGGAAGCCAGTGGTCTAAGTTCCTCACCAGACCATGGAATGTTGTCTCCTCCTACCGTGGCTACGGAGGAGGCAGCGTCTTACGCTGTGGTGTTGCGTAGGGCGGCAGAGGATCTCCACTTAGAGCTACCTACGGTTGCAGTCAGGACTAATCTGCTGACAGAGGTGCTTCAACCGGCAGCAAGCTCTTTGGAGCCCTTGATCCAGTTTAATGAAGCCCTCACTGGCATCCTTTTGGGCACCTGGTCCACGCCCAACACAGGGTCTCCTGTGGATAGGATGATTGCCCGACTAAACCGCCCGCCCAAGCGACCCCACTTTCCTTTCCCAACACCCCACCCCTGAGAGCTTGGTGGTCCAAGCCTCCACCTCCAAAGGTGCATTCCCTAAAGCACCACCTGATAGGGAATCCAAAAAGCTGAACCATCTTGGGAAGAAGATGTTTTCTTCCTCCAGCTTGGGGCTGCAGTTGGTAAATACTGCATTTCTGTTGGGCCGTTACAACCACTCTGTGTGGGATACGGGGGGGGCAAGTGCTGCCCCAGTGCCCGGAGGAGGCCCAGGCCGCACTCTCCTGTGCAGTTGCTGAAGGGAGAGACGCAGCAAAATTTACCATCCCCTTTGGGCTGGATACCGCCGACTCACTAGTCAGGATGATTTCTATGTCGGTAGCCCTTCGACGCTATGCCTGGTTGAGGTCGACTGGTTTTTCAGGGGATGCCCAATCCACTCTTATGAACATGCCCTTTGATGGCGTCGCCTATTAGGCGACAAGGCAGACAATGCACTGGAGCGCTTTAAGGGCTCTCGGGCTACGGCCAGGTCCTTATGCCTCTCCACCAACCACTCTGCGAAGTCTGCTTTTCGCCCCTTTCGTGGACATGGAAGGGGTGCCCCGCCCAGAGCCACAGGCCAGCCCAAGCTGTTCAGCCCCTGTGCTGCCGGGGACGTGGGAACTACTGCCGTGGTTCTGGGGGCCAGCGGGCGGGCCAGCCCACCACAGCCCCCTCTGCCGCAGCCTCCAAACCCTCCTAGTCCGACCTTTCAGGGCAATAAAATCGCCAGTGGGAGGCAGGATTCACTATCACCTTCCCCACTGGCGCACCATCACGTCGGAGAGGTGGGTTTTGCAAATAGTCCGAAGGGGCTGTTCCCTCCCCTTCGAGACTACCCCTCCATACATGTCACCTCAGCACCATCACATGTCGGAGGATCTTCTGGCCCTGCTCCAACAGGAAGTTTCGACACTTTTGGCCAAGGAAGCCATCGAGCGAGTTCCTGTCCCATAAGTAGATCGTGTTTACTATTCCGACTACTTTCTGGTGCCCAAGAAGGACAAAGGCCTGCGTCCTACCTTGGATCTCAGGAACGCCAACCGCTTCCTCTGGAAGGAGAAGTTAAATGTTGACGCTGGCTCAGGTCTTGTCTGCCCTCGATGTGTAGCGTTGGATTTGCAGGATGCTTATTCTTATTTTCATATCCCCTTCCTGCCGGCCCACCGGTGTTACCTACGGTTCACGGTAGGCCAAGAGCACTTTTACTTTACCTTGCTCCCCGTTTGACCTTACCAGCGTTCACTGGGGTTCTCCATCAAAATGCCGAAGTCACACCTGACTCCCTCTCAGAAGCTCCTCTTCCTTGTAGCAGTTCTGGACAAGACGCAGTTTCAGGTCTATCCTCCCAAGCAGCGAGTCCGGTATATTCAGGCTATGATTACGATCTTTCAGCCTCTATCCCGGGTTTCGGTCAGAATGTCCCTTCGGTTACTGGGCTTGATGGCCTCCTGCATCCTGCTGGTGGACCATGCTAGATGGCATATGCGGGCTCTGCAGTGGGTTCTGAAGTTCTAGTTGGCACAACATCAGGGGAACCTCTCTGATTGCGTCCAGATCTCGGAGGGCACTGCACACCAATTAATTGCAATGGTGTCTAACGAACCACAATTGGGTCGACGGCAGATCCCTCTCCCTTCCCCAACCAGAGTTCACAGTGGTGACCGATGCATCACTTCTGGGATGGGGCGGTCATATGGGGGAGGTGGAGATCAGAGGCCTCTGATCTCTGGCGGAGTCTGGGCTTCACATTAACCTTCTGGAGCTTCGGGCGATTCGTCTTGCACTCAAAGCATTCCTTCCCTCTGTCTGGGGAAGAGTAGTGCGGGTGTTCACGGACAACACCACCGCCATGTGGTACTGCAGCAAGCAAGGCGGGTGAAATCTTGGACCCTTTGTCAGGAGGCCCTCCGCCTCTGGACATGGCTGGAACATCAGGGCATACCCTGGCGGTTAAACACCTGGCAGGTTCACTGAACGCCAGGGCGGACAAACTCAGCTGCAGGTGCATGATGGATCACGAATGGCGTCTTCACTCGGAGGTGGCGCAAGGTCTTTTTCAACAGTGGGGAGAGTCTTGGTTAGATTTATTCGCCAGCGAGAAGAACGCACAATGTCAGCAATTCTACAGGTTGGAATTTCCAAGGCGGCACTCGCTAGGCTACTCTTTTCGTTGCCAGTGGAGTTGCGGTCTTCTAAATGCCTTTCTGCCTATACCACTTCTGCCCAGAGTTCTGAAGAAGATCAAGCGCGGACGGGCCCAAGTCATTCTTGTGGCTCCGGATTGGGCATGAAGAGTCTGGTATCCTGAGGTGCTACACATGGCCATCGATCCTCCGATCAGACTGCCTCTTCGATAGGATCTTATGTCACAGAAGTAGGGGATGGTCCTCCACCCAAACCTGTCCAGCCTCCACCTCCTTTAGTGGAGATTGAGCGGCGGCAATTGACGTCGTTTGACCTGCCTCCCAGAGTATGTGATGTTATCTTGGTAGCCAGGCGTCCCTCCACTAAGACGGTATACGCCTGTAGATGGAACAAATTTGTGGCATGGTGCGCAGCAAAGGCTGTGGATCCCCTTTCTGCCCTCTTTCAGAGGTTCTCTTTTTCCTTCTTTGTTTGTCCCAACAAGGCTCTGCTCTGGGCACTCTGAAGGGCTACCTCTCATCCATTTCAGTCTTTCTTAGGCTCCCTGATCAGCCTTCTCTTTTCAAGTCCCCTGTTGTAAATCGCTTTCCTAAGGGTATTACTCATCTTTTTCCTCCCATTTCATTCGCAAGGCCTCAGTTGGACTTGAACTTGGTTCTTACATATCTCTTATGTGTGCTCCCTTTGAGCCGCTACATAACTGTCCTCTCAGGTTTCTGACTTTGAAAACTGCCTTTCTGGTGGCCGTCACCTCTGCGCACAGTGTGATTGAGCTCCAAGCTCTTTCTTCTAAACCTCCTTTTCTGACTGTTTATCCGGACAAGATAGTCCTTAGAACTCGTCCTTCCGTCCTTCTCAAAGTGGTTACTCCTTTCCATATTGGACAGACCATCACTTTGCCCAACTTCTTTCTGCCTCCGCATCCTTCCAAAGAAGAAGCAAGGCTCCACCGGCTGGATCCAAAGCGTGCATCTTTCCTTTTACTTGGATCGCAGAAAACAATTCCGGGTGGATGACCAGCTCTTTGTGGGCTACGTGGGCACCAAAAAAGGTCGGGCTGTGCACAAACGGACCATTACTAGATGGGTCGTTTCATGCATCAAAGCGTGTTATTCCTTGGCAAAGAAGGAGCCGCCAGTTGGGTTGCGTGCCCATTCCACCAGGGCGACAGCAGCAACCACTGCTTGGGGACGTGGATTCCCCCTTAATGACATCTGTCAGGCAGCTATGTGGGCATCGCTGCACACTTTCACAAGACACTACTGCCTGGACAGCCATTTCCGGAGAGAATGCTTCTTTGGCTGTTCTGTTCTCCAGGACTTTCTAATGTGAACTTGGTTCGCAGACCCACCTCTGGAATTGGCATTGCGGGGGTATCTATTCTAAGGTAAGGAATCTATAATTAACTGTTTCTTTCAGATGAAAAAGTTACTTATCTTTGGTAACGATATATCTGTAAGAAACATAGGTTAGTTATAGATTCCTTACCGTCCCACCCATCCTCCCCGTTCTTTGAACTGATTTCTAGGGTTAAGGACTTCCTTGCAGGGCCCTAGTTCTGTGCACCAGTGGTCAGTGTCTTGCATGGCTCTGCGCTTCTGGCATTGAAAGTCGTGTACAGAACTGACGTCAGCGCGTGAGGGCAGCGTCTAAGTAGCTACAGCGAAGTCATCCCGGCGACAACAACGAACGCGGAGCCAACCGATGCCACATTACGACGCGCAGGGGTACTGCTGACGAAAAACTTTCCGGATCCTGTCTCATGCCTGGGGATAATTCTAAGGTAAGGAATCTATAACTAACCTATGTTTCTTACAGATATATCATTACCGAAGGTAAGTTACTTTTTCATCTAGTCCAGAGTTGTGCCAACCTCATCTCCTCCAGGGTTCACGAGAAGAGTTTTTCTGCCACTCAGGGTGTCTGGCTTGTAAGTGATCCTATCCAAATAATATTGCCTTTTGTGGCTTCCACCTGTTTGTTCTGCTGAGTACTGGCAGGAAATCACAGGAGCTCCACTCATGAACTCTGCCTTCTCCCTGTGAATCTGTGCTTCCTTGACCAGTCAGTGCCTGCCCTTTGCTTTTTTTAATGAAAGTCCTGTTGGTTGAGTCTATCACCCTAATTTTAAAACCCTCTGAACCACTGTCTCGCCCTTACAGTTAGGAGATATTGTGGTTTGAAAAAACAACTCTGTACCTAAATGACAGTTCCCCAGCTGTTAAAGAGAATAACCTGGTCCTTTTGGTGAACCCGTCACCCAAAATATTTAACCATAAATTAAAAAGATATGGGCTGAAACATGTTGTATCTAATGGTAGTCTACTGTGGGTGCTTCTCCATTAGCTGCTTCCTATAAACTTTATCTAATCTCTCTGAACACCCATCACTGGTTCCAGGAGTCTATGGCCCCATTAAGTGTACTCTAGAAAGTTAATTTTGTGATCAGTCACCACCACCCTACCGATATGGCCTTTATCTTCTGTGTGTTGGACTCCCTGTTCACTTTTAGGATGGTGTTTTTCTATTACCTAATTATTGTGCTTTCGAACATTTTTGGTAGACTACCAATTGTCCGGGCTGGAGCAAATTCCCTTATTTGCCTCTGCTCCTTTGCAGTAAGGAATTCTCAAAAAGTAGGGCAAAGGGCAGGAACGTCGTGGCATACATATTGTGGCACTCTGCCTGGTACCTTTAGTTTTTCTTGACCAATGATTGACAATAAACGTAGAACTCATATTTTGGCGTTGTAACTTGACCCCCTCACGGTTTTAAAAATTGGTTTGTTTTAGCGTTAAACACTTTACTGCCCTACATTTCCTCTGAATAAAGAAAAATCTTTTTTAGGTCTCGCCTGTCGATGCGCATGCGCATCGAGCAAGCGAGACTATAGGGGCTCATCGACTCTTTATCTAACTTGCAAGGAATCGTGGCGATTCCTTGCAGTGCCCGTGACTTTTAAGCTCAATGCGCATGTGCATTGAGCTTAAAAGCGCGTGCACAGCCGCCCGCATTCCTCCGACACCTTTGAAGTGAAGCTTAGCTTCACTTCAAAGGCCCGGCTTCTTCACACCCACATGCCGCTCTGCCCCGCTCCGCCCCCTCCCCTGAGTCAATCAATTTATAAGCTTTATTCGACATTTTGTCATAAAAGCATTCACCTAACCCTATACAATAAATACTACTTATAAAAATACTTCTAAAAATACACATTAAACATTTGATGTCGAATAAACGTAATAAAAGATCATAAAATTACAACACATTATTACAATTTGAGAAACACATTTCATAGGTTTAAAAACATACAGTTTGTTGCAATAGAACAGTTTATGGATATACATAATTTCATTGTGATACAGTAGCCAATAATGATCGGGTACGAATTAGCCACGACCATGCCAAATACTTTGCTACACCAACCACATACAATGTTGTACAATCAGATTCAAGTATCCTAAGGGCTTCGGCTTGGTTTCGGGTTCCCAACTTTAGACACACCGGTTTTAGCCACTTACGTCTGGGGGCCAAATACAGTGGGCAACAAAACAAAAAATGGGAGATGTGTTCAATTTCCCCAATGCAATAGTGACAATGTTCATCCCATATCTGGGACCAATGCTTCTTAAACGCATTTAGTGGTAATGTACCAATGCGAAATTGGAAATACAGTTTTCTATCATACGGTTTTTCTATTAGGTCCCAAAAACATTCGTATGATGGGTACATTTTTAAGTTTAAAAAGCGAGATGTTAACGTTACACTTGTACTGTCCCTAAATATTGCAAGGTATATCATCTCCCAATAAAGGTCTTTTAGCTTTTCCTTTGAGGGGAAGCAGGTTGGATCATTGTTGTCCCATAGGTGGCCCAATTTCAGTTCTGTAAGTAGGCCCCGCAACTCCCTTAGCCATGGGATAGTATGGAAGCGGTCGAATTTGATGACATCCATCAGTGCTGCTGCATAGTGGCCTAACTCTGGGGTCACCATAATTCGCCTCCAATACAGGAGGGGCCGAAGCCTCGCTATGTCCACAACTGATTTTCTGCCCAAGTCTAATTTTAACGGGATCATCGGGGTACTTTGGGGGACCATTGTAACCCCTCTTAGAAACCTATTTTCCGCTCTGACCAGATCGCTCAAGTTTGAGAAGCCCCATAATTCAGAGCCATATAAACAAGCCCCCAGGACCTTCATAGAGTAAATTTCCATGACACAATTCAAAGGCTTTGTCAGAGAAGTGCGGTGTTTTAGCGAAATAGCACCTGATAGCTGTCTAAATTTTAGAAGGGTTGTCGTTATGTGGTGTTTCCAGCTCATGTTTTCTTGCAGAGTGATACCTAGGTATGAAAAAGAGTCCACTCTTTCTAGGGGTGTTCCTTTATATTTTATTACACCCTTAAACGAGGACTGTTGATTAAGGCACATAAATTTCGTTTTAGTGGTATTTAGTTCTAGGCCCTTATCATCACAATATACACCAAAGGCGTCAACTACTTTTTGTAACCCACTAGGGGTGCGGGAAAGTAATAATGTATCGTCCGCAAACATGAGAACTGGTACACGGGAGCCGGCTATTACAGGGGCGTCACTAGCAATCTTCTCTAGATGTTCCACAATACCATTTATATAAATGGAGAAGAGGGTTGGGGCTAGGACACATCCTTGCCGCACCCCACGTTCAACCGGGAAGGAATCAGTCACCTCTCCTTGTTTGCCCCATCGTATCCTTGCGAAATTATTTTCATGTAGGCGAACGAGGAGTGTGAGCAATTCCTTTTTTATGCCTGCATCCGCCAAGGTCTGCCAGAGTTTTTCCCTAGGGACTAAATCAAAAGCGGCTTTTAAATCTACAAAAACTGCATACAATGTCCCCTTCTTCAGGGTGACATTTCTCCAATAAATTGTTAAAAAATGGAGAACTTGGTCAACGCTACTGGTTAAAGGCCTAAACCCAGCTTGATAGGGTGACAAGATGTTATTTGCGTCGATCCATTGCTGCAGTTTATTTTGGACTAGTCGACCCATTAGCTTTTGAGCTGTATCAATTAAACTAATGGGTCTATAGTTTTTAGCCAGGGAACGGTCACCTTTTTTATATATGGGAATTATTTCCGCTCCCTTCCATGAGGCGGGCACTTCCCCTCCCATAGCCACTGCATTGGCCAACATTGTAAAGTAGGTGCACCAGGACTTCCGGTCAGATAGGAAAATATCAGCCGGAATACCATCCATGCCTGGTGCTTTCCCCCCTGCTATACAGTCTAATACAACACTCACATCCCCCTCAACAAATAGTGGTGTTTTGTAGTAGACTTGTAGAGGAAGGTTAACATTATTAAACATATAATTACGGGCATACTGTGGTTGAAAGTATTCTATCCAGCTGTTCTTTGCAACATTATTAACAGGCTGGGATGCTATGCCACCCTTTGCCCATTTCACTGAGGCCCAAAAGCGCTTTGAATCCTTGGAGGCACAGATCTCCTTAAGTTCTTGCCAACAATCCTCGTCCCAACGCTTCTTGGCCGCTTTTTGAACCTGCCTATACTGATTCCTCGCCAGCCTTACTGCTTCAGGCCTTCCTAGTCTTAATTCCTTCCCGAGATTATCTCGAGCTGCCCTGCAATTCTTATCAAACCACCCCCTAGTGTCTTGTAGTTTCTTCATTTTACTTACGGGGGTTTTTTTCCGGAAGAAACTTTGGATTGTGGTAAAAAATGTGTCATGGGCAGTCATCATGTAGTTGATAAAGTTAGTCTGTCCAAAATGGGACTTAATTTTAGCAACTTCACCCACTACTACTTTCTTTAGAGTCTCTATTTTAACGAGATCTTCTAGGAGCATGCTCCACTTCAGGTAACGGGAGTTATTGGAGCATACTAGGTCCTGTGTGACCATGTTATCCTCTCTAGGATGGTCAAATATTTCATTGTAGGTATGTAGTGTCAGGCACAATGGATTGTGGTCGCTTTCAATCTTAGCCTTCACTTCCATATCCTCCAATTTATCCCAGAGCCTTACATCTAGAAGTATATAATCTATCCTGCTTGCCGATCTACCATTATCAAAGGTGTTTTCCCCCCTACAATCGGACACTGTCCGGCCGTTCACTGCTCTAAGTCCTCGTGAGAGACAAAAACTTTTCAATTGTATTGCTACCGTGCTCCAAGTCTTAATTACAGGGATATCTAGTTGGGGTATACCCCACTTGGAGTCCTCATCTTCAGCCAGGACTTTATCCTCCTCACCCAAAGGCTCGAAGGTGGTATTGAAATCCCCGCCTATTATTATGTGAGAGGAGTCTGGTAGCTGTTCAATATTGTTCTCAAGGCACGATAGGGTCTCAGATGATTTACCCCTTGCTACTCCCCTTGAATACAAATTGAACAGGGCTAGTTGATGACCATTTTGCCAGGAGAAATCAAGTGCCAAAATATCGTTAGAGGGAATAGACCTTTGCTTAACCGAACAGTTCAGAGTTTGGCGTACCCAAATTAACAGGCCCCCCGAGGGACGTCCCACTCTGTTACTAATTGCCGGGATAAAGAAGTTTAAATACCCTTGCCTAAAAATTGGGATAATCGACCAAGTTTCTTGGAACATGATGATGTCGTGCTGATTAATAAAATCACCCCAGTCGGGAATATTTAGCTTATTAGCTATTCCGGCTATGTTCCATGAAATGATTAGTAGCTTTGGTTTAGCCTGCTGGGAGTACGTCTGGGCAATGTCGGGAATGATCAGTGTTTCTGCAGGATCTGCTCCTAGTATTACCTTTTTGTTCAATCTCGATAGTGACTCAACTTCCTCCAATGATTTTTCCTCATCCACCTGGGCTCGGGTTTGTTCTTCCAAATCGGAAGCACAAGATTCAACTGGGACTGGTATGGATTCATCTAACATGGCAATCTTAGCACAGCCTTTGCCCGTCCACACATTCAGGGTAGTAGAGGAGACATATGTGAGTCAATCACACTCATTCAAATCCGTTAACACAGAGTAATGATTATCCAAGCTTAGCCCCCACTCACATGCTGGATTGGTTCTAGCCCTGCTATTTCCCACTACTGTCCATTTAGTTCTTAGTATACTCGACTTTGCTACTAGACCCCTTCTGCTGTAGAAGAAATCCAGTGTCAGTGGAACTATTTCAGCTGTCCTACGTTGTGGAGGAAGAATATTCCGTAGGACATCGGGCAGAACATCGGGGCCCTTAAAGTTCAAGACCACACAATCCCCTTGAAATTTCTTTGGCTTAGTACCTATCCATCTAACTCTTCTTGCTGTAAGCAGATCGTCTGATAATTTTTCCTTACCCCAGGGGGATATGTGCATATTACTACTCAACCACTGGAGAGCCTTATTTCTTAACGAGTCAGGGGATTCGATCTGACCAGTTTTGAGCAAGGGTGTGTTAGCTAGTACTAAGATAAGGGGCGAGGCTTCAACAATTAGTTCAACTGGGGCAGATTCTGGATTTAGGGTCTCAGGGATACTGCTGCCCATTAGTTGGGCTGACTCATAAGGAAGATTCATACCAAAGTTAGTATCATTCCTGGGGCTAGCGTGTTGGACATGGTCTGAAGAAGCTTGTGAACCAACAGTCACCCCTGTTGTTCTTCCCGCAGTCTCCATTTGGTCAATTTTTGAAGCAACTAGATTTGCTATTTCACCCACCCCCTCATTGGTTTTCCTTAGCAGGGATTCTAGCTTGTTGACCTTAGTAACTAATTGGTCAACCTTTGATATGAGGGGTTTCATTAAACCTAGTAGTTTAGACTCTAGTGCGCCCATGAGCTTAGTTAAAAGAATATCCTCCCCATCTTCATTTTCATACTCCTCTTCCCGTATCCCATCCTCTTTCTTTCTTTTTGCTCGTCTAGGTGGGGTTGCGGGTTTATTTTTAGAAGAGCGTAAGCCACCTCTTCTAGGTGGCGCCTTAGTGATCCCTTTTTTTGCTCTCGGGGCAGGGACAGGTGTTGGGGAGGTAATGGTTTCTATGTCTGCCTCCTCAATTAACACAGATTTGTCTTGGTCATCTAGGTTGATCAGATCTGTAAAGGGGTCAGATTGATGGTCCATTGTGGTCATTGAACCATTAATTTCTAAATGCTCAATTAAGACTTCACTAGGGTCGGAGACAATAAGATCATCAGTTACAGGCTGGGACACCCCTGATTGATTGATTTGGGCACAGGGTGGCGAATCCCCCGTACCTAGGGAGGTCCTCCGGTTATTATTGATTTTTGTCACTACCTGGACTAGGTAGTTGTGCATGGTGTTAGCCGGAGTGACAGGCGTTTTTTGTTTAGACATGATGTACAGACAATAGTTCACAACCAGGCCCTAGCAATGGATAACTAACAATAGGCCAGTCACACAATAGATGTTAAATTAGTTTACCTTGCCACTAGTCAATTTAAAGTTTGGGAGTTAGAGGGATGGCCCAGTCCAGTCTCTCACAGTCTAGAACGGGCTAAAACGGGCCCGCCCTTGGCCCGGGCTTAGCCCCGCGCTTGGACCCGCTCGCGTCCCGCTACGCGGAGGGGGCGATGGTGTTTTATGCGCCGCCTGGCGCCTAACGCTTCGTCACTGGGAGCGCCCCCGCAAAGGCTCCCGGGGGTTGAAGTCCCCCCGCTCGGCGGCCGCTCTGGTGGCAAAGGCGGCGGCGGGGGGGACTCGGCTCCTCGGCTCCTGCTGCTGCCTCGTGGGTCTTCTCTCCTCTCAGCACGGACACAGTTGCAGGGATATGTGGCAGGTACAAAGCTAAAACTCCTTTTGGGCTCCCACAGCGCTCCGGGAGCGCTGCTGTTTTATGCGCCGCCTGGCGCCTAATGCTTCGTCACTGGGAGCGCCCCCGCAAAGGCTCCTGGGGGTTGAAGTCCCCCCGCTCGGCGGCCGCTCTGGTGGCAAAGGCGGCGGCGGGGGGGACTCGGCTCCTCGGCTCCTGCTGCTGCCTCGTGGGTCTTCTTTCCTCTCAGCACGGACACAGTTGCAGGGATATGTGGCAGGTACAAAGCTAAAACTCCTTTTGGGCTCCCACAGCGCTCCGGGAGCGCTGCTGTTTTATGCGCCGCCTGGCGCCTAATGCTTCGTCACTGGGAGCGCCCCCGCAAAGGCTCCTGGGGGTTGAAGTCCCCCCGCTCGGCGGCCGCTCTGGTGGCAAAGGCGGCGGCGGGGGGGACTCGGCTCCTCGGCTCCTGCTGCTGCCTCGTGGGTCTTCTCTCCTCTCAGCACGGACACAGTTGCAGGGATATGTGGCAGGTACAAAGCTAAAACTCCTTTTGGGCTCCCCTGAGTCATCCTGCCTGCCCCTTCCCGCCGTGTCGCATTTCTCCTCCCCCCTCCCCTCTCTTCCCTCCGTCTTGTTATCCCTCTATTTGGCACCTTCCCTACGCACATTAATTTCCTGCAGATCTGCGTGTGACTCGAATCGCACTGCTTCCCTCGGGGTCACACAGACTTCTCTTTACCCGTCGTAATGTATTATTTAGGTCGGACATCAAACGAGTTTCCTGCTAATATATTTTTTCACAGCTGCTTGGCCGCTATCTTCTCCATCGTTTAACACCCTTGCCGTCTGTTGACCTTGTTTATTTACCCGTGAGTGCCCCCAGGCACCTAGTGAGAGGGGACAGATGCATCTCTCAGTCCTCACCGACGCCCCGCGCTCCCCCCGCGTCGTAGGGTCGTGGCGGGTGCAGGGCGAGGAGCCCCGGGCTTCGTCTTCACCTCCCCAGTGCCGCATGTTTGCGCTTTCAAGCCCCCCCTGGAGAGATTCGGCTGTTTACTCACCTGGTTTGAGCCCAGTCGAAAGTCATGCCAAGAAATAAAGCAAAACACGTAATATTAAAGAAAACAGGCTCTTCTGACTGGGCTCGTTCCAGCCGGTTCCATGAGCAGTCTTTACCGTGTCTGCATCCCTGCCCAGGCAGCATTGGAGGCCATGGGGTTGGCAGCATGCAGTGCCAGTTGTCTTAGAGCCTGGTAACTACTCTTTACCATCCCTGCACTGGAGCATCGGGGGTCAGAGGGCTGGCCGGGTACCTTCCCGCTTGCCTAGTTGTCCAGTAACACCCCTTCACAGTCCGTTTTCAGGCAGGACAGGAGTCCTAGGTTTGCCAGTACACAGTGACGCTTGCCTCGTAGCCCAGTACCGGCGTTTCCTGTCCCGGCCCATCGGTGGTCTGTGAAAACACTGTCACTTGCTCATATCTCAGTACCAACCCCATACAATCTCTTTATTGGAGTGTATTTAAAACGCTGCACTGGCCATGTAGCCGCAATAACAACCCTGGGGTCGTCTCCATTAGAATGAATGCATAAACATTCAAAGTGTCATTTCACAAGCATTACTGAGTTTCACCTCCACTCCCGCTTTTCCCAAAATCTTGGTCATGCTTGGAAATACCAAAAACCCTTGCAGTAGAAACAAGCATTTGCAATGCAATAGGTCTCGCTTTCACACGAGTTTGAGCTATTGACATTGCAAATAACAATGCCTTTTATTTCTGTTTTTGTTTTAAAAACATAAATAGAAGGCATTGTCATTTACAATACCAATAGCTTAAACTCCCGTAAATGCGATTTATTGCGATATATTAGCTGTCCTGTGTGCTTCAGCTTGCTCGTCTCCTGGGCAGACTCATCCACCTCCACCGCCCTGCTTCTTATTTCAAGGAGCGTGCCTTTTAACACTCCAGCTGGCTCGTCTTCTTCGCTACCTACTCCTTCCCCCTGCTTTTATTGCGGTGAATGTGCCTTTCAACAACTTCGAGAAGGGATTGCACACAACTGCGGCTGGCTCGTCTCCTTGGGTGCCTCCTCCCAGTATGTCCAGCACAAAGGAGCAACCTAGCCTGGTGCCATGTGACCTGCAGCCAACCGGGTGTACATGAACTGTGCCAGAGGTTTACGGGTGTAGGAGGGCTAGCAGAGGTTACTGCACTGAGGAACATGCAGAAAAATATTGCCTCCCAGTGGGGTTTAAGGCCAGGTCTCCACACAGTTTAGGCGTCTTTATTTCACGGCTCCGACCCCCCCCCCCCACCCACCCACTCCAAGTCCCCTCAGATCATGTGAGGTTCCCGCCTCCAGCAGCTCGGCCCCTTCTCTACCAAGACGGCCCCCGGGGTCCAGCGCACATCAAAGGTGCCGCTCCAAATTCCAAGAGCAGGTTTCAAAAGAAGCTCTCGGATTGCAGCTTGGCTCATTAGCACAATAAACCTGTAGATGAAACTGTTCAGCTTCTTTTGAAACATGCTCGTGCAGAAAAGAGTGGGGATAATTATTTGTTTTATCTCTGTGCGCAGAGTGACGTCTTTCAGTTTCACCATTTCAAGAGACAAATAAGCGCTCAGTTTCATCTGTGTATGACCTGCCGGGATCTAGGCGGAATCCTAGCATGTCGTCATAAACATTCATCTTTCCAATGTCGGTACATTGTTCAGGGCTCTCCACTGAATAAGATAAATGTTGAATAAATATGTTTTATGTGAAGAACTTTGGATTACACGATAGTAATGTAGTTGAGCTCCTCCTGTGTGGCAGCATATATCCCGGTTGGTGCAGACTTTGACTGTCGTCATCTGTGCATGCCATGCAGCACCTCTCAGGTTTTCCCCATCTGACTCTCTCCCTCACACACGTTTGCACCCGCCCCCTGTGACGCCACGTCTCACTCTGCAGACTGCAGACCTGCATGGCCAGGCTCCTCTGCTCTTTAAAACTTGACCTTGCTGAAGATGGCATCTGCCAACACCCGCTGAAAGGGGGTGCGCACTCCGAGCAAAGGTATCACTTCATCGCCACTGTTTGCAGCAAATGGACACTTTTTTAAAACTCCAACCCCAGAAGGGAAAAGAAATGCATTTTTTAATCTTATATAGGTCGTGTAACTTCTAAAGAAATGATATAAAAGCTTGTAAAATAGGAAACAAGTAATGCTGGTGTTGATGAAAAATTAGAACATAGCTGCAAGCGCATTCACCCTCACTCACCCTCACCCTCACTCACCCTCACCCTCACTCACCCTCAACCCCTCACCCTCACACAGTGCAATAGGTCTCGGAGCATTTGAGTTAGAGCTTTTAGATTTGTTTATGGCTTTTTTTCTTTGTAATTCTTTAGCATTGCCTACAGGAAACAAAAATGCTAAAGATTTAAAAAAAAAAACCATAAACAATTCTAAAAGCACTAACTCTAATGCTGCGAGACCTATTGCATTTCCAATGCTTGTTTAAATAGGTAGCTCTGACAGGGACTTTGAAGTTTTGTGATTTTGTGCCACTGAGTTGCTAAGCTGCTGCTACATCCTAGAGTAAGCCTTGCTGCTCTTCTTAGCGACATTTGACCTTTGGAGAGCCAAATGTACAATGAGCAAAGGCCTGGGGCACCAGTAATAAATGAATGCACCGATTGTGGCAGAAGCTAAGGAGAAAAGAGCTCGCACAGAGAGAGGCATATTTCATGTGAGGAGGGGAACTAGCTTCATAAAGAAAGGAGGGCTTCTGTACTCAGTTATTCAAACAGTCTTACTTGCCCCTTTACTAAAGGATACTTCTCTCTCTCTAGCCTG
Organism: Lissotriton helveticus; assembly: GCF_964261635.1. Taxonomy (NCBI): domain Eukaryota; kingdom Metazoa; phylum Chordata; class Amphibia; order Caudata; family Salamandridae; genus Lissotriton; species Lissotriton helveticus. Next base: position 1,387,469,288 of record NC_136067.1, read on the forward strand.
TTCCTGTGCTAGACTAGCCTAGAATGACCAATGTGTGTCCTCAGCCTGTCCATCATGGGCATACAGGAAGTACTGTCTAGATTCTAGAATCATTGTGCTTCCTGTTCCTAGCTCCTGATTGAAACAATGAATGGGGGAGTGCACGGAATAAGCCTGCTAGTATATATAGTGTAAAAGCATTCCGCGTTCATGTCAAGCTTTGTCTTGTGCCCGCCCCTGCCAACATGTGCTGCTGAAACTGCAGACTGGGTATTTATGCTGTGGTTTTCAAATATTGCTCAAGGCCCTGACTGAAAAGAAAGTAACAAACATTACTCGACATATCATTACATATTCTATGCTGCTTGTGTGTCAGTGTCAGCTGACCGGACGGAAAGATGATTTAAGATGTTTGTATAGCACTGTGCTGCAGGAAGTTAGCCTTGGATACGCAGGCTTTCGTGCCATATTTTCTTAAATTAGTATGCAAGTCACCCCATGGCGCTAATCTCGTCTCGGGGTAGATACAGCTGTAATTCTCTGCTGGGCGGTGCCTTTACCCACTGTGCTGCTAGAATCTGCGGTTGAGCACTGGATGTTTTTCAGTGGCATGCCCGAATCTGTTATTTTTCTCCAGAAAGTATAGCTGACAGACCCATCGGATTTATAGCTGCTGTGTTCAGAGACCAGCATTTAAGAGGTCTAAATGTGCATATGAGCACGCACAGGTTTACTTTCTTTCATGGATGTAGATTTTCGTGTTTTCCAAAGTCTTAAAAGCTTCAATTAGCACTCCTAGAAATTTGCAGTTTACCAGGACTGCTCCTGGAAAAAGGTCCGTGACACATTAATTTCGGGGTCGAGTTGGCATGTGTAATTTTGCTTAGTGTGAAATTGTGCATTCGAAAATGACTTAGCAGTACGCATCAGTGCAGCTGAACGTTGTTTTTTCTTTCTCCACGGAGCAAATATGTTATCCTTGTTAGGAAGATACTTTCCCTGCAGTGTGGGGCTGTTCCCTTCCCATTCTCTCCTTAGAAATTGACCTGTTGCTGCTCCTGACAAGACTGTCGCAGACCGGTTCCAGAATGGGAATGGGTCGTTGGTGAAAACCCACATACTGTTCCATGTGTTCTCTAGACTCTCTGGGCAATCTCCTCTGGGAAACGCCTATTTACTGCCCCTGTAGAAGCATTTACTCAATTCCAGCACAATATTACACTATAGTGAGGGTTAAATATTACATAGGTAAATGACTTTGAATGCAAGTTCACATTTTGAGAGGTGGAAAAGAGTTTGCTGTTGTGAGTGGTGTTATGGACACGCTTACAATGAACATAGACTTGTGCAAGTCTATGAATCGGGCCTGCACCTGCTCAGGTGAGTAAACATTCGAAAAGATGGATTAAATGTGCAATTTGGTTTATTTACACAGAATCGGTTGCTTTGTTGAATTTAAGGGTGGAAAATTGTGGACTGTTGTGAGTGAATTAAATATTTCTTAATTTTAAATTTTAAGAGAAAAACAAGTGTCAGATATTTTTCCTTAGAACAGTTTAAATAATGGAGGTACTGCCTGAAATATGTATCTGAAAGAAACTGTATTTATAGATTCCTTACCTTAGAATAACCCCCAGGTGTCAGGCTGAATCCGGAGAAACTTTTTCGTAGCAGTACCCCTGTGCGTCGGTAGGTGGCGTTGGTTGACTCCGTGTTGGTCGTCGGCATCGTGGTCGCCGGAATGACGTTGCGGTGTCCCCTTAGACACCACCCCTGCGCACTGACACCAGTTCTTTCTTTTTCCGTGCCAGCCAGCGCAGATCCGGAGAGAGCGTGTCCCTTAGTTGCTTTTTGACTAACCCTTTTTTTACTTTTCGTCGATGTCTTGTGAGTCTTACAATTCCTGGTGCACGAGGGGTGTCCAGCTGTCGGGCCGGTATCAAGCCTTGTGACTCCTGTCACAAGGTGATGTTGGTCACCGATTCGCACCTCGGTCAGTCTGTGGTGCCTGGAGCCTAAAGTCGTGTTCAGACTGCCGGGTCCTGAACCCGAAGTCTTAGCGGAAGCGGTCCCGAAAGCTTTGGGAGGCCCAGCAGTCGAGGGGAAGGTCGCAGGACTGGTCGCGGAGCCTTCACCACTCGTCATTGAAGTCTTCGCACTCCTCGGGTAAGTCAATGCACAAGAAACAGGCGAAGAAGCATTGTCGCTCTTCGCCTTCTTCCCATCCGTCGGCCAACCCAGGGTGCCGTCGCACTCCGGCTCTTTCCTCGGAACCCACTGGATGGTTCCGCGCTTCCCTCCCTTGTGCCAGAGCGTCCCCTGCCCAGCTTCGTCAGTTTTACGAAGTGCTTCATAGCATCTTTTTTATTTTATATCTTTTTATTAAACAGCATCAACAAAATTCACCATTGTATTTCACAAGCAAGGGCATTACCAATTCCGAATTCTTGAACTGGAACACACTAAATCAAATAGCATTTTACAGTACAAGACAAATCAAGGGGTCTCAAGAGTCTCAGAGTCATGCAAAGGAATCGGAGGAGTACAGATATCGCCTCTGTAGTGGTTCCATGGCCCCCACATTCCATTTCCCAGGGCACCCTCTTGCAACATAGACCAACTTCTCCCGAAACCTACACCAATCTAGGTCCTCCTCCCACTTTCCCAGTGTAGGTGGCTGACGGGCCCCCCAGTGCTGTGCAATATTCCTTTTCGCAATCATTAGTGCCATAGTCGCCCTTTGTGTGGTGTGAGAGGTAAGTTCCGTAGGTTCCCAAATGTTTAGGAGGCACCTGCGGGCATCGGGCTGCAGGTCAATATTGAGTACCTCCCGTAAAGTGCGATGTATGGCTTGCCAAAAAGACTGTATGTGCACACAGGACCATAAGATATGTATAAATGTGCCGATCTCCCCGCACCCACGTCTGCACTCCCCACTTTCTGTTCTGCCAATGCGTACCAAGCCCGGCTCTGTGATGTAATTCCTGTGCAGAATTTTGGGTTGTACCAATCGTAGCCTTGCCTGGACTGCTACTTCTCTTGGTGAGGAGACCGCTTCCTGCCAGTCTTCCTCATCCAGTTCTAAGCCATCTCTAACCCATTTCTCCTTCAACAATTGTAGTGGATCTTCCATATTATTAATCAATTTTTTGTAAATCAGGGAGATGGTTTTCTCAGGGAGGTGGCCATCTAGTAGTCTGTCCTCCAAGGGAGAGGCCTCCGGCAGTGTGGATTTACTGGTGACATGGGTGAGCAAGGCATGCCGTATTTGAAGATACCAATAATATTCAGTATCCGCCAGGCGGTACTGCTGTTGAAGGGAAGCGAAGGGAAGAATAGAGACCTTACCCCAGATGTCTTTGATCTGTGAGATTCCAATAAGGTCCCATTTATCAAAGCCTTTAGACTGCCACAGACTTCCCAGCCTCTCAATTCATAGCCTCCTTTAGCAGCCCGACTCAGTCGGCGCGCCTTCGGGCCCGAGGACTTAGCTGGGGGTCCTGGGCCTTCGATCCCGGTGGCTCTGGAGCCAAAGGGCTCCCTTGGATCCGAGCCTGGATCAAGATCTGCGCCGGTCGACCTCACAGTACCTTCCCCAGCACCGATCCCGGTGACAACGCCCCGGACGCCGGTTGTTCCTCCAACTGGTGTCAACCCCAACCGGCGTTGACCCCAGCTAAATCTCGACCTCAGTCTCATCTCATCCCCGATGTGGACACAGCGCAGGACTGACATCGATTGATGTCGGTGCCGGATGGTACTTTTGTCCCACTGTTCATTCCTGGCATTCCCTACCGCCCTGAGTGGCAGCCAGAAGAGGGTGAGGAGGACTGGGAGGGGTCTATTAACCCTCTAGCAGATCAATTCGAGGAACCGAACTGGAGAGAAGAGTTGGATGAGGCCAGTGGTCTGGATGCCTCCCCAGACCTTGGTATGCTTTCTCCCCCCACCATGACAACGGAGGAGGGAGCATCCTACGCTGTGGTGTTGCGTAGGGCGGCTGAGGCTTTGGGCCTCGAGCTTCCTACAATGGATGTCAGGACTAATCTCCTGACTGAGGTGCTTCAGCCGGCAGCAGCTTCTTTGGAGCCCCTGCTGCCCTTTAATGAAGCCCTTGCTGACCTCCTTCGGGGCACTTGGTCCATGCCCAGCACAGGGGCTCCTAGGGACAGGATGATTGCCCACAGCCACTGTCTGGCCCCGTGTGACCGACTTTTCCTCTCCCAGCACCCTACCCCGGAGAGCTTGGTGGTGCAAGCCTCTTCCTCAAAAGATTCATTCCCTACTGCTCCCCCAGATAGGGAATCCAAGAAGCTGGACCATCTTGAAAAGAAGATGTTTTCTTCTGCCAGCTTAGGACTGCGGTCCGTGAATACTGCAATTCTCTTGGGCCATTATACACACACAGTGTCGGATACGGTCTAGCAAGTGCTGCCACAGTGCCCAGAGGAGGCCCTGGCCGTGCCCACCTGCGCTGTTGCTGTGGGTCGAGACGCAGCGAAGTTCACCATCCGGTGTGGCCTGGATACCGCCGATTGGCTGGGTAGAACGGTTTCCACGTCGGTAGCTCTGAGGCGCTATCCCTGGCTGAGAACGTCTGGCTTCTCTGGGGATGTCCAATGTACCCTTTTGGACATGCCCTTTGATGACCCTCGCCTGTTTGATGACAAGGCAGACAATGCACTTGAGCGTTTCAAGGACTCCAGGGCTACGGCCAGATCCTTGGGCCTCGCAGTAACTTCTCGCCCCATAAGTCTGCCTTTTTCCGCTTTCGTGGCTATGGAAGGGGTGCCCCATCACATTCCACCCAGAGCCACAGGGACACACAAGCTACCCAGCCTCTGCGTGGCCAGGAATGTGGGACCCAGTGTCGTGGGTCTGGGGGCCAGCGGGCAGCCCAGTCCACCAATGCTCCCTCTTTAGCAGCCTCCAAGCCTTCCTAGTCTGAGCTTTCAGGGCCACCAGTTGCCAGTGGGCAGAAGGATCTGCCCTCATATCCCCCACTGACACAACATCACGTCGGACAGGTGGGTTTTGTAGATAGGCTGAAGAGGCTACCCCCCCCCACCCCCCTCTTTGAAACTTCCCCTCTCTCCATGCCACAACACTCCATCTTATGTCGGAGGATCATTTGGCCCTTCTCCGCTAGAAATGTACGGCTCTCATGGCCAAAGGGAACTATTGAATGCGTCCCTGTGCCAGAACTAGGTCGTGGTTTCTACTCCCACTACTTCTTGATACCCAAGAAGGACAACGGCCTGCGTCCTATCTTAGACCTCAGGAACATCAACTGCTTCCTCCGGAAGGAGGAGTTCAAGATGTTAACCTTGGCTCAGGTCTTGTCTGCCCACGACACTGGAGACTGGATGGTAGCATTGGACTTGCAGGACACTTACTTTCACATCCCCGTCCTGCCTGCCCACTGGTGTTACCTACGGTTCACAGTAGGCCACAAGCATTTTCAGTTTACCGTGCTCCCCTTTGGCCTTACCAGCACACCTCTGCGCAGATCAGGGGTTCCAGTCTTTCTCTCACTCAACGACTGGATATTAAAGGTAGGCTCCCCCCTGGCTGTTGTCTCCCACCTCCATAGTACGGCGTACTTCCTGCATTCGCTGGGGTTCAATATCAACGTACCAAAGACACAACTGATGTCCTCTCAGAAGCTCCTTTTCATCGGAGCGGTTCTAGACACAGTGCAGTTTCATATGTATCCTCCCGAGCAGCGAGTCAGGGATATTCGGGCTATGATACAAATGTTTTAGCCTCTATCCTGGATTTCGGTGAAAATGAACCTGAGGCTGCTGGGCTTCATGGCCTCCTACATATGCAGGCTCTGCAGTAGGATCTGAAGTTCCAGTGGGCGCAGCATAAGGGGAATCTTTCCGCTGTTGTCCAGAACTCGAGAGGGGACTGCGAGTCAGTTGCAGTGGTGGCTCACGGAAAAAGATTGGGTCAGCGGCAGATTCCTCTCCCTTCCCCAACAAGAGTTTACAGTAGTGACGGATGCGTCACTTCTGGGATGGGGCAGCCACATGGGGGAGGCGGAGAGCAGAGGCCTCTGGTCTGACGCGGAGTCCGGGCTCCACATCAACCTCCTGCAGCTTTGGGGGATTCATTTTGCGCTGAAGGCATTCCTTCCCTCTGTCTATGGAAGAGTAGTGCAGGTGTTCACGGACAACACCACCGCCATGTGGTACTGCAACAATCAGGGCAGGGTGGGGTCGTGGACCCTGTGTCAAGAGGCTCTTTACCTTTGGATGTGGCTGGAACATCAGGGCATAGGTCTGGTGGTTCAACACCTGGCAGGTTCCCAGAACGCAAGCGTGGACAAACTCAGCTGCCGGTGTTTGATGGATCACGAATGGCGTCTTCACTCGGAGGTGGTGCAAGGTCTTTTTCAGCAGTGGGGTGAGCCTTGGATAGATCTATTCGCCACCGAAGAGAATGCACAATATCAGCAGACTTGCGCGTTGGAGTTTTCATGGCGGCACTTGCTTGGTGACGCCTTTCGTCGCGAGTGGAATTGCGGCTTCCGGTGCGCCTTCCCGCCTGTACCACTTCTACCCCGAGTGCTGAAAAAGTCAAGCGCGACTGGGCCCAAGTAATTCTTGTGGCTCCGGACTCGGCACGAAGAGTCTGGTGCCCCGAGCTCTTGAGCATGGCCCTCGATCCTCCGATCAGACTGCCTCTTCGGAAGGATCTTCTGTCGCAGCAACAGGGGACGATCCTCCACCTGAATCTGTCCAGTTTCCACCGCCTTGCGTGGAGATTGAGCGGTAACAGTTGACAGCATTCAACCTTCCTCCTGAAGTCTGTAATGTCATCTTGGCAGCCACTCGTCCCTCCACTAAAACGGTATACGCCTGTAGATGGAACAAATTTGTGGCATGGTGCACAGCAAAGGCTGTGGATCTCCTTTCTACCCCTCTTTCAGAGGTTCTCCTCTTCATTCTTTCTTTGGCTCAGCAGGGCTCTGCTCTGGGCACTCTTTAAAGGCGATCTTTCGGCCATTACAGCCTTTCTTCGCTATTCCTGATCAGCCTTCTCTTTTCAAGTCCCCTATTGTTGCTAGATTTCTGAAGGGCATTACTCATCTCTTTCCTCCTTCTTCTTTCGTAATGCCCCTGTGGGAGTTGAAACTTGTCCCCACTTATCTTGTGTGCTCCCTTTGAGCCACTACATAATTGTGCTCTTTGTCTCCTTACTTTGAAAACTGCTTTCTTGCTTGCCATCACCTCTGCTCGCAGGGTGCGTGCTCTTCAAGCCTTATCTTCCAGACTTCCCTTTCTTGCTGTCCATCCGGACAAAGTAGTCCTCCATACTAGGCCCTCTTTTCTGCCTATAGTTGTTACCTCTTTCCACATAGGTCAGACCATCACATTGTCCACCTTCTTCCCACCTCTGCACCCTTCCAAAGAGGAGGAGAGACTACACCGTCTGGACCCAAAACGTGTGCTGTCTTTCTACCTTGAGCGCACTAAAGACTTCCAGGTGGACGATCAACTCTTTGTGGGTTATGTGGGCGCCAAGACGGGTCAGGCAGTGCACAAATGTACCATCTCTCGATGGGTTGTCCTATGCATTAAGATCTGTTATTCTTTGGCTAAAAAGGAACCTCCAGTAGGACTGCGCGCCCACTCTACTAGGGCGACGGCTACTGCTTTGGGGCGTGGCGTTCCGCTGGTTGACATCTGCCAGGCAGGCACGTGGGCATCTCTGCACACGTTTACTAAGCATTACTGCCTGGACAGCCAAGTCTGGAGAGACAGCTTTTTCGGCCATCCTGTTCTCCAGGACTTCCTGGTGGGAATTTAGTTTGCAGACCCACCTCCAGGGTTGGTATTGCTGGGGTATCTATTCTAAGGTAAGGAATTTATAATTACGGTCTCTTTTAGATGAACAAGTTACCTTCGTTACCATGTATCTGTAAGAGACATTAGTAGTTATAGATTCCTTACCGCCACAATCATCCTCCCTGTTCTGCGAACTGACTTCTAGGGATAGGGACTCCCTACCAGGACCCTAGTCATGTGCACCAGTAATCAGTTTCTTGCATAGCTCTGCGCTTTTGCCGTGGAAAGTCGTGTCAGAACTGACGTCAGCGGGCAGGGGCGGCGTCTAAGTAGACACCGCAACGTCATCCCGGCGACCATGACGCCGCCGACGTGCAGGGGTACTGCTACGAAAAAGTTTCTCCAGATCCAGTCTGACACCTGGTGGTAATTCTAAGGTGAGGAATCTACAACTACTAATGTCTCTTACAGATATATCATTACAGAAGGTAAGTAACTTGTTCTTTGGTTTCTTTAAAATAAATGTGTTTTTAGAAACAATATTTTTGGGGCATCTTAGTAGGTAGAAAATACCATTCAGTGGAATTTCTGTAAGGACATGACAATACATCAAAGATGTGTTTTTCCTCCATTTGGGGAGGCGTAAGTCTGCCTGACAGGCTAAAAATCAGCAACTATAAAGGTGGGTAGTCCCACATCTTGTTCATCACACTAAATCACTGAACTGCGATGTAACCGTCATCAATGCAGTGGCACCGGTGCCCGGAGGTGGGTGTGAAAAGGGGAGGGAGGGTTCATACAGTCAAAGTATGCCTGGTTTTAAATACCCAACATGGACTTGTGGGAGAAAGTTACATTTTCCTTGCTTGAATTATGGCCCCTGGCGCCCTTGTTGCCCCAAGGTACTGACCTGTAATCACTGGCCTCATTAGTTTCAGGGAAAGAGGCTTCTCTGTGGCTGGTAACAACGTTACCGCCATTCGGTACTGAAGAAATGATCGGCAAGAAACATTAGAAATTCTAACAATATATTACACCCAAGACGTTACCAAACGTTAGACTTATGTGCTTAGAAATATATCTTTTTTTGCCAAAGATCTTGCTATAAACGCATACGTTTTCAGCTGAACATCTACGGTTAAGTGTGAACCAGAGAGCAGTACTTGCTAATTTTTCAGTAATCGTCGCTAGCATGTGATAGTCACAGGCACGAGACCTTGTCAAATAATGGAAATAGACATACTCCACGCGCGTTTTGTTTGTTCAAGGCACTTTTCTGCCAAAGAGAGGTCATTTAACAGAGCAGGACAGTAAAATAATCTTGGCAAACTTATATGGAAGCTATATAATTAGAGTTCTTTAGAGCCTAAAGTCGTACACACTGAAGAGAATAAAGTATACAAGACAGAAGAGCTGTTTATCCATTGCACGAATGGACAAGCACGTTATAAGCGTTCTTGCCAGTACCTTTGAGCAATAATGACCGTGAACAGGTGAAGTGAGAAAGAGTGTCACCTTAAAAAATCTCTTTGAAAACTTTATAAATAAATACATTAGACCACGATTCTTTTCTTGGGAACTAACACCGTCAAATTTTGCAGCATAGTTCAGCATGGAAATGAAAAAAAATACTGACATTACATCACTTGTTGTGGGACAATGGGGTTCATGTGATAAAACGAAAGCTGAACAAATAAATGTGTGTTAGGAACATCCGTATTCAGGACCCTCAGACACTGCACATTTAATCCTCCAGTAATACAAGTCCTGCTGCTGGGTAATTTTTTTCCCTCCATTTGGTAGATGCCAGATAACATGCACAGCTGGGAGACTATCTAAAAGTAGGCGAGTTTTACATTCTTTTTTAAATAGCATGTTTCAGTGTGATTTTTAAGTTCTACTAGACTGAAGTCCCAAGCTGTACACAAGCGCAGGAATAGAATGAACTACCATGGATTTTAGACAGAGGACTGTGAATAAGCCATAAATAAACATTTGTAACTGCAGTGAAGAGGGACTCACATTTTATTAGTGCATCTGCACTTTAGGGCTCCTACATTTATGTATTCTATTTAATATAGCCCGTCAGGATCCTGGGCACAGAGTAGCAGAGCACTGACATATTTATAATACAAGTATAATTTCCTGTATCGTCATAGGTGGGAGAAGCGCGCAGCAAGTTCTTAAGGCAGCTCGTGCAAGTGCTATTTGAGGACCATCTTGAAGCTGGGGATAGACGGTTTGCCTGATGTGTAGTGGGAGAGTATTGCAAATCTTTGATGCTTTTCCAGAGAAGGATTGTTTGAGTGAGGTATTTTTTCTAAATCTGAGAATGTCCAGTCTGAACAGAGCTTGGCCTCTTAAGAATCTATTTCTGGCGGCGATTTTGGCTATAGTTATGGGTATTCAAATTTGTTCTGGTGGTTCGCATTGTAGGTAATGTATGCAGTCATATGCGTTAAGCGATGTTCGATAGGAAGCCAATCTAGGGCTGTAAGTACTGGTGTAATACACTGACACCATTTTATATTAAAGACCAGGCAAGCTGCTTTATGGAAGGCCATTTTGAAGGGAGCTCTCGTGTCTCCCTTATTATTTGTGGGTAAACTAAAGCAAAGCCTCTGTTCTACTTACCTTGACCGATCATCCTGTGGTGTTTAATTGGGTGGAATTTGGGGGCTCCTTTTCTTTGTTCTTTCCTATACTTTACCTATGTTATGAGTTTCTATTACAGTCTTGTGACTCTTATGCTTACTTCATCTGTACTCAGACCAATAACTCATATCTCACTGGAGTTCTTGCTATTGGTGTTCCTTTTTTTTTGAGGGAGGGGTGTAGAGCACTTTTGAGGTTATGATATTTACCTTTTCTCCCTACTATTTTCTTTGGGCTGCTTTATGTTCCTCCCATAACTATGAATGAAAGGGACATGGATGTATCAGTAAGTACAAATGAGTCAGCATAATGAATTGGCATGTTAGCTTTAAGTCTCCCTTTCTAGTCGACCCACCTTCCCATCTCTCTCTGGCAGTAGCGGCTGGTGTGTGGGCTTAGTGGTGGAAGGGCTTTGGGGACTACAATGGGGAGGTGGGGGGAGGGAGGAGAAACAGACAACAAATAAACATTAAAAAAAAATAAAAAGAACTTACTTTCCGCTTGCCACCGATACTCGTTTCTGTGTCCTCGCTGCAGTTCAGGCTCCCAGCCTCCCATGCTGCCAATCCTGACGCTGCTCTGTTGTTTGAATTTCAAAAAGGGGGTGGTGATGGACAGAGTATCTGAGTTAATCAGAACACTCCTACCCAGTCAACAGATCAGGGCTTGATCCATCACCGTTTTTTAGCTCACTGCACCATCCCAGTTCAGAACCTGGCTATATGCAAATTAGTCTGTCCCTGGCCCAGTGCATCATGGGAACAGGGCAGACCAAACTACCAAGCCAATTCTTCACTGGAAAGGAAACAAACTTCCGGGGACCGGTTTCTGGCATTACAGCCGTCTTCGGCCCGGCTTGCTTGAATCCTGATGGTGCAATGAGCAAGGGACTCATGTCTGAGCATACCCTTCCACACTCATGGTGGCCAAAATAATTTCAACAAGCATTTACAATGCAATGGTTTCGCCTTTTGAAAAGTTCGAGCTATTGGCATTGACATCTCCCCAACCCGAGCTGATATGCCAGGGGTGGAGAACAGTAGGCACAGGCTCCCAGTCCCTGTTGGAGAGCAAACGTAGCCTGCTAAGGCCAATCCGGGCACTGTTCTAACGCTGGGTAATAGTTTTACCAGCATGAGAGCAACATGTGGATTATCCCCCCCCCCACTCTCACCTGATAGCAGCAGCTAATTGGGTGGTGAGGGGGGGGTGTAAAACTAGTGAACATGATGGACCACAGCATCTGCTGGACACAAGTCTGAACTTTCATTTCCTTCCACCTTAGAAGGTATTTTTATTGGGCCTCTGCAGTTCCCGCTCAATATGGATGTACCCGAGCCGCTTGCTCAGAGGTCAGTAAAAGCTGGACGCTCGTTTGTGAGGCCGCTCTCTCTGTAGCAGGGCATTACGGGAACCCAGGAGGTTTGCTTCCCGCCAGGAGAAGCAGCCCTCACAAAAAAGCAGAGTCCAGAGAGAGGAAGGCAAGACACACCAGCCTAGCACACACACTCACTTGTGCTTAGTTGTAGAGTCCGATCTGATTCCATCCTAAGAACACACAACATGTTACATAAATATCACATTAAATGAACATGTGAATACTGATATGCATGTAAACACACAGAGACATATAAAAACCCTTGCAGGTATGCAGGCACTGACACACAGACAGTACACCACAAACACACAGGCACTGACCCACTTTTTCACAAGCAGAGCTAAGCATGTATACAACACAGAGGCACACATATTCAAACATACACATACTCACACAACAACAGGCACAGTACTGAATGTACAGTCAGCTGCACCCTCTGAACAGAGCTGAGAGAAACTGCTGAGAGAAACCCAGTGTGCAGAAGCCGAGTGTGCTGCATGCGCCGCGCGCTGTCCCATACCTAGGTCGAAGGACTAGTGGCAATGTGCAGTGTATGCAATGGACAACTAAGGTGGTAGTGCCCTGTGTGCAGACGGAGCAGCCCCATGCCTAGTTCGCACGATTTGTGGCAGGGGTGTAGTGTGTGCAGGGGCGGCTGGAATGGTGCACGCCACTGGTGTTTGTACCCAGTGTGCAGGAGGTGAGTGTGCAGGCGGCGCAGCACCTTACCGAGCTCGCAGGACTTGTGGCAATTTGCAGAGGGGCGGCGTATGCCGCTAAGGTAAGTGCCCAGTATGCAAGAGGAGAGTGTGATGTACCCGCCACACGCAGCCCCTCGCCTAGCTCGCAGGATTAGTGGCATGGTGCAGAGTGTACAGGCGGCGGCTGAGGTGGTGCACGCCACTGGTGTTAGTGTGCAGGAGGAGAGTGGTGCACACGCCACGCGCAGGACTTGTGTGCAGGGGCGGCTGAGGCGGTAGTGTGCAGGCGGCGCAGTCCCTTCCTCACCTAGCTCGCAGGACTTGTGGCAATGTGCAGGGGTGGCTGAGGTGTGCAGGAGGCGAGTGTTCAGGCGGCGCAGCCCCTTCCTTACCTAGCTCACAGAGCCGGCTGAGGTGGTGCGGGTTGCAGCACACCAGCTCGGGCTCAGCCTTGCCGTGGCTCTCGCAGCCGCTGAGCCGGTTCAGCTCGCAGGAATGCCTGAGGTCGGGCCATTGGAAGAGGCGGCAGAGCAGGAGCGGCAGGGCGGTAGATACACTACTGAGTGAAAGGCTCCAAGCTTTCCTACCAGTATGCAAGTCACCGTGTTTCGGGCTGGACATTCATTCATCCATCCATCCATCTGGGGCCAGATGTTGCTGCCGTACATGCCTTTTTTGGCTTGCTTCCATTTTGTACAAGATTTGATTTCCAACCCTGATTTTAGAGCAGTTTGTACAGAACCAGACCAGACGACTCGTTTGGACTAAATTCACAGCAGTTTGGAATAGGATGTAAAGCTTTTAGAATGCCTTCAGGCTGTTTGGGAGAAGGGAGGTAATTTTGGAGCCATATCTACTGTATTTTGGGGCACAGAAATAACATTTTTATGCAATACTTTTGGAAAGATACAGCTCTAGAGGGCTGCGGAACAGGACATATAATAACCTGCATGATGGCTCAATGAGTTAACAAGTTTAAATCCTCGCAGGGCCAACTCAGCCTCTCATCTTTCTATGGTCTGTAAAATTAGTGTAATCTGGTAATGGCAACAGAAGTGCGGTATGATTCACCACATAAAACCCCATATTAAAGTTGCACCTGTTAGTCTCAATGATAAAACCGTAGAGAAATATAGAGTACTACTTCCGTGGAATTCGATTAATATGAGATTCAAATTTGGGCGGCATTAAGGCATTACTTGTGGGGTGGGGTATTTTATATAGCGCCAACTAGACCCGAAGTTATCAGAGCGCTTTACATGAGCACCAGTTGCGTTACCGACGGACACATACATTTTGTTAGGCACGGGGAGCTTAATTGATTTGCCCAAATTTGCCCAGAATCACAGAATGCTGAGCGTCACTGACCTAACTCGAACGCGGTTCCGCAGCTTCGAGGTCGGCCGCTCTAGCCGTTAGGCCACATCCTCTCCATTCTCTCTGGAAAATATATTAGACAGGCGTGACGACGAATGAGGGTGGTGAGGTGGGGCACTGAGCAGCCCATGCATCCAGAGTATGACCCCAGGAAGCGGAAGCTAGTGTTAATCCTGTCCACACCCTCCCATTTCCTTCCATGGATGAGAAGCAGACAACTAGCCACAAGAGGGCAACGAGAGCTCGTGGGCTGACTGCTAAGTAAGGAAAACGGGTCCATACCAGGTGGCTGGCCAGTACAAGGCATGTACAACCAGGGCACAAGTCGTAAAACAAGCACTCACCTGGGGAACAACGGAGGCCCAGCACGGAGCGGGCATTTCGGCAACCCCACCCACGGCCATGTGCGCTCGAAAAACATGAAGCACAGGGGGGGGGGGAAACATGAAGCACAGGGGGGGGCGGGAACGGACAGCGGGAGGGGGATGTGCGCTCGAAAAACATGCAGCACAGGGGGGGGGGGAACGGACAGCGGTCTGGTCTCTGGGTCCGGTGTGGACGTCAGGAGGGAGCGCAGGCTACGGAGAGTACCAGGGGCGCCCAGGGGACAAAGAGCGGTGCGAGCCTCGCTGGAAACGCGGCTCGCACCGCGGCTGTGCTCACACGCTGCGGGACTCATGGGGGTGGCTACAGCTGGGCAAGGGCGATGCGAGCCTCGCTGGCAGGGCGGCTCGGGTCGCGGCTTACAGTACTTTAGAGCTTAGGATCGGCTGTCTCTACTGAATGGCTCTGAAAAATGTGTGCCTGCAGCAGCCCGGGTTAGGAGAGCCAGTGTGAGGAGAGGGAGGCGGGGTGGAGGGAGCAGGGCAGGCCGAGCAACTCCATTGTCTGCCGTGAGCCGGGTGACTAATCTTCCGTCGTGGGACCCAAAAAAAATGGCGGCCAGCAACTCCTGAATTTTTCAGATTGGGGGCGTGTTTACAGGGGCGGGAACGGCGCACAGACAACGGGAGGGGGCGGGAAAGGGTAATCAAAAGGCAGAGCACTCACCTGGGAACGCCCAGGGAAAAAATCTCGGGAACGCCCCCGAATCTGGTCCGGCCTTGACGGACAGATCTCTGTTCCAATGGCTAGCCTCTATTTATGGAGCTAGCCAATGGGACAGGGGGGCGTATTCCAGAGTCCTTACTGAAATCAAGAGATTTCTCTGGAGGCGGAGCTAAGAGCTCCGCCCTCCAGCGAAACCTAAAAAGGGGGTGGTGATGGACAGAGTATCTGAGTTAATCAGAACACTCCTACCCAGTCAACAGATCAGGGCTTGATCCATCACCGTTTTTTAGCTCACTGCACCATCCCAGTTCAGAACCTGGCTATATGCAAATTAGTCTGTCCCTGGCCCAGTGCATCATGGGAACAGGGCAGACCAAACTACCAAGCCAATTCTTCACTGGAAAGGAAACAAACTCCCGGGGACCGGTTTCTGGCATTACAGCTGTCTTCGGCCCGGCTTGCTTGAATCCTGATGGTGCAATGAGCAAGGGACTCATGTCTGAGCATACCCTTCCACACTCATGGTGGCCAAAATAATTAAAAAACGGTGATGGATCAAGCCCTGATCTTTTGACTGGGTAAGAGTGTTCTGCTTAATTCAGATACTCTGTCCATCACCACCCCCTTTATGAATCGTTTTGGCCACCACAAGTGTGGAAGGGTATGCTCAGATGTGAGTCCCTTGCTCACTGCACCATCAGGATTCAAGCAAGCCGGGCCGACGAGGCTGAAATGCCAGAAACCGGTCCCCGGAAGCTTGTTTCCTTTCCAGTAAAGAATTGGCTTGGTAGTTTGGTCTGCCCTGTTCCCATGATGCACTGGGCCAGGGTCAGACTAATTTGCATATAGCCAGGTTCTGAGCTGGGATGGTGCAGTGAGCTAAAAAACGGTGATGGATCAAGCCTTGATCTTTTGACTGGGTAAGAGTGTTCTGCTTAATTCAGATACTCTGTCCATCGCCACCCCCTTTATGAATTGCTCTCTTGTTTGAAAGCAGCCTCAGAATTTGGCATGGGCACTGGGAATTTGCGCTCCCGGAGAGACTGGGAGCCTGTACTTTGCTGTCTCCAACTCACCAACGCAGCTGAGTTGGAGACCGCTCAGTGAGCATGCCAATTTGGCAGGCCTGAGACGGCAAAATTGGCTAAACCAGCATGCGCACTGACAACAGTGCAACCACTCCCTCTGCCATTGCCCGCGCGATGGCCCCGCCGCCACGGCTTGCTGGGCCCTCAAAACCTTGAAAATAAAACGATAAAAATAAAATGATAAAATGAGTTTCTTATCGTTTTTAAGGCTGGCAGGGGTGCGATGCTCCTCCGCCATAGCAGAGGAACCGCCACTGCTCTGTGGTCTAAGCGGCCATGACCACCCTTATGTTGGATATTGGCTATTCCCAATTTGGAAGTTGGCAGGAATGGTATTAGGATTTGTCTTGGGCATAGTTGTGGTGTGCATCTATATGTGTTTCTACTTTTAATCTATTTCTGTGTTTTTTTCCTGGGTAAAAATGATTTGAGTTGCATGGGTTTAGGACTACGAGCACATACAACATTACAGTGAATAAAATGTATTTGCCACTTAACTCTACGATGCACATGAAAACTTTCCATATATTTATATTGCCCTCTGCTTCCATTGTTATCTTCTTCCACATTTTTGATATCTTCCACCACTGCCTGACCCAGTATTGTTCTCTCTGCACTGCAGCCAAAGTTGTCCTTCTGGGCAAAGCATTTTTAACACTAGGTACACTGCTGTACGACAATGGGGGCAAAGCTCTGACTGACACTGTGATAATGAGCATGGTACCCTGGCTGAATGCTGTATGACACAAAACAAACATTTGACAATTGACAAAACACTTGATGGCACTGCTCACACTTTGCCTAAAGAACAAGGTTCGCAGAGTGCTTTGAGTCTAAGGACATTTCTACTAGACGGTACAGTTTCATATTTCTTATAGCAAATAATGGGTCACTGCAATCGGGAATGATCACCAATGAATCTGAGGGGTTGTTGGAGGATGGATTTGAGTTTAGTCGGGCAGCATGCAGATCACTTTTGCTCTTTAGGCAGTTCAAATGAAGGACTTGCCTAACTTTAGGAAAGATACTGCGTTGTTTGAACATGAGGGGATCAGGATTAAAAGTAACTGATTGAAAATATGGCCGACCCTGCTCTGCCATGATTACTCTGTGCTTGCGTGGCTTAAAGTCACTAAATATGTACATTTCTCATTTTGCTGTGTCTGTGATGTGTGTTCCAATGTATTTTTTCATGTAGATGGGAGTTACTTCCATGTCCTCTAGTGAGTTATTGAGAATTAACTGACCAAATTCAAAAGAGAACAAAACATTGATGGAAGTGTGTAGCTAAGTGTTTGCAGAGGAGAACATGAAATCATCAGAAGGAATCAATCAAAGCAAATTGAATATGATAGAACATAAGGGCAGAGATGTGCAGCAGTAATGGTGTGAGAATGTTAGTAGACAGTTAATAAATCAAATGGAAAATGATTGGTTGTAAGTCATATAGGCTATAGTTTTGTGCATGAAGTTTACTTAATTTGCCAGTACACAGCCCTCCATCTTTGTAAGAGTACCAATAAGTTAACAAAACATCCTTATGTGACACGACCGCATATCTCATCCAACATGCTCACCATGTGCAGCTTTAGTAAAACAAAAAACAACAAGCATTGACAAATCTATTAGGTTGCACCTTCTTGACCTTTTTAATGCCAATGCTTGTGATCCTGTGTAGCATCTTCCAAAAAAAGGTACAGTGGCGTGAGCAGCTAGTTGCCAGTTGCATCATTCTGTAGGCGTGCTCATGGTTTATGACGTAGGAACACACATGCATCACCACAAATGCATGCCTACAGAATTTTGCAGGTGTCAATTGCCAGACAATAAATGAAAGGAAATGGCATATAAGTGCAGAAAAGGAATTTCTTGTAGTGGAGCCCTCCAAAACCAATGTATAAAAAAGGTAAATGCCCGTGAGAGAAATGGAGGAGTGAACTGAGGGACGCCTCCTGGTTGGGAGGGATTGGGGGATAAATCACTAGGTGAGTGGGGGGAGGGAAAAAGCAGCACAGGAGAGACAGAGCAACATGTAACTGAGGTGAGGGTGGCGGGGAGAGAAACACGTGAGACCTGCACACAAGGAGAAAGCAACACAGCGTGAGGGTGGGTATTTGGCAGGGAGAGAAGCATATAAGGGAAAGAGATATAGATAACACATGTCCTCTCGGAGTGCTTAACGAAAAAGAAATTAGTAGTTGCTTAAATTTGGGCAGTGAAAAGATACAAGTCAGCCAATCAAAAGAAAGGTACAGAGGTTACGCTCGAGGGAAGGAACAAACACAAGAAGAGCAAGAAAAGGCAATGAATAAGAAGCACATAAATGAGTGACTACAAAGCCAACCAGTGGAAGCAATGCACGAGTTCTAGGCCACTGTAAGTTTTCGGTGGAGCCCACAAAAGGTATTTTCCAACCAGACAGCTGAAAGCTATCTGGTAGGGGAGACCTAAAAAACACCTATACAAATAACTATACTCACATTTTACATGAAACTGCCAGAAGGTTTCCTTTTCCTCTTTCATTTTTAGGTCTCGCCTGTCGATGCGCATGCGCATCGAGCAAGCGAGACTATAGGGGCTCATCGACTCTTTATCTAACTTGCAAGGAATCGTGGCGATTCCTTGCAGTGCCCGTGACTTTTAAGCTCAATGCGCATGTGCATTGAGCTTAAAAGCGCGTGCACAGCCGCCCGCATTCCTCCGACACCTTTGAAGTGAAGCTTAGCTTCACTTCAAAGGCCCGGCTTCTTCACACCCACATGCCGCTCTGCCCCGCTCCGCCCCCTCCCCTGAGTCATCCTGCCTGCCCAGACTTCTCCTCCCCCCTACTTACATCCCGCTTACAAGGAGACCATTTTCTCTTTAATGTGCGATGGCAGACTCGCATTTCAAACATGCATTTCTGGTGGCCCCCTACATGCTTCAGGTCCGTCACACTTAGCTCGTGCTTTGAAAACGTATGCTTTTGCCAGCTAACTCGTTAGCAGCTTTCCTATAGCTGCTTTTTAAAATCCCCGTACTTTTTTTCTAGCTCCTCTTGCGGCTTCATTTTGCTCGCCCCATGTCTGCTCCTTCACTTACTCCCACCCTTAACCCCTCCTCCCCCCTAACACCCCAACCCTGGTTTTCCAGCCGTTGACAGGACTCACAATTGGTCTGAGGCCAGCAGTGCGAACACAGGACACACACTGCCAATACATTAACACTATTGCTGGCAGGGCTGGCTCTCTAAAGTATTTGCTCGCAGCTTGTGGAATGCCCGGCACCAAAGCGCTTACATACATCTGCGCACACCTCTTTGGCGCTACAAAAACTGCCCTGGTGCTTTTTGCGAGTGTGCACATTAACTCAGCTGTTCCAAATCTCTGCACTTACTGTGCTCGTTTATGTGATACAAAATACTGCCAATACATTAACACTAATGCTGGCAGGGCTGGCTCTCTAAAGTATTTGCTCGCAGCTTGTGGAACGCCCGGCACCAAAGCGCTTACATACATCTGCGCACACCTCTTTGTGGCTACAAAAACTAACCTGCTGCTTTTTGCGATCGCGTGCATTAGCCCAGCTGTTCCAAATCACCCCTGCACGTATTACTCTGCTCGTTTATATGATACAAAACACTGTTAATACATTAACACTAATTCTAGCAGGGCTGGCTCTTTAAAGTGTTTGCTCGCAGCTTGTTTTTGTTTAAATGCAAATCATTCCATATCAAGCCGTGTGCTTCCAGCCTGCAGGCGGCTGCACCGCTCTGCGACCAGACGTTTGAAGCCCATGTTTTGGGCCAAGCAGTACCCCGTCACATATAAACACAGCCACGTGTATTGGAAATAGATAAAACGGAATGCGTCTTGTGACCATAGAACTGGATGTACAGACGATTCAAGGGCTTCCAAGGGGTTTATAATCCTGCAGTGCTGGTCTAAATCTAGCTGCTAGGAAGTGCAGGTGCGTCATTCATGCTGAAGTAACCAGGGCCTTCCACACATTGGACACTGCGCTGCCTCACTCACACTGCGCTGCCTCACTCACACTGCGCTGCCTCACTCACACTGCGCTGCCTCACTCACACTGCGCTGCCTCACTCACACTGCGCTGCCTCACTCACACTGCGCTGCCTCACACACACACACACTACGTAGTCACACACTGCTGTGTGTCACTCACACGGGTGATTGTGCGCTTTACAAATGTGGACTTTACTGTCCTATCACACACACTGCACTGTTACACACAAACTGCACTGTGAGACGCACACTGCACTGCCTCTCACACACTGCCCTGCTACACACTACACTGCCTCACACACACACTGTGCTGCCTCACACATGAAATGCACTGCCTCACACACTGCGCTGCCACACACACACTGCGCTGCCACACACACACTGCCTCACACACACACGCTGCCTCACACACACACACACACACTGCGCTGCCTCACACACTGCGCTGCCTCACACACTACGCTGCCTCACGCACACGCTGCCTCGCACACGATGCCTCGCACACGATGCCTCGCACACGATGCCTCGCACACGATGCCTCGCACACGATGCCTCACACACGATGCCTCACACACGATGCCTCACACACGATGCCTCACACACGATGCCTCACACACGATGCCTCACACACGATGCCTCACACACGATGCCTCACACACGATGCCTCACACACGATGCCTCACACACGATGCCTCACACACGATGCCTCACACACGATGCCTCACACACTGCCCTGCCTCACACACACACACTGCCCTGCCTCACACACACACACTGCCCTGCCTCACACACACACTGCCCTGCCTCACACACACACACTGCCCTGCCTCACACACACACACTGCCCTGCCTCACACACACACACTGCCCTGCCTCACACACACACACTGCCCTGCCTCACACACACACACTGCCCTGCCTCACACACACACACTGCCCTGCCTCACACACACACACTGCCCTGCCTCACACACTCACCCTCCACTCCTCACCCTCCACTCCTCACCCTCCACTCCTCACCCTCCACTCCTCACCCTCCACTCCTCACCCTCCACTCCTCACCCTCCACTCCTCACCCTCCACTCCTCACCCTCCACTCCTCAGCCTCCACTCCTCAGCCTCCACTCCTCACCCTCCACTCCTCACCCTCCACTCCTCACCCTCCCCTCCTCACCCTCCCCTCCTCACCCTCCCCTCCTCACCCTCCCCTCCTCACCCTCCACTCCTCACCCTCCTCACCCTCCACTCCTCACCCTCCACTCCTCACCCTCCACTCCTATCCTCACCCTCCACTCCTATCCTCACCCTCCACTCCTCACCCTCCACTCCTCACCCTCCACTCCTCACCCTCCACTCCTCACCCTCCACTCCTCACCCTCCACTCCTCACCCTCCACTCCTCTCCTCACCCTCACTCATCCTCACCCTCCACTCCTCTCCTCACCCTCCACTCCTCACCCTCCACTCCTCACCCTCCACTCCTCACCCTCCACTCCTCACCCTCCACTCCTCTCCCTCCACTCCTCACCCTCCACTCCTCACCCTCCACTCCTCTCCCTCACTCATCCTCACCCTCCACTCCTCACCCTCCACTCCTCACCCTCCACTCCTCACCCTCCACTCCTCACCCTCCACTCCTCACCCTCCACTCCTCACCCTCCACTCCTCACCCTCACTCATCCTCGCCCTCCACTCCTCACCCTCCACTCCTCACCCTCCACTCCTCACCCTCCACTCCTCACCCTCCACTCCTCACCCTCCACTCCTCACCCTCCACTCCTCACCCTCCACTCCTCTCCCTCACTCATCCTCACCCTCCACTCCTCACCCTCCACTCCTCACCCTCCACTCCTCACCCTCCACTCCTCACCCTCCACTCCTCACCCTCCACTCCTCACACTCCTCTCCTCACCCTCACTCATCCTCACCCTCCACTCCTCACCCTCCACTCCTCACCCTCCACTCCTCACCCTCACTCATCCTCACCCTCACTCATCCTCACCCTCAACTCCTCACCCTCACTCATCCTCACCCTCACTCATCCTCACCCTCAACTCATCCTCACCCTCAACTCATCCTCACCCTCACTCATCCTCACCCTCAACTCATCCTCACCCTCAACTCATCCTCACCCTCAACTCATCCTCACCCTCAACTCATCCTCACCCTCAACTCATCCTCACCCTCAACTCCTCACCCTCAACTCCTCATCCTCACCCTCACTCATCCTCACCCTCACTCATCCTCACCCACCCTCACTCACCCTCACTCACCCTCACACAGTGCAATAGGTCTCGGAGCATTTGAGTTAGAGCTTTTAGAATTGTTTATGGCTTTTTTTATTTGTAATTCTTTAGCATTGGCTACAGGAAACAAAAATGCTAAAGATTTACAAAAAAAACCCATAAACAATTCTAAAAGCACTAACTCTAATGCTGCGAGACCTATTGCATTTCCAATGCTTGTTTTACCATATTTTTCTTACCATTTGGAAATATCAATTCAGTACATCTGCTGTGTGTTTTGCCAAAAAGCTTTGTCATTCAGTCTCAGGCGTTAAATTCGATTCTTGCATATTTCGCTTTGCGCTTCAACTACAGAACCAACAATGCTGGCTTACTTACATAATTAATATAACATCGGTGCTGCAGCCAGTGTTGAAGACAATGCCACTAATTAAAAGCTGTGCGTGGTGAGCTTCTTCGGGACTCTGGTTTCCCCTTGTACTGTGTGTTGTGCTATTCATGGCTGCTGCTAGAGTTTCATAATACTGGGCGCGCATCAGAGTCAGCAGTTGTACAGGCCAAACCTATGGGCATGGGGTTCCGTTCCACTGTGTGGGAGGCGAGAACTGAGTTCAGGGGGCATTGCTTCCAGCAATATGTGAAGCCAGACAATGGTTACTGTCTGGATATTTACAGTACACATCTAAGAGGTCATAGTCAAGCCCCCCTTAAGCCACCGTACCGCAAGGCGCTCCAGAATTAACATATCTCTTCTTTGGTCCAGTTACGTCCAGTAAGACTTTATTTTTTAATTTTTTATTTATAACGTTTTATGCAGCGCGAACAAAATCCCGAAGGATATCGGAGCGCTTTACAAAAACGATGGAATGAAGGACATAAGAGCAATGACGACATCGAGTAAGAATAAAAAAATAAAAAAACAAGGAATAATAACATAATTACAAGGTTACAAGGCAGATAAGACAGGATGTGTAATACAATAAACAGGTATATAGCAGGCTATGCAGGAAGGCACATTATGCAGTAAGGAAGAACAGCATCAAATGTTTGTACAGTGAACGTAGGATCACTAGCTTCGAGCAGGAGAAACCTAGCCCAATTATGGTAAAAATGTATTCATTCGGACTCTTTTGGCTTCCAGTTTGAAAGCGGCCATTGAGGAGATTCTGCGAATTTCCGGTGGAAGAGAGTTCCATTTCTTTGTGACTGTGAAATAAAACCTGGAGGTTTTGCCAGGAGTCCACAACACAGTAGAATCAGACAGGTGATTCAAATGGATAAACTCCTGGAAGGGATTTTTATATGGGGTACTCTAAATACTCTCTGCAGTTATTTTGCCCTGTCCTTTCCCTAGTGAAAATGTATGCACTTGCACTTTTACTGAATGCTGCTCTCAAACAGGGTTGGATTGGGAATGAAAATCGGCCCAGGCACACAAAAAAAAAAAAAATCGCCCTACATTTGCATAATCACTCCTCAAATCACTGCGTTGGTGTAATCTTATAAAAAAAATTAGATGGTGTGGTAAAAAAATGCACACGTTAGCTTACGCTGGTGAAACAAGTGAGGCCACTTCTACTCAGGCCCCCTGCCCCGCTCAGTATGTGCACACATTAATGGGCCGGCCAGCAAGACAAAGGGAGTGACACCTCTGCTAAACGGAGGTAATGAGCGCCCATCCGCCTCTAGAAAGGCTACTCAGACTCCCACTGGGCCGCTGGCTGTATTCGAACCATAGAGACAGCGCCCATATAGCCCCCCAGACTGCGAAAAAAAGCAGCCCACTGCAGCACTCAGACGCCGGCCCCTTGGGCATTGCCCGAATGCCCGCGTTACCAATCCGACGCTGCTCTCAAACCAGCTGCTCTTGCAGCCCCTCTCCACGTGCTTGCACACTTTCAGGCAAATGATGACCTCGGAGGCAGTACCACAACAACATCGACTCACTGAGGAGCTAGTGGCTCTTTAACAGGCAATGAAGTAGATATTTCTCTAATAACGCGAGACTTGAAGCAACCAGCGACCGCTCCACTCAAGCGCCTGTTCTGTTCAGAGACGAAATTACGATTTGTGAGCAAAAATAAAAAATAGTTGACCGGAGAAAGCTTAAAGCGCCTCTGAGCGAAACCGACGTTGACCCCGTCATGGTTTCTTGGATCGTCATTGGCATTACTTCTTGAATTAACCAAGTAGGAAATAATAAAGGGATTCTGAGGAGAAGGCCAACTCCTCTCTGGCCAGGAGTGCGCTCTTCCGAGCAGTGTAGCTGGAGAGTCGTATTCTGTATATAGGGAGACAAACCAAACAAAAAGACAGGCGAGCAGACGAGTATAAAACCGGGCGCGCGAGGGACCCATGGATGGCTGAACCCCATATTCCACCCAAGGAAGTGTCTAGCACTGTGTAAAGAGGCGCCAATGAAGGGTTGAAGGAAAGCGAAAGTAGGCGAGGAGAATTACATTTCTAAAACGAAAATGGCCTGGTCTGCGGGGAGGGCGCTGAGGAATTTATTTCACCCTCGGAAAGGCGAGCGAGTGGCCTGTAGAGTGACAAATAATGTATAAAAACCCGGGTGAGGACGAAGGAAGAAGCAGTGTATCTGAGAGTAAGGGGAAGGTGGCAAGGATGGTTCACATGTCGAATGGTTGAAAGAAAAAAACGATGCTCCCTCCAGGCCTGCAATTCTGTGGCATGTGAGTGAGACACACAGTGGGGAGAGCAGTGGGAGTGCACGCATTGTGTGATGCAGAGAAACTGGTAAAACTGAGAAATGCGCCCACGGTAAAGGGACTTGTTTTGCAAAAGGAACAAGCGCTCTATAATCCTTTCTGCCGCGGGGGCGCGCACACTCGCAGTCAGACCGCGTCACCCAGACCGCGTCACTCAGCAGACTGCGTCAGCCTGTGGTCCACAGTAACACTGCTCCTGGAACGGGATTAAGGCTCAAAGGGGCCAGAGAAACAAAAACACACCGCAGACGGCTGGGCCCTCCAGTGCATGGGTACTCCCAAACATTTTTCCAGGGGCCAATAAATACGGTCCCTGGTGTGCCCACATTGATCCCAACAGAGTAGGAGAGGGGTGTTGAGGGCGGCTGTGTAGAGGAAGTCGGGCATGCACATGGTGTGAACAGTGACTCAAGGAGTTATTTTGAGGTTTTCATTCCATAGCGCCCGCTGTCAAGAAGAGCAGGAAATTTGATAAACCCATGTTATGCTGTATTTGACAGACCCCCCAGGATATTGCGGCATGAATTAGCAAATTTAGAGGCACAAATCTGGAAATTTAGCGGCACAAATCTGGAAATTTAGAGGCATTTTCTTTTGCAATTTTTCCAACAACAAACACAGATATCTTATTTCTTTTGTTATTTTAGAACATGAAGCTATGTATATTTGGTTTATTTACAATTTAGACAATTTGTTTTAGGAGCTGACTAGCTACAAGAGATGTAATTGCATGAAAACGTCAATGGGGACAAAAAAATTCGGGAACCGCACTACACAACATTACATTAGTGGTCTTTAGAATGCAGGAGCCACAGTCCCAGGTAATCCAGTGACGAAAGCGTGTGGTAATTGGTAGGAATAGGGGGTCAAGTGTGCAATGCAGGATGAAGAGGCCTTATGTGCTCGGTAGGAATTAGAGCCCTAGAGCATGGCGTTGAAGTCTAGGAGAAGGGATCTGTTGGATAGTGTAGATGGGACGGGGGGGGGGTCTGATATCTGGTGTATTTTTTATTTTTTTTTGTAGGAAGAGGAGTCCTGATGTGATCTGCTGGAAGAGGGTGATGATGCCTGAAGCGCTGTTATAGAGGAGGAGCGATGGGGCGCTGTGTACTGCCCAGGCTTTAAGTGGGCCGGGTCTCACCGGTGCTGAGCACCGGCAGTTTTTTAAAAGGGACCTCAAAACGGGTCTGTCTTTTGTGCCCTGGCACAGGCGGTCCGTTTTTTTCCGGACTGCAGTTACAGCAGGCACATCGATGTGAGCGTGCTCACACTGCTCACTTCTCACTAGTGGAGAAGTAGCAGCCTGACGTCATGCGTTGCAGGGGAAGGGAAATCCTTTATAGAGAGTCATTTTCTCTCTGGATTTCCCTTCTCTTGTTGAAACTCAGGAGTAGCAACATTGTGGTGGTGTCACCAGGGCTTTAAGTGGAAGATTTTTCAATATTCTGTACAAGCCATAGTTGCGGCTTATTTATGTTATGTAACTAACAACCATTGACAAAGCCAATAGTCCTGACTTGTTATAGGTAGGATGTTACTTGCTGTATCATAAATCTGGATGAAATGACAGAAACAGCAATATACAAATCGGGCGGCACACTGTACTCAGCACGGATTTTTAGCTTGTGTTTTTAAGACACGTACTTAATTACATTAGCCATGCCCCTTCGAGACACCAACCCCCCCTCCCGTGTTTTTTCATCCCACTTAAAGCCCTGGTACTATCTATGTAAGTAAGCGCTTCATGGCCTCAGATAGGAGTAGTGAGCGTTCTAAAAATGTTTCAATGCAATACGATAAAATGAAGCAGAGGGGGTTTTGTGTACCGTGTTGTGCTGCAGTGAGAGTCCTGGTGAACTTTGACGAGTAGGAGGCGGTGGTCTGCTGTGTAGGAAGAGAAAGGAAGGCTGATGTGCAGCGTTCGAAGTGGAGCCCTTGTGTTGGACAGTCGGAACAGGCAAACCCTTCTCTCAGTACATTTAGTTCTTTGAACAAATGTCGTAAAATCTCTACTTTTGAAGCTGAAGTTTCTCTGATTGACTGGGACAGGCGATGGTGTGGACTGAGAGCGTGTGTCCTGAAAATGTTCTAATTTTGGGTTTGATCTCGGCCTGTGCCGCTTTGACGGGATGTGCGGCCCCGGCACAAAGCAGCTCTCCCCAAGGCCTCACCATGAGACAGCGCGCCCTGTTAGCACATGTCCTGGCCCACGAACCCAGGTTCCTCTGACAGGTGGCCAGCTAAGGGCCGGGGTTCAGGAGTCGACACCTTCCGCGAGGCCGGGATCTCAACGCCCCTCTGACAGAAGACCGCCCAGAAACCAGGAGGGCTGTGAAGGTACATTTGCTGATCTCAAGCTGCCCCCCACCCTCATTCGGTCACTCTGCATCACGAGCTGCCTCTAACCCTCAGGGCCTCGGGCACTAGTCGCACTACTGCCTTCACCTCATGTGCCCCGCGCCAAACACAAGTCAGTCCTTTATTCAACCGTCCCCGGGGGTCTGCATGGGATACAGTCTTAAAACGAGAGTTTAGGGTGAGAGCCACAGGGCCAATAGAAAGGGTCCATCTGCATCCCTTGGATTTCGCTGGCACTTTAGAAAAAATCGCGGCATTTACACAAATCTGCCGATTTCGCAATTTTATGGCAAATCGCGAAATCGCGAAATCCTGGAGGGTCTGATTTGAATCTATTACTCTACTGCACCGTGAGTAAGCCTTCTTTCATTGCTATCGCTACATTGGGAGAATCCGGTTTAGAAAGGAAGTAACTTGATTTTTGAGCTGGAAAGTAATAGAATTGCTCAATGTGAAACCAGAAAACCTGGGATCAGTCCCGGCTTCCCCACTTGATCAAATCGTGTGATCCTAGCTAGTCATTTTATTTCGCTTTGCCTCCATTTTCTTCATTATCACATGTAAGAGCACCTTGAAATACACGCTGTCCAATCCTTCTCTTATGTTTGATTTAATAAACTATGATGCCAATGTCACCCAGAGGCGTCCACCTGACAACGAACTTGCCTCTTCACATTTGGCATTGTTGTTAGGGTGGAAGGAGGCATTAATGTTTCTACATTCATTTTTTAAAACTCGCTTTAAAAACGACTTCTTAATATGTTGGTCTTATGTACTGCAGTGAAACACTTGAAACACTTGAATTTTGAAGTGACTATCATATTATTACACGTTTGTTGCAAGATGTCTTTAGAAATAAAGGTGTTCCTATAGTTAAGTGGAGAAGGATACCTTTTTTACTTCTATTCCTTTACTTCAGTTAGACTCTAAATAAATGCTTGCCAGTGTATTTAACATCTATGTAACTTTTCATGCCCTGTCATGTGAACAGCAGCCCAGGGCTGTTGTTCACAAGGGGGCTGCATGTAAAGGTCAGGAGGGCTGCAAGCCGGGCCGTACTTGGAGTATCACTGCACCAGTGCCCTGGGTGACCAGGCATTCACCCAGAGGGCACCTTAGAGGTTACCCCCTGGTTGCCCCCAGCTTTACTGTGTTCTGGCTGACCAGCCTGTGCTTTCCCAGGCCTGCTGCGTCCAGGACAAGAGTCTGACCTTCTGCCAGGCAGTGTGATCACTCCCAAGAGTCCGAGCCAAAGGTGGGGCAGGTAGGAGGTCACACCTCCCTGCTCCCCAGAAGGCTAGTGAATTGGCTCATTAGAGCGGTGATCTTCAAAGGCTACTACACTGTCTCTGATGTACATCGGGGCTGTCCCCCTGAGGAGGAAACAGCCCTCCCCTTGCACCTGGACAAGGCGGGAATTGCAGGAGGTGTACACCCCCAGGTAGTCTGTCCACACCTTTAGGGTGGCAGCTTGACCTGTACACCTAAATTTGAATTCTGCCATCTTTAGGAGGGCAGAAATAGTGGGTGTTGGGTAGAGAAGGTGACCTACACCACCGGATGTGTTGACCTAAGGGCCGGCCTAGCTGCCCATTGGCTACTACCTCCCAGAGCCCTAAATCCCCTAAATCTAGGACCACCCCTGCACCAGAACCTCAGATCTGAGCAACTTACTTCAAGGAAGGACCAAGTGGAGGCCTGTGTCGCAGACAACAGGACTTTGCCCATCAGCACAAAGCAAAAGAGGGATACTTTATTCCTGAGGCAACAGACTTGAAGGCAACAGACTTGGAATTGAGTGAACAACCCTATTCCTAGGCCAAAACTTGACACTCCCGAAGAGAGTGAACATTGCGGAAGCCAGAAGCACCCTCAGTCTTCCGTGGACTAGTGGCGTTAGTCCCCTGCAAACTGCAGGTAATAACGCTCCTCAGATCTAACAAATTGCTGCCCGTCTGGCCCTCCAAGGAATTACCCAAATCCAGGTGGTCCATTGCATTGTGGGAGTTGTAGTCTTGCCTGACCTGAAGTTTCAGGCTGCTACGTTACTATTCCGGAGCCAGTAAAGTTCCCAAAGCTTGTCATTGTGCTTATTGCTGCCAAGGCTTGTTGGTCACCAGTCCAGTAACTGACCACCACACTTGACAATGCGGCAATACAGAACATCGTGCAACCATCATCCATTATCAGCACGTGTGTACCAGTTGTATTTTTGCATTTTATTTCATTCAGCGCTGTGTAAGCAGTAAAAACAGCGCCACCCGCGGCTCCCGTTCAGCACCAAGGACAGCCAGAACAACTTTGTACACGGACTCCACGGGCTAGGTAAAATTGATATGACTATTGTGGCCTGGTCCTGGAGCCCGCATGACCTTGCCCCTATAAGGGTACAAGTAACTCGACCTGCAAGTGACCGATTGTCACCAGTAGATTTTGACATTGACCCCAATGTTATTTTGTCAATGTATTTTATTGTATTGAGTTATTATTGCTTCAAATATCTATAACTCTGATTCTATGTATGATATCCTGTTCATCTTGGTGTCTAAAATAAGATTAAAATACACTATTTTTATAAATTGGTGTCAGATTTCTTTCGAATCGTGTCAATTATTTATCCTCCATGTTGGTACTCTGAAATGCTTAACACATGTTCCTCTAGTAAAGCCTGACTGCTCGCTCTACCAGGATTTATTAGTGTGAATCCAAGGACCATTTTTGGGGTACTGTAGGGTCACCCAGCCATACCACATAATATTCCCCCTTCCTTCACAGTGGAACTGGGGTAATAAAAGCCACGCATACAAAACAGTGTTCCAGTAGGAATCACTTGAAAAAAACATTAAAATCTTGAGCAGGAGCTATCTTACTTTGTGGCCCTACTATCACATTCAATGTGCTATAAAATAATAGGATCAATTGTTTAATTCCTTTTGTTTATTGTGTAATTGCGTGTGCGTATAGGTATGTGTGTTGATATTTGTATATAAATGTATATATTCACTGAAAAAAACAAATGTTAAATTAATGTTATAGTTGGGGTGTTATAAAAGTAAGTTTTCGATTTAAACAAAAAAAAAACACGCAGCAAATCACTGAAAAAAGCACAGGTTAAATTAACTTTACAGCTAGGTGAATTAGTCAGAGACAATGTTAATGTTTTGAAGTGAAAAAAATCACAGAAATTCTCCAGTTCTAGTTAGCGCCACTAACTTTAACTTGCGTCCCCGCCACACACTTCTTATGACCTCCCATATGACATCACTCGTGACATGTTCTATTACATCATTTATGACATCACTGATGACATCTCAAATGATTTCACTGATGACATCATCCAAAGTTCATTTTCCTGCATACAGGTGTATAAATTACTATAGCATTACGGGTCTGACTCTAAGTACAAAATAGCGCAGGACAAGATCATGCATAATTTCTAAAAATACAGAAACATCTCTCTTAGGTGTTGAAAGCAAACATTATGTGCAACATTGACCCTGTACCATACACTTTACACTAAGCATAGTTCACATTATCAATCAACCACCGATAGATGGGAAAACCTCTTGCATAAGTTGTCCAATTTCTATACAATTGGTCCAAGAACACTAAAATAGTGAAGGCCAATTCTAAAACAAATGCCCTACTAGGCTAAGCTGCATTAAGAATTAACCTTCATATCAGCAGAGAACTGAGTACTGTAAACATTGTCTAGTCTATGAACAGACCAGATTCTATACAACAGAACTGGATTAGAAGGTGCTAAAGATCATATTACCTGCACCCTTCATATTGTATACTATATACTTTACAGATAAGCTATCTTTTGAAGTAAAACAAGCAAACATATATAGATTAGTATCTGATGCACACCTCTTCTATGTAAAGTATAAATTATTATCCTGATACAATTTTGTCTAGTAATTCAAGAATGCTTACAAAAGTTAGTCTCTACTATGTAGAGTGTTTTTCCGGGTGGAAACTTTTTTTGCCAAACCAAAAAGTTTTATAGACCATAATGAACACAACTCAACTGTTGCTTGCACTCAGAGATGCTGTGCAATGCAAAGACTTATAACGTGCTCAATACTGCTACACATCTATGGTACATCACGAGTACTTGCATTTTGTACACACTTACAACCATTGGCTGGACCTAGGCTGTACAAATTTAGGTGGAAACTACTATTGTAGTTATCTGTCACTATGTCAACTTTAAAACAAACTAGCACTCTCATTGGATGATGTCATCAGTGATGTAATCAGTGATGGCATTTGAGATGCCATCAATGATGTCATAGAACATGTCATGAGTGATGTCATATGAGAGGCTATAAGCAGTGCATGACAGGGGCGCAAGTTATAGTTAGTGCTGCTAACTATAGCTGGTGAATGTGTGTGTGTGTGTTTTTTTTACTACAAACATTAATATGGTCACTGAGAAATTCACCTAACTATGACGTTTCTTTAACCTTTTTTTTTTAATATATATAAACTCACGGAAATAACATAGGTTAAAGTAACATTATAGTTAGGTGAATTTCTCAGTGACCATGTTAATGTTTTGAATAAAAAAAAAATAATAATAAAAAAAAAAATATATATATATATATATGTGTATATATATTCACTGAAAGAACCAAAAGGTTACAGGGACGTTATAGTTCGGTTCAGATTTTACACACACAAAACAATAGAAATTTAGCAGTTATAGTTATCTCAAGTAACTATAACTCATGCTGTAAGGTGACTATAACTCGCATCCCCGCCAAACACCGTTTTCTTATCAATAATTTCGCCGTAAATGTTGCAGTGATATTATCAATAATGTAATATAAGTTGTCATGAGTGATGTAATATGTGGGTTAATGAACAGTGCATGTCGAGGGCGAGAGTCTAGACCTGCCAATCCACTTGTATTCGTCTGAATCTGTGAGTGTTCGGGTAGATCCGGACAGATCCGCGGATCCTCTCCCACTCTAGTTCTTGCCCATGAGGAGTGCCTCACAGACCCCTCTATCAGTCCCATGGGGGTCAGGGTACCTCTACCGTGACCCCTTCTTTAACTTTTACATTTTATTCCCTCACCCCACTCCCCCTTGGAACCGTGTCCTGATGCACAAAATGGCGACTGCAACTTCTCTCTTATTATTATTAAAATTTTTTGTAGAGCGCGTAGTCACCCGGAGGTATCCCAGCGCTCTCAGGCTGTGGCCAGCCAATCACAGCATTGCTGTTGATGCGTGAATCCACAAATTGACCCGGATCTGTGTCTCTAGACATACATAAATCTTTTTACTTTAATAACTCCAAAACTACTGAGCAGATTTACGCCAAATTACAAATAGCACTCTTGCTCAGGTCAAAGTGGTAGTAACCCATAAAAAGATACAGGAATGGTCAGTCTCTGTACAGAATAAAAATAAAAAAGATCAAAGAGAGGTCCTGGATGAGTGACACCAAAATGCAGCTCACCTGACATCGGGAATCATACATCAATACAATATCTGAAGGACGATAAACGTCCTAAAGATATGAATACATTCACAAATGACCTAAGAAAGGAAAATAAAAAAGGGACTAAACATGTGCTGAACGGACAGAACCTATCTGTGCTCAATTTAGATGTTTTTGTATAGCGCATAGCTACCCGACCAGGCCGCCCAGGGCTGATAGCAACAACGCCATTCAGAATACATGCATTAACTTTTGGCTAATGCCGGGCTTCAGAAGAGATGAGTTTTGTGGAGTTTTCTGAAGCAATTTTCCGACTGTTGAAATCTGAGGGTGGTGGGGAGGGTGTTCCAAAGTTTAGGAACAAGATATGCAAAGGACTTGAGCGTATCGTGTTACTCTATCAACCATGTAAAGTGTGTCTCAATAATTTGAAAATAATGGTGACATGCTCAAACCCATGCAGAGGGCATCAGAGTGCTCAACTCAGTCTCTTAACTCCTCCAAACACTATTGAAAATCGGAAATGTAAAAGTATTGGTGACTACACGCTGAAGTCCCTGGGGAGAGCAACAAAGTTCGAACCAGTCTCTGACAACCCCAAACAAAACCCTATCAAACCCTATAAAACCCTAAAAAAGGTATCAAATATATCCTCAGAATGCAAGAAATGCAATGACATGCTTGGATGGCCATGCAATGCTCAATGATTAATCTACCAGATGAGCATTGCTAAATCAATGTGTAGAACGCTTGCTAAATGGGCAGTTTGTGAACCATATGCATAAGAATGATTCCAAACAGGTCCAGAGTGCAAGGTTGT
This sequence comes from Lissotriton helveticus, assembly GCF_964261635.1. Classification (NCBI taxonomy): domain Eukaryota; kingdom Metazoa; phylum Chordata; class Amphibia; order Caudata; family Salamandridae; genus Lissotriton; species Lissotriton helveticus. The sequence continues at coordinate 1,387,502,928 of NC_136067.1, forward strand.
GTGATAACTAGGGGTGGGCTTTAAACTCTGCTCCTCCAGTAGAGTTCCCAGAGTTTTGCCCACTCCGCTTGGAGCGCAGAGTTCGGCAAAAATTCACCAACCGCCATGGGACGGAGTTTTTCGTGCGCCCGGCTCACCAATGTTAAGTTGATGAGCACAAGTGAGAAAAAACAAGTCCTAGATCACCTCCCTGCAAGATATCTCAATATGGGCGGTTGCTACCGCTCGTGTTGTGAAGCTGCGGCTCATGTAGACAAGCATTGGCATAGCCAATAGGTCTCTCTTTTGGGACCTTAGAAGTGTTTAGCCATGCAACAGTTGATGTTGTTGCACCAAGGATATTGTGCTGCATAACTAAATAATTATAAGGTCCCAAAAGCGAGACCTATTGGCTATGCCAATTCTTGTTTTTAAGCATGAGTTGGGGGGAGCGATACAGAGTACGTCGGTGGGGGGGCAACATTGAGTGCAAGGGATGGGTAAAGAAATACAGAGGATATGGGTGGGGCAAATGTGTGGGGCGGATGGAAGCAACTGGAGGTTGGGTGGGAAGTAGAAGCAACAGGCGAGAGAAAAGAAGGGTGAGGGTTTGGGGCTGGAGTAATGGGCAAGAGTGCAACTTGGACCGTTGGGGGGAGACGCTTGCAGGTGATAAAAAAAGAGGGGAAAGGACACCAGGGCAAAGGCAACATGTAAGGAGCTCGGAGAGGCAAATGGGCGACAGAGAGCAGCAGGGGGGAGAGAAGTACTCCAGGGGCACAACTTGGAAACGCATGTACACTCTTGAAGTGCCTAATCCAATTTTTTTTAAGTAGAGCTTGAAAAGCAAGCAATCAATCAATCAATCAATCAAGGCATTTATATAGCGTGCTACTCACCCGGAGGGTCTCAAGGCGCTGGGGGGAGTCCGCTACCGCTCGAACAGCCAGGTCTTGAGTTGCTTCCTGAAGGAGAGGTGGTCCTGGGTCAGGCGGAGATGGATGGGGAGGGAGTTCCACGTCTTGGCCGCCAGGTAGGAGAAGGATCTTCCTCCCGCTTTGGCTCTTCGGATGCGGGGAACGGCGGCGAGGGCGTGGCCGGTCGATCGTAGCTGGCGGGTTGGAGTGTAGAAGGCCAGGCGGTCGTTGAGGTATCTGGGGCCTTGGTTGTGTAGAGATTTGTGTGCGTGGGTGAGGAGTCGGAACGTGATTCTCTTGCTGACGGGGAGCCAGTGCAGGTCTCTCAGGTGTCCGGCCATGTGGCTGTGTCGGGGGATGTCCAGGATGAGTCGTGCTGAGGCGTTCTGAATGCGTTGGAGTCTCTTCTGGAGTTTGGCTGTGGTTCCGGCGTAGAGGGAGTTCCTGTAGTCCAGTCGGCTGGTGACGAGCGCCTGGGTGACCGTCTTCCTGGTTTCGGTGGGGATCCACCGGAAGATCTTCCGTAGCATGCGTAGGATGTTGAAGCAGGACGAGGAGACGGCGTTGACTTGTCTGGTCATCGAGAGGGAGGAGTCCAGGATGAAGCCCAGGTTGCGTGCCTGGTCCGTTGGTTTGGGTGCGCTGCCCAGGGCAGGGGGCCACCAGGAGTCGTCCCAGGCGGAGGGTGATGGTCCCAGGATGAGGACTTCCGTCTTATCTGAGTTCAGTTTCAGGCGGCTGTTCATCATCCACTCGGCTACGTCTGTCATCCCTTCGTGAAGGTTGGTTCTGGCGGTTGCTGGGTCGTTGGTGAGGGAGAGGATCAGCTGGGTGGTGTCGTCGGCGTAGGAGATGATGTTGAGGTTGTGTTGGCGTGCGATGGCCGCGAGGGGGCTCATGTAGATGTTGAAGCACTGGAAGCATAGAAGATAGTCAATCAAGATAGATGGTAAAGAATGCTCCCTGGGAGGGGCGAACCCTAGATTGCCAAGCTGGGGCATGAGTAAGAAGCAGGTGAATGACAGTGACAGAATGAACTGTCAAAAGTGAGCGGCCTCTTGCTGAAACCTGGAGTGATGCGCCTATTGTCATAGTTTGAAATCATATAGCGCTTCATTCCGACTTTAGCCAACTCTATGCGCTGTAAATAACTGATGTTAATATTACTTAATATGTGGTATTGAAATTACCAGGCGCGGAAAGAGAGAAGGGCGAGTCTTGCCGGTATTCAAACTCATGATTTTTAAATCAATGCGTTTGTTTTCGGAAGTCGTTCAGCTCTCTGAGCCATTCGACCCAGTCAACCATTCAAGTTCTTCTACACAAACTGATTGTTGGGTCTTTAGTAGAATACAGGGGCAAGGTAGAAAGTGTAAAAATAAGACTGGCTGGCTCTTTTCCAACTCTGCCAGCCTTTGGAAGGCATCATCCTGTCAGGAAGCCGTCGAATTTGACAACAGACTAGTTAGCCTCAGGTGAAGAGATGAATTTATCAGAAATATCAATTTCCGACAATGTACTCCGAATGTGCGAGACTCTCTTCAGGAAGCGGACGGAAGGTAATGCAGACATATTTGTGCAGTGAGTCAATGTGCAAAACCGAGGCAGACGTTCCTCACTTCAGGCGATTCACTGGACCCGCCTCTGCACAAAACCAGCACCTACGGACCGATGATGACGTGCAAGTGATGGCACACGTATTGGTTGGATGTGGTGCACTGTCAGACTGCGCGCATGTTGGAATGGCATGGGGTGGAACCAACTGCAAGTGCATTGTCAGTATGGCACAGAGTGAAACTGACTGCGTGTGCATTGTCAGAATGGCACGGGGTGGAACCAACTGCACGTGCATTGTGAGAATGGCACAGAGTGAAAGTGACTCCGTGTGCATTGTCGGAATGGCACTGGGTGGAACCAACTGCACGTGCATTGTCAGTATGGCACAGAATGAAAGTGACTGCGTGTGCATTGTCCGAATGGCACGGGGTGGAACCAACTGCACGTGCATTGTCAGTATGGCATTGTGTGCAACTAACACGCCTGTGATGTGCCGCTAAGCTCTTAGCTAAAACGCCATACGAAGGGCAAAACTATTAATCTATAGAACGCCCGTGATGTACAACTAAGATTTTTGCTAAAACACCATGTGGAAACCATGCTAAGTCTGAACAGCAATACAGCTGACAAGGAAAAATACTGACGGTGTTATAATAATTGCTTATTCTTTTAATGTACTGTAAATACCATTTGGTCATAATGTCTTTTAACCAGTTTTAATTTGTAATGAGATATTTTGTAGCAATGGTTTTAAGTAACTATGCTAAATAAAAGAAACTTGAAAACTTGAACCCATGTGGAAACCAGTGGAATCCGGGAAAGAAAGTGACCACGATTAAAGCTGACGACCTGAAAAATCAAGTAACCGCATGTGGTGTACGGTGGAGCCATAAGAATGTATGCCGTGTGCAATCAAACAGGATCCCATAAAACATTAAAGACTGCCACATGCAGCCGGTTCGTATTTCGTGTGAGCGGTAGCCTACAGACATGCAGTTTAGAGATCCTTTTACTCACAGTTTCTGTCCATGTCTTTCTCTAAAACACCAATTGGTGACAGGTGTGGCTGATGGTTACAGGCGTGTTTAAATGGAAAAAAGTAGTCGGCCATAGAAATGGGACTGCACTGTACCTCGAGTGTGGGGACCATAGTGGAATAACTGCCTACTACAGAGATACTCGAGTATAGGGGCCATTTTGGAACAAGCAATGGCCACGCGGCCGTGAAAGTCACACGGCCGCACTGCAGCGAAAGTGAAACTGATCGCAATCAAGCGCAGCGACGGAGGAAAGCTGTGTGTGCCCGCGCGTGCGAAAGTGAAAGAGCTCAGCAACAGCGCGTGCTTGTGCACGTTCTAGAAAGCTGGTTGCCGCTTTGGGAGCACTTACCAAAGCAGCCACTAAATGTCTCTCCGAGCAGCACATGGGCACTGACTTAGCAAGACCTAAAAAAACTACTTGAGCGGCAGAAAAAAGGAGCGCCCGTTAGTCCGCTGCGTGGTGCTGTACGTGTTGATTTTACAGTGCAGAACAAACTCCCGGCACAAGAAATTGCTACAGCCTGGAATTCCCCTGTTTGTGGAATTTTAGTTTTTAGGTAACTCAGCAGAATTCTGCAGAGTAAAACTCTGAGTTCCGCCCACCTCTAGTGGACACAATGCTACGTTCAAAAATCGTAAAATCAGCTGAGTAAGACTAGCCTTAAGGTAACCTGGAAAGAGCAAGGCTATACCTGTGCGTCGGTCTAAAATCCTTAACTGCGGATGGCCACTGTACGCCAATGAATAGCAGGAGATCCCCATGCAGGCCTACAGATATAGGAGTAGTAGAAATAGGACTGCAAGTGGCTCTATCAACAACCCAATATAAGTGCCAATTTTGAAACATGCCTAAACACCTAATGTTATACCAGAGTAAAGTATAAAGTTTGCAGGGAAAAACAAAGCACCATATGCCAGCAGAGTAATAAAACTAAAGTAGACCCAAAAAAACGGCGCAGAGGCAGGGTGACACTATTACATCTTTACCCTCTTGTGCTCTGTAGTGCTAGGTGGTAACGGGAAACATCCTTTACATTGCGGTTTAGAACGCAGCCGCTGGATGGCGCTATAACCTAAGGAATAGTAAGATTTACTATTCCAACATCTTCCCTACTGTACGTAAACTGGTGTTGGAATAGTAAATCTTACTACTCCTAAGTCCAGCGCCCTCCAGCGCAAGTCGTTGTAACGTCATTGTAAAAACTGCGATATTACATACCGCGATCATTTTGATCGCGTTGTAACATCACATATTCGTGGTAAAAGCACATATGTAAAAATGAAAATATTAATTAAATGTATGTATTTAACATTTGAAGACCATGATAAGTATGAAACAAATATTATGCAACAAGGAGGCTCATACTTTTGCTTCAGAATAGATGGATCTGTATCTTTGAACACACAATCTAATAATTGTCTTCTCTCAGCTGTTGAAAATCTGCTTAGTTGAAATTAAACATGTTCTTCCAATTTCAGTAATGGTGTTTTGTATAAAGCTGACAAATTTGAATCTATATTTTTTACAGCATAAGGAGATTAAAAAGTGAGCAATGCATCTGCTTGCAAGCAGAACCATTATTTATTTTAATGAGGATTCAAGTGGCTCCAGGAGTCTATGAATGTCAACCTTCTCTACTAGTTTTCTGCCAGGTCATATCAAACCCAGAGGTTTATGATGTACCAACATAGAAGTCCAAAGGTCAAGTTGGTCATAGTTAGTATAAAGGTGGCCAATAGCAATAGTTTTTTCATCTGATGATGTTTTTTTAATGGGTTTCTTTATTTTATCAGGCTTCCTGCAGTTCTTATAGAGTTCCAGCAGTGAAGTACTTTGTACAATAAAACAGTGCTTTGATTGTTGTAAAAAAAGGAAAGTTTCACCTGAGCCATTTTTGTGATCCCTTGTTGTTAGAAACGGGGCCTCTAGTTGGTAGTGGTTTGCATCCTGCCCAAGTAGGGAACCTCACTCTAGTTGGGTAAGTAAGTTACACTCTCAGAATAACCCGTGCTCAAACCACACGCACACACACTCTCACACTCACTCACTCACTCACTCCATCTCCCTCTCCCTCAAGGACTCCACACCATTTTAGAAAAATAGCCAATAATTATCCGATAAAAACAACACAAATCGAACAGACACAAGCCAAAATATGAATTTTTAAAGATTAAATAAAGTTATAGTTCTAAGAAATCAATGGTTGCGCTTGACCAGGACAAAGTTCCTAAGGTGCTTTAAGAATCAAAGATGATGCGTGTCGCAGTGGAGGTGAGGCGTGGAAAAGCAGGGGATGGGTTGGTTTCTTACTGGTATGCAGGTCGTTAGCATGGTGATGATTGAGGACAGTGCGTTGCGCAGAGGAGGTGATGCGTTGCTGTAGACAGCCATAGGTTCCTTAAGGCTGTGCAGAGTCGTTTTAAGCCCCAGTCGTGCCGAGCGGGGACCATGCTTCGGTGCAGGCAGTGGCAATGTGCCAAGTTTTGTAATGATGCGCCGATTCTGAACAAGGTTAGGAGTCGATGTGTTAATTCTTCCTCTTGTTGCCCCAAAACTCACTTCTAGGGGCCCAGGAACTGGATTTTGCACCACTTGGCAGAGTGGGACTCTCAGCAGAGAAGTCCAGGTACTGGCAAATGAAGACTTAAATGGCCCTGAGACTTCCAACAGGAGACAAGCTCAACTCAAGCCCTTGGACACCCTTAGAAAGCAGGATGTGGAAAACAAAGTTAAGTCCTTTCACTCCCAGGATAGAAGCAGCAGGCAGCAGGCCAGCACAACAAAGAAAACAGCAAAGAGTCAGTCCCTCATGACAGCAACACAGCTCTTCTTCCTGGCAGAATTACCTCAATCCAAAAGTGTTCTGAATATATGGTGTCACAGGTCCAGTACTTGTACCCATTCCAGCCTTTGAAGTAGCCAAACTTCAAAGAAAAGTCTTTCTAGTCCACAATACCTTGCCCTGGCTCCAAACACTCTACAGGGGGTGAGGAAAGGCACAGCCCTATTCAGGTGTCAGTGTCAATTCCTCCCACCACTCTAGCTCAGGAAGGTCCATCAGCCGTGTGATGGGCAATAAGGATATGCAGGGCACACCTCCGCTCCCTTTGTGTGACTGTCTATAGTGAATGCACAAACAGCCCAACTGTCATCCGGACTCAGACGTGTATTCACAGACAAGCAGAGACATAGTGGTTAAACTAAGAAAATGCTCACTTTCTAAAAGGTGCATTTTCTGGCCTGCAATTTAAAAACCACCTTTACTAAATGATGTATTTTTTAATTGTGAGACCAGCGACACCAAACTCCAATTTTCTAATAGCTCCCAATTGGAAGATACACTTGTAAGAAGTTACAAGGCAGCTCCTTTGCTAATCTATGGGAGAGATAGGCCTTACTGTTGTGAAAAACGAAGTTAGCAGTATCTCACTACCAGGACATGTAAAACACAATGAAACATGTCCTACCTTTTAAATACACTGCACCTTGCCCACGGGGCTACCTTAGATGTGCCTTACAAGTAATACAAATGAAGGTTTAGGCCTGGCATGTGGGTGCACTTGCCAGGTCAAAATGGCAGTTTAAAACTGCACACTCAGACACTGCAGTGGCAGGTCTGAGACATGTTTGCAAGGCTACTCGTGTGTGGCCACAATCAGCGCTGCAGGCCCACTGGTAGCATGTGATTTACAGTTCCTGGGCACTCCTGGTACGCTGTACTAGGGACTTACTAGTAAATTAAATAGGCCAATCATGGAAAAACCAAATACCATACATTTTAGACATAGAGCACTTGCACTTTAGCACTGGTCAGCAGTGGTAAAGTGCCCAAAGTCCTAAAACCAGCAAAAAGAAGTTCGGAAAAAAGCAGGAGGAAAGCACAAGGTTTGGGGAGAACCCTGCAAAAAGGGCCAGGTCCAACATTTGTTCTGTAAATTATGTCCAGATGCTTAATGCAGCCTGGGGACCTTCTTAACGTTTATATTATCACTTTTATATTTCTTTGTTGATATGTGTAAACATTGCGTACATCATTTTTTGTAGTATTGGTGATGATCATCAGAACGTCTGCACACAGTACATGTTTTGCTAATGCTCGGAGTTCATGTATTGTTGCGGCTATCCTTGCTTACTCACAAACCTTTATGTATTTGTAAGACTGATGAGTGCAAGATGGAGGTTCGATGCTGCCCAGGGTCATCCCATTGTTAGTTTTGGCGTCTTTTACTAATTTTTGCTTCCAAGGCTGTCTTGCAGATTACACAAGGATTCCCACCAAGGCAAGGCACATGGCTATTTGCACATAGATAGTGGACACCTTAATGCATTGTGGGAGGCGTGCAAGGGGTGCACTTTAAATAAATACCTCTAAGGATTAAAATACCATGACAGGTCTTTGACTGGATTTTGAACTTTTGTGGAGTTTATCAACTCTCACTGGCAGTGAGTTTATGCCCATCTGCCAGGGCTTAAAATTGTAAGCCTGGGTGGGCAGGGTTGAACCCAGCTGCTGCTGCTGCTGACCTTGCCTGCGTGGAACCAGTGGATACAGAGCCTTGAAGACGTTTGCGCCTCTTACAACAGACCAAGAGTTCTGTCCCCGCAGAAGCAATTGCTACGAGTCCAGGTCAGCTGAGTGCTGATTCTTTGATGAGCACATCGCTCTTTTAACTCTTTTTGTGATTTTCGTCTTTATGGCCTTGCTGCTTTGGCTGTGGCCCAACATCCAGCCGTCTTGCCAGCTAGCAGTGTTGGGAAAGACTTGAGGATTAAGCGAAGCCTTTGTGCTTGTGAGTTCACACCCAGTGCTGTGGGCCTGACAGCATTCTGCCCCTTAATCATGGCCTTTGGGCCCTGCCCCCACCTCATATTCTCTCCCCAGGTGAATAGCCGCTGACGGGTAGCCTCTAGGCCCCTACCTCAGGGCAACAGTTAATCCAGGCACACTTGTGCTGTCTTTCAAAATACATTCAGCCCAAGAATACCAATGCAAATTACAAGCGACTTTTTTTCATGTCACAAACATATTTGTGAACCTGTAATTAGGACCTCCACCCATGCACATCTTTACTGCTTTAAAAGGGAGGATAACATGTCCTGACCTCGATCTGCATTTTGTTTTGCGGTGGGGAAAGGAAATTAACTTCAATTTTAGGTTTGGCTGGACTCCACATCTGTCAGCTTGTCTCATTGTTAACCGTTTTATTTATTTTTAATTATACATTAAATGTACTCTGACACCTCCCCCAAAGCAGCATGTGTGTCTCACCTCAGGCTGTTGGATTTTTAGTGTACCAGTTCACCTCCTATGAGGTTCATTCCAATGCACGGGGACCATTTTGCATCCAAAGTACTCTGAATTGTATCATTAAAGTATTTTTCTCTGAAATGCATGCTTACAACTTTTAATGCTGCACTCTAGTCTCAAAATGCACACCAGACCTATTGGCTTTGACACTGCTTGTTGAACTCTGTCTTCAACTACAGACTTGTATTTCAGTCCTGGAGAATTCCAGGAGCATTTGAAGCATTTCCAAAATTATTCTCAAAAGCACAGGTTTGACCAAATATGTTCTCTGTAAATTAGACATGGATCCCAGGCTTCATTCAACGAGAGTTTGCTACATTTGCATGTACTGAAATTGCTGGTTCCTTCATTCAGACCCCACAGGATATAGCGGCATGGATTAGCAAATTTAGCGGCACAAAAATGGAAATTTAGCGGCACAAATATGGAAATTTTGCGGCAATTTTGCGGCATTTTATGTGGCCATTTTTCCTACAACAAACACAGATATCTTCGTTTTTTTTTAGTTATTTAACAACATGAAGCTATGTATATTTGGTTTCTTTACAATGTAGACACTTTGTTTCCTCAAGAATACGGTCTCTCAGATTGAAAAACTGTGATTACTTGCTGCACATGCAAATTAACAGACCTTGCCAGAAAGGCCCATGCCACATATGACACCTTAAAGAACGGTCTAGGCGTTTTGCTAGCAACAGCATGCTGGGGTTTTAGTTTTTGCTTTTTTGAAAACATTTTTACTTTAGAGCTGTTAATAAGAGACCTTGAGCACCTAAGGAGGAGTACAAGGGAGCACGCCACTGACGCAGATTGTATTAACCATTTCTAAAATGTTTAGATCAATAGATGCAAAAGCTATTAATTTAAAAACATCAAGTTTCTTTACACAACCAAAGACTATATGAGCACAACCATGCACAAATAATATGACGGGTATATAGAAACGGTTTGGAAGCTGTTCTACATTTTCTAAGTTCGAGACCATTTTTATAAACTAAAACTGAGCCACTTTTAAAATTGGCAACACAGCAGATTGAAAGACATTTTACCCAGAGGTCCCTCCCACCTGCGGCATTAAAAGGTGAAAGATAGCAGTGGAGCCGATTTACCCAGCACAATGACGCCCGGGAAATCGCCCATTCGCTGAGTACTTTATCTCGCTGTGTAAAACATCGCAGTTTGGACTAAAAGAATCCTGTCGCCTTGACTTGTGTTTAGTGCAGAACAGCGGGATGTGAGGCCCAGCGCAAGAAAGTTGATTCCGGACTGAGGGGTCTGCTGTCCACCTGCTGTGTTTCATGAATGATAGCGATTAGCGGTACACTCAGATACTGTGGTTTTTTATTTTAAAGCTAGTTGTGGCTGTCCCGACAAATCCAGAGGGGCTGCGAGCAGATGAGGTGACCCCAGCAGTTCTCCCTTCCGTCGTCTTTCTGCAGATTGGCCGACAGAAGCAGGCACAGTATAGGCAGACCCCCCAGGATATAGCGGCTTTTATAAAAATGCCGCGATTTCTACAAAAGTGCAGATTTCGCAGGCACTTTTGTAAAAATCGCTGCATTTTTACAAAAGTGCCGATTTCGCGGCAAATCGCGAAATCCTGGAGGGTCTGTTCATTGGCATCATAAAGGGGGGGGGGGGGTGTGGTCATGGCCTGGTGTGGGCACACCAAGCAATGATTTCTTACTGGAAGGAGATCTCAGAGGTTTGAGGGTTTTTATTAATTCATAGAATAGTTGCAGGCAGACGTTCCCATTCCCAGGTAGGCAACAGGTGTCTTCCATGGCTAAAAGGGTTGTGCTAAGTAAACGATATCTTGAACATCTGACTGTAAGATTCTGATTATTAGGTTGTAATCATTTAATTTATGTCTATCGGGTAACATATCAATTTTCGGATTGACAAAAAAAAGTCCAGTCAAGCACTCTTTTCCTCTAGTAAAAGTATTGGCTCCACTGCTCAGGTTTTTATGTTTTCTCTGAAAATCATTTTTACCAGCAATGTGTCCTATGAAAGGAACTTTTTAGGTCTCGTCCTTTTCCATTGCGAAGCAATGGGAAATGGGGGAGAATTCAAGTGCTCCATCGGATAGTCAAACCACCGCTTTTTTCCGTGGCGTTTTCTTCGAGTGCACGTACAGGCACGCGCATTTGGCCCATACACTTTCATGGCCATCTGTTCCTGTTCCTAATGGCCCTCCCCCAGCACAGAGCGCGCATCGCGGCCGCACAGCACATCAAAGGGCTTCTCCCAGCGTGTGCTGTGCGGCTTCTCCTCCCCTAATTATGTGGCCGGCCGTACTTGTGTTTCCTGGCCGCTTCCCGGCTGATCAACTTGTATCAGTTTGCTTACATTACCATGGTTTAAGGCACACATCATTTCCTGTATCATCCCTTGCACTCCCTACCTTCTCGGGACATTCTTTGCACTTGTAATCATAGCAAACAAGGCAACTTTCGGATCAGCTACGGTCAGACAGCTATCTTGTTCGCTGTCCTTGTTTTCGACGTTTTATGTTCTCTTCCTAAGCCTTACATCAGTGACGGCCCTTCGCTAGCCTTGCACACCAAAGCCTGTGATGTCACTTATATCACAGTTGCTTGAACTAGATTACCTACCCATGCCACCTGAATTTGGCACACATTTTATATTCTCTTGCTGGACATCTCATGCCGTATCGTTATTTTTACTCCTCAATTTCCACACCTGGCATTAGTTTCTTTTCATGCCTTGCACCATTTTGTCATGCTTTACTCTACTCATGCCTTGCAAGCCCTGAACCTATTATCTTCCCTACCCAATCTTTCCACCTGATATCTTCACATGCCATATACCTGTATTCTCCTCCTATGCATATGCACCCGTTATCGTCTCTCACATCAGGAAGGTTTTGTTTCCCATGCCTGCTCCTTGCATCAATCTCATGCTCTGCACCTGAAATGTCACATCAAAGGCTCTGTGCCACTTTCACCCACACAGCAACACTTACAGACACACAACGCCACTCACACCCACGCAAGCCCACTATCATCCACGCAACACCACACTCACCCATGCAACGCCACTCACCCAAGCAACACCACTCACACACGCAACGCCACTCATCCACGCAACCCCACTCATACTCATCCACGCAACCCCACTCATCCACGCAACGCCACTCATCCACGCAACGCCACTCACCCAAGCAACACCACTCACACACGCAACACAACTCACCCACGCAACGCCACTCACACACGCAACGCCACTCACACACACAACGCCACTCACACGCAACGCCACTCACACACGCAACGCCACTCACACACGCAACGCCACTCACACACGCAACGCCACTCACACACGCAACGCCACTCACACACGCAACGCCACTCACACACGCAACGCCACTCACACACGCAACGCCACTCACACACGCAACGCCACTCACACACGCAACGCCACTCACACACGCAACGCCACTGACACGCGCAACGCCACTGACACGCGCAACGCCACTGACACGCGCAACGCCACTGACACGCGCAACGCCACTGACACGCGCAACGCCACTGACACACGCAACGCCACTGACACACGCAACACCACTGACACACGCAACGCCACTCACACACGCAACACCACTCACACACGGGTGCAGATTGTGGGTGCAGATTCAGAGAAAACTCAGCAGCACCACCACCATTGCAATGCAATAGGTCTCGTTTTAACGCAAATTTAAGCTATAGGCCTTGTAAATGGCAAAGCCTTTTATTTATGTTCCAAAAACCAGAACGCAAAAATAAAGGGCATAATCATTTACAATGCTAATAGTTCAGACTCGCGTTATTGCGAGACCTATTGCATTTTCAATGCTTCTTTTTGGTATAACTTTTTTTTACGTTTTACATCAGCAATAACATGCATTCCCCAAGACACAGATTCAGAAGTTGTTCTTTGTGAACAACACATGTATGAATCCCTTTCCAAACTCTTCATGCGAAAGAATTTGTACTCCTTCCATTAGGGGCTTAATTTATTCACCAGCGCGGTAGGTTGTGCAGCTAAAAAAAATCCTTCTCCTCTGGATATGTCTTTTTATGCAGCATCTTGAAGCTCAGGCATGGGTGACAGACACCTAAAAGGCATATGCATATATGGAGACTCCAAACACCATATGGTACATCAACAGAGAGGGAAACTTCATGCCATGATTAGAATGCAGTATTCCTGTGGAGCATGATATTGAAACAGCATGTCACCCTAATGCTAGAGAGGCGTCAGAAGTGTGGGATTCCCAGACCAATAGCGACAGGGTGTGTGAGATTAAAGATTAGGTGCAAAATTCAACTGTCTGACTTGGAAACTAGGATAAAATGAACGGGAGATCGTTTAGGAAAATGTGGTGGTGTATCTGGCTACCACTGAAGCAATCTCCATCTATGTCCATTGCATGTAAACCTTTCTCTTTGCGTACCTTAAATGTATGGTGTGTAAAAGGCAAGCTTGATGTGCGAAGAACAATACTCGTGGCCCTGATTTTAACAGTGCTAACTTTAGTATATAGTCCAGGACAGCTACATTGTGGCTGTTTTAACACAACATTAGTATTTTAGGAAGGACTCTAAGAACGAGATGCACAACACATCTACTTTGTGGTAGATATATGCTCCTTAGTTGAGGACTGCTGGATCGTAGATCTGTCCATTTTTGTTTTATTCAACATGTGCAGCAAAGCGCTTTGTACTGGTCAGTGAGGGTGTACTGTATGCAGGGCTGGTCTTAGGATTTTCGGGGCACTGGGCAAAAGGAAATGTGCGAGGCCCCTGAAATTTACATAAGTGACACCTTCTGATCTCTGGGAAGCTGCTTTGTGCAGACTCCAACTGAGCCACAGCTGCTCCTCTCAGCCATCCCAAGCACCTCTTGTACAGCCATTTCGGACTGAAGGTGTGAGAATTGCTTGGGGGCTGAGTTAAACCTGTGTGGGCTAAAGTGCTGACGATAGGCGCCCTACGAGTCTCCGAATGGGCAGCCCGAGAGGTGTCCCCCTCCCCTAGGCCTTCCCACACCATCCCTGAGAGGCCCCAGGATGGGACCCCCCCCCATGAGCCTAATTGTAAAGACACACATTTCTTTAACTTTGATCGGCAGGGGTACACGAGGACTGTTGGGGGTGTTGCCATTGTACGGGGGGGGAGGCAGAGTGTAAGGCCCTGGGCAGCTGCCCACACTGCCATGCCTAGCGCCGGCCCTGACTGTACGAACTGAAGTAAAATCTGTGCTTAATTTGAGCCAGTGGTTTCTGGTGCTTCGTACTGGCACTTATTTATTAACACTGGCACTTATGACAGCTGCCACATGGTTGCGCTGTTTGTGTAATTTAAAGATGAGCAGATCAGTTGATTATGATTTCAGTATGCATTTAAAACAACTAATACCTGCCACCATACCATTCCTATTACTTTGGGGGGTCCTTGAACAGTCTGAATTGTCACACTTGTAGCAGTGTGATGGTTAGTAGTTGTGATGATCCTGTGATGGGCAGCGCTGGCAAGGGCAGAGGTTAGTGCAAGCTGTGGTTGCCTCCTGAGGAGGACCCTGGCACTTATTGTTTTACAAATTATGCACGGAGTAAAATGAAACTTCAACTTTGTTCCCTTATTGCTGGTCCCACAGATTCTACCTGACGAATACTTAAAAAAAACAAAAAACACACGCACGCACACACTCATTGGATAGCATGAGGGAATATTTTACATCTTCAAAATACACTCAATACTGGCACATTCTATTCTTTACATTCTTTATACATTCTATTCAGAAAGTAATCAGTTTTGCTATTTTTCCCTCATAAAGCCAATAGCGTAGACGTCAATGGAATGCCATTTTTAAAGGCAACTGATGCAAAACCCATTTGTGAATGCTTATTTTTATGTGTGTTGGCACATTAAATCCAGACCTGTTAGCTTTTCAAATTCCTGTTGTTTACGTTGGTGCCTCTGTGCACCCTCATTTTCTCCCTCTGGTGCATCCATCGAGACTAGCTCTGCTATTGTGCTACTGCAGCATTGCAGCTCCTCACCTTACAGTTGTCTCTGTTTTAGCCTGTGGTGCAGTTGTATTAAGCCAGATATTGCAGCTCTTTGCCAAAGAGTAGGTCGGCTGCCAAAGTAATTGCCTGTGCCTCCTATAGCTGCCTCAAATGGCCCCTCAGTTGTGGAACACCTTGCCTCTGGCCTTACGGTCCTCCTCCAACCTGCTCCTGTTTAGGAAGAGCCTTAAGACCTGGCTTTTTAACCTTTAGGATCTCTTTTTTCTTTTCCCGTGTTCGTTGTCTGCTGTATAGTGTTATGTTTTTTATTCTGAGCTGCCTCGATAAAGCGCCGGGACACTCCTTTGGAGTAGCCGTGCGCTATAGAAATAAATATATAACATAACATAACATAACAAATGCCTCCAGCGTACAGTGAGGTATAAGAGACATTGGACACAGCAGGTAAGCCCAACCAGTGATTTAGGACTTCAAAGAAGAAACACATGACCAGATACAATGACTATGTATAAGCAGTGTGCCATTCCACCCACCAAAAACCATGGTTCGAGATAAGAGGAGCACCAGTAGGTAGAAAGGCTTTGAGAGTGATGCAGGCCCAAACGTGATACTGTTTGTGGGGAGGAAGACTGTAGCAAAGACAAAACTATTGCAGGGAAACTGCAGTAATCTGTGGTGACGAAGATTTGAGAGTGAATGAAATCTTAAAACACTCCACCTCTCCTGATTGAATATACCTCTCCTGATTGAATATACCTCTCTGACCCATCATGGTCAGACCTCACCATATTCATAATTGTGTCCTGTAGACAAACACCATGATTGAATATACCTTTCTGACCCATCATGGTCAGACCTCACCATATTCATAATCGTGTCCTGGAGACACACACCCATTTACATTAGTTTATAACATACAACTTTTTGTTAATTTCTTTCGGCTATACCCTCTGTCAGTACAAGAGAAGCTCCATTGTCTCCGTTTCCTTCTGCTGACGTGTGCACATAGGGCCTCTGTTCCATTGTAACAGTGTCTAACACTTTTATTTCATTAGCATCCAATTTCCTTCTCGGGATTCACTAGTTAAGTGAAATCAGCTGTGCAGACTGCTTGACCTCATTCTCTCGCTTCCGTCTCGTACACCCTTCAAAGCTCCCGACGCTTGCGCTTTCCACATCCCTCACCTTTCTAATTTTGGAGCAGCGCAGCCATTTTATCCTCCGCCTGGCAGAGAGCCCGATTCGTTATTTAGCCAATTTTCCCTTGCTACCAAAGCAATAATTATTTGGGATCGCGGGGGACTTGAGAGGATTGCTTTGGCGCCCTCGACAAGGGGCGGCAGGCACAAGTCACCCGTGGATTTGCGCTTCTCTGTTTTCATTGTGAAGCTATCGCTTTTTTTAAAGCAAGGCGGCATGCGCTGCATCCTAATGCCTCTGTGCAGTGGCTATCATGATTCAAAAGCAATCCACTATATGAAGGTGTTGCGTTTAATAGTGGTACAGTGGCGCATTTGACTGGCTTACCCCCAAGCGAGTCAGGATGTCGTACGTCTTCTATGTCTGTTTACCCGAATCTCTTGTCTTCCTGACTGTCTTGTTTGCCCAAAAATGTGTACGTTTTGAGGCCTTCTTCTGCTTACGGTATCTGCGATCGAGCAGGCTTAAGTAGCATACCTATCATCAAACAGGAGACTCTTAATTGATGGTGAGGACAGATGTTTCAAGATCCCATTAAACTGACTAGAGAAACCCCCATTTTTGCAGGGTGTTGCAGATTTGTGAAGAAGGAACCTAATGCATACCTGCCACCTTACACGGTGCCCCATCACACTTTCTCCTGTTGAGGACCTGATATCACACGGTGGCAGGGAAAACGAGCTGCAAACAACAGTAAATCGAGGTTTTCAGTTCGTTGTAGTTCACTGCTGGTGTCCATTAAAGGGTGTTAAAACACCCAGGACATTGGCACCAGCCTCAGTTAGCTTTATTTGGGGGGGGGCGAGGAAGTGCCTCGTAGTTACTTCAAGGCACCAGCCCCCCTCCTTCTCCTCACGCTATGAGATTGTTCCTCAAGTTCACAAGTACGTAATGAGAAAAGGGAAGGGCGGCCGACCCAGGTTCGAGTCTGTCAGAGGCTCAAACATCCTGTGATTCTGGTCAAATCACCCAATCCCCCTATGCCCAAAAAATGCAATGCAGCTGTTGCTCATGTAAAGCGCTCTGATACCTATCGGGTCGAGTTCAGGCTATATCTAAATCAGAAAAAAAAATTGGAAGTCTACGGTGGCGTGATGTTTTTAGACTGGTGTATATTATTAAAAAGTTTGGGACAGCCGCCAAATGAGGGTGAGTTGACAGGAATGAAGTAGATTAGGGCTGTCTGAGGGCATTTGTCCAATTTCTGTTCTGTAGCTGAGGTGCTGCTGACCCCCATTTAAACGAGATAACGTACAAGGTTGTTTTAAAAACCTATTTGTGGCCAAGTACCTGCTCTGCTATCCAGATAGATACACGTGAAAACCTTCGAATATCTTCGTTTCAGTGGAGATAAATAGTCGAACTTCCTGAGCATGTTATACAGCATTGCCCTTTTCTAAATTGGGTGCCACAGGTGGCCCACCACCGAGGCCCTAAATAGCACTGCACCCCCCTAACTCCTCTCCACCTCCCAAAAATGACACGCAAAACGATTGCCATATTGTTTTTCGGCGAGAGGTGCTGTGTTTCCACGCTATAATGCCTTAATCCTTAAATGAACAGCGGTTTAGCTATCGCTGTCTGGATTACAAAGGGCTTTTGTTGCAATCTGTCGTGTGTAATGTACTTTCAGCGCAGAAGCTGCTAACCAGAGAATAGATGAATGTGGCGCGGGTGGCAGCGAGCGGGCTGCGGAATGTCAACGACCCCACAAAGGGAGGGGGGCAGGGGGGCGACGCGACGCGTCCCCGAGCGGAAGAGGTGTGCCGCGTGCCACACAAGCCAGGGCCTTGTTTTTTTAGACAGCTAGGATTTTTATTCAAATTAAGATAGATAACCCGTCTGTTCTCCTCACAAGTACTCGCCCCATTCAGTATTCTTCCGTTATCTAGAGAAATGCCTCCTACGCACATGTGGCCTTTGAATAATGACCCGCAGAGGAATATCGGTGATAGCGCTTCAGTATGATTTAACACTCGTTTTCGATTAAAACAGTTTTAAAAGCCCGGGCAAGTATAACGGCGGTTGTGCCTGTCACGCACTGACCGATACTACATTCCGTCGACGAACGGTATGGATTTAATTATTTCATTTACAACCATAAAACGTTTTAATGACAATTCGCGGTAACTCTTCCAGGACCCGGAGTTTTTCCTCGACTGTACACATGAATAATTTGGTTTACTTGTCTGCATCTCTCAATGACAGCTTGAGGCACTGGGTGTGCAGAAATCCGAATACATAGAATTTGACAGATGGGGTAGGATAGCTAGAAATAGTTTTAATAAGCACTGTTTATTTTTTAAAGCGCATTAAGGACAATTTCACAAGACCTGTCGTGCAGAGTTCACGAGCCTTTCTTTGAGAGGGCGTTGTCTATGTCTACACCTTCCAGGCATCTCAATAACAGAGAGGTCGTGGGTGTGGCCCTACAGCCAGAGCTGCCACTTTGGAATTGGGTACCGGGTTCGAATCTGGTGTCGGCTCAACATCATGTGATTTTGGGCAAAACACTTCATCTCCCCGTGCCTAAAAAAGACCAAAACATGACTACATTTGACCTTGTGACATGCTACTGCTGTCCATGTGAAGCGATCCAATACATTTGGTCGAGTTGGCGCTATATAAAACCACCCCAAGAAAGAATACTAACATTTAATTTTTGAAGAGTGAATATTTAACGGAGCAGTCTGGCTAGTCCGTTTGACACCGAGAAGAGTAAAGTAAATTCTGTCATGTCTCAAATCCCCTTTAATACCTGCTTTATACTTGGGAGGTTGCAGCTTCAGTAGTGATGGGCACACTTTTCTGTTTCTGAGGGTGCTTATTCCTTCTTCTGGAGCAATGGTCAAGATAATATCACAATATACACAGATGTCGTTGCTGACACTCGTGCCCCTTCCTCTTTCCTACCAGTCCAGATACCTTTTTGGGGGCTTGAAGGAAACGGAGCCCCACACTTGATGTTCTAGCTCCCGTGACCTTGGGTTGCATCTATTACCCCCTTTCACAACAAAGAGAATGCCAGTCATGATACACATTAGTGGAAAATAAGACTGGTAGCAGACTGGCGGCTGGTGACATTTGAAAGTGGTGCGGTGTAAACGTTGGGCATGATTTTTATATGGAAAACACTAAAAGTAGGGTAGGGTCAGATGCCGAGTTTAAAGACTCAACGGGATATTTAAGCCCCTTCAAGAAACGTTTAAACACAATACATATCCCGGAGTCTATCAGGACAGGACACAGATACTGTGACCATCCAAGACTCCCTCTAGAAAAAATTTACAAAAATTGTACGGATTTCCATCACTCACCATTCCAGGTGACATGCTTCATCATCTGGGTCTCCTTTAACAGGGCTTCAACTCGACCCTATTGATGGAGGATCCCAAGGATGTTTTACAAACTTTAGAAGGCTCTCCAGATGTGAGCTAGCATATTGTGGAGTGTATGGGAGCAGTGCAGTGCAAAAAATGAATGTGAAATTAAAATTGAAGCGTGATTAGACCACAATTTTATTCTTGTCTGTCACGATCAATTGTTAAAAACAGTGCAGAAGAACAGTTTCAACAGATAGCTGTTCAAAATATCAATTGGTCAACATGTTTCAGCACTTATGGGTAAACATGCACCCAGTGCTTTCATCAGGACCTATCAAATATCAATGCTACTGCAAAAGTGAACTAGAACTATGTGAAAAATTAAAAAAGTGAACTGGAACTATGTGAAATAGTACAATGTGAAACAATACAACCTTGTTATTTGTTTCCCAAATCACAATTCTCGTATCTCTTGGAAACCTATAAGAAATACAAACAAGTGATTCTACAGAAAGATCACAAGACAGTCTTGGAGGACAGTATATATGTCAATGTTTAGCATATGTAACCTCAACTGGTTATCAGGTTTGCCCTCAAGGTGGGCTGTCATCCAACGAGCCTTACCTCAAGAGTATGGAGAAATTACCTCACCCCACCTGGCAACAGCTCAGGATAAAGCAGGCACCGCTCTAAAAAAGGGATAAGATAATTTTATTGCACAGTTAATAAAAACTCACAATTTAAAATGCACAGCTTTAAAAGAAGTATGTATCAAGAATAAAAAAATTAATTGGTGGAAATTAAAATTATGTAAAGATCATGTTACAATTTAAATTTTTAATATTGTTCGTTGGAGATGTGGACCCAAGGTTTTATACTCAGAGGCACTGTCTGTCTGTTACTCAGTTTCCTCCTTTTGTATCTGCTTAATTCTCTCCGCCACGACGTCAAAGAATTTTGTAAATCGGCAGTTCAATTGGGTCTCCTGCGGGTTAAAACATAGTTTAACTGCCTGTCTGCAAGTTCTAATGTCCTTCTGGTTCCATATTACGCGAAGTAAGATTCTCCTTTTGTCCATTAAGGTTGGGCAGATACAAATTATATGGATTAGATCTTCAGGTCCTGCACTGCAGAGTCGGCAGGTTTTATCATCCCGATTCCTTTTCCATGGGGCCAAATGAGGGCGAATTGGTACTATACCGAAACGCAGCTTTAGAAATTTTTCTTTGGTCTTCTGTTTGAATCCATGGTCCATGTACGCTTGGGTCTTTAATATTTTGTAATCGTTTAGGACTGTCCATCCATGTGCCCTTTTTGCTAGAGTTTCCTTGTCTTCTAATAGCGATGTTGTTTTTGTAACCTTTGTTACTAGCTTTTTAAAACTTTTGTGATCTACTGGAGTATTCCAGAGGTTAGTCAGTTCAAGTCTTTCTAATGATTCCATCAAATACTTCATTGCATAAGATCGTTCTCGTCGCTGCAGCTCGATCCAGAGGTGGGCACTTAAAAAAGGGGGAACAACAGAATACACCGACTGTCATTATGGTGCACTGTTCCCCTCTATCGTTTTCCAAAAAAGCTAGTTGTCCAACACACACAGTACATACAAACATACCTCTCAACATATAACATATATCATGTATTGATTTTCTTATAACACTTATTCATGAAAACAAGAACTTATTAGCTGAAACATTAAGACACATTCAAAACTTGTATCGTACTGACACTGAGATTACAGCAATAATTAAGTACTCAGGTCATATTCTTAAAGCCAGAAAGGGGGCTGTTATGTCGCATTGATGTTGAATCCTAATTGCAGGAAACGTTTGTAAATAACATACCGGTATGTGTTGATCAGAGAGCGATATAAGGTGGTCAGCTCTCCTGTGCACATCGAAATATCGGTATAGTAAAATAATAAAATAATAAGCCCTTCTGTGTGTCTGATTTATATATTACCAACCTCACAATTAGACTTAATATGATGGAGCGTAAGCTCTACAAAAGAAATAAGTCAATGGTAATAGTACCGACACATTGTGCCTTCCAGAGCACCCATTATGTTACAATATGCCATAATCTTATAAGTATTAGCATTGTCATCGTAACATTAACGAGTGGCGATGAAGTCTGTAAACCACCCTCAACTATGCGCGCAAGCTCTTACCTGGCCGTCGGTACCTCGGACGGTCATCTAAGCCGTCGGGGAGGTACCGACACCGGGAGCTCGTCATCTATATGCCCTTAAGTCTTTAGTGTGTTGGCAAAATCAGGAGGTTTATACAGGGTGAACCGCCATTACACCCTTTTACATACTTTAATGCTTTTCAGAATATGCTCATAACGAAGACTAATGATATTCACAGACTGGGACTACATTTCCCTAGTTTCCGCAGCTGTGTAGCGTGATCTCGCGATGGGCAGGATCACGCGCGGAGAATGACTGGCGCAGTGAATGCGGAAGTACACCATATAGATGACGAGCTCCCGGTGTCGGTACCTCCCCGACGGCTTAGATGACCGTCCGAGGTACCGACGAATCTGTCTGAATTCATGCAGGGATGAAGTCTCCAACGCCCAAAACCATGACACTTATTGTGTAACTGGCCTACAGTGTACATACAACCTTAGACCACAATGGCAATGAAGGGTTTTAAAACAGAACCCCCTGCATCGAGCATCACATTAAAAAAGTTGATTTACTGCTTGGCCTCCGTCTCCTGCTTCAGAGCGAGGCGGGGAAGGCAGCCTGAAACTGATAACCCAGACTTAAATACATCAATTTATTTAGAGACACAATCGTATCTCTAATTAATTTGATCAATTAAATAATTTTGCATGTAAATGTGATTGGGTAGGAATTTTCAGAGGGGCGCAGCCCCACAGCCCTAATGGAGAATCCACCCCTGGAACTTAGAGACCCCAGAGGAGCATTATGTTTGCAAGTGCACAACAGTTGAAGACAGTGATCCTTTTTCATACTTAGGGTGCATTTAGGCATGAAAAGGGGGCTTTTCCTTAATGTCTCTGGAAGTGCATTTCATACACAGGTCAACCCTATCTCAGTAAATGCCTTCGGCTTTGTTCGGATATTGCCATTATCAGTTTTGAGCAATTCCATGCAGCCTCTAAATGGCTTAAGGGCATTAATCAAGATCATGGTCGTTATAGCCACATGTTTGAGCTTATACTTAACCTAGGTTGCATTGTTTTTATCTAGGTGTTTTCTAAATCGGGTGCTTACACCCACTCCCCTCCAAAGGCCAAGCAGTACATGAAAATGCCTTTAAATCTGTATTTATCTTGTCACCTTGGTGTGCGTCAAAGACAGAGGTCAAATGTCAGGCTATGCTTTCTGACAATTCCTGCTAATGTTCTTTAACATGGGGATCAGTATTTTTGCAAACTCCTCTCACTTTGCAGTGAGAGAATTTTTTTTAAAGTGAATTTGCGCGACAATCTTACTCGGGTACAGAGAGTGTGGAAGGAAAGGCTGTAGGATGTAATTTCTTTGTAATACACTCCAAAATATAAAAATCGAAAAATGAAATTCACACACTAAGCAGTTAGCGAAGCAAAAATGAAGCACATTTGTTTGTGATCCTGAAGTGTGATGCATACAAAGGTTTTAATAGGATCGAAATCAATCAAGACCCTTAACTTGGTATACCATAAATTATAAATATTCAACGAAACGTGGTTTCTATACATTATCATTTGTGTCCAATATAGTTTTGTCAGTAAAACTGCATGTGTGCAAATGTAGTGGCCATTTCAATGGAAAATGTGCTGTCTGTAAATTACCGTGTGGTACCACACAACACTTTAGTTACATAAAAAAATTGTCTGCTCCATGTCAATTAACGCTAGCTGGGTCGCAAACGTTTGTTCTAAAAATTGGGTTGTGGTTCTAAAATGTTTTGGAAACACTGCAAATGAGAGAATATGAGCTCGCAATTCATATTTATGAAAATTATGACATTCAATTGTTTCTTTATTGTTCCTCACTACAAAATTAGTGTAAATGCACGTTTTATATTTATACTTTGC
Organism: Lissotriton helveticus; assembly: GCF_964261635.1. Lineage (NCBI taxonomy): Eukaryota > Metazoa > Chordata > Amphibia > Caudata > Salamandridae > Lissotriton > Lissotriton helveticus. Next base: position 1,387,526,343 of record NC_136067.1, read on the forward strand.
TTTTATTTGGCAAGATAGATTTTGAATGGTGATCATGTTTTTAAAAAAGAAAATGGGTTAGAACGCCTGTTTCAGTTATTGAACTTGGTTGGAAGTGGGTCGTAGGAGCATAAAATAACACTTTTTTGGAACTCTGCCTCAGTGCCTGTGTTAGCCATATTAATAATCATATACTAACTCCTTTATGACTTATTGGACAATTACAATTTTACAGCTAGCTGAAAATTGCAAGATCATGTTAGACTCTTAAGTGTTATGGGCTCATTACTTAAAGTTGTTTACTTGTGTAAGTTCGGCTTGCATGCACATTATTCGGGTTTACACTCATTAAAGTATTTAATCGCATGGGAAAGAAGTGCAGTCTACGGCGAAGACTGGCGTGAAGCCTGTATACATATGAGAGAGATAGCGATCAGGTGGGATTTAGACTAATTCAGTTAAAGATCTTAAATTGCATGTACCTCGCTAGGGAAACATTAATGAAATGTGGGAGGTCAGGGGATGACTGATGCCTTAGGGATTGTAATTCCACAGGGAACCAAATTCATATTTTATGGGATCTGTTGTAATTCATCGGCACACTTTCTCTACCTTAAATATCACTTATGGAGCACACCAGCAACCAGGACTGGAAGCAGTGTAGTCCCAATACGAAGTTTAATGGTACCAGACTGGAGCCGACCCTCTCAAGATCAGTAGCAGGTGATAAACATTTTAATAAGAACGGCAGACAAGGGTTATACGTTCAAAGCTTAATATAAGACATTTTTGGGTAGGTTACAAAATATATAATTAGGGAAATGCATCAGCATAGCATGTAAGTCATAAGTACAAATAACTCAGTACAATTAAAGATGAAATCCGGCATATATTTGCCTTTTAAGAGTGGGGAAGTGGGAGTGTCTCCTCCCACTCCCAAAAGAAAACTATTTCTTTTAATAGGACTTCAGACAAAAAACGTCATACATTGTACATGGGTATACGTTTATCATGAAATGCACCAATAGTGAACAAGCAATTAGAAACAATTAACTACAGAATGCATTCGATGATTGTCTCATGGTATTATTACATTGAATGTGCAGACATTCTCATGGTTAGTTTGGCAGCCCAGTGGATACATTCTTTGCCCATAGCCTGGGACAGTTGAAGTGTCGTCGGTAGACAGCAATGAGGTCTCGGGGAACAGTTTCCAGTTTTAGTGTGAGTCTTGCAATTCTTTATGTGGAAGGAAAGAAAACAACAACAATGACACACAATCTTGGTGACATTGGTACAAGGTGGAGGACTTTGTAAATACAACTCGAGTTAGCGTAAGCCCAAATTGCGAAGCATTTCAAGTGAAAGGAGATCAGCTCCCACAAAATTTAAGCACCACAGTGGTAGGATACTAGTGGACACTTGTCCACTACCAGCACACCTAGCAGTCATAGGTAGCTGGTGAGATGTCACAAGACCAAGATACAAAAGAGTATTCTGTAATTTAGCACTAATGGTGCCTAGACAAAATATTGCAAAAGGGTAGGGGAAACATGGGGTACCAACGGTGGAGGTCTGGAAAAATAAATATGTCTGGTGTATAAAAAGTGGTAAATGAGTCTAGGGATGGCCCTAACAATTTAAAAAAATGTGGGTAGATGGAGAGGATTCCAAGGGCTGAAGTCCTTAGAGCAATTCTCTGCCCACTCTGCCAGAGGATGATAACCAGTTAACATGCCGATGAGTTTAGGATTAGTAGGTGAATTCTGAGGTAAATTATGTAACTGGATCTAGCATTTCAACTTTGGACTATGCTATTAGTGGCATGTAATATGATCACACTTAATGGTGCAATGATGTGTTTCTGTGTGTAGTGGGTCATTATTATAGTGTGAAGATATCTGACATGCAAATGAGACATATATGCTAATAATAAGTTAATAAAATGTTATTTAAAAAAATAGAATTTACTGACATGAAGTTTTGCCTGTGAGCAAATGCGTTCATGGGCTGGAGCAGATGGGGAGTGGTAGTCGCAAGGGTGGAATGCCAGTGAGTTTGTACAGACCCACAAACTTAAATGTTTAAGGGTATTCTCCAGTTCCTCTCCTGCCCCTTCCAGCTCTTGAAAACATGTATTGTTTCCATACAAAGATCGTGCAGTGTCTCTACTATAGTCATGGTTAACTGGTTGTTTTTAAGGGCGTTGGTGCACTGGTAATGTGATTCTGGCCTTGACTAAGATCTTCTTATTGAAACGCGTTGCCAAATAAACGTTCCTCCATAAGACGCATCTGAGGTGCAAGCCTTCTTTGTAACACGGATCCAGTGGCATAACTTCTCTTCTTCAATTCCTAAATGGTTCCTGCAACTGTTAATTCGCACTGGCCTCGTGAGGTGGAAGAGACTGGAGTACTTCGTGACTTTGTTTGCTCAGTCTGAACATCATAATCATATGGATACATGTCTAACTTTCACAGCAATCAGTCCTCTTTACCACAACCGTTCTCTGACACTCTAGGGGCTTATGCTGAAGGTGGTTGGGCCTACATGTCATGTTGACAAAATAAACATGAAAACGTGTTATCCTTGATCCCAAGTCCTGGGTGTCTGGCAACATAAAGTACTCCCACTACCCTTTTGCAAACACAACCCCTTCTCCAGTTTAGTTGGCATAGCTGAAGCTTCTAGACCAAAAATCTCACTGTCCATCTTGGTTTCATGAAATGGTTCATCTGCAAGCCTCTTTGTTATAAAATGAATGTCTGTTCTTACCTATTGCTCTGACAAAAAAACACTTCAGTGTTTCTGCTTCAAACCCATGTTTAGTTTTACTAGTTGTAAATAGAGGACTTGTGGAATTTGTATAAACATTTTGACATAAGAATATGGTTAGAGTGTTAGCCTTTCTTTATCCTTTGAGCTGCCGTATATCCCTATGTGTGGTACTGTTTTAGGTGTGTTGGACATAAGTTTGCTTTGATAGTGCTTTACTTTTTAAGGAGAAGATAATTGGTTTCCCATCAAACTTGGCCAAATTGTACTGTCACAGAGAACAATGAGAGAAAAGAGAAGGCTGCATAACGTAGATTGGATAAAGTCTGGTTGGTAACAGAAAAATAACCATGGCCCACAGTTATGGATATATTACAAAAAATGAAAATAAGCATCTTGAAACTCAAGGTGGACGAAATCAGAGAGCTTGGCACATGCATAAAAGAAAAATGAACCAAAAGTGTAGCACTATTTTTAGTTCCCTAACAGGAGGAAGTTGCTGTCAGATGCCTGAATTCCCAAAAATATTAGTTCGAATTCAAAAATTCATTTGTGCTTCAGATAGTTTGCGTTCATCTTGGAATTGATTCATGGTATAGATCCAACCTATGAGTGATATGAAACATGTGCTCTCTAAAATGTTGGAAAGGTGGCAGCCATTTGTGAGTGTTTATGATCACATGACTGTACTAGTTGCTGATGTTTAAGTAACATTCCGCTTGGATAAATGTACCATAAATCTTCTTAAAGTCCTTCCGTCATTTCATCCTAGACTGGAAATGTTATTTCTAGAGCCTCTAGATGTAATGGAGAAACTTCACCTAGGAGTAATTAAGTTGTCAGTAGAATTAAAAAAAATGCCCAGGATATTATTCCAGATACCTTCTTGTGCCCAAAAAGACTGAGAGCATCAGATTGGAACTAGATTTTTTTAGACCTATAATCGCTTCTCATAATGGAATCTTTCCACATGATCAGACCTTGGGCAATTGAAGAGAGGTGACCTATGTAGGATGTGCACTTCCATTTCCTAATCAAGGAAGACGATTGCTGGTCCTTGGGGTTATCAGTTGAGATCAGCTCTGTTAGTAAACTTGTCTGCTCTTTGACTTTGTGCGGCGCACAGAGTGTTCACAAAAGTTGTATCAGTGATGGTGGCAGCCAATCATCATCCCTTGTAGATATATTTGGCCATATTTGGACGACAGGCTAATCAAATTTCAATCTGCAACTTGTCAGACAAACTTTCATTTGATTTGCAACACTGACGGATTTGGGGTTCAGTTAGCCAGAAACAGTGCTATTGGATGCCATCCCAGAGATTGTTTTCAAGCAGTGAGAGACTGCTTGCCTTAGATGGTTCTGTACTTCTACCTCTTGAGTGAATTATTTCTCGGAATCTGGTAGTAATTTATTTTTCCTATCATCCTGTGACTTTCGATTTCACAGACGTTTAGGCTTAATGGCCTCTAGCATTGATGCTTTGCAATTAGGTTCACTGCTGATGAGGATTGTGTAGCATCGTTTTGTCAAAATAGGTTCAGTCTGTAGAGCGTTAATCAAAGAACATTGCGACTTCTAGACATGTACCGAAGTCTCCTTACTGCTGAACTTTTAACTCCAATATTTTGAAAGGGCCCATGATTGTCTCAAATTCCTTAAATCCCAGCAACAGTGGATTTATCATAGTAATGTATGGGAGCTCAGTGCCATAGCCTCCAGCCTCAAGAAAGAAATCTTCACATCAATCACCTATAGATAGGTCAGTTTTCTCCTCCCAATTTAGTGGGGGACAATTTTACAAGTCCTCATGGGCAACACTGCTGCACTATTTTACGTAAACAAGTACTGGAGAAGCTGGTTTCATTCTCCAAATGTCCTTAATCCAATGAACCCTTTCTTGTAGTCAAGAGATTAACTAACTCCTTGCTCTCCATGCCACTGTTCGTTTACTGAACTCCCGCTTCTCTTGCAAAACTGCTAGATGCTTTCAAAGGTTCCACATCTTCTGAAAATTCAGCATAAGTAAGGTTGAGCATTAGAAAGAAAGCATCCACATAACATGTGCAACCAGAAAAAGTGCCAGCATGAGGCAATACAGAAAAGTCACCGGGGTTCCACTAGTCGACCCGGGGTTCCACTAGTCGACCCGAACAAACACAGTTCATTCCTATTACTTATGTTTCTATTATAATCATTTGTCTGGTACAGTGGTTAAAACGAATTCAAGTAAAATATATTCGTTGGTCATTGTGACTTCCCCAAATCCTCTAAAATATATCTTTTCTCTGAGCAATGTAGCATTAAAACATAGTTTTGCTTATCTTCTACAACTCCATCTTACCAATATAGGTTCTGACCATAACATCACTGTTTACATGTGCATAGCATCTCTCGTTTCAGTATTAGAATAATTGTGCTTCATCAGAGACTTGATGGCACCGAATCAAAGTTGACATTTGTGGTGTGTTGTGTTAAAGAGACAATGTTGTTGCAGACATTTGCAGTGCTGCAAAATAGGCTGTGCTGAATGCCTTTTACGAGCATTACTCTCAGGACTGATTCTCCAGGAAAGATCCATGTTTTAGGCACAACGTTCTGCACAATTGGGTTATCTCAAGACCTGGTTGGGGTTGTGATGCTTCCACCCTACTGGGTTTAAGAGCTGTAAATTCCGAGTTTAAGCCATTTAGGAAGTAGAGAGAGCTAAACGACAGAGAAAGGAAAGTTCACTGTTATTATGGCCTCTCCCTTTTTCATAATTCTCTTCGGAATACAAGCCATGCTTTGTTGTATCCCAGTTCTTCACTCCCTCGTGCCCCTGCGCGCGACGGTGACAACCCATCTCTCCTGCGCGAGAGCATCCATTGTCCCCTCACCCTTCCCATTGGTCCCCCAACATGTGCCAGCACCCGCAATGCACCATTTGTCCTCATGAGAAGCAGACAGCCCCTGAGTTTAGACCTAGGTTGGATGCCTACTTCCAAACAACTTGAATGGTCACCTGATGTCATCAGAAATAACATAATCAAGGCGCAAAAATACTACAAAGAATGGTATGACTCAAAACATGGTGCCAAAGAACACTCATTTAAGGTAGGCGATCTTGTTAAAGTTCGTTTAGAAAAAAAAGTGAGAAAAGGAGAAAGCAGATTCACCGCTACTCTTCACATCGATGAACTTTATAACAATTCTGCAAGACTCAGTGATGGGAAAGTGTGGCACATGATTAGATTGGCCAGATATCATCAGGGAGTCAATGTACCCAATCAACTGCAACTTAATACATATTGCAAAGATCTGTAGGCTGATGTTGATAGGACCAGTTTAAAACATAGTTGCTGCCCAGTAATGAGATTTCACACGATCTCCCACCTGTCACTGACTCTTCTGATTGTCATTCATCAGACCAGTCTGTTGATGTCAGTCCTCGCACTCGATTCCCAGTCGGAGTTGTTACGGTGACTCACACTCTGACTCTGAAGTCATGTCTGACGGTCATAGCTTCAGTGGTAGGTTCGGTAGAACCAGCAGTGATCCTCACTCCGACACTGAAAGTGTTCCTGATCCCCACTTGGTCATGGGGAGGTTTGGGAGAACCATCCATAAACCGAAACGCTATGAAGACTTTATTTGTGACTAAAGGTTCATAGTTAAATATACATTAATGTTTGTTATATCACAATATGTAGTTTATTAGTCAAAACTCTCAAGAGAGGAAGATGTGTTGTATCCCAGTTCTTCACTCCCTCGTGCCCCTGCGCGCGACGGTGACAACCCATCTCTCCTGCGCGAGAGCATCCATTGTCCCCTCACCCTTCCCATTGGTTCCCCAACATTCCACTCTCCCTCTTGTTCCTCTCCAACTGCCCAACTGTCATCCCTGTGATTTCTTTCCTTACCTACGCACCGCACTAGGTGTGGGGCTGTTGATAATAAACTTATGCTTGATAATTTACTTCAGTCTCATTCATCAACCTTCAACATGCTTCAACCCTTGCAACCCGAAAAAAAACATGCAGTAAAACAGTATGACAGTTGGTGAACCATGTAAATGGAGGGGGTCCTGCTTCTGTCTAGAGGAGATGATGCTTGGAGATCTCAATGGTATTTTTTGTTTTAGAGAAACTCTTTCTAGGTTTGCTCGCAGCTCAGATATTTCCAACCATTTGTGAAGAAGGTGGGGAGGGGGGCTGGAAAGGGGGCAGAAAAAGGGTACTAAAATCACCAAATAAGAAATCTTTGCTTTTCTCCTCCTTTGTTAAGCAAAGTATTTCTTGATTTTTGACACATAATAATGATTGTAAATGTTATTTAAAACTGTACTTTTCACCACATTTTGTTTGCGTAGTCAAAAGAGAGCCAACGACCCTGTTTATTATAAAAATATATATCAACCTCTAGTTGAGAAAAGTCCAGCAATTGTGTTTGAGGATCTTTCAGTATTAAAATGAAAGAAAAAGTAAAAAGAGCTTAGCGCTTGGATGAGTAAGTATAACACTCAAGGGTGTGTACTGTTTGAAAGAGTAAGATATTATGTTGCCTCTGTAAATTTTCACAGAGGCACATTTTACCTAGAGGTTTAAAGATTGTCCCTATGGGTGTGACCATTTCCGCTAACACTGTTTCTGCCTCTGTTCATTCTGCAGGTGCCAGCTTCCTGAAATTACCTCAAGATGCCACTGGTGAAACGGAACATAGACCCAAGGCATTTATGTCACACCGCACTGCCAAGAGTCATCAAGAATGAACTGGAATGTGTGACAAACATATCCTTATCAAATATTATCAGACAGCTAAGCAGCCTAAGTAAGTATTTCAATGTGCTTTACTGTTGTTGCAATGAAAACGCCAATTGTGTTGGATTTCAAGGTGATCTCTGTCTCTTATGGTGTCTGTGTTCCAACCTCTTCAATCCCTCAAGGTCCTGCAAGAACTTTCCAGAACCATTGCTTTCTAAAGACAGGTGCCATCTGAAGTTGCTATGCTTGGGCAAGGTTTCAACTGAACTTTATTACATCATGGTAACACAACAATTGAAAATAATCCTGTTTGGGATCCAGCCAGTTCCTGATTTACCTTTTCTCTATAAAAGTAGTGAGCAGAGTGGATTGCGGCTATCCACTGTAGAGCTTGTACAGGCCGGTATTTTGCCCATCTAGAATGTGTTCTCCTCCTGTACGCCCTACACATGGCGGTGGAATTGGGCAGTGTTAGTACACTGACCTGTCTTTTCTTCTGTACTGCCTGCTACAAGTCAACTTTCTTCTATGCTGCCAAGACCGCTTCCACACACTTTAAGGAAAACGATGACAGAGTTAAAGTAACTGATAATATATATCAGACAGCAGCACCACCCTATAACTACAGAAAACCTATCAATGTCAATACTGAAAAGAATTTGGGTGCTGGGCAGAGCAGCATTAACGGGAAACATCACTTACAACGCAACTTTTACCACGCGATGCTTTTACATCGCAACTTTTACAATGCAAACCATTACAACGCATTCCCCATGGGAAGATCTTTGAGAGCCGAGGAGATCTCGTCTTCAAGGATGGGCTCTTCCAACTCCGCCGTTTGAGGCGGCGACAGGGGGGTCCCCTCAAAGTCAGCGAGGACAGCAGCCCGCGCCTCTGCTGATGTAGGCTCCTCCGCATATAAGGAAGTATAGTAGGCCACAAAGGCATCCTGCTTGGCTCGCTCGGTGACTGCACACTTACCATCCTGATGTCGCAGATTAGCGATGTGAGCCCTAGCCATTCGTGCCTTCAGCCGTCCCGCCAGCTGTCTACCTACTTTATCCCCCCCTTCGTAGTACTTCTGTTTCAGCGCTAAGAGGGAGTGTTCTGCCTTGTTAGTGCGTATGAGGCGAAGTTGTCCCCTGAGGTTCGCCAGTTTCCTTCTGGACGCCTGCGAGGACCGTTCCCTGTCGCTCGCCTCTGCCTGTTTGATCTCTCCTGCCAGGTCGGCCTCCAGCTTACAGGCCGCTTTCCTTCTCGCAATCGCCAGAGAGGTGATATGCCCCCGTATGGTGGCCTTAAAGGCATCCCACACTACCGGGAACGGCGTCTCCGGGATGTCATTGAGAGTGAAGTACGAGTCTATGGCTTCCCGAATGCTATCAACATCTTCCGGGTCTCGGAGAACGCTCGGTGGGAGATTCCATCGTCGCTCCCGGGGGGTGCATGCCCGCGGGTCCTGCAACAGCAGTTCCACATGCGCATGGTCCGACAGCGAGATGTCCGAGATAGGGACCTTCAGCGTGTCCCGCGCCAGGGCTAGAGAGGTAAAGAGGTGGTCAATGCGCGAGTACGTTCTGTGGGAGTGCGAGTAGAAGGTATAGTCCCGTACTCCTGGGTTGTGGTATCTCCACGCATCTACCAGCCCTAGGTCCGTGATCTGCTCTTTCAGTGCGGCCGACATTTCGCCCGTGCCGCTAAAGACGTTGTCCCCACGATCTATGTCTGGGTCCCACACCAGATTGAAGTCCCCGCCTAAGATTGTGTGGGGTTCGCCAGCTTGAAACTGGTCCCTTAGAAGTGCCTGGAGAAACTTGTCTTGCGACTGGTTAGGCGCATATACATTGCCTAGAGTGTACTGTGTGCCACCCAACTGCACCGTGGCCCGAAGGAAGCGCCCGTCTCCACTCCTGTAGGGTCTTGCGGATCCCCGCCTAAAACCAGCTCTGCAGAGAATGGCCACCCCCGCCGTTTTAGTGTCAGCTGACGCCCAAAATTGCATGGGGTATCTGGGATGCGCCTTGCGGACCGTGTCACCCCGCAGGAGATGCGTCTCCTGAAGGAAGACAATGTCAGGAGAGTGCTGTAGGAGATAGCGCCACACCTGTTTCCGCTTGTTGGGGGAGTTAAGTCCCTTGACATTAAGTGTCAGGACTTTGAGAGGTGTAGGGACACTCACCGCCATGGAATCATGGGAATTAAAGCCGCCTCACCACCCGGTAGCTCCCACCCCAGCAAGCAAGGGGGTCCCGCCTCCCCCACCCACCATGACCATGCAGGCACCATCGACAGTCTCCAGGTCGCCACACTGCAAAACGGAAGGGGAAGCCAGGTAGAGGGAAAGGTCGAGCGAAAAGTAGGAGGGATAGAACAGGTAAGAAAAGAGGGAACATATATAGAGAATATAACCACAACAGGCCAACGTGGCCGTAGTACAATGTCCCAGGTTCCGGGCATCCTCTACCCAAGGGTTTGGATGATCACAGGAATGTCACTTCCTTGGGGACAAAGAGGGGGTTGGCTTTACCAGAGAAAGTAGTTTCGAGTGCCCCGAGGTCCGTTCGCCCCGTTGCTCAGGGTCGACTCGGGGGCATACAGCAAAGGGGCAGTATAGAGAGAATAGTGTCAGGACAGCCAGGTCAGTAGCATTGGGCCCCAGCGGAAAGACATCATTCCCAGGTCCTCCATCCGCCGCAGCTGAGCTTCGTGGGCGTCCATGGGAGGTTAGCTGCAAACCATCGCTTTCCGAACCAGTCACCTTCCCATCAGTGCCTCGTCGGGACCCCCCGCAACGCTCCGTCCGTCCCTCCCGTTGGTGCGGCGGGCGCCGGCATCAGCGATGTACGCTGCAAGATGCGCCTGAACGCGTAGTCCTAGAGGGGCCGCCAGCACGCAGGGGTCAGTCAGCAGTCCGCGGGGGGGTTCCTGGAGTTCTAGAAATGTCTGCTGTATCTTAATGGAGTGTAGCAACGTTCACTCCATTGGGCCTGGGGCGCCGGGGGTCTATAGCTAGCGTGGCAAAGGTTAGAATGAGACCAATCACGGAGTGTGGGGTTCCAAGGATTTTTCCTCGCTGTCGTGCTCAAGGGAGCGGATGTGTTCTATGATGTCCTGTTTTGCCTGGGACATGGAGCCTGCATCCATCGGGGGAGAGCGGCGGCGTCGATTTACTGTGGTCCACTCGGGCCGGGCTGGGGTCCTCTCCGGGCGATTGGAGCGGGCGGGACTGTGTTCCGGGGAGCCCGAGAGCTTAAGCAGCTGCGCCGCCTCATTGTAGGAGCGGATGACTTTGCGTTTGCCTTCCCAACGAAAGATGAGAGCAAAGGGATGTCCCCACTGATAGGGGATTTCGAGGGCCCGCAGCTTCTCCGTCACCGGGCGGAAGACTTTCCGTCTGTGCAGTGTGTTAGGGGCCAGGTCCTGGAAAATTTGGATCTTATGGGCTCTATATCGCAAGTCCTGTTGGTCCCTCGCCGCTTTCAAAATGGCCTCCTTCTCCGTGAAGTAGTGCACTCGGGTGATGATGTCTGGGAGGAGACCCGATTTGCCTCCCGCTCCGAAGATCCGGTGCGCCCGATCCAAAAGCGGCAAGGGGGCTTCCTTGTTGCCCCTCACCTCGTGCAGGAGCTGCGCCACATAGGCTATGGTGTCCGTCCCCTCTTCTCCGAGTGGCACACCCCGGATGCGGAGGTTGTTGCGGCGTCCCCTATTTTCGAGGTCTTCCTGCTTAATCTGGAGTTCAATATTCTGCTCCTCCAGGGTTGCCACTCTCTGCCACAATTGTTCCAAGTCGTCAGTGCGCGTGTCCACCAGCTTCTCGAGACCGTCTACCCTGTCCCCCAGCTCTGTCACATCCTTCCGTAGTTCTTTAACGCACGTCTGCACCTCCGATCTTAGGGACCCTATTTCAGACTTCAGGTCTGTCATGAAGGAGGACATGAAGGCTTGTGTCACCGGCGGGGAGTCGGCGACCGAAGGTGGCACTTCTTCAGCTGACGCTGTCGCTCCCGCCTTGCCCCACATGGCAACCACCGAGGTGCCCTTGGAAGACGCCGTCTGGTCCGTCCTGCCTCCTCTGCCGCGGGTCATGGTCTGTCTTGAGCGTGGCGCCCGACCGCCCAAGGCGTCGCTCGCCGTCGTTAGTTCAGTGCCCCCTTGGTGTTATAGTAGCGTGGCGGTGGGTCAGAACACCACCAATCGTCCTCCCCTGTGTCGAGCGCCACCTCTCACGCCGGCCTGCTTCTCCCAGGGAGAGATATACGTAGGCCCTCTTTTCCAGTGAAGCGCAGTGTGACCCCAGTGGTCAGGTGGCCAATGGTCAGTGCTGTGGGGGCAGAATCCACCCCGGGTCCGGGGCCTGCGGCGCTCTCCCTCCCCACCAGGGGCAGCGTTCCCTAGGAGTAACTGATGTGTGGGCTGCCTCCCCAACTCCGCTGCGTCTCTCAAAGGGCAATTAGACCCCAGGTCCCTCCGAGAGAAGGGGGAGTACTCACGATTCGGAGAGGCCTCACGTCCCCACCGCAGGCCGGTCCTCTAGGCCGCAGGGGTGTGGTCACCAGCAGGCGTCGCAGGTCGTTCAGGCAGCCACCCGCGAAGTCTCCACCAGCAAGGAGGGCGCAGGCCACTCGCTCTCACAGCACCGGCTCAGTGCGCGGGTAGGGAGGCGTCCTCACCACCCTTTCGGCCACCCAGGCAGCAGCAAGTGCACAATGGATTGGGCAGATGTTGGAGGGCCGGGGTCAGAGGCCCGCTCAGGTACTCTTGCAGGGTCCGCCCTTGCCGGGCACTCACCAATGGGCTCCACAGCCCGCTGAGACGGTTGCCTGGGCCACAGACGCCGAGAAAGAGGGTCAAGATGGCGGGCGAGGTCCGGTCCGAGAGGACAAGATGGCGGGCGGTCCCTCCAGCGCGTCAACTCCCAGCGCGGTAGTTCAGGACGCCTCCACAGCACCAGGCAGCAGGGCAGCGAGGGTCCACCAGGCGCAGTCCCCCAGGTCAGCCCCCCAGGGGACAACAGCTCCGCAGCTGCTCGGCCGAGGTCCGCTCCTCCTCCGACGCGGCCTTGCCGCCACTCCGAGACCGGGGCCTCTCGTAAGGTCGGCAGCCGGGCCAGTACCGCGTCTCCGCCCAGGAGTCGCTCCGCCTGCGACGGTCCCGCCTCCGCTGTTCGCTGGCTCCGCGACCGATCACCCCCAGCCGGGGCTCACCCCGGAGCGTCCGGTCGTGCCTCTAGGCGCCCTCACGGTCCAGGCGCCGCCCGCCAGAGATGCAAGGCCGAGGTGCGGCAGGAAGATGGCCGCGATATTCCAGCAGCCAGGTCTTCAAAATTGCAGTCGCCCCCGGTAGTGTCTTCTGCACCGGAACGGCCACCAGGCGAGTCTCCACACTGCCAGAGGGCCAGCGGGGGATCAGGGACACTGAAGGAATCCCCGAATAGTGCTCATAAATGCTTAATAGTGCAACGGGGCGACGGAGCTCGCTTGAGCTGTGTCCGCTCACATCGCCGCCGTAGCCACGCCCCCTTCTCAGTAAGATTTTTAAGGAGCACTGGGGAGAAAGTTGACAGAATGTGTGGTGGAACAGGGTCGACGGGGGAACAAGATTTGGTCCTGAGGAGGGCTACGCTAACTTGTTCCTGAGTAAGTTTAGTAAACTCCTCTAGAAGTACTATGGCACGTATCTGTGTGCAATCAGATTAGTTACTTTGCTCTTCGGTGTTTTGATTAAAAAATGGTGTGAATTATGTTGATCTTTTCCTCAAAGAAGGTGGGCAATGTGTCTACCCAGTCCTGTGAGGATGTACTATTAATTTGGCAGGAGGGGGGATTGGTAAATTCTTTTATTATTTTGTGAAGTTCCTTGTGTGAATTTGTAGCCTTGTCAATTCTGTTAATATTATAGTTTTGTGTGGCTAACTTTATGTTGTCTAGATAATGTATATATATATATATATATATATGTTTATGGCTAGTCTGTCCTCAGTGCTTTTAGTTCTCCATTTACGTTCTGCTTTCCTGCTGGCTAGTTCGCCATTTTTAGAGATTCACTGAACCAAGGTGACATATTTCCTAACACAGGTCTGCTGTATAGCTGTGGTATTTGATAGAATGGTTGGTTATGTACCACTTTGCCTAGTCCTCTTGACTGTGGACAACATTTTTGCTTGTTCTGTGTTTGATTGCGGTTTCTCAATCTGGTGTTTTATAGAAGGTTTATATTGTCTAGCAGTTGTGGTTGTTGTTGACTGCCCTTTGTTGGCTCACTGATTCTGTGTTCATGGCCTGGATCGATGCAGTACCCTTGCTTGGCTAAAGTGTTAGCTCTGACACTGTGGCTTATGTGATGAGGGTGTAGTATCCTCATCATGATATACCCTTCAGCTTGTGCTGCTCATTTTGGGCCAGATGTACAAACTTTGGGGATATGAATTTTCAAATTGACATTTTCGGAGAATTGCATTTAGGACATTGCTATTCCTCATCCATTAAATTTGTTGAGATTCCTAGTGTGTCGCAAAGCGACCTACCTTATGAATAATAATGAAGTAGGTCTCAGTTTGTAACCCTTTAGGAATCTCAGGGCTGGTGGCCTGCTGGGTTTCTTCAGACCATCGTGTCTGTGATTGCTTTTTCGCGCTACCGTTGGAGCGCTTAGCGTGTGGGTAGGTTTTCGTACCCTGGCTGCTCGCACTACAGGCATCATACCTGATAGAGCAGCCCCACGGGAACAGACTGCGGGGCCCGCTAGGGACACTCCCTGGGTCACCCCGCTAGAGCAGGACCTTCTGGCCTGCCCCCTTACTGACCCAGAGAGGTTGTGTTTTTCTCCTTTTTCTGTTGTTATTTATCACCGTGTAGTACTGAGCACTTGAGGTCCTGAAGAATTGCCAGTTAGGCAAGAAACATGTCGACCTAATTAGAGGGTTGAGATAGTCCAATGTGCCCCTTACAGTCCCTATCTCCCCTCCCACCTTTTAATCAAGGGAGTCAGCCACGTGAATAAAGACCCTTGTGGACTGACCCACCTTCTTTTAGAACCACCACTCCCTCACGACTACACCTTCACCAGACCCCTCACACGCACCCAACCATTGGCTGGAACAAAAGAACTCCAACAAAGAGCGCCTTTTTTGGCGCCCGTCGGACATTGCAGCTCCAGTCTGACGAGGAGCAGGAGACCAATGATGAAGCATGACATCTAGCTTACTGGGTGTGTGAGGTCTTCTAGTTCCAATAAGGGAACATCCTGTTCCCTGCTTATGCTCTCCTCCCTAAAACACACACACTTTTTATCTTTTCCCCTGGGGAACTTTGTACCTTTGTGCTGTATTGCTTTTTAATAAAGCAAACTTTTCTTCTATGAAATGCTGCCCTTGTTCCTTAAAGGAAAACGGGATGCGTTTCAAAAGAAAAATGGTTTTGGTGGATTCTCCACCTTACCATCTTCAGCCAGATGTCCGACTCCAGTTGGGGAAAATATTCTACGAGTTAGGAATACCACATGGTAGGCAACTGATAGGTGTTCACTTTCCGAACCTTACTGTAGACTCTGTATCTTGTCTTGTTACCAGGTAAAAAAGGGGAGTCAAGCTCAGTTGGCACATGCAGTAGGATCAAAGAGCCTATTTCCCTTCCCAACCTTTTAAAATGCGGCATCCCTGGTGTTGAGCAATGCCATTGCCGTTCTGGGCCCTGATCTGAAACATGACTGAAAGCAGTTCAGAAGTTCTTTGATGCCAGTATAAAGTGTCAGTTCTTGAGCTATACATTTTATAATATTCTTGGCCACTAAATATAAACCGGTGATAGGGAGATAGTTTTCATTGCTGTTTGAGTCTTCTTAGGTAATCGGATACTTTTCTTTATCGATTTGCGAACAAAGTCCTTAAAAGGGAGTGTTATTTATATTTCTTCATAGTGGGTGGAGATAGGAGCTGTCAGCTTTGGTATTGTGATTTGGGGATGGTTTGGTGGAAGACTTTCTTTCAGGGAATCAGAGGGGATTGTCGCAGGAGGTCCAGCTATGTGAGGCTAATTTAGGTTGTGGTATAGATGAAATTGGGTCACAGTTGGCAATACAGATAGTTTGGATCTTTTTGCCACTGACGTTTTCTAGTTCTGAACAGCTTCAGAGATTTGATCATGTTTGGGCACAATAGTTGTTTCGGTGTGAACTATAATGATTCTTTGATGACTTTATTTGGTCTTTAAGGAAGCTGACTTTGTGTTCCGCATGTTGGATTTATATTTTCGTCTGAGTTGTTTTAAATGTATGGTAGCCGGGATATCAATAATATTCAAGCGTATGAATGCTCTTGTTATACAGAGATTAGGGTGGTGCTAGAGAGGCTTGGGGTTCTCAGGCAAATATACTTTGTTTCTGCTCCATTATTTATACTTAAGTTTGGGTTGAAAGTGTGTGTTCATTTAGTGATGTTGATAGACAAATGTATAATTGAGCAATCAGACCAGTTGACTTGCACAAAAAAGTTATACACTATTATGTACTTATAGTGTGCTAGAATCTGATCAAGTACGGCTATTTTATGAGTGGATGTTAGAGCTATTTGTGATAAGTTATTGTCTCACAAAATAGCATTCAGAGTATTTTAACAATTTTGTTGAGGTACAGTCTCCACCTTGCCTCACTTCAGCATGATCAGAAAAAACACAGTTTGCAAGTAAGACTTGTATACCTTCTGCAGAAGACATTACTGTTAAATGTTTATATTCTATTACACAAACCTTTTTCCCCCTCCCCTAATCTACAATATTATTTGCCAAGATATCCATCTTGTGTGTGTGAAGAGGACACTTATTATGTTTTTCTTTTATTAAAACATTTTGTTTTAATGTTTTAAAGTTTAATAGGTAACAGTAAATGCACTTTTTATGAGACAGTTGTGCATCAAGTATCATTATCTAGTAGTCTGATTTATTCTCAATCACACAGCAGAATCCATAATTGTGATGTATTCTTCTGACCTCAGATTCTTCGCTTTTTGAAACCACCCATGTGCCAGACTAGACCCAGAACAGTTTCCACAATAGCACCAACTTTCTGTTAGGTGTCACTAACAGAATCTGTGGTGTCACAATCCTACTTCCGGACTGCATGTACGCACACCTCTTGGTGCTTACACCAGTCCCTCTTTTTCTGTACTTATGAATGTGTATCCGAAGCTCTGTTCCCTACATTTTTGCTGTTTTAGTACCTTTTCCAAAATTCTTTTTCTGGCAGTGTGCTAAAACATCTCCCCTTAAACCACAGGATTTAAGCCACAATGCTCCTGCAGGAAGCAGATGTCAGTCCTAGACCTAAATGAGGGCTGGCTTTGGTGCCTTGACTGGAAGCACAAAAAATCAAAGACGTGTAACAAATGCTCCCTGATGCATTGGATGGCCTTGACTGTGCCGAGCACACGAAACTGGCTGGCCTAGTTCCAAGTCTTGAGACTGGTCCCTGTTGCTGTCCTCTGGTAAGTCCAAGACACAATCAAAAGACAAGTCTCTACATAAGCACAAGAAGGCGAAGCAGCATCCAACCTGTACCTCTGTTCCTGAACCCAGCATATATTGCACATTTGCTAATCAAATGCTCCAAGTCCAAGAGCGTCTTATTCAGTTCTGATTCTGAGATGGGAACCGAAGCATCCTGTGCCTATTCTGGTATCTGATCTGGACCCGACTTCAGCCAGTTCTTGGCCTGTGTTGCACTATAAAATAACCAAAGCCCTTAGATTGTGAGGATTCCCCTACGGTTCCATTGTTTCGACCAAGTACTACCAGCTATTGGAAGCCATTTCCAGTTTCAACTCTGATGCAGTCCAGATGCTCAAACAGGTTCCTTAAAATGAATATGACGATGAAGAGGTGAACAGTTTTCTTCCCCACTCATTATACTGATGCTGGTCTCACCTCAACTTTCAGAAGGCCAGGTGTTTGTATACTTCGCCTGCAATTTAACTGGATTCGCTCTATAGCCTACCTACTGAAGACTTTGTCTTTTTTGGTGGGTATAAGTAGGGCTGCTGGTGTTTTAGATTTACAGTTGCCCACTGTGGACACCAAAGTGAACTTACAGATTGAAAATCTTGCAGTCTGGGCCATTGCATTCTAAGCCCTTACTTCCTTTCAGCAAAGCCACCTCAGGAGAGTTAAAAAGTTAGTCTTGCCCTGAAAAAGTACCTTCAGGTGGGCTAGGAGTAAAAGCATCTATGTAATCTCCTTGGCTCTCAGTTTTTGCTTAGCCTCCTGGAAGGAAAGGCGCTGCTGTTGTACCTTCAAAGTATAGTCTGGGTATATCATCACCAAAGTGGATTGACAAGTCAGTTGGCTGATCTTGCGTGCCGCACTGAGGATGGCGTCTCTATCAGCATAATTAAGCACTTGTGCAATAAATGGTCTAGGAGGTGCTCCGGGGGCCTGACAATCAGACCTCTGTGCACCCATTCCACAGTGAAGCAGCCCGACACATCGTCCTTGGGGACCCCAGTATTCAGCCAGTCCCACAGGAATGCCCACTCCCCGGAGATTGTTTCTTTGGGACCTCCCTTCCATATCCTCAGCCCGGGCCCTCAGTTGTCCCACCAGATGTTGCAGGGTGGCCAAACCTGCTTCATGTGATTTGACTACGTCTTTGGCCTCAGACACTCTGCCCTCCACCTCAGTGACTCTACGTTTAGTATTCCTGAGGTCTTGTCTTATCAGTGCGAGATCCACCTTGAGTTCCCCCACCTTACCCTCCAAAGTAACCTTGAGGTCTTGGATCGGAATTAGAAGAGACAAGGTATGTGGGTCACCTTCCTCTGGGGGGGGGGGGGCTCACACACCACAGAGTTGAGGCGAGGACTTCCTAACCACTAAATTACAGTCGCCTATTCCTCCCCACCCGTAAAAAAAGGCTCATGGAGCACTGACTCCTACCATTTCTAGCTTACTTTCCGAAATACTGTCTGAGCTTACATGCTAACAATACCGACTGGGTACTGTATTTAATATCACTCTTTTTACATAGCACTCTTTTATTTTGCACCAATTGATAGCAACATAGTGAGCACTAAAGGGATCATATTTAGTCCTGATGAAGAAGCCTTGATGCTTCAAAACATGTTGACTTGACCAGGAGTATCCGCACATTAAAACGCGGGTTATCTCCGAACTACCATTTTAACAGTATCAGCCTATGACCTATTAAATCCTTTAAGTCTATAAGGCCAGGTACCTTTTAACCCACTCACCTCATCCACCCCATACCCTTTCTTTCACTACACATACATCACACATAGCACTACAATAACAGTGCTCCAGCTCAGTCGCTAGTCGTAGCACGCCCGTCCCGCAGCGGGGTGGGACGACCCCTATGATGAAGCATGACACCAAGGGCCCTTTTGGTGTGTGAGGGGTATTTAAGCAAACACTGTGTATGCCCTACCAAGTTTGGGAACACTTTCCTTTGAACCTCTTTTGAGGTGGATCCTTTTGTTTTGAATTTATCTAGTTGAGGAGGTTGTATCCACCCCAGTGCCCGTGAGGGGCATTACCTCTTCACTCCCTAATCCTGTTTTTTTGTAGTCTATCTGAATACCAGCCTATCTTCACTCCCCCTTACCCGAGCAAGGGTATGGAGATGGACGGCACAAGGCTGCTTCAGGAATACAGCGACCTTAACCCAATCTTCAATTTCTGCCAATCTGAGTTCAGGCCAGCAAGGGTTACTAAAACCCTTGGCTAAAGGCTGGTAAGATCTGCTATCATCTTTGAATGCATACAAGAACATAGCCCTCATACTACTCAACTTTTAGCAACGTATCATATCGTGGACCATCCCATCCTGCTGAGAAGACTCAAAGCATTGCAGGAAATCATTGGCTAACCTTAGTTGGCAGGGTATGCTCAGACGTGAGTCCCTTGCTCACTTTGCCACTGGATTCAAGCAAACCTGGCTGAAGACGGCTGTAATGCCAGAAACCGGTCCTAGGAAGCTTGTTTCCGGTCCAGGGAAGGCATGGCGTGGCAGTTCGGGCTGGACTGTTCCCATGAGGCACAGAGTCAGACTGATTTGCATATGGCCATGTCTGAACTGCGGTGGCAGAGTGGGCTAAAGAATGGTGATGGATTAAACCCAGATCTGTTGACTGGAAGTGAGTGTTTGATTGGTTCAGATGCTCCGTCCATCACCACCCCCTTTTGTACTGCTTTGTTAACCTTAGAATAGGCTCCATGTAGGGACTATAAATTTGTCAATGTGAATGGAGTACCTTAGGGCTCATTACTTTCATGCCTGCGCCTCAACATCAACATTCGCCAACTGGCACAGCTTGTAAAGCCGTACCATGGAAACCTCCAGATTTATACAGACAGCATCCAAATCCATTTTCAGCTAAAAAAAAACAGGCTTGTGACTCAGGTCAGGTTTTCACCTACGTGGACAAAGTATTCTTCTGGATGAAAGAGATTTCAATTTACCTGAATGGAGTGAAGACAGAAATCCTTATAATGTGATGTCTTGAATCCAACTCTCTCCTATAAAAGTGGCTCAGAAATCGAGAAGCACCACCGTACTCAACTTTCAAATCAGGAATCCGGGAGTCCTTTTCACTTTCCTTCAGTCCCCCTGGTAAAGAGTGGTCAATAATATCCACTTGCTGCTCCCTCTCCTCCGAAGAATCCTTTCGGTCCTCTGTAATGCCATCCACTGAGAGCTCTTGCAATGGTCAGCTTGACTATTGCAACATCTCTTACATTAGGCTCTCAAGAAATTCCTTTCCAAGCTTCAAAAGCTCCAGAACTAAACAACCAGAATTTTTTTTAATTTAGGGATTCTCACCAACACAAAACCAGCCTTCAAAGCTCTGCACTGGCATGATTACGGTTGAGCCCTTTGTACAATGCTATGTGCAAGGTGTGTGTGTGTGTGACTCAGAGGCCAAGGATACTTGCGGAAACTGATGGTGCCCCATGTTCTACAAAGGTCTGTGCATGAATCGGTGTAGCTTTGTTTTTGTATACATAATTGGTCTGGCCTGGCACACCCAATGAGTTTGCAGAGCAGTGAGGATTGCGACAGTCTACCTGATTTGTAATTCAGCACTAGGTTGTTTATTCAGTGTTCGAATAAGACAGGTGCACAGAATATAATATGTTCGAAGTTTACAGTGGGAAATATTTTGAAAGTGTTTTCTCTTTCGGATCAGCATTGCTACAAGGGACCTCACCTAGGGCACGAAATGTTACATGTAAGTCGCGGTTGCTCACCTTTGTTCTGAATACATTTCTACAGCTCCATTCAGGACTCCGGCGCCATTACACCAACTACAGTGCCTTCAGATTTGTTGTAGGTTTTGATCTTTTTATAAAAATGCTAGCTTATCCTTTCAGTATAAAATTATAAAAGTGAGGGAAGTTTAAACACAGAGAAAGAGTTTCACGTTCAGAAACCTGACTGAGTGTCATCAAAAGCATCAGAGCTTTAAGGGGAGACCAGCCAGAAAACCTCCAGGGACTATCATTAGGTTGAAGCCTGCCAGACAGTGTAGTAGTCTTGTTGCAAAAGACTTATTGGGGACATGTCAATAGCTGACCTGAAAATGAACTCCGCCCATAGCTTTCCTTTGGCTTTTTGTTTTGTCACTCTTATTTACTTGCTTTCCCTTGATTGGTTTTATTTGTTTTTGCCTGTCCAACTAGTCTTTATCCCTCCATGGAGCACAGCGTGTTTAATGTCTCTCTGAGCGACTCCTTTTATCCTTCCACAAGTCTCTCTTTGCTTTCCCTGAGCCTCCATGTTGCTTTCCCCCCACACTGCATGTTGCTTCTACCCCTGCCCTCCCATGTTGCTGACAACCCTGCCCTCCATATTGTTTCCCCCCCTGCCCTCCTGTTGTATTCTTTCCTGCCCTCCCCTCTATGCTGCTTCCCACACCTGCATTCTTTCCCCCACTCTTTTGCTTTATCATTTACTAGCAGCCCATCCCGACGTTGTCCGGGTATGAAACAGAATGTGTGCAATGTGTGTAATGGGCAAGGGAAATTTATTTTAAAATCTCGCGGTAGAGAACATTTTTAGCATGAAGTGTCACAATAGTTAGGCATGTGTGTGCAGATACTGTGTGTACCTCGGAGTGAGTAAATAAATAAATAAATAAATAAATAAATTGTGCTTGTGGCGTAAAGTCGTTGATGCAGAGAGTTGAGTGGGTGACAGCGCGCACTGGAGACGCTGCACGTGTGGGAAAGTGCAGTCAGTTCAAAGGTTAGTGTCCCAGCAGGCGCGCTTAGTCGCGTCAGCCGCCGCCTGAGCCCGTCTCCAGCCCTGGTTGATGTTGTGAGCCTAGTGTCAATTCGTTTATGCAGAGAGTTGAGTGTGTGACAGCGCGCAGGAGACGCTGCAGTTAGTGTCCCCGCAGGCACGGTTCTTTATGCAGAGAGTTGACTGGCTGACAGCGCGCCGGATACTGTGCAGTTATTGTCCCCGCAGGCACGATCAGTCGCGTCTGCCCCCGCCTAAGCCCCGGCAATTGCCGTGCCCATTGGCCACGCCCCAAGGCACGCTTTTTTTTGGGATGTGCCGCGCGATTGTTGCCGCACCCATTGGCCACACCACTTGCTGCCGCGCAATTGCAATTGCCGCGCCCATTGGCCTTGTTCACTCCCCCAGCACAACGCACACGTTTAAGGAACGCTTTTTTTGTCGTCATGCCGCGCCCCGCCCACGCCCACAAGGGACTACTTTGCTGGTAAGGTTCTTTTACCTTTAAAATGTATACGGTGGGCATCTGTATAGCCTATGTCCTTCTGCTGCAACTGCCCTTTCCAATGCTGTATTGGGTGTTGTGATTGGTGCTGTGGTTCCTGAAATTACCCGCCTCAAAGGTTTGGGCTCTCTCTTTATAATATTAGTATAGATTTAATTACTTTTGTTTACTGGTCCAAGTCATATAGGTGAAGAAAAAAAAAACGCCTGTGTAAATATTGCAGATGTGTGCGTGCTCGGTGCGAGCACCTAAAAAAATGACGCAGTCGGCCTCCTAGACTTATGTTTGTTCCTGTTTTAGCCATGCTGCACATTATCGGGGATTATGTGCAACTTGTCTAAATCTATTGACAAAGCCAGTAGTCCCTAAGTCGAGACCGTTTGGCTTTGCCAATGCTTGTTTTTAAATAGGATATCTGTTCTTCAATGTGCAGCCCTAAATGTTTGGTGGAAATGTGGGAGCTGTTAATGATGTTTGCTTGATGAACCTCTCTCATCTGACCCATGGAATTGTATTTTTAAGTCATAGAGTTAGTTTATGATTGCTGCATTTATTTGTAGTACACATCCGCATGATTGGCCAGTATATATTGTACATCACCAACCACACAGCTACGTCTCAAAAGAGTGCCATGACGCTATTTTCTTGTTTTGTTTTCTTTCTCGTTCAGGTAAATATGCTGAAGATATCTTCGGGGAGCTGTTCAACGAAGCGCACAGCTTTTCATTTCGGGTGAACTCTTTGCAAGAGCGCGTGGACCGGTTGTCTGTCAGTGTTACGCAGCTTGATCCAAAGGAAGAAGAGCGTAAGTCTTCATTGGTTGCTCAAGGATTTGTGCTCTGACTTTTGATTGGTTATTTGCATAACATATACTGTGGAATCTATTAGCCACTTTATTCTACAGGAGAAGTGCAGCCCGAGTAGAGTGATCCCACTTGGCATGAGGTGCTATATGTTACATATACAAGCATCATACATACCTGAAGATTCTTTACAGCATGCAGAGTTTCACTTCCTCTTACCATTTTCATCAGGAACCAGGACATTGTTGGTGATGTTGCTTAATAACTTTGGCTAGACATACCCCTGCTAGCTACAGCTCACTTTAACCTCCTCACGTGAATCTTCAAGGCCATAGTGTAAACTTGTCCTACTTTGCTAACAAAGTTAAATATTTCTCTCCTACCAGGTCTTGCATCCTACCAGCTTATACCCTCTTCAACTCCAAACATTTTCCATCCACAACACCTATTTCAACACCAAACTACAAAATACAACTCAAAAAGATAATTTCACAAAACACCACATACATCCAATCCACACCACACAATTCCACATCATGTGACAAAATTCCACAGCACACCACATAAACTCCACTGCATATCACTCCAAAGCACAAAATACCATTTCACATAATTACACTCCATAACACACAATCCACTCCACCTAATTTCACTGCACACCGTGCCACATAATTCCACTACACACCACACAATTCCACAACTAACTAATCAAATCCAACCCACATAATTCCACTACACACTACATACATACACTCCATAATACATAGGTAAACACACTACCATTTACAATGCCAATAGCTCTAACTGAAACAAATGCAAGACCTATTGCTTTTCCAATGCTTGTTATGATTTGGTGTAAATCTGTTAAGTACTTGCACTGGTATTAAACAACAAATAAAATTGTATATCTAGGGACGTGGCCCTCCCGCAGATCCACCGCAGTGTTTTGCGAATATACGCACCAACAGCAATGTCGTGATTGGCTGGCTGCAATCTGACAGGAAAGCTGCGACTGCAGTTTGCTTAAAATTTAAAGTACTGGATAGTTCCCAAGTTTAGGTGGAAGGCAGCTCCTGTAGAGAGCACCCTCAATACCAGCGACACACTATAAATCATGCAAAAAAGAAGCCCTCCGCCTAAACTTGGGAACAACCCAGAGTTCTTTACTTCTTTTTTGCCTAATTTATGCTTCACTCTATGCCTCCAGATAGGTTAAGATTTTACACACAGACAATCATAGAATAGTTACCTGAGCTAACTGAAACTTACCCCTGCAATGCACAGCTTATGACCTCACATATTACATCACTCATGACATGGTCAGTAACATAATTGATGACATCACTGATGACATCATCCAGTGAGTGTATAAATGTTTCGTAAAAGGTTTTAAGACTTAAAGATATATACTAAGGTACAGCAAAAGTTAAATTAGTATTCTTTCTGTACTACTAATTAATGATGCTATTTCTAACATATTTCATGTGATCTATAATTCCGTTTTTAAAGTGGGTGTACTATTTATTAGTAAACAAGCCTCTACACTGACACATGTCCCCTTGCTGATGTATGTATATGGTACTCAGGGTTTCGTTAAGTGCCATAATTGTAAAGCCTGCCAGATTGCCAAACCAACTACAGAAATCAGATTAGCTAACAACAAAACATGGAAAATCAAAAATCTGATCACCTGCAAAAGCCAATTCACAGTTTATGTAATTGAATGTCCATGCCTCCTCAAATATGTAGGGAGTACAATATGCGTACTCAAAAAGAGAATACTGGAACATGTTTGGGCCACAATTAACAAGGATAAAACCAATGCAATGGCCAAACATATGGAGCAGCAACACAGAAGTGATTGGAAAGTACTTACATTCTATGAAATAGAAACTGTGCCACAGAATGTTTGTGGCAGAAACAGGGAAAAAATATTGCAGCAAAAGGAATCCCGCCACATTCTGAATTTAAGAACATTAACACCCAATGGGTTGAATCAGAGCGAGAAGCTTTATATCCATCTATAAAACATCCACTACTCACCTAAAAACCAAAAAACCAACACCAAAAAATGAACAACTTCCCGAATTTCATTTATAAGGAAAATAAAAAAAGAAAGAGAAATCTTAAAGAAAAGAAAAAGAGCACTATCGCCATCAATATGAAATAAAAAATATCTAAAGGGTCCGGATGACTTAATGAAGGAAAAATTACTAAAAACTTGACCCACTGGAGGGACTTATTGAGATCAAGAAAATAAAACAGAGAATTGTTGAGAAAAAAATTGTAAAAAATATTTTGAACATTATCCAGATTGATGGACCCACTAGAGAAAATATTTGTTTAGTGTTAATACTTCACTGTCACTGTTTTTATAATTTGTTTGTATACGTGCACAGAATAATTGTAATCAAGCAATGGCTCATGTGGACCACATCTCCGACAATGCTTAGGAGCGTAGACAACAAATAGATAGGAAATTACATCAGTAATGTCAAAGTACTTGTACTGGTTTGTGTCAAACGCTATCTAGGATCGTGATCAAGGTCTTATGCTAAGACCAAAACGCAGTAGTCAGCTCCCTTTACCCTAACTATGATCTAACAAAAATAAAGAAAAATCGCAAAATATCTACGAGAGTACGACCGGTTTGTCCTCCCCTGGAGGGAAGGATTAGAAAGCTATCTGGCTCGAAACGTAGGATACCGCCCGTTCGTAGGCACCAGCAAAACCTGACTAATTGAACCAAAGTCTGTAAGCATATACAGGGATGTCATAGTTACGAAATGGCATTAAAAAATGTTTAGGAATTCACTGAAAACACCTGAGGTTAAAGGGACATTCTAGATAGGTTAACATTTTACACACACAAAACCATAGAATAGTTACCTGAGCTAACTGAAACTTACCCCCCCCCGCAATGCACAGTTTATGACCTCACATATTACATCACTCTTGACATGGTCAGTGACATGATTGATGACATCACTGATTACAAGTGTTTCGTAATAGGTTTTAAGACTTAAAGATATATACTAAGGTATTATTTCTAACATATTTAATCTGATCTATAATCCCGTTTTTAAAGCGGGTGTACTATTTATTAGTAAATAGCCTCTACACTGACACATGTCCCCTGCTGATGCATGTGTACGGTACTGTTTTGCGACAGTCTAAGCTGTTTATTGAGACTTCCCTCCACAGTGATGGCTGAGTATTGTTCTGTTTTATGACATAATGACCAGTTTCCTTAGACCTTTCTCTTTGTGATGAATGGCTGTAGTAGTAAATGATCCTGTTCATTATCTATGTCTCTATGGTGATGGCTCAGTGTAGTAGATGTGTACTTACCTCAATGCTCACACCTTTGTCCAGGGTGAAGAGTAATTGACTAATGGGTTGGGCTGTCTGCTAAGACCTTTCTACTGGTTGCATGTTGTAGTGATTTGTGTAAATCTGACATTTGCAGTAAAACGCCTTTCCAAGTTCAATAAGGGGGGTGGTGTCGTTTGCAATCGACTAGATTATACGGTTAGACATATTACTTTGGTCATTCGTGTTTAGGGTAGAGGCTCAGAAGAGACAAGACTATCCGCTGAGAACTGTCTCTTAGGTGATAAGTGAATGTAGTAGTTAGTAAGGTTACAGTGAGCTCTGTGCTGTATGTCTCTCACCTGTGTTCGAGGCATGTGGGCTGCTAAATTCATATCTTAGCATTAGATCGCCGCCTAGTGTTGGGCTCGGATGATTGCACATTGTTGTCCTGGAAGAGTCTTCGAAGTATCCTGAGATAGGTGGCTCCTCCCCTGGACTACAGTGCGCATGGGCATCGGCTCCATCCCCAGATTGTTTTTTTCCGCCATTGGGTTCGGATGTGGTCTCGACGTCTTACTGTCGGAACCAAGTAACACTATCTTTTACCGGCCAAAAGGCCTCGATTTTCTTGCGTCGGTATTGTCTGCGCTCGGTCTCGAGTCTTCCGTCTCTTGAAGCCGGAATAAGCGGAGTTTTCTTCGCTTTCTAAACTTTGAGGCCTTCTCATCGCGACACGACAGCAAGCCTTTACGGACATGGAGCGGAGCCCGTTTAAGTACTGCCCGCTCTGTGGGTCCAAGTACCCACACATCGATCTACACCCCGTGTGTAACAAGTGCCTTTCACCGGACCACGACGACGGCAAGTGCAAGGCCTGTGCACAGTTCCGCTCCAAGAAAACTCTCAAGCTTCGGCGCGCGGTGCGCTTGGAAGCTAGGCAAGCGGCCCCAGATCCGGAGAACATCTTCGGCGACCCGGAAGAAGAGATCCAGGGTCACCTTCTACAAATCTCCCCATCACAGACGGAGGTCGAGGCGGATCCGGGAGACGACGACGGAGTCGCGGGTCAGGTCCTCGAATACGTCGAAGAGGTAGGAGACGACGATGAGATTTATGGGGCCGCGGCGGATAGCTCTGCGGACGAGCTCTGCCCCGAAGGTTACGAGGATACCGACCGGGACACGGGATCGCCTGTCGGCCTTACCCAGGACCCGTTGCCGCAAGCCACAGCCCCGCCTTCGGGCCCGGCTACGGACTCACTTGCTGGGCACGCTGTTTCGAAACCGAAACTGCAACCGTCGGGGTCGTCAACACCTAAAATGGCCGACCCGAAATCGAAACTGAAACCAAAGGACTCGAGTGTCCCTAAGATGGCTGCCGTGCCTGTGAAGAAGTCGGTGCCCGTCACCCCGTCGGCTCCGTCGACCTCCGGTCCGCAGAAGCCGAGGAAGTCTGTCGATTCCGATGCTCCGAAATCGAAACCGACGCCCGAGGAAGGGGCCCCCAAGAAAGATGGTCGGCACGGATCAGCGGCTCCGGCGCCGTCCAAGCCCGCCAAGGTCGGCTCCAAAGAGGCTACGCCCAAGAAGTCTGCGCCCCGGCCTCAAGATTCGGAGGTGCCGAAGACGGTTTCCGCGCCCAAAACGCACAAGGCCCGCGAGGACGTCGGATCCGAGGGACCGCTCAAAGCATCCTTGTCGGCGACGAAACCCACTGGCAGTGTACCGTCCCCCATTGCGGAGTCACTGCAGAGAATCAGGGAGAAAGCCTTTGCTCCATCGGCTCCGATGCCATCACCGCAGCCGCAAAAGGACGCTCCGGCTAAGCCTTCTGGGAAACTCCTTTTTCTCTTGCCACCTAAGGAGGCGCCGAAAGCGTTTTCGACGACATCGGCTCCGAAACAGGGTTCCTCGCTGCCTGACCCTCTTCCACGTCGTGTACTCGAATCGGAAGACGATTCAGAGCATTTCATCGATGCTGCCACCGGCAAGCTGACACTCTATAAACGGAAGATCACTTCGGAGCCGGTGGACCCCTACGTCATCCCGTTGAAAAAGAAGAGGGTGCCCCTTGACGCCTCAGGCCTCACGGAACCGATTCAGCCTCCTCCAAGACGGAGCCCTACTCCCTCCCCAGAACACTCTGTGGGTGAGGAATATGATGAGGATGAACAGTACAATTTCCCTATCGATGAACCTGATGTACAACCAGATTCTTACGACGACACTGGTGACCAGAACACCCAAGGTGTGGGCCAAGACCCGCAGACCTTTAATGCACGTGCATCCCCGACTGAGGACTCAGCAGGATTTCATGCACTAATTGAACGGGCGGCAGCCAATCATGATGTGGACATGCATGCCGACCCGGTTGAGGAAGACTTCCTTTTTGACACCTTTGCCATATCTGAAAGGACAGTAAAGACACTTCCTATGCTGAAAGGTGTTCTCAAACATGCTGGGGACATTTTTAAGGAGCCTACGAGGGCGAGAGTGGTCAACCCTCGCATTGAAAAGAAGTACAGGCCTGCACCTGCGGACCCCGTCTACATCCGGGGACAATTGCCACTGGACTCTCTTGTGGTTGCCAATGCCAGGAAACGTGCCAACTCCCAGACAACGGGTGAAGCTCCTCCCCCGGATAAGGAGTCCAAAGTGCTTGAGGCAGGAGGCAAAAGAGTGGCTGCACAGGCGGCAAACTTTTGGCGCATCGCAAATACACAGGCGCTCCTGGCGCGTTATGATAGGGCGCACTACGACACCCTAGAACAGGTTATACAACACCTGCCCCCGCAGTTCCAAGAAGGCACCAAAATGCTTATTGAGGAAGGAAAGCTAATATCAAACGCAGCCATCAAGTGTGCACTTGACGCTGCGGACACAGCTGCTAGGGCTATCAACACTAGCGTTATGCTGAGAAGACAAGCCTGGCTCCGCATCTCAGGGTTTAAGCAGGATATTCAGACAACAATTCTGAATCAGCCAGTCAATCCTGATAGTCTGTTTGGTCCGGATGTTGACACCACCCTAGAGAAAATAAAGAAGGACACGGAAACTGCTAAGTCTATGGGGGCCCTGCAGTCCCAACAGTTTCGTGGCAGCAATTTTCGTCGCTCAGGTGCACGTGGAGTCACCAGAGGACAGATGGGTCAACAATCCCAGTTCTCCAAAGGTGGGACGCAATCCTCGTTCACTAAACAGAACAAGGGAGGTTATAGGAATAACAGCAACAGAGGTCGCGGCAGAGGAAACAACAGCTCCCGCACCTCTACTCCAAGCAAACAGTGACTTTCTGTCACTGCCCCCCGACCACCTAACACCTGTCGGGGGGAGACTGCAGCAGTTCCTGCCCGTCTGGAGAAACATCACCACAGACAGGTGGGTGCGACAACTAATCCAGTATGGTTATTGCCTAGAGCTGAAATCCACTCCACCCAACATCCCACCGAGGCAAAGGCCTATGTCCGCAGAGCACTTGCGCTTATTGCAGCAGGAAGTGGTGGCGATGCTGCAAAAAGGCGCAATCGAGCTCGTGCCGGTGGGGGAGGAAGGCACAGGGGTATATTCCCTGTACTTCCTTATTCCAAAGAAGGACGGTTCTCTCAGGCCCATTCTCGATCTACGTCCCCTCAACCTGTACATACTGTCAGAGCATTTCCATATGCTTACACTGCAGCAGATTCTTCCCTTGCTAAACCAGGGAGATTTCTTAGCGACCTTAGATCTCAAGGATGCTTATTTCCACATTCCACTACACCCGTCACACAGGAAATACCTGAGGTTCACTATTCAAGGCAGGCACTACCAGTTCAAAGTCCTACCCTTCGGAGTCACTACGGCCCCGAGGGTGTTCACCAAGTGTCTAGCGACAGTGGCGGCGCACCTCAGGAGGCAGAATATCCATGTCTACCCCTACCTAGACGACTGGCTCGTACAAGCCAAGTCAGAGCAACAGTGCGCCGCAGACATGTCGACTACAATTCACCTTCTTCACGATCTGGGTTTCTCCCTAAATTACCCAAAATCGCATCTTCAGCCGGCACATGTCCGGCAGTTCCTGGGTGCTACGATCAACACCCTGACAGCCATGGCTCAGCCAAACCAAGTCAGAATCGACAGCATTCAGTCACTGATCCAACGATTCCGACCAAGACACTCCCTGCCAGCGAGAGTGTTCATGCAGTTGATTGGCATGATGGCCTCCTGCATCTTCATAGTCCCTCACGCACGGTTACATATGCGCCCGCTCCAGGAGTGCTTAGCGAATCAGTGGACACAGGCTCGTGGGCAATTGACAGACCTAGTGTTGGTTACCAGTCGGGCATACGACTCTCTGCATTGGTGGACTCCACACAACCTTTGCAAGGGCCGACTGTTCCACGAGCCCGTGCCGCAGATTGTCCTGACGACGGACGCATCTCTCCAGGGCTGGGGAGCACATGTGCTCACTTACACAGTGCAGGGACTATGGACGACGCAGCAACAGAAGATGCACATCAACTATCTGGAACTGATGGCAATCTTCATGGCGCTCAAGTCCTTCATTGTACATCTGAGCAACAAGGTCGTGCTAGTCCGGACGGACAACATGACCGCGATGTACTACATTCAGAAACAGGGGGGCACCCACTCGCCACAGCTGTCTCATCTGGCTCAGAGCATGTGGAAGTGGGCCATTCAGAGGAACATTTTCCTCATGGCAGAACACCTCCCGGGCAAGGACAATCAGATGGCGGATCTGCTCAGCAGATACAGCCATCAGATGCACGAGTGGGAGATACACCCTTCTGTTCTCCACCCGTTCTTCCAGCAGTGGGGTCATCCGGAGATAGACCTGTTCGCAACAAAGGAGAACGCAAAATGCCGACTCTTTGCCGCCAGGTTCCCTCACCCACAGTCGCAGGGGAATGCGATATGGATGAACTGGTCAGGCAAATTTGCATACGCTTTTCCGCCAGCCCCTCTAATACCGCTGGTCGCAAGAAAGCTAAGGCAGCACTCCATGACTCTCGTCCTGGTTGCTCCAACGTGGGCACGACAAGCTTGGTACACCACGTTCCTCGAACTCTCAGTGGTGCCGCATCAAAGACTGCGCCTCACGCCCAGTCTTTTGACGCAGAACCATGGAGACATTCAGCATCCAGATCCACGACAGCTCAACCTGGCGATCTGGCTCCTGAAGTCCTAGAGTTTGGATACCTTAACCTACCTCCAGAATGCATGAGTATCATCAAGGAGGCGAGGAAACCAACTACTAGAGCATGCTATGCTGCTAAGTGGAAGCGTTTTGTCATCTACTGTACGTCCAATGACATCAACCCACTAGATGCATCTATTCCCAACATCATCTGCTATCTGTTACATCTCTACAAGTGCAATCTGGCGTACACTTCCATTAGGATACATCTCTCAGCCATAGCGGCTTATCTTCAGAACAGGCAGCACCTCTCTGTCTTCAGAGTGCCCGCCATTAAAGCCTTCCTTGAAGGTCTGAAGTGAGTCATTCCCCCAAGAACACCACCAGCTCCGGTGTGGAACTTCAACGTCGTTCTCACCAGACTGATGGGGCCACCATTTGAGCCACTGCACTCGTGTGAGCTCCAATTCCTTACGTGGAAAGTGGCCTTTCTGATAGCTATTACGTCTCTGAGGCGTGTCAGTGAGCTGCAAGCGCTCACCATACAAGAGCCGTTCATTCAAATTCACCCAAATAGGGTAGTGCTACGCACTAACCCTAAATTCCTTCCTAAGGTGGTGTCACAGTTTCATCTTAACCAAACTATTGACTTACCAGCATTCTTTCAAAACCCGCAAACGGTGGCGGAAAGAATGCTCCATACCTTAGATGTACGGAGGGCGTTGATGTACTACATAGACAGAACACAACCCTTTAGAAAGACAAAACAACTCTTTGTTGCCTTCGCACCACAACACAAAGGCAACCCAATTTCCAAAGCAGGGATAGCCAGGTGGATTGTTAAGTGCATCCAGATATGTTATCAAAAAGCCAAGCGCACTTTAACAATACCCCCCAGAGCGCACTCCACACGCAAACTGGGGGCATCCATGGCTTTCCTAGGGAACATTCCTTTAGAGGATATTTGCAGAGCAGCCACGTGGGTCACACCACATACCTTCACAAAACACTACTGTGTTGATGTGCATTCCAAGCAGCAAGCAGCTGTAGGACAGGCTGTTCTCAAGACACTTTTTCAGGTTTCTGCAGCTGGCACGGGCAACCGCCGCTGATGGAGGGACTGCTATGTATTCTATGCTAAGATATGAATTTAGCAGCCCACATGCCTCGAACTGAATATGCTACTTACCAGTATGCATCTGTTCTTGGCATGTAGGGCTGCTAACATTCATATCGCCCGCCCTCCTCCCCGGTGCCTGTCGCAGCTGCAGATATACTATTGTATTTATTCGTTAGCATGGACATCCTTTACACTTTCACTCCATCTCCTGCCACAATGGCGAAAAACAATCTGGGGATGGAGCCGATGCCCATGCGCACTGTAGTCCAGGGGAGGAGCCACCTATCTCAGGATACTTCGAAGACTCTTCCAGGACAACAATGTGCAATCATCCGAGCCCAACACTAGGCGGCGATCTAATGCTAAGATATGAATGTTAGCAGCCCTACATGCCAAGAACAGATGCATACTGGTAAGTAGCATATTCAGTCGTCTTCTTACTTTAAAAAAAATCGAAATGGTATTTTATGAAGTATATTGAAGTTTACTTTGCTGGATGATTTCATCAGTAATGCCATTTGAGATGTCATCAGTGATGTCACTGACCATGTAATTAGTAATGTAATATGTGGAGTCACAAGCAGTGCGTTATGGGGCCGTAAGTTATAGTTAGTTTGGGTAACTATAACTGCTGAATTTCTAGGGTTTTGTGTGTGTAAAATCTGAACCTTACTATTTTGTAAATTGTGAATGTGTTATTGTTTGATCGCTGCAGTTCTCTTATTCAGAATAGACCTGAAAAAGGAGATATGTCCTGACAGTGGGCTGTAGAATGAGTAAAGAACTGTGTGTGCTTTTTTTAAACTTTTGTTAATTCTTCTCAAATCTCAATAGGAGTGGAATAGAGTCTTCCAGAGTGTTAGTTTTCAGTGTCGGCAATTGGATGACCTGTAAATTCATCATAACCTTTCATAGGAACAGAAGCGATTGGTACAGCTAGAAGACCATAGCAAGGCAGCTACGTTCTTTTCTTATTTTGTAAACTTTATTAGCATTTACATAGCATTACAGACACATAGGTGGACAGGTAAAGAGCAACCATCGGTAAAATCCCCATAGGACCCCATCAAGCAATTACCCCCCTCTAGCTAAGGACAAGAGGGACCCTGGGCTACCCCCGGGTTTTATGGACCACCTGGTGCAATCCTACCCGCTTCCTCAGGCTGTCAGGTCCTGGATTGGAATTATGAACAATATATTTTTAAATAGAAATGACTCTTTGACCAAAAACCAGTGGATTAATTTGAGTACAGGTATGATGTGGTAATTGTGGCTAAGACCAAATATAACTTGAGCAGCGTCGTTCTTGGTATCCCAGTATATATCAACTGCCAGTAAGAGGGCAGTTTTCCTGGAGGTGGGAAGCATAAGGAGAAGAACACAGTCGGAGAGAGAAGAATATATTTTTGCTGTCTGTGTTTGATTGGAGCAAATGTTGTTGACATACAGCATCCCAAAGATTCCCATATTGCAAACTTTTGAAGCTGGCATTGGTGGTGAGCCCTTTGAATCCAGGCAGGTGAAAGGAAGAGGTGAGTGTGAGGGGGTCCACTCAGCGAATGAGAATACGCTGTTTCTTCAGACTTATCAGCTGGAACATATTTTGTTTCCTGACGTATTGTACTTCTTTCAAACAGTTTGATACCTGATATACGTTTCAGATTACGTCTGCAGACTGGGTAGATCGATATATTGTCTCCATACTTGTGATAACCAATGTCTTTAGCTCCTAGGATCGGAGTTGGGAGTCATATCTACGTTGGTGGCCTCTTGAGAGGTGGTTGAGAGACGCCATGAAAAGTTGTAATGATAGATGTAAGGAAGTTACTTATTTGGAATTGATAGCTCTAAGGAGCAAGGAAAAAAATGGACAAAGTGAGGATGGTGCTGTATATGCCAGTATGCAACAACATGAAGTCGAGTACAAATTTGTGGCTATGGTATTGAAAAATTCAGAGAGGTTCCTTAATCTCAAGGAGTAAGATTACATTACGTCTTAGTTGGTGCATTAATTACTCTTCTCTAATGTGCGAAAGTTGATCCCTCTTAATGTTTCCTATGTATTTCTTCATATTGTCACTTTTGTAATCCTGTGTCACATCGCCCCCATGTGGTCTGTCTCACACCACATATATATTCAATTTACATGTATTTTGTTAGGCTTGGCGTGACAGCTTTTTGTGTTTGGCCTATTGTTACTAATTATGTACAAGATGCATAGTGGTGCTTGCTTCTGCCCAGAGGAATATTTCTCTCATGCTGTGGCTCTTTAAGTATATCATTCCACCTCCTACGGTGTGTTTGGATTGCAATGAATAAATGAATACTTTATCTTTTAAAAGTGCACTGAATCATCATACAATACGTTATTTGTCTACAGCATGCGGTTTAAACTTCAGTGTGCGTTTTTTTATTGTTTCAGTCAAGATTCAAAGTGTGAGCCAGATCTATTAGCTTTGCCTATGTTTGCTGTTTGCTAGTGTTGCCTTACGCCTATGTCCTCTTTCTGGTATAGCCTCACTTTCTCAGTCTTACCTTTTTTATTTCTTCGAATTCTTACCTCTTATTTCTGCCACCTACTTTAACCTCTTTCATCTGTTACATCTGGTTTCTTTCTCCACCTTGTTATTATTATTCCTTTGGTTTTTCCTCTATGCGTGCCTTGTATATCTCCCTGAGAATTTTTTTCTTCCATTGTCATTTTCTCCCTTTGTTTCACTTTCTCCCTAATCTTTCTCAACAAGTTTGTCTGTTGACCCCTGTGGTCTCTTTTTCTTCAGTGTCCTCTTTTACTCGACCTTTAACACTGTTTGTCCTTTTGTTCACGTTTTCTTTCTTTTTTCCTGTGCCCTCCCTTACTTTAACTGATTCTCTCTTCTTCCCCCTGTCTTTTTTTTGGCCTGTGTCCTTTTTCCTTCCAGTGTCTTTTTCTCGCAGCATCCTATGCGCCTCCAAATTCCTCCAGAATGTTCTTTTTCTTCCGGTATTTTCTTTTCCTTCCATTGTTATGTCATATTATGTTATGTTAAAGCGATTTGTAGAGCGTCCGTGTACCCGGAGGTGTCTTGTTGCTAACTTTGCTCGAACACACCTGGAATTAGTTAAAACAAAACATGTTTTCAGCTCCTTTCTAAAGGACAGCAGGGGGGCAAGGCACTGATGTGTGGTGGAAGAAGATTCCAAATCTTGGTTGCGCCTGTCATGAAGCTTCTACCTCCCCAGTTTGTCCTCTTGAATCTAGGGACCACGGTTTTCTTGGCACCAGAGGAATGCAGATTTCTGCTGGATTCATATCAATCAAACGTCTGCCTCAAAAACTCAGGCTCAATATCATACAATGCCTTATAGGCTATGCAGAAATCCTTACATTTGATGTGATTCCTGACTGGCAACCAGTGTAGCTTATTGATTGCCAGGGAAACTGATTGAAATTTGGGAATACCCAAAAGTCGCCTGGCTGCCGCATTTTGCATTATTGTAATTTATTCAAATATTGTTCTTGCACATTTCAATATAAACCATTGCAATAGTAGAGTTTTGATCAATTAGGGTTTGTAAAGCGCGTCTAATAACCTAATAGGGCAGAGGTCTTCAAACTTTTTGATGCCGAGACCCCCTTGTAAAACCTTTTTAGGCGTAAGTACCCCCTTCCGACAAAAGTTTCTAGACACTGGTACTCCTCATCATCAACAACTATCGACAACCATAAATGCGCCCGGTAGACCTCATCACATCCATCCATCCATCATTCATCCACCCATCATTCATCCACTCACACTGTCACACATCCATCAACAATCCACCATTTCATCCTTCATCCGTCCACCCTTTCATCCTTCCAGCCATACATCAATCCACCCTTTCATCCTTCCATCCATCCACCCTTTCATCCTTTCATCCATACATCCATCCTTTACCCATCCACCCTTCCATCCATCAACCCACCTTTTGACACATCCATCCATCATTCATCCATGCAACCTTTTATCCATCCATACATCCATCCTTCATCCATCTACCCTTTCATCCTTCCATCCTTCATCCATCCACCCTTTCATCCATCCATCCTTCATCCATTCACCCATCATTCTTCCACCCACCTTTTCACACATCCATCCTTCATCCATCCACCCTTTCATCCTTACATCCATCCATCCATCATCCGTCAACCCTTTCATCCTTCCATCCATCCATACATCCATCCACCCTTTCATCCTACCATCCATACATTCATCCTTCATCCATCCACCCTTTCATCCATCCATCCATCCACCCATCATTCATCCACCCACCTTTGCTGTGCCTCTCTCATGGGGGGGGGGTCAGTATCTCTCTGCGTCTTCCTTCTTCTTCCTCTCTCATGGGAAGGCATCTCTGTGCCTCCTGGGGGCGGGGCAGACAGGCTGTAACAACATCTCACGGTGAAGAACAGACTCTCAGGCCCATTTCTCCTGCACAGGCGCCAGGTATGAGGGCTCGTGGGACTTGCACCAATGATTTATGGGACGTGTCGGGGGGGGGGGGGGGAGAGGACATTTCCCATGCCTTACTGGCGGGACCCACAGCTCCAGGCGCGCAACGCCCATTGTACTCAAAGGGCTACAGCCTCCTCCCCCAGCCACCCCACCCCACGCCCCCCCCTCATGTATGTGAGCCCGGCTGAAACAACTTCATGGATACACACAAAGCCACACCCGAGTACTTCACAGGTCTTTAAAAGACCTTTTACTTGTTAATGAGGCTTTGATGTTTTTCACCCCTCGGTGTGAATTAGGCCTCTGCCGTGAGCACCCTTAATCAGCCCGAAGCCACTAAGGCAAACCACGCGTTTCAAGGAACTGCACGCTCTGACAGAATCTGCGACCCGCTTCCCAGGACCCCACGACCCCCCTGGGGGTCGCCCCCCACAGATTGAAGACCTCTGCAATATGGTATCCAGGTGCTTGCAGGTCCCTGAGGCTTATTCCAGCAGTCAGGTCTTGAGGGCCATTCGAAATTCTGGAAGTGAGGTAATGGTTCGGAGGTGCATGGGGAGGCTGTTCCAGGTCTTTATTGCGATTTGGGAAAAGGAGCGTCCTCCACTTATGCTTCAGTATTTGCCGGGATGAGCAAGTGAAAAAGAGGCAGAGCGTAGTCTTTTCGATTGTTGGTGGAAGTTCAGGTGGTGGTTAATGTTGGCGGGTCCTTGGTTGTGTAGAGCCTTGTGTGTGTGGGTAAACAGCTTGAATTGGTATCTCTCCTGTACGGGAAGCATGTGGAGTTTCCTAAGCTGGGGTGTGATGTGGGTTAATCAGGGAAGGCCACGGATGAGTCCTAGCTGCAGCGTTCTGTATGGTCTGAAGTCTCTGTAGAAGGTGTGCGGCGATATCTACATAGAGGTCTGCCGTAGTCGAGTCGGCTGGTGATGAGGGCTTGTATCACAGTGCGTCTCGTATGTAGGGGTAGCCACTTGATAAGATTAAAGCTGTGATTACAATTTTTTGAGCACCTCATGGAGTGTATGGAAGAATTATTTTCCTCATCCTCAAGGTGTAGAATGAGGATGAAACAACAGAATTGACCTGATTTCCAAAGTTCGTCAATAACAACTCCTAAATTCTTTGCCTTTCTTTCAAAATTCAGAAGTGGCCCAAATTCCTCTGACCACCAGTTTGGGGTCCTATTTTCCATCTAATGTTCTGTATTCTATCTTCTATGTTCTATATTCTCTTGGCGATTTCTTATCCTTCCGTGCCTACCTTTCCCCCATGTGTCCTCTTTCTTAATGCCATCGTTTTCTTTCCTTGTCTGTCCTATGTCTTCTGCTCATCCTCACACTTTCTTCTTCCTCCCCATGTCTTCTTTTCCTGATGGTGTCATTTCCTGCTTCTTGTGGATTCGCCCCTCATTATATTCTCATTTAGTCCATTTATCCATTATTGTAACTTGGAGGAACAAGGCTGTGTTGGAACTTAAATCGCTAGAGAAAAGGATTAATCTGTACAAATGTTTGATTCATAATGTCATGTAACTCAAGTGGCATTTGTCAGTTGGCATTCAGGTTTTGTGCGTTTTAGGCATTGTAAGCTATATGATGAAAAGCAACATGAAATGTCTCTCAAATGAAGTGATTATGCTTTATTTTATTGAGCGTCTATTTCTCCTTTCTGATATATCTTGCAGTTTAGATGGTTGTGCTTTAGCTAGTGTACAAGCCTTTCAATTATTGTGTCTCATGTCATGTTAATTTACTACTTTGTGCTAAAAATGGTCGCCAACTTTTGTGCCATGAGAGTTTGTGAACACTCCACTGTGCTCTTCAGAACCGTACGTTTTTTTTTTTTTTACTGGGACAATGTGGTGCTCGGGTCCCTTGGGACATTTACATAAATAAGCCTTTAGCTTCTGTACTAACTTAGTTGTGTCAAAGAGTGTGGTGTTGTAAATGCTTCTTCTAATTTGGTTCATTTCAGTGACAAGTGATAGCTGGAAGTACACGATCACTCCCTGGTTTCTTACTTCAGTTTATGTCACAAGAAAGGATCTGAATTCCTGAGCCAAATGGTTGGTCTTACATTTTTCGCAAGTTAAGATTTCTATTTTGGTGCTTTCAGTTTCAGCTGGTTCATCTGCATGTATTGATTAGTGCCCCAAAGTTAAGGGTTCAGTCCTGAGGCGTCTAGATCCATTGGGCTTACCAGCTTTTGGTTGACTTGTATATCATCTGTGTAATTGTACCAGGCTAGGTTGAAGGACTTGATCAAGTCTCGTCGCAGGCTGAGGTAGTCAGTAATGAGGAGTGAAATGATGTTCGAGCCTTGAAATATGCCTAAGTTGATGTGGGGCTTGTACGAAAGTGGGGAAAAAGAGAAAGCTTGATAAGTCGAGGGGTAGGAGAAGATTCTGTCTATGATGGTTACATGGATACCTCAATAGGAGAGACTGGTGGTGAAATTTGTGAAAGACAGACCTAGCACCAGTATTGTGGCCTCTCATTTTCTATTTAAAGTACTTGAAGTTCTTGGTTTCCCAATCAGTACCCAAAATAGAGAAGTAGGGAAACCCCTGCACTTCATGTTTTCTCAGAGGAAATATTTCGACTGGCCCCAGTTGATTTTTATTTCAGAGATTCCAGAAAATCTGTGTTGGTAAGCAGGGGGATCCGGCTGATATAGATCTCTTAAATAGATCAACGCTCCATCTGCGTACAGCATAATGGTGTGATTCATCTACTTATTTGTATGCCCCACTAAACCATGTTTTCTCAAAGCCTACAGGCTGCGTGCTCATTGGAATAACATGGGTGAAATGAGCAGCCCTGTTGCATGCCTACTCTAGTGTCCAACTATGTGACCAGTCCTCCCCTTGCATACTCTTGGTATGGGTTCACTGCGTAGGAGCCTGACCTAGCTCAGAAAAACATGACCAAACCCCATTTATTGCATTACTAGGCAGATGTAATCCCAACTGACTGCCAGTGCACATTGTAAGTCTTAATGTTGCTTGGGCAAAGTCTTTTTCGGGATACCCCCATTGAATGCATTATGTACTTCTGTCTTCTGATATCGTGCATTGTACTCCTGCCCAGGCTAAAGCCAGACTCATCTTCATGCACGAGCACACCAGCTGCATTCAGAATTCTATTAGCTATTGCTTTGCTAAGCACTTTGTCGTCAGTATTTAGCATCAACAGTGGTAGATATGAAGATAGCAGGATTATGTCACTGTTCCTCCTAGGGATCAGTGTGCTCAGTGCTTCCCTCGTGGATACAGGACGTTGTTTTAATTCATTTGTTTCCTTCAATATTCACATTAGTTTATCCAGCACTAAAGTGCCCATTTCCTGATAAATGTAGGCTGGCATGCCGTCCATACCTGTGATCCTATTATTTTGCATTCGCTTGAGGGCTCCTTTATGTTTGCCTGGGGTGAGAGGAGATTCCAGACCTCACACTAGCCATTCGAGAGCCACCGGATTTAATATATCCCTTATGTAATCAATAATTGTGGTTCTTGATATATGGTAAGTGTGTGCAACTGTGATATGTGGGAATGGGGTTTTTCTTAGCTAGGCCAGCATTCAGCCAGCCCTGTCACCCTCTCTTTGAAGTCTCTTGTCTATACTGGGTACAGGTATATTTATCTAATTTCGTCCCCGAACTTCCAGAAGCCATTTGTTATGGATTAACTTTGCAGGTTTTGTCGGGTTTAGTACATGATCTTTCTCCAATTTTGCCAGAGTTTCCTTAGTCTCGAATGGCATGAGCGCCAAGTGTGACCTCACTCCAGCTACTTTTGAGATATCCCACCACCCCCCGCAAGAGCTACTTCTAGGCTACTCAATTGCTGTACTTGCCATTGTGTTTAGTGGGGATGAGATGCACTCCTAGTAATCCACAAAGTTAATCATTTGTAAACCACATTCCTCCTTTCAAACGTTGTTGGCGTGCAAACCTTGCTTTGCGCTTCGTCTCATTGCGCTGCAACATTACTAAACAACGAAGAAACCATCCTAGGTTCCACCAAGCTGCACAGCCTCATCACTGCCTGAATCTAATGAATTAAATTCATTTCTTTTAAACTTCATTTCCCATTTTGTTAATTAATTTCCACGCTTCTTTCTTTTGTTCAATTCATTTTATTTAATCCATGTTTCAACGTTGGTGTTCAAAAGGGCTCAGAAGCATAAGGTGGGTTCCATGTCATGATTTATTTTGTTGTAACAGACCCAATGCATTTCGGGAATGAATTCCCTTCATCAGGGGCATCTAAAAATATAAAAAAATATGTACTTGTAACTGTTGTTAACAACCAAGCATTTCACTAAACTTCAAACAATACATAAATAAAATCCATGAACATGTTAACAATAAACCTCTCCATAAACCGCTATGAATTGATCGGACATATGTACAAAAAAAGTGCCTCTTCCAAACTGCATACCATCATTTCAATACCCACGTTTATTCATGCATAAATCTCATATCCTGATCATCCCAAGGAATTGAGTAAATCCGGCCCTAACCGTAGTTAAAACAGTGCTACTTGCTTAAAGAACCGGATACTTCGATGAACTTCTAAACGCTTACCATGACATGCTGAATGATCTATGATCTCTTCGATCT
Organism: Lissotriton helveticus; assembly: GCF_964261635.1. Taxonomy (NCBI): domain Eukaryota; kingdom Metazoa; phylum Chordata; class Amphibia; order Caudata; family Salamandridae; genus Lissotriton; species Lissotriton helveticus. The sequence continues at coordinate 1,387,568,072 of NC_136067.1, forward strand.
GCAAATCAGCAAAAGCTCACATAATGTACACTAAAAATGATGGTTTGATGGGAAACAACGAAAGGTTAAAAGAAAGGATGGGGGACATGGTATATGGGTGAAAAGAAAGTATCCATGGGTGGGTGAAAGAATGTGTGGGTGAGTACTGGGTAAATGGATGTATGGGTGAAAAGAAGATTGAAAGAAAGGGTGGATACTTAATAGATGGATAATGGATTGGACATTTTGGTGAAAGACTGGATGAGAGAAAGTAAAGCTTAAATCATGGTAGCTATGGGTGAATATAGTAGGAAAAATGAAAGAATGATTAAATAATTGCTTGGATGAATAAACAAGGGAGCTGTTCTGGAAAGAGGCATGCTGCTCTCTTCGCTTACATTGTTTAATGGTTATCAAATCTATGGTTCAAAGTGGGAGGTATTTTAATTTTTGTTCCTATTCCTTGACTCACTCTATTTGTTAAGCGAGACAGTAATGTATCCCGCCCATCATCATTTATCACCCCCCTCTCTGCCTAGGGCATTTTGCTACCCATGATCGAAGTGCAGTATCGTTCAATTTGTAACTGCAGTGTTGGCTGTGCAAAGTGTGTCTGCTTCAGTTACTGCAGCATTTACAAAGTTTTGATTGCATTGCAAACTGAACCTACAAGATGTTTCCCTTTGCCCACTCATTCACCTTCTAGTACTTCACTCCTTTATTCTTTCCTCAGTTTTTCTGTCCCAGCCCACCAAAAAATAGAACAATACATTCTTGGTGTGTGAAGTGATTCCAAAATATATTACATGGTTTCCCATAACAGATTTATTCTACACCTGTTCAGATTTTTCCCTTTACATTTTGACTATTACAGTGCCTGAATACACCAAAGCTTTGGCAGATGATGAATCGGTGATCAGTGGCACCCATCTATTCTATAGCAAAAGCTCTATCTACCGCCTAATCCCTCTGCCTTACCCTACAGTAGAGTATGTCAAGTTTCCTTTCCTTAGTGCCCATGAATGAATTTGTTGGAAATAATTTGTGGTGGTGGACGAGGCCAGTGAGTAAAGTAGGACTAAATTCCTGATTTGAGTTCAAGTTTGGCACAAGGGATACTCTGTGACAAACGTGCCACATACAATCTACATAGCCCGTTCCTTTCGGCGTTGTTCAGTGCATCGTTTTCCCCTCTCTCTACTTACGGCAGACAGGATGATAATATCCATATTTTATATGTTACGTGTGGCACTTACTATCTTATTGTTTATCCATCTACCGTTAAAAGAAAAAAAAATGACTTTTTTATGTGGTTATTCTGTCTTAATTCTTGTCTGCCAGACAGTCAGTGCTTTTTATGTGAGGCATGTGTAGGTGAAAAATATAATTGGCCCTCTGGCTGTGCTAATCATAATCACATCAAATTCCAGTGGCCCTAGAGGACAAGCAGTATACTGCTACTGTGCCACCCACTACTTAATTTTAAACAAGTGTTTGCACAGAGCATTTCTTCTTGTTTTTCTCGATATAGCTACTCCTGCTGGTCCACCAGCAACACCCACCAGGCAGGAGATAGCTGTCTGTCTGCGGTGGCATAGGCTCGAGACCATCCAATCTGAATACCGGCGACTGGTGGCCCTGGAGGATGGAGAGGTGGAAGTAGCTGCCTCTGACCCGCGCCCCATTTCAGCAAGCCAGCCTCAGCCTCCCGGCATTAAAGTGCCGGTGCTGCCGCCAGCTTTCAGCGCCCCTGATGTCCGCTGCTGTTGCCCCCTCATGCTCGGACAGACAATTTCAGGCTCATATCCTGCAGCGGCTCAACAGCATTTAAAGCCGGCTAGGATGCATAAAGCAGAGCCTGGACCAGCTCCAGACCCATATGGACAATGCCCTCTTCTGAGCCCTTTCTTAGTAGTTTTTTTTGTGGTAGGGACTTGTGGGTGGAGAGGGTAGGAAGGGAGATGGGACTGGGTTTTTTTTCTTGGACTTTTGCTTGGACATTGGTTGGAGATGGGTCAATTTGTTTAGGGAGAGGGGTGGGCCTTTTGTGGGTGGAGAGGGTGGGTTTTTTGTAAAATATTAAAGGGAAAATTATTCCCAAACTTTATGCCTGAAGTAGTTTATTTGTGTTTTACATTTGCTTTGCACTGCTGTCTTTTTGTGCAGCCTGTTTTTTAAATCTGTTTATAAAAGTTTATGCCTGTTACTTATAGTTAGTTACATACTCTTGTCTTATTACCCTTTATAACTATCTTGACCATTGGGAGGATGCTGCCATGACCTTTATTGCCTACAACAACCTAGATAAATGATTACTTATCTGCAGTAGCAGTTAGATACTGACTTACTACTACTTTAACTAGTTCACTTCACTCCATAGTTCTCTTACCTGAATATAGATGCGATTCAGAAAAGGGGGTGGTGATGAACAGAGTGTCTGAATTAAGCAGACCACTCTTACCCAGTCCAAAGATCAGGGCTTGATCCATCACCGTTATTTAGCTCACTGCCCCATCCCAGCTCAGAACCTGGCTATATGCAAATTAGTCTGTCCCTGGCCCAGTGCATCATGGGAACAGGGCAGACCAAACTACCAAGCCAATTCTTCACCAGAAAGGAGACAAGCTTCCGGGGACCGGTTTCTGGCATTTCAGCCGTCGTCGGCCCGGCTTGCTTGAATCCTGATGGAGCAGTGAGCAAGGGACTCATGTCTGAGTATACCCTGCCACACCTATAGTGGCCAAAAACGATTCAGAAAAGGGGGTGGTGATGAACAGAGTGTCTGAATTAAGCAGACCACTCTTACCCAGTCCAAAGATCAGGGCTTGATCCATCACCGTTATTTAGCTCACTGCCCCATCCCAGCTCAGAACCTGGCTATATGCAAATTAGTCTGTCCCTGGCCCAGTGCATCATGGGAACAGGGCAGACCAAACTACCAAGCCAATTCTTCACCAGAAAGGAGACAAGCTTCCGGGGACCGGTTTCTGGCATTTCAGCCGTCGTCGGCCCGGCTTGCTTGAATCCTGATGGAGCAGTGAGCAAGGGACTTATGTCTGAGTATACCCTGCCACACCTATAGTGGCCAAAAACGATTCAGAAAAGGGGGTGGTGATGAACAGAGTGTCTGAATTAAGCAGACCACTCTTACCCAGTCCAAAGATCAGGGCTTGATCCATCACCGTTATTTAGCTCACTGCCCCATCCCAGCTCAGAACCTGGCTACATGCAAATTAGTCTGTCCCTGGCCCAGTGCATCATGGGAACAGGGCAGACCAAACTACCAAGCCAATTCTTCACCAGAAAGGAGACAAGCTTCCGGGGACCGGTTTCTGGCATTTCAGCCGTCGTCGGCCCGGCTTGCTTGAATCCTGATGGAGCAGTGAGCAAGGGACTCATGTCTGAGTATACCCTGCCACACCTATAGTGGCCAAAAACGATTCAGAAAAGGGGGTAAAATATAGATGCAGCAATAACAGTGAAGGCATCACAACTTCACAAGTGAGATCCCACTTCCACCCAGGTGAGCTCCAACTGTAGGATTAATTCTAAGGATTATCCATCGCAGGCAACTACATGGAAATAAAAACACTAAAGTTGTGGGTAATACATTATCTCATAGCTTTACAAAGAATTGAGACCAGACTACTACATGGCATAACAAAAAATACCTGATAGTGATAGAATAACAAAAAATAGCAATAGTAACTTTTTCTGGGCAATGGGGAGCTTAGATATTTAATTAAAACTAAAGTTACGAAATCCTTGAGTCATAAAAAGTGGGCTCAACGTATGGATGAGGAAAGGATAAGCTTTTACGCAACACAAGACCTGAATGATGATGCTTACAAGTGATGTGCTTTTATATTTAAAATATGGATCACTTTTATGTGTGGGTGGGTAAATGGGGCCACTGTGAGCTGTTGTTTAGCTAATAGAAGATCCTGCAGTCAGTTGGTGTTGCGTTCACCACATCTGCCCTACTGTGTGATCAATTTTTGATGTAAATTAAGTCACACAAATCAATAAGTCACACAGCCTGGGGGAGGGAGGTTAGGGCTTTGATGAATGAATGAATGGGAAAGGAAATTTGGGGAAAGGTGTGACAAAGACAAACCCTACACAAGGACAAGATTCATCTGGGTGATGAGCCGCACATCATCGCCATCAATATGTTGTGGAAGGAAACGAAGGAATGAGTATGACAGTCCAGTTAAATGCATTGCAAACAACACTCCAGCCCCAGAGACCCAAGTTATCAGATATCTAAATGTTCTGTCTCCTAGGTTTGAAAAAATCTAATTATGGAGGAGTGAACCCCCCCCAGTTCTAAAAATATGATTGTTAAAAGAACAATCATTTACAATGCAATAGGTCTCGCATTAATTGCGTTTGAGCTATTGGCATTGCTAAATATTGCAACACCAATTGCAACAAAAGTCTATAAATTGTAGGCCAAAAAAATGTGTATTTATTTTTGTAGCAACGGTGGCATGCTGTGCTTTAGATGAATATGTTTAAAAGTAAAGTGTGCCATACTGCTATTGCTACAATAGTTAATTGTGGATGCGTTAACAATTGATGTGTGCACTGATGGCTGGTGGTGTGTGTCTGTAGAAATTGTGCACTGATGGATGGTGGTGTGTGTGCTTGGTGGAAGCGTGCACTGACGGCTGGTAGTGTGTGTGCCTGGTGAAAGCGTGCACTGACGGCTGGTGGTGTGTGTCTGATGAATGCGTGCACTGACGGCTGGTGGTGTGTGTGTGCTTGGTGAAAGCGTGCACTGACAGCTTGTGGTGTGTGTGGGCCTGGTGAAAGCGTGCACTGGCGGCTGGTAGTGTGTGAGTGCCTAGTGAAAGCGTGCACTGAAGGCTGGTGGTGTGTTTCTCTTGGTGGGAGTGTGCACTAACGGCTGGTGGTGTTTGTGTCCGGTGAAAGCGTGCACTGACGGCTGGTGGTGTTTGTGCCCGGTGAAAGTGTGCACTGATGACTGATGGTGTCTGTGCTTGGTGAAAGTGTGCACTGACGGTGTGGTTCTGTGTGTGGTTGTATGTGTGGTTGTATGTGTGGTTGTGGTTGTGTGTGTGGTTGTGTGTGTTGTATGTGTGTGGTTGTGGTTGTGTGTGTTGTGTTTGTGTGTGTGGTTTTGTGTCTGTGGTTGTGTGTGTGTGTAGTTGTGTGTGTGTGTGCCTGTGGTTGTGTGTGTGTGTGGTTGTGTGTGTGTGTGTCTGTGTGTGTGTGGGGCAGGTGAGGGGGCAGATAAGCGTAATGTTGTCAGCTCTGAGAAGCACACAGTTTATGCTCATATTCTGAAGCATGTGCTTCCAGACTCCCTGCTCCCCCTTGACAGTCGGTCCGAGTTATACCTTGCACTGCTGTTAAGCCTCAATAAATCCCAGGCACACTCCCGCTTTGCATCTATCGCCACTGGGAAGAAGCTGTGTACCAGTACATTGATTAATTGACCGGCTGATGGATACCCTCCTGTGAACTCGAAAGCATTTAATTTTGTTATGTACGGCACATTGCACATTAGTAAAGGTTCTGTAGTCTGCTTTGCGTGTCGTCTCGTATCACAGCTCAGTCGATAAAATGGCAGACATCAAAGGCCGGTGTGGGAGGACCTAGGTGTACCTCACCACTCGTGCCCCGTTCGGGTCAAGCGGCAGAGCCCTAGCACCAATGTTTCTCTGTGCTGTGCCTGCAGCTAAAAGCGGACCATTGACGGGCCATATTCAGAATGTAGAATGACTCAAGTCGAGACGTCAGTTTTCATGGCGACCGCCACCAATGGCCTCTCGTGTTGCACTGGCTGCAACTCAATCCTTTATCGTACTTGTTTTTATATCCACCCACGAACGGCGCGTGCACGCCTTGGTAGGGACTATGGGTCCTACGTGCTGCTGGCAGCCCGTCTTGCCCCTACTAGACCCAGAGGCCCTCTGCGGCAAGGCTCGAGAAGGCCTGACCCTAAATGCGCATAACATGGACATGTTCATTAAAGAACGAGGTGAATGAAAGCAGGTGCTCAAACCTTTCCAATTCCATCTGTTCCGGTCCAAGTATCCTTTTAAAATACGGTGCATACTTTCAGCTGCGTCTGCCAAAAAAATTCCGTACACAAGTTGTGATGACGTTCAGTGTGTCGTCTGCATTACAGCGCCAGCAGCAACACCTTGTGCTACATGTTACGTTCAATGCACCTGGTGTGCTTTCTCAACATTGTGCAAAACACATTAACACCCTTGTCTTTACTAAACACTCTGCTAGCTGGCTCATACAAATTATCTTGCTGCCACTCCTGGTACACTTAATGTATCGCCTAAAATAGTCATCTAAGAACACCCTTTCTTCTAAGCACATTTAATGTACTTTCCAAAGTACCGTGTCAAATACACTCAAATGTGACCTAATATTTAGGCACACTTCTAATGCCTTCTTAAAGCTGCCCCGTAACTGTACACAACAAATATGGGCATGTTCAAGCCATCACCGCACTGTTACGTAAATAAGCTCAAAGGTGGCCTACCCTGTATCATACTGAACAGAATAGGCCACCTGGTTCATGCCTCCTTAAGGGACGCCCATCGAAAGGCATGGGGCCCTCATCCAGATAAGCAAAACCACTCCCTGGCAACGACAGACCAGTGAGCTAGTGACAAGCACGTACCAAAAGACAACTGAACTTCAACTGTGCTCCATTTACAGTAAGCAGGGCAGACTCCTGCCACCCGCGTTTCCAAGGAGACGGGGTGACACAGGTGCGGGCCGTCTCATGCCTCACTAACCTGTTGCCATGGAAATAAAAAAAAAAAAAAAAAAGTATGATGGCATTGTGGTTCCTGTTGGCGCGACGTGGCCGCCCTTGGCACACACTAACATCCAACAGTAATTAACAGCCCGCATAAAATCAACACAGGACAGATATGCTAATGCTCACATCAGTCTGGCCGGCAGGTTACACCGCCAATATCCTTTGTAGGACTTCCTCCTTTCCTTCCAAGAACTGGAAACACGCTGCAGACCAGCTGGGGAATATGCACAAGCCGCGCCTCGGCGGCCGCCTGAGCCCCACTGAGGGAAACGGAAAGTGATCGGAAAAAAAAACAAAGCCGCGAGTGGTACGCACGCCTTTCCTGCCATATGCATTCAATTATCGCGCCCGTGTCTGGGCACGATAATTGAAAGCATATGGGCTTTGGTGCGCGTAACAGACACCAATCGGCCATAGGCGTAGCTACGCGACCGCCTATGGTCTATTGCATGTTCTGTTAAAAAACAACACACATGCAAAGCCCAATCAAATTGGACCATAGGAAATGAACACGCACAAGCGTGTGGAATTTCCAGGTCCATTTTGAAAACCCGGACAAAAGGACTCTTGCTGCGCAGTGCAACGCAGGGCGCGAGCCCTAAAAATGACTATTGCCAAATTAAGAGGTGCATCTGCATTCTTCTCTGGAATATCTATTACTCTTGAATGCCTATCCGGACTGGTCCGGTAGGGAAGCAGGAAATGTTGAGCTCTGCTTTTGCCTTGAGCTTTTGCAGGAGACGAGAAGGCCTGCAGATTGTGAAACAGAAACTGTATTGTAGAGTCAAGGAGAAGGACAGAAGGAAGGTAAGCTTCATGAGTAGTGTACCAAGAAGACTCTGAGGCAAAGTAAAAAACAAGAGAACTTGGAGTATCACATTTGCCACCAGTGTAACACTAGCACTGAGCTGCATTTCCCAAATGAACTCACCTCACTCCATTCCACATAGCTGAGTACTAGGCCTCAGAGACATAGTGTCCCTTTTGATGTCGATAACTTCTAGCTGTTGATGAGGTAGTACCACCCTGAGTTCTTCCATCCTCCTCCTGACTCCGAGTAATTCCGTCCCAGTCCCGAACCAAACAAGATAGGCGTGCAGTTAATTGCTGTTGAAGATCAAGTAGAGAAACAAAACTGCAGTATTTTGTATGAGTTTTTGATTTTTAACTAAATTTCTGCTTTAGTCTCTGAAGAACCAGGAAAAAAGGGTGGAACCTGCAACTAAATCTGGCTAAGTGTAAAAGGGCCAGTCCCCTCCAGGACAAATGATCATGTGTCATTCAGGCCCCAAACATTGCAAATCATCTCAATCAAGTTTACAAATTACAGTTGAACACGCTCCCTCACTGTCTCCCACCACATGAATCCTCAATCATCACTCCCAGTCACTCAATAATAGATCACTCATTGGTGCAATAGTTACCTGTTCCAATCTAAGCACGGTAGTAGGTACACAATTGTATCCTCTCTTTGATGCAAGAAACAGATTGGAATTTGGCAGTCTTGTAAATCAAATGATCTTCTGGGGCAGTCCTTCTAAGTGATGAAAAAAGGAAGGATCATAAGAGTGGACCATACAGGTTAATTTTTATTAAGTAGGTTTGGAAATGCCTAACACCTCCAAGAAAAATGAAATGTTACTATCCAGCTCCTATATAACCTATGGATGAAGTGTTACAGACAGCCTTTCTAGAAATTGGTTGCTCTCTGTAGTGTCTCCCATGTATAAAGATGCTGCTCCATCATGGTGTGCTTATTTATTGAGGGCACCATTGAAGCGACAGCTTCTTCCATTGCTTGTATAGACAAGTTTTGATTTAAGCTATGTCCAGGGTCACCGTTTGCACAATGCAGATACGGGATACATCATTTGGTGGATACGAGCTCTTAAGCAAATTCTCAGGTTGAGTAGGTATATTGTAAATCTCTTCACTTTAATTCCAGCAGCTTCCATCCTCCCATTTGGTTTGCAGGTTTAAACCTTTGCTTTATTGTTGGTTGAAGAGGTAGCGAATATAAGAATAAGAAGAATTACTCAACAAGTTTGGAGCCCAGTTAGCAAACTCGTTTTACATGAGTGTCGCTCAGAACGCACAAGATGCACAATGGGGCTTATCTAGGTAGGCTGGAGAACACAAATGGCCTTTGTTAGTCCCTCTTTTATCCTTTATTTTCTAGATCTCCTACCAATGGAATATGGACATATGAAATCGCACTACATATATTATGGGATGGCCTCTGCAGAAAATGTGAATTTACTTAAACCTCTTTTTTCAGCCCTACTATTGGGTTTCTATATCAAAGTTGACAAGATTACCGACAACAGTTTACCGCAGATCTCTTTAAATATGCTTTTATTAAATAACTACGCCTTTACTTCATAAGATATGTTAGTGGGGCTGGGAAAGACATTTTGGGTGAGCATTTTAGATTTGGAAAAGTATTTTTTTTTTATTGTAAACTTTGTGTAGCATGTTTCTAGTCACAATAGTGTTAACAGCAAGTATAGAATTAAGCAATAACATTTTTTTTTATATATTTCAGTTTCATTGCAGGACATAACAATGAGGAAAGCTTTTCGAAGTTCAACAATTCAAGATCAGCAACTATTTCAACGCAAGACTTTGCCTATTCCGTTACATGAGACCTATGAACTATGTGAACAGCCACCACCACTCAATATACTTTCGCCATACAGGTCAGTAAAGAAATTGTGCATGCTCATTCAGAAAATAAAAATAAAGCATACAATTTGAATTTAGTAGGGCGAGCACTGTGGATCTTAAACCATCGACACATTTTAGTTAGACACATAGATGCTGGAGCTGTATGTACTGCCGCTCTGTACTGGTGTCCCATAACAAGGCACAGTGGGTTCTAGTGGAAACAGAGATATCAATGAGTTGAATAAGGTACCTTACTTTTATTTAAAATTCCTGAGCTTTATTAGGCAACCTGTTACCCATCCCTACCAGACTTCTAGCTTTTTAAAAACATTTTTCTATACAACTAACCAGATTTCGTGTTAAGATCATTCAGATGAAATAAACATCCACACATAACTCCGTTGCCAGCCCCATTCAGACAGTGTAAACCGCACCACCAGGCATCACAACCTTCAGCTTCCTCCCAACACAGTTCTTCAGTGCAGCTTCCCTGAGGATGGGATTGGAGTACAAGTGTAAAAATATTCAGGTGAAGCCCTCCTATGCTCCATAGTGTTTCCGTGGGTCCATGGATCCAGTTGACTCAGGTCCTAAATGATTGGTGTCTCCGGTTGCACAGCATATACGCACACCCAGGATACTGCAGACCACTTTTTGCATTATTTCTCCTAGAAACCTGTTCCACAAATAATTAACTTATAACCTAACCATTTATGATTTAGTGTAGTTCTTCTTTTAACTGCTGACATTAATTTACTGATAGCCCCAATGTATTTCGGAGTTAAGACCCTATAATTCTTTAAGCATATGCAGAATATGGAAAAATAGCTTGATTACATCACCTGAATGCCTTATCTCCTGCGATGAGATGGGATTTCTCAATTGCTTTACATTTAGATAGAGCAGCAGGTTAGGTTCTGAATCGCCAAGGTCTATGGATCTAGACAAGCAGCCTTAATAGTGTTTTGTGGAAACTGGTCACAGCTTTTGGGACAGCAGGTGCTCTGACATTGTCTGGGGATGTCTCTCTGCCCCATTGAGCTCTGAACTTGGCTCTCAACATTTCCTCTGTAGGTGTTCCCAACAATCCAAATCCAATACTCAGTAGTTGCACTAGCTGCCTGGTTCTGCAACTAGTGCAGAACCAGGCAGCAACATTGATTTTCCAGCAACCTAGATGCTCTTCTTGAGGAAGTTATATTGGCTTCCCATCCCACAATGATCAGCTTTCAAAGTTGGTTGCCTGATCTTTAAGTCCTTGCATGGCCCAAGCCCAAAATTCATTTCCAGCCTTTTTCAAAGGCATACACCTACTCACAACCTGCGCTCATCCCACATGAACCTTTTGGCCACACCCTCTTACAAATTAAAGCGACAAGGTGGTTGCAGGTTTGCAGTGCTGGCACCCAGATTCTGGAATTCCCTTCCATCTCTCATCAGAGCATGCATGGATCTTTTGAGATTCAGAAGGCTCCTCAAGACATGGTTATTTATCCAAGCCTATGACTGAAATCTAATCACATGATAAATCAATAGGGCTCCAGCATATCCTAGAATCAGCGCCAAAAAAACAATCGGTGTACGTGCGCTTTACAAGAGACTTTAACATAACAGTAGTTGACTTGTTGTGCATTTCTGGTATCAGGCACCATCACGGGGCTCTTGCCCTTGAAGTAGTCTTGATGGACACCTCCTGTCAATCTGATTCATAACCACAGAAGAAAAGACTGTGTTTTCCACAAAATGGTCTTCACGAGGCAGAGATTACTGTGTTGTGTTCCCCAAAAGTAAGGGTTAACCATAAATGCCGGCATTTAGGCATTCATACTGGCATCCAACTAAATAACAACAATGGTTTTGTTGGGGATCGCAAATAAATTGAACAACTGTAATTAATACAAATCAACACAATATATCCAGTGAAGGATATATAAGGAGACACACACTGATTTATTTATTTTTTTAAACAAATTTTTATTAAATTTTCTCAAACATACAGCAAATGAAACAATTCCCATCACCTCCCCACCTTACAAGGATAGTCCGTTACGCTGTAAGCTATAGTCCGGCCTCCACTGTGATCCCATCCGGCAGTAACCGCCTCGTGAAGGCTTCCATGTCTCTTCCGCCAAATTCTTGGGACTTAAGATAATATATACTAAACTGAAACATCCCCCCCCCCCTCCCAATCCCTGCCTTCAGTGCATTGTTGCTGGGACAGTCATTGTGGGTCTGGAGCATCATAGTCGACAGTTGGAAGAACATGCAATGTACCTGTCGTGTTACGGGGACGTAGTCCAGGACTTGCATCAGTCCTCTGTGTCACTTCTTATGGCGTAGTCGCGTAAAGCTTGCACTAGTGTCTCCCACGCTTGCGCAGTCTCTAAAGCCCTGTCATTCTGCTGCCGCCGCGCCAGTTGGAACCTCAAGGTGCTCTCCCCCCCAGCCCATTTAAGGAACTCATTGCGCCACTTAGCATCTCCTGGACCAGTGCGTGCCTTCCAATGTCGCGTGACTTCCCGTTTCGCTAGGATGAGCCCCATGTCAATGAATTTACTGGTAACTTTATTTTTAGAGGTATGCGGGAACCAGTAAAGGACCCCCACCGCCATGTCAAACTGCAATGCGCGCTCTGTGACCTCGTTAAGAGTACCCCCCACTGATTTCCAATAGGGGGCCAGGTTGGGGCAGGTCCATAACATGTGACCAAGCTCCACTCCAAGGGCTCTGCATCTGGGGCAAGCCGCGGAATCCGTAGCAAAGTACTTTTGTATCCTACCCGGGGTCAGATATGCCCGGTGTAGAATGTAAAAGTGGACCAGTTGGAACCGCGCACTGCGCGTACTCTTCCAGGCCCGGCGCATCAGCTGTGCCCACGTTGTTTCGGGAATTTCCTTCCCTATGTCCGCCTCCCATTTACCTCTAAGCGCCTCCAGCGGAGGTAGTCCCTCGTTAAGCATCCTGGTGTACAGACATGTGACTGCTTTCACCGTCCCAGCTGCCATCATGGTGTATTGGCATGCCATTGTCGTCTTTGGTTCCTCCAGTCCCCTCTTCCAGTGTGCCTGTATTGCCCGCGTTACCGCCGCATGTACGCTCCAAGAGCGCCGGGAACGACAATAGCGTCCCGTCATCGTAGAGATTGCCCAGGACCTGGATCCCCGCCTCCTCCCAGTTCTGCAGTTGCGACCAGTCTCCTCCATGCGGTAACGCTGTGAGCATCCCCACCGGGATTTCAGGGGCGTAGGGGTGGTTTACTCCTGCTCTCCTTTGCGTACGGTTCCAACACAACCTAAGTGTACGTTCTTCCTGTGTAAGATCCCTAAGGGCTAGTCTCTGCTGCATCGCTATGTAGGAAAGTACGTGTCTAGGTATTCCCAGGCCTCGTGTTTTCTCAGGTCCTCGAAATTCTCGTGCTAATTCCTCGGTGTATATCTGCAGTTGGGCTGCTAAGTAGTACGCCTCGAAATCGGGTACAACCAATCCCCCCTCTGCCTTGGGTCTCATCAGAGTTGCGAGTGCCACTATGCGCCGGCCCGTTCCCCAGAGAAAGGACACGATCATCGATTTGAGGTGTCGAAATACAGCGGGAGGAACCCAAATCGGAAGCGTCCTAAAATAATATAAGAGTCTAGGGAGCGCTACCATCTTGAGTAGTGCTATGTGCCCCGCTACCGACAGAGGGAGGGTAGCCCAAAAGGACATACAGCCCTTCAGTGCTCTTATGCTATGGAAGATTTCACCTTCCAATATATCAGCTGGGGTATGATAGATATAGACCCCCAAGTATTTCAGACAACTGGGTTCCCACCTAATTGCTCTGGTCGTGGTAGGCTGAATTTCTCCCTTTGCGTACTGGAAACAAGCAAGTCTTGGACCAGTTCACCCTGAGGCCAGATAATTTGCCAAAGGTGGTCAACACGGTGTCGGCCCCAGTCAGAGCTCCGTCTGCATCTTCAAGGAAGAGCAAAAGGTCGTCAGCATATAGGTAGATGACCTGTTGCCCCGCCAAGGTCCGTTGCCCCCTATAATGGGCTCCCGAGTGGATCGACATTGCAAGGGGTTCTACTGCCAGTGCGAAAAGCAACGGGGATAACGAACACCCCTGCCTCGTACCCCTTTCCACCGGATACTGTGGGGAGATCAGCGCACTCGACCTCACTCTAGCCAATGCTGAAGCATATAGCACGGATGTCCACCGTAGGTATCCCTCTCCCACCCCGTAGCGGCTGAGCGCCCTGTGGAGGTACTCCCATTCTAGGCTATCGAACGCCTTTTCCAAGTCGACCGATAGTATCATGGGGTGAGGGGCCTCCTCGTGGCTCTCCTCTAACAGGCGAACCAAGCGTCGTATGTTCATAGTAGTGTTGCGCGTAGGTATGAAGCCCGCTTGGTCCACATGAACCAATGTGATCATGTGTTCCAGCAGTCTGGATGCTAGAATGCTACTTAAAATGTTATAATCCAGTGTGAGCATCGATAATGGTCTGTAGGACGCCGTATCATTGCTCTCTTTATCAGGTTTGAGCAGGGGGATCACCAACGCCTCGCGCATAGTGCTCGGCAGGCATCCTAGTTGTTTCGCCTCTTTATATACTACCAGTAATCACGGGGTCAACAGGTCAATATAAGTAACGTAAAATTCGATGGGTAGGCCGTCCAGCCCTGGGGTTTTATTACGCACCATTCGTTTGATGGCGCAACGGATTTCCCCTATTTCAATGTCTTTACCCAAGTCCTGCGCCTGTTCAGGTTCCAACTTCGGAAAGGGGAGTCCTTCCAGAAAGTCGTCTATGGCTGAAGTGCCCGCTGTCAATCTACTCTGATAAAGAGCTTCATAATAATCGATGAAACTATGAAGAATTTCAGGTTGGGTATATACTTCCTCTCCCTCTGAATTGCGCATGGACACTGTGGGGGAGCTGCGTCTCAAGGGGTTGGCCAGCCATGCCAATAATGCTACCGATTTATCACCCTCTGCGAGGGACCTGGTTATGTACGTCTTGTGATCGAAGCTGCGCAGCCTTTCAATTTCTACTGCCACCGCTTCTTTCGCTGCTACACACTGTTGCTGCAGTTCGGGGTGCCCGGGCCGTAGGATCTCTATTTCTCGGAGTTCCCTATCTGCTTTGCTGAGGTCGTCTAACAGCACTCTACGCATTCCCACCTTTTTAGCTATACAATAGCCTCTTACTACTACCTTTAAGGCATCCCACTCCGTCGCTCTCTCCCTAGTTGTGCCTTCATTTTCTGCAAAGTAATTAGTGATCCTCTCTCCCAATTCCTTGAGGAACAGTGGGTCCTCTAGCATTTCAGGGCGTAATCTCCAGGTAGGAACACAGGTGGCACCCGTAAACCATCGCACGTCAATTAATAGAGGATTGTGATCTGAGATCGTCCTCATAAGATATTCGGTTTTAGTGATTGTGGGTGCTAGCGACGCCGAGCACAACAACGCATCTAGCCTCACATGGAGCTTGTGCAGCCCCGAAAAATAGGAATAGTCTCGGGTGTATGGATGTTGGGCTCGCCAGATGTCAGTCAGACCCCACCCCGCCTGCCACTCCAGTCGACCCTTGGCTATTCGGTGCGTTGGGGAGTCTGCCAGCGGAGGGTGCGATCTATCAAGGGCCACATCCACCACTGAGTTGAAGTCGCCTCCCATCAATAGCGCCCCCCCCCCCAGAAAGTGGGCCAGAGAGCCCGACAGTGACGCGAGAAAGGCCAGCTGGTCCACATTAGGTGTGTAAACGCTACAAATGTTTATGTCCTTGCCCCCAAGGAGACACACGCTGACCACAATGGTTCTAAAGGTAAATCTTTTAGTGTAAACCTTGTAGTGAGTTAATTCACAATTTTATGAATAGCTGTCCAAAATAAACAAACACATGGACTATGTATACATTGAGTGAATAGGTCGAGACTGGTGACAGAGTTATGTGCACAGTTGAACGAAGTGACAAATAATCATACATATAGACAAAACATTACATCATGAATGTCGGATACATAAAAAGAACGTCGACGTTTCGACCCTATGTAAATGCGCAGAATTGTGTGCATCTGTGTCGGGTCTTCATCAGGACTACGTCGACGTTCTTTTTATGTATCCGTCCACACAGAATCTCAACGAAATAAGGGAATAATTTATCCAGTTGTGTGACAATTGTATTCTAAAGTGGACATTCATATTGTAATGTTGTGATGTTGATTATTCTACAGCAGATTAAGTGGCCTCTGACCTCTATCTCATGATCTCAGTCTGACAAACAAATATGGTACCTGAAAAGGTTGGGTTCTCCTGTACTCAGGCGCAGAGAGGGGTCTCGAATGCATCCCATTCGCATGGGGTCTGTTTGGAATTCCTCCCCAGAGCCTAACTTTGGTAGTGAACTCCTCAGACCAGATATCATGATGCATTCCCAATTCCCCTAAATTGCATATCTAACATATTAGAGTGCTCAATATTCGAAGCATCTGTTGCAGGGTTAAGTGCAGTCACTACATTGAATAACATTGCACCCTATAGAAGTAGAAGTTTGAACAAACTGAAGATGAAACGTTTGAGGGTTAATTCTCATCCACTTAACTAATGACAGTTTCCCCAGGCCCAGCTAATGTTAAAAAAAATCCAATTATCAGGATCATTGGACATTATTTAAATATTAATTTGTGCATTTGCATTTTCATCAAACAAATTATGACTAAGTTAAGCCAAAAAACCAAAACACCCCCATTAGCTGATGGAGAATGACTTGTAGGAAGGCGTGCAAGGAGTCTCCTTCACCAAGCAGTAGACATATTGATCACAGGATGACATTGCTCAGTGAAAGAGTCAGTAGTATAAGCATCATGCGTAAAAGTCAAGGAAAAGGGGGAATGCCTGTTTACTGTACGAAGATGCCAATTTGGCATTAATTCCTGATACACTCTGGGGGGTAATATTGAGCTAGTAAAATTTTTAGGATTTGAGGCAACCCACCACTTGTGAAAAGGTTTTGGCTGAATTGATATATACAGGATAGTGGATTTAAACAATCATTCTAGGCTACTTTATCAAAGAAAATTATTGACTTAAAATATGAACCTTGAAAAAAGGGATTCTTCGAAACATGTGTTGGCTGTTTGTGATGTTTGAATGGTAAGTGCCTTTACAACGATGCCATTACAACGCAAGTCGTTACTACGACTTGCGCTGGATGGCGCTGTTGGGCAAGGAATGTTGTAATTTTATATTCCAACACCTTCCCTACTGTTACGTGGACTGGTGTTGGAATATAAAATTATAATATTCCAAAATCCGCGCCCTCCAACGCAAGTCGTTGTAACGACTTGCGTTGTAATGCCCGCGTTGTCAAGTACCGCGATCTTTTAGATCGCGTTTTACTGACATACATCCGTTTGAATCAAGTTGAAAAGAAACAACAAAAAATAAACTTTAAAAAAAATGTGGGGTTTGACACAACTTTGCTTTTTGGACAATATTAAACTATCATTAATTTAATGATTATCTGTAGTAAAGACCTCTCGTAGAAGACACGTGTAAAATTCAGTATACACATTCTGGATACTCACATATTTTTGACCATTATTAGGAATTCTGTCATAGTGGAAGGGAAGTTTGGTCCAGGCAGACGGCACCGCCCCAATATTCTGCCTGAATACACGAGTCTACTCTCCGTTTGTGCAGTCGGGCAGGCTGGTCATGCACTGCTGGAACTACTATCCTTGTTTTGTTACTAATTTGGTCAAACTCAGAAACATGGAGACCATGAACCTTCAGAGGCTCCTCAGGACACACGAGATTACTGCTCAAACCCATGGTCACATTTCATGCCTGATACAGAGGCGAAGCAATCAAGCCATGGGTCCTGATGCAGGCAATGAAAATGGCCCCTTTGACATCTGTTAGGGGTTAGTGGTAGTTGAAAAAGCAATCAGGGTACAGGGGGCCCCGGAGAGCTCCGGGCCCCGGTGCACTGCACATGCTGCACCAGTGGTAGATATGCCCACGGTCTTGTAAACGAAACCTCTCAGAACTCCGTTCTTTGAATCTCTATCCAGAGAATTCCAAAAGGATGCCTCACTCTTGTACTGGTGAGGGGGTGGGGGGAGGGGGGGTCTGTAGCATTCTCTGTACCTTTCACCCCTCCAGGTGAAACACAGTGGTCTCAAAGATGGAGCCAGCTTTCCTGCATGGTTGCTGTACTTGAGAGAATAAAATGAGGTTCTTGACATAAAGGCAGGTGATTTTACCTCAGGAGAAACTTCTTCTTACGTCAGACGCTGAGCGGATTCTCATTGCCCCAGTATTTGAAAAAGCTTTTAGCTGACAAAAGAGTAGCCGTAAAGGCGTCACTGGAGTTCGTCGCAGGGGTAACTAATATTCCTGTTGGCAAAGGACCCTTTAGAGGGCGTTGTACTCTGCCTCTTGGGCCTGGCTATGGATGGCCTGATCTTGCATTGGGTATTGATTCCTAAATCTGCAGTGATCAAGTCTAAAGTACCACTCCATTGTGACCGTTTTATTTTTCAAATACAGTGGCCATTTGGCACTTAGTGCCCGCTGTATCTGTTGCCCCTGTGAAGGAGAAGTCGGTAATAAACAACTGCCTAACCGGAGCACACGCTTTTAAATTGCTTTCAGCTGTTCAAGCAGAAAGCATTGTAAGTACTTTCGGTGCCAACCATTAAAGATTGTCATCTATATTTCAGATGTTTGTATTGATTGATGAAAGTGCTCAGCTACCAGCCTTTCACATTTTTAAGACTGTTACAAAAGTAGTACTTTTGCCTCTTGCCCATGCACCGTTCATTATGTACATCTAGTCGGTCCCCAAAGCTGTGGCTCGGTTTGAAATTACACTGTTGGTGCTTGTTAAGTAAGCATGAAACCAGGAGCAGCTCCTCCGCAATGGGAGGAGCGTCGCCCCACTGCTGAATTGCAGCAGTCAGAAGAAAAATAAAGTGAAAATAAAACTACTTTATTGTCATTTTATTTTTACTTAGAGTCTGCCTAGTCTAGTGCGGGATGGAGTCAAACTGCAGCGTCACACAGCAGGGATGGAGGAGTGGTAGGCACTGAAAGTGCGCTTGTCGGAATGGCCGGCCATCTGATGACAGCCAAACCGACATGCGCAATTAGATATCTCCAGGCTGTTCCTTGGAGATGTACTCGTGCTCAGGGGCACCGGCTCACAGTCCCTGCTGCAACACAAAACCGGTCCGCTCCGCCCAATCCCAGCGCTTCTCTCATGCTGGGAGTAATAGCATGAGAGAAGTGCTGGGATTGCGTGGGGTCTGGGAGCCTGTGCTCATCGGAACTGTAATGCCGGGATGGGAGCAGAGAAGCAGCGAGGCAGGGCGCAGGAGCAGAAGATTGCGGCGGCCGGCAAGAAAGGTACGTTTATATTTTTTTAATTATTTTTTTCCTATACCCCCACCCACCACCTCGGATTGGCAGCAGTAGCTGCTGCTGCATGAAACATACAGTCTGCAACACGGGTGTTCTGCAGCGCTTGGAAAGCCACTATTAAACGTATTGGCTGGGTGGGGCGGCTCTCTGAGCTGGCCCCGCTGTGGCTGGTCGCCCCCATTCCCAAGATGGTTTCCCTGAAGGTATCTCGAGTCTGAGATCGCCATGACGTGTCTGTGGTGGAAGATGTCATAAGGGATGAACAAATGAAAGCTTTTTCAGACATTGGGGAGGATTATGGACTGCTGCAAAATCAATTCTATTGATTCTATTAATGCACTCACACCATATATTAACTGTCTTGTAGCGATCCCAAAGTTTAGCCCTCTTGAGGCAAAATGGACAATGCCTCCCCTCTCGCCCAAGGGGTAAATATCTCAAATGTATAAAACTTTAGTGATGAATTCACCCACCAACTTTAATAAGCTCAGAGGCATGGGAGGCAGTGGTGGGTTCCCTGGAGGAGGTGGCTTCAATCTCAAATAGGCTCTGTCTCATACTGCTCTATTACTCTCAAACAATATATCCCAAAACGGCTTTGGCAAGGGCGGACTGGCCGGACCGGACACCAGGTTTTCCCTAGGAAGCTGGAAGGTTGGGGGTTGGTTTTATTCTGGAGGCCAGTTTTGTTACTCAGGGCCAGTTTATGGCTGTACTGGGGGGGGGGGGTGCTGTTTTTGGAAAATTGTTGTGGGTGTAAAAGCACCCGCTGCAGAGTTCCTTTTATATCCAGCAGTTTTCAGACAATACAAAATGTCAAGATAACTCTGGTGATTAATGTTCCTGCTAGAGAGGAGGGGGAGTTTTGTCTAATGGCAATTTTGACTCCTCTATAGTAGCATAGAGGGTTAAAATGCTTGTTGCAAAGACCATGAACCATGCAGATCGCAGAACTGTATTTTATGTGGATAGCTCGATGGGTTACTGCTTTTGAGATAGAGATCCTTTTGTTACTTGCAGTTCATAAGTTACAAATGTAATATAGCACAGTGAGCTATGTGCTGCCATCAACGAGGTGCATGTACATTGCATGATACAGGTTAGAGAGTTATGTTTTTCCCCAGTATTTCATTATCCTAATTTTGACAAAAAGGATTTGTTTAGGTAGAAATAAATTATTAGTAAAGCCAACCCTAACTGTTGTTACGTTTTGAATTCTGGGTTTGTTCTACTCCAGACCAGGCACTCTTAAAAAATGCCTACCCGTATGGATGACATTTGAATCCTACACCCCGTAGTCCCCTTTGTCTTGTGTACCATTTTCTATACACTGAATAACACATGTATGATTCATTTTCTCTGTATGTATATGTGTGATGTGTCGTGCCCAGAAAGTGGGCACTAGGACCCTGAACTGGAGCAACGGGCCAGGGGACACGGACACCACTTCCGGTCAGGGGAGATAACAAAGGACATTCAGAAGATGACTAGCAGACCAAGGGGTCAGGGGTTGTAGACGCTGTACCACACGATCTGAATAAAGGTACCTTATGATCAGCCACCGCGTCCTGTGATCTCTGGGGGCTAACGATACGACAACTGGCGACCAATCATCCTGTCTGATGCCCAGCGAGACCAGGAGCCCACGTCGAGGATCGAGGGACGAGTCCAGCGAGACCAGGAGCCCACCCTGGGTCGCATTTGAGCGAAAGAAGCGGCGCGGGAGCCCACCCCGACCGCCACAGAAGAAGAAAACGGAGCCGGTGAGTCGATTGAGTGACCCGGGTGAACGCGAATAACAAAGAAATTCGAGCGTGACCTCTCGCGTGAATACCGTCGGCCATTTTGAAGTCCGGCGTCCAGGACCAATCAACGCGAGAGAAGAATAGGTTGGCCATCTTGAAGCCAGGCAGCGCTCTGATTGGTCACGAAGTCTCGCGAGACTACCGGCGGCCATTTTAGAGTCAGGAAATTGGAGCAATAAACGGGCAGAACAGCGCGGTGGCCATTTTTAAGTCAGGCAACAGGGAAAAAGCCTCAAGAGTGCCGAAAAGAGCACCAAAAAGAGACAAAAAGAAGCACAAGGCAATGCAAATGCCTGAATAAAGGAAAAAGAAGATTAAAAGGTGGAAAAAAAGCACAAACAGATGCAAAGAAAGGCACCTTAAAGGAAAAGAAACACTATATATAATTGGATTTTTGCGCAGTAAACTTAAAACTAAGTTTAACCTGCTGCGAGTGCTGATTGCTGTTGGTTTTTCTTCTGGAACTGCGGAGCTCCGAATATATATATATATATATATATATATATCTCCACACAATCCAACCAATTCGGTCGAAAAAACGGCAAGCATTCCGGTGTGAAGATGTTTCAAAGTCTATTTATTCTCCAAACCCCCTTCACCCCCGACAGACGCGTTTCGCAAGTAAGCTTCGTCAAAAAAAAATATATATATTACCAGAAAACAACAGTGAAAAAAACAGAGAAGCAAGTGCCACAAAGAACAGCAATAATGGCAGATGAAAGGCAGAGCGCCCAATATCGCAGACCTCTCCCATTCAACTTGTCCGAGCCACAAGTGGGTATACGATGGGAGAAATGGATAAGGAGATTTGAAAGATACATGGAAGCCACGGATGTGACAGAGGCCAAACAACTGGGCCTATTCCTCAACTTCGTAGGCGATGAATTAGAGGATCTACTTGTGACCCTACCAGGAGAAGAGACTTCCACATATAAGGGACTAATAAAGTGCCTAACGAACAAATTTGACCCGCAGAGGAACGTAGATTTTGAGCGATACACCTTCACAATAGCGTTCCAACACGAGGACGAATCATTGGATGACTTTGCAACGCGACTGTGGAAGCTAGTAACTCACTGCGATTTCGACAAATGCGACAATGAACAAGTGATTCGCCTGCGCATCATTGAAGGATGTCGTGACACGAGCTTCCGGGCGAGAATCCTGAAGGAGCCAACATCCCTGGAAAACATCCGGTCACTAGCACGAGCTGAGACAAGAGCAACAGCGCAAGTGAAAGAGATGGAGCGAAAGGAAAGGCGAGTCATACAAGCACACCGCATGATGGACAGCAGCCGCTCGAACAACTGGAAAAAAGAGCAAAATGAACAGGTGACAAGGAAGCACCCGGAATCGACCTGCTACAGATGTGGCCTTGAGTTTCCACACAGGGGCACGTGCCCGGTATTTGGCCAAACATGCAGGAAATGTAACAGAAACAACCACTTTGCCAGCGTATGCCAGGGACTGCAATTTAGAAATGAAAGAGGAAGAGCGGGAAGACCGCGAATGACGACGAGCAGGCATATCAGACATGTCGAAACAGCGAACAGAAGCTCCTCGATAGAGTCAGGAGAAGAAAGGGAAGAAGAAAAAGTAGAACGACTCTACCTCATGTCAGACGCTGCTGCCACGTCCGCTGATGAAAGCGAAAAGCAAGAAAGCATCCGCCTGGTGGACAAGAACACAATAAAGAAAACGGAGTCTGTGACCATAGGTGTAGGACGACACAAGGCAAGGTTTGTTTTGGACAGCGGCGCAACATGCAACATCATGTGTGTGTCGAAATACGAGAAGATGGAGGTGAAACCAACGTTGAAGCCGTCCAAAGTAGAAGTTTTCACATGGGGGTCAAGAAAGCCAGTGATGAACATGGGAAAATTCACAGAAAACCTAACATACAAAGGTCAAACAATAAAGGCAGAGATTCACGTGCTGAAGGGTGACATTCCAGCACCATGCTTGCTGAGCAATGTCACAGCACAGATAATGGGCCTCATCGAAATGACATACAACATGTCAGAAAAAAAAAAACATCTTGAAGGAATACCCCAAGTTGCTGCAAGGACTAGGGAAGCTAAAGGGGCGTCAAATAACGCTGCACATCGATGAAGCAGTGAGACCAGTAGCTCAGCACCACCGACGAGTGCCAATACATCTGCAACTGCAAGTAGAAGAAGAGCTTGAAGCGCTGCTCAAGCAAGATATCATAGAACCTGCAGAAGGACCGACGCCCTGGGTGTCACCAATAGTGGCAGTACCGAAGAAAGACACGTCCAAAATAAGAATCTGTGTCGACATGAGAATACCAAACACAGCGATCGAACGTGAGAGACACCCTGGACCTCATCTTGATGATATGATCAGCTGCCTAACAGGCATAAGACTGTTCTCCAAGCTAGATTTGTGCAAGGGATATCACCAGCTCGAGCTCGACCCTCAGTCCAGATACATCACCACGTTTTCCACGCACCTAGGTCTGTTCCGATATAAAAGGCTGAGTTTTGGAATATCGTCCGCTGCCGAGATATTTCAGGAAACAATCAGGCAAGTGATAAGGCCGGTAAAAAATAGCTTAAATTACAGTGATGATATTCTGGTGTTTGGCAAGTCCGACGAGGAGCACGACAAGGCATTGCGAGAGGTGTGCTCCCAGCTGGAACAGGCGGGGTTGACCCTGAATGAGGATAAGTGTGAACTAGGGCGAGACAAACTAGTATTCTTTGGCCACATCTTCTCCAAGAAAGGAATGCGGCCAGATCGCAGCAAAGTGGACACGCTGGAAAGAGCGAAACAACCAGTTGACATTGCAGAAATGAGGTCATTCCTCGGCCTAGCCAGCTACTGTGCAAGATATATCAAAGACTTTGCCACGGTGAGTGCACCTTTGAGAGAACTGACAAAACAGGGCCAGAGTTTCACGTGGACTGAAAACTGCAGCAGAGCTTTTGAGGAGATAAGACATGCCGTGACGGCAGTAGATCACCTGTTGTATTTTGACCCGCTGCTGTGCACCGAACTGACAGTAGATGCCAGCCCAGTGGGTTTGGGGGCCATACTGGCACAACACAGACCAGGCAAAGACTCACCGAGATGCGTGGTAGCCTACGGAAGCAATAGCCTATCAGATGTTGAAAGAGCATATTCCCAACCGGAGAAAAAGAGCCTGGCGGTAGTGTGGGCATGTGAACACTATCACATGTTCATCTATGTAAAACCATTCACAATAATAACGGATTACCAAGCACTCATAACAATTTATGGAAATCCCAATGCAAAAATACTGCCCCGGATAGAGAGGTGGGGAATACGGCTAATGGACTACAACTTCAAAATAATACACAAGCCCAGAAAGGAGCACAACCCGGCTGACTACATTTCAAGACACCCCCTGCCACGTGCAGTGGAGGCAACCACAATGGCGGAGGAATACCGAAACTTTGTGCTGAAACGCAACACACCTGCATCAATAACGATGGAAGAACTGGAACGGGAAACGAAACAAGACCCTACCATGCAAGCAATACAGAAGGTGACAAGACAACAACGGTGGAGGCATGTCAACAACAACAGCATTCTGGAAGAAGGGGTAGCAAAAGAGGAACTTCTGGCGTTCAAAGACATCCACACAGAGCTCTCAGAAAGCGAAAACGGAATCATGATGAGAGGCACCAGAATTGTGATGCACCGCGCACTGCGGAGACAGACGGTAGAGCAGGCCCATGAGTCGCACCGAGGAATAGTAGCAACCATGAAAATGCTACGAGAAAAAGTATGGTTTCCGAGACTTGACAGCATGGTCGAAGCAGCCATCATGCACTGCCACATCTGACAAGTGACGGGGGCGACGTCCAAGCCGGAGCCACTTCAGATGTCTGAACTCCCGAAGGCAGTGTGGACAGAACTAGCGGCTGACTTCTATGGGCCCCTGGAGACAGGAAACTACCTGTTGGTTATAATAGATGAGTTCTCCAGGTTTCCAATTGTAAGGCAGGTAGCGTCAACATCGGCAAATGCAACGTTGCCAGTCCTGGACAATGTGTTTGCAGCATGGGGCTCACCGCAGACATTAAAGACTGACAATGGCCCCCCATTCTCAGGCGAAGAGTTCAGAAGATTTATGGAATACCCAGGGATCCATCATAGGAAAATAACACCTCTGTGGCCACAAGCAAATGGAATGGCTGAACGATGTATGGGAACGATCAAAAAGGCATTACAGCGAGCAAAGATAACACAAATATCAATAGGGCAAGCCGTATGTCAAATTCTGCGGGACTACAGGAACCTTCCTCACAGCTCCACAGGATGGTGCCCCGCAGAGTTGGTACTGGGGCGCTCGAGCAGGACCAGGCTATCACAAGTAGAAGCAATGACAAGTGTGGATCGAAGCAACATAGCTGGCAGAGACGAGGAAGCGAAGGCAAAAATGAAAGCGTACGCCGATCGGAGGAGGCACGCCACACCAACAAA
This sequence comes from Lissotriton helveticus, assembly GCF_964261635.1. NCBI lineage: Eukaryota > Metazoa > Chordata > Amphibia > Caudata > Salamandridae > Lissotriton > Lissotriton helveticus. The sequence continues at coordinate 1,387,593,225 of NC_136067.1, forward strand.
AATAAAAGAAGGAGATACCATGGTAGTGAGACAAAGACAACTGCGGAAGTCGGACAGTACATTCTCAAGGGATCCTCTGACGGTAACAGAAGTGAGGGGACCAATGATAACAGCATCAGCAGGTCGATATCACATCACGAGAAACAGTTCGCATTTCAAGGAATTGAAGACAAAGGAAGAAGTACCGCAAGCACCAGTGCTGGAGGAAGTCAAACAGGAAGAAGAGGCACAAGTGGACAACGGAGAGACACGACCAAGAAGGGAGTGCAAGAAACCACAGAGACTGATTGAAGAGATGTAAAGGGACGGAGGCCTGTGAAGATATCTCTCTCTCTCTCTCTCTCTCTCTCTCTCTCTGACGGAGGCCTGTGAAGATATCTCTCTCTCTCTCTCTCTCTCTCTCTCTCTCTCTCTCTCTCATATATATATATATATATATATATATATATATATATATATATATATATATATATATATATATATATATATATATATATATATATATATATATATATATATATATATATATATATATATATATATATATATATATTTTGTTTTGCAACAAGAGGGGAGATGTCGTGCCCAGACAGTGGGCACTAGGACCCTGAACTGGAGCCAGGGGACACCGGACACCACTTCCGGTCAGGGGAGGGAACAAAGGACATTCAGAAGGCGACTAGCAGACCCAGGGGTTAGAGACGCTGTACCACACGATCAACAAGAGAGTTGCTCTCTATGGAGAGATGAAGGGTGCTAGTGAGGAAATCTGTGGAGGAAGAGGTTATGGGTGGGCACCCAAAAATATGGTTGCCCTGGGCACCACCAGCACTAAAACTAACCCTGCCATGACCCTTATTGGGGTGGAGGATACTAACATCTCTCAAATGGTCTTTCATTGTGTACTCAGCTTCTCAGCTGTGCTTGACAGTTAATGTGTGTACTTATGTTATACTTAAATTCATGTGTATGGTTGACATATTTTTTGTGTTCTACATAAGAATGTCTGTGGGTGTGACTTGGTATCCTGGTGCTCTGTAAGGTCATTACTTACTATGCTATAAAAGCTAGTACAATTGAATATATAATGAAAAATATGTTGTAGAATGTACCATATTTGCCATTTTCTTCCCAAACTTTTATGTGAGTGGGGGCTTGCCCCCAAGCCCTCCGGTCTAGCGATTAGCCTCACTCGCTACGCACCATATGAGGGTTGGTTTGACAAAATTTGCCAGGGCTGGTTTGAGTTCCCAGATTGACACAGTTCCACCAGGGTCCTTGGCCAGAGTGCCTGATATGCAGAGCTGCAGTTGGAAACTTCCTGCATAAAGTGTGGACATGCCTGACTTTAGCTGTTCTTGAGGCCTCACTCTGGGGAAAAGGGACATCACTAAGTACAAGAGGAATCGACTCCCACCAAACTTGAATGGTAGGAATAGGGTCATAGATAGATCTGGAACTCCCTGTCTGAGTCCAGGGTTTGGTCTCAAAAGGATAAAAAAATATTGCGAAGCTGGGTTGAGTATTCTACAGATGAGATGTTTGATGAATTCCCACTCTGCCCTCAAACGGCATGATAGCTGATGTACTGCCTGTGTTGGTATAGTTGAGAGGGTGGAATAATTATGACAGATGTACAAACATTAGGAATACTGATTTCTTGTATGCGATTCTTTCCGAATCGCAATTAGGAAATCGGTATTCCTAATTTATGAAACTCATGGAGTTTCATGTAGGGATTTTTTGTGGGTGCACATCAACCTACCTCATGAATATTACTGAGGTATGGGTTGCAAATTGCGACCCATTAGGAATCACAGCCATCATAGGGATGGTGGCCTGCTGAGGTTAACCCCTCCCATGCTCATGACGAGCTGAGCTCGTCATGAGCCACGGCGCTCCGGTGCTCATGATGAGCTCAGCTCGTCGTGGCCCATGGAACGCTCAGGTGCGGGGAGAATTCCCCTCCTGTGCTGAACGTTCCACAGGAGCCAATGCACCTGTGACGAGCTCAGCTCGTCATGAGTACAGGAGTGCCGTGCCTCATGACATGCGGGCGCTGTGCTCGCCCCCCTCACCCCCAGCACAGCAGGTAAATAATCCCCGCAGCGAAGGGATTGACAGACCACCATGTCTGTCTGTGATTGCTTTTAAATAAAGCAACTTTTTTTTTTCTAAATACAGCCCATTTTCTTTAAAGGATAACTGGATGTGTTTAGGAAGAAAAAACTTACCATTGAAGTTTTATTTTTCAAGTGTAGGCAGTGTTCTGTGGGATCTTAAGAAATATTTTTAATTACATACTCAAAGGGAAAAGAGGTCCCTTGGGGACACCTCCCCCTTTACAAATGAGTGGTAAAGTATTACTGTTTTGTGACCGGAATACGCCCACAAAACAGTAATACGTACCATATTGATTCAGTGTTTGGAAGGGACACCGTAAAAACGCCATTTCCAAATACTGAATTGCAAAAGCAAAATGCTATTCTATAAATAACAAGTTACCGAATCCAAATGCCTAATGCCATTCTCTGTACCAAGTTAACGAATCACATTTTGTACATTTGAGAAAGCATTTTCCGGTCGCAAACGGCCTATTTCTGCAAATCGGGTGTTTGCGACTGGAAAAATGCTTTGTACATCTGGCCCTATGTTATAATGTTCACGTGAACTCATATATGTTCACCTCAGGGATAGTAATGCACCGTAATTATCTAATGTTGCGCGGAGGTGTCTGTATGTTTTGTTAGTGGTTGTTTTTCTTAACACAAAAATCCAATAAAGAAATTCATTAAAAAAATAATAATAAAAAAAAGTATGAGGGCATGCAGATGAGGTATGCAGGCATTTAAGTAGCTTTTGGAACTCTCCCACTTCCAGCCACGAGGTGGCGATGCTTTCCCACGTTACGAATATAATCACGTAACGGAATGTTTGATTATCCTATCCTGTCGCCGTACCTGGTAGAGAAAATAATACTTGATGGTAATGCTGGCACACAGTGCACTTGTTTGTTGACGCATTGTGTGTCAGATGTGAAGTTTAATTCCTATTACGGTGTCTAGTCCTCCCCCCACCCCCCCCCCCCCCAGTTCTTCCTTTAAAACGAATGTTCGCTGACTGGTAGGGTAGGTAGGTCAGAGAGGAAGGATCTTACAGCTGGGCGCCTCCTGCGAGACCCCGAGGGTTCGATTCCAGGCCAGGGGAGGTTCCCGAACATTCTCTCATGTGAGGGCAATACTTACTACTGCATTCAAATGTACTATCACCCAAGTGATGCCTTGTTGAGTCTTTAGCGCAGTGAAGACCTGACATGTTTTCATTATTATTATTGTGTGAGTCATGGCAACCCTTTGTCCTTGCACATATCTGTAGGTCCTACTGTGGGCGGCTTTGCTTGTAAATGTTGGTTCTTTAATTATTTAGAGGGAAAAAACGTAGACTGGACAGCATAATGTATTGTGATTACGTCATTCCTGTCCTTATTTCAAGCTTTTAATTATATATATATATATATATATATATATATGTATATATATATATATATATACATTACTCCTGTGGATGTTAAAGTGCTTACTCTTGATTGATGGTTGTGTTATTGTCGTTTGCATCATATACTTCAAAATAGTTGCCATTTTTTATTACACCCCCAGAGATGACGGGAAAGAGGGGTTGAAGTTTTACACCAATCCATCGTACTTCTTTGATCTGTGGAAAGAAAAGATGCTGCAGGACACAGAGGACAAGAGAAAAGAAAAACGAAAACAGAAGGTATTTTAGTTCCATGCTATATACATGCCTGGTTGGTGGAATACCGGCTGAGGTGTATGGGCCAAGTATTGATATGTTCTATTGTTATTCTTGTGAGTTCATCTTTTAAAAGATTTTAAAGCAACCTCTAGCCCCAGCTAATGGTGTGATGCGCAACAGCAATAAACTGCAGTGCATTTAAAATGGCTTGAACCAAAAAGGTACACATTCCTGTATGTAATGGGGGCCTGGATGAGGCAAGAATAAGTAGAGTGTCCTGGCAGCGAGAATTAAGGCTTGATGGCACGTATATGTTGTCCTTGTGAAAGCTTCCAAAATGTGTGCTGAGTTTTGAAGAGTACACAATGTTGTTGATTTCACAATCCTTCATTTTCCTTTGTTTATTACCAAACGTGGAATGTTCACATTATGATAGTAAGACTGCTACGATAGCAGAATTTAACTTTACTAACCCAACTTACTTGTCTCCCAAACAGTAGTTTTTAGACATGCAGTGTGGGAACACGGCTTACAAAAATGTATGTTCACATGGCCTTTGCAGCGACAGTCTCATCTGTTGTTTTTTGAGAGCCGGAATGCTACTGACCTGACCGATTCGCATCATTGTGTCCAAACACCCATTAGGGCAGTGCAAGATGCCTTTGCAGCTTGCATTAGTGTGGTCAACAGTCAACCATTTTGCGCAATGATTCATTTTAAAAACCATCCAAGGACATTTGCACCCTTTTCTCCCCACCCAACGCATTCGTAGAGTGGCTCATAAGAGCTCACAAATTAAACTGTTCTCTTAAATAGAACCTGTGCTGTTCACACCTAGTGCCTGGGTAGAATAGAGCCAATTAGGGAATTCCTGATAATTCTCAATGTACTGCCATGGTTGAAGTGCAGGTTCCACATTCAAATCCATCTGCAATAAAAACAATGTGGAAATTTGAACCTGCCTTCAAGAAACTGATATATTTAAAAATGTTAGTTTCTTTTGTTTGCTATTTTTTATTTACTCAATTTTCGCTCCTTCAGGGTTTGCATGGCCTATCATTAAAACCTGGTACTCTTTCCTTATTTAAGTTTCTTGACGTAGATAATTTCTTGGAGGGGTAAAAATTAAATTTTCCACCTGTTTGGCAATCTTCTGCTGCTTGTGGACTTCTGGTTATGCTATAGAAACTTAAGAGTTTGTCCGCACATACAAGACGATGTACCAAATTGATTGCTTTGAAAATAGTATTCGTCAATATTATTTTGTCATATAGTCTTCGAGTTGTCATCATTGTGTGTGGGTGCGCCTCTCATAGGTAGTCCAAATCTTCTCTTTTGACTGAAATAATTTGTTTTGCACATGGTTCAGTCTTTGTGTGCTGGTCTTCATCCACCTTCCATAGACTTTACACATTTATTTATCTGCCGTTTGGGAATAAGGCTGATAGGAAAAATCATTAAAGTACGTGCCCTGTATTTGTTTAGCCTTAAGGCCAGCAGTGTGTATAGCGTGGAAAGACTGTAAAACATCAGTGGTGGTGGATTTTAGCTTGTCAGATCATCACAGAGACTGACTTCACTTCAGCCTTTATTTGGTTCCTCTTCTTACCAACAAAGGAGGTCTGTCTTTCCTTTTTAAAATGACTCTTAGACACTATGGTTATCAGTGGCAGGCTTCATCATTGAGCCCTCGCCCAAACAGTCCTCATCTGGATGGATTCAACCTGGATAGTCAAGGGAGCTGTTTGTATCAATGTATGTCAAACATCACTGGGTGGCACCAAATAAAATTGTGTGCAGTACCCACTGAGTGTTACCAGTTGAGTTACATGGCACAGGACAGTGGAAAACAAACGACACACGTGTTGTTGTTGTAGCTGGGGCACCTAGAGTTCCAAAAGCAGCTGTAATATCGGATAAGCTCATCTGAGATCGGCAAAATAGTGTATGGAGAGTCGTATAATGGCTTTGGGTTCTGATGCCGGCCTAGGTGTGCACGATGGTGCAGCATTATTACAAAGCCTTTTCCTAAAGCACACCTCGTATCTCTATTCAATCTTCTGTCTAGAATACAGCTTAATACTGCTTGCAACTCCCATTTATCTAGAGTAGAGGAAAGCTGAGCTGCAGTGGTATAACAACGTTTTGCACAGACCTTTATTTGTGCTGGTGGTTGCTACTACCACTTATTTCTGGGGATCTGGTAGAGACTTCTAGCTGCAGATTCCTTACCTTAGCATATTCCCCAAGCATCAGAATGGATTGCCAAGTACTGGTCCCTGGTGCTGCATAGTGGCAATCCGGTGTTCTAGGCTACCACCTCACCCCAGCAGGCTTCTTCAGCTGTTATGGCCCTATGCTGAGAGCAGGAGGTCAGCCATCTGACCCTTGGAGTCTCTTGGCTTTGGCTAGGTAAGGAGTTGACATCTTCATGAGCAGGACACAGTGGGCACCGTTCTTTCCTTCTCTAGCCATCAGATGCAGCAGGTGCAGTCCACGTCGGTGCTGCCTTCCTTCAATGGGTATTGATGCAGCAGGGCAGTCCCTCACTTCATATTATGCAAGTCAGAGGCTCCATTGCCATCACAAACAAAATGGGACAAAGGGGCAACCCCGTCTTGTCCCACATTTCACCTCCCAAGGATCAGAAACTACTTGTCTGTCTTCATTCTGGTCATGGGTGCTGTATATAACTTCTTAATCCATTTAAGCAAAGAATAGCCTGCTTTTTGAGTACGGCCGTGAAATAGGGCCACCATAGGATGTCAAAGGCATTCTCTATGTACAAGGAGGCCACCCAATTATTGAGAACTTCTTTGTGAAGCCTATCCACATTACTAAATAACCTATGTAGGTTAACAAAGGTATTACGACCTGGGCAAACCCATTCTGGTCTGGTTGTATCATCTCTTGCACTACATATGTGAATCTGATAGCCATTATTTCCCCCTGGATTTTATAATCCAAATGTAATAAAAATAATGATAACACATCTGAAGGATCCTGCCTTGCTTTTGGAAGCGCTGTGATAATTGTTTCTCTCATCGATGGAGGCAGAATCCCTTGCTGCTCTGCTACCTGATACACTTGCCGTGACCTTGGAACTAAACAGAGTCTTAAAACAAGTATAACTTTTGACCAGGAGTCCGTCCGCCTCCTGGGTCTTACTCTGTGCTAACTGATCAATTTTCAGGGTTATCTCCGCCTCAGACAGTGGTGCCTCTAATACATTTTTTAATTTTTTTTTTCCAAAACCTTTATTATAGCATTCAAGAAAATACAGGCATGGGCCTACAACCGCAGGGGCTGGCCGCTAGATAGATTAAGACCACCGATATTGCAGTACTACACAGCCCATCAGCCGACAACCCAGAGGTTCGGCGGCGATTCAGGACAAAACTGGTATATGAATGCAAAATTAAGTTTCAGAATGAGTCAGAGGTTTCGTTTTATATTATATGAGAGAGGATCAGGTGCCATACAATCAAACCAGATAATGCGGGGGACAGGGTAAGAAACAGGATAGACACATTATAACCACTGTGATGGAGAGTCGGCGCCAAAGGATACAGATCGATGCAAATGAACACACAATATACAGTCCATGTTGCGCCAATTCTCGGAGCCTGCCCACCCGGAAATCGGATATCAGAAAAGCTTGAGCACTAGATACAAGCATACGAGAAAAGTCCGAATGATTCGTAGCTATACTGATCCTTAAGAAAGAAAAGGAAGGAAAAGAAAGGCCATAGAAAATAAAAAAGGCAAAATAAAAAAAAACCCTGTCCAGCCCCCCACCCTGCACCCCTGCAGATGGCTACAGCCTAACCCCACTAGCAGCGTGCCTGTCGCCCCTAATAACTAAAACCCTAAAGGAAGGAAAAAGAATAGAGGATGGCATAGACAGTCGGGCTCCCAGCCCCTTTAGACCCCCCGCCAGATACAGCAACCCCCTATCATTAAAAGAACACTTATGACAACAGTATAGAAGAGAGTAGAGGGTACCGGAAAACACCGCCCAGCCTCTTAGAGCAAGCAGTTGCAGGTCGAACACTTGTGAAAGTCACTCCTACCCTTCCCGACTTAGTCAATCCTAACCTTGGCCCTTCCGAACAAGAACACGGACCCCTCCCATCGAGATCCAAAGGCACACAGAGAGGTAATAAAGGAGAAAAGAGTCATCAAAAAGCAATCCATGGCGACTCGCAGGCAGTAGGTCCACGGGAACCTTAGACGCTGAAGACCTCTCCCTCCTGGACGAACAGTCCCAATGTATTCTGCACAGGAGTCGTAGAGTCACCAAGAGAGGAGAAGACGACCACAAAGTGAAAGGAAAGTCACAAACAAAAGTCTCCGGGACGGGAACGCCTCCTGATATCTCCCCAGCCGGTAGCGGCGGAAGGTTCGGTGATACCATAACATCCACGGGAACACCGTCTCCCAGGGCACCATCCGATGGTTCCAACGCTGGTTTCCTCACGGGGCTCTCGCACGGAGTCAAAATGGCCACGGTTTGAATGGCTGCAGATTCCTGTTTCAATCGTAAGGCCGGGTCCGGGTCTACCCGGAGCATCTCTGATAGGCGCGAGTCCAATTTGCTCAATAAGACATCAACCTGTGATCGAAACGCCCAAATTTCCGCTAGTACTGACTTCAGCGATGGCTCATGCATCGTTCGATCCACGGTCTCATGCCCGATATCAATCCCAATCACCTCCCCGGGTGAATCCGGCATCCTCGGGGGGGACAAACAGGATTGCGAACAAACAGATGCGGAGGGTGACCGGTCTTTGCTCGCAGCCACGGTCCACACCGTTAAGGCAGCAGGTCAGAGGCCCCGAACCACGAACTCCGGCGGCCCCGATACCGGGTCCGCGGGACGGGAACCCCCACTCACAACCAGCAATAAGCAGGATCACTCCTCCATTGATAATGAGCAATTAAAACGATCACCGCCAAATTCGGGCTTAAACAAAGCCTCCACTCCGGTCGACCGGACCCAGCCTGGTTCTTCTGGCCGATGTTGTTGCACTGCAGCCCGGCTGTGAAAGTACTCGAGGCCCCGGCTTCACCGCTGGAGCAGGCCGCAAACTTCAACACGACAGAACTTCTTCCAACAAGCCGATAAAAGTTTCCGGATTTCACCATCGGAGTGCGGAACAGTTCATGCACACAGAGACCGGGCGTAGAGTCAGGATAATGTACAGGATATCGCGGCGGGTTACGGAGGTCGGCGGAGCCGGGAGCCTAAGCAGCCATCTTGTTTGCTGACGTAGCTCCTCTCCGTGCCTCTAATAATTGACATTGCTCCGCTGTTAAAACGTTGATGTGTAGCCAGTCTGGATAGTCCGGTATTTGCCTTTGTTACCTCTCAGGTACATCATTGTATAGTTTCAAGTAATAATTGGCAAATATTGCATTAATCTCTGCCCGTATTTTGCAAAACATTTCTGCATTCGCCATAATTGAGCAAATGGTGGATCTAGAAACCTGTGATCTCAAGAGCCAGGCGAGCATTGTACCTCCTCTGTCTCTCCTCAGCATACTGCATTCATTGATATTCTCTCTGCTCAATATTAGAAATCCTTGAAGTCCACCCAAGCACTTATTTCTTGCAACTGTTAACCTTCGAGCTTCATTTGTTCTAGTAAGTGCTATGTGTTCTAATGTTGTAACAAGCGTCTCTGTGAGTGCCAGCTCATTAAGAAGGGCGGACTTCAATCTATAGCTTGTTTTAATACATATGTCTCTCAAGACAACCTTAAAGGCATCCCACTCTATAAAAAGTTTGAGGCAGAGCCTGCATTGTCAACTAAGTATTGTGTAATGTTTTATTGCATAATTTCCCTGTAGGGAGCATCCATGAGGAACTCAACTGGAAGTCGCCCCAAGCGGATGGCTGGTATCACTCCTGCACATCTATTCACTAGTTTAAGTGGGTGATTATCTGACAGGACACCTCCCAAATACTCAGTATTGACCACCCTGTATTCCCTTCACCACCACTTAGCTACCATTCCCGTCCATTCTCTTATGCTCAATCACATATGGCAATCCGGGGGCTATCTTTATTAGGGCCCTCCTGGCATACATGAATATGTAGTTCCCAATGTCTGTTCACCTTTATCGCCTGGTGAGTTTTATTCTATTAAATTCAGGTATGGTTCCCTGGAGGTAGCCTATCTCTATACATCTGCTTCTAAGATATCTGTAAATTTGATGTCTCTTGGTGGCTTCTCCAATACCCTTCAACATATTGTAGACCTGTGGTTTCCTATTACTATAAGTCATATGCCACATACAATATACTCATAGAAAAAGAAAAGTAAATAGATAAATTAGCTTCCTTATTAGGTAAATAAATTACCTTCCTAATCACCCCAATTCCAAATGGGGTACCTTTCATTCACTCTATCCACACATATAACATAGTACATTAATTTCAGTAAAGAATGGCTACTTGAGGGATAGTACCCAATACCCTAGCCCTGGAAAAGAATCTGAATCTTCCACAGATTCAACAGCATTTACTCCACTTTCCACCGTTTCATCCTCAAGAACAGCCCACCTGTTAATATCTCCAAAGGATTCACACTCATGTAGTTCAGCTAACACTTTCGATCTTTCTTTCTGTGTCTGGGTTTTCATGGGTTTAACTTTTAGTGTTTTCCTAGTTCTCGCCACCTTTATCTTTGTTTCTTGCCATCCTGTCTGTGTCAGGTGCTGTAAGTATGTTGGTATAGCATATCCATGGGATTCAAGCCAGGCCCACATAGGTGCAGCAGAGGTAAATGTGATGTATTATTGTCAAGAACACACAATTTCGCAGAGTGAACTTGCACATGTTTCGGGTTGAGTTGACGTGTTTCTTTACAGCAGTGAAAGTTTCTCTTTGTTTCTGCACAACATTAGTGTAGTTTGCAAAATCACTCACTCCCATTTATCTGCCAGGACTCCTATGAACGCTCCATCTACAAAATGTTGTCCCTGTCTCTAGAATTAAGTAATTTTGACCCAATGGGTCGGGGAAGAGTCCAAGTAACAGGTGGCCTCCCAAGGACCGTGTGGTCCCTCTTATATTTGAAGACTATAGACATTTTACCTTTAAGCACTGTCTTCAATAACCATCCCTCCACAAACAGTTCAGCACTTGGCCCCTCAGATCTTTGAGGGATTACAATGATGTGCACATTGTTGCACCTGGAGAGCCCTTCTTCTCCATCCAGTTTCTCAGTTAGAAAAGTGACCTCTTTTTTTAGAGCCTGATGGATGGATGGATGCTGTTGGCCCAGCATTTGCCATTGTGTATACATCTCAGTTACTTGCTGTGCTAGCTTCCAGTGGTCCTCCCAAAGCACTCCATCATCCAGGGTAACTGCGTCAATTTGATATTCCAGTGCAGCTTTACTTTACATAATAGCTGCAAGAATTTTGTACATATGTTCATCTAGAGCCATATCTGTGCTTTCAGACTAGTGGTTGCCTTTATGATGCTCTAGATTGTTTTTGCTGGCTACCAGTTTCGTACTTTAGGTGAGTACCATTGTGTGTTGCGCCAATTGAAGAATGTGTGGATTAGTACTATTTATAGCCAGAATGGCAGAGTACTGGGCTCAAAATTACTGCAAACTCGCCTGGTAACATCTAATGTCACAATATGTGACTAATGTGTTGTTTCCCCCCTCTGACAGGTGACGTAGGAGTGAGGACTAAGCCCCATTAATAACTAGGTGATCCATCTTCTCCTTATCCAGTGATTTGTTGTCATATTAGTTTGTCTTTCAATACCACATTTGTTTATTAGGCCTTACATCTTAGGTCGGAGGCTGGAGTGTATCATTTCATGCTGATTCCCCTCTGGCTTACTGGGCACCCAGTGAGCCTGCTGAGAGGTTTCCGGTCTCAGTCTGCATGGAGTGCGAAACCCGACTGGGTCGCGCCACCGAAGGGGAACCAGGGCCAGGCAACATCCTAAGCAGTGTGGTCTCTCCCGCCACTGCACAAGCCGCCCCTGCTCACCAGAACGGGCAAACCCTGCTGAGTTGCAGAAATCCACGCCGCAGGGCACCAACAGTAAGCTTAGTGGCGTGTCATCAAGTCGTCCTGCCCTCATGGGTACTCATTCTGTCCATCAACTTTTGTTTTTGCACTCATGGGTACAACAGCAGCCATCGTAATTTACAGGGTGTTTGGCATTCCTGATCTCTGTTGTTTCTTTGTGCTGCTCTCGTGTCCAATCTCATTAGGTCGAGCAAGAAAACACAGCTGTAATCCTTCTGTGTGCATCAAGTCCATCCACTTTTTGCTATTGCTTTTAATTTGTCTATGTCACTGTCCTTTAAAAATCCTTGCTTGCTAGTGGTCAGTCCTGCCTCTTTGTCCCTCCTGTCTCTCTTCTGCTCCGCCCACAGATCAGGGACTTAGTACTGTCTCATTTCACTATGGCTCTTTATCAGTACTCTGGAGGACTGTTTGTTTCTTGGTTTCCTGCTCTAATATTGTTAGCCTGTGTTTAGCTTCAGCACCCTCTCTGCTTACATTCAAATGTAAGATTCTTCCTCCCACCCCTCTTAACACCACAGTTGTGTTACTGCTGCCTCCCCTGCAACCCCCCCCTCCCTTGCTTGTTAAGAATTGTCAACATACGTTATCAGTGCTTCAGTGGTTTCGCTTTTGTTGTTGTGTATTTCAAGGCTGTATCCCCCTCCCCCTTTCCAGTCAGTCAGCACGCTCCAGCCTGCCTCACAGCAGAGCCAGGCGGAAGGAGAGGGAGGGTTGTGCTGCAGCCTGCCTCAGAGCAAAGCCAAAGGGGATGATGGACGGAGTGTTTAACATTGCAAGCACTCACCCCCAGTCAACTGATCTGGGTATAATCCATCATCATTCTTTAGCTCACTCCGCCACCCCAGTTCAGACATGGCCTTATGCAAATCAGTCTGACCCTGTGCCTCATGGGAACAGTCCAGCCCGAACTGCCAAGCCATGTCTTAACTGGACCGGAAACAAGCATCCTGGGACAGGGTTCTGGATAATCAGCCGTCATCAGCCAGGCTAGCTTGAATCCAGTGGCAAAGTGAGCAAGGGACCCACGTCTGGGAATACCCTGCCAACTTAGGGCGATCAAAGCAAAACCAAAGGGGATGATAGACGAAGTGTTGAACATTGTAAGCACTCACCCCCAGTCAACTGATCTGGGTTTAATCCATCATCATTCTTTAGCTCACTCCGCCACCCCAGTTCAGACATGGCCATATGCAAATCAGTCTGACCCTGTGCCTCATGGGAACAGTTCAGCCCGAACTACCAAGCCATGTCTTCCCTGGACCGGAAACAAGCATCCTGCAACAGGTTTCTGGCTAATCAGCCTTCATCAGCCAGGCTCGCTTGAATCCAGTGGCAAAGTGAGCAGGGAACCAACGTCTGGACATATCCTGCCAACTTAGGACGAACAAAGCAAAAACAAAAGGGAATGATGGAAGCAGTGTTGAACATTGCAAGCACTCACCCCCAGTTTATCAGTCTTCGTGGTAGAATAATTATCAGCCACAAGATGTCATGTGAGAGGATCCCGCCCAGACCAAGCTCGCCTGTTTTTTTTGCCTCAGTAGCCCAGTGTGCGTCATGCCGTTCATATCTAAATGCTATAAAAGGGCAGTGTAGCATCGCCCGATGACATGGGGGATATTGTATACCATGTTAAATAGTCTTTTTGTTCTGCTTTGCTGTTCACAATTGTGTGACAGTCTGCAAGGGGGTGTAGGAGCAGGCTTGAAAATGTCCACCTAGCAGCAGTCGCAGTACCATCTCCTTTTACTAGAGGGAGGCTGTTACACAAGAACCAGACGTCTTTTTTAAAATTTGCATACCCTAAAGCCACTGCACAGCTATAAGATGGCCCATCTCATTATCACAGGTAAAACAGTATTAATTTTTTTGCATTGAAAACCCCAAACATGGTTATGTAGGTCTGTCGATTGTGGTATCGGGTTTCAACAGACCTACATACTCTGCAAAAACTCTTCATACCTTAGAATAGAAGTTGGCACGGAAACTGGAAATGCAAAAGACGAGTTTATTAAGACCCCATGGGGTGGTGGTACAATCCTACAGCACCCTTCGGTAATGCAAGGAGTATCACACCGAACATTGAAGACGTGGCTTCTTTTATACAGTTTACAGGAATGAGAAAAATAGGCGGTACACTTTCACACAATTTCAGGTACATATAAGGGCATTTTTGGAACACAGCCAACATGTAGGAGGAGTTTAGTACCACTGGTCAGTTTGAAGAACATTCCTAAGCAGTGACCAATCATTAACCTAGAGAGCTTGAATATGCATGTGCAGGCTTGACCATTACTAAAAATAGCCGGTTGCTGGGCAGATCAAATGGTCATCGGGAGAGAAAGGACAAAAGGGCATGCTGACCATGAGGCAGCACATTCACTAAAATGGAAGCCAGAGATAAAAAATGGCCTCCGGAATATAGTCAAGCTAACAGTGAAAATTTTGTGTAGCTGAAGCAAATGCTAACCCAATCGTTGTCAAACTACGACAGACGGCCCTTTTAGCATTTAACTGAAGCTACCTCATATCTTAAGTAATCTTTGTGCTCATCATCAATATTAAATAGCATTATGTTTGTTATTTCATTGCTGATCATTTGCTCAGTTTTGGCAGTAGCTGGTTTGGACGGAATGCAAGCAGTGATACATACGGAGCATAGTGTAGGGCCACATTGGATACATAGGCAAAGGAAAAAGAGTATTCCAATGAAAATACAAAGGATAGTCAATAGTTTCCAACACCAGGTACTAAGCAAAGTCCAGAACCAATTTGAAAATGTCCATGTACCATTTTCGGGGTGGATTTCAGCAGCGATCTTGTGTAATTTAGAAATAGCATCATATACAGAAGGCGAGTTGTCAGGAACATATACACAACAACTACTACCGATGATGCGACATGCACCCCCACGATCAGCCAATACTACATCTAGAACCATTTGGTTCTGAAGCGTCACAATTCTGGTAATATGAAGCTCCTCAGTTAAGTTCCCTAAAGCGGAGGCAGTTTGATTGGCAACAGTTTCCACAACACATGTTAGCTGTCTTATTTTTCTACTGTTTAGGGCTGCGCCTACAAATGAAAACAGGCCTAAATTGAAGTCAACATATTGCTGCAGGTCAGTATCAGTTTGGTCAACATCATCAATATCTAATGTCCTTTTAACTCTATTCAATTTAAAATCGTGGTATAGCACAAAATCATTATGGTACATTGGCGGGGCGATAAACACAGGGAGTAATACAAAAGATATGTAACAGGTTCCTAACCACCCAATCGAAAGGCGGTGGTAGCCCTTATTTCCACAAATAAAATAAGGGTTACGTGATGCTACAAAAGCAATATTATTTGGTGTGTCAAATGCTAGAGTAGTAGTACATTCACTTTTCCCTACTGGGATAGTACCTTTATTTCTTACACAAAGATCAGCTTTTGCTTCAATAACTGTAATCACAAATAAATTAGACATATTCACAGTGCTTAGATTAGTAAAAATACGGGGTGCAGATACATTGTCCGATCGATATTCTTCCCACTCGAGTTTAGTTCCTTCTGCTTGTGGGTAGCCATCTTTATCATTATGACAAACTTTATTAAGTCGGAAAAGAAGTCCACCTTTTGTTGGCCATCTCAAAGTGAAGAGGAGAGTGTACCAGGCGTTTCAGGAACCATTATGAGAAAATGGAAGAGTAATAAGTGGAGTTCCTCCTTTCTTTTGATGCCCAGGCAACATTCCACATACCCGACAGTTCGTAGTGTTCGTCATGTTGTGGGTGTGGTGTAAAATTTGGATGAAACTGTTATGCAAATAAGTTTGCCTCTGTCTTTCTTCATGATAAGGCAAGGTAAAATGGAAATGCTCAGATGGAACTGGAGTGGCAGGCAGCATATAGT
The DNA here is from genome assembly GCF_964261635.1 of Lissotriton helveticus. Classification (NCBI taxonomy): domain Eukaryota; kingdom Metazoa; phylum Chordata; class Amphibia; order Caudata; family Salamandridae; genus Lissotriton; species Lissotriton helveticus. The sequence goes on from NC_136067.1 coordinate 1,387,608,939, forward strand.
TTCTCGCCGGGGCCATTCGTTCTACGACCCAAGCTATTATTGCTATTACCACTATTATAAGAACAAAAATTACAGCACCAAGAATCTTCTTATTTCTCATCGTATTAGGTGCCATAGTCTCAAAACAAAATACTAAAAAAACAAATGAGTGCTGAGCCCTGAGGTAGCCGCTGGTTTCTTCTCCGAGATTCTAGACGGGTGTCTCTACACTGAGCAGAACTGATCCCCCTCCTTGATATTCTCGGCTTCCGTTTTCACAAACCTCAGGGCGGTAACTCAACCAGTCTCGCACAAAACAGCTGCTTTTCTGGATCGCAGATTGTACTTCGCTGCACCAGAAACAGAGTGGTCCGGGAAGGCTTCCTCGGATTCGCTGGGCATAGTGGCTGGGCTCTTCTCTGCAGCCAAAATATCCTGATAATCAGACAGCACAGCAGGATTCACCAGATCCGGAGAAACACAGCAACAATGAGTGGAATGCACCCACCGCTTCCTGTTCGTAACTCGCACTGCTGTTCGGTTTGCGAGCAACACTTGCTCAGGACCACGCCATCTCGGCTCTAGGCTGCTGGACCTCTCAAATGCTCGGACCATCACGTGGTCCCCAGGTCGGAGATTATGAGCCTCGCCCGTAGATTTGTCTGGAAGCGCTTCTCGAACCTGTTGATGAATAGAAAGTAAATCATTTGTTAATCGTGCCAAATAATCGTTCATCATTATACAAGGCACATCATGTACCAGGCGGGGCTTAGGAACTCCCCAAATATTCATAGGCCTTCCAAACACTACTTCATAGGGTGTGAGGCCAGATCGGGAGTGTGGCACTGATCTAATAGATAGTAATGCTAAGGGCAAGGCATCCAGCCATTTCAAAGACGTGGATGCCACAATCTTTGCTAGCTTCAGCTTCAAAGTAGCATTGTATCTCTCCACTAAACCTGCTGACTGCGGATGGAACACAGCATGAAATTTTTGTTTTATCCCCAATACTTTCAAGACATACTCCACGATCTTCCCGACAAAATGGGGACCATTGTCGCTACACAAAAATTTACAAACACCATATCTCGGGAAGTACTCCTTGAGTAACACCTTAGCTGTTGTCAACGCTGTATTGTCCTTCGTGGGGTAGGCCTCTATCCATTTACTAAAGGCACACACTACCACTAAGACATACTTCAAATTGTTACAGCGTTCAAGCTGAATGTAATCCATCTGTAGTACTTCAAATGGTGCAGTCCGTGGAGCGAACCCTCCTTTAGGAGTATAAGTCCCTTTGGCAGGATTGTACTGCAAGCATATCAAGCAAGTCTGCACTACTCTCTTAGCCGTGCTGGCAATCTCAGTATGCTCCCAAACTTGTGTAAGCAACTTGGTAATTGCAAGAGCTCCAACATGTGCCAGCCCATGTGTCATTTGAACCATTGCTTGCAGATAGGCGGCAGGCAATTTCCATCTCTCCATATCTTTGCTACGCCAACAGCCCTCATCATCCAACACTCCCTCTGTAGTCCAACTTGCAAGTTCCGCTTCAGAAGCTGATTTCTGTATGTCTAATATTTCCTCTCTGGCATCATGCCATCGCTCAGCCTGTGATTTCACCACATACATGGGAGAGACATTCTTTAACATTGCAGTATCTCTCGCTGTACGATCTGCAAAAGCATTTCCTTGTCCTATTTTATCTGTGCACTGCATTTGACTATAGCTACTTTCTTTGGGCATAATAGTGCATTCAGGAGATCATGTACTAACTCTCCATGCATGATTTGCACTCCATGCGAAGTCAGAAACCCTCGTTCCTTCCAGAGTAGGCCAAAATCGTGCACTACTCCGAAAGCATAGCGACTATCAGTGTAAATATTCACACATAATCCAGCACTTAGCTCACATGCTTTCGTTAGAGCTATCAATTCAGCTGCTTGGGCCGATTTTTGTGGTATGCGAGCTGTCTCTACCACTGTCTTAAGTGTCGTGATTGCATAGGCTGCAGGAGTCGTACCATCTGGCAGCTTTAAACACGATCCATCAACCCACAGTTCCCCATCTACATCTGGAAGTGGCGTATCCTGTAAGTCAATACGGCCCTTTGTTTGTTCTTCAGTCAGAAAAACACAATCATGCTGTCCTTCCTCTTGGGACTCAGAGACAGGATATGGCAGTAAAGTAGTAGGGTTCAAAGTGGCGCACCTCTTCAGTGTAACATGTGGCGCCAACAGCGTTAACTCGTATCCTGTTAAACGAGCGCTAGTTAAATGCTGTGTTTTCGTTTGATTCAATAAGGCGTCTACCGCATGGGGCACTAATACCAACAATTTATGTGTCAAAACTATTCCCTCACTCTGTCGTATAGACACTGCTGTTGCTGCAACTGCTCGAAAACACCCAGGTAATCCTCGTGCTACAGGATCAAGTACTGCTGAGAAGTACGCACAAGGTCGCTGTTTATCTCCATGTGTCTGCACTAGAACTGACAATGCGCACCCATCCTTCTCGTGTACTTATAATGTAAAAATCTTTGTATAATCTGGTGTACCGAACACTGGTGCAGAGCAAAGGGCCTGTCTCAATTGTTCAAAAGCATTCTGACATTTGTCTGTCCATTCAAGAGGAGTCGATGTATTTTTGGATAACAACGCTAACAAAGGTTTTATAATGTGTGAAAATCCTAATATCCACTGCCTGCAAAAGGACGTTAAACCTATGAAAGCACGAACATCTTTCGGAGTAGAAGGAACTGGTGTGTCTAAAATTGCTTGAATGTGATCTGATGTCAATGCACGCCCCTCCTTAGACAGAAGATGACCGAGGTAGGTCACCTTCAGTCTACAATATTGTAATTTCTTTCTCGAAACCTTGTGATTATTCTTGGCAAGGAAAGAGAGCAGGGAAAGAGTACTCTCCTCACATTGTTCATGTGTGTCCGCTGCTAACAAAATATCATCAACATATTGAATAAGAGCCACTCCAGACAGTAGCTCAAAAGAATCAAGCTGTCTTTTCAAGGCCTGACTGTAAATACTAGGACTTTCTGTATAGCCTTGAGGAACTCAACAAAATCTGTATGATCTATTATTTAAAGTAAAACCGAAGAGAAACCGGCTGTCAGGATGAATGCGGATCGAAAAGAAAGCATTTTTTAAATCAATGACCGAGAAAATGGTAGCTGTGGGTGGGACCAAGGTAAGTAAGGTAGTAATATCGGACACCACAGGATATTGGGGCACTACTATCTTATTGACCTCCCTCAAATCAATAATAACACGGTAAATCCTAGTGTCTGTATCTTTCTTTAGAATCGGAAGAATAGGGCTGTTGCAAACATTATAGGGAACTTCCTCCACCACTCCTACAGCGATCAAGTCATTTATGATATGGGTCAAGGCAGCTTCACCTTCTCTAGAAATTTTATACTGTGGTACACGGGGCAAAAGCACTCCCTCCTTTACAGTGATGTGTACGGGCGAGATAATCATCTGTCCTACATCAGTATAAGAAGTGGCCCATAAAGTACTTGGAAGGGAGGCTAACGCATCGGCTTCCTGAAGGAGGCACGATATCTCAAACTCTGGGTAATTCTCATTCAAACTGACCCGCACCCCTTCGGGGGCGCAGCGTATGGTTGCTCGAAAATACTTGAGCTTATCAAGTCCCACAATATTATCCGGCGTATTTGGGGACAACAAAAATGGACATGGGGCAGTGAATTTATCAATGTGAAATGGAAGGGGCTGAGACAATGGGCTAAGTGAAGGTGTTCCATCGAACCCTATTGATGTAATCATTTCGCCAGACAGGGGAGCCCTTGGAACCAATTGTTTGGACAGAGCGCTACGAGTAGCTCCTGTATCGACCAGAACCTGATCAGTAGAACCCAAAACATGCGCTGAAATATAAGGACCCCTTTGATCTACTGGTACTTCAACCGATTCCATACCCCATCCTACGCAATCCTATGCATACGTATTATCCTGAAACTCAGAAGACTCACCCTCAGCTATCTGATACTGATTCCGTCGATCAAAAGTATTATAGTCAGCCTGACCACGACCCCTAACTTCAAACCTATCACGATCATTCGCTCCACCCCTCGGACCTGAATAACTATTCCGAAACCTATTATTTCCTCGAACACGCTGAATACGCTGTTCTTGAAGCACCGGACAATCTGAAAGCCAATGTCCAAACTGTTTACAGTATGCACACTGAACTGTAGAGAGATCAGGGCGGGAAGAAGGCGGGCCATAAGACTCACGTCTACCCCTATCATTTCTCCTCGGCTGCGCAGCATAAACCTGAGCCAACATCACCTTCGTCTTCAAATCTTTCGCCTTTCTATCACCACTTTCCTTAGCCTCCAATTCCTGTCGTTCATAATACTGAGCCATAGTTAGGAGAGAAGCGGGAGTTGCAGTAGTCCATGAACTTTCACTAGCCTTTAAACGCTTGGCAATCTCCGGTAGGAGATTAGCCACATACTTATCGACAAACAAATGCCTGCCCGTGTCTTCTGTTAATAATTGACCACTGTAATCATGAAACGCTTCCTCAAAGCGTGTAAAGAAATCAGAAACTGATTCATCTGGCTTCTGTTTACAAGAGGCCAACATCGTCCAATCAATCTTTTTAGGGGGAATAAGCGTTTTTAATTTATTCAAAATAGCCGCCGGAAGGTCTAAAATTAATTTACATGGTTTACACGCGGGTTCTCTATCCAAATCGGCCTGTGCTAGATCCCTCCAATCTGCACCTAAAATCTGTCGATCATCAAACTTACGAATTGCCCTCCACATATCGGGAGGCAATATTAAGCCAAAGAAAAGATCAATGTCAACTAACGTCATGACACATGAAGAAATAGCTCCGTCTACTCCTTCATAGAAAGCTGCCGGATTTTTGCGTGGGTCTGGCAAAGCAGTTTTAAGTGCCATAACATCCGCTCTATTCCAAGGAGTATAAACCCAATTATATATGAAATAACCCTTCGAATCCGCAGACAACTTATTATCATCTGTACCTTGACCTTAGGGAGGGACATACAAAGGCGCAGCTTCTCGCATAGGCATAACGTGAACTGTAGCACTCTTATCTGCTTCAAAGATAGGGCACTCCCTGGATTCAGCCGTCGATCCAGGCGCAGTTGAACCCGCTGTCTTTTTCAGCTTCCGTAGTCGCAACGTCTCATACCGTAGCTGAACCAGAAGTTGGAAGAAATCATCTGCGCCTGCGAGAACAAAAATACCTTTATGTAAATTATCACAACCAACTGCTATAGCCTTAGGTTCCAACTCAGGTGAATACTTCCTAAATCGTTCAACAACTTCTTGTCCAAAATGTTCCAGAAAATACAATTGCTCTTTTTCAGACCACTTACGCATACAATCATCAGTCTCTGAAACAGAAATAACATCAACATTAAGCTTACGAGCCATCCCGCGTAATTCCGCAGATCGAGCAGTAGAAAGCATAGAACGGGTATCCCTCTTTTTATCCCGCTCCTCAGATGAATCAGGATCCACATCTGGGGCCGTAGGCATGATATATGGAGACGGGCAACGATCTAACAATGAAAAATCATCAGATTAATTATTAAGGACAGGATAGAGAGGACGTCGAATAGGAAACTGACCATTAATTTGTAGATTACGCTCCCGTATCTCCCTATCTTTCTAGTCCTGTAGTTCCTTATCCTGTAACTGTAAAGCTTTAACATGGGCAGCCTTTTGACGCTCCTTGTCCGCCAAGGCTTGTTCATGCTTCATTCGTTCACGCACCGCTTCCTCCCACATACGCACACAATCAAACATATCCTGTCTAGACCTGCGCTGAAATAAACACTGCTCCACATACTGAACCTTTCGTAAGTCAAACGACCCATGTAGTGGCCATTGCAATTCAAGGTCGGCCTTAGTGTACTTATTCCATAATGTACTATACATAATAGGGGGGAGGCCAAATTTTATGTACATTTCATGATTAGGCGTTCCCTCTGGGGGAGCCGGTTGAGATTCATTTAATCGATAACTGGTACCATTTCCAAGACAGCACATTCCTCGGAGTGTGCTTAAAACGAAAACGTGATATTGCACTAAGTGGCACTTAATGTATTTTAACACATAGTGTGCCGTTCAAACAAATACAAAGTCAGAGAAATATCTCCACATTACCTGCCTATGTGAGGTGCACTCCACATATAATACAAAGCATAGATCCAAATGTTAGCTAACTCAAACAAATCCAAAAAGCCACAGTAAGTGTCAGTAGACTACCTTACCAATCCAAAGCTTACCAAATATTCCAAATGTCCAGGTTCCAACTGCCAAGTTCTCGAATCGGCCAAACGGTCACTGCACGGCAACCCAACGATCAAGATCTCAGTCGAGGACCGGCACCACCTGGAAGGTCAGATCGGAAGAAAGGGAAAACTGCCGTGGGTGCCAAGACTCGGGTCACTCAGTGGCAGCGCGCTTCCAGGGCGAGTTTCCAATCCTTCGTCACGACCAATCCTTCGGGCATCCGAGTCGCCGATGAGTCCCTATTCGGGCGCCAATTTGTGGTATCGGGTTTCAACAGACCTACATACTCTGCAAAAACTCTTCATACCTTAGAATAGAAGTTGGCACGGAAACTGGAAATGCAAAAGACAAATTTATTAAGACCCCATGGGGTGGTGGTACAATCCTACAGCACCCTTCGGTAATGCAAGGAGTATCACACCGTACATTAAAGACGTGGCTTCTTTTATACAGTTTACAGGAATGAGAAAAATAGGCGGTACACTTTTACACAATTTCAGGTACATATAAGGGCATTTTTGGAACACAGCCAGCATGTGGGAGGAGTTTAGTACCACTGGTCAGTTTGAAGAACATTCCTAAGCAGTGACCGATCATTAACCGAGAGAGCTTGAATACGCATTTGCAGGCTTTACCATTACTAAAAATAGCCGGTTGCTGGGCAGATCAAATGGTCATCGGGAGAGAGAAAGGACAAAAGGGCATGCTGACCACGAGGCAGCACATTCACTAAAATGGAAGCCAGAGATAAAAAATGGCCTCCGGAATATAGTCAAGCTAACAGTGAAAACTTCGTGTAGCTGAAGCAAATGCTAACCCAATCGTTGTCAAACTACGACACGATAACACAGTGTCACACGTTTTTGTTTTAAAGTTGACGTAATATTTATAGGTTCTAATGATAAGAACAGTAAGCAGAGGTAACATCATTTCTAACACCAATACATGGCGCACTGTGTATCTTATAATTTATAGTCGTCGTTACCAGTGGCAACTTTAAAATCCGTTTCAAAACTTGCACCTGGATGTTTTGCACATGCAATTTATTCCTTGTCAGAAATACCCTTATTATGGGTAAAGTACATCCAAAAAGGTAATTTGTGATATTTACTTAAATTAGTTGTACGGACTTTGCCCTCGCAACGGGGTTTGTTTGAGTAGGCTATTTTTAGGAAGGAGCCAGCTCCGACTTTGGGTAACAGTAAATGAAGGTACATATGATATATGAATGATGCTTCGGTCCAGGAATGACCACGGGACGTGCAAGGCTCCTTCTTGCTCCTCTAGAGCAAAACAATCTCTGTTGATTGTAAGCTCCACAACCCTGTGCACACAGAACACTACTGCATGGCATTTGACATCATTAGAGACAGATATTTATTTGCTGGAAATGGTGACCAATCACAGCACACAAAACAACAGCTGTCATACAGAGTTCAGGGGTGCAGAGATGTAATGCCAGGATATCCGTTTGGCATCGAGTAAAACAATTGTTTGCTAAAGGTACTTGTGAATATATGATCTAAAATATTTCTCTTCCCTTCTCAGAGACTTCTGTTTTTCCCTTTACTAATCGTTCTTCCTTATCTTTAAAGCTGCACTTGGCACCCAAGGGTGCAGTGTCACTTAATGGCTAGGGCGGCTGACTTTGAAGCAGGGCAACCAGGTTCGAGTCTGGCGGGAGGATCAAACATCCTGTGATTCTGGGCAAATAGCTTAATCTGCCCCTGTCAAAAAAATGTATGTGTACATTGGAATTGGTTAGATGCACGCCGGCGTAATCCAATTTATCAGTGTTTAAGCCAATTCAGAACTTTAAAGACGTGCAAGCTTGTCTGCGGTCCGCCCCATTGCGCTGTAATGTCAACAAAACACGAGGAACCTACTCAGATTCACCAAGCTGCACAGCCATATATCTGAATGAATCAAATGAATTAAATTCAAATAATTTAATCCTCTGTATATCGATAATTTCCTCCTTTCCTTTTTTGTTTCAATGTTTATTCAGTTCATTTTACTCATTCCAGTATTTTGCGACAATATTCACAAAGCATCGGAGCACCATTGAGTTCCACATGTCACCATTTTATTAAAAGTAACCAATGCATTTCAGGATAAAAAAATCCCTTCATCAGGAACATCTAAAATATAAAAGAAATAATTTTACATGAAGGTATCGGCATTATCATTACACTCCACATACGACTGACAACCAAATTGCTTCCTTTTTCTCTACACTTATTTCTTCAGTAAACATTTCAAGCAACATTTCAGATATATATTAAAACACTGCAAGTCAATGGCACGTCACAATCCAATATTATGAACAACAATCCTTTTTCCAAAACACCCATACAATTAACAAAATGTCGTATATAATCCGTGCATCCTCGTGTGGTAAGCCAGCGCTTTTTATCACCTATGTATTTGCCTTTAAACAGCTTAGCTTTAAAACACGCTTACCGTGACATGATGTAATGCGTCCCTTATTATAAAACCAAACTTGCGAAATGCCCATTTCTTTATCAACATCATGCAGAGTTCCATAACGTATTCATATATCATTAAAATGAGAAACTACAACAAACGTTCCAAACGCTGTTCAAGGTTTTTTAGCATGTTCCTATGGAATGCTTGCTTTTCTGCTGAAATGAAGGCACTGGGGAAGGCATTGCCTTGCTCCCTCTGGTTAAAGTGAAGTTCTGTGAAGGCTAGTCATCAGAATAATCGCTGCTGTCCAATCATGGGCCCCAGAGCTGGGGCTCACACGTGCATCTCCGCTGCAGCCTAGCCACGCAGCCCATTGTTATCAATGTATCTTAAAATCTGAAGAACATCTGTTTCAAAAACTGCGAGTTAAGTCCTTAACATGATCAGAGAACTTGCTCAATCTCTCGGGAAAAATTGAGGCATTGTCTAAGTGCATGTTGTGATCAGCTCCAATTGCAAGGGACAGTCCCTGGTTTTGTGGTAAAACAAATTCAAAGTGTTTTCTGGCCTTTCCTGAAAAATTCGAATGTCATCAACACAAAATAACGAGAATCTGCAGTAGCTAGTGCATCCCAAAGGCATTAGTATAATAGTAATAACAACGACAATGTTATAAAAATGTTAGTAGTATTACTTTCGTGATCATTATTGCTACTACTGCCATGAGTCCTCATTATTATTGGTTTTGTCATTATTATAATTATTATTGCCTTTGATGCTGTTAGTGTTATTATTATTGCCAGAGTTCTTTGTAATTTTATGTATTTCTTATGGGTTTTATTCTTAGAACCCTCACATTTAACAATTTTACGTTTTCTAAATTATGCTTCAGAACAGCTTTTCGAACATGCCAGCCCAAAAGTGAATTGGGTCTTTCCGTGAGATCTCATGCAGATTCTGCATTAAAGTAAAACTGCTGAGGCACTACATTTGAGATGCCTTCTGACATAACAAGTGCATGTGAATGCATGTGAATGATGTCCCAAACAATACTGCAAACTAGCATCTTATTCTCATCTTCCTAAAAGCTTCGAAGGCGCAACCGCTGCTTTCTAACAGTATCGCTCACTTAGATCCCCAAGCGTTGATTCTTGTAGTGCGGTTAAGAGTCCTCATGGCATTGAGCCCTGCACAAAAGCAAGTAATAAACAAAATGATGACTGAAAGTGGGCAGACATTTGGATGTAGCCCTTCCACGAAGAACAGACAAGGTAATAAATAGCAAGGGCCACATTAATGGTGAGGTTAGAACAAATAGGTATATATGGTATTGTGTAATACTGTGGTTAGTCTCACTCCATGAAGGCTCTTAAATCTCTCTCATGTGCTATTCAGTCTATACTTTCAAACTTTAATGAGCATCATTTGCCCTTTTTCCTGTCATGCTTATTGTTGTGTAGATGGCAATCCAATTGTAGCACCTGATTTAGCAGCTAACGTCTATTATTTATTGGATGCAACTGAACAATGGACTGGGCGCGACGCGACTGGGCACGACGTCCTACAACTTAATGCCAGCAAGACAGAGCTTTTGATTCTGGGGAAAGGAAAATGCTATTGGAACAACTGAATATGGCCTGCGAGCGTGGAAACTACTCCTGCTCCAATGGCCAAGGTGCAGTCTTTGGGAGTGACCTGTGATGATAATCTGGATTTTTATCAGCATATCTCTAACATAGGGCACACCTGTTTTTGTCATTAAAGTCACTGAATAAAATCACTTCCTTTCTTCCAAAAGAACCTCGCATTGCCGTTGTTTCTGCTTGTCTCATGTCAAGAATGGACTACTGCATCTCTTTGTGATTAGGGTTTCCGCAACCACAAATTATCAGGCTTCAGCGTATCCACAATTATTTTGTGAGACAAATTTGCAAACTTAAAGGTATTGAGTTACAGATGTTTGCACTGGCTGACTGTGGCTCAAAGAGACAAGTTCAAAATCCTATGCATGACTCATTGTTCAATAATAAATTCCCACAAGGAGCCATTGTTAACTTGAAGCTGAATGTCCACATAGATCCTTAAGATCCTCTAGCCAACCCTTCCTCCAAGTTCACGGAATAAACAAAGCATAGTGTGACGGTAGATCCTCTGCGATATTTGGCTCCTACTCTCTGGAATGATCTCCCTCTGAGCTTCACACAGATAACATATCCTCTGTCTTTTAGAAAGGTTATTAAAACGTATCTGTTCAACTAGGGAACACGCTACTGTCTTGCTAGCTCTCAGTTCGTTTTTTTATTTTAGTGTTTAGCACCAAGAGACCACTGGTGCTGTACAATTACTTTATAAGTAAATCAATCACTGTATACCATGCTCATCATTAGATATGTCTTAAAACTTAAACTGAGGTGGCATGATGTGCAAAATAATGATGGCCTGGGATGCGGCCTTAGTAACTACCAGTGGCTAAGATTAATTCAAGTAGTCCATCCATCGCATTGTTTGTATACTTCAGTGCAATGCCCTAAGTTTGACTGATCTGCCCAAATTTGGCACCATGCTTACTGTGCCACTGGAAACAAGCTGCATCCGACTGACGAGCCCCAAGCAGGGCAAAAGCGATCTTGGGTTTCTTGTGTTCTGTAAAGGGATAACTTGGCCTGGCAGTTCTGGCTCGGCTGTTCCTTTTAGGACTTGATCATGACTGATGAGAACTTCTCTGCCTTATATTCATCCTGTGGCATTATCCCGATTTACCTATGGGTAGAAACATAAAATGCACCAATTTGCCTATGTGCATCTTAAATGTAGTATTGGAGTTGAACTCTGAAAGCGTACTCCCAGAGGTGAGGTCCATCATGATGACAGAGCCCTTTCCTTTGTCCGAAAACAAGACAGCACAGACTCTCCACAAGGATGCCGGCTAGCAGTGGTGCAGTGAAAGTGGTTGATCTGCCAGTGCATTTCCCTGTTGATCTCCTACATTACAAGAGTAAACTACTAAAGGGTGGACTAACGGAGCCAACATCTCCACTTTGATAAACCAAGATGGCCTGAACTCCATTTTGATACCCAGCCATTGACTCCTTCACCTTGCCATGGTCTCAGATTTTTTTCTTCTTCTTCAGAATAAAATCTACTCTTAAAACTTAACCTAATTTAATTGTAATAAAGTCAGTTAAAATGGTGTATTGTCCTTTACCTATATTCAATTGTACGCCTAAATTATTGTATTTCATTTTTAATTATAGGAAATAATGATACATTACTACATAACCTAACCACATTACTAACCCTAATCTTAATTACCTTTCTATTGCATTTAAATGAATTGTCTGTCATATAATTCTTATTCTAAATTTGTTTCATTTAAATTATTCACTTTTTACCCTAGCCGTCACACTAATCCTAACCCTGAATTAATTAAAATAGGAAAATTACTTACTTACTACTTACTTATGCCTACTTGTCCTCCTGGGGTATATAGGGCATTAACCAGGACTTTCCAGCCACGTCAGTCCTGAGCTTTTCTTTCAATCTGACTCCAGATGTAACCCATCTCCTTGCAGTCAGCCTCAAAGTCTCAGCCCCAGGTGTTTCTTGGCCTTCGTCTTTACCTTTCACCTTGAAGGTTCCACGTCAGGGCTTGCCTGGTGATGTTTCATGCAGAGTTGCGGAGGGTGTGACCTATACAGCCCCAGTGCATTTTTATGACTTCTTCATGAACAGGGAGTTGGAAAATCTGCTGCCACAGATTGTTGTTGCTGATGGGATTTGTCCAGCAGATTTGGAGGATTTTCTTCAGGCAGGTTTTGATGAAGGTCTGGACTTTGTTGGTGGTGGTCACTGTGGTCATCCAAATTTCTGCTCCATACAGAAGAACCGATTTTACATTAGTGTTAAAAAGCCTAATCTCGGTTTGCAGTGTAAAGTCTTTGGGGTTCCAAATCTTCTTTAACAGAATGAAGGCAGGCCTTGCTTTGCCGATTCTTGCTTTGAAGTCAGCGTCTGTGCCACCCTGCTTGTCTGTGATACTGCCCAGATAGGTGAAGACCTCAACCTCTTCCAGTGCATCGCTTGTTAAGAATGACTGCAGTTGTCCTGGCCATGTTAGCCCTCAAGGATCTTGTTTTTTTCTGTGTGAATGTTGAGGCCAAGTTGTGCTGATTTGGCAGCTACCTTGTCGGTTTTCTCTTGCATTTGCAGATGGGTATGGGAGAGTAGGACCATGTCGTCTGCAAAGCCCCAGCCATTGAGCTGCACCCAAGGTGTCCAGTGGATCCAATGTCTTCATGATCCAGTCTGTGGCCTGCAGGAAGAGGAAAGGCTAAGCAAACAACCCTGGCGATCTCCTGTCCTCACTTGGAAGGCTCCAGTGAGTTGTACTCCATGGATCATCTTACAAGTCATTCCCTTGTAAGAGTTCCTGATGATTCTTACACGTTTATCTGGCACACCATAGTGGTGGAGGAGTTTCCAAACCGTCTCTCAGTCCACATTGTCGAATGCCTTCTCCTAGTTGATGAAGTTGACCTAAAAGGAAAAGTTCCATTCCATCGACCGCTCAATGGTGATGCTCTATGTTGCAATCTAGTCTGTACAGGATCCAACTTTGCGGAAGCCAGCTTGCTGATCTCGCAACTGAGCATCAACTTGTTCCTTCATTCTGTTCAGTATGACTCTGTTGAACACTTTGCCTGACGTTGCTTGAAGAATTATTCGTCTGTAGTTAGCGCAGTTACTCAGGTCACCTTTCTTGCCGATCTTGATAAGATATTCCTCCTTTAAGTCTGATGGCACCTTTTCTTCTTCCCAGATCCTTCCAAACTTGAGGTAGATCATATCTGCTGCTGTTAATGTCTGCATTCAGTGCCTCAGGCAGGAATGTTGTCAGGCCATGCTGCCTTTCCATTTCTCAGAATTTTGATGGCTTGCCATATTTCTTCCTTTGTTGGTCTGCTGGAGTGGATTGGCAAGTCCTTGTCAGGTGGCTGTATCTTTGGTGCTGACTGCGACACAGGCTGCTTCAGCCGTCCTTCAAAATGCTCCACCCATCTTTGTTTTTGGCCATCGTTACCCGTGATTGTCTTCCAAGCTTTGTCTTTAACAGGTCTTTCTGGCTTGCTGTATCTGCCGGAAAGTTTCCTTGTTATGTTGTAGAGTTCATTCAAGTTTCCAAGGCTTGATGCTTCCTGGGCTTCTGTGGCTAGACATTCGATAAATCTTTGTTTGTCTGTTCTCAAGCTTCTCTTTGATTTCTTGTTGGTATTTATGTGTTCGCCTTCAGCTTTTGCTTTTTTTGCTGGTATTGACTGCAGCTTTCTTTTCTTTTCTCTCTTGGATTTTGCGGAGAGTCTCGTGGAGATCCATTCTTTATGCTGGTCTTTCTTGTACCTCCTGGCAGATTGATGTCAATGTTTCTTTGATCTTCTACCACTGACTTTATACTGGGTCTCTTTCGTCCTCTTAATTCTTGCAGGACTTGAAACTTGTTACTGAGGGCGATTGAGTATTCATTCCATTTCTGTGCATCTTGGAGGAGAGTGGTATTATAATACCGCTGCCTTTGGTTTGTTGATTCCATCCATACTTTCTTCACCTTTAGGTTTAGCCTGTCCACGGCAAGGTGATGGTCCAACGCCATGTCCAATCATCTCATCACTCTCACATCCTGCAGGGACCTCCGGAACTTCTTTCTTGGCAATGCAGACATGGTGGCTATGCTTCTCTTGAATGATCTGGTGACACCCATGTTGCCTTGTGTATTCTTTAGTGTGGGAATACACTGCCTCCTATCACCAGACTGTTCAGGGCACAGTTGAAGTTGAAGTTTATTTTGGCATAGTTAATTAAAACCATTGCAACACATAGTACACAATTCTTAAAGCATCATTATTTAAAACCTTTAAAATAGGTCATGAAATAGGAATTCCTTTCAATTTAAAAAAGATAATTCAGTAAAACTGGCTGAAGCGCACTTTTTTTCCAGGGCACAGACATCTGCAAGCCTTTCACCTTTCTAGCTCATGTCGCTAACGCCATGGTTGCCCATAACTACTTCGTACCCAGTGGTGTCGCTTCCAATCTTGGCATTGAGGTCCTGCATCTGTATGGTGATGTTTCTTTCAAGGCATTTCTCTAGGATGGACTGGAATCTGTAGTGAAACTGTTCTTTTTCCTCTTCCTGGTCATTTGCAGGTAGATAACACTAGATAACGTTCATGTTGATTCTCTTTCTTTGTGCAGAAGGTCGTTGTGATAATTTGGGTACCATGGGATTCCCATCCAATCGTAGCTTGTTTTGCTGCTGACGGTAGCCTCAGTGCTACTTATTGACCAATGTGGGGCGTTCTCTTCCTTGCGGCCAGAATACAGCAGCATTCCTTCTGGAGATAGTCTTTTCTGTACAGACTGTGTCCTCCTAGTCTCGCAGATGCCAAGCAGGGCACAGTTGTATTTTTTCATCTCCGCTGCCACTTGGGCTGTCTTGCTTGTCTCGTACAGGATCCTCATGTTTCACGTCCCGGTGGTGATGGTCTTGGCTAAAAGCAAATAGATCGGCTTTGTGGCTTCCAGGGATCTCTGGCTTTCACCACTAGGCATCATTGCTCTCCGTGAATGAGATTTCTCTCTCCCCAAGGATGGAATGTCTTTTAGTTTTATAGCTAGGATTTGTTTTACATATTGGGGTAGCTAGCCCCACACATAACCCTCCTCCTTTTGTAGCTGGGCTTGGGACCGGCCATAGTGGAGTTTAAATAATTCCTGTAAATAAATATCCTGAATAAGGTTTTTCTCCACTATGGGGTGCTCTATGCTCCTTTCTCCACGTGATATCCTGCTCCTCGACCTAGGACATTTGGTGGGTCAACTACAGGGTCTTTTCTATTCCTGCCTAGCAGATTGCATTGTTTTTTGTATGACTCAATTGCCAGTTAAACAAGTGGGTTCTTGTTGGACCTGGCCCTTGCTGCAGGGTTACCCCAAACATTTTGTCTTCCTCCGCCTAGTTTTCTGACCTTCTTTTTGATGGCTTTAGGACTCAGGGCACTTTACCAGTGCTAAAGTGCAAGTGCACTCTCCTCTAAACAAGGTATGATTGTTTTACATATGTTTGGCATATTTGAGTTATTTAAAAAGTCCCTTGTAAAGTGGTATACCATCTACACCGTCCATCATGCTTAGAAGTTGGGCCCACAGAAATATGCTGAACTTGTCCTGGTGTAATTTTCAGAATGTTCAGCAGTGCCTTCACGTTGTGTGCTGTCCATTCCCAGCAGCAACTTACAGGCAGCAAAGGGGGCTTTTTATTTTCACCTCCAGCTGGGTCATAGATAAAGGCAGAAGTTAAGGGGACATCAGGCCTCCTTTAGAGTATCCTGACTGTATTCGGAATGGAACCTCACACTTAAATGCAACGGAGGGGAAACAAAAGCACACAGCTTGTTATTTCTTCAAAGGTACTTCAGAGAGGCTTCCTTTTGACTTTTAAGTCCCTGTATATAAGTGCACGCACTGTAAGAATGTCAGATGTGTTGGTCTGTCCCAGTATGTACACAAATAACAATTTAAATAGCACTATTTTATTTCTTTGATAGTGCTCCTCATGCCAATGCAGGGTGTCAGAGCACTTTACGTAACATACACAATATAAACTGATAATAAGTCATGTAAGTGTGTAAATCAATGTACAAGATGTGTTACATAGGTTACAAGGTGTACAAGTCACATGTCCTTCACAGCTCACTATGCTATATTAGATGGATTTCATTTTATGGGCTGCAAGAAAGTATCTGTATTCAAAGCAGTAACCCACTTACCTAACAACATAAAATAAAAATCTGTCATCTGCATGTTACATGATGTTCTTTGCAGGAGACACATTAACCTTCTATACTACTTTGATTCAAACCTGGGACTAGACAAAACACAGATATTTCTAACAAATATGTTATCTTCCAGAGTAATTTCACAAATTTTAATTATTATTATTCCCTGAGATTTACTGAGCACCTCTGCAGCAGATGCCTTAACTCCCATAAAATATTTTAAAATGCAGATTTAGCAACTAATTAAGCAGAACAAATTTACGACCATGCTTGTCCTTCTTGCCAATTTCGTTGTAGCAGGGTTTAAAAATAAATAAATAATGTATTAGTTGAGGCCTAGATTTTGCCTCGGGTTACTAAACACCCAACAAGAATAAGGGTTTCACTCGACATTGTTGAATAAGATTAATCTTTTGTGTCATTTAGGCCATGTTTTATTTTGTATCTCACCTGACCAAGTTGGTTGCGGAGGTGGTCTGCTCTAAATGTGTATTGGCAACCGTTGTTACTTGTTTCTGTAGAATGCTGCCATCAAGCAATATTTTCATTCGGTCCTTAACTTGTAACATTCTGTTCTGTTACCAAATCCCATTTGAGACTTAAATATTGTGTTGGCTGGTTTGGCTTTTAATAATGTATAATCCATGGCCTTCATTGATATTAAAACGATGATTTGGAGGACTGTGTTTTTCTTATTTTAGTTAGGTTGGTATCATGGAGATTCAGGCAGTGCTGCCCTCAGCACTCCATATACAGTTTATCATAGGAATTATATTGTGCTGTGAATTTTTCATTTTTCTGACTATTCATTACAGATTGTTATATGAAATGGTAGATGTTCCTTTCAACTCTTTCAATAAGTCCAAGTTTGATAGTTGGTAGACATTGCCTGAGCCTGAAATTAAAGTGTAGCAGGTTCTTTGTTCGAAATGCATAAAGTAGTCTAGGTCTTCAAACAGACTGGATATTTTGTATGACTCTTGTGTCAGGAGTCTGGTAATTAACTATAATGTCAGGGTTTCTGTAGCATCTAAATTTGGAAGTCTGTTATTTTGGCCGGTGCCAGATATCTTCTAATTGGTTTGTGGGACTTATTGAATTTTGGCAAAATTTGATAGATCCTTTACCCTAGTCACTTAAGGTTTAATGACCTCAAATAAAATTGTAAAGTAATGGTATGCTGTATTGAGGTAGATAACTAAAGGTGGGTCGACTCCTAAATCTGCCTTCACACTTTTGCATGTTACAAAAGTATTTTTTTTTTTATATCTGTAGCGGGGAGGGTAGAAAGGGGCAGGAGGTGAGTTTTAGTTCTTGCGGGTTTTATTTGCTGATACAAGAAATCAGTACAAGTTTTCCTAACAGGTGCCCTTCTCGGGGATCGGCTTCGCTCGGCTCGGCGTCTTCTCCGGGTTCCCTCTCCTTCCTCCGGATGGGGCTCCGTCGCGTCTCTTCCTGGTCCGTCTCCGTGTTGGTGGTCCACTCCGCCTCGGTAGAAGACACAAGAGAGGGCGTATCAGTACAACGTTTATCTCGCAACACAGTCAAATGGGGAAGGGGGTGAGCGGGCACCAACGGTGACTATTTACAGCAAGTGAGGGAGTGGGGAAGTGCAGGAAGGGTACTCCAGGGAACGAAGGGAATCCGTTTACTCTACTGACCCGCCTCTTCTCCTAACCCAGCCCGTGATACGATTACGTACCTTGGAGAGCCACACACCTCTTGGCGTGCGGCTGGGCGGCTCGTGTTGCCGTTGGCCTCCAGGCTCCCGCGCCGCGGACGGGTCTCTCCGCGCCTCCTCCTCCTCCTCCGTAGATGGAATACCGGGTTCTCTGCTCTCCTCTCTTGCTTCGTTCCTCTCGCTCCACGCTGCTCCTCTCCACTCGCTGTCTTCTCCTCCGGTGTACAAGCACACCTGACTGCATTCACCTGATGGATTTAAGGTGTGTCGTGGCTCCTCCTCGTCGCTAGTCCGCTTCCAGTTAAAGGGCCAGTCGTCGTCCTCATCGGCATCACAGCTGTAACGTTCTTCGGGCACTGTCCATACCTGTGGTGGGGAAGGCTGTAAAGACAGGAGGGTGGGGTCACAAGGTGAATACCCACATGAGGTGGCAGCGTTCGTCGGGGAAACCTGTGTCATGCCTCCCCCGTTACAATATCCAAATGTACAAAGGCATATTTAGTGTTGAACTTGAAACACAAAAAATGTTTGAGAGTTTGTTTAGCATCTGATCAGCTCAATATTCAGATTGTTGAAGTTTGACGTTGCCACCTAACATGTCTACCTTTAATTATCAGACATCCATTTTGCAGCATATTTTCTAATTCTCTACTCCAATCATGAACTAACTCTTGTTAAAATTTAAATTTTCAAATCCTAGTCTGCCTCAGATGTTGACAACTTGCTTGTAGCAGATTTAGTACTCACTTGCATAATTAACATTTGGTGAACATACATGGCAGGTAATCTTGGACTGTTATTAGGGAGAAGTAACTACTTCCTACCTCGCGCATAGAAATTACATCCCTTAAATATGTTTTAGGACATAATATTCGCAGCTGGTCTTCCATTCTCAGGTTTAATTGGTGTAATAAAGCATCTTTGGGACTGAACAGGTTATTTGTTTCGTGGCAGGTTAAAGGCTGGACAGAACGCTTTACATGTTAGTATGTGGTTGCTTACAGATCTAAGTGTTTATTTAGTATTTACTGTATTTTGTAAGTTAAAGTATATCTTATAACAACGTCAGTAAAAATACCATGTGAAATAACTCCTCCAAAGGGTTTTTGGTTATATGTAGAGTACTTTATGCTA
Organism: Lissotriton helveticus; assembly: GCF_964261635.1. Lineage (NCBI taxonomy): Eukaryota > Metazoa > Chordata > Amphibia > Caudata > Salamandridae > Lissotriton > Lissotriton helveticus. The sequence goes on from NC_136067.1 coordinate 1,387,628,312, forward strand.
CTTTAAGTTCATGGCAAAGTGCTGAAGTGGCAAGGAAAGATCACAAAGCAGTTACGGAAGGAAGGGGTAAAATGAGGGCAGTAAAAAGTTTTGTGGATCAAACAGTATCCCCGTAACACCAGTATTTCACTGCATGGAGCTGTAGCGCCTTTTGAGTATCTGAGCCCTCACCAAGGCCGAATTCTTGATCCTAACAGTTGGCTAGCGTAGAGAGGGCTGGACTGGGCTTCCAGCATTGAAGATGTCACTCAAGTCTGTCAAGATGGCTTCTGTGATGAGACCCATGCAATGGTTTCCAAACAAGGGCTGGAGAAAGGATGCGGTCTGGGCCCTGATTTGGGACGTGTTGAAATCACTACAGGATATCTGGGGTAACATCAACAAGATGAATTTATGATATTTAGGCTGTATGACCACCACATTGCTGGCACGATAGCGATGTGGGATGCTGAGCTGCGGTAGTCTATTTGCGTTTGCTATCAAATCACGCTTCAGTGTTTGTTTATTCTCCTTTGCAGCAAAAGAATTTAGATCGTCCTCATGAGCCAGAAAAGATTCCTCGGGCACCTCATGACAGACGGAGAGAGTGGCAGAAACTAGCCCATGGTCTAGAGCTAGTGGAAGACGAAGAGCTGTTACACAAACACAATGAAATTATGAATGGCCCAACTTCACATTATGAATCCAGGTTGGTTGTGAGTGTATATACGTGTGTGTCTCTCTCTCTATGTAACATGCTATCTATTGACATTGTTCAGCATGGGAAAGGACCATAAAACTTGCAAGCAAAGCCTAGAGTGGGTCATGATGTCCCTCCCTTTCTCTATAGTGGGAAAAAATGGCATATTAGATTCTGGGCTTAAGCATGCATGGTTTAGGTCACTTTTTTCATGTGTAGTTCTTTAATTAAAGATATGTATTAAAAGAAAAATATTATTTTCTTTTCTTTCTTAGAAATCAGTCCTATGGAGATCATCACATAGATGGTCCCTTCTCCCTCGCAGCATTGCCATATAGTCAGATGTCTGAACTATTGAACAGAACGGATGACCGAATATTAGTGAGACCTCATGAACCACCACCACCTCCACCAGTTCATGGAGCTGGGGATGGGAAAGCCCTACCTCCCGGTATTAGGTAAGGCTGGCCAGGGGGATTGGGCCTTTTTGTTAAAAGGTATTAGAATTCATTTTAACCGATGTTCAAAATGAATTTGTTTCTGAAAAATCAGCGGGTCTAAAGGGAACCAGCTGAGGATGCATAGCGTTTCAATCTTTCTTAGTAAATCAGCAAAGAAAGTTATTGAGATTCCGACTGCACCTGCATACGAATAAGTATTTATTTGTATTCTTGTGTTTACTGTCTAGAGTGGGCAGCCATATTTGGAGTCCTCTTTGAAGTTAAACAAGGACATAATTGTATCTGTTTAGTCGTACTTGTTAAAGAGGATGTCTCAGTCCATCATGAATAACCTAATCCCATTTGCAAATCATACACCTGTGCAGTACGAAAATGCTGCCTTTTGATTGGCTTGCCCGCAGCTGATATCAACCATGCAGTTTCAAGCCAGAATCTAGCAAAATCAGCACACCACATATGTTACTACGTAGCGTTCTTATAGCAACGGTTTTATTAAAAGTAAGCTCTCTGAAATAATTTCACAATTTGCTAATTCATGCACTAGGTGCATTAAAATTACCGCCATTCCTATACATTGAAGCTGGCTGAAATGCCGATAGTGATTTTTTGTTAAAAATACTTTTTTTGCCATGCTTTCTTTTTCTTTGAAGCAGCATGTTAAGTTCACTCAAGTAGTATTTTTTTTAATCATGGAAAATGCATTGTTGCTGCAAACGTAGACTCTACTTAAAGGTAGACGCCTAAGCATAGGTTTAAGGATGCAAGTGCATTTTATCTTTAACCGTTGAGGCAGCAATAGTTTGGAACACAGTATTAAAGGTTACTAAACAGAATATAGCCGAGCAGGTCTTTGTAGTGTCTCTTGGTTAGTTAAAGAGCCATTGGTAGCGGCCAAAGAGCGGGCAGTAGCATAAAATAGGAAAAATGTAATAGAAAGTTCATGTTGCACTAGCAGTTTCTTGTTAGTGTTCTGTGAGAAAAGAGGAGTTACTTCCTGATTGTAACTTTTCACTTTAACGGGCCACTACTATAAAAAGATACTACAACACGAAAATAATATTATATAAAATGTTACAGGTTTCATTGAATATATTTATGGGTCGAAACCAGTAGTGTGCAAGGGACAATCAAAGGTACTTTGAGTGTAGCCAGAGTAAGAGCATCTGTTTGGCAATTTGACCCATCCCTTTAACTTTAATGAAGACACGGTATGCCCTTCCTCCATGCTAAATACTGCCTTAGAAGTTTAGAAGCGTATGTACCTACCTATCGCTCTGCTCCATTGTTGAAATGTGAGATATAGATGTGGTGGAAATATTGCACCTAGTTACTTTACCTATCGCTCTGCTCCATTGTTGAAATGTGAGATATAGATGTGGTGGAAATATTGCACCTAGTTACTTTAGCAAGCCTTAAGAGGTGGCGCTGTGTGCTCCTAGTTGTTTTGTTAACCATTGTAGGACATCACATTGTCTCCGCTCTAGCATCTTGTGAGCCCTCCTTGAACGCGGTCCCCCAAATAGAAATCTACTTGAATTGTGCAAACAATGAAACCCCACTTATTCTCTAAACACAGTCCACAAACAACTGCAACAAAATAAAAACAAGTGCGCTTCCTTGCTGCGTCAGATCCAATATATGGAATTTGAAACTTTGATGTACATAAACAAATGGTTTTACCCACCTAGAATTTCAAAACTATATGACCCTTTCCACATAGCGAAATTTACATTATTCTTTTGTTAAATAAAAATGCCATTTATTCCTTATAATTAGGTTTGATCAGTTGTGACATCTTGTTCAGGATGACTTTCTCAAGAGAAGGTAGTTTTGGAAACTTCCAGACCATTTAATTGCTACAGTGATATATAATGCAACTTTTGACTAGATAGGTGCTAATACTTGCATAGTTCTGAAATAAGTTGCGTGATCTGACCTACTAAAGCATTCATTTGTATTCGGAAATAGCTTTCTTTTTTCATCCCAGATTTTTTGTGAGATAGTTTTCTTCCTAAAACAATTTGCATGGCCAGTAATATGTCAGGTCTGGTCTGACATGTTGAATATTACAAGGGATAAAATTCATGATTGTTTAAAAAGGAAAATCGCTGGTTTAAATAGGTGGTGGTCGGGAGACATTTTTGAAGCTCACACACTATTTATACTTCAAAATAAAAGTTGTGGCTGTTGTTTCTGGAAGCAATAGACTACGTATCAAAGGCAGTCTATGTGGTGTGAGACAGCAAATTACCCTAGATCAAATATTGGATGTCCGTCAATGCATGTAGTAACCACACAGTAATGATAGCCGTCATTTAGCATAAGTGCCGATTTGCATGAGTGCCCGTCTTTTTTTTTTCTTTCAAGTGTTGGATCCCTTCATGACATTTCTTTGAAGCCAAAATCATTTGGAACCACGTGATCTTGATCACTGTGTATAAATGAAGTTTAGTTAGACTTATTAATCCATACTTTTTATATCACCATTAAAAGACATTAAAATACAGTTAAAAATCATAAAACCATATTAAGAGTCATATCCATAAAACAAACAAATATCAGACCACAGTTTTCTTAAAGACTTTCAATAATAAGGTGATCGCTATTGCCAACCTTACTTAGCTAAATTCAGTTAAAAAACTGACAGCGGCTGCAACTGTGCAAAGTTATTTTCAATTAATAAAGGTTTTGAATAATGTACTGTTAAAGATTTAAAGAACCGGGCATAACCACATAATGCCACAAAAAACTCAGGTCTCTGAGAAGAACAGCAGCACTTTGCTAAAACAGTCGCTTCAGTCTTAGTATAGAATACGGATTTTGTTGAACTCCCAGTCTGAGAAGGACTCACTGTGTAGGTGGGAGCTGTGAACAAAAGCCAGATTGGATGAAATTCCAAAATTAAACTTGCTTTTGTGTAGATATTGAAGGTCTTTGTACAATAATTCATTGACCGGTACACAATTTATGACTGGTGGGTTTCAAATATCTTTCTTTAAAGAAGAGGTTAAATCTTGGATGAAAAGGGAAAACAAAAGGGTTGCCCTGAAATATCCATGTTTGTTGAGGGTTTTGCAACCTGCTTCCCATTTGCCCATGCATTCATATGAAGTGTAATTAAAAGCTCAAACAGGCCTTGTGGGATTTTACCTTGCTAGCGTGCCCCAAAGGTCCAATCGTTCCTCTACACCAAACATGAATTTAAAATCAGCAAAACATACATACAAACTGCCTTAAACTGCTTTCTGACAAATGAAATTCAACATAAAAATGTAATGAGTGGTGATTGCCCCGGTCAAAACCCTGCTTGAGCCTTGGGTATTGAGGAATTTGTTGTTTCGTAGTCTTTGACTTCTAGCAACAATATGTAAGCATTTATTTTAGAAGATGAGTCGAACAATGATTTAAGTTGGTATGCAGTGGAATAGTTAGGGTCCCTTTTTGAAAAAAATGATGTAATTAAAGAGCCATCGCAGGAGTTTCCTATTTTCCCAATGTGATTGAAATATGGAGATAGGAAGTTTGGCCATACTAAGAGGCTTTCACATAAACCTTGTTTTGAATTCCATCAGGTCCTGCCACCCTGCTTGCATGAATCACATAGGAAACCTCCATAATTTCCTCTGGACTAATCTTTACCCATTCAGGTTACTTGTCAAATATAATCACATTTTCAAATCAGTCAACGCAGATGATAGGCCGTTTCATTTGTGTAGAGGTAACTCCCACTGTGAATTTGCAACCTGTGAGGCACAGTGGTGTTTTCGCACTGTGAGGCCATCAGCTTCTAGTTTTCAAAATAACTTTTGGTCTTTGTGCTTGATGGTCTCAGTCATCTTCTACCAGTTAAAAGATGCAGCAGACCTTTTCCTTTTAATCACAAATGTATCTTTCAATACTGATTGGCACACTTTCTTAGACTGTTCGATTTTCTTGAGTTCCATGATTGCGTTTCCTAATGTGTCTCAGTGCCCTTTTTAATTCCCTGCAATTTAAACAACAGTCCTAATCAAACCAGTTATTGATGTTTTTATTTAGACCTCCCTTTAATGTTACAGTCTGGTGAAAATGGCTGAAGTTAAGTTCTCATAGTCACAGAGGTTAGTTTCAGGCGTGTCTTTTATCTTATCGATGGCTGCTTTTATGTTTTTTCATTCGCATGCTCCAATTGAAATAAATCACATTCAGTAGTATATAGAGGTGTGTTGCAGCACTTTATAGCTACAAGACTGTGACATCAAGTTAGTTATTCATATTTGACAGTTATGTTTATAAAGCACAAATCACCTTTGGTACATCATAGAACAAACATCAGTTCACTGTGACTTGTGTGTATATTTTCTGTGTGTGGAACACAGGCTGGTCTGTGTTTAGTGGCCATGAAAGCATGAGAGGGTCCTAGTTATCTCAACAGAGGTATTTAGCTGCTGTTTCCTTTTTAAGTGTGTACCATGTATCCGGCTTGCTAATCGATCGAAACCTCTCGCTGTTCCTGGCCCAGAGCATCTGTACTTGCTTGGCTTGGTGAAGCGCAAATTATTGGTTGCCTATAATCAGGGAGTGATCTTTAGTGCATTGCTTGACATGTGACTAATTCTGAACTGCAGAAACCATCACCATTCAGCATCAGGAGATACAGTTGCAATAACAGCTTGCTGCTTGCGATTTGGGGGCTGTTCTATAAAACTGTAAATTGAGAGTTTATGTAAAGGACTTCCCACTCTGTGCATGTCGGTTCGGTCTGTGAAGTAGGAAACTCCTCCAGTTAAACTACTTTTAATGGCATGCATTACTGCAATTGGGTTTTGTCCCATTTTTAAAAAAAATGTTCACTGCATTATGCCACATCTGTTGAGTAAGCTCTTTTGTGCAGAGAAAATCAGCCAAGTACACATAGTTGCAGGTAGTCATAGCTGCTCATTTTTAGCCACATGTAATATGACTGTAGATGTTACTTGTTTACCAAAATTCTTTTCTTTCTTTTATTTATCAGCAACAACTCAGGTTTGATGGACAACCGCCCACAGTCTCCAGCTTCTGGCAGAACAGCAGTATTTATGAGCCCTACTCCTCCCCCGCCTCCGCCCCCTCTACCACCTCCTCCACCGCCTCTCCCGTCAGCTTTGTCAGCATCTTCACTGAGGTCTACAATGACCTCCACTCCTCCTCCCCCAGTTCCTCCACCGCCTCCTCCATTGTCAGCTGTATTGCAAGCCCCAGCAGTTCCACCACCCCCAACACCCCTCCAGATTGCTCCTGGGGTCCTTCACCCAGCACCTCCTCCAGTTGCACCCCCTCTGGTACTACCTTCTCCTCCGGTTACCAGAGCTACTCCAGTATGCGAAAATGTGCCAGGTCACACACTTCCACAGAGCGAAGTACAAGGGCTTCCACCACCCCCACCACCCCCTCCATTGCCTCCTACTGGCATTCGACCTTCTTCTCCTCTTACAGGAACTACTGTTTCTCAGCCTCTCAAATCTATTGTCCCTGGTCCTCATGCCCCATTAATGCCACCATCACCTCCATCCCAGTTTACCCCTGTTTCTGATACAAAGCGCCATCCATCCACTCTGCCTGTTATCAGCGATGCCAGAAGTGTTCTCCTGGAAGCAATACGGAAAGGTAACCATTTTGGAGGTCTACTTGTACCTCTTTGCCACTATTCTAATGTATTGTCATTTTGCTAGCCCTCTTTTTATGTGAGGAATCATTACTCCTCTCTTTTCTTTGAGGTTTCCTCTGGGACTTCCTGTGTATTTTTTTTGAAGTGTTGTTCTTCTCTCATACATCCTTATTTTAAACAACTAAACATAAGGGGATTTAGCTAGTTTTGAATGATTGAGGGCTATGTGGCTTTATCTGATAGAGACGTAAGGCCGCAGATTCCTTATCTTTGAATTTCCCAGGTGTCAGATTGGATCTGGAATGTTTTTCTTAGAGCAATACCTTTGCGCGCCGGTAGGTGGGGTCGGTCGACTCCGCGTGACATTGTCGGCATCATCTCCGTTGTTGTGACGCCGCATCATCTAGATATGTTATTAGAATACAGTGGTCCAAGACCTCTATAGTTATCAAAGCTGAATTCATCAGTAGATATTCATTAATTCAAAAAGATTTACGAGCGTATATACATCGATCAGCTCTATCCAATAATGTATATGTCCAAAAGACAATATAATAATCTGGGCATAAAGATAAGCAACAGTATCAATAAAGCAGTATTTTTAATTCATTGCTTCTTGGTCAAACAAATTCCAAGCTGCAAAGCATTACAACTCATAAAGGTTGCCCCAAGTGGAGCGTGCAACATAGCAAAGAAGTGCAGAAAGAGTGTATATCGTGATTAAGAAAGAAAAAAAGAATTTCGAAATAGATGGTGACATAAAATTTTCAAATTAATAAACAACACAGTAACGGATCCTCATTAACCCATCCTGCGAAACCTGACCACCTAATTGTTTAGAAGAGATTTCTCATATATTTTCAGGATGAATATATCATAAATTTTTGCACATAAATACAAAAAATGGTAGCAGGGTCCAGGTTATTTATATATACAGCGTCAACGTTTCGACTCGTCTTAGGGCCTTGCGGTCATTTTATGCCTGGGCCATGCGAGTCTTCATGCTGCCTACGTGACTGGTTCCCTTTCAAGCAGACACATACGTTGCTTGAGTTTCTTGCTGGAAGGTTTGGAGCACCTACTACAAATTCGATATGGGCTTATAAAATAAACCGTTGAGGAGGACATTTTCTAATTTGACTGAACCCATTCACAGGGTAACATCCATCAACCTCTAATCAATCTAACTCGGATTCGTTCTGGAGTTCACAAGGATAGAGAACCGCCTGTCTTTTACGTGGTATTCTCACCACTTTACACCGCTCAGGGGACATCTATAATCCCCTGGTTGCCCTTTCTATTATCCTGATGAAGACTCGCATGGCCCAGGCATAAAATGACCGCAAGGCCATAAGACGAGTCGAAACGTCGACGCTGTATATATAAATAACCTGGACCCTGCTACCATTTTTTGTATTTATGTGCAAAAATGTATGATATATTCATCCTGAAAGTATATGAGAAATCTCTTCTAAACAATTAGGTGGTCAGGTTTCGCAGGATGGGTTAATGAGGATCCGTTACTGTGTTGTTTAATAATTTGAACACTTTATGTCATCATCTATTTCGAATTCTTTTTTTCTTTCTTAATCACGATATACACTCTTTCTGCACTTCTTTGCTATGTTGCACGCTCCACTTGGGGCAACCTTTATGAGTTGTAATGCTTTGCAGCTTGGAATTTTTGGAATTTGTTTGACCAAGAAGCAATGAATTAAAAATACTGCTTTATTGATACTGTTGCTTATCTTTATGCCCAGAATATTATATTATCTTTTGAACATATACATTATTGGGTAGAGCTGATCAATCTATATACGCTCGTAAATCTTTTTGAATTAATAAATATCTACTGATGAATTCAGCTTTGATAACTATAGAGGTCTTGGACCACTGTATTCTAATAACGTGCAATACCCAGGTCCTGTACCTTTTTGGGATACCCCATTATCTTAATGGCATCATCTAGATAGGCACCACCTCGGCACATTGACGTCAGTTCCTTTCTTTCTGCGTCAGCCATTGAAGATCTGTGGAGAGCTGTTGGAGATGGATCCACGGTTTGTCTTTGGTGCCTAGAGCGCGACCACAACTCGAAGTTTTGCTCTAACTGCCAGGCCATGGCTCCGAAAGCTTTGAGGGAACAGTCCCTAAAGCTTCTTGCGGCTCGCCACCACTTTGTTCACCCTGGAGCATTCGCCGGTGGAGAGGAAGGTCTGGGTACCGCTCCAGGAGCCCCAAGTCTTCATCCTCCCACTCAAAGTCTTTGAGTCGGTCAGGTAGGAAGCACAAGAAACATAAGAAGTCAAAGCGTGCTTCGACTTTTCCCCATCCATCAGCTGATGTGACGGCTGAGCCTTGGTATTCTAGGCCTCGTTCTTCTAAGTCTCTTTCTTCTAGGCCTCGTTCTTCACAATCTGTGCCAGAGTCGGCTCCGTTCTTTTCAGCCTTCATGGGAGCCAGAGCGACCCCTTCCAGCTGAAGGAGTTTTATGATCCCATGTGGCTCATATTTGGGAAGCTTGACCCTGCAGGCACACCTTTGGGCTCAGGAGGCTCAGAGGGTACTCTGGCGCCTATCCCCCCCCTGCTCCACGCCGATCCTGTGATGGATCTGGACAGACACTGGTCGTACCTCTGTGACCTTCCCCAGCACCAGTCCTGATGCCGAGACTCTCTGCACCGCTCACGCACACCGGAGATGCCAGCCTCATTCTTATCCCGGGTGATCTGGAGCCAGATCGGCGCCTGCCCGTGCTGATAGAATCCTTAGGTTCTGGGTAGTTTCCTCAGCCCTATTCTGAAGACCAGCTCTTACCACAATATAGACTAGTGTGAGGAACTCGATGAGGCCTTCGGACAGGATACCTCCCCAGCTACTGGCCTGCTTTCTCCCCCTACTGTGGCTACAGAGAAGGGAGCATCATACTCTATGGTGGTGCGAGGGGCAGCTTAAGTTCTGAACCATTAGTTCCCTTCTGTGGCAGTCAATACGAACATCTTGACGGAGGTTCTGCAGCCTGGTGTCTCCTCATCGGAACCCTTGCTGCTTTTCAGCGAGGCCTTAACTGATGTCCTACTGGGCAACAGGTCTAAGCCCGCCACAGGGGCTCCTGTGAATAGGCCAATTGCCCGCCGCCATCGCCCTGCACTGGGTGACCCAAATTTCCTCACCAACCACCATACCCAGAGAGCTTGGTGGTACAAGCTTCTACCTCCCAAGGTGCGCTCCTTTCTGCACCTCGGGATAGAGAATTCAAGAGGCTGGATAGTTGGGATAAGAAAATGTTATCCTCCTCCAGCCTTGCACTGCGGTCCGTGAACACCTCGTGCTTATTGGGGCATTACTCCCACATTCTGTGGGAATCGGTTGCGCAAGTGCTGCCACTGGTCCTGGAGGAGGCCCGGTCCATCCTCTCCCAAGTAGTGTCAGACTGGAGAGATGCAACAAAGTTCGCAATCCGGTTTGTGCTCGACGCAACCGACTCACTAGGCAGAGCAATTTCAACAACGTTAGCTGTTCGATGCCATGCCTGGTTGAGGACTTCTGGATTTTTGGTGGATGCCCATGCCTCTCTCATGGACATTTCCTTTGATGGCACTGTATCTTTAGGGACGAGGTGGAAATGGAGCTGGAGCACTTTAAGGACTCGCGGGCTAAGGGCAAATCTTAGGGCCTCTCAGTTGCCACTCGTCCCCAGTCTGCCTTTCTCCCCTTTCGTGTCTATGGAAGGGGCATTCAGTTGCGCCAGCTATGCCCCAGCCGCAGGACCGCATAAGGTCAGCAACCTCTGTGCGGCCTGGACGTGGCTCGTTCCAGCCCCGTGGGTTGGGCGGCCAGAGGTAAGATCAGTCCACCACCCCCCCCTGCAACCTCATGCTCCGAACACTCCTAGTCTGGCCCTTCAACATCGTGGGTGGCAGGATCAGCCATCACCTCCACCACTGGCAGGACATCACGTGGGACAGGTGGGTTCTTCAGATAGTCCGAAGGGGCCACTCCCTCCCCTTCGAGACTTACCTTTCCGCCATACCTCCAGCTTACAACTAGCTGACTGAGGATGACCTGGCTTTGATTAAGGAAGAAGTCATTACGCTCTTGCCCAAGAGAGGGATCAGCGCTAGAAGTAGGCTGTGGTTGCTATTCACGCTACTTTCTGGTCCCAAAGAAGGAAAAGGTCCTGCACACTATCCTAGATCTGGGAGCTCTCAACTACTTCCTCAAAAAGGAAAAGTTCAAGATGCTCACTGTAGCTCAGGTCTTGTCTGTCCTGGACGCAGGAGACTGGCTGGTGGCGTTGGACTTACAGGACGCCTATTTTCACATTCCGGTCCTGCCTGCCCATCCGGGCTAACTACGGTTTACAGAAGTCCATGAGCGCTTTCGGTTCACCGTGCTCCCCTTTGGCCTTACCAACACCCCTCAGGTGTTCACCAGGATGATGGCGGTAGCCGCAGCTCATCTGCGCAGACCTATCTCGAACACTGGCTATTGAAGGCAAGTGTGCACCAGGCTGTTGTCTCCCACCTCCAGACTACTGCAAACTTTCCGCACTCACTGGGGTTCTCCATCAGTGTGCGAAAGTCCCACTTAACTCCCTCTCAGATGCTCCGTTTAATTGAACTGTTCCAACTATGATGCAGTTTCGGGCGTGTCCTCTTCAACGGTGAGTCCAGGATATTCAGGCTATGATACCGATGTTTCATCCTCTATCCTGGATTTTTTGGTGAGAATTACCCTGAAGCTGCCTGGCCTCATGGCCTCTTGCACCCTGCTAGTGACACATGCTAGATGGCATATGCGGGCTCTGCAGTGAGACTCGAAGTTCCAGTGGGAGCAGCATCGGGGGAATAGCTCCAACATGGTCCAGATCTCGGAGAGAACTTCACAGGACCTGCAGTGGTGCCTAACCGACCGCGATTGGGTCAGAGGCAGACCCCTCTACCTTCCCCATCCAGACCACACAGTAGTCACAAATGCATCACTCCTGGGATGGAGCGGCCATCTGGGAGAAGTGGAAATCAGAGGACTCTGGCCGAATCCGGACTCTACATTAACTTGCTGGTGCTCCAAGTGAAACGCTTGCCATTTAAAGCCTCTCTTCCTACGATCAAGGGAAAGCTGGTTCAACTGTTCACCGAGAACACCACCGCCAGATGGTACTGCAGCAAACAGAGCAGGGTGGGTTTGTGGACCCTTTGTCAAGGGGACCTGTGTCTCTGGATGTGGCTGGAACAGCGGGGCATTTTCCTGGTGGTTAAACACCTGGCAGGTTCTCTCAATGCCAGATGAACTCAGCCATCGATGACTTGCGGATCACAATAGGCTTCTCCATCTGGAGGTGGAGCAAGGTCTCTTTCAGCTGTGGGGAGAGCCTTGGTTAGATCTGTTTGCCTCCGCTGAGAACACGCAATGTCAGCAGTTTTGTGCACAGGAGTTTCCAAGGCAGCACTCACTCAGCGACGCTTCTCATCTTGTATGGAGCTAAGGCCTCCTGTATGCCTTTCTGCCAGTACCACTTCTGTCAAGAGTGCTCAAGAAAATCAGGAGGAGACTGGGCCCAAGTCATTCTTGTTTCTCCGGACAGAGCATGGAGAGGCTGATATCCTGACCTTCTCCAATTGAGCATCGATCCTCCAATCATGCTGCCCCTTCGGGAGGAACTTCTGTCACAGCAGAAGGGGAGGGTCCTCCACCGGAACCTGTTAACTCTGTCTTCTTGTGTGGAGATTGAGCGGCAGCAGTTGACAGCGTTCAACCTTCCTCCCGAAGTCTGTAATTACTGTAATGAAGCCAGATGTCCCTTTACCAAGACTGTGTAAACCTGCCAGTGGCAAAAATGTGTAAAATACTGTACAGAAAGATCCATTGATCATCTTCTTTCTGCTTCCTTCTCTCAAGTCGTTCTCGTTATTGTGACCCTTGCCCAGCAGGGCTCTGTCTGGGCACTCTCATAGGGTACATTTCGGCCCTGTCTGCCTTCTTGAGGCTGCCAGACCAACCCTCCTTATTTAATTCTCTTATTGTAAAATAGATTTTTTTTTCTTTTTTTTTTTTTATTGAGAATTCATTGGTACAAAACAGATACAGCTTAATAAAGAAAAATCCATTATCTCGTAATAAAGTTCAATAAGCAAAAAAGCATCATAGATAAAACCAGACATTCAATATAAAAATAGATAGGTGGTTACATATAAGAATAAATATACATATAAGAGACTCATCACCGGTTAATTATAACTGCCCCTCCCTCCAGTTTTTAAGGGGGTCCCATATCTTATTACCAAAATCACGCCTTTTCTTACCCTTATAGAAATATAGAGTAGATTCGATGTTATGAATACCAAGAAGCCTGGTCAGCCACATTTGGAAGGTTGGGGCATTTGGATCCTTCCAAGCGGCTGAAAGTAGAATACGTAAAACGGCAACAGCTAAAAAGATAAAGGCCTCTGTTTCTTTATTCATAAGGGCCGTTTTACTATCACTCCCAAGGATCATCATTGTCGGGGATAGGCAGATCTTTAAGCCTAGTAGCCCCTCTAAAAATTTCTCTATCTCTATTTTTATCACGCCAAGCTTCTCGCAGTGAAAGAACATATGTAAAAGATCTCCTGGACCTTTCTGGCACCTAGGGCAGTTACTGTCGATCCTCATGCCCCAATCATGTAACTTAGATGGTGTGTAGTACAGATTAAAAAGTGTTTTAAAATGCTGAACCTTCAGATTTGAGGACCGAAGTACCTGCTTATCCAAGCTCAAGGCTTTATCGAGGTCAGTATCCGGATCTTGAAGTCTAACTGCCCAGGCAGCCTCGTGTTTCTCAAAATCGTCAGGGGATTTTTCAATAAGGGCTTGATATATACTGCTAATCCTATCTCCTCCTCTTAGCAAATACCCCAGCACAGGGCAATATGGCCCGGGCAAGATATCAGAAATGACAGTTTTAACTGTTTGTGAAACTTGGAGATACTTAACGATTTGATCGCTGGGGTGACCATACTTCTCTTGTAACCAATTGAAGCTAACAGTGCTTCCATTCAACATCACGTCGCCCACAGTCCGAATACCCAGCTGCTCCCAGCATTTCCAAGCCCCATCCACACTCAAATTTGGTATATACCCTGAGTTCCACAGCGGGGTATATAGATTAATCTTAGGGATATGACACAGTTTCTGCAGATTTTTCCACAAATCCCAGGCGCTCAACACCGCCTTATACCGGGATTTAAAAAAAAATCTACGACTGGTTTTTCTCAACAATACCCCCACGGCCTCCTTTCCCATCAGTAGTTCATAGATTGATGGCAAGACATATAGATCGGAGGTAGGATCATATGTATATCTCCCACTGGATACTGACTCAAATAATATAGACATCTGAGTCAACAAACCAGCCCAATGGTAGAATCTTATATTTGGAATTGCCAAACCTCCACGTTCCTGAGGGAGTGTCATAAATTTTGCTGCCCTCCTAGTTTTACCATACTGCCATAAAAAACTGTTAAAGATAGACTCGATCTTTTTTAACATCCCATCCTCAATTAAATAGGGTATACATCTAAACAGATAAAGGAGTTTGGGCAGCATAGTCATCTTTAACACGTTGGCTCTCCCTATGAGTGTTAGGTGCAATGAGTCTATCCGCTTTAAATCCAGTTCGATTTTTTTAAGGAGCGGGGAATAATTATCCTGAATAATAGAACCTGTTTCAGCATTAATTACTACCCCAAGATAAGTGGCAGAATCAACATATCTTTGATCGATTTTAACAATCTCCTTTGAACAGATCACCTGAGTTTTTGACTCATTCAGGCAGTACCCCGAATGCATGCCAAACTCCCTAGTGACCTCTACCAGTATCCGCATGGCCTCAGCTGGCTTTGGTGTAATCACTGCCAGATCATCGGCGTATGCCAATATTTTACTAGCAAATCCATTAGTTACTGCTGGCTGTATTCCCCCATTCTCGAGAATTTGCCTAACCAGCGGGTCAATATACAGAGCAAACAGGATAGGTGAGCAGGAGCAACCCTGACGGGTGCCCCTGCTTATCCTAATCCTGTCCGAACTCTGGCCCATCAGCTGAATTCGGGCCATTGGATCGCAATACATGGCTTTTACGGCGTCCAAATTTTTGGGCCAAACCCTCTCTCCATCAATACATCCCATAGGTAGAGCCACCTGACGCGATCGAACGCTTTTTCTGCGTCGAGGAGGATCATGGCGACTCCTCTCCCCCCAGCAGCATAGGACTCAAACAGCGAGATTGCTCTTCTAACATGGTCCGTTCCTCGACCGGGGATAAACCCATGCTGCCAGGGGGAGACGAGCCCACCAATGACCCTCCCCAACCGCATGGCCAGGATCTTGGCATACAACTTATTGTCCGAATTAATCAAAGATATGGGCCTATATGACCCAGGGTTTTCCTTCGGCTTTCCTTTTTTATGGAAGACTACGATGTTGGTATCTTTCCATGTTTCCGGGATCTTACCCATACCTATAATGCCATTAAATAGATCCAACAGTATTGGAACCAGCTCTCCCGAGAGACACTTATACATCTCGAGAGGGATGCCATCTGGCCCAGCAGCCTTACCGGCAGCCAGGTCAGATAGCGCCTCGCGGATCTCATCCACCGTTATATCCAGCTCCAATTTTTCTCTTTCTGCTGGTCCCAATTTAGGCCCATTATCCGGATACCTGCCAGTTGGGCATGTCCCACCCATTTCCTCCTTATACAAGGTTTGATAGAAATTTGCGAAAACTGAGAGGATGCCCTGGGGTTCCACCACATCACGTCCATTCTCGCGGATGCTTGTTATTATATTCTTGGTATAATCTTGCCTAATCCTTAGCGCTAATTCCTTTCCAGCCTGCTCCCCAGTCTCATACACCCTCCTCTTATATGTCCAATATTCCGCTGCCGCCTTTTCTGCAAAATGTTTTTGTAGTTCTGCTTTAATTAGGCAGATGCTGGTTTGGCTCTCTCTACCTTCCCTTCCTTGGGTTAAATCTTGGCAGTGTTGTTCTTCCGCCTTACCTAAATCTCCCAAAAGCTTGACCCTGGTGGCTTGTTCTTTTTTCCTGACCTGAGCAGAATAACTAATAACCTCCCCCCTCAATGCTGCTTTAAATGAATCCCACACACAGTTCCTTGATGCACTATAACGATTGGCATCAAAGAATTCGCGGGCCCATTTTTGCATATGTTCAACAAACTACATCGGTCAGAAGCTTCCGATTGAATATCCAATTCCTACAATTCCTAGCTAGTCCCATACCATTGTATATAATTGCCAACGGGTTGTGATCCGAGAGGACCTTGGGAAGTTTCCTAATACTGATCTTGCTAATTTCTGTGGATGATATTAAGAAATAATCCAGCTTACTATACCTCTGGTGGGGATAAGAGAAGTATGTATAGCCTGGATCTCTAGGCTCCTTTGCCCCCCAGACATCAATTAAACCATGCAACAACATCATAGACCGGAGAGCCATAGATACCCTTGGTTTTCTGCCAGCATATGAACTTCCCACAGAGAGATCCATGGAAATATTAAAATCACCGCAAACCAGTATGGGAATCGTCCATGTTGACAGTTCCTCCTCCAAAATTTCGAAAACCTCTGGGTCGTCCTGATTTGAGCCATATATGCCACAGATAGTAAGACCACACTCCAATTCCACCAGGGCCCATCTACCAAGTGTACCAGATTTAGCCCGTTTTGCCCCCCCAGCATAGATTTCCCCAAAATCACTACCCCCCTTACTGTTGAAGTTTGGGCGGAACATGCCAGGATATTGAACCCTCCAACCCTCAGCAGCTGCCTCTTCGCCTATGGTAGATGGGTTTCCTGAAGGCACAAAATATCTACAGGTTCAGTCTTCACAAACTGTGCCAATTTTGCTCTCTTCCTCCAATCGTTTAACCCACCTATATTTATTGAATATACGTTTATGTTTTTGAAATTTTTATTGCGCACAGTGTCTCGGCGCATATCAGACTGCCTAGGATGAAGACCTACCAGATCACTCACTGATTAAATAACCAGGTTTTCAGGAGTTTCCGAAAGATGATGAGTGTGGGACTGGTTTTGATGGACAGGGGAAGTGAGTTCCACAGCCTGGGGGTTGCTACTAGAAAGCGTCTGTCTCCCCAGCTAGTGGTTCTGGTACGTGGGACCGCGAGGAGATGGGTACCAGCCGAACGAAGGGGCCTTTGAGGAGCATAGATCCGAAAGGCATCCTTGAGGAACCTAGGTCCTGAGTCATGGATGGCCTTATAGGCAATACAGAGTGCCTTGAACTTTATCCTGCTCTTGACACTTAGCCAGTGCAGTTGGCGAATAGCCAGAGAGGTGGGACGACGGTTAGGGATGCCTAGCAGCATTCTAGCCGCTGCATTTTGCACCGATTGAAGTTTCGTTAGGATCTGTTCTTGAGTGCCAAGGAAGAGGGCGTTGCCATAATCCATTTTAGAGAAGACAAGAGTGGTGATCAAGGTTTTCCCTGCCCCTGAAGGGAGGTATGGCAACAGTTTTTTGATCTTCCTTAGCGTATAGAAAGATGATGAAACCACCGCGTTCACATGATGTTTGAACAACAGCTTCTCATCGAACACGATACCGAGGTTTCTGACCTTGGCAACCGGGGTGGGGGGGGTGGACCCATTTCACTGGGCCACCAGATGGAAGACCATTCCGGTGAAAGGTTGCCAAAGGTCATCACCTCGGTTTTGTCCGAATTTAACTTCAAGCAGTTGCTTGACATCCAAGAACTAATGGCCAGCATCCCCTCCTGAAATCCTGCGGCCACAGCTGGTCCATCCTTGTGCACTGCCAACACCAATTGGGTGTTGTCCGCATAGGTGGTTAAGCGGAGTCCATGAGCTTTAATAACTTTCGCCAAGTCCGCCACATATATGTTAAATAATGTGGGGCTTAGCGAGGAGCCCTGGGGCACCCCACAAGGGAGAGTGAAGCTGGGCGAATAAAAAGTGCCCAGTTTTACCGCCTGAGTACGGTTGGCCAGAAACGAAGCGATGAGGTCCCTGGCAAGGTGAGTCACCCCCAGGGTTGTGACACGGTCGATCAAGATGGAATGATCGACCGTGTCAAAGGCAGCGGACAGATCCAGGAGTATAAGGACCGCTGCCCCACCCTGGTTCATTACAGTCCGGATCTCATCCGAGGCCTTTATCAAAGCCGTCTCTGTACCGTGGCCCTTCCTGAAGCCGAACTGGGTATCATCTAGAAGTTGATGAAAATTAATGAAACCCGAGAGCTGTTTGTTCATAATAGCTTCAAATATTTTAGCTGGAAAAGGAAGGCAGGCAATAGGTCGATAATTAGCGGAATCCTCAGGATCCAGGGAAGGCTTTTTCAGCAAGGGCTTGATGACAGATTTCAGGATAAATGCCTGTCTGGAAGATGGAGTTGCATAGGTCGGTGAGTGGAGAAGTAATAACCTCAGTGAGGGCACTCAGTATAGAAGGGGGACAGGGGTCTAGAGGGGATCCCGATTTGATTGAAGTAATTAACATGGCAATCTGGTCAGTAGAGACTGCTTGAAAGTTAGCAAAAGTAGGAGTGAGTGGAGAGGGACAAGGGAAAGGGTGGACACTATGGCTTGCCATGCTTTTTGCTAAAGAAAAACCTTACTTTCAGCTGTACATCATAATAATAAAAAAACTTTTTCCAGAACAAGTATACCATTTCCAGAGAACACCAGAGCTGTAGAAAACATTGTACCACAAATTCTCATTTTTTTCAGCTTTTTTGCCCCCCTCACCCCCCCCCGTGCCCCCCCCCCCGGAGAACCCCCCCTCCTCCACCCCACACCCTTCTTACCCCCCCTCCCACTGGAAGCACTCAGACCTTGGTCTGAGCTAATGATGGTTGTGTGCAGCAGCGTGGAGCATAGGCGCAGCTGTTTTTTAAAACACAACAATCATATGAACCATATCTTACCTCCCCTAACCCGTCCCCCCGAGAAACACACATAAGAAAGCAAAAAGGAAAAAAAAAAAAAAAGAAACCAGAAGAAAAAACCCACTGTTGAACCAATCAATTCAGATAAATAGAACAGCAAACACATTCTAATTTTTAGACCCCTTGCCAGACTTAATACTCCGCCAGTCAGACTTATTTGAATCACAGAGAGTCCAAAAACTCCTTTGCCTTAACTTCTGACGAAAAATATATAGTCTTCTCATCTTTCAATATCTTGAACTGCTCTGGATTCACTAAATAAACCTAAATGTGCTTGTCCTGAAAGGGCTTAATCAGCTGGCGGAGTCTCCACCGCCTCCCCACCGCCGCGTGACAAAAGTCCGGTCTCACAAAAAAAGACACCCCCTCACTGGATCTTTTTGCATCGGAGCGAGCCTTTTCCGATATGATCTGCCGAAGAACATAGTTACCAAAAAATATCAAGACTGCCCTAGGTTTATCGCCGCTTCCAGCTCCCCGGCGAGCTCTAAATGGAGTACGATGAATTCTCTGCATTTCCGCAGCCCAGTTCCACTCAGATAGTTCCGGGAATGCTGTTTTGAACAGGTTGATCATAAAGACCCTAATGTCTGAGCCCTCTGCCCCTTCCGGAACTCCTAGGGCTCGGAGGTTATTACGCCTCAACCGATTCTCCATGTCCTCCAGTTTCCACTGGATGTCGACAACCTGAGCGCTCTGGGAATCTACCTTGGATGATGATGCTGCTGCAGCTTCTGCTTCGGTTGCCACAATCCGTTCCTCCAAATTAGTGACTCTATCCCCCACATTAGTGCATGCCTTAGAGAGTTTTCGGACAGCACCCTGCATCTTACGCATTGCTACCTGTGACTTCCGAGTGTCCTGGCTAGCTTCTTCTCTATGCGTAAGGATGGTCTGATATATGACATCCAATGATGGAGGGTACGATGATGGGGCCTCGGCGTTAGGGTTTCCCTGAAGGGGCGTAGCTGAAGAGTGGTCCCAGGTCAGATCCCGCATCTGATGTGCACGGGCCTCTCCCTGACCAACAGGTCATTTGGCCGTGCTGGGCGGGTCCCGTTCTAAATCACGGTCACTAACAGAATCCAGATTGCTCCCTTCCTGGGAGCTCCTCTCCTCATCGGACCATTCTGCATCCTCTGTCACCGGGAAGAAGCACTCGCTGCTATCTTTCTCTTGCTCCTTACCCCCTTCATCCGTGAGAGTGAGCTGGGCTAGTGGGGGGCACAATAACGTAATTTCTTTCTCCTTCACTTTATCCGTACCCCCTTCAATCGCCAAACCTTGCCCCGTGGCCTCCTCCAGCTGATCATTCAGCAGTACAGGCATTATCGAATGCAGCCCCATCAAGTTGTTCATCAGTACCTGTACCTGTAGCCACCGGGGTCCCTGAGGCTGCCTCTTGTCCCCTTGCCTCAGCCTGCTCCTCTGCCCGCACAGCAATTGACATTATCACATCTTCCAGCCCCTCTACCTCATCCGGAAGGAGGATAGATGCAGGGTTGGTACCTGGCCCTTTAATGTCCTTTAATCCTTTAATCTCCTTGGCCTCCTGTGTCGCTGACTCCTGGACTGGGGGTTGAGGTGCCTCCACGACCGCGTTCTTCTGACTCCTTCCCCCACGAATCAACAGCTCCGAAATAGAAGGGGACTGCCGGGGGTGCTGTGTCACCTGTTTACCTCTCTTGGGCGGCATTGGCGTTTCACCATGTTCACCATATTCACCAAATTTCGGATCCCCTGTGGACAGAGATGTCTCTTCAGAACCTAGGTGTACTTGCTCCGAAATTAGAGGTAAAGCTGGGGCCGCCTGCGCTGCCTGCGTCGCCTGTGCCGCTTGGGCTGCCTGGATTTTCTTCTTTGCTGTTGCTGCAGCTTTAGCTGATACACCTGCTGCCGTTTTTGGGGCCATTGTCAGTATGGTAGCCACAGGGTACTGCTTCCGCCGAAAAAAACTGATCGACAGAGCAACTCTGCCTGCTGCTCTTCCGACGGCTCCCACTACCTGCCTCGACCAGCAGCTGACACGCCCCCAGCGCCGAGGACGCCGGTCCCAGAACGCCAGCAGCCCGTCCGTAGCCTCAGAATGCCTCCTCTCGAAGCTCACCGCTCCGGACCTCCAAGGAATAAACAACATCAGCTCTCCTTCACCGGGAGTCAGCCAGGTGAGCCGCTGCTTCTACGGGGGGTAGGGGAGGATTACTGCGCCTCGCCCACACTGCTGCTCTGCGGCTTACTCACACAGCCGCCATCTTGCTCGTAAAATAGATTTCTTAACGGGCTTGTGCATATGTTTCCACCTACCCTTTCATCATGCCTCAGTGGGACCTTAATTTGGTTCTCACCTTCCTGACGTGTGCTCTGTTCAAACCTCTGCACAACTGTCCCCTCTGGCTGTTTGCCATCAAAGCAGCCTTTCTAGTAGCAATAACTTCTGCCGGGAGAGTGAGCGGACTTCAGGCTCAGTCATCCAAGCCGCCTTACCTGACCATCATCCCTAATAAGTTAGTGCTTAGCACTAGGGTCCTTTTTACTGAAAGTCGTAACAGTAATCCATGTGGGGCAATTGGTCACCTTGTCCACTTTCTAAGCTCCTCTGCACCCTTCTAAAGAAGAGAAGTGACTCCACCGTCTGGACCCAAAAAAAGCATTGTCATTCTACCTTAACTGCACTAAAGAGTTCCGGGTGGACAACCATCCCTTATTTGGATCAAAGAAAGCTTGTGCGGTGCAGAAGAGGACTATCAATGGGGCATCCTCTGAGTCAAAAGTTGCTGCGCTCTGGACAAGAAGCAGCCTCTTGAAGGCTTCCACCAGAGCGAAGGCTGCTACCACGGCGTTTGAACATGGTGGTCCAGTCCTTGCCATTTCTCCGGAAGCAACGTGGTCAACCCTGCACACGTTTACCAAACACTACTGCCCGGGCAGTCAAGTCCAAAGGGATGGCTTATTTGACCATTCTGTCCTGCTGGACTACCTGGTTTAACTTGTCCGCAGTTCCTCCTCTGGGGTGGTATTGCTTGGGTATCTATTCAAAGTTAAAGAATCTGCAGCTAGATGTCTCTAGCAGATGGACAAGTTGCCTACTTTTGGTAACGCCTTATCTAGTGGAGACTTGATCTAGCCGCAGATTCTTTACTTACCCACCCATCCTCCCTGAGCTGCAGACAGCATTGTACGGTCAATGCTGACCCCCCTTCAGGGCCCTAGTTGTTCAGAAACACGCTAATGTCAGTGCACTTCATGGCTCTGCTCCTCTGGCGTGGAAAGTCGTGAAAAGTAACTGACTTCACAATGCCGAGGTGGTGCCTATATAGGTGAGTTGGATGTCACTGCAGCGGAGACAACGCCACCGACGTCACGTGGAGCTGACCAACGCCACCTACCAGCACGCAAGGGAATTTGCTCGAAGAAAAATCTTCCTGGCCCCGTCTGATGCTTGGAAAATTCAAAGGCAAGGTATATGCGGCTATATCATGTCTCTGCCAGATAAGGAGTTACTGAAGGTAAGTAACTTGACCTTTAGTGACCTTAATGATACCAAGCAGCGTGGTAATTAGCATAGATATTAGCATGGAACACATAAGCACATACACTGCATGGTTAATAATATCAGTAAACTTAGACATGACAACACAGCACTCATAAATGTTTTTGAAAATTACATTGATTATATGAGCCATGTATTGCTGTGCTCTATTGTCCATTGTGTATTGATCATTTATCTTCAAATTCATTGAACATTGTCTCTACCTGTTTAACTCAAGTGTTAGTTATGGCAATCACCTACTTTGCTGTACTCTGTAAGTGATATGCTTTCGTTCACCTTCAGGGAGTAGCTTTACCCAGTGGGTTGAACACTATTATCAATAGTTTTGGTCGATTCCTTCCTATTCTTCAATAGCCAATCTCTGCCTGAATTACTTCCATTTGCTTCCCTGTTTCTGCCTACGAATGATAAAAAAGGCAGGAAGCAGGTGGCTTGCTGCATTGTCCATGAATCACAGCAGGTTTGCCTGCCTGCCCATCCGGTGACCCTTAGTGGCCTGTTCTTTTTTGGTGAAATACGTAAAAAAAGCATAATCCAATTTTTTATTATCCACTACTAATGCTGATTTTGTTGTGTTTTTTGTCAGTGATGTCCTTTGTAAGTGAACCCCAAAAAATCAGATGCTTCCTATTTCACTGATAATGTTTGCACACTACTTCTCATCAAGATACATTTCATATTTCTGCTGGTACCCATCTAATCATGGATTCTAGTTTTTTCGCCAGCACATGCTTGACAAAGGAAATGCCACCTCCTCTGTGTTGAAAATATGCCATTGGTTTCTTAGTTCTTGTACATCTCCAAGGAGATTACCATATTACTCCATATTCCACGCCAGGATTTTCTACATACCATTGTAATCTAGAATTTGAGTCTAATTGGTAAGCAATGTGAATCAGGACTACAAGGGATACGATCTCTTTTGAAAATGTGTTACTACCTCAATTTGAGAGTCTATAACTTTTCAATGGTTTGCAACCAGAATTCCAGTTGAAAACCACTGATACTTATAGTACAGGTTTGCAGTTCGCAGTCCACTACACACCTCTTCCAAACTACAAATTGGTAACCATTTCCAATCCCATTTTAGTTGTCGGTTAAAGTTTAACAACTCCTAAAATGGAATAACAATGGAAACAAGTATTTTACAGCCACAAACGCTCCTATTTTGGAAATTGGAGCATTTGGAAACTGAAAAATCGGTTGGTATCTGTGGCCTATAATTCTGTTTCCATGCAGTATGCATATGATAAGGGCAATTCTTGTTTCTCTGCATTTGCCTGAAGCATGCTGAATAATTGCATATCCCCACAGTACGACTGTTGTGTGCTCAAGTAGAAATAATATGAGCACTCCTCCATCTCTCGTCTTGCTCTTGGGTGCCTTGAAGTCACGATAGCTGCACTCATCACATTGGTTCTTGTACTTTAGATCACTTGCAAATCAAAAGTCGATCACCTATAATTGTTGTAGCAAGAACAGGACTCTTAAGCCTTCTTTGTTTACGTTCAGAAGCATAGTGGAATGACCGGTCCAAAGCTGTGTAGGTGTTGTTAGTAGAGTGGAAGTGAGACACATTGTACAACAATACAGTTTAATGTCAAATAAATGTATATGTCATAAAAAAGATCATATTGGAGAAAGGACTCTAAGCATGGGTAGGGGTGCAGGAAGGGGGATTTATTGTGGGGGAACGCAGTTGCTAAATTGGACCTTGGTTTTTCTATGTGCCTAATGGTTCTGTCTACAGTGCTAACCTGCAGATCTAACCTATTCGTCTCCTGACAGTGTGTGTGAATGGTTGTTTTTCTGTTCTGCACATTGTTTCTCCCATTCCTAGTGAGCAGCAAATGTAGTAAACATCCAAGGTCATGGCACCACAAACATCCACTTAAACCTTTTCCACCCAGAATGGGGTATAGACGCTGAATGTGGAGAGGCAGCTAGGCTTGAGTGCTCAAAGACGAGCTTCTTTGCTCCTCTTCAGAGATAATTGATATTTCAAAAGTCTCAAGTATGTGACTCACTTTAGCCTTCAGACGAAGAGGCACTCAGGAGATATACAGCAACACACCTTCATGGATCATGACAAAACAGGCAGCTCCTTACGAGGGCATGCCCACAGGCTGCTCTGGGAGGGGGTATTTGAGTGTGATGATTTGGGCAGTCATAGTTGTGATGGTGACTTTTTTTGCTTCACCCAGCTCATCCACTCGCTCTCCACAACTGCATGAGAAACGTCCCCATCTGGATGAAGGACAGCTGCCTGAAGCTCAGCACGTACACAACTGAAGTGCTGATTTTTGGCCTCCACACCTGTCCGTGGAACGACAACAGGTTGCCATCGAAACTCTGACGCACCCCCAAACCGAAGGACCAGGCACGTAACCTCGGCATCATCCTCAACAGTGAACTCTCCATGAAACGACAGGTCAACACTGTCATATCAGCCTGCTTCCACTCTCTCCGCATGCTTCACACAATCTTCAAATGGCTCCCTATCAGCACCAGGAAAACAGTGGCGCAGGCCCTCCTCACCAGCTGCCTGGACTACAGCAACGTACTCTATGCAGGCACCACCAGTGAACTCATGGGAATACCCCCAGACGATTCAGAATGCAGTAGCCAGACTGATCCTCAACCTGCCCAAAAGAACACACATCACCCAGCACCTGAGAGACCTCCAGTGGCTCCCGATCCAGGAAAGATGCCAGTTCAAACTACTGACCAACGCCTGCAAAGCCCTCCACGACCAAGGACCGATGTACCTGAATCACCACTTGAACTACCACAACCCTTCCACCAACCTCCGCTCTGCCCACTTCACCCTCGCACACCACGTATCCCTGCTGCCACACCGGAGGACGATCATTCGCCCATTTCCCCACCAAGTCCTAGAACGCCTATCTCCCCCCACCTCTGAACATCACCCTCTTGCTGACAGACTTCAGGAAGAAACTCAAGACCTGGCTCTTTGACTGAAACCCACTACTCCGCCCCTGAATACTCTCACGGGTGATAATAAGCTGCACTTTAGAAATAGAGTTTGATTGATTGATCATGTAATGGCATTTTATGTGTCATGATGAAGTTGCTATGGGATTTTACCATTTGATTCATATCACGAGCTTGAGCGGTTGTTCCTTGCTTGGCCAGAAGTGTTAGTGTTCTGCTGGCGATGCTTAGCCAACTGTATGGCAACGATGCCATGTTGTGTGTAGCAGTCTTTTATGTATTTTGACTCTCAAATGGATTGCGTCACACGTTGTCAAGCTTCTGTCACTTTTTCGTATACTGTGATGTCATATGAGATTGCATACAATTCTTTCTCTTTGCTAAAATCTTTTTTTGTTACTAGTCTCAGTATAAACTTCTTACTGTTCCATTTTAGAAAGAAATACTGCGGGATTTGGACTAGTTATTTGTGTTTAATTTGTCAGCCACGTAATCTTTTTTTTTTTTGCTTTTCAGGTATTCAGCTCCGCAAAGTAGAAGAGCAGCGAGAGCAAGAAGCCAAACATGAGCGCATTGAAAATGACGTGGCTACCATCCTGTCTCGCCGCATTGCTGTGGAATACAGTGATTCCGAAGACGATTCAGAGTTCGACGAGGTGGAATGGCTGGAATGAATTGAACCCATCGGTGTACTGTGCAGAACTTGAATGCTGATGTCCATTGTAGTACTTGTTTGAATCTGTTCGGCCATTTTTAGTGTGTTGTATTTCTACTGATACACTACAAAAATAATCCACATTTTTTTATACTTCTCTGTTTACAAGAAGTTAGCTCAACTGAAATACTAAACATGTTAATGGTGGTTTTTACATGCATATTTCCCTTGGGAGAGCATACTTTTTGTTCAAATAGACCACTAAGTATTACGCATGGGAAACTATTGGTAGTGTAGACGACCATCTTTTTTTGGTTTGTTGCTCAACATATCTTACTTGTGCACTTTTATTTTTAGGATAATGAAGGCAACTGCGGTTTGAATTCCAAGAGCAGCGCTCTCTACTTATTTAAGCTGATTCCGTTTTTATAACATTTTAGTGACATTAAACCTCGCTGTCAGATATCACTGCCCAATTAAATCTATTTGTCAGGAGAGTGCATATGGGATGAGATTCAGGACTTCTGAATGCATGCACACACTTGCATCTCACGCCCTATTTCCCATTGTTGTGAGTTGAAAATGTTTAGCCCTCTCTGTTTCGAGTGGGAAATGTCTAATTTTGAAGCACATGTACGGGCTCAGCCACCAGAGCGAGAAGTTCGTGATTGAGTGGGACTCATCGACTCCCCCCCCCTACCCCCCCCCCCTTTGTCTTGGTGTGTGCCCTCCTGAGATATCCTCCAATTTTCCTCCACTATTCTCTTTTCCCACCTCCTGTGTACAGCTTACTCAGTCACAGAACCTGCCACTCCTGTGCTGCTTTCTCTTATAGCAGCACCATCAAGGGGCGGGGTGCTGTATGGGAAAAAATGTTGCTCAGTGGCAAAGTTACTTACTTTGGAACCAAAAGTGTTGGTTTCATTCTCAGCTTCACTCTCTACGATCCAGGGCAAAGCACTACATATCCCTGTGGTTTGATTTCCTAGTCTTCCAAAATTTTGACAGCTCAGAAGTGTTTTAGTTTACATTGTGCTCGACACTAGAAAATGAATGCATTTATCTTGACCCACATTTCTACGCCGCAGAAGTACCATGAAGCCATTTGCACTGCAATATTTTTCTTGAAATGGTTGTTTGTTGACCTTCGTTGAAACGTGCGGTCATTTTCGCCTTTTTTGTGCAGCTCTTAAGGATTTTGTACACACTAAATTAATTACAAATGAAGTAGCTCTGCACCAATCCACGACACACCTGCCCTTGTCCCCTTTTCACCCTTTCTCCAATCATATACTCCTAATGTATATATTCTACACCGCGTCTGACCAAAGTTGCTCCCTGAGATTTTACATTATTACATTTTGAATTCCATCCTTACTTTTCAGTGATTGTTGCTCTGAGTGGGTGGACAACGTGTTTTAATTGTTTTTGCCTTTTTTTAAAAGACTATTGATAATGGCCTTATTTTTGAATGTTGTTTGTTTTTTCTTCCAAGTACATATTGTGAGGTACTAGTTTGCCTGCAGTACAGTAGTTGCAAATAATTCAAACCCATGTGGAAACTTCTGACTTAAACAAGCTGTGTAACTTATGCAACTGTTAGAAATAACAGTGTGATTTAATAAATCTTAATTTTAAATGTGTCTCAATTGTTGCTTGACTTTTTTACAGCCATACTCTTGTGTCACTGATTTCATATAATGCTAACAAATTTGTAAATTTTAAGGCTGGATCCAAATCCTAGAAGCATTGGTTCATCTGACCTTTTGAAGAGTTTTTTTGAAGAGTGTGATCCAGATATAAAGGTATGCTTGTCAGTACTTTGACCCTTTTTATCACAAAAAGGACCTTAGAGGGAAAAGACCAGTGTTGCCCTCCACTCAAACGACATCAATAACAATGAAACCCTGTCTTATGGACGCAAATAGTGTCAGTATGCAATGCAACAGATCACACTCGTATCAGTGCTTGCCTTGGCATTACCCTCATATCTATCGTATTTACATGGGTATCTACTGCAATGCGCCCAACACCTGAAAATCATGAAAAAACGTTATTTTTTTAAATAAAAACCGGGAAGGTGGTTAGGTATATTGGTTAACATCTATTGACAGTCGAACAGAACGTCACACAATGACTGAAAAATCAGTCTATCCAGTGCTAACCCAAAAGTATTTCAAAGGTGTTAAAGCAAATTCAGTAACAAAAATCATCCGTCAAAAAAATATGTGACGAAAAGAATGACACCTCACGGGAACACCACCCTCGGAGTAACTGGCGAGTATTCACCAGACTGGGCCCCTTTTCTCATCACTGGTCGTCATTCAATTAAAAAACGAAAGTAGTACTTTGACCCTTAACAAATTGATTGTGAATGCTGGTATGCTATTCTGCTATTGCTATGGACTATCCGCTGTCTGATGAATTTCCACCTGGTTCCAGGGTTACCATTGCAAGCAAGAGTGCGACCCACCTTCTGATGTGTTTGGGCGTTGCAATTTGGTGCCCCTGTTAGTTGTCTGTACCATATTCATCAAACTGTGGATGTATGATTTTGGTGTTTATAGGGTTGGGCCGGTAGGCTTTCCTGTAGTTGCTTGTTCATTGTCCAGGTCAGTAAACAGAAACACACAACCCTGCAAAAGCGCTGGGGACTTGGGAGGACTAGCGAGTGGGCTACATACATTTTTATTGAAAGGTGAGCACTTTGCAGACTATGTTGGTCCTCATGGCAATAGCCTAATTGTTGCCTGTTGGTTGTTCAAAAGAATTATGAACTGCTCCCCTTTACTTAATACTTCCATTACTGATTTGTTCCATCCATGTTTTTGTTAATACATACAATGTCAAATGCATGCTTTCAAGATGTTTGCCTTCATCAAGTCCACTAAGTTTTCTCCATGAATGGGGGATATTTGGCTGTTAATGTTTCAATAAAATGCGAAGCTGCAGGGCCCCTGGTTATTTGGCCAACCGAACTAATGTGCTTGCTTGGGTCACAATTACGTTGCTGTAATTAGTCACAAAATATATCTGGTCAGTCAGTCACAAAAAAGTTATTCGGCCAATTACGGCCATAAAATTACAGATGATAAAAACATTTCATAAACAAATAGAGCAGCAGTTCAGGTGATAAAAAAGATTTCATAAATAGAGCTGCATTTCAAGGTTCAGGGCATATCTGGGTATAATAGTGCTTTTCGATTTAGACACTACATAGGGTACATGCCAATGATAAGATGCATAAAACATTTATAAAAAGGTGCAAAAGGGTCTCGGACTAAAAATGATTTTTATTAAATAGTTAAAAACTGAGATCAAATCCTAACATACTAATATGCTAAGGGTGGGGTAGTTATAATGCGCCAAATGTGTTTCCAACCCCCAGTGAAATGCGGACAAAATTTCCCACTGCCATGTGAATATTCTAATTCTCCAGCCTTTGCAATCGGTCAAAAGTCTCCTTATGTGGGTTTTTATTAAATAGAATATAAATTAGGGCAAATAAATCACTTCCTAGCATGAGCATACAGAGTGCAAAATGCAATAAAGTGCAATGTGCTTTGAGTGGCAGTGTTATTGCATGGACATGTAGGCAGTGGTTCTCCCCAGTCAATACTCCTAGGAAAAGCATCTATCAGTGCAATAGACTAAATCGCAGTCTTGTTAATTAAAGCTGAGGTTCCCATTCACAAACAAGGAGAGATAAGGCTCACACTCATGTGTCAAATTGATTGGATTGTAAGTGCGGCTTACAAGTAGATTATCAAAGGCCGCCTGGTGGGCCATTCCTTGTCTGTATCCAAATGCTTCCTTTACCTAGGAGATAGCCCAGGCCGGGTTTTCGGTGTACTCCTGAAGGTCTAACTCTAGAAATTATTTTTTATAAATCTAATTCGTGGTATATTGAGAGCATTGTCCAGAGAAAGACATCCCTCCAGTGCTTCCATAGAGAGTTGGACAACAGAGTTCCCCAAATCCTCAGCCATAAGAGTACTGGTACCATCTTTATCCTGTCACCTACAGGTGTTAAGTCCAACTCTGATAGGCACATAAAGGCAGGGCATGATTGGGGGACGACCTGTAGCCTATGAATAAATGTATTTTCTACCTGCTGAATTGGCCCAGGACTTTTATATCCCCAGACCCCTGCCCCACAAGTCACCACAGAAACACATTTGCTCTGATAAATCTCTGTCAGTTCTTTGATCGGTTTGTGTCCCAGCCTTCTCGCAGATGAAAACACTGCCGCCACAGCTCTTTGAGTATGAGCAGCCCTGAATGGATGCAGGCTGTGCCAGGTTAGGTTTTGATCAAAAGAAAGCCTCAGATAATTAAAACACTTCACTCTATGGGTTTGTGACCCCCTACCCCTGAAGAAAGTCCTAGTTTTCACACTTCTAAGGCCTAGGCTCATTTTATGGTTTAAATCTTTTTAATTGATTTTAAAGATGCATAGGTTAACATTAGACGCCGCCTTGGGGAGAGGAGTTGGCCTAACGGTTAGGGCGGTCGACCATGAATCTGGGGAACATCCTGGGATTCTGGGCAAATCAGTTAATATCCCCGTGCCTAACAAAAATGAATGTGTCCTCATGTAAGAGTAAGAAGCAAAAGTATAAGAGAAATAGGATGAGAGTTCTGGTGCCTGGGGAGGATTTCTGCGTACACATGGCTAGTGGTTAGCCACAGGTGGGATTATTCTTCGCTTTGGGAGTGGTCTCCTGAATGGGAGGTTGTGTTGGGGAGTCAGAGCACTCGGAGGTATCTTGGGCAGGTAAATTCCATAAATTCGGAGGAGAGGAATTTGATGGTGGTACCCCATGTTTTGTCGAATATGGGTAGAGTACGGGACAAGCCGGCTCTGATCTTTCCTATGCCCAATATCTCCCATACCTTGTATAGCCAGTCTATCTTAGTCAGGACCTCTTTCGTTCCACTACGAGCCAGCAGCGCTTGCTTGGCGGCTCCTAGTGTTACAGTGATGGCCTGTCCACGACTTGACTTAAGAGGGTATGTAAGGGGATTTGCCAGCCCCAGCAGGGTGTGGCTGGGCAATCTGGGCATTTTGGTGTGGTGAATGGAGTCTTCCTCTAGCTAGACTGTGTTCCAATAGGCCTGTATTTTCAGGCAATGCCAGAGAATATGGGTAAGGGTGCCTGGTTGCCCACAGGTGTGCCAACACAAATCGCTTCCCCTGGGTTTCCATTTTGCAGTTCTAACCAGGGTATAGTATCAATAATGTGCAATCTTTAAAAACATTTATTTTCCTGCGGTACTACAGGAGGACGCTCTGGCCCAGTGAAATATGTCCTGCCACTCATTAGGGGGAAATTCCCTTTCCATCTCCGATTCCATCTATGCTGCGCTGGGGTCTTAACGATGTGTTGGGGCTTATTAAAAAAGGAGTAAATATTTGACAGCAAGAGATTGTCTGACATGCGTGTGATGTACCATATCTCAAATTTAGTGAGGGAGCGGCCAGCATGTGGTTGCACCAGAGGTTGTGTTACCCAGTGTTGGATCGCCAGATATTGCCAATAGGGGTCTTGGGAAATCCCAAAGCCTGAGACTAATCCCGGGAAGTCCATAGTCCCCTTCTCGTCGAATAAGTCACCTATCCTTTTACAGTAGGCTTCTTGCCATTTCAGATACCCGGACCCTTCCCTCGCAGGGGGGAAATCTGGGTTACCTATTAAGGGTGTTAGTGGAGAAACGGGGCTGAAAGGCCAAAGGGTTCCTGTACTCTGTCCCACACCCCAATTGTCGCCCTCAGTACTGGCGAGATGTAAGTGCCAGCCGGTCTATGTCGTTTAGGGAACCAGTTAACTTTCCATATGTGCTTTCCTGCAATTGTGCGACTTTAATTTGTACCCCAAGACCCCCATTGACTTGCTTCAGGAATGTTTGATGTCGTGCCATGCAGGATCTTTTCCCTTCCCATAAAAAATTCCTGATATGGTGTTGTAATTGCGCCAGTATTTGAGGGGGGGGCATAGTTGCAACTTCTGCGTCATGCATAGGATGTGGGGCAGGAGAGTCATTTTGAGAGCCGCAAATTTGCCTAGCCATGACTTGGTGTGTTTCTTCCAGTTAAGAAGTCAGCGCATGGTCTCATCCAGTAAGGATGAATAGTTAGCCTTAACCATCCTTTCCGTCGTGTGTTATATCTGCTGCCTAAGTAGTAGACGCCCACTTGGGCCCACGCGAATGAGAATTCCTGACCAGTTGATCCTGCTCAGCTCAGGGCAGGGTTAGGCCAAGTGCCAATGTCTTTTGTATGAAGATTTTGAATCTTGATTCTGCACTGAATGTCTTAATTTCTTCTAATAGGGGGGGCAAGGAGAGCGTCCTGCGTGTGAGGAATTGTACCACATCGTCCACGTACAGTGAGATTTTGTGCTCTCTGTCGCCCATCCGAATCCCAGTAATCTTTTGAAGTTGTCTGACTCTTTCAGCAAATGGCTCCATATACAGAGCACAAAACGCAAAGTGGAGAGCGGGCACCCTTGGCGGGTCCCCCATCCCGATCCTAATCCGGCGGAAAGCTAAGCCGTTCACTCTGATGCAGGCTTCCGGTTTTCTCTATATGCAATTGACACATCTACGATAGTGGTCCCCTAGCCCAAATCTACACATAGCGTGTCTCAAGTACGGCCAATGTACGCGGTCAAGCGCCCTCTCGGCATCGACCGACAAAAACAGTGCAGGCTGTTGGGTACGTTAAGTTTTGTCTAGTAAGGCGTCTCGTCCCATCTCTACAGTTCCGTTTGGGGATAAAGCTGGATTGATCTGGATCCACCAGGCCTTGCAAATGCGGTGCCAGGCGAGCTGCCAGCACAATAGTGAAGATATTTAGTTCAACATTCAATAGGGAAATCTGTGGTACGAAGCGCTCTAAGGGGTCCTTACCTGGTTTCGGTATTTCCACCACCTCTGCCAACGACATTGTGGGGGTTAAGGTTCCAGTTTCACTGAATTCATTGAAAATACAAACAAGAAGCGGTATCAGTTCAGGGGAAAATGCTTTGTAAAAGTCTACTACAAAACCATCTCCTCCTGGAGCTTTCCCCACTGTTAACTTCTGTATGGCCCGCCGATCCTCCTCGGGGCTGATATCCACGTACATAGCTTCTGCATCAAACGTGGAGGGATGCCACCGGCAGTCGACAGTCATAGTCGTCGGCGGCCGCCTCGTCCAGTTGCTTTGCATAGTATAGTGTGGTGTAAAAAGCTTAAAACGCACCCGCAATATCTGTATGGCTCTGGAGGATCTCTCCTCGGGGAGCCCTTATTCCTGCAATGCGGTGTGAATTCGTCTGGGAACTCAGCGGGTGTGCTAAGAGTTTCCCAGCTTTGTTACCCCCTTTATAATAGAGCTGCTTAGTACGTAGGAGCGCATACTCTACGCGGTCCCAGTCAAGGCCCTCAACTGCTTCCGCGCGTTAGTAAGTTGTCTCCTTGTCTACATCGCTCCAGTGTGACGGAGGACCCTTCTAGCTCCTTTTTTTAAACAGAGTTTTATATAGCACAAACTTGACCCGAAGGTATCGGAGCACTTTACAGAACACAAGTTGCGTTACATGAGGACTCGCTTTATTTTTAGGCACGGGAAGATTAAGTGATTGGCCAGATTCACAAGATGTTCAGCGTCATTGCAGAGACTCGAACCTAGTTCCCCAGATTCGAGGTCGACCGGCCTAGCTGTTAGGCCAACTCCTCTCCTTGACCTGCGACTCAAGTAGCTCCCGCTTGCCCCTTCTATCTTTGTTCAGTTCCGCAGCGATAGATATAAACCTGCCCCGTATGAATACCTTCAGGGCATCCCCACAGCAGAGGGAGCGGAACCAATCCATCATGATTGATTTCCATGTAATCACGGATCGCGGCCCGTACAACGGCCATATTAGAATCGTATGCGAGTAATTTATGATTGAGCCTCTATGATTTCAAATGAGAATGCCCCCCGGCAATCACAGCATCAGTGAAACAGGGGAGTGATCCGGCAGCGCAGACGTTCCTATCATTTGCACGTATGTTTGGTGAGACGCTGAAAAAAAGGTGTATTCTCGAGCAGTAGGGTTGT
This sequence comes from Lissotriton helveticus, assembly GCF_964261635.1. NCBI lineage: Eukaryota > Metazoa > Chordata > Amphibia > Caudata > Salamandridae > Lissotriton > Lissotriton helveticus. The sequence goes on from NC_136067.1 coordinate 1,387,662,317, forward strand.
GTTGCCTCCAAGCGTCCGTCTGCCCCGTCTCCCCAAGTCTCTGTAGCATGGATTCTGAAAGGGAGCCGGAGTTACCCACCCGCGCTACTGACCTATCGAGTTGTGAGTTTGGTACAATGTTGAAATCCCCCCTATCACCAAATCCTCATCTTCGGAGTCTATAATGACATTCAGTAAATCCCAAAGAAAGGCCTCCTGGTGTTCATTAGGGCTGTATATAGAGGCTAGGGTGTATGTGTGGGATCCTACTTTGATGCGCACTGCCAACACCCTGCCTGGTATTTCTATGTGTACTCCTATTACAATTCCCGGGAAATGTTAAGCTATTAGAATAGCCTCTCTGGCCTTCTTCCGTGTGGATGAGGAAAAATATTGTCGATCATACCATTTAGACCAGAGGCGTTTCCAGTCTGCGCGCAGCAAGTGGGTTTCTTCCACTAAACATATATCCCAGTAGGCCTGCCTAAGCATTGTGAGGAGTGCACATCTCTTAACGGGTGTGTTAAGTCCCCGGACATTGAAGCTCATTAACCTGACCTCAGTTGTGGACATATGAGTGTTTAAAAGGAGGAGTGGGGATTGCCTTCTGGGTAGTGTAAAAACCGAGGTGAGTCCCCTCTGTCCTGGCCCATTTGGGATCCCTTGGGTTGATATGGTGCACTGACAGAGTCTACCTTCCTTATCTTCTCTCCCATTCGATCTCCTCAGCTGTAGTGGTTTCCGGGGTGGCGTCTTCCTCCGGGTCATAGAGTAGGTGTAGTGCATGTCTCAGTGACTTTTGAGTTTGAGCTGTATGCCACCTGGAGCCAGGGGTCCCCCCTCCAACCTGGTTCCGACTTACCCCACAAGTGTGTTGACTCCCACCCTGTTTCCCTGTATCCTCTGACCTTCGTATTGCTAGTCCTCCCCACCTGTGGCATTGTCTGTTGTAGGCCCCATAATAATGGTAATGGTAATGGGGTAGGAGGGAGAGACGGCAGAAAGACAGAGGAAAGTCTGCCCAAAGTCCGGCTGGGTAGGTGACGGTCGAGGGGGAAGTCCCAAAACCCATCTCCTCTATAGCTATCAGGTAGCTCCACCGGGCGTTGGCCAAATAGTTAGGTCTCAATGGGAAACATTTAAAGAACATGGAGGGCAAAATAAATGTAGCGTAGAGGGGAGGGGGCAGGGAAGGATGAGAGTGAGATTAGGGGAAGAGACAAGGAGAGACAAAATGAAGTCTATCTAAAGGCCGACTGGGTAGGTGACAACCAAGGAGGGAGTCCATGGCCCATCTCCCCTATAGCTAAACCAGGTAGCTCCATCGGGCATCAGACAAAATAGTTCAGTCTCAATACATAGAGAGAGGAGAGAAGGAGAGATATAATAGAGGGTGGATGCGGGAAGAGACGAAAGGAAGTCTGGCTAAAGACCGACTGGGTAGGTGACGTCCAAGGAGGGAATCCCCGACCTGTCTCCCCTATAGCTAACATCAAAACAACAAAGAAGGGAGGATAGAGGTTTCTAAAGAATAGAATCTACCTCCGATTAGACTTTCTATAAACAATGGGATTCTATCCTGTGTTTCAAATTTTTGGTTTGTTTTTTTATAATTACTTTTGTGATAGGTGAAAGAGGCTTGTCTCTAGAAATGTTAGAGAGAAGCACTATGTGTTTTTAAAATACCCCTCACACACTATGAGTCCCATAGTGTCATGCTTCATCATAGGGGTCTTCCCGTCCCTCTACAGGGCGGGGCGTGCTACGACCTACGACTACGCGGGAACACTTATTTGTGAAAGGACTATGTGTGTGGTGAATTGTTGTGAGAGTGATAGGGAAAGTGAGGAATGTTACAAGATTAAAAATGAGATTTAAAAATTTCCTGGCTAGTGGAGAAAATACACTTTATTCAGTTCCCTAGCTGGAAACCTTAAAAAGGGGGAATCAGATAAGTTGGGTGCACAATTTACTCCCTACTTGGTCGACATGTTTCGAACGCAGTCCCCTCTGCGTTTCTCATCGGGACCCAGATACGATCCCTACTACACTCTACAGGCATCAAGTGGATATATAGTATGCCTTATATCGCACGGAGACTGACCGCAAAAAAAGGCAGGCCAGTATTATCAAAAACAGGGGTAATTCGCCCCAGAAAAATTTACCAATTTGGTATCTGTAAGAGAAGGGAAAATAGGAAACAAACAACACATAAATATACAACCTACTGGTTGTCTGCTTCATAACACATCATCATAGTGTGGATATCTTCCATAGTATTATTAGAGAAGAAGAAATTTCCACATCATTTTGTGTTATATTTTTCTCAATTCATTCCCTTGGTCATAAATACTGCCATTTCACTGTTTGAGAGAGGCATTCCCCTTCGTAAAAATAGACCGAACCTTACACACCAAACACGATTGCACAGGACGTCATTCATTCACACATGTATTCTCAAAGTTCTGGTACATATTTCATTTCAATGACATAGGTAATCGTTATGATCAAAGTGAATACATACACGTTGTCTCTGGATGATAAGCCACATGAACTAGCAAACGGGGAAGAAGGCTTCCTCCTAGGAATCAATGTTATCCATTCTAGAACGAAATAAAGTAACACAGCATCTTGGGTTGGTTGATGTTATCAAAGATAGGAGACTTATTAGCTGTGGGCATTGAGCCGGGAGTTTATAGACTCGTCCAAAGTCTAACTTATGTGGAAAATAGGAAAGCTCTTGCCTGCATCATATCTCCGTGCTGCTCCATGGTTGGTTTTTGACAGACTGGGTATCCGCTATTTAACCCATGGTTAAATGCATTTCCCGCTTCATTAGTTGCTCGAAAATGCACACACCTCTGTGCCTGGCTTCACCCGGAAGTCTACTCATTCAGAAACACTAGTTTCTTGACCGTTGATTGGTCGAATCTCTCCGTCCTCTCAGAATCGAGCCTGCTCTAGAGGCAGAATTTCAATAGGCAGAGGACATTCTTGTTTGTATTGTAGAAATGCTTGTGTTATCAAATATCGGTCCAAAACGTATTCAACGTCTGTTGCAGCAAGAGAATTAACCCATTGTATCCATCTCGGATGTAAAGCTTTAGCATTTGGAATGCTTGCTTTTGTTACTGCCTCTAAGGCAGGTACAGGAGTTATGACCATAATAGTTTTCCCGTGTGTGAGGGCTCTCTCTTTTGCTACTGCAGTTTGAACCGCTGTCAGAATTTTTTCTGTTGAAGTGAATTTCATTTCTGCTTGTGTGTACAAGTCTGATTCGTATGCTATTGGTACTTTTTCACCTTTGTCAAAAGTTAAGTACGTGATTCCACATTGTCCTGGAATGATTCGGATCACTAAGTTGCTTACGTTTACGCGTGTTTGTAAGTGTTTTGTTGCTAACATCTCTGTTTGCAAAGAACGCAAAATTTCTGTGCGTTTTTGTGTCCAATTAACTGTTTTGAAATCAGGTTTGATTAATTTGTAGAGAGGTTTAACCCTTTCTGCGTATTTTAGAATGTAAGTTCTTCCGAAATTTAGGAAACCTAGAATCAACTGTAAGTTTTTCAGTGTTTTTGGAGGTTGGAGTAGTGCACATTTCTCTAGAAAGTTTGCTGGCAGGCTTTTGCCTTCACTCGATAACTCATATCCTAGAAATAGGACGTTGAGGTGGGCAATTGTCGATTTTTTTAAAATTTAATTTGTACCCTTCTGAGGCGAATCCCAATATAATAGTGTTCACCCTGTTCAAGTGCCTATCCAAGTCATCGTCTGTTAGATAGATGTCATCTACGTATGATAGTGCTTCGTCATCATATGTTTGTAGTAACTCTGTTACTCTCACTGAAAATAACCCCGGACTATTCTTGAATCCGTGGGGGAGACGACAGAAGTTACGCCGTGTCCCCATAATTGAGAAAGCGGTCAAACACCTACTTTCCGGTGCAATGTTTTGACAGAAGAAACCATTAGAAATATCTAATGTGGTTTTATATTTTTTACGCACAATTTTATTCATGAATGCTGCACTGTGTGCATTTTGTACTGCAAATGTTTTGCAACAAGAGTTTAGATGTCTGTAATAATACTAGACGATATGTATTGTCTGGTGTGGAGACAGGAAACAAAGGATTGTTCATTGATGAGGTGCATGCTTCAATCACCCCTTGGTATTCAAGTTGATCTAATATCTCCCTGACCTGTTTTTTAGCTTCTTGCTTAACTGGGTACTGCCTTTGTGCAGTCGGTTGATTTTTCAACTGGGTTTTATGGTGAGGAGAATCCTCATCCCATCCTACATGATTTTTATATAATGCAGGAGCCTGGGCTACTGCCCATTTCCTGGCATAGGTATATTTTAAATGAATTGGAATGTGGTTGGAGAAGGCTGGCATAATGATGTCTTCGCCATGTGGGCACTCCCTTACAAATTGTGGTGGCTAGTCTTGTTCAGCGAGAAGAATGTCATAACCTTTAGAAAGCCACTCCCCAAAGAGTGCTCTTATCTTTCTTGGTATGCCCCCCTCCATCCGGATTGTTATTTTATATAACGTATGTGGACAACTAACCCTGGTATCTGCAGTTTCAACTTGAATGAATTCATTCAAGTCCACTGTCTCCAGATGATCCTTCAAGTTCTTGCGAGCTATGATGACTTCTGCTGCGCTGTAAAACCATTCCCGTTCTTGAGTTGTGTTCTCAAGATCCTCGGCATGTCTGATTTTTAGACCTGCTACTTTCTTTTTGGTGAATTGAGGTTTCTTGTTTTTCTGAACGTGTTGATCGTCTTTGGACTTCACGCGTTCTTCCTTGTGTTCTGACCGTCCTCTTCTTTCGGATTTCTGTGACGAAGTCTGAAAGGTATGAGAGGAGCGTGTATCAGTATCTTGATATCTATCAGGTTTTCTCACATTATCCCTATTCCTGAGGGTATATCTCTTTTCAGAGGGCTCCTTTTGAGGAGACCTACCTCGGGCTTGAGAACGCTTCTCTTTAGAAGTTTGTTTGGTGTTCTCACACTTCTTTTTAGAAGTAGTAGGAGTGTCTTTATTAAAGACCTTTTCAGGACCTTCAGACAGTTGGGGTTTAACTGATTTCCCACCCAAGCTGTCTCTGCCTAATTCTTCATAGGATTTTTCAATTATCCTGGCCAGTTCTTGTGGTTGCTCAGTAACATCAAATTCCCTTAACTTTTGGCGGATCTCCACGGATGCTGCTTCACCTTTACTATTAGCTAATATTATTGTTGAGACCTGTTTGAAATCTTTCAGTAATTTCATACCTAGATTTAAAGCAGGCTCTGCCCCGTATTCATTTTGAATTTGTTTCACGACATCTGGTATTACCGCCATAGACGGAACACCATGTGTTTTAGGGTAGATTGCAGCAAAGACTGTACCCCAAGTGTCGCAGTCCTCCAGATGTTGTGCGATCCCCATTGGTAAACAGATTGTTAAAATTCTGTGTTTCTCATGAGGGGTAGTATTAGGAAATACTGCCTCGATTTGAGTAATTGTTTGAGCTCTCCAGAATGGAATTTGTTCCCGTTTTGCGGGTAATTTACCAACGACTGAGTGTAAAGTCTGTGGTGTCATTTTATTTGTGTTCCCCTGGTGGGGGGGGGGGTGCTGTGGAATCATTATTGCTGGTTGGACTGTAAGAGTCTGCATGACATGTTGAAACAATTGTCTATAGATTTTGATTAACTCTTTAAGTTGAGTTAGTAACTCCGCATCTGACATTTCTTCAATGCCAGGATGTGGTGTATAGCTGGCTAACACTGGCCATGTTGCTCCTGGTCTACCTAGTGAATCAAGCCTGGTAATGTGATTTATATGTTTTAGGGCGCATTTAAACCAGAGCGCATCATCTTCTTTGTTGAAGTGAAACACATGTGTTACTGGATTTGCTTCAGGAAAGACTATCCATGAATAGAATTCCTATGTCTGGTGATATTCATGTGCCTCTATCACAAAAACTATCCTACCACCTCTTGGTGTTGGGCCATTTCTTATCTATACTAATATAATAAAGAGAGAGCCCAAACCTTTGAGGCGGGTAATCTCAGGAACCACAGCACCAATCACAACACCCAATACAGCGTTGGAAAGGGCAGTTGCAGCAGAAGGACATAGGCTATGCAGACGTCCACCATATACATTTAAAAGGTAAAAGAACCGTGCCAGTAAAGTAGTCCCTTGTGGGCGTGTCTGCGTTGTGCAGTGGGCGTGTGCTGGGGGCGTGACAAACGCTGGGGGCGTGTGGTACGTTCCACCCTTCATGCCATGTCTCATATCGTGTGCTGTGGGCGTGTGCAGGGGGCGTGGGCGTGTGCTGGGCGCGGGATTACGAAGAAAAAAACCGAGCGTTGTGCCCAATATTTCATTGTTTTTTCTTCCCGGGTTCTGTACATTCCAGCTCCGGGTGTCCACCCTGCTCCCTTTAAATACCCCTGCACCTCATAATCATAGCCCACCCTTACTCCTTAAAATACCCCAACACCCTTAAGCACTAACCCATCTTAACCCTATAAATATACCCTGTACCCACAAACCCAAACCTATCCCTAAACCCTAAAAATACCCCTGTACCCCAAAACCCAAACCTAGTCCTGAACCCTATAAATACCCCTGTCCCTCAAAACCCAAACCTACCCCTGAACCCTAAAAATACCCCTGTACCCCAAAACCCAAACCTAGCCCTGAACCCTAAACATACCCCTGTGCCCCAAAACCCAAACATACCCCTGAACCCTAAAATACCCCTCTACCCCAAAACTCAAACCTACCCCTGAACCCTAAAAATACCCCTTTACCTCAAAACCCAAACCTAGCTCTGAACCATAAAAATAACCCTGTACCCCTAAACCCAAAACTACCCCTGAACCCTAAAATACCCCTGTACCCCAAAACTCAAACCTAGCCCTGAACCCTAAAAATACCCCTGTACCCCAAAACCCAAACCTAGCCCTGAACCCTTAAAATACCCCTGTACCCCAAAACCCAAACCTACCCCTGAACCCTAAAAAAACCCCTATACCCCAAAACCCAAACCTAGCCCTGAACCCTAAAAATACCCCTGTACCCCAAAACCCATTCCTATCCCTAAACCCTAGAACTACCCATGTACCCCATAACCCAAAACTATATCTGAACCCTTAAAATACCCAAACACCCCAAAACATATAACTCAGTACCCCAAAACATATACCCCTATACACATACTACCTTATCCAAACATTAAAAAAAAACATGCTTTTACCATTCATGCATTTACAACGAATTTCGTTGTAAATGTATGCGTAGTAAAAGCATATAAAATGTAATGCCATGCGTTATAATGGCATTGCGGAGTCATGGTACTTTCGTAATGAAAGTATGCGGAGTGATGGTATGCGGAAAGAAAGTTGCGGAATAATAGGTGTTTACCCTCCCCTGGTAAGTACATTGGTGGCACGGCGGTCCACAACTCCAGCAATATACTCATATTTTTTCACCACCGATTTGAAAAATGCACAGGTCTCTCTCATTGATGGCCAGCACCGACATACACTTTTAGACACACCTCCCGCCACAAGTTCTAGAATTGCGAACTTTAGAGCTCGGCATCAGCTCAACATCCTGGGATTGCAGGCAAATCGCTTTGTCTCCCCATGCCTACCACAAATGAATGTGTTCTTCTGTAATGTAAATTGTGCTGATGCCATGTTGTCGAGTTCGCGCTATATAATATTGCAAGGAAAAATAAAGTAGGGAAACTCGACTGCATCAGCAGTGCACTGTGAATCGGAACGTTTCACAGGCCTGTCACAGATAAGAAATGCTATCAAAACGAAATCCTACAAAACAATATACTACTGGCCGGCAGCAATTCATACCCGGACAACGTCGGGACGGGCTGCTACTAAGTTTTATAGTGATGGATTTCCTTAAACTTACTGTTAGTCAGCGAGTGGTTGAACATGAGCCTGGAGGCAGTGCTTGATTTGTGCAGGTGCTGTCCACCTGCACTCATTTTTGATGACTGAAATGTAATTTTCCTCATCAGAATTTGACCCAGACCAAGAAAGAAAGTGACAGAAAAGGATGAAAAGAGGAGGGAGAGAAAGACAGATAATAGTGACAAGGGGAAAAAGAAGGGGTGAAAAAGAGCCTGCAAGAGTGAAATAAATGTGCATGGGGTTGAATAAAGACTTAGGGGCATATTATCAAGTGGCAGCGATAGGCAGTTCTTAGCGAGAACTTATTTATCGCCAACTATCACTGGCAATTATCGCCATGCTATCGCTGTTTTAACAACGCATAGCGCAATGTTGATCATTTTCCAGAGATAGCTGTATTTTCCATGGGACATCTCTGGTTTCCAGCGATATTCCATGGAAAATGCCGAAAACCTTGCTGATACGACCCTGTGGTCGTATCGGCATAATCTACCCCCAACCACGGTTTTCGCCAAAAACTAACATCTGCTAAAATGCGTGGGCCTCCTTGTGAATATTGCGATGTACATTTACGATATTTTACAAGGTAGTCCGTCAGGGGTATGCCCATTGACGCCCACTTTGCATTTCATTAGAGATGCAAAGCGAGGCGTCGGGAAAACTGGTGCTAACATGCGCTAATGCATGCTGGCTCCACCTTGTAAATAGGGCTATAAACATATCCCCGCTTTAGCGGCAAAAAGTGCAGCTAAAGCGGCAATACTGCCCTTGTTACTATGCCCTTGGTATTGGGAAATCCTGACATTCGTCAGCGTCGGTTATGGACTTCTGAGATGCTGTTAGGGTACCAGCACTTATTTTACAAATTAAGCACTGCCTGGGGCGTCGCTGTGCATACTTTAGTGAAAGCCTTGGAAGACCTAGGTGAGCGCTTCATGGGAAAAGCCTTGCTCTTTTGGCCTCGTTTTGAATTACGGAGATTGTTCCACCAGTGAAAGGATTGGTACGGGGTCTTCTTGCTTGTTTGGCATTTATGAGGTTGTGTAGGACAGCTGACATTTGTGAGGCATCGTTTGAAGGCAAAATAGTCTATTCGAGTAAATACAGCACGTGGAAGGGACTGGTGAATCCACAAAATGCCTATACACATTGTGAGACTATACGTTTCCAAACACGCGTAACACTCAACTCAATTCTACGGTAGTTGAATTCAATATTTAGGTAAATGAATTAATCAAAGACATAACTGCCACCTCATCTACCCTGAATGCATTGAAAAGAGACTTCCTTGAACACAAGTTTCAGGGCTAAGGAAGAAACAGCTCTCAAAATGTGTTCACCTCATCTACGGTGGCCATCTCTATTGGCAAGCTCACATTTATTTCACATTTTATAACATTTCCACGTTTTTGACTGGGAGAAGAAACTGCATTGAGATTAAGAAAACATACCCACCCACCAGTCGTAGAAACTTAAGTACATTGTAATCTCCATGCACTCTAAATTAAGGGAAGTCCACTCGTTTTTAAATAGAAGTAATCTACTGGTCTTTTGGTTGTAAAGGCACCAGTATTTGAGATGTGAAAAGTGAAAACACGTGAGACACCAGCAGCCTACCTACAGGTGTTATTTACCTCTCGTAGCTTTCACACATTTTGCAGTGTTTGCCACAAGGTGGAGATATTGCCACATATTAAGAATGAAGGCAGTATAAAAGCCGATAGAAATGTTATTTAAGAAAGAAAAGGAATAGGTTTGCCAGCTTTCCATATTTCTGTGCCAGTGAAGAAAGGTATAAATTCAACAATGCCCATATGGAGCTGCAAACCTTCCTCAGAAGTCTGAGATACAGTCCCATGGTGAAAATATTCGAAAGGTAACTTAGATGTAAAACACAATGCGTCCGAACCTATGGTTAAAACGGGATATATTTTGATTATATATCTTTATTCCATGCATTTCTCTGTAGGAAAGGCGTTTGTTTGGGTATTTAGTGGAAATAAATTGAAATTAACGCAAGTTCGGTTAATAGCACTGGGTTCTTCCCAAAAGGACTGCTTTGGGATCTATCATGTAAAGCAGATTCAGCAAATACATGTTAACGGCTATTTTTTCAGCCTTGTAATCTACCCTCCCATAGTATAAAATTAATTCTGACAATCGATACATGTTGCTAGATATACATATAGACACGAGCTGTGTATAGAGGGCATTTGTAAGGTGGGGATGTTTATTTGCATAATGTTGAGGAAGGTTTTGAGGCATTTCAAATTGTTTTTAAAGACAGTTTAAGTCATACGCTGGATGTCAGCATGGCTCTAAGGTTGTATGCGATTGTGCTTGTTAGACCCTTCAGCCTTATGTTGATATTCCCTCAAACATTTTAACTTCACCCTCCTATTTTGCTGAATTTGTTTTTGTTGTCCATAGGACTCTGTGCACTTTACCATTGCTTACAAGTGCCTACGGGCTTGTGCTCACTCCCTAAAACATGGTACAAGTGGCTTACACATACTTCCATTGTGCATCTGTGTACCTTCAATGTACTTGGATCTGTGTGTCTGTTACTTTTCTCCTGAAAAAGCATATTCAATGCACTGCCCTATTTCTCATCCTGTGCCTCTATCAATATCTTTAATCTACATATACTTACCTCCTTTATGTATCTATATACTTTCAATGTACTTATGGATCCATATATTTATCACTTTCTTCTAATTTAGCATTTCCAATGCACTACCCTATTTCTCAGCCTATACTTCGCTTAATATATCTTCTAGCCCAACCTTCTGACTCATCTCAAACTTCTTCTACTCCTCCTTCCAATGCACTACCCTATCTCTCATCCTATACATCTATCAATATATCCTCTACATCCACTCTCTCATTTATCCCAAATACCATACCACTACTATGATTGCCAAAATATCCCTTTCTAGACTCTCTCCTACTCTACCCCTCCTAGCATCATCTGACACCTCTTTTACTATACCGATCCCCTAAAACAAACCTTTCTAAACTCTTTCCTCTGAGTCATCCCCTCCAAAACTCCTTTTTACTCATCCAAAGCCTCCTCCTATTGCTAAGACCTAAAAAAAAACTTTCAATCTTTTATCCCTCCACTATCCTTTTCAATCGAAATTAACAGACTAACATGTTCACTTCTCAAATTCCATATTAAACTATACTAATATACTACCCAAATAACTGAATAACATAGCCTCTACTCAAATTACTTTATATTTTTTACTATACTAATTTTCAATAGTAATCCTTTATGGGTTCCGGAGTGACGTGCTACTCGCCAGAAAAGCGATTCAACTCCCATCAGGGGTAACATGTGCTATGTGAATGCAAATCTTTCTTCCCCTTTTATCCCTCTGCCATTTCTCACGCCAAGTAACTCGTTAATATCCACTACTGAAATTACTTCATATTTCACCATATTAATTCACCACTAATCCTTTGTAGGCTTCCTGAATAGCGTGCGTCAACAAGTGCTATATAAATACAAACCTTTTCCTCCTCTATCCTTCTGCTATCATTTCAAATCCAAATAACTGAGTAACCTATCCACCACTTAAAATGTACTTGCATTTTTCACTATACTAATTCAACCCTAATCCTCTATGGGTCCTGGAGTAGCGTGCTACTTGCCGAATAAGCGCTTCAATGGCCTCGTCAGTGGTAGTAAGCGCTATATAAATGCAATTACAATACAATACAATACTGGGCTACCCATTAAAGTAGCACCTTTAAACATATCCTAGGTCTGCCATTGCAGCCTGAATGCAGTTTTAAACTGCCACTTCGACTTGGAAAAAAAACCTCCATGGCAAGCTTTCAACTCTGTTTTCATTCCATATATGGCACCCATAGTTGGGCCCTAGGTAGCCGATAGGCCAAGGTGCATTGTAATTAAATGGTAGGACAGGTACTTTTGAGTAAACATGTCCTAAATTCGCTTTTTACTACTGTGAAGCCTACCTCTCCCGTAGGATAGCATTGGGTTGCCTGATTATACTTAATAATTGATAACTTTCGATTGGGAGCAGGTAAAGATTTCATTTTTGGTGTCTGAGAAATTGTAATATAAAATCCTCTTTAATGGCAAAGTCGTATTTTAAGTTACAATTTTGAAAATACCACTTTTACAAAGCTGGCATTTTCCTGCCCTATTTGGTACCTGCACCCTGTTCCTGGCTCACATGGCTGAATGTAGTTGCCACTTGGACTTTGTTTATTCCTCCCAGACAGGTAAAAAGGATTAACAACCCTCTCACCGTGAGTCTTGCTCTTGGCCCTCATAGCAACTGGACCCAGTCACATGCACAGAGTCTTTATCCTGTTTCAATTTAACCAACTAATAACCATCTGCTGGAAGCCTGCTAAATATCTATCTGAGCCACTGCAGCTAGAAACCCTTCTAAATAGGGTAGGAGAGGCTTTTTTTAACTGAGCAGAGTGTACTTTGTGAAAGCATATTAGATACATTTCAAAAACTGTTGTCAGACATTAAATTAATGTGGGCATGCGCGGTCAAAACTACCAACCGTGAGCAAGTCGATTAGTCCATGTTTCCTTGATATGATGAAAAATCCTATGATGCTAGTTTCACAAGCTCTTATCCATGACACTCTGACTGGCAAAGCGAAATGTATTTCCAGACAAGTAGGTGGGCCTACTAGCATTTGCTAAAAACTAAGAAGGTAGCCGACAACGCTTGCATGGGTGGAATTAATGGAAGCGATAGACGAGAAGAATACTAGGTACTTTTGAAGGCTAGTAATTAACATTGAAGGCGAAGCTACTAGCCAGTTAGGATAGGATGAGGATTTATAAAGCACACTAAATACCCATAGATGCCAAGGGGCTGGGCCGTTGAGAAGAGAAAGGAGGATGCAGAGCTGCTGACTTTATTGAGAAAAGTTAAGTCTTCAGCAGCTTTTTGAACACCGCGAGCGATTCCGCCTGGGAGATAGAAGAGGGCAGGGTATTCCAGAGTTTTGCAGCCACCACAGAGAAGGAGCGTCTGCCCTATCTGGCCTTGCGGAATTTAGGGGAGATCAGTTTTCTCTGGGAGGAAGATCTTAGAGTCCTCCCAGGCATGTACCATTGAGACATGGTTTTCAGCTGCTGCGAGCCTTTGTTATGTAAGGCCTTGTAAACCGTACACAGGACTTTGAAAGAAATGTGCTTCCTAATAAGGAGCCAATGCAGAGTACAAAGCCCGTCTTTTGCTGACTGCCGTTTAGGGATATTGGACAAAGGGGCCCCAACCCCCCTCGCAGGCCCCAGGGGCCTATGGTAGCGGAGACCTTTGATTAACCTTTTCCCATTGATTTTCATAGGTCCCAAAAGTTGCTGCAGCCGGGAACCTCATACGGAAGCGGAGACTGAGGTGAGGTGGGGAGGCTTCGAGAAGTGGGCGGGTGGCCATACAGATTACTCCAGGATAGAGTCACAGCTTCCTCGGGGACAGAGCAATGTTCTGTCTAGAGCTGCTCGGCCAATTACTGACGCCTGCAGAATTAGCACTACAAATGCAAGGGTCTAAACAGGCTCTAAGTGTGCAGAGTGGGAAAGGCCGGGCGTGTTTGTTTACTAAAGGGAATACTCATGCTTCTTATCATGTAAAGGGGAGGTGTTTAGTATGAACCTCAGAGTATGAAGGTTGAGTTGGCCCTGCCGCCGGTAGGTTACGCAACTATGTCTCCGGCAGCCAGTCATCATAACTAACATTACTCGAAGCCCAGGCATCATCTCACCAAAGGCCATACATTCCTGGGGAGTCATTGCTGTGAAGATTAGCAGTGAAAACGAGTTCCTGCTTTCCTTACGCACAAATTATTAGGCATCTTATAGCAGTTCACCCGCTACTGCAAATAACCACACTGGGACCTTATTTGGGAATTTAGATAGGTTCTTTATTTTCGGAGCTTATATAAAAATCATGTAGGATGGGATGAGGACTCTCCTCCTCACAAAATCCAGTTAAAATCACAACCAACTGCACAAAGGCAGCACCCAATTAAGCAAGAAGCTAAAAAACAGGTAAATGAAATACTAGATCAGCTAGAATACCAGGGGGTGATTGAAACTTGCACCTCACAAATGAACAACCCTTTGTTTCCGGTCTCCAAACCAGACAATTCATATCGTCTAGTTTTGGATTACCGACACCTTAACACATGTTGCAAAACTTTTGCAGTGCAAAACTCACACAGTGCTGCACTAATGAATAACATAGTGCGCAAAAAATACAAAACAACATTAGACATCTCTAATGGATTCTTTTGTCAAAACATAGCACCAGAGAGCAGATATTTAACTGCATTCTCAATAAATGGCACTCAAAAACAATTCTGTCGGTTAGCCCAGGGGTACAAGAACAGCCCGGGGGTATTCTCAGCGAGAGTAACAGAATTACTACAGCTATATGATGATGAAGCATTATCTTATGTCGATGACATCTACTTAACAGATGATGAGTTGGAGACTCACTTGAAGAGAGTGAACACCATAATACTTGGGTTCGCAGCAGAGGGTTACAAATTCAACTTTAAAAAATCCAGAATTGCCCATCTGACAGTCCTATTCTTAGGATATGAGTTATCAAGTGAAGGCAAAAGCCTGGCTGACAATTTCCTAGAAAAATGTGCCGTACTCCAAGCACCTAGAACACTAAAAAACTTACAGTCGATTCTAGGCTTCCTAAATTTCGGAAGAACATACATTGCAAATTACGCAGAAAGGGTCAAACCCCTTTATGATCTGATAAAACCTGATTTCAAAAGATCCAATTGGACTCAAATACACACAGAAATTTTGAGATCCCTACAAACAGACATGCTAATTAAAACAAAATTAGAAACACGTGATAACACACGCAATCTTGTGATTCGAGTCATCCCAGGGAGATGTAGATTCACATACCTGACCTCTAATGAGGGAGAAAAGGTACCAATTGCATTCAAATCACACTTGTACACAGAGGCTGAACAGAAATTCAGCAACAAAGAAAAAATTGTTCATGCAGTTCAAACCGCAATAGCTAGAGAAAAAGATCAAGCGGACGGTAGACATATCACAGTCAGAACAGCGGAATCAGCCTTTGAGGCATTAACAACACCGTGTAATTTACCAACAACAACATTGAATCCGGAATGGATACAATGGGTGAATTCAATTACAACGGACAAAGTACACTACTACTTTGATCCAGAACTAAAGGAATTGAAAAATCTAGAATATGAAAAAACATACCCTCTGCCAATCGACATTCTGCCTTTACGACATTACGCCTGTGTAATCTATACAGACGGACATGCTCAACCCCCCGTTTGGGGAGAACAGGCATACAATCCCACATGTGAGATTACAAAAGAAGTGTGGCGCGGAGGTAAACTAAAACATCTATTAACAAAATCACACTCAGTAGAAACTAATTCAGAAAAACAAACTGAAATAATAGCATTGAAAATGGCGCTAGATAATGCGGATCGCGAATTCCCGACACTTATAGTGTCAGATTCATATTACTGCGTCAAATCATATAACAAGGATTTGCAGACATGGATTCAAAACGGTTACAAAGATGACACAGATGCACCAATAAAGCAGAAACTGCTCTGGGAACAAATAGCTCTTTTACAGAAAGAACTACCAAAGACTCACGTGACACACTCACTGAGTCATCAGCGTGATGGCGTTCACGTTGCAGGGAATTCATTGGCTGAGACAGCCACAGCGGCAGCCACTAAATCGGCTCCCGTAGATCGAAAAAAGCGTACATTAAAATACATTGACGGTGAAACAGTGCTGGCAGTGAAAACGTCATCAAAAGGCGACTGCTCAGCGTTACCGATCAACTATCCACTCAATTATACATACATAATCGATGCAAACTCCGTCCCTTTTGCTCGAATCCCTGGAGTGGGGGATAGAGTGATTCCAAACATGGACAGGAGAAACTTGTTAATCGCAGACGCACATATGGGCGAGGGTCTCAGACACCTCAAACTAAAAGATTCTCTGGAAGAATTACAATCACGGTACTGGTGGCCAGGCATGAGTCTGCGTCACACCATGTTTGTAAAAAACTGCCCAAACTGCAACAGAGATCGCAGTGGGGAGAGAAACAGTTTAATACCTCGTCGGTTTACTCCAGGAAAAATCGGGAGTAAAAAGGAAGGGTTGCGATTAACTTATACAGGCTAGTTCCACTTATAATGTAGATCACCAGCACTCGGCTGACGTCCGGACTGTTATACAAAGATTTGCGAGTCTAAATGGCATATACGCTAAGAGCATGCTATGTTTGACCATTGTCTCCACCCTAGCCCTCAAGCATGGGGGGAAACATGGCCAAATGAGCATAGCCCAGCGGGAATCTTCTCACTTCCTTCCTGAGGGTACGGGATGGTGTAAAGAAAAAACCAAGGCATAAAGCAATCTATAACGGAAAGGATATTAGGTACGGGAGCTGGGTGGGTCAAACATCTAATAGGTGTCCAACGTAGTCTCAATAACTTGCCAAGAAATTCTCTGAAGGGATTCAGTCCGTACGAATTATTATTCGGAACTAGGATGATTATCTCTGACCTTGACAGTCAGACTTCAGTGGTGAAAGAAAAAAGCTTTGATATCAAAGACCGTTTGGCTATTTTGCAGGACTTAAACAAAACAAGAAAAGACCTGAGCAACATAAAGTTGAAACAACAGCCAACAACCACTGAAGAACCACCACCTGTCCCAGCAAGACCTGTCTGGATTCCTAAAGTCGGGGATCTAGTCAGGGAGAAGATCGCGGTAAAGAAGGAATTTGGGCCTTCTTACAGAAAAGCAGTTCCTGTCTTGTCTGTCAACGGGACAAGATCAGTTGTACTACCGCCACTTGCTGGTAAAAAGGAGAACCGAGTTGTATCCATCGACCTGGTAAAACCACAACATGTGGCCGATAACAAACAGTAGGCCAAGTGGACTCCCAATAAGTAGCAGAACACCAAGGTTTGCTACCAGTACAGAGGTTCTTACGAAGAGGCTCATCACATTCGAAACGCCTACAGAAGAACAACAAGGACTATGCAGCAATGCAATAGAACTCAGACCTCTGAAAACCCAAATAAAAACATTTAGCAGAGACACACCAATCTATAATGAAGTACCAAGTGAAAATGCAACCAATGAACCAATTGGAACAATTGACAGAACTGCTTCCGGCTACTTCATAAACTTCGATGATTCCTCTGAAGGCTTCACTGAATCAAAGACACAGCCATCATCAAAAAACTTTAAAGATAAAGCTAAAGAACTTTTGAAACAACTGAAAGAAACATATCTGATTTCTCCATGGATTGAATTTTGGGTGGGTTTTGGTGCATTTATCCTCATACTTTGGCTCATCATGGTACTTACTTTGGGACGCTTCATTGAGGGAAAATATGCTAAAATGGACACAGCAAGTCAGAAAATCAACTTGATCCTCAAACCACACACATCTTCACACGTCGAGAAAAGAGAACTTTCTTCAGCCAACTTCACAGCCAATCCGATACCTGGTGGGGTAGCCTGGGACAACACTGACTATGAAATTTATGGTCCGGTCGAGATCCTGAAATATCCACACCAAATTAAGATCTCCTTGAGTGACTTTGTAAAACCAAACTCATTTGCTGATGATTGGGACTTCGAAAGCATTAATAATATGATGTCTGATTTAGTAATGTCTGCTAAATTTACCAAACATGATTATTTGCAGGGTTCTACCAATTATGATAGTATGTACTGTTATAACCACTATGGTAACCATTTTTTACATAGATCTGCACAACCTAGAAATGTTTTAAATTATAATCAATGGGAACATTGTGCAACACCTCCAAAAGGGAGCTCAAGAACCGTTTACGACAAATATTCATATTTTTCAGGTTTTACACAAGTAATGCTGAAGCATTTTATTTTAAATTGTCAAACAAGACAGGGACCAAGACCATGATAACCAACACAAAATTGTTATATTCAGACTCATTCTTTGAAAAAATGAATACCTTTGGATTTGATTATTGGGACAAAAATGTTGAATTGAAAAGTGTTTGGGGTACAAAAGAATGGCAAGTACAGGGTATAGAAGCTTTGTTTAGAGCCTGCATGATCCCAGAACAAATGATATTTTTAAATGACACTGTTCAACAGACCACCTGTCTTGGCTTAGCCAAAATCAAAGATTTAAATAAACCGTCTATTCCAAAGCCAACAATGTTTAGCAATAACTCTGATACAGATGAAGAGATAGACGTAAACCATATATTAAACCAAAACAGAACACATCCTGATTGGAAACAGTGGTTGATCTGGCCCACAGATACTAATAACTGTCAAGACAGATTCCTGAACAAAACGCAGGGGTTCAAAATGACCAGGCCAGACCCTAGATATCCCCAAAGACATCATCCAGGGATAATAACCACCTACAGTGTGGGCAAATTATGCCTTCAATGGCTACAAACTTCCACACTGGCAGAAATTAAGCAACACCTAACGTTACTTACTGAGGGTGCTGACTTGCGTGATTTCACTATGGGACCACGCAAACAGCGTCAAAAGCGTTTCATAGCAGCCTCTGTATATGCAGCATACAATGAGGCCTGGAAGGTTACTCAAATTGAAACAGCAGAGAGAATACGGGAAATTGACCGTATTAATTTGGAAAAATCACTTTCTGTAGTGGACAATGGGTTAATGACTCTGTCCTCCAGAATTTTTTCTTTGGACAGCATTGTGTCTTCAGCAATCGATATATTATCGCAAGACTTACTGTTATTACAACACGGTCAGTCACAATTGCGTTCTATTGTACAGCTTGGCTGGACGTTACAAAATCTGCGTTCA
Organism: Lissotriton helveticus; assembly: GCF_964261635.1. NCBI lineage: Eukaryota > Metazoa > Chordata > Amphibia > Caudata > Salamandridae > Lissotriton > Lissotriton helveticus. Next base: position 1,387,681,125 of record NC_136067.1, read on the forward strand.
GGCTATGTGCCTTGGCGTCTAATCAACACAACGTCATTATTCCAAATCTTTAACCTTACTGATAGACAAATCAGTATGGCACAAAAGGGTGCTGATTATACAATCTTGAGCATTGAAAAACTCGAAAGATTACCAGTGACAATGTCAGAACGACCTGTCAGTGAATGGATAATACATGGGATAATAAATATTCCAATCTCAACCTTCAGGTTTCAATACTGCCAAAAATATATACAGGCTGGCATGTACGAGAAATTGGGAAAGGGGTACCTTAAAACAACATGGAACCTGCCCTATTCACATGCATGTGTCAGTAATAAAGGACAGAAAGTGTTTCTTAGTGGCAACAATTGTGCGATG